>NW_026577899.1:1446517-2893035 GCF_029407905.1 Bubalus kerabau | reverse complement strand
AGTCCAATCTTCCATTCAACTTGTCAGAGAGAGCTGTGGGTTGCTCTCGAGTCACTTCAGGGCAAAGAGTCCTCATCTAGGCTTGGGTCCAGGACGTAGTATTGCTCTCCAGGGGCAACAGGGATATCGGGGTCGCATTCCAGTCTCACCCGGTGGGTCACGCCTCATCTCGAGTGGAAGCAAAGGACTCCACTATCCTCTCGAGTCACGGCATGTAACTCTTGGAGCCCAATGAGTGGCCTAAAGGGAGTCAAGCGTCGTGTGTAGCTTGGACAGAAGGTTCACGCTTGATCTGCATACCATGCAGTTAAAGATGGCCCTCCTCTCGTGATGACGGGAGCGTCTCATGGGTTTTCTCGAGCTGCGGCGCCAGTGTGGGGTTTCTCACGAGATATGATGGGGAGCTCAGGGAGCCTCTCGTGCGGCGCCAGAGAAGTCAGGCCTCCATGAGTGTGGCCAGGCAGATCGCGTCATTGCTCTGGAGTCATGGGAGGGACTAGGGCCTCAAGACGCATTTAAGAAGGACTCTCGAGGTCTTTCTTGGGTTGGGGTGGGAAACACTCGTTTCCCTCGACCTCTACCGGGGACCTTAGGGAACTTCCCAGGTGCCTCTGAGAGGTGAGGGATGCTGAGGAATTAGAGGGGCCTCTCGGGACTCCACTAGGTTTGACGAAATGAAAGAGGGCCTCATCTCGATTGGAGGCAGGAACCTCAGCTTCCTCTCCATTTCTGACTCCGACCGCAGGGTCCCTGCAGGGTTGGGACAGGAGAGTCAGGCCTCATCTTGTCTGAGTAATGGAACTCTGCTTGCCTCTCGAGTCGTTCAGTGGGTCTCAGGCCCCTTGTCGAGCTGTGTGTGGAACCTGCGGGTGTTTCCAGAAGATGCACGGGGGTGTCATTGCCCCTTCATTTTGTGCCTTCCCCCACAGGGTTGCCTTCAAAGAGGTGTCCGGGTATCGGGTTCATTTCAAGAGCGGACGGGGAAATCGGGGTCGTTCGGCATGTGGCACAACACACGTGGCTCATCTCGAATTTCCTCGTGAGACCAGCATCATCCTGAGGTGCGCCGGGAAGGCCGGGAACACCTTCCACACAAAGCACGGGAATCGAATCTCCTGTCGCGATCAGGAGGGGAGATGGGGCTCAGATGAAGTGGGGCCGGGACTCTAGGTGTTCCACTCGAGGGAACCCGGCGTTTCAGGGAACTTTAGGGGTCGCATCAAGGGAGCCAAGTACCGTTTCCCACTTCAGGACGGAACATGGGACTTCCCTGGAGACGCTGTAGCGGGCAAGGGCCTCATCCTGTGAAGACGTTGGAACCACGTCATTTTTCTCGAGTTGCGTCTGGATTCTCGAAAACGACGGGGATTACAGGCTTCCTCTTGGGTTGGCCCTGGGAAGCCCAATCTTCCCCTGGAGTTGCGAGGGAAAGCTGGGGGTTCTGCTCGAGTCACTACAGGGCCAAAGAGACCTCATCGAGGCGTGTGTCCAGGACCTAATATTCCTCTCAAGGGAAGACAGGGATCTCGGGTTTGCATTCCAGACTCCCCCGGGGAGTCAGGCCTCGCCTCGAGGGGAAGCAGAGGACTCCGCTTTCCTCTCAATTCGCGACACCTATCTCTTGGAGCCCAATGAGTGGACTCAAGGGTGTCGAGCCTCCTCTTCAGTTTGGAGAGAGGACTCGGGATTGCTCTCCAGGCCAGGCAGGAAAAGAAGGCCCTCAGCTCGCGATGACGGGGGCGTCTCATGGGTTTCCTCAGGCTGCAGCGCCCGTGGGGGTTTTCTCACGAGGCATGACGAGGACCTCAGGGAGCCTCTCGTGCGGTGCCAGGGAATTCATGTCTCCATGCGCATGGTGAGGGGGAGCTGGTCATCACTCTCGAGTCATGGGAAGCGACTAGGGCCTCAAGACGCGTTGAAGAAGGACTCTCGAGGTCTTTCTCGGGTGGCGGCGGGAAACCCTCGTTTCCCTCGACTTCTGCAGGAGACTATAGGGAACTTCCCAGGGTGCCTCTGAGAGGTGAGGGATGCTGTGGAGTTGGCGGGGCCTCTCGGGACTCTGCTGGGTTCGGCGCAATGGAAGAGGGCCTCATCTCGAGGGGAGGCAGGAACCTCAGGCTTCCTCTCCGATTCTGACTCCGACTGCACGGTCCCTGCAGTGTTGGGACAGGAGAGTCATGCCTCGTCTTGTCTGAGGAATGGAATTCTGGTTGCCTCTCGAGTTGTTCCGGGAGTCTCAGGCCCCTTGTCGAGCTGTGTGTAGACCCTGCGGGGTTTTCCGGATGATGCACGGGGGTGTCAGTGCCCCTTCGTGTTGTGCCTTCACTCACAGGGTTGCCTTCGAAGAGGTGTCCGGGCATCAGGTTCTTATCAAGAGCGGACCGGAAAATCGGGGTTGTTCGGCACGTGGCACCTCACACATGGCTAGTCTCGAATTTCCTCCTGAAACCGGCCTCATCCTGAGGTGCACCAGGAAGGCCGGGAACCCCTTCCAGACCACGCAGGGGAATCGACTCTCCTGTCGCGATCAGGAGGGGAGAAGGGGCTCAGATGAAGTGGTGCTGGGACCCTCGGTGTTCCCCTCGAGGGAACCCAGCGTGTCGGCGAACTTTTGCGGTCGCATCAAGGGTGTCAATTACCATTTCGCACTTAAGGACGGAACATGGGACTTCCCTGGAGACGCCGGGAACTTCGGTGTTCCCCTGGAGTGAGACCGGTATGTTGGGGAACTTTGGGGTCGCATCAAGGGTGCCAAGTAGCATTTCGAACTTTAAGATGGAACGTGGGACTTCTCTTGAGACTCTAGCTGGCAAGGGCCTCATATTGCGATGAAGGGGGAACCACATGGTTTTAAGACTTGAGGCTGAATTCTCGAATTACGATGGGAAATTCAGACTTCCTCTTGTGTTGACCTTGGGAAGACCAATCTTCCATTCAAATTGTGAGGGAGAGATGGAGGTTGCTCTCGAGTCACTGTAGGGCAAAATAGACCTCATCTAGGCTTGTGTCTAGGACATAATGTTCCACTCCAGGGGCGACAGGGATCTCGGGGTTGCATTCCAAACTCACCCGGGGAGTCAGGCCTCGTCTCGAGGGAAGCAAAGGACTCCGCTCTCCTCTCGAGTCGCACCGGGTATTTCTTGGACCCAACTGAGTGGCCTAAAGGGAGTCAATCCTCCTGTGAAGTTTGGAGAGAGGACCAGGGATTGCTCTCCAGGTCAGGCAGGAAAAGAAGGCCCCCATCTCTCCTTGACGGGGGCATCTTGTGGTTTTTCTTGAACTGCGGCGCCACTGTGGGTTTTCTCACGAGGTACGATGGGGTACTCAGGGAGCCTCTTGTGTGGTACTAGGGAAGTCAGTTTTCCTGCTTGTGGCGAGGGGAGCGCGTCCTTGCTCTGGAGACATGGTAGGGGAATCGGGCATCAAGAGACGTTGAAAAAGGACTCTCCAAGTCTTTCTCGGGTTACTTCAGGAAACTCTGGGTTCCCTCGACTTGTGCCAGTGACCTCAGGTAGCTTCTCAGGGAGCCTCTGAGAATTCAGGGATACTGTGGTGTTGGGAGGGGCCTCTCGGGACACCACTGAGTTTGGTTCAATGGAAGAGGGCCTCTTCTCTAGTTGAGGCAGGAACCTCAGGGTTCCTCTCCATTTCTGACTCCGATCGCAGGGTCCCTGAAGAGTTGGGCCAGGAGAGTAGGGCCTCGTCTTGTGTGAAGGAATGCAACTTCACTTGCCTCTAGAGTTGTTCACGGGGTGACAGTCCACATTTGGAGCTGTGAGTGGAATCGGCGGGTTTTTCCAGACGATGCATGGGGATGTCAGTGTCCCTTCGTGTTGTGCCTTCATCCACAGGGTTGCCTTCGAAGAGATGTCCGGGCGTCAGGTTCTTATCTAGAGTGGACCGGGAATTCGGGATCTTTCAGCATGTGGCACCAACCATGAGGCTACTTTTCGAATTTCCTCATGAGACCGGCCTCATCCGGAGGTTCGCGGGGAACGTCGGGAACCCCTTGCAGACAAAGCATGGGAATCGACCCTCCTGTCGCGATCAGGAGAGGAGAAAGGCCTCAGTTGAAGTGGTGCCGGGAACTTCAGTGTCCCCTCTAGTGAGATCGGTATATAGGGGAACTTTTGGGGTCGCATCAAGGGTGCCAAGTACTGTTTTGCACTTCAAGATGGAATGTGAGACTTCTCTTGAGACGCTGTAGGGGGCAAGGGCCTCATCTTGCAATACAGGGAACCACGTGATTTTTCTCGAGTTGCGGCGGGTTTCTCAAATTACAACTGGAAATTCAGGCTTCCTCTTGTGTTGGCTCAGAAAGGCCAATCTTCCATTCGAGTTGCAAGGGAAAGCTAGGGGTTGCGCTTGAGTCACTGCAGGGCCAAAGAGACCTCATCTAGGCTTTTGTCCAGGACCTAAGGTTCCTCTCCAGGGGCGACAGGGATCCAGGGTTGCATTCCAGACTCACCCTCGTAGTCAGGCCTCATCTCGAGGGGAAGCAAAGGACACCGCTCTCCTCCTGAGTATCGACGGGTATCTCTTGGAGCCCACTGAGTGACCTAAAGGGAGTCAAGCCTCCTTTGGAGTTTGGAGAGAGGATTCGGGATTGCTCTTCAGGTCATGCAGGAAAGAAGGCCCTCATTTCACCATGACAGGGGCGTCTCGTGGGTTTTCTCGAGCTGCGGCGCCAGTGTGGGGTTTCTCACGAGGTACGATGGGGAGCTCAGGGAGCCTCTCATGTGGTGCCGGGGAAGTCAGATCTTCATGCGCGTGGTGAGGGGGAGCGCGTCATTTTTCTCCAGGCATGGTAGAGGAATCGGGCATCAAGACGCGTGAAGAAGGACTCTCAAGGTTTTTCTCAGGTTATGGCAGGAAACCCTGGGTTCCCTCGACTTATGCCCGTGACCTCAGGGAGCTTCTCAGGGTGCCTCTGAGAAGTCAGGGATACTGTGCAGTTGGGAGGGGCCGCTCCGAACTCCACTGGGTTTGGTGCAGTAGAAGAGGGCCTTATCTCGAGTTGAGGCAGGAACCTCAGGGTTCCTCTCCATTTCTGAATCGGATCTCAGTGTCCATGCAGAGTTGGGACAGGAGAGTCAGGCCTCGTCTTGTGTGGAGGAATTGAACTCCTCTTGCCTCTCGAGTTGTTCATGGGGTGACAAGCCACTTGTCGATCTGTATGTGGAACTTGCGGGCTTTTCCAACGATACACGAGGGTGTCAGACCCCTTCGTTTTGTGCCTTCATCCACAGGATTGCCTTCGAAGAGGTGTCCTAGCATTGGGTTCTTATCAAGAGCAGACACGGAAATCGGGGTCTTTCGGCGTGTGGCACCAACCACAAGGCTACGTCTCGAATTTCCTCGTGAGACCGGCCTCATCCTGAGGTGCGCCGGGAAGGTCCGGAACCCCTTCCAGACAAAGCAGGGTAATCGACCCTCCCGTCGCGATCAGGAGGGGATAAGGGGCTCAGAACAAGCGGTGCACCGAACCTTGGTGTTCCCCTCGAGTGAGACCAGGGTGTCGGGGAACTTTTGTGATAACATCAAGGTTGCCAATTATCATTTTAAACTTCAAGATGGAACGTGGGGCTTCTCCTGAGACGCTGTAGCTGGCAAGGGCCTCATCTAGCGATGACGGGGGAACCACGTGGTTTTTCTCGAGTTGCGGCGGGATTTTCGAATTACGACGGGGAATTCAGGCTTCCCCTTGTGTTGTCCCAGGGAAGTCCATTCTTCCATTCGAGGTGTGAGGGAGAGCAGGGGGTTGCTCTCGAGTCACTTCAGGGCAAATGAGACCTCATCTATGCTTGTGTCTAGGACCTAATGTTCCTCTCCAGGGGCGGCAGGGATCTCGGGGTTGCATTCCAGACTCACCTGAGGAGTCAGGCCTGGTATATAGGGGAAGCAAAGAATTCCGCTCTCCTCTCGAGTCCCAACGGGTATCTCTTGAGCCCACAGAGTGGCCTAAAGGGAGTCAGGCCTCCTGTGGAGTTTGAAGAGAGGCCTCGAGATGCTCTCCAGGCCATGCAGGAAAAGAAGGCCTTCATCTCGCAACGACGGAGGCGTCTCGTGGGTTTTCTCGAGCTGGGGAGCCAGTGTGGGATTTCTCACGAGGTATGACGGGGAGCTCAGGGAGCCTCTCGTGTGGCGCCAGGGAAGTCAAGTCTCCATGCGAGTGGCGAGGGGGAACGCGTCATTGCTCTTGAGTCATGGTAGGGGAATCGGGATTCAAGACGCATTGAAGGAGGATTTTCGAGGTCTTTCTCGGGTTGCGTCAGGAAACCCTGTGTTCCCTCGACTTGTGCCGGTGACCTCAGGGAGCTTCTAAGGGTGCCTCTGAGAAGTCGGGATACTGTGGATTTGGGAGGGGCCTCTCGGGCCTCCACTGTTTTTGGTGTAATGGAAGAGGGCCTCATCTCGAGTGGAGTCAGGAACCTCAGGGTTCCTCTCCATTTCGGACTCCGATCGCAGGGTCCCTTCAGAGTTGGGACCGGAGAGTCAGGCCTCGTCTTGAGTGGAGGAATGGAACTCTGCTTGCCTCTCGTGTTGTTCATGGGATGACAGGCCTCTTGTTGAGCTGTGTGTGGAACCTGCGGCTTTTACCGAATGATGCACGGGAGTGTCAGTGACCCTTCGTTTTGTGCCTTCGTCCACAGGGTTGCCTTCGAAGAGGTGTCCGGGCATCGGGTTCTTCTCAAGAGTGGGCCGGGAAATCGGGGTATTTCGGCATGTGACACCACCCACGACGCTATGTCTCGAATTTCCTCGTGAGACCGGCCTCATCCTGAGGTGCGCCGGGAATGTGGGGAACCCCTTCCAAACAAAGCAGGGGAATAGACCCTCCTGTCGCAAACAGGAGGGGAGAAGGTGCTCAGATGAAGTGGTGCGGGAACCTCGGTGTTCCTGTCGAGTGAGACCGGCGTGTCCGGGAACATTTGGTGTCGCATCAAGGGTGCAAAGTACCGTTTCACACTTCAAGACGGAACGTGGTTCTTTTCTTGAGACGCCATAGCAGGCAAGGGCCTCATCTTGGGATGACGTTGGAAACACGTGGTTTTTCTCGAGTTGCGGCGGGATTCTCGAGTTACGAAGGGGATTTCTGGCTTCCTCTTGTGTTGGCCCAGGAAGTCCAATCTTCCATTCAACTTGTCAGAGAGAGCTGTGGGTTGCTCTCGAGTCACTTCAGGGCAAAGAGTCCTCATCTAGGCTTGGGTCCAGGACGTAGTATTGCTCTCCAGGGGCAACAGGGATATCGGGGTCGCATTCCAGTCTCACCCGGTGGGTCACGCCTCATCTCGAGTGGAAGCAAAGGACTCCACTATCCTCTCGAGTCACGGCATGTAACTCTTGGAGCCCAATGAGTGGCCTAAAGGGAGTCAAGCGTCGTGTGTAGCTTGGACAGAAGGTTCACGCTTGATCTGCATACCATGCAGTTAAAGATGGCCCTCCTCTCGTGATGACGGGAGCGTCTCATGGGTTTTCTCGAGCTGCGGCGCCAGTGTGGGGTTTCTCACGAGATATGATGGGGAGCTCAGGGAGCCTCTCGTGCGGCGCCAGAGAAGTCAGGCCTCCATGAGTGTGGCCAGGCAGATCGCGTCATTGCTCTGGAGTCATGGGAGGGACTAGGGCCTCAAGACGCATTTAAGAAGGACTCTCGAGGTCTTTCTTGGGTTGGGGTGGGAAACACTCGTTTCCCTCGACCTCTACCGGGGACCTTAGGGAACTTCCCAGGTGCCTCTGAGAGGTGAGGGATGCTGAGGAATTAGAGGGGCCTCTCGGGACTCCACTAGGTTTGACGAAATGAAAGAGGGCCTCATCTCGATTGGAGGCAGGAACCTCAGCTTCCTCTCCATTTCTGACTCCGACCGCAGGGTCCCTGCAGGGTTGGGACAGGAGAGTCAGGCCTCATCTTGTCTGAGTAATGGAACTCTGCTTGCCTCTCGAGTCGTTCAGTGGGTCTCAGGCCCCTTGTCGAGCTGTGTGTGGAACCTGCGGGTGTTTCCAGAAGATGCACGGGGGTGTCATTGCCCCTTCATTTTGTGCCTTCCCCCACAGGGTTGCCTTCAAAGAGGTGTCCGGGTATCGGGTTCATTTCAAGAGCGGACGGGGAAATCGGGGTCGTTCGGCATGTGGCACAACACACGTGGCTCATCTCGAATTTCCTCGTGAGACCAGCATCATCCTGAGGTGCGCCGGGAAGGCCGGGAACACCTTCCACACAAAGCACGGGAATCGAATCTCCTGTCGCGATCAGGAGGGGAGATGGGGCTCAGATGAAGTGGGGCCGGGACTCTAGGTGTTCCACTCGAGGGAACCCGGCGTTTCAGGGAACTTTAGGGGTCGCATCAAGGGAGCCAAGTACCGTTTCCCACTTCAGGACGGAACATGGGACTTCCCTGGAGACGCTGTAGCGGGCAAGGGCCTCATCCTGTGAAGACGTTGGAACCACGTCATTTTTCTCGAGTTGCGTCTGGATTCTCGAAAACGACGGGGATTACAGGCTTCCTCTTGGGTTGGCCCTGGGAAGCCCAATCTTCCCCTGGAGTTGCGAGGGAAAGCTGGGGGTTCTGCTCGAGTCACTACAGGGCCAAAGAGACCTCATCGAGGCGTGTGTCCAGGACCTAATATTCCTCTCAAGGGAAGACAGGGATCTCGGGTTTGCATTCCAGACTCCCCCGGGGAGTCAGGCCTCGCCTCGAGGGGAAGCAGAGGACTCCGCTTTCCTCTCAATTCGCGACACCTATCTCTTGGAGCCCAATGAGTGGACTCAAGGGTGTCGAGCCTCCTCTTCAGTTTGGAGAGAGGACTCGGGATTGCTCTCCAGGCCAGGCAGGAAAAGAAGGCCCTCAGCTCGCGATGACGGGGGCGTCTCATGGGTTTCCTCAGGCTGCAGCGCCCGTGGGGGTTTTCTCACGAGGCATGACGAGGACCTCAGGGAGCCTCTCGTGCGGTGCCAGGGAATTCATGTCTCCATGCGCATGGTGAGGGGGAGCTGGTCATCACTCTCGAGTCATGGGAAGCGACTAGGGCCTCAAGACGCGTTGAAGAAGGACTCTCGAGGTCTTTCTCGGGTGGCGGCGGGAAACCCTCGTTTCCCTCGACTTCTGCAGGAGACTATAGGGAACTTCCCAGGGTGCCTCTGAGAGGTGAGGGATGCTGTGGAGTTGGCGGGGCCTCTCGGGACTCTGCTGGGTTCGGCGCAATGGAAGAGGGCCTCATCTCGAGGGGAGGCAGGAACCTCAGGCTTCCTCTCCGATTCTGACTCCGACTGCACGGTCCCTGCAGTGTTGGGACAGGAGAGTCATGCCTCGTCTTGTCTGAGGAATGGAATTCTGGTTGCCTCTCGAGTTGTTCCGGGAGTCTCAGGCCCCTTGTCGAGCTGTGTGTAGACCCTGCGGGGTTTTCCGGATGATGCACGGGGGTGTCAGTGCCCCTTCGTGTTGTGCCTTCACTCACAGGGTTGCCTTCGAAGAGGTGTCCGGGCATCAGGTTCTTATCAAGAGCGGACCGGAAAATCGGGGTTGTTCGGCACGTGGCACCTCACACATGGCTAGTCTCGAATTTCCTCCTGAAACCGGCCTCATCCTGAGGTGCACCAGGAAGGCCGGGAACCCCTTCCAGACCACGCAGGGGAATCGACTCTCCTGTCGCGATCAGGAGGGGAGAAGGGGCTCAGATGAAGTGGTGCTGGGACCCTCGGTGTTCCCCTCGAGGGAACCCAGCGTGTCGGCGAACTTTTGCGGTCGCATCAAGGGTGTCAATTACCATTTCGCACTTAAGGACGGAACATGGGACTTCCCTGGAGACGCCGGGAACTTCGGTGTTCCCCTGGAGTGAGACCGGTATGTTGGGGAACTTTGGGGTCGCATCAAGGGTGCCAAGTAGCATTTCGAACTTTAAGATGGAACGTGGGACTTCTCTTGAGACTCTAGCTGGCAAGGGCCTCATATTGCGATGAAGGGGGAACCACATGGTTTTAAGACTTGAGGCTGAATTCTCGAATTACGATGGGAAATTCAGACTTCCTCTTGTGTTGACCTTGGGAAGACCAATCTTCCATTCAAATTGTGAGGGAGAGATGGAGGTTGCTCTCGAGTCACTGTAGGGCAAAATAGACCTCATCTAGGCTTGTGTCTAGGACATAATGTTCCACTCCAGGGGCGACAGGGATCTCGGGGTTGCATTCCAAACTCACCCGGGGAGTCAGGCCTCGTCTCGAGGGAAGCAAAGGACTCCGCTCTCCTCTCGAGTCGCACCGGGTATTTCTTGGACCCAACTGAGTGGCCTAAAGGGAGTCAATCCTCCTGTGAAGTTTGGAGAGAGGACCAGGGATTGCTCTCCAGGTCAGGCAGGAAAAGAAGGCCCCCATCTCTCCTTGACGGGGGCATCTTGTTGTTTTTCTCGAACTGCGGCGCCACTGTGGGTTTTCTCACGAGGTACGATGGGGTACTCAGGGAGCCTCTTGTGTGGTACTAGGGAAGTCAGTTTTCCTGCTTGTGGCGAGGGGAGCGCATCCTTGCTCTGGAGACATGGTAGGGGAATCGGGCATCAAGAGACGTTGAAAAAGGACTCTCCAAGTCTTTCTCGGGTTACTTCAGGAAACTCTGGGTTCCCTCGACTTGTGCCAGTGACCTCAGGTAGCTTCTCAGGGAGCCTCTGAGAATTCAGGGATACTGTGGTGTTGGGAGGGGCCTCTCGGGACACCACTGAGTTTGGTTCAATGGAAGAGGGCCTCTTCTCTAGTTGAGGCAGGAACCTCAGGGTTCCTCTCCATTTCTGACTCCGATCGCAGGGTCCCTGAAGAGTTGGGCCAGGAGAGTAGGGCCTCGTCTTGTGTGAAGGAATGCAACTTCACTTGCCTCTAGAGTTGTTCACGGGGTGACAGTCCACATTTGGAGCTGTGAGTGGAATCGGCGGGTTTTTCCAGACGATGCATGGGGATGTCAGTGTCCCTTCGTGTTGTGCCTTCATCCACAGGGTTGCCTTCGAAGAGATGTCCGGGCGTCAGGTTCTTATCTAGAGTGGACCGGGAATTCGGGATCTTTCAGCATGTGGCACCAACCATGAGGCTACTTTTCGAATTTCCTCATGAGACCGGCCTCATCCGGAGGTTCGCGGGGAACGTCGGGAACCCCTTGCAGACAAAGCATGGGAATCGACCCTCCTGTCGCGATCAGGAGAGGAGAAAGGCCTCAGTTGAAGTGGTGCCGGGAACTTCAGTGTCCCCTCTAGTGAGATCGGTATATAGGGGAACTTTTGGGGTCGCATCAAGGGTGCCAAGTACTGTTTTGCACTTCAAGACGGAATGTGAGACTTCTCTTGAGACGCTGTAGGGGGCAAGGGCCTCATCTTGCAATACAGGGAACCACGTGATTTTTCTCGAGTTGCGGCGGGTTTCTCAAATTACAACTGGAAATTCAGGCTTCCTCTTGTGTTGGCTCAGAAAGGCCAATCTTCCATTCGAGTTGCAAGGGAAAGCTAGGGGTTGCGCTTGAGTCACTGCAGGGCCAAAGAGACCTCATCTAGGCTTTTGTCCAGGACCTAAGGTTCCTCTCCAGGGGCGACAGGGATCCAGGGTTGCATTCCAGACTCACCCTCGTAGTCAGGCCTCATCTCGAGGGGAAGCAAAGGACACCGCTCTCCTCCTGAGTATCGACGGGTATCTCTTGGAGCCCACTGAGTGACCTAAAGGGAGTCAAGCCTCCTTTGGAGTTTGGAGAGAGGATTCGGGATTGCTCTTCAGGTCATGCAGGAAAGAAGGCCCTCATTTCACCATGACAGGGGCGTCTCGTGGGTTTTCTCGAGCTGCGGCGCCAGTGTGGGGTTTCTCACGAGGTACGATGGGGAGCTCAGGGAGCCTCTCATGTGGTGCCGGGGAAGTCAGATCTTCATGCGCGTGGTGAGGGGGAGCGCGTCATTTTTCTCCAGGCATGGTAGAGGAATCGGGCATCAAGACGCGTGAAGAAGGACTCTCAAGGTTTTTCTCAGGTTATGGCAGGAAACCCTGGGTTCCCTCGACTTATGCCCGTGACCTCAGGGAGCTTCTCAGGGTGCCTCTGAGAAGTCAGGGATACTGTGCAGTTGGGAGGGGCCGCTCCGAACTCCACTGGGTTTGGTGCAGTAGAAGAGGGCCTTATCTCGAGTTGAGGCAGGAACCTCAGGGTTCCTCTCCATTTCTGAATCGGATCTCAGTGTCCATGCAGAGTTGGGACAGGAGAGTCAGGCCTCGTCTTGTGTGGAGGAATTGAACTCCTCTTGCCTCTCGAGTTGTTCATGGGGTGACAAGCCACTTGTCGATCTGTATGTGGAACTTGCGGGCTTTTCCAACGATACACGAGGGTGTCAGACCCCTTCGTTTTGTGCCTTCATCCACAGGATTGCCTTCGAAGAGGTGTCCTAGCATTGGGTTCTTATCAAGAGCAGACACGGAAATCGGGGTCTTTCGGCGTGTGGCACCAACCACAAGGCTACGTCTCGAATTTCCTCGTGAGACCGGCCTCATCCTGAGGTGCGCCGGGAAGGTCCGGAACCCCTTCCAGACAAAGCAGGGTAATCGACCCTCCCGTCGCGATCAGGAGGGGATAAGGGGCTCAGAACAAGCGGTGCACCGAACCTTGGTGTTCCCCTCGAGTGAGACCAGGGTGTCGGGGAACTTTTGTGATAACATCAAGGTTGCCAATTATCATTTTAAACTTCAAGATGGAACGTGGGGCTTCTCCTGAGACGCTGTAGCTGGCAAGGGCCTCATCTAGCGATGACGGGGGAACCACGTGGTTTTTCTCGAGTTGCGGCGGGATTTTCGAATTACGACGGGGAATTCAGGCTTCCCCTTGTGTTGTCCCAGGGAAGTCCATTCTTCCATTCGAGGTGTGAGGGAGAGCAGGGGGTTGCTCTCGAGTCACTTCAGGGCAAATGAGACCTCATCTATGCTTGTGTCTAGGACCTAATGTTCCTCTCCAGGGGCGGCAGGGATCTCGGGGTTGCATTCCAGACTCACCTGAGGAGTCAGGCCTGGTATATAGGGGAAGCAAAGAATTCCGCTCTCCTCTCGAGTCCCAACGGGTATCTCTTGAGCCCACAGAGTGGCCTAAAGGGAGTCAGGCCTCCTGTGGAGTTTGAAGAGAGGCCTCGAGATGCTCTCCAGGCCATGCAGGAAAAGAAGGCCTTCATCTCGCAACGACGGAGGCGTCTCGTGGGTTTTCTCGAGCTGGGGAGCCAGTGTGGGATTTCTCACGAGGTATGACGGGGAGCTCAGGGAGCCTCTCGTGTGGCGCCAGGGAAGTCAAGTCTCCATGCGAGTGGCGAGGGGGAACGCGTCATTGCTCTTGAGTCATGGTAGGGGAATCGGGATTCAAGACGCATTGAAGGAGGATTTTCGAGGTCTTTCTCGGGTTGCGTCAGGAAACCCTGTGTTCCCTCGACTTGTGCCGGTGACCTCAGGGAGCTTCTAAGGGTGCCTCTGAGAAGTCGGGATACTGTGGATTTGGGAGGGGCCTCTCGGGCCTCCACTGTTTTTGGTGTAATGGAAGAGGGCCTCATCTCGAGTGGAGTCAGGAACCTCAGGGTTCCTCTCCATTTCGGACTCCGATCGCAGGGTCCCTTCAGAGTTGGGACCGGAGAGTCAGGCCTCGTCTTGAGTGGAGGAATGGAACTCTGCTTGCCTCTCGTGTTGTTCATGGGATGACAGGCCTCTTGTTGAGCTGTGTGTGGAACCTGCGGCTTTTACCGAATGATGCACGGGAGTGTCAGTGACCCTTCGTTTTGTGCCTTCGTCCACAGGGTTGCCTTCGAAGAGGTGTCCGGGCATCGGGTTCTTCTCAAGAGTGGGCCGGGAAATCGGGGTATTTCGGCATGTGACACCACCCACGACGCTATGTCTCGAATTTCCTCGTGAGACCGGCCTCATCCTGAGGTGCGCCGGGAATGTGGGGAACCCCTTCCAAACAAAGCAGGGGAATAGACCCTCCTGTCGCAAACAGGAGGGGAGAAGGTGCTCAGATGAAGTGGTGCGGGAACCTCGGTGTTCCTGTCGAGTGAGACCGGCGTGTCCGGGAACATTTGGTGTCGCATCAAGGGTGCAAAGTACCGTTTCACACTTCAAGACGGAACGTGGTTCTTTTCTTGAGACGCCATAGCAGGCAAGGGCCTCATCTTGGGATGACGTTGGAAACACGTGGTTTTTCTCGAGTTGCGGCGGGATTCTCGAGTTACGAAGGGGATTTCTGGCTTCCTCTTGTGTTGGCCCAGGAAGTCCAATCTTCCATTCAACTTGTCAGAGAGAGCTGTGGGTTGCTCTCGAGTCACTTCAGGGCAAAGAGTCCTCATCTAGGCTTGGGTCCAGGACGTAGTATTGCTCTCCAGGGGCAACAGGGATATCGGGGTCGCATTCCAGTCTCACCCGGTGGGTCACGCCTCATCTCGAGTGGAAGCAAAGGACTCCACTATCCTCTCGAGTCACGGCATGTAACTCTTGGAGCCCAATGAGTGGCCTAAAGGGAGTCAAGCGTCGTGTGTAGCTTGGACAGAAGGTTCACGCTTGATCTGCATACCATGCAGTTAAAGATGGCCCTCCTCTCGTGATGACGGGAGCGTCTCATGGGTTTTCTCGAGCTGCGGCGCCAGTGTGGGGTTTCTCACGAGATATGATGGGGAGCTCAGGGAGCCTCTCGTGCGGCGCCAGAGAAGTCAGGCCTCCATGAGTGTGGCCAGGCAGATCGCGTCATTGCTCTGGAGTCATGGGAGGGACTAGGGCCTCAAGACGCATTTAAGAAGGACTCTCGAGGTCTTTCTTGGGTTGGGGTGGGAAACACTCGTTTCCCTCGACCTCTACCGGGGACCTTAGGGAACTTCCCAGGTGCCTCTGAGAGGTGAGGGATGCTGAGGAATTAGAGGGGCCTCTCGGGACTCCACTAGGTTTGACGAAATGAAAGAGGGCCTCATCTCGATTGGAGGCAGGAACCTCAGCTTCCTCTCCATTTCTGACTCCGACCGCAGGGTCCCTGCAGGGTTGGGACAGGAGAGTCAGGCCTCATCTTGTCTGAGTAATGGAACTCTGCTTGCCTCTCGAGTCGTTCAGTGGGTCTCAGGCCCCTTGTCGAGCTGTGTGTGGAACCTGCGGGTGTTTCCAGAAGATGCACGGGGGTGTCATTGCCCCTTCATTTTGTGCCTTCCCCCACAGGGTTGCCTTCAAAGAGGTGTCCGGGTATCGGGTTCATTTCAAGAGCGGACGGGGAAATCGGGGTCGTTCGGCATGTGGCACAACACACGTGGCTCATCTCGAATTTCCTCGTGAGACCAGCATCATCCTGAGGTGCGCCGGGAAGGCCGGGAACACCTTCCACACAAAGCACGGGAATCGAATCTCCTGTCGCGATCAGGAGGGGAGATGGGGCTCAGATGAAGTGGGGCCGGGACTCTAGGTGTTCCACTCGAGGGAACCCGGCGTTTCAGGGAACTTTAGGGGTCGCATCAAGGGAGCCAAGTACCGTTTCCCACTTCAGGACGGAACATGGGACTTCCCTGGAGACGCTGTAGCGGGCAAGGGCCTCATCCTGTGAAGACGTTGGAACCACGTCATTTTTCTCGAGTTGCGTCTGGATTCTCGAAAACGACGGGGATTACAGGCTTCCTCTTGGGTTGGCCCTGGGAAGCCCAATCTTCCCCTGGAGTTGCGAGGGAAAGCTGGGGGTTCTGCTCGAGTCACTACAGGGCCAAAGAGACCTCATCGAGGCGTGTGTCCAGGACCTAATATTCCTCTCAAGGGAAGACAGGGATCTCGGGTTTGCATTCCAGACTCCCCCGGGGAGTCAGGCCTCGCCTCGAGGGGAAGCAGAGGACTCCGCTTTCCTCTCAATTCGCGACACCTATCTCTTGGAGCCCAATGAGTGGACTCAAGGGTGTCGAGCCTCCTCTTCAGTTTGGAGAGAGGACTCGGGATTGCTCTCCAGGCCAGGCAGGAAAAGAAGGCCCTCAGCTCGCGATGACGGGGGCGTCTCATGGGTTTCCTCAGGCTGCAGCGCCCGTGGGGGTTTTCTCACGAGGCATGACGAGGACCTCAGGGAGCCTCTCGTGCGGTGCCAGGGAATTCATGTCTCCATGCGCATGGTGAGGGGGAGCTGGTCATCACTCTCGAGTCATGGGAAGCGACTAGGGCCTCAAGACGCGTTGAAGAAGGACTCTCGAGGTCTTTCTCGGGTGGCGGCGGGAAACCCTCGTTTCCCTCGACTTCTGCAGGAGACTATAGGGAACTTCCCAGGGTGCCTCTGAGAGGTGAGGGATGCTGTGGAGTTGGCGGGGCCTCTCGGGACTCTGCTGGGTTCGGCGCAATGGAAGAGGGCCTCATCTCGAGGGGAGGCAGGAACCTCAGGCTTCCTCTCCGATTCTGACTCCGACTGCACGGTCCCTGCAGTGTTGGGACAGGAGAGTCATGCCTCGTCTTGTCTGAGGAATGGAATTCTGGTTGCCTCTCGAGTTGTTCCGGGAGTCTCAGGCCCCTTGTCGAGCTGTGTGTAGACCCTGCGGGGTTTTCCGGATGATGCACGGGGGTGTCAGTGCCCCTTCGTGTTGTGCCTTCACTCACAGGGTTGCCTTCGAAGAGGTGTCCGGGCATCAGGTTCTTATCAAGAGCGGACCGGAAAATCGGGGTTGTTCGGCACGTGGCACCTCACACATGGCTAGTCTCGAATTTCCTCCTGAAACCGGCCTCATCCTGAGGTGCACCAGGAAGGCCGGGAACCCCTTCCAGACCACGCAGGGGAATCGACTCTCCTGTCGCGATCAGGAGGGGAGAAGGGGCTCAGATGAAGTGGTGCTGGGACCCTCGGTGTTCCCCTCGAGGGAACCCAGCGTGTCGGCGAACTTTTGCGGTCGCATCAAGGGTGTCAATTACCATTTCGCACTTAAGGACGGAACATGGGACTTCCCTGGAGACGCCGGGAACTTCGGTGTTCCCCTGGAGTGAGACCGGTATGTTGGGGAACTTTGGGGTCGCATCAAGGGTGCCAAGTAGCATTTCGAACTTTAAGATGGAACGTGGGACTTCTCTTGAGACTCTAGCTGGCAAGGGCCTCATATTGCGATGAAGGGGGAACCACATGGTTTTAAGACTTGAGGCTGAATTCTCGAATTACGATGGGAAATTCAGACTTCCTCTTGTGTTGACCTTGGGAAGACCAATCTTCCATTCAAATTGTGAGGGAGAGATGGAGGTTGCTCTCGAGTCACTGTAGGGCAAAATAGACCTCATCTAGGCTTGTGTCTAGGACATAATGTTCCACTCCAGGGGCGACAGGGATCTCGGGGTTGCATTCCAAACTCACCCGGGGAGTCAGGCCTCGTCTCGAGGGAAGCAAAGGACTCCGCTCTCCTCTCGAGTCGCACCGGGTATTTCTTGGACCCAACTGAGTGGCCTAAAGGGAGTCAATCCTCCTGTGAAGTTTGGAGAGAGGACCAGGGATTGCTCTCCAGGTCAGGCAGGAAAAGAAGGCCCCCATCTCTCCTTGACGGGGGCATCTTGTGGTTTTTCTTGAACTGCGGCGCCACTGTGGGTTTTCTCACGAGGTACGATGGGGTACTCAGGGAGCCTCTTGTGTGGTACTAGGGAAGTCAGTTTTCCTGCTTGTGGCGAGGGGAGCGCGTCCTTGCTCTGGAGACATGGTAGGGGAATCGGGCATCAAGAGACGTTGAAAAAGGACTCTCCAAGTCTTTCTCGGGTTACTTCAGGAAACTCTGGGTTCCCTCGACTTGTGCCAGTGACCTCAGGTAGCTTCTCAGGGAGCCTCTGAGAATTCAGGGATACTGTGGTGTTGGGAGGGGCCTCTCGGGACACCACTGAGTTTGGTTCAATGGAAGAGGGCCTCTTCTCTAGTTGAGGCAGGAACCTCAGGGTTCCTCTCCATTTCTGACTCCGATCGCAGGGTCCCTGAAGAGTTGGGCCAGGAGAGTAGGGCCTCGTCTTGTGTGAAGGAATGCAACTTCACTTGCCTCTAGAGTTGTTCACGGGGTGACAGTCCACATTTGGAGCTGTGAGTGGAATCGGCGGGTTTTTCCAGACGATGCATGGGGATGTCAGTGTCCCTTCGTGTTGTGCCTTCATCCACAGGGTTGCCTTCGAAGAGATGTCCGGGCGTCAGGTTCTTATCTAGAGTGGACCGGGAATTCGGGATCTTTCAGCATGTGGCACCAACCATGAGGCTACTTTTCGAATTTCCTCATGAGACCGGCCTCATCCGGAGGTTCGCGGGGAACGTCGGGAACCCCTTGCAGACAAAGCATGGGAATCGACCCTCCTGTCGCGATCAGGAGAGGAGAAAGGCCTCAGTTGAAGTGGTGCCGGGAACTTCAGTGTCCCCTCTAGTGAGATCGGTATATAGGGGAACTTTTGGGGTCGCATCAAGGGTGCCAAGTACTGTTTTGCACTTCAAGACGGAATGTGAGACTTCTCTTGAGACGCTGTAGGGGGCAAGGGCCTCATCTTGCAATACAGGGAACCACGTGATTTTTCTCGAGTTGCGGCGGGTTTCTCAAATTACAACTGGAAATTCAGGCTTCCTCTTGTGTTGGCTCAGAAAGGCCAATCTTCCATTCGAGTTGCAAGGGAAAGCTAGGGGTTGCGCTTGAGTCACTGCAGGGCCAAAGAGACCTCATCTAGGCTTTTGTCCAGGACCTAAGGTTCCTCTCCAGGGGCGACAGGGATCCAGGGTTGCATTCCAGACTCACCCTCGTAGTCAGGCCTCATCTCGAGGGGAAGCAAAGGACACCGCTCTCCTCCTGAGTATCGACGGGTATCTCTTGGAGCCCACTGAGTGACCTAAAGGGAGTCAAGCCTCCTTTGGAGTTTGGAGAGAGGATTCGGGATTGCTCTTCAGGTCATGCAGGAAAGAAGGCCCTCATTTCACCATGACAGGGGCGTCTCGTGGGTTTTCTCGAGCTGCGGCGCCAGTGTGGGGTTTCTCACGAGGTACGATGGGGAGCTCAGGGAGCCTCTCATGTGGTGCCGGGGAAGTCAGATCTTCATGCGCGTGGTGAGGGGGAGCGCGTCATTTTTCTCCAGGCATGGTAGAGGAATCGGGCATCAAGACGCGTGAAGAAGGACTCTCAAGGTTTTTCTCAGGTTATGGCAGGAAACCCTGGGTTCCCTCGACTTATGCCCGTGACCTCAGGGAGCTTCTCAGGGTGCCTCTGAGAAGTCAGGGATACTGTGCAGTTGGGAGGGGCCGCTCCGAACTCCACTGGGTTTGGTGCAGTAGAAGAGGGCCTTATCTCGAGTTGAGGCAGGAACCTCAGGGTTCCTCTCCATTTCTGAATCGGATCTCAGTGTCCATGCAGAGTTGGGACAGGAGAGTCAGGCCTCGTCTTGTGTGGAGGAATTGAACTCCTCTTGCCTCTCGAGTTGTTCATGGGGTGACAAGCCACTTGTCGATCTGTATGTGGAACTTGCGGGCTTTTCCAACGATACACGAGGGTGTCAGACCCCTTCGTTTTGTGCCTTCATCCACAGGATTGCCTTCGAAGAGGTGTCCTAGCATTGGGTTCTTATCAAGAGCAGACACGGAAATCGGGGTCTTTCGGCGTGTGGCACCAACCACAAGGCTACGTCTCGAATTTCCTCGTGAGACCGGCCTCATCCTGAGGTGCGCCGGGAAGGTCCGGAACCCCTTCCAGACAAAGCAGGGTAATCGACCCTCCCGTCGCGATCAGGAGGGGATAAGGGGCTCAGAACAAGCGGTGCACCGAACCTTGGTGTTCCCCTCGAGTGAGACCAGGGTGTCGGGGAACTTTTGTGATAACATCAAGGTTGCCAATTATCATTTTAAACTTCAAGATGGAACGTGGGGCTTCTCCTGAGACGCTGTAGCTGGCAAGGGCCTCATCTAGCGATGACGGGGGAACCACGTGGTTTTTCTCGAGTTGCGGCGGGATTTTCGAATTACGACGGGGAATTCAGGCTTCCCCTTGTGTTGTCCCAGGGAAGTCCATTCTTCCATTCGAGGTGTGAGGGAGAGCAGGGGGTTGCTCTCGAGTCACTTCAGGGCAAATGAGACCTCATCTATGCTTGTGTCTAGGACCTAATGTTCCTCTCCAGGGGCGGCAGGGATCTCGGGGTTGCATTCCAGACTCACCTGAGGAGTCAGGCCTGGTATATAGGGGAAGCAAAGAATTCCGCTCTCCTCTCGAGTCCCAACGGGTATCTCTTGAGCCCACAGAGTGGCCTAAAGGGAGTCAGGCCTCCTGTGGAGTTTGAAGAGAGGCCTCGAGATGCTCTCCAGGCCATGCAGGAAAAGAAGGCCTTCATCTCGCGACGACGGAGGCGTCTCGTGGGTTTTCTCGAGCTGGGGAGCCAGTGTGGGATTTCTCACGAGGTATGACGGGGAGCTCAGGGAGCCTCTCGTGTGGCGCCAGGGAAGTCAAGTCTCCATGCGAGTGGCGAGGGGGAACGCGTCATTGCTCTTGAGTCATGGTAGGGGAATCGGGATTCAAGACGCATTGAAGGAGGATTTTCGAGGTCTTTCTCGGGTTGCGTCAGGAAACCCTGTGTTCCCTCGACTTGTGCCGGTGACCTCAGGGAGCTTCTAAGGGTGCCTCTGAGAAGTCGGGATACTGTGGATTTGGGAGGGGCCTCTCGGGCCTCCACTGTTTTTGGTGTAATGGAAGAGGGCCTCATCTCGAGTGGAGTCAGGAACCTCAGGGTTCCTCTCCATTTCGGACTCCGATCGCAGGGTCCCTTCAGAGTTGGGACCGGAGAGTCAGGCCTCGTCTTGAGTGGAGGAATGGAACTCTGCTTGCCTCTCGTGTTGTTCATGGGATGACAGGCCTCTTGTTGAGCTGTGTGTGGAACCTGCGGCTTTTACCGAATGATGCACGGGAGTGTCAGTGACCCTTCGTTTTGTGCCTTCGTCCACAGGGTTGCCTTCGAAGAGGTGTCCGGGCATCGGGTTCTTCTCAAGAGTGGGCCGGGAAATCGGGGTATTTCGGCATGTGACACCACCCACGACGCTATGTCTCGAATTTCCTCGTGAGACCGGCCTCATCCTGAGGTGCGCCGGGAATGTGGGGAACCCCTTCCAAACAAAGCAGGGGAATAGACCCTCCTGTCGCAAACAGGAGGGGAGAAGGTGCTCAGATGAAGTGGTGCGGGAACCTCGGTGTTCCTGTCGAGTGAGACCGGCGTGTCCGGGAACATTTGGTGTCGCATCAAGGGTGCAAAGTACCGTTTCACACTTCAAGACGGAACGTGGTTCTTTTCTTGAGACGCCATAGCAGGCAAGGGCCTCATCTTGGGATGACGTTGGAAACACGTGGTTTTTCTCGAGTTGCGGCGGGATTCTCGAGTTACGAAGGGGATTTCTGGCTTCCTCTTGTGTTGGCCCAGGAAGTCCAATCTTCCATTCAACTTGTCAGAGAGAGCTGTGGGTTGCTCTCGAGTCACTTCAGGGCAAAGAGTCCTCATCTAGGCTTGGGTCCAGGACGTAGTATTGCTCTCCAGGGGCAACAGGGATATCGGGGTCGCATTCCAGTCTCACCCGGTGGGTCACGCCTCATCTCGAGTGGAAGCAAAGGACTCCACTATCCTCTCGAGTCACGGCATGTAACTCTTGGAGCCCAATGAGTGGCCTAAAGGGAGTCAAGCGTCGTGTGTAGCTTGGACAGAAGGTTCACGCTTGATCTGCATACCATGCAGTTAAAGATGGCCCTCCTCTCGTGATGACGGGAGCGTCTCATGGGTTTTCTCGAGCTGCGGCGCCAGTGTGGGGTTTCTCACGAGATATGATGGGGAGCTCAGGGAGCCTCTCGTGCGGCGCCAGAGAAGTCAGGCCTCCATGAGTGTGGCCAGGCAGATCGCGTCATTGCTCTGGAGTCATGGGAGGGACTAGGGCCTCAAGACGCATTTAAGAAGGACTCTCGAGGTCTTTCTTGGGTTGGGGTGGGAAACACTCGTTTCCCTCGACCTCTACCGGGGACCTTAGGGAACTTCCCAGGTGCCTCTGAGAGGTGAGGGATGCTGAGGAATTAGAGGGGCCTCTCGGGACTCCACTAGGTTTGACGAAATGAAAGAGGGCCTCATCTCGATTGGAGGCAGGAACCTCAGCTTCCTCTCCATTTCTGACTCCGACCGCAGGGTCCCTGCAGGGTTGGGACAGGAGAGTCAGGCCTCATCTTGTCTGAGTAATGGAACTCTGCTTGCCTCTCGAGTCGTTCAGTGGGTCTCAGGCCCCTTGTCGAGCTGTGTGTGGAACCTGCGGGTGTTTCCAGAAGATGCACGGGGGTGTCATTGCCCCTTCATTTTGTGCCTTCCCCCACAGGGTTGCCTTCAAAGAGGTGTCCGGGTATCGGGTTCATTTCAAGAGCGGACGGGGAAATCGGGGTCGTTCGGCATGTGGCACAACACACGTGGCTCATCTCGAATTTCCTCGTGAGACCAGCATCATCCTGAGGTGCGCCGGGAAGGCCGGGAACACCTTCCACACAAAGCACGGGAATCGAATCTCCTGTCGCGATCAGGAGGGGAGATGGGGCTCAGATGAAGTGGGGCCGGGACTCTAGGTGTTCCACTCGAGGGAACCCGGCGTTTCAGGGAACTTTAGGGGTCGCATCAAGGGAGCCAAGTACCGTTTCCCACTTCAGGACGGAACATGGGACTTCCCTGGAGACGCTGTAGCGGGCAAGGGCCTCATCCTGTGAAGACGTTGGAACCACGTCATTTTTCTCGAGTTGCGTCTGGATTCTCGAAAACGACGGGGATTACAGGCTTCCTCTTGGGTTGGCCCTGGGAAGCCCAATCTTCCCCTGGAGTTGCGAGGGAAAGCTGGGGGTTCTGCTCGAGTCACTACAGGGCCAAAGAGACCTCATCGAGGCGTGTGTCCAGGACCTAATATTCCTCTCAAGGGAAGACAGGGATCTCGGGTTTGCATTCCAGACTCCCCCGGGGAGTCAGGCCTCGCCTCGAGGGGAAGCAGAGGACTCCGCTTTCCTCTCAATTCGCGACACCTATCTCTTGGAGCCCAATGAGTGGACTCAAGGGTGTCGAGCCTCCTCTTCAGTTTGGAGAGAGGACTCGGGATTGCTCTCCAGGCCAGGCAGGAAAAGAAGGCCCTCAGCTCGCGATGACGGGGGCGTCTCATGGGTTTCCTCAGGCTGCAGCGCCCGTGGGGGTTTTCTCACGAGGCATGACGAGGACCTCAGGGAGCCTCTCGTGCGGTGCCAGGGAATTCATGTCTCCATGCGCATGGTGAGGGGGAGCTGGTCATCACTCTCGAGTCATGGGAAGCGACTAGGGCCTCAAGACGCGTTGAAGAAGGACTCTCGAGGTCTTTCTCGGGTGGCGGCGGGAAACCCTCGTTTCCCTCGACTTCTGCAGGAGACTATAGGGAACTTCCCAGGGTGCCTCTGAGAGGTGAGGGATGCTGTGGAGTTGGCGGGGCCTCTCGGGACTCTGCTGGGTTCGGCGCAATGGAAGAGGGCCTCATCTCGAGGGGAGGCAGGAACCTCAGGCTTCCTCTCCGATTCTGACTCCGACTGCACGGTCCCTGCAGTGTTGGGACAGGAGAGTCATGCCTCGTCTTGTCTGAGGAATGGAATTCTGGTTGCCTCTCGAGTTGTTCCGGGAGTCTCAGGCCCCTTGTCGAGCTGTGTGTAGACCCTGCGGGGTTTTCCGGATGATGCACGGGGGTGTCAGTGCCCCTTCGTGTTGTGCCTTCACTCACAGGGTTGCCTTCGAAGAGGTGTCCGGGCATCAGGTTCTTATCAAGAGCGGACCGGAAAATCGGGGTTGTTCGGCACGTGGCACCTCACACATGGCTAGTCTCGAATTTCCTCCTGAAACCGGCCTCATCCTGAGGTGCACCAGGAAGGCCGGGAACCCCTTCCAGACCACGCAGGGGAATCGACTCTCCTGTCGCGATCAGGAGGGGAGAAGGGGCTCAGATGAAGTGGTGCTGGGACCCTCGGTGTTCCCCTCGAGGGAACCCAGCGTGTCGGCGAACTTTTGCGGTCGCATCAAGGGTGTCAATTACCATTTCGCACTTAAGGACGGAACATGGGACTTCCCTGGAGACGCCGGGAACTTCGGTGTTCCCCTGGAGTGAGACCGGTATGTTGGGGAACTTTGGGGTCGCATCAAGGGTGCCAAGTAGCATTTCGAACTTTAAGATGGAACGTGGGACTTCTCTTGAGACTCTAGCTGGCAAGGGCCTCATATTGCGATGAAGGGGGAACCACATGGTTTTAAGACTTGAGGCTGAATTCTCGAATTACGATGGGAAATTCAGACTTCCTCTTGTGTTGACCTTGGGAAGACCAATCTTCCATTCAAATTGTGAGGGAGAGATGGAGGTTGCTCTCGAGTCACTGTAGGGCAAAATAGACCTCATCTAGGCTTGTGTCTAGGACATAATGTTCCACTCCAGGGGCGACAGGGATCTCGGGGTTGCATTCCAAACTCACCCGGGGAGTCAGGCCTCGTCTCGAGGGAAGCAAAGGACTCCGCTCTCCTCTCGAGTCGCACCGGGTATTTCTTGGACCCAACTGAGTGGCCTAAAGGGAGTCAATCCTCCTGTGAAGTTTGGAGAGAGGACCAGGGATTGCTCTCCAGGTCAGGCAGGAAAAGAAGGCCCCCATCTCTCCTTGACGGGGGCATCTTGTTGTTTTTCTCGAACTGCGGCGCCACTGTGGGTTTTCTCACGAGGTACGATGGGGTACTCAGGGAGCCTCTTGTGTGGTACTAGGGAAGTCAGTTTTCCTGCTTGTGGCGAGGGGAGCGCATCCTTGCTCTGGAGACATGGTAGGGGAATCGGGCATCAAGAGACGTTGAAAAAGGACTCTCCAAGTCTTTCTCGGGTTACTTCAGGAAACTCTGGGTTCCCTCGACTTGTGCCAGTGACCTCAGGTAGCTTCTCAGGGAGCCTCTGAGAATTCAGGGATACTGTGGTGTTGGGAGGGGCCTCTCGGGACACCACTGAGTTTGGTTCAATGGAAGAGGGCCTCTTCTCTAGTTGAGGCAGGAACCTCAGGGTTCCTCTCCATTTCTGACTCCGATCGCAGGGTCCCTGAAGAGTTGGGCCAGGAGAGTAGGGCCTCGTCTTGTGTGAAGGAATGCAACTTCACTTGCCTCTAGAGTTGTTCACGGGGTGACAGTCCACATTTGGAGCTGTGAGTGGAATCGGCGGGTTTTTCCAGACGATGCATGGGGATGTCAGTGTCCCTTCGTGTTGTGCCTTCATCCACAGGGTTGCCTTCGAAGAGATGTCCGGGCGTCAGGTTCTTATCTAGAGTGGACCGGGAATTCGGGATCTTTCAGCATGTGGCACCAACCATGAGGCTACTTTTCGAATTTCCTCATGAGACCGGCCTCATCCGGAGGTTCGCGGGGAACGTCGGGAACCCCTTGCAGACAAAGCATGGGAATCGACCCTCCTGTCGCGATCAGGAGAGGAGAAAGGCCTCAGTTGAAGTGGTGCCGGGAACTTCAGTGTCCCCTCTAGTGAGATCGGTATATAGGGGAACTTTTGGGGTCGCATCAAGGGTGCCAAGTACTGTTTTGCACTTCAAGACGGAATGTGAGACTTCTCTTGAGACGCTGTAGGGGGCAAGGGCCTCATCTTGCAATACAGGGAACCACGTGATTTTTCTCGAGTTGCGGCGGGTTTCTCAAATTACAACTGGAAATTCAGGCTTCCTCTTGTGTTGGCTCAGAAAGGCCAATCTTCCATTCGAGTTGCAAGGGAAAGCTAGGGGTTGCGCTTGAGTCACTGCAGGGCCAAAGAGACCTCATCTAGGCTTTTGTCCAGGACCTAAGGTTCCTCTCCAGGGGCGACAGGGATCCAGGGTTGCATTCCAGACTCACCCTCGTAGTCAGGCCTCATCTCGAGGGGGAGCAAAGGACACCGCTCTCCTCCTGAGTATCGACGGGTATCTCTTGGAGCCCACTGAGTGACCTAAAGGGAGTCAAGCCTCCTTTGGAGTTTGGAGAGAGGATTCGGGATTGCTCTTCAGGTCATGCAGGAAAGAAGGCCCTCATTTCACCATGACAGGGGCGTCTCGTGGGTTTTCTCGAGCTGCGGCGCCAGTGTGGGGTTTCTCACGAGGTACGATGGGGAGCTCAGGGAGCCTCTCATGTGGTGCCGGGGAAGTCAGATCTTCATGCGCGTGGTGAGGGGGAGCGCGTCATTTTTCTCCAGGCATGGTAGAGGAATCGGGCATCAAGACGCGTGAAGAAGGACTCTCAAGGTTTTTCTCAGGTTATGGCAGGAAACCCTGGGTTCCCTCGACTTATGCCCGTGACCTCAGGGAGCTTCTCAGGGTGCCTCTGAGAAGTCAGGGATACTGTGCAGTTGGGAGGGGCCGCTCCGAACTCCACTGGGTTTGGTGCAGTAGAAGAGGGCCTTATCTCGAGTTGAGGCAGGAACCTCAGGGTTCCTCTCCATTTCTGAATCGGATCTCAGTGTCCATGCAGAGTTGGGACAGGAGAGTCAGGCCTCGTCTTGTGTGGAGGAATTGAACTCCTCTTGCCTCTCGAGTTGTTCATGGGGTGACAAGCCACTTGTCGATCTGTATGTGGAACTTGCGGGCTTTTCCAACGATACACGAGGGTGTCAGACCCCTTCGTTTTGTGCCTTCATCCACAGGATTGCCTTCGAAGAGGTGTCCTAGCATTGGGTTCTTATCAAGAGCAGACACGGAAATCGGGGTCTTTCGGCGTGTGGCACCAACCACAAGGCTACGTCTCGAATTTCCTCGTGAGACCGGCCTCATCCTGAGGTGCGCCGGGAAGGTCCGGAACCCCTTCCAGACAAAGCAGGGTAATCGACCCTCCCGTCGCGATCAGGAGGGGATAAGGGGCTCAGAACAAGCGGTGCACCGAACCTTGGTGTTCCCCTCGAGTGAGACCAGGGTGTCGGGGAACTTTTGTGATAACATCAAGGTTGCCAATTATCATTTTAAACTTCAAGATGGAACGTGGGGCTTCTCCTGAGACGCTGTAGCTGGCAAGGGCCTCATCTAGCGATGACGGGGGAACCACGTGGTTTTTCTCGAGTTGCGGCGGGATTTTCGAATTACGACGGGGAATTCAGGCTTCCCCTTGTGTTGTCCCAGGGAAGTCCATTCTTCCATTCGAGGTGTGAGGGAGAGCAGGGGGTTGCTCTCGAGTCACTTCAGGGCAAATGAGACCTCATCTATGCTTGTGTCTAGGACCTAATGTTCCTCTCCAGGGGCGGCAGGGATCTCGGGGTTGCATTCCAGACTCACCTGAGGAGTCAGGCCTGGTATATAGGGGAAGCAAAGAATTCCGCTCTCCTCTCGAGTCCCAACGGGTATCTCTTGAGCCCACAGAGTGGCCTAAAGGGAGTCAGGCCTCCTGTGGAGTTTGAAGAGAGGCCTCGAGATGCTCTCCAGGCCATGCAGGAAAAGAAGGCCTTCATCTCGCGACGACGGAGGCGTCTCGTGGGTTTTCTCGAGCTGGGGAGCCAGTGTGGGATTTCTCACGAGGTATGACGGGGAGCTCAGGGAGCCTCTCGTGTGGCGCCAGGGAAGTCAAGTCTCCATGCGAGTGGCGAGGGGGAACGCGTCATTGCTCTTGAGTCATGGTAGGGGAATCGGGATTCAAGACGCATTGAAGGAGGATTTTCGAGGTCTTTCTCGGGTTGCGTCAGGAAACCCTGTGTTCCCTCGACTTGTGCCGGTGACCTCAGGGAGCTTCTAAGGGTGCCTCTGAGAAGTCGGGATACTGTGGATTTGGGAGGGGCCGCTCCGAACTCCACTGGGTTTGGTGCAGTAGAAGAGGGCCTTATCTCGAGTTGAGGCAGGAACCTCAGGGTTCCTCTCCATTTCTGAATCGGATCTCAGTGTCCATGCAGAGTTGGGACAGGAGAGTCAGGCCTCGTCTTGTGTGGAGGAATTGAACTCCTCTTGCCTCTCGAGTTGTTCATGGGGTGACAAGCCACTTGTCGATCTGTATGTGGAACTTGCGGGCTTTTCCAACGATACACGAGGGTGTCAGACCCCTTCGTTTTGTGCCTTCATCCACAGGATTGCCTTCGAAGAGGTGTCCTAGCATTGGGTTCTTATCAAGAGCAGACACGGAAATCGGGGTCTTTCGGCGTGTGGCACCAACCACAAGGCTACGTCTCGAATTTCCTCGTGAGACCGGCCTCATCCTGAGGTGCGCCGGGAAGGTCCGGAACCCCTTCCAGACAAAGCAGGGTAATCGACCCTCCCGTCGCGATCAGGAGGGGATAAGGGGCTCAGAACAAGCGGTGCACCGAACCTTGGTGTTCCCCTCGAGTGAGACCAGGGTGTCGGGGAACTTTTGTGATAACATCAAGGTTGCCAATTATCATTTTAAACTTCAAGATGGAACGTGGGGCTTCTCCTGAGACGCTGTAGCTGGCAAGGGCCTCATCTAGCGATGACGGGGGAACCACGTGGTTTTTCTCGAGTTGCGGCGGGATTTTCGAATTACGACGGGGAATTCAGGCTTCCCCTTGTGTTGTCCCAGGGAAGTCCATTCTTCCATTCGAGGTGTGAGGGAGAGCAGGGGGTTGCTCTCGAGTCACTTCAGGGCAAATGAGACCTCATCTATGCTTGTGTCTAGGACCTAATGTTCCTCTCCAGGGGCGGCAGGGATCTCGGGGTTGCATTCCAGACTCACCTGAGGAGTCAGGCCTGGTATATAGGGGAAGCAAAGAATTCCGCTCTCCTCTCGAGTCCCAACGGGTATCTCTTGAGCCCACAGAGTGGCCTAAAGGGAGTCAGGCCTCCTGTGGAGTTTGAAGAGAGGCCTCGAGATGCTCTCCAGGCCATGCAGGAAAAGAAGGCCTTCATCTCGCGACGACGGAGGCGTCTCGTGGGTTTTCTCGAGCTGGGGAGCCAGTGTGGGATTTCTCACGAGGTATGACGGGGAGCTCAGGGAGCCTCTCGTGTGGCGCCAGGGAAGTCAAGTCTCCATGCGAGTGGCGAGGGGGAACGCGTCATTGCTCTTGAGTCATGGTAGGGGAATCGGGATTCAAGACGCATTGAAGGAGGATTTTCGAGGTCTTTCTCGGGTTGCGTCAGGAAACCCTGTGTTCCCTCGACTTGTGCCGGTGACCTCAGGGAGCTTCTAAGGGTGCCTCTGAGAAGTCGGGATACTGTGGATTTGGGAGGGGCCTCTCGGGCCTCCACTGTTTTTGGTGTAATGGAAGAGGGCCTCATCTCGAGTGGAGTCAGGAACCTCAGGGTTCCTCTCCATTTCGGACTCCGATCGCAGGGTCCCTTCAGAGTTGGGACCGGAGAGTCAGGCCTCGTCTTGAGTGGAGGAATGGAACTCTGCTTGCCTCTCGTGTTGTTCATGGGATGACAGGCCTCTTGTTGAGCTGTGTGTGGAACCTGCGGCTTTTACCGAATGATGCACGGGAGTGTCAGTGACCCTTCGTTTTGTGCCTTCGTCCACAGGGTTGCCTTCGAAGAGGTGTCCGGGCATCGGGTTCTTCTCAAGAGTGGGCCGGGAAATCGGGGTATTTCGGCATGTGACACCACCCACGACGCTATGTCTCGAATTTCCTCGTGAGACCGGCCTCATCCTGAGGTGCGCCGGGAATGTGGGGAACCCCTTCCAAACAAAGCAGGGGAATAGACCCTCCTGTCGCAAACAGGAGGGGAGAAGGTGCTCAGATGAAGTGGTGCGGGAACCTCGGTGTTCCTGTCGAGTGAGACCGGCGTGTCCGGGAACATTTGGTGTCGCATCAAGGGTGCAAAGTACCGTTTCACACTTCAAGACGGAACGTGGTTCTTTTCTTGAGACGCCATAGCAGGCAAGGGCCTCATCTTGGGATGACGTTGGAAACACGTGGTTTTTCTCGAGTTGCGGCGGGATTCTCGAGTTACGAAGGGGATTTCTGGCTTCCTCTTGTGTTGGCCCAGGAAGTCCAATCTTCCATTCAACTTGTCAGAGAGAGCTGTGGGTTGCTCTCGAGTCACTTCAGGGCAAAGAGTCCTCATCTAGGCTTGGGTCCAGGACGTAGTATTGCTCTCCAGGGGCAACAGGGATATCGGGGTCGCATTCCAGTCTCACCCGGTGGGTCACGCCTCATCTCGAGTGGAAGCAAAGGACTCCACTATCCTCTCGAGTCACGGCATGTAACTCTTGGAGCCCAATGAGTGGCCTAAAGGGAGTCAAGCGTCGTGTGTAGCTTGGACAGAAGGTTCACGCTTGATCTGCATACCATGCAGTTAAAGATGGCCCTCCTCTCGTGATGACGGGAGCGTCTCATGGGTTTTCTCGAGCTGCGGCGCCAGTGTGGGGTTTCTCACGAGATATGATGGGGAGCTCAGGGAGCCTCTCGTGCGGCGCCAGAGAAGTCAGGCCTCCATGAGTGTGGCCAGGCAGATCGCGTCATTGCTCTGGAGTCATGGGAGGGACTAGGGCCTCAAGACGCATTTAAGAAGGACTCTCGAGGTCTTTCTTGGGTTGGGGTGGGAAACACTCGTTTCCCTCGACCTCTACCGGGGACCTTAGGGAACTTCCCAGGTGCCTCTGAGAGGTGAGGGATGCTGAGGAATTAGAGGGGCCTCTCGGGACTCCACTAGGTTTGACGAAATGAAAGAGGGCCTCATCTCGATTGGAGGCAGGAACCTCAGCTTCCTCTCCATTTCTGACTCCGACCGCAGGGTCCCTGCAGGGTTGGGACAGGAGAGTCAGGCCTCATCTTGTCTGAGTAATGGAACTCTGCTTGCCTCTCGAGTCGTTCAGTGGGTCTCAGGCCCCTTGTCGAGCTGTGTGTGGAACCTGCGGGTGTTTCCAGAAGATGCACGGGGGTGTCATTGCCCCTTCATTTTGTGCCTTCCCCCACAGGGTTGCCTTCAAAGAGGTGTCCGGGTATCGGGTTCATTTCAAGAGCGGACGGGGAAATCGGGGTCGTTCGGCATGTGGCACAACACACGTGGCTCATCTCGAATTTCCTCGTGAGACCAGCATCATCCTGAGGTGCGCCGGGAAGGCCGGGAACACCTTCCACACAAAGCACGGGAATCGAATCTCCTGTCGCGATCAGGAGGGGAGATGGGGCTCAGATGAAGTGGGGCCGGGACTCTAGGTGTTCCACTCGAGGGAACCCGGCGTTTCAGGGAACTTTAGGGGTCGCATCAAGGGAGCCAAGTACCGTTTCCCACTTCAGGACGGAACATGGGACTTCCCTGGAGACGCTGTAGCGGGCAAGGGCCTCATCCTGTGAAGACGTTGGAACCACGTCATTTTTCTCGAGTTGCGTCTGGATTCTCGAAAACGACGGGGATTACAGGCTTCCTCTTGGGTTGGCCCTGGGAAGCCCAATCTTCCCCTGGAGTTGCGAGGGAAAGCTGGGGGTTCTGCTCGAGTCACTACAGGGCCAAAGAGACCTCATCGAGGCGTGTGTCCAGGACCTAATATTCCTCTCAAGGGAAGACAGGGATCTCGGGTTTGCATTCCAGACTCCCCCGGGGAGTCAGGCCTCGCCTCGAGGGGAAGCAGAGGACTCCGCTTTCCTCTCAATTCGCGACACCTATCTCTTGGAGCCCAATGAGTGGACTCAAGGGTGTCGAGCCTCCTCTTCAGTTTGGAGAGAGGACTCGGGATTGCTCTCCAGGCCAGGCAGGAAAAGAAGGCCCTCAGCTCGCGATGACGGGGGCGTCTCATGGGTTTCCTCAGGCTGCAGCGCCCGTGGGGGTTTTCTCACGAGGCATGACGAGGACCTCAGGGAGCCTCTCGTGCGGTGCCAGGGAATTCATGTCTCCATGCGCATGGTGAGGGGGAGCTGGTCATCACTCTCGAGTCATGGGAAGCGACTAGGGCCTCAAGACGCGTTGAAGAAGGACTCTCGAGGTCTTTCTCGGGTGGCGGCGGGAAACCCTCGTTTCCCTCGACTTCTGCAGGAGACTATAGGGAACTTCCCAGGGTGCCTCTGAGAGGTGAGGGATGCTGTGGAGTTGGCGGGGCCTCTCGGGACTCTGCTGGGTTCGGCGCAATGGAAGAGGGCCTCATCTCGAGGGGAGGCAGGAACCTCAGGCTTCCTCTCCGATTCTGACTCCGACTGCACGGTCCCTGCAGTGTTGGGACAGGAGAGTCATGCCTCGTCTTGTCTGAGGAATGGAATTCTGGTTGCCTCTCGAGTTGTTCCGGGAGTCTCAGGCCCCTTGTCGAGCTGTGTGTAGACCCTGCGGGGTTTTCCGGATGATGCACGGGGGTGTCAGTGCCCCTTCGTGTTGTGCCTTCACTCACAGGGTTGCCTTCGAAGAGGTGTCCGGGCATCAGGTTCTTATCAAGAGCGGACCGGAAAATCGGGGTTGTTCGGCACGTGGCACCTCACACATGGCTAGTCTCGAATTTCCTCCTGAAACCGGCCTCATCCTGAGGTGCACCAGGAAGGCCGGGAACCCCTTCCAGACCACGCAGGGGAATCGACTCTCCTGTCGCGATCAGGAGGGGAGAAGGGGCTCAGATGAAGTGGTGCTGGGACCCTCGGTGTTCCCCTCGAGGGAACCCAGCGTGTCGGCGAACTTTTGCGGTCGCATCAAGGGTGTCAATTACCATTTCGCACTTAAGGACGGAACATGGGACTTCCCTGGAGACGCCGGGAACTTCGGTGTTCCCCTGGAGTGAGACCGGTATGTTGGGGAACTTTGGGGTCGCATCAAGGGTGCCAAGTAGCATTTCGAACTTTAAGATGGAACGTGGGACTTCTCTTGAGACTCTAGCTGGCAAGGGCCTCATATTGCGATGAAGGGGGAACCACATGGTTTTAAGACTTGAGGCTGAATTCTCGAATTACGATGGGAAATTCAGACTTCCTCTTGTGTTGACCTTGGGAAGACCAATCTTCCATTCAAATTGTGAGGGAGAGATGGAGGTTGCTCTCGAGTCACTGTAGGGCAAAATAGACCTCATCTAGGCTTGTGTCTAGGACATAATGTTCCACTCCAGGGGCGACAGGGATCTCGGGGTTGCATTCCAAACTCACCCGGGGAGTCAGGCCTCGTCTCGAGGGAAGCAAAGGACTCCGCTCTCCTCTCGAGTCGCACCGGGTATTTCTTGGACCCAACTGAGTGGCCTAAAGGGAGTCAATCCTCCTGTGAAGTTTGGAGAGAGGACCAGGGATTGCTCTCCAGGTCAGGCAGGAAAAGAAGGCCCCCATCTCTCCTTGACGGGGGCATCTTGTTGTTTTTCTCGAACTGCGGCGCCACTGTGGGTTTTCTCACGAGGTACGATGGGGTACTCAGGGAGCCTCTTGTGTGGTACTAGGGAAGTCAGTTTTCCTGCTTGTGGCGAGGGGAGCGCATCCTTGCTCTGGAGACATGGTAGGGGAATCGGGCATCAAGAGACGTTGAAAAAGGACTCTCCAAGTCTTTCTCGGGTTACTTCAGGAAACTCTGGGTTCCCTCGACTTGTGCCAGTGACCTCAGGTAGCTTCTCAGGGAGCCTCTGAGAATTCAGGGATACTGTGGTGTTGGGAGGGGCCTCTCGGGACACCACTGAGTTTGGTTCAATGGAAGAGGGCCTCTTCTCTAGTTGAGGCAGGAACCTCAGGGTTCCTCTCCATTTCTGACTCCGATCGCAGGGTCCCTGAAGAGTTGGGCCAGGAGAGTAGGGCCTCGTCTTGTGTGAAGGAATGCAACTTCACTTGCCTCTAGAGTTGTTCACGGGGTGACAGTCCACATTTGGAGCTGTGAGTGGAATCGGCGGGTTTTTCCAGACGATGCATGGGGATGTCAGTGTCCCTTCGTGTTGTGCCTTCATCCACAGGGTTGCCTTCGAAGAGATGTCCGGGCGTCAGGTTCTTATCTAGAGTGGACCGGGAATTCGGGATCTTTCAGCATGTGGCACCAACCATGAGGCTACTTTTCGAATTTCCTCATGAGACCGGCCTCATCCGGAGGTTCGCGGGGAACGTCGGGAACCCCTTGCAGACAAAGCATGGGAATCGACCCTCCTGTCGCGATCAGGAGAGGAGAAAGGCCTCAGTTGAAGTGGTGCCGGGAACTTCAGTGTCCCCTCTAGTGAGATCGGTATATAGGGGAACTTTTGGGGTCGCATCAAGGGTGCCAAGTACTGTTTTGCACTTCAAGACGGAATGTGAGACTTCTCTTGAGACGCTGTAGGGGGCAAGGGCCTCATCTTGCAATACAGGGAACCACGTGATTTTTCTCGAGTTGCGGCGGGTTTCTCAAATTACAACTGGAAATTCAGGCTTCCTCTTGTGTTGGCTCAGAAAGGCCAATCTTCCATTCGAGTTGCAAGGGAAAGCTAGGGGTTGCGCTTGAGTCACTGCAGGGCCAAAGAGACCTCATCTAGGCTTTTGTCCAGGACCTAAGGTTCCTCTCCAGGGGCGACAGGGATCCAGGGTTGCATTCCAGACTCACCCTCGTAGTCAGGCCTCATCTCGAGGGGAAGCAAAGGACACCGCTCTCCTCCTGAGTATCGACGGGTATCTCTTGGAGCCCACTGAGTGACCTAAAGGGAGTCAAGCCTCCTTTGGAGTTTGGAGAGAGGATTCGGGATTGCTCTTCAGGTCATGCAGGAAAGAAGGCCCTCATTTCACCATGACAGGGGCGTCTCGTGGGTTTTCTCGAGCTGCGGCGCCAGTGTGGGGTTTCTCACGAGGTACGATGGGGAGCTCAGGGAGCCTCTCATGTGGTGCCGGGGAAGTCAGATCTTCATGCGCGTGGTGAGGGGGAGCGCGTCATTTTTCTCCAGGCATGGTAGAGGAATCGGGCATCAAGACGCGTGAAGAAGGACTCTCAAGGTTTTTCTCAGGTTATGGCAGGAAACCCTGGGTTCCCTCGACTTATGCCCGTGACCTCAGGGAGCTTCTCAGGGTGCCTCTGAGAAGTCAGGGATACTGTGCAGTTGGGAGGGGCCGCTCCGAACTCCACTGGGTTTGGTGCAGTAGAAGAGGGCCTTATCTCGAGTTGAGGCAGGAACCTCAGGGTTCCTCTCCATTTCTGAATCGGATCTCAGTGTCCATGCAGAGTTGGGACAGGAGAGTCAGGCCTCGTCTTGTGTGGAGGAATTGAACTCCTCTTGCCTCTCGAGTTGTTCATGGGGTGACAAGCCACTTGTCGATCTGTATGTGGAACTTGCGGGCTTTTCCAACGATACACGAGGGTGTCAGACCCCTTCGTTTTGTGCCTTCATCCACAGGATTGCCTTCGAAGAGGTGTCCTAGCATTGGGTTCTTATCAAGAGCAGACACGGAAATCGGGGTCTTTCGGCGTGTGGCACCAACCACAAGGCTACGTCTCGAATTTCCTCGTGAGACCGGCCTCATCCTGAGGTGCGCCGGGAAGGTCCGGAACCCCTTCCAGACAAAGCAGGGTAATCGACCCTCCCGTCGCGATCAGGAGGGGATAAGGGGCTCAGAACAAGCGGTGCACCGAACCTTGGTGTTCCCCTCGAGTGAGACCAGGGTGTCGGGGAACTTTTGTGATAACATCAAGGTTGCCAATTATCATTTTAAACTTCAAGATGGAACGTGGGGCTTCTCCTGAGACGCTGTAGCTGGCAAGGGCCTCATCTAGCGATGACGGGGGAACCACGTGGTTTTTCTCGAGTTGCGGCGGGATTTTCGAATTACGACGGGGAATTCAGGCTTCCCCTTGTGTTGTCCCAGGGAAGTCCATTCTTCCATTCGAGGTGTGAGGGAGAGCAGGGGGTTGCTCTCGAGTCACTTCAGGGCAAATGAGACCTCATCTATGCTTGTGTCTAGGACCTAATGTTCCTCTCCAGGGGCGGCAGGGATCTCGGGGTTGCATTCCAGACTCACCTGAGGAGTCAGGCCTGGTATATAGGGGAAGCAAAGAATTCCGCTCTCCTCTCGAGTCCCAACGGGTATCTCTTGAGCCCACAGAGTGGCCTAAAGGGAGTCAGGCCTCCTGTGGAGTTTGAAGAGAGGCCTCGAGATGCTCTCCAGGCCATGCAGGAAAAGAAGGCCTTCATCTCGCGACGACGGAGGCGTCTCGTGGGTTTTCTCGAGCTGGGGAGCCAGTGTGGGATTTCTCACGAGGTATGACGGGGAGCTCAGGGAGCCTCTCGTGTGGCGCCAGGGAAGTCAAGTCTCCATGCGAGTGGCGAGGGGGAACGCGTCATTGCTCTTGAGTCATGGTAGGGGAATCGGGATTCAAGACGCATTGAAGGAGGATTTTCGAGGTCTTTCTCGGGTTGCGTCAGGAAACCCTGTGTTCCCTCGACTTGTGCCGGTGACCTCAGGGAGCTTCTAAGGGTGCCTCTGAGAAGTCGGGATACTGTGGATTTGGGAGGGGCCTCTCGGGCCTCCACTGTTTTTGGTGTAATGGAAGAGGGCCTCATCTCGAGTGGAGTCAGGAACCTCAGGGTTCCTCTCCATTTCGGACTCCGATCGCAGGGTCCCTTCAGAGTTGGGACCGGAGAGTCAGGCCTCGTCTTGAGTGGAGGAATGGAACTCTGCTTGCCTCTCGTGTTGTTCATGGGATGACAGGCCTCTTGTTGAGCTGTGTGTGGAACCTGCGGCTTTTACCGAATGATGCACGGGAGTGTCAGTGACCCTTCGTTTTGTGCCTTCGTCCACAGGGTTGCCTTCGAAGAGGTGTCCGGGCATCGGGTTCTTCTCAAGAGTGGGCCGGGAAATCGGGGTATTTCGGCATGTGACACCACCCACGACGCTATGTCTCGAATTTCCTCGTGAGACCGGCCTCATCCTGAGGTGCGCCGGGAATGTGGGGAACCCCTTCCAAACAAAGCAGGGGAATAGACCCTCCTGTCGCAAACAGGAGGGGAGAAGGTGCTCAGATGAAGTGGTGCGGGAACCTCGGTGTTCCTGTCGAGTGAGACCGGCGTGTCCGGGAACATTTGGTGTCGCATCAAGGGTGCAAAGTACCGTTTCACACTTCAAGACGGAACGTGGTTCTTTTCTTGAGACGCCATAGCAGGCAAGGGCCTCATCTTGGGATGACGTTGGAAACACGTGGTTTTTCTCGAGTTGCGGCGGGATTCTCGAGTTACGAAGGGGATTTCTGGCTTCCTCTTGTGTTGGCCCAGGAAGTCCAATCTTCCATTCAACTTGTCAGAGAGAGCTGTGGGTTGCTCTCGAGTCACTTCAGGGCAAAGAGTCCTCATCTAGGCTTGGGTCCAGGACGTAGTATTGCTCTCCAGGGGCAACAGGGATATCGGGGTCGCATTCCAGTCTCACCCGGTGGGTCACGCCTCATCTCGAGTGGAAGCAAAGGACTCCACTATCCTCTCGAGTCACGACATGTAACTCTTGGAGCCCAATGAGTGGCCTAAAGGGAGTCAAGCGTCGTGTGTAGCTTGGACAGAAGGTTCACGCTTGATCTGCATACCATGCAGTTAAAGATGGCCCTCCTCTCGTGATGACGGGAGCGTCTCATGGGTTTTCTCGAGCTGCGGCGCCAGTGTGGGGTTTCTCACGAGATATGATGGGGAGCTCAGGGAGCCTCTCGTGCGGCGCCAGAGAAGTCAGGCCTCCATGAGTGTGGCCAGGCAGATCGCGTCATTGCTCTGGAGTCATGGGAGGGACTAGGGCCTCAAGACGCATTTAAGAAGGACTCTCGAGGTCTTTCTTGGGTTGGGGTGGGAAACACTCGTTTCCCTCGACCTCTACCGGGGACCTTAGGGAACTTCCCAGGTGCCTCTGAGAGGTGAGGGATGCTGAGGAATTAGAGGGGCCTCTCGGGACTCCACTAGGTTTGACGAAATGAAAGAGGGCCTCATCTCGATTGGAGGCAGGAACCTCAGCTTCCTCTCCATTTCTGACTCCGACCGCAGGGTCCCTGCAGGGTTGGGACAGGAGAGTCAGGCCTCATCTTGTCTGAGTAATGGAACTCTGCTTGCCTCTCGAGTCGTTCAGTGGGTCTCAGGCCCCTTGTCGAGCTGTGTGTGGAACCTGCGGGTGTTTCCAGAAGATGCACGGGGGTGTCATTGCCCCTTCATTTTGTGCCTTCCCCCACAGGGTTGCCTTCAAAGAGGTGTCCGGGTATCGGGTTCATTTCAAGAGCGGACGGGGAAATCGGGGTCGTTCGGCATGTGGCACAACACACGTGGCTCATCTCGAATTTCCTCGTGAGACCAGCATCATCCTGAGGTGCGCCGGGAAGGCCGGGAACACCTTCCACACAAAGCACGGGAATCGAATCTCCTGTCGCGATCAGGAGGGGAGATGGGGCTCAGATGAAGTGGGGCCGGGACTCTAGGTGTTCCACTCGAGGGAACCCGGCGTTTCAGGGAACTTTAGGGGTCGCATCAAGGGAGCCAAGTACCGTTTCCCACTTCAGGACGGAACATGGGACTTCCCTGGAGACGCTGTAGCGGGCAAGGGCCTCATCCTGTGAAGACGTTGGAACCACGTCATTTTTCTCGAGTTGCGTCTGGATTCTCGAAAACGACGGGGATTACAGGCTTCCTCTTGGGTTGGCCCTGGGAAGCCCAATCTTCCCCTGGAGTTGCGAGGGAAAGCTGGGGGTTCTGCTCGAGTCACTACAGGGCCAAAGAGACCTCATCGAGGCGTGTGTCCAGGACCTAATATTCCTCTCAAGGGAAGACAGGGATCTCGGGTTTGCATTCCAGACTCCCCCGGGGAGTCAGGCCTCGCCTCGAGGGGAAGCAGAGGACTCCGCTTTCCTCTCAATTCGCGACACCTATCTCTTGGAGCCCAATGAGTGGACTCAAGGGTGTCGAGCCTCCTCTTCAGTTTGGAGAGAGGACTCGGGATTGCTCTCCAGGCCAGGCAGGAAAAGAAGGCCCTCAGCTCGCGATGACGGGGGCGTCTCATGGGTTTCCTCAGGCTGCAGCGCCCGTGGGGGTTTTCTCACGAGGCATGACGAGGACCTCAGGGAGCCTCTCGTGCGGTGCCAGGGAATTCATGTCTCCATGCGCATGGTGAGGGGGAGCTGGTCATCACTCTCGAGTCATGGGAAGCGACTAGGGCCTCAAGACGCGTTGAAGAAGGACTCTCGAGGTCTTTCTCGGGTGGCGGCGGGAAACCCTCGTTTCCCTCGACTTCTGCAGGAGACTATAGGGAACTTCCCAGGGTGCCTCTGAGAGGTGAGGGATGCTGTGGAGTTGGCGGGGCCTCTCGGGACTCTGCTGGGTTCGGCGCAATGGAAGAGGGCCTCATCTCGAGGGGAGGCAGGAACCTCAGGCTTCCTCTCCGATTCTGACTCCGACTGCACGGTCCCTGCAGTGTTGGGACAGGAGAGTCATGCCTCGTCTTGTCTGAGGAATGGAATTCTGGTTGCCTCTCGAGTTGTTCCGGGAGTCTCAGGCCCCTTGTCGAGCTGTGTGTAGACCCTGCGGGGTTTTCCGGATGATGCACGGGGGTGTCAGTGCCCCTTCGTGTTGTGCCTTCACTCACAGGGTTGCCTTCGAAGAGGTGTCCGGGCATCAGGTTCTTATCAAGAGCGGACCGGAAAATCGGGGTTGTTCGGCACGTGGCACCTCACACATGGCTAGTCTCGAATTTCCTCCTGAAACCGGCCTCATCCTGAGGTGCACCAGGAAGGCCGGGAACCCCTTCCAGACCACGCAGGGGAATCGACTCTCCTGTCGCGATCAGGAGGGGAGAAGGGGCTCAGATGAAGTGGTGCTGGGACCCTCGGTGTTCCCCTCGAGGGAACCCAGCGTGTCGGCGAACTTTTGCGGTCGCATCAAGGGTGTCAATTACCATTTCGCACTTAAGGACGGAACATGGGACTTCCCTGGAGACGCCGGGAACTTCGGTGTTCCCCTGGAGTGAGACCGGTATGTTGGGGAACTTTGGGGTCGCATCAAGGGTGCCAAGTAGCATTTCGAACTTTAAGATGGAACGTGGGACTTCTCTTGAGACTCTAGCTGGCAAGGGCCTCATATTGCGATGAAGGGGGAACCACATGGTTTTAAGACTTGAGGCTGAATTCTCGAATTACGATGGGAAATTCAGACTTCCTCTTGTGTTGACCTTGGGAAGACCAATCTTCCATTCAAATTGTGAGGGAGAGATGGAGGTTGCTCTCGAGTCACTGTAGGGCAAAATAGACCTCATCTAGGCTTGTGTCTAGGACATAATGTTCCACTCCAGGGGCGACAGGGATCTCGGGGTTGCATTCCAAACTCACCCGGGGAGTCAGGCCTCGTCTCGAGGGAAGCAAAGGACTCCGCTCTCCTCTCGAGTCGCACCGGGTATTTCTTGGACCCAACTGAGTGGCCTAAAGGGAGTCAATCCTCCTGTGAAGTTTGGAGAGAGGACCAGGGATTGCTCTCCAGGTCAGGCAGGAAAAGAAGGCCCCCATCTCTCCTTGACGGGGGCATCTTGTGGTTTTTCTTGAACTGCGGCGCCACTGTGGGTTTTCTCACGAGGTACGATGGGGTACTCAGGGAGCCTCTTGTGTGGTACTAGGGAAGTCAGTTTTCCTGCTTGTGGCGAGGGGAGCGCGTCCTTGCTCTGGAGACATGGTAGGGGAATCGGGCATCAAGAGACGTTGAAAAAGGACTCTCCAAGTCTTTCTCGGGTTACTTCAGGAAACTCTGGGTTCCCTCGACTTGTGCCAGTGACCTCAGGTAGCTTCTCAGGGAGCCTCTGAGAATTCAGGGATACTGTGGTGTTGGGAGGGGCCTCTCGGGACACCACTGAGTTTGGTTCAATGGAAGAGGGCCTCTTCTCTAGTTGAGGCAGGAACCTCAGGGTTCCTCTCCATTTCTGACTCCGATCGCAGGGTCCCTGAAGAGTTGGGCCAGGAGAGTAGGGCCTCGTCTTGTGTGAAGGAATGCAACTTCACTTGCCTCTAGAGTTGTTCACGGGGTGACAGTCCACATTTGGAGCTGTGAGTGGAATCGGCGGGTTTTTCCAGACGATGCATGGGGATGTCAGTGTCCCTTCGTGTTGTGCCTTCATCCACAGGGTTGCCTTCGAAGAGATGTCCGGGCGTCAGGTTCTTATCTAGAGTGGACCGGGAATTCGGGATCTTTCAGCATGTGGCACCAACCATGAGGCTACTTTTCGAATTTCCTCATGAGACCGGCCTCATCCGGAGGTTCGCGGGGAACGTCGGGAACCCCTTGCAGACAAAGCATGGGAATCGACCCTCCTGTCGCGATCAGGAGAGGAGAAAGGCCTCAGTTGAAGTGGTGCCGGGAACTTCAGTGTCCCCTCTAGTGAGATCGGTATATAGGGGAACTTTTGGGGTCGCATCAAGGGTGCCAAGTACTGTTTTGCACTTCAAGATGGAATGTGAGACTTCTCTTGAGACGCTGTAGGGGGCAAGGGCCTCATCTTGCAATACAGGGAACCACGTGATTTTTCTCGAGTTGCGGCGGGTTTCTCAAATTACAACTGGAAATTCAGGCTTCCTCTTGTGTTGGCTCAGAAAGGCCAATCTTCCATTCGAGTTGCAAGGGAAAGCTAGGGGTTGCGCTTGAGTCACTGCAGGGCCAAAGAGACCTCATCTAGGCTTTTGTCCAGGACCTAAGGTTCCTCTCCAGGGGCGACAGGGATCCAGGGTTGCATTCCAGACTCACCCTCGTAGTCAGGCCTCATCTCGAGGGGAAGCAAAGGACACCGCTCTCCTCCTGAGTATCGACGGGTATCTCTTGGAGCCCACTGAGTGACCTAAAGGGAGTCAAGCCTCCTTTGGAGTTTGGAGAGAGGATTCGGGATTGCTCTTCAGGTCATGCAGGAAAGAAGGCCCTCATTTCACCATGACAGGGGCGTCTCGTGGGTTTTCTCGAGCTGCGGCGCCAGTGTGGGGTTTCTCACGAGGTACGATGGGGAGCTCAGGGAGCCTCTCATGTGGTGCCGGGGAAGTCAGATCTTCATGCGCGTGGTGAGGGGGAGCGCGTCATTTTTCTCCAGGCATGGTAGAGGAATCGGGCATCAAGACGCGTGAAGAAGGACTCTCAAGGTTTTTCTCAGGTTATGGCAGGAAACCCTGGGTTCCCTCGACTTATGCCCGTGACCTCAGGGAGCTTCTCAGGGTGCCTCTGAGAAGTCAGGGATACTGTGCAGTTGGGAGGGGCCGCTCCGAACTCCACTGGGTTTGGTGCAGTAGAAGAGGGCCTTATCTCGAGTTGAGGCAGGAACCTCAGGGTTCCTCTCCATTTCTGAATCGGATCTCAGTGTCCATGCAGAGTTGGGACAGGAGAGTCAGGCCTCGTCTTGTGTGGAGGAATTGAACTCCTCTTGCCTCTCGAGTTGTTCATGGGGTGACAAGCCACTTGTCGATCTGTATGTGGAACTTGCGGGCTTTTCCAACGATACACGAGGGTGTCAGACCCCTTCGTTTTGTGCCTTCATCCACAGGATTGCCTTCGAAGAGGTGTCCTAGCATTGGGTTCTTATCAAGAGCAGACACGGAAATCGGGGTCTTTCGGCGTGTGGCACCAACCACAAGGCTACGTCTCGAATTTCCTCGTGAGACCGGCCTCATCCTGAGGTGCGCCGGGAAGGTCCGGAACCCCTTCCAGACAAAGCAGGGTAATCGACCCTCCCGTCGCGATCAGGAGGGGATAAGGGGCTCAGAACAAGCGGTGCACCGAACCTTGGTGTTCCCCTCGAGTGAGACCAGGGTGTCGGGGAACTTTTGTGATAACATCAAGGTTGCCAATTATCATTTTAAACTTCAAGATGGAACGTGGGGCTTCTCCTGAGACGCTGTAGCTGGCAAGGGCCTCATCTAGCGATGACGGGGGAACCACGTGGTTTTTCTCGAGTTGCGGCGGGATTTTCGAATTACGACGGGGAATTCAGGCTTCCCCTTGTGTTGTCCCAGGGAAGTCCATTCTTCCATTCGAGGTGTGAGGGAGAGCAGGGGGTTGCTCTCGAGTCACTTCAGGGCAAATGAGACCTCATCTATGCTTGTGTCTAGGACCTAATGTTCCTCTCCAGGGGCGGCAGGGATCTCGGGGTTGCATTCCAGACTCACCTGAGGAGTCAGGCCTGGTATATAGGGGAAGCAAAGAATTCCGCTCTCCTCTCGAGTCCCAACGGGTATCTCTTGAGCCCACAGAGTGGCCTAAAGGGAGTCAGGCCTCCTGTGGAGTTTGAAGAGAGGCCTCGAGATGCTCTCCAGGCCATGCAGGAAAAGAAGGCCTTCATCTCGCAACGACGGAGGCGTCTCGTGGGTTTTCTCGAGCTGGGGAGCCAGTGTGGGATTTCTCACGAGGTATGACGGGGAGCTCAGGGAGCCTCTCGTGTGGCGCCAGGGAAGTCAAGTCTCCATGCGAGTGGCGAGGGGGAACGCGTCATTGCTCTTGAGTCATGGTAGGGGAATCGGGATTCAAGACGCATTGAAGGAGGATTTTCGAGGTCTTTCTCGGGTTGCGTCAGGAAACCCTGTGTTCCCTCGACTTGTGCCGGTGACCTCAGGGAGCTTCTAAGGGTGCCTCTGAGAAGTCGGGATACTGTGGATTTGGGAGGGGCCTCTCGGGCCTCCACTGTTTTTGGTGTAATGGAAGAGGGCCTCATCTCGAGTGGAGTCAGGAACCTCAGGGTTCCTCTCCATTTCGGACTCCGATCGCAGGGTCCCTTCAGAGTTGGGACCGGAGAGTCAGGCCTCGTCTTGAGTGGAGGAATGGAACTCTGCTTGCCTCTCGTGTTGTTCATGGGATGACAGGCCTCTTGTTGAGCTGTGTGTGGAACCTGCGGCTTTTACCGAATGATGCACGGGAGTGTCAGTGACCCTTCGTTTTGTGCCTTCGTCCACAGGGTTGCCTTCGAAGAGGTGTCCGGGCATCGGGTTCTTCTCAAGAGTGGGCCGGGAAATCGGGGTATTTCGGCATGTGACACCACCCACGACGCTATGTCTCGAATTTCCTCGTGAGACCGGCCTCATCCTGAGGTGCGCCGGGAATGTGGGGAACCCCTTCCAAACAAAGCAGGGGAATAGACCCTCCTGTCGCAAACAGGAGGGGAGAAGGTGCTCAGATGAAGTGGTGCGGGAACCTCGGTGTTCCTGTCGAGTGAGACCGGCGTGTCCGGGAACATTTGGTGTCGCATCAAGGGTGCAAAGTACCGTTTCACACTTCAAGACGGAACGTGGTTCTTTTCTTGAGACGCCATAGCAGGCAAGGGCCTCATCTTGGGATGACGTTGGAAACACGTGGTTTTTCTCGAGTTGCGGCGGGATTCTCGAGTTACGAAGGGGATTTCTGGCTTCCTCTTGTGTTGGCCCAGGAAGTCCAATCTTCCATTCAACTTGTCAGAGAGAGCTGTGGGTTGCTCTCGAGTCACTTCAGGGCAAAGAGTCCTCATCTAGGCTTGGGTCCAGGACGTAGTATTGCTCTCCAGGGGCAACAGGGATATCGGGGTCGCATTCCAGTCTCACCCGGTGGGTCACGCCTCATCTCGAGTGGAAGCAAAGGACTCCACTATCCTCTCGAGTCACGGCATGTAACTCTTGGAGCCCAATGAGTGGCCTAAAGGGAGTCAAGCGTCGTGTGTAGCTTGGACAGAAGGTTCACGCTTGATCTGCATACCATGCAGTTAAAGATGGCCCTCCTCTCGTGATGACGGGAGCGTCTCATGGGTTTTCTCGAGCTGCGGCGCCAGTGTGGGGTTTCTCACGAGATATGATGGGGAGCTCAGGGAGCCTCTCGTGCGGCGCCAGAGAAGTCAGGCCTCCATGAGTGTGGCCAGGCAGATCGCGTCATTGCTCTGGAGTCATGGGAGGGACTAGGGCCTCAAGACGCATTTAAGAAGGACTCTCGAGGTCTTTCTTGGGTTGGGGTGGGAAACACTCGTTTCCCTCGACCTCTACCGGGGACCTTAGGGAACTTCCCAGGTGCCTCTGAGAGGTGAGGGATGCTGAGGAATTAGAGGGGCCTCTCGGGACTCCACTAGGTTTGACGAAATGAAAGAGGGCCTCATCTCGATTGGAGGCAGGAACCTCAGCTTCCTCTCCATTTCTGACTCCGACCGCAGGGTCCCTGCAGGGTTGGGACAGGAGAGTCAGGCCTCATCTTGTCTGAGTAATGGAACTCTGCTTGCCTCTCGAGTCGTTCAGTGGGTCTCAGGCCCCTTGTCGAGCTGTGTGTGGAACCTGCGGGTGTTTCCAGAAGATGCACGGGGGTGTCATTGCCCCTTCATTTTGTGCCTTCCCCCACAGGGTTGCCTTCAAAGAGGTGTCCGGGTATCGGGTTCATTTCAAGAGCGGACGGGGAAATCGGGGTCGTTCGGCATGTGGCACAACACACGTGGCTCATCTCGAATTTCCTCGTGAGACCAGCATCATCCTGAGGTGCGCCGGGAAGGCCGGGAACACCTTCCACACAAAGCACGGGAATCGAATCTCCTGTCGCGATCAGGAGGGGAGATGGGGCTCAGATGAAGTGGGGCCGGGACTCTAGGTGTTCCACTCGAGGGAACCCGGCGTTTCAGGGAACTTTAGGGGTCGCATCAAGGGAGCCAAGTACCGTTTCCCACTTCAGGACGGAACATGGGACTTCCCTGGAGACGCTGTAGCGGGCAAGGGCCTCATCCTGTGAAGACGTTGGAACCACGTCATTTTTCTCGAGTTGCGTCTGGATTCTCGAAAACGACGGGGATTACAGGCTTCCTCTTGGGTTGGCCCTGGGAAGCCCAATCTTCCCCTGGAGTTGCGAGGGAAAGCTGGGGGTTCTGCTCGAGTCACTACAGGGCCAAAGAGACCTCATCGAGGCGTGTGTCCAGGACCTAATATTCCTCTCAAGGGAAGACAGGGATCTCGGGTTTGCATTCCAGACTCCCCCGGGGAGTCAGGCCTCGCCTCGAGGGGAAGCAGAGGACTCCGCTTTCCTCTCAATTCGCGACACCTATCTCTTGGAGCCCAATGAGTGGACTCAAGGGTGTCGAGCCTCCTCTTCAGTTTGGAGAGAGGACTCGGGATTGCTCTCCAGGCCAGGCAGGAAAAGAAGGCCCTCAGCTCGCGATGACGGGGGCGTCTCATGGGTTTCCTCAGGCTGCAGCGCCCGTGGGGGTTTTCTCACGAGGCATGACGAGGACCTCAGGGAGCCTCTCGTGCGGTGCCAGGGAATTCATGTCTCCATGCGCATGGTGAGGGGGAGCTGGTCATCACTCTCGAGTCATGGGAAGCGACTAGGGCCTCAAGACGCGTTGAAGAAGGACTCTCGAGGTCTTTCTCGGGTGGCGGCGGGAAACCCTCGTTTCCCTCGACTTCTGCAGGAGACTATAGGGAACTTCCCAGGGTGCCTCTGAGAGGTGAGGGATGCTGTGGAGTTGGCGGGGCCTCTCGGGACTCTGCTGGGTTCGGCGCAATGGAAGAGGGCCTCATCTCGAGGGGAGGCAGGAACCTCAGGCTTCCTCTCCGATTCTGACTCCGACTGCACGGTCCCTGCAGTGTTGGGACAGGAGAGTCATGCCTCGTCTTGTCTGAGGAATGGAATTCTGGTTGCCTCTCGAGTTGTTCCGGGAGTCTCAGGCCCCTTGTCGAGCTGTGTGTAGACCCTGCGGGGTTTTCCGGATGATGCACGGGGGTGTCAGTGCCCCTTCGTGTTGTGCCTTCACTCACAGGGTTGCCTTCGAAGAGGTGTCCGGGCATCAGGTTCTTATCAAGAGCGGACCGGAAAATCGGGGTTGTTCGGCACGTGGCACCTCACACATGGCTAGTCTCGAATTTCCTCCTGAAACCGGCCTCATCCTGAGGTGCACCAGGAAGGCCGGGAACCCCTTCCAGACCACGCAGGGGAATCGACTCTCCTGTCGCGATCAGGAGGGGAGAAGGGGCTCAGATGAAGTGGTGCTGGGACCCTCGGTGTTCCCCTCGAGGGAACCCAGCGTGTCGGCGAACTTTTGCGGTCGCATCAAGGGTGTCAATTACCATTTCGCACTTAAGGACGGAACATGGGACTTCCCTGGAGACGCCGGGAACTTCGGTGTTCCCCTGGAGTGAGACCGGTATGTTGGGGAACTTTGGGGTCGCATCAAGGGTGCCAAGTAGCATTTCGAACTTTAAGATGGAACGTGGGACTTCTCTTGAGACTCTAGCTGGCAAGGGCCTCATATTGCGATGAAGGGGGAACCACATGGTTTTAAGACTTGAGGCTGAATTCTCGAATTACGATGGGAAATTCAGACTTCCTCTTGTGTTGACCTTGGGAAGACCAATCTTCCATTCAAATTGTGAGGGAGAGATGGAGGTTGCTCTCGAGTCACTGTAGGGCAAAATAGACCTCATCTAGGCTTGTGTCTAGGACATAATGTTCCACTCCAGGGGCGACAGGGATCTCGGGGTTGCATTCCAAACTCACCCGGGGAGTCAGGCCTCGTCTCGAGGGAAGCAAAGGACTCCGCTCTCCTCTCGAGTCGCACCGGGTATTTCTTGGACCCAACTGAGTGGCCTAAAGGGAGTCAATCCTCCTGTGAAGTTTGGAGAGAGGACCAGGGATTGCTCTCCAGGTCAGGCAGGAAAAGAAGGCCCCCATCTCTCCTTGACGGGGGCATCTTGTGGTTTTTCTTGAACTGCGGCGCCACTGTGGGTTTTCTCACGAGGTACGATGGGGTACTCAGGGAGCCTCTTGTGTGGTACTAGGGAAGTCAGTTTTCCTGCTTGTGGCGAGGGGAGCGCGTCCTTGCTCTGGAGACATGGTAGGGGAATCGGGCATCAAGAGACGTTGAAAAAGGACTCTCCAAGTCTTTCTCGGGTTACTTCAGGAAACTCTGGGTTCCCTCGACTTGTGCCAGTGACCTCAGGTAGCTTCTCAGGGAGCCTCTGAGAATTCAGGGATACTGTGGTGTTGGGAGGGGCCTCTCGGGACACCACTGAGTTTGGTTCAATGGAAGAGGGCCTCTTCTCTAGTTGAGGCAGGAACCTCAGGGTTCCTCTCCATTTCTGACTCCGATCGCAGGGTCCCTGAAGAGTTGGGCCAGGAGAGTAGGGCCTCGTCTTGTGTGAAGGAATGCAACTTCACTTGCCTCTAGAGTTGTTCACGGGGTGACAGTCCACATTTGGAGCTGTGAGTGGAATCGGCGGGTTTTTCCAGACGATGCATGGGGATGTCAGTGTCCCTTCGTGTTGTGCCTTCATCCACAGGGTTGCCTTCGAAGAGATGTCCGGGCGTCAGGTTCTTATCTAGAGTGGACCGGGAATTCGGGATCTTTCAGCATGTGGCACCAACCATGAGGCTACTTTTCGAATTTCCTCATGAGACCGGCCTCATCCGGAGGTTCGCGGGGAACGTCGGGAACCCCTTGCAGACAAAGCATGGGAATCGACCCTCCTGTCGCGATCAGGAGAGGAGAAAGGCCTCAGTTGAAGTGGTGCCGGGAACTTCAGTGTCCCCTCTAGTGAGATCGGTATATAGGGGAACTTTTGGGGTCGCATCAAGGGTGCCAAGTACTGTTTTGCACTTCAAGATGGAATGTGAGACTTCTCTTGAGACGCTGTAGGGGGCAAGGGCCTCATCTTGCAATACAGGGAACCACGTGATTTTTCTCGAGTTGCGGCGGGTTTCTCAAATTACAACTGGAAATTCAGGCTTCCTCTTGTGTTGGCTCAGAAAGGCCAATCTTCCATTCGAGTTGCAAGGGAAAGCTAGGGGTTGCGCTTGAGTCACTGCAGGGCCAAAGAGACCTCATCTAGGCTTTTGTCCAGGACCTAAGGTTCCTCTCCAGGGGCGACAGGGATCCAGGGTTGCATTCCAGACTCACCCTCGTAGTCAGGCCTCATCTCGAGGGGAAGCAAAGGACACCGCTCTCCTCCTGAGTATCGACGGGTATCTCTTGGAGCCCACTGAGTGACCTAAAGGGAGTCAAGCCTCCTTTGGAGTTTGGAGAGAGGATTCGGGATTGCTCTTCAGGTCATGCAGGAAAGAAGGCCCTCATTTCACCATGACAGGGGCGTCTCGTGGGTTTTCTCGAGCTGCGGCGCCAGTGTGGGGTTTCTCACGAGGTACGATGGGGAGCTCAGGGAGCCTCTCATGTGGTGCCGGGGAAGTCAGATCTTCATGCGCGTGGTGAGGGGGAGCGCGTCATTTTTCTCCAGGCATGGTAGAGGAATCGGGCATCAAGACGCGTGAAGAAGGACTCTCAAGGTTTTTCTCAGGTTATGGCAGGAAACCCTGGGTTCCCTCGACTTATGCCCGTGACCTCAGGGAGCTTCTCAGGGTGCCTCTGAGAAGTCAGGGATACTGTGCAGTTGGGAGGGGCCGCTCCGAACTCCACTGGGTTTGGTGCAGTAGAAGAGGGCCTTATCTCGAGTTGAGGCAGGAACCTCAGGGTTCCTCTCCATTTCTGAATCGGATCTCAGTGTCCATGCAGAGTTGGGACAGGAGAGTCAGGCCTCGTCTTGTGTGGAGGAATTGAACTCCTCTTGCCTCTCGAGTTGTTCATGGGGTGACAAGCCACTTGTCGATCTGTATGTGGAACTTGCGGGCTTTTCCAACGATACACGAGGGTGTCAGACCCCTTCGTTTTGTGCCTTCATCCACAGGATTGCCTTCGAAGAGGTGTCCTAGCATTGGGTTCTTATCAAGAGCAGACACGGAAATCGGGGTCTTTCGGCGTGTGGCACCAACCACAAGGCTACGTCTCGAATTTCCTCGTGAGACCGGCCTCATCCTGAGGTGCGCCGGGAAGGTCCGGAACCCCTTCCAGACAAAGCAGGGTAATCGACCCTCCCGTCGCGATCAGGAGGGGATAAGGGGCTCAGAACAAGCGGTGCACCGAACCTTGGTGTTCCCCTCGAGTGAGACCAGGGTGTCGGGGAACTTTTGTGATAACATCAAGGTTGCCAATTATCATTTTAAACTTCAAGATGGAACGTGGGGCTTCTCCTGAGACGCTGTAGCTGGCAAGGGCCTCATCTAGCGATGACGGGGGAACCACGTGGTTTTTCTCGAGTTGCGGCGGGATTTTCGAATTACGACGGGGAATTCAGGCTTCCCCTTGTGTTGTCCCAGGGAAGTCCATTCTTCCATTCGAGGTGTGAGGGAGAGCAGGGGGTTGCTCTCGAGTCACTTCAGGGCAAATGAGACCTCATCTATGCTTGTGTCTAGGACCTAATGTTCCTCTCCAGGGGCGGCAGGGATCTCGGGGTTGCATTCCAGACTCACCTGAGGAGTCAGGCCTGGTATATAGGGGAAGCAAAGAATTCCGCTCTCCTCTCGAGTCCCAACGGGTATCTCTTGAGCCCACAGAGTGGCCTAAAGGGAGTCAGGCCTCCTGTGGAGTTTGAAGAGAGGCCTCGAGATGCTCTCCAGGCCATGCAGGAAAAGAAGGCCTTCATCTCGCAACGACGGAGGCGTCTCGTGGGTTTTCTCGAGCTGGGGAGCCAGTGTGGGATTTCTCACGAGGTATGACGGGGAGCTCAGGGAGCCTCTCGTGTGGCGCCAGGGAAGTCAAGTCTCCATGCGAGTGGCGAGGGGGAACGCGTCATTGCTCTTGAGTCATGGTAGGGGAATCGGGATTCAAGACGCATTGAAGGAGGATTTTCGAGGTCTTTCTCGGGTTGCGTCAGGAAACCCTGTGTTCCCTCGACTTGTGCCGGTGACCTCAGGGAGCTTCTAAGGGTGCCTCTGAGAAGTCGGGATACTGTGGATTTGGGAGGGGCCTCTCGGGCCTCCACTGTTTTTGGTGTAATGGAAGAGGGCCTCATCTCGAGTGGAGTCAGGAACCTCAGGGTTCCTCTCCATTTCGGACTCCGATCGCAGGGTCCCTTCAGAGTTGGGACCGGAGAGTCAGGCCTCGTCTTGAGTGGAGGAATGGAACTCTGCTTGCCTCTCGTGTTGTTCATGGGATGACAGGCCTCTTGTTGAGCTGTGTGTGGAACCTGCGGCTTTTACCGAATGATGCACGGGAGTGTCAGTGACCCTTCGTTTTGTGCCTTCGTCCACAGGGTTGCCTTCGAAGAGGTGTCCGGGCATCGGGTTCTTCTCAAGAGTGGGCCGGGAAATCGGGGTATTTCGGCATGTGACACCACCCACGACGCTATGTCTCGAATTTCCTCGTGAGACCGGCCTCATCCTGAGGTGCGCCGGGAATGTGGGGAACCCCTTCCAAACAAAGCAGGGGAATAGACCCTCCTGTCGCAAACAGGAGGGGAGAAGGTGCTCAGATGAAGTGGTGCGGGAACCTCGGTGTTCCTGTCGAGTGAGACCGGCGTGTCCGGGAACATTTGGTGTCGCATCAAGGGTGCAAAGTACCGTTTCACACTTCAAGACGGAACGTGGTTCTTTTCTTGAGACGCCATAGCAGGCAAGGGCCTCATCTTGGGATGACGTTGGAAACACGTGGTTTTTCTCGAGTTGCGGCGGGATTCTCGAGTTACGAAGGGGATTTCTGGCTTCCTCTTGTGTTGGCCCAGGAAGTCCAATCTTCCATTCAACTTGTCAGAGAGAGCTGTGGGTTGCTCTCGAGTCACTTCAGGGCAAAGAGTCCTCATCTAGGCTTGGGTCCAGGACGTAGTATTGCTCTCCAGGGGCAACAGGGATATCGGGGTCGCATTCCAGTCTCACCCGGTGGGTCACGCCTCATCTCGAGTGGAAGCAAAGGACTCCACTATCCTCTCGAGTCACGGCATGTAACTCTTGGAGCCCAATGAGTGGCCTAAAGGGAGTCAAGCGTCGTGTGTAGCTTGGACAGAAGGTTCACGCTTGATCTGCATACCATGCAGTTAAAGATGGCCCTCCTCTCGTGATGACGGGAGCGTCTCATGGGTTTTCTCGAGCTGCGGCGCCAGTGTGGGGTTTCTCACGAGATATGATGGGGAGCTCAGGGAGCCTCTCGTGCGGCGCCAGAGAAGTCAGGCCTCCATGAGTGTGGCCAGGCAGATCGCGTCATTGCTCTGGAGTCATGGGAGGGACTAGGGCCTCAAGACGCATTTAAGAAGGACTCTCGAGGTCTTTCTTGGGTTGGGGTGGGAAACACTCGTTTCCCTCGACCTCTACCGGGGACCTTAGGGAACTTCCCAGGTGCCTCTGAGAGGTGAGGGATGCTGAGGAATTAGAGGGGCCTCTCGGGACTCCACTAGGTTTGACGAAATGAAAGAGGGCCTCATCTCGATTGGAGGCAGGAACCTCAGCTTCCTCTCCATTTCTGACTCCGACCGCAGGGTCCCTGCAGGGTTGGGACAGGAGAGTCAGGCCTCATCTTGTCTGAGTAATGGAACTCTGCTTGCCTCTCGAGTCGTTCAGTGGGTCTCAGGCCCCTTGTCGAGCTGTGTGTGGAACCTGCGGGTGTTTCCAGAAGATGCACGGGGGTGTCATTGCCCCTTCATTTTGTGCCTTCCCCCACAGGGTTGCCTTCAAAGAGGTGTCCGGGTATCGGGTTCATTTCAAGAGCGGACGGGGAAATCGGGGTCGTTCGGCATGTGGCACAACACACGTGGCTCATCTCGAATTTCCTCGTGAGACCAGCATCATCCTGAGGTGCGCCGGGAAGGCCGGGAACACCTTCCACACAAAGCACGGGAATCGAATCTCCTGTCGCGATCAGGAGGGGAGATGGGGCTCAGATGAAGTGGGGCCGGGACTCTAGGTGTTCCACTCGAGGGAACCCGGCGTTTCAGGGAACTTTAGGGGTCGCATCAAGGGAGCCAAGTACCGTTTCCCACTTCAGGACGGAACATGGGACTTCCCTGGAGACGCTGTAGCGGGCAAGGGCCTCATCCTGTGAAGACGTTGGAACCACGTCATTTTTCTCGAGTTGCGTCTGGATTCTCGAAAACGACGGGGATTACAGGCTTCCTCTTGGGTTGGCCCTGGGAAGCCCAATCTTCCCCTGGAGTTGCGAGGGAAAGCTGGGGGTTCTGCTCGAGTCACTACAGGGCCAAAGAGACCTCATCGAGGCGTGTGTCCAGGACCTAATATTCCTCTCAAGGGAAGACAGGGATCTCGGGTTTGCATTCCAGACTCCCCCGGGGAGTCAGGCCTCGCCTCGAGGGGAAGCAGAGGACTCCGCTTTCCTCTCAATTCGCGACACCTATCTCTTGGAGCCCAATGAGTGGACTCAAGGGTGTCGAGCCTCCTCTTCAGTTTGGAGAGAGGACTCGGGATTGCTCTCCAGGCCAGGCAGGAAAAGAAGGCCCTCAGCTCGCGATGACGGGGGCGTCTCATGGGTTTCCTCAGGCTGCAGCGCCCGTGGGGGTTTTCTCACGAGGCATGACGAGGACCTCAGGGAGCCTCTCGTGCGGTGCCAGGGAATTCATGTCTCCATGCGCATGGTGAGGGGGAGCTGGTCATCACTCTCGAGTCATGGGAAGCGACTAGGGCCTCAAGACGCGTTGAAGAAGGACTCTCGAGGTCTTTCTCGGGTGGCGGCGGGAAACCCTCGTTTCCCTCGACTTCTGCAGGAGACTATAGGGAACTTCCCAGGGTGCCTCTGAGAGGTGAGGGATGCTGTGGAGTTGGCGGGGCCTCTCGGGACTCTGCTGGGTTCGGCGCAATGGAAGAGGGCCTCATCTCGAGGGGAGGCAGGAACCTCAGGCTTCCTCTCCGATTCTGACTCCGACTGCACGGTCCCTGCAGTGTTGGGACAGGAGAGTCATGCCTCGTCTTGTCTGAGGAATGGAATTCTGGTTGCCTCTCGAGTTGTTCCGGGAGTCTCAGGCCCCTTGTCGAGCTGTGTGTAGACCCTGCGGGGTTTTCCGGATGATGCACGGGGGTGTCAGTGCCCCTTCGTGTTGTGCCTTCACTCACAGGGTTGCCTTCGAAGAGGTGTCCGGGCATCAGGTTCTTATCAAGAGCGGACCGGAAAATCGGGGTTGTTCGGCACGTGGCACCTCACACATGGCTAGTCTCGAATTTCCTCCTGAAACCGGCCTCATCCTGAGGTGCACCAGGAAGGCCGGGAACCCCTTCCAGACCACGCAGGGGAATCGACTCTCCTGTCGCGATCAGGAGGGGAGAAGGGGCTCAGATGAAGTGGTGCTGGGACCCTCGGTGTTCCCCTCGAGGGAACCCAGCGTGTCGGCGAACTTTTGCGGTCGCATCAAGGGTGTCAATTACCATTTCGCACTTAAGGACGGAACATGGGACTTCCCTGGAGACGCCGGGAACTTCGGTGTTCCCCTGGAGTGAGACCGGTATGTTGGGGAACTTTGGGGTCGCATCAAGGGTGCCAAGTAGCATTTCGAACTTTAAGATGGAACGTGGGACTTCTCTTGAGACTCTAGCTGGCAAGGGCCTCATATTGCGATGAAGGGGGAACCACATGGTTTTAAGACTTGAGGCTGAATTCTCGAATTACGATGGGAAATTCAGACTTCCTCTTGTGTTGACCTTGGGAAGACCAATCTTCCATTCAAATTGTGAGGGAGAGATGGAGGTTGCTCTCGAGTCACTGTAGGGCAAAATAGACCTCATCTAGGCTTGTGTCTAGGACATAATGTTCCACTCCAGGGGCGACAGGGATCTCGGGGTTGCATTCCAAACTCACCCGGGGAGTCAGGCCTCGTCTCGAGGGAAGCAAAGGACTCCGCTCTCCTCTCGAGTCGCACCGGGTATTTCTTGGACCCAACTGAGTGGCCTAAAGGGAGTCAATCCTCCTGTGAAGTTTGGAGAGAGGACCAGGGATTGCTCTCCAGGTCAGGCAGGAAAAGAAGGCCCCCATCTCTCCTTGACGGGGGCATCTTGTTGTTTTTCTCGAACTGCGGCGCCACTGTGGGTTTTCTCACGAGGTACGATGGGGTACTCAGGGAGCCTCTTGTGTGGTACTAGGGAAGTCAGTTTTCCTGCTTGTGGCGAGGGGAGCGCATCCTTGCTCTGGAGACATGGTAGGGGAATCGGGCATCAAGAGACGTTGAAAAAGGACTCTCCAAGTCTTTCTCGGGTTACTTCAGGAAACTCTGGGTTCCCTCGACTTGTGCCAGTGACCTCAGGTAGCTTCTCAGGGAGCCTCTGAGAATTCAGGGATACTGTGGTGTTGGGAGGGGCCTCTCGGGACACCACTGAGTTTGGTTCAATGGAAGAGGGCCTCTTCTCTAGTTGAGGCAGGAACCTCAGGGTTCCTCTCCATTTCTGACTCCGATCGCAGGGTCCCTGAAGAGTTGGGCCAGGAGAGTAGGGCCTCGTCTTGTGTGAAGGAATGCAACTTCACTTGCCTCTAGAGTTGTTCACGGGGTGACAGTCCACATTTGGAGCTGTGAGTGGAATCGGCGGGTTTTTCCAGACGATGCATGGGGATGTCAGTGTCCCTTCGTGTTGTGCCTTCATCCACAGGGTTGCCTTCGAAGAGATGTCCGGGCGTCAGGTTCTTATCTAGAGTGGACCGGGAATTCGGGATCTTTCAGCATGTGGCACCAACCATGAGGCTACTTTTCGAATTTCCTCATGAGACCGGCCTCATCCGGAGGTTCGCGGGGAACGTCGGGAACCCCTTGCAGACAAAGCATGGGAATCGACCCTCCTGTCGCGATCAGGAGAGGAGAAAGGCCTCAGTTGAAGTGGTGCCGGGAACTTCAGTGTCCCCTCTAGTGAGATCGGTATATAGGGGAACTTTTGGGGTCGCATCAAGGGTGCCAAGTACTGTTTTGCACTTCAAGACGGAATGTGAGACTTCTCTTGAGACGCTGTAGGGGGCAAGGGCCTCATCTTGCAATACAGGGAACCACGTGATTTTTCTCGAGTTGCGGCGGGTTTCTCAAATTACAACTGGAAATTCAGGCTTCCTCTTGTGTTGGCTCAGAAAGGCCAATCTTCCATTCGAGTTGCAAGGGAAAGCTAGGGGTTGCGCTTGAGTCACTGCAGGGCCAAAGAGACCTCATCTAGGCTTTTGTCCAGGACCTAAGGTTCCTCTCCAGGGGCGACAGGGATCCAGGGTTGCATTCCAGACTCACCCTCGTAGTCAGGCCTCATCTCGAGGGGAAGCAAAGGACACCGCTCTCCTCCTGAGTATCGACGGGTATCTCTTGGAGCCCACTGAGTGACCTAAAGGGAGTCAAGCCTCCTTTGGAGTTTGGAGAGAGGATTCGGGATTGCTCTTCAGGTCATGCAGGAAAGAAGGCCCTCATTTCACCATGACAGGGGCGTCTCGTGGGTTTTCTCGAGCTGCGGCGCCAGTGTGGGGTTTCTCACGAGGTACGATGGGGAGCTCAGGGAGCCTCTCATGTGGTGCCGGGGAAGTCAGATCTTCATGCGCGTGGTGAGGGGGAGCGCGTCATTTTTCTCCAGGCATGGTAGAGGAATCGGGCATCAAGACGCGTGAAGAAGGACTCTCAAGGTTTTTCTCAGGTTATGGCAGGAAACCCTGGGTTCCCTCGACTTATGCCCGTGACCTCAGGGAGCTTCTCAGGGTGCCTCTGAGAAGTCAGGGATACTGTGCAGTTGGGAGGGGCCGCTCCGAACTCCACTGGGTTTGGTGCAGTAGAAGAGGGCCTTATCTCGAGTTGAGGCAGGAACCTCAGGGTTCCTCTCCATTTCTGAATCGGATCTCAGTGTCCATGCAGAGTTGGGACAGGAGAGTCAGGCCTCGTCTTGTGTGGAGGAATTGAACTCCTCTTGCCTCTCGAGTTGTTCATGGGGTGACAAGCCACTTGTCGATCTGTATGTGGAACTTGCGGGCTTTTCCAACGATACACGAGGGTGTCAGACCCCTTCGTTTTGTGCCTTCATCCACAGGATTGCCTTCGAAGAGGTGTCCTAGCATTGGGTTCTTATCAAGAGCAGACACGGAAATCGGGGTCTTTCGGCGTGTGGCACCAACCACAAGGCTACGTCTCGAATTTCCTCGTGAGACCGGCCTCATCCTGAGGTGCGCCGGGAAGGTCCGGAACCCCTTCCAGACAAAGCAGGGTAATCGACCCTCCCGTCGCGATCAGGAGGGGATAAGGGGCTCAGAACAAGCGGTGCACCGAACCTTGGTGTTCCCCTCGAGTGAGACCAGGGTGTCGGGGAACTTTTGTGATAACATCAAGGTTGCCAATTATCATTTTAAACTTCAAGATGGAACGTGGGGCTTCTCCTGAGACGCTGTAGCTGGCAAGGGCCTCATCTAGCGATGACGGGGGAACCACGTGGTTTTTCTCGAGTTGCGGCGGGATTTTCGAATTACGACGGGGAATTCAGGCTTCCCCTTGTGTTGTCCCAGGGAAGTCCATTCTTCCATTCGAGGTGTGAGGGAGAGCAGGGGGTTGCTCTCGAGTCACTTCAGGGCAAATGAGACCTCATCTATGCTTGTGTCTAGGACCTAATGTTCCTCTCCAGGGGCGGCAGGGATCTCGGGGTTGCATTCCAGACTCACCTGAGGAGTCAGGCCTGGTATATAGGGGAAGCAAAGAATTCCGCTCTCCTCTCGAGTCCCAACGGGTATCTCTTGAGCCCACAGAGTGGCCTAAAGGGAGTCAGGCCTCCTGTGGAGTTTGAAGAGAGGCCTCGAGATGCTCTCCAGGCCATGCAGGAAAAGAAGGCCTTCATCTCGCAACGACGGAGGCGTCTCGTGGGTTTTCTCGAGCTGGGGAGCCAGTGTGGGATTTCTCACGAGGTATGACGGGGAGCTCAGGGAGCCTCTCGTGTGGCGCCAGGGAAGTCAAGTCTCCATGCGAGTGGCGAGGGGGAACGCGTCATTGCTCTTGAGTCATGGTAGGGGAATCGGGATTCAAGACGCATTGAAGGAGGATTTTCGAGGTCTTTCTCGGGTTGCGTCAGGAAACCCTGTGTTCCCTCGACTTGTGCCGGTGACCTCAGGGAGCTTCTAAGGGTGCCTCTGAGAAGTCGGGATACTGTGGATTTGGGAGGGGCCTCTCGGGCCTCCACTGTTTTTGGTGTAATGGAAGAGGGCCTCATCTCGAGTGGAGTCAGGAACCTCAGGGTTCCTCTCCATTTCGGACTCCGATCGCAGGGTCCCTTCAGAGTTGGGACCGGAGAGTCAGGCCTCGTCTTGAGTGGAGGAATGGAACTCTGCTTGCCTCTCGTGTTGTTCATGGGATGACAGGCCTCTTGTTGAGCTGTGTGTGGAACCTGCGGCTTTTACCGAATGATGCACGGGAGTGTCAGTGACCCTTCGTTTTGTGCCTTCGTCCACAGGGTTGCCTTCGAAGAGGTGTCCGGGCATCGGGTTCTTCTCAAGAGTGGGCCGGGAAATCGGGGTATTTCGGCATGTGACACCACCCACGACGCTATGTCTCGAATTTCCTCGTGAGACCGGCCTCATCCTGAGGTGCGCCGGGAATGTGGGGAACCCCTTCCAAACAAAGCAGGGGAATAGACCCTCCTGTCGCAAACAGGAGGGGAGAAGGTGCTCAGATGAAGTGGTGCGGGAACCTCGGTGTTCCTGTCGAGTGAGACCGGCGTGTCCGGGAACATTTGGTGTCGCATCAAGGGTGCAAAGTACCGTTTCACACTTCAAGACGGAACGTGGTTCTTTTCTTGAGACGCCATAGCAGGCAAGGGCCTCATCTTGGGATGACGTTGGAAACACGTGGTTTTTCTCGAGTTGCGGCGGGATTCTCGAGTTACGAAGGGGATTTCTGGCTTCCTCTTGTGTTGGCCCAGGAAGTCCAATCTTCCATTCAACTTGTCAGAGAGAGCTGTGGGTTGCTCTCGAGTCACTTCAGGGCAAAGAGTCCTCATCTAGGCTTGGGTCCAGGACGTAGTATTGCTCTCCAGGGGCAACAGGGATATCGGGGTCGCATTCCAGTCTCACCCGGTGGGTCACGCCTCATCTCGAGTGGAAGCAAAGGACTCCACTATCCTCTCGAGTCACGGCATGTAACTCTTGGAGCCCAATGAGTGGCCTAAAGGGAGTCAAGCGTCGTGTGTAGCTTGGACAGAAGGTTCACGCTTGATCTGCATACCATGCAGTTAAAGATGGCCCTCCTCTCGTGATGACGGGAGCGTCTCATGGGTTTTCTCGAGCTGCGGCGCCAGTGTGGGGTTTCTCACGAGATATGATGGGGAGCTCAGGGAGCCTCTCGTGCGGCGCCAGAGAAGTCAGGCCTCCATGAGTGTGGCCAGGCAGATCGCGTCATTGCTCTGGAGTCATGGGAGGGACTAGGGCCTCAAGACGCATTTAAGAAGGACTCTCGAGGTCTTTCTTGGGTTGGGGTGGGAAACACTCGTTTCCCTCGACCTCTACCGGGGACCTTAGGGAACTTCCCAGGTGCCTCTGAGAGGTGAGGGATGCTGAGGAATTAGAGGGGCCTCTCGGGACTCCACTAGGTTTGACGAAATGAAAGAGGGCCTCATCTCGATTGGAGGCAGGAACCTCAGCTTCCTCTCCATTTCTGACTCCGACCGCAGGGTCCCTGCAGGGTTGGGACAGGAGAGTCAGGCCTCATCTTGTCTGAGTAATGGAACTCTGCTTGCCTCTCGAGTCGTTCAGTGGGTCTCAGGCCCCTTGTCGAGCTGTGTGTGGAACCTGCGGGTGTTTCCAGAAGATGCACGGGGGTGTCATTGCCCCTTCATTTTGTGCCTTCCCCCACAGGGTTGCCTTCAAAGAGGTGTCCGGGTATCGGGTTCATTTCAAGAGCGGACGGGGAAATCGGGGTCGTTCGGCATGTGGCACAACACACGTGGCTCATCTCGAATTTCCTCGTGAGACCAGCATCATCCTGAGGTGCGCCGGGAAGGCCGGGAACACCTTCCACACAAAGCACGGGAATCGAATCTCCTGTCGCGATCAGGAGGGGAGATGGGGCTCAGATGAAGTGGGGCCGGGACTCTAGGTGTTCCACTCGAGGGAACCCGGCGTTTCAGGGAACTTTAGGGGTCGCATCAAGGGAGCCAAGTACCGTTTCCCACTTCAGGACGGAACATGGGACTTCCCTGGAGACGCTGTAGCGGGCAAGGGCCTCATCCTGTGAAGACGTTGGAACCACGTCATTTTTCTCGAGTTGCGTCTGGATTCTCGAAAACGACGGGGATTACAGGCTTCCTCTTGGGTTGGCCCTGGGAAGCCCAATCTTCCCCTGGAGTTGCGAGGGAAAGCTGGGGGTTCTGCTCGAGTCACTACAGGGCCAAAGAGACCTCATCGAGGCGTGTGTCCAGGACCTAATATTCCTCTCAAGGGAAGACAGGGATCTCGGGTTTGCATTCCAGACTCCCCCGGGGAGTCAGGCCTCGCCTCGAGGGGAAGCAGAGGACTCCGCTTTCCTCTCAATTCGCGACACCTATCTCTTGGAGCCCAATGAGTGGACTCAAGGGTGTCGAGCCTCCTCTTCAGTTTGGAGAGAGGACTCGGGATTGCTCTCCAGGCCAGGCAGGAAAAGAAGGCCCTCAGCTCGCGATGACGGGGGCGTCTCATGGGTTTCCTCAGGCTGCAGCGCCCGTGGGGGTTTTCTCACGAGGCATGACGAGGACCTCAGGGAGCCTCTCGTGCGGTGCCAGGGAATTCATGTCTCCATGCGCATGGTGAGGGGGAGCTGGTCATCACTCTCGAGTCATGGGAAGCGACTAGGGCCTCAAGACGCGTTGAAGAAGGACTCTCGAGGTCTTTCTCGGGTGGCGGCGGGAAACCCTCGTTTCCCTCGACTTCTGCAGGAGACTATAGGGAACTTCCCAGGGTGCCTCTGAGAGGTGAGGGATGCTGTGGAGTTGGCGGGGCCTCTCGGGACTCTGCTGGGTTCGGCGCAATGGAAGAGGGCCTCATCTCGAGGGGAGGCAGGAACCTCAGGCTTCCTCTCCGATTCTGACTCCGACTGCACGGTCCCTGCAGTGTTGGGACAGGAGAGTCATGCCTCGTCTTGTCTGAGGAATGGAATTCTGGTTGCCTCTCGAGTTGTTCCGGGAGTCTCAGGCCCCTTGTCGAGCTGTGTGTAGACCCTGCGGGGTTTTCCGGATGATGCACGGGGGTGTCAGTGCCCCTTCGTGTTGTGCCTTCACTCACAGGGTTGCCTTCGAAGAGGTGTCCGGGCATCAGGTTCTTATCAAGAGCGGACCGGAAAATCGGGGTTGTTCGGCACGTGGCACCTCACACATGGCTAGTCTCGAATTTCCTCCTGAAACCGGCCTCATCCTGAGGTGCACCAGGAAGGCCGGGAACCCCTTCCAGACCACGCAGGGGAATCGACTCTCCTGTCGCGATCAGGAGGGGAGAAGGGGCTCAGATGAAGTGGTGCTGGGACCCTCGGTGTTCCCCTCGAGGGAACCCAGCGTGTCGGCGAACTTTTGCGGTCGCATCAAGGGTGTCAATTACCATTTCGCACTTAAGGACGGAACATGGGACTTCCCTGGAGACGCCGGGAACTTCGGTGTTCCCCTGGAGTGAGACCGGTATGTTGGGGAACTTTGGGGTCGCATCAAGGGTGCCAAGTAGCATTTCGAACTTTAAGATGGAACGTGGGACTTCTCTTGAGACTCTAGCTGGCAAGGGCCTCATATTGCGATGAAGGGGGAACCACATGGTTTTAAGACTTGAGGCTGAATTCTCGAATTACGATGGGAAATTCAGACTTCCTCTTGTGTTGACCTTGGGAAGACCAATCTTCCATTCAAATTGTGAGGGAGAGATGGAGGTTGCTCTCGAGTCACTGTAGGGCAAAATAGACCTCATCTAGGCTTGTGTCTAGGACATAATGTTCCACTCCAGGGGCGACAGGGATCTCGGGGTTGCATTCCAAACTCACCCGGGGAGTCAGGCCTCGTCTCGAGGGAAGCAAAGGACTCCGCTCTCCTCTCGAGTCGCACCGGGTATTTCTTGGACCCAACTGAGTGGCCTAAAGGGAGTCAATCCTCCTGTGAAGTTTGGAGAGAGGACCAGGGATTGCTCTCCAGGTCAGGCAGGAAAAGAAGGCCCCCATCTCTCCTTGACGGGGGCATCTTGTGGTTTTTCTTGAACTGCGGCGCCACTGTGGGTTTTCTCACGAGGTACGATGGGGTACTCAGGGAGCCTCTTGTGTGGTACTAGGGAAGTCAGTTTTCCTGCTTGTGGCGAGGGGAGCGCGTCCTTGCTCTGGAGACATGGTAGGGGAATCGGGCATCAAGAGACGTTGAAAAAGGACTCTCCAAGTCTTTCTCGGGTTACTTCAGGAAACTCTGGGTTCCCTCGACTTGTGCCAGTGACCTCAGGTAGCTTCTCAGGGAGCCTCTGAGAATTCAGGGATACTGTGGTGTTGGGAGGGGCCTCTCGGGACACCACTGAGTTTGGTTCAATGGAAGAGGGCCTCTTCTCTAGTTGAGGCAGGAACCTCAGGGTTCCTCTCCATTTCTGACTCCGATCGCAGGGTCCCTGAAGAGTTGGGCCAGGAGAGTAGGGCCTCGTCTTGTGTGAAGGAATGCAACTTCACTTGCCTCTAGAGTTGTTCACGGGGTGACAGTCCACATTTGGAGCTGTGAGTGGAATCGGCGGGTTTTTCCAGACGATGCATGGGGATGTCAGTGTCCCTTCGTGTTGTGCCTTCATCCACAGGGTTGCCTTCGAAGAGATGTCCGGGCGTCAGGTTCTTATCTAGAGTGGACCGGGAATTCGGGATCTTTCAGCATGTGGCACCAACCATGAGGCTACTTTTCGAATTTCCTCATGAGACCGGCCTCATCCGGAGGTTCGCGGGGAACGTCGGGAACCCCTTGCAGACAAAGCATGGGAATCGACCCTCCTGTCGCGATCAGGAGAGGAGAAAGGCCTCAGTTGAAGTGGTGCCGGGAACTTCAGTGTCCCCTCTAGTGAGATCGGTATATAGGGGAACTTTTGGGGTCGCATCAAGGGTGCCAAGTACTGTTTTGCACTTCAAGACGGAATGTGAGACTTCTCTTGAGACGCTGTAGGGGGCAAGGGCCTCATCTTGCAATACAGGGAACCACGTGATTTTTCTCGAGTTGCGGCGGGTTTCTCAAATTACAACTGGAAATTCAGGCTTCCTCTTGTGTTGGCTCAGAAAGGCCAATCTTCCATTCGAGTTGCAAGGGAAAGCTAGGGGTTGCGCTTGAGTCACTGCAGGGCCAAAGAGACCTCATCTAGGCTTTTGTCCAGGACCTAAGGTTCCTCTCCAGGGGCGACAGGGATCCAGGGTTGCATTCCAGACTCACCCTCGTAGTCAGGCCTCATCTCGAGGGGAAGCAAAGGACACCGCTCTCCTCCTGAGTATCGACGGGTATCTCTTGGAGCCCACTGAGTGACCTAAAGGGAGTCAAGCCTCCTTTGGAGTTTGGAGAGAGGATTCGGGATTGCTCTTCAGGTCATGCAGGAAAGAAGGCCCTCATTTCACCATGACAGGGGCGTCTCGTGGGTTTTCTCGAGCTGCGGCGCCAGTGTGGGGTTTCTCACGAGGTACGATGGGGAGCTCAGGGAGCCTCTCATGTGGTGCCGGGGAAGTCAGATCTTCATGCGCGTGGTGAGGGGGAGCGCGTCATTTTTCTCCAGGCATGGTAGAGGAATCGGGCATCAAGACGCGTGAAGAAGGACTCTCAAGGTTTTTCTCAGGTTATGGCAGGAAACCCTGGGTTCCCTCGACTTATGCCCGTGACCTCAGGGAGCTTCTCAGGGTGCCTCTGAGAAGTCAGGGATACTGTGCAGTTGGGAGGGGCCGCTCCGAACTCCACTGGGTTTGGTGCAGTAGAAGAGGGCCTTATCTCGAGTTGAGGCAGGAACCTCAGGGTTCCTCTCCATTTCTGAATCGGATCTCAGTGTCCATGCAGAGTTGGGACAGGAGAGTCAGGCCTCGTCTTGTGTGGAGGAATTGAACTCCTCTTGCCTCTCGAGTTGTTCATGGGGTGACAAGCCACTTGTCGATCTGTATGTGGAACTTGCGGGCTTTTCCAACGATACACGAGGGTGTCAGACCCCTTCGTTTTGTGCCTTCATCCACAGGATTGCCTTCGAAGAGGTGTCCTAGCATTGGGTTCTTATCAAGAGCAGACACGGAAATCGGGGTCTTTCGGCGTGTGGCACCAACCACAAGGCTACGTCTCGAATTTCCTCGTGAGACCGGCCTCATCCTGAGGTGCGCCGGGAAGGTCCGGAACCCCTTCCAGACAAAGCAGGGTAATCGACCCTCCCGTCGCGATCAGGAGGGGATAAGGGGCTCAGAACAAGCGGTGCACCGAACCTTGGTGTTCCCCTCGAGTGAGACCAGGGTGTCGGGGAACTTTTGTGATAACATCAAGGTTGCCAATTATCATTTTAAACTTCAAGATGGAACGTGGGGCTTCTCCTGAGACGCTGTAGCTGGCAAGGGCCTCATCTAGCGATGACGGGGGAACCACGTGGTTTTTCTCGAGTTGCGGCGGGATTTTCGAATTACGACGGGGAATTCAGGCTTCCCCTTGTGTTGTCCCAGGGAAGTCCATTCTTCCATTCGAGGTGTGAGGGAGAGCAGGGGGTTGCTCTCGAGTCACTTCAGGGCAAATGAGACCTCATCTATGCTTGTGTCTAGGACCTAATGTTCCTCTCCAGGGGCGGCAGGGATCTCGGGGTTGCATTCCAGACTCACCTGAGGAGTCAGGCCTGGTATATAGGGGAAGCAAAGAATTCCGCTCTCCTCTCGAGTCCCAACGGGTATCTCTTGAGCCCACAGAGTGGCCTAAAGGGAGTCAGGCCTCCTGTGGAGTTTGAAGAGAGGCCTCGAGATGCTCTCCAGGCCATGCAGGAAAAGAAGGCCTTCATCTCGCGACGACGGAGGCGTCTCGTGGGTTTTCTCGAGCTGGGGAGCCAGTGTGGGATTTCTCACGAGGTATGACGGGGAGCTCAGGGAGCCTCTCGTGTGGCGCCAGGGAAGTCAAGTCTCCATGCGAGTGGCGAGGGGGAACGCGTCATTGCTCTTGAGTCATGGTAGGGGAATCGGGATTCAAGACGCATTGAAGGAGGATTTTCGAGGTCTTTCTCGGGTTGCGTCAGGAAACCCTGTGTTCCCTCGACTTGTGCCGGTGACCTCAGGGAGCTTCTAAGGGTGCCTCTGAGAAGTCGGGATACTGTGGATTTGGGAGGGGCCTCTCGGGCCTCCACTGTTTTTGGTGTAATGGAAGAGGGCCTCATCTCGAGTGGAGTCAGGAACCTCAGGGTTCCTCTCCATTTCGGACTCCGATCGCAGGGTCCCTTCAGAGTTGGGACCGGAGAGTCAGGCCTCGTCTTGAGTGGAGGAATGGAACTCTGCTTGCCTCTCGTGTTGTTCATGGGATGACAGGCCTCTTGTTGAGCTGTGTGTGGAACCTGCGGCTTTTACCGAATGATGCACGGGAGTGTCAGTGACCCTTCGTTTTGTGCCTTCGTCCACAGGGTTGCCTTCGAAGAGGTGTCCGGGCATCGGGTTCTTCTCAAGAGTGGGCCGGGAAATCGGGGTATTTCGGCATGTGACACCACCCACGACGCTATGTCTCGAATTTCCTCGTGAGACCGGCCTCATCCTGAGGTGCGCCGGGAATGTGGGGAACCCCTTCCAAACAAAGCAGGGGAATAGACCCTCCTGTCGCAAACAGGAGGGGAGAAGGTGCTCAGATGAAGTGGTGCGGGAACCTCGGTGTTCCTGTCGAGTGAGACCGGCGTGTCCGGGAACATTTGGTGTCGCATCAAGGGTGCAAAGTACCGTTTCACACTTCAAGACGGAACGTGGTTCTTTTCTTGAGACGCCATAGCAGGCAAGGGCCTCATCTTGGGATGACGTTGGAAACACGTGGTTTTTCTCGAGTTGCGGCGGGATTCTCGAGTTACGAAGGGGATTTCTGGCTTCCTCTTGTGTTGGCCCAGGAAGTCCAATCTTCCATTCAACTTGTCAGAGAGAGCTGTGGGTTGCTCTCGAGTCACTTCAGGGCAAAGAGTCCTCATCTAGGCTTGGGTCCAGGACGTAGTATTGCTCTCCAGGGGCAACAGGGATATCGGGGTCGCATTCCAGTCTCACCCGGTGGGTCACGCCTCATCTCGAGTGGAAGCAAAGGACTCCACTATCCTCTCGAGTCACGGCATGTAACTCTTGGAGCCCAATGAGTGGCCTAAAGGGAGTCAAGCGTCGTGTGTAGCTTGGACAGAAGGTTCACGCTTGATCTGCATACCATGCAGTTAAAGATGGCCCTCCTCTCGTGATGACGGGAGCGTCTCATGGGTTTTCTCGAGCTGCGGCGCCAGTGTGGGGTTTCTCACGAGATATGATGGGGAGCTCAGGGAGCCTCTCGTGCGGCGCCAGAGAAGTCAGGCCTCCATGAGTGTGGCCAGGCAGATCGCGTCATTGCTCTGGAGTCATGGGAGGGACTAGGGCCTCAAGACGCATTTAAGAAGGACTCTCGAGGTCTTTCTTGGGTTGGGGTGGGAAACACTCGTTTCCCTCGACCTCTACCGGGGACCTTAGGGAACTTCCCAGGTGCCTCTGAGAGGTGAGGGATGCTGAGGAATTAGAGGGGCCTCTCGGGACTCCACTAGGTTTGACGAAATGAAAGAGGGCCTCATCTCGATTGGAGGCAGGAACCTCAGCTTCCTCTCCATTTCTGACTCCGACCGCAGGGTCCCTGCAGGGTTGGGACAGGAGAGTCAGGCCTCATCTTGTCTGAGTAATGGAACTCTGCTTGCCTCTCGAGTCGTTCAGTGGGTCTCAGGCCCCTTGTCGAGCTGTGTGTGGAACCTGCGGGTGTTTCCAGAAGATGCACGGGGGTGTCATTGCCCCTTCATTTTGTGCCTTCCCCCACAGGGTTGCCTTCAAAGAGGTGTCCGGGTATCGGGTTCATTTCAAGAGCGGACGGGGAAATCGGGGTCGTTCGGCATGTGGCACAACACACGTGGCTCATCTCGAATTTCCTCGTGAGACCAGCATCATCCTGAGGTGCGCCGGGAAGGCCGGGAACACCTTCCACACAAAGCACGGGAATCGAATCTCCTGTCGCGATCAGGAGGGGAGATGGGGCTCAGATGAAGTGGGGCCGGGACTCTAGGTGTTCCACTCGAGGGAACCCGGCGTTTCAGGGAACTTTAGGGGTCGCATCAAGGGAGCCAAGTACCGTTTCCCACTTCAGGACGGAACATGGGACTTCCCTGGAGACGCTGTAGCGGGCAAGGGCCTCATCCTGTGAAGACGTTGGAACCACGTCATTTTTCTCGAGTTGCGTCTGGATTCTCGAAAACGACGGGGATTACAGGCTTCCTCTTGGGTTGGCCCTGGGAAGCCCAATCTTCCCCTGGAGTTGCGAGGGAAAGCTGGGGGTTCTGCTCGAGTCACTACAGGGCCAAAGAGACCTCATCGAGGCGTGTGTCCAGGACCTAATATTCCTCTCAAGGGAAGACAGGGATCTCGGGTTTGCATTCCAGACTCCCCCGGGGAGTCAGGCCTCGCCTCGAGGGGAAGCAGAGGACTCCGCTTTCCTCTCAATTCGCGACACCTATCTCTTGGAGCCCAATGAGTGGACTCAAGGGTGTCGAGCCTCCTCTTCAGTTTGGAGAGAGGACTCGGGATTGCTCTCCAGGCCAGGCAGGAAAAGAAGGCCCTCAGCTCGCGATGACGGGGGCGTCTCATGGGTTTCCTCAGGCTGCAGCGCCCGTGGGGGTTTTCTCACGAGGCATGACGAGGACCTCAGGGAGCCTCTCGTGCGGTGCCAGGGAATTCATGTCTCCATGCGCATGGTGAGGGGGAGCTGGTCATCACTCTCGAGTCATGGGAAGCGACTAGGGCCTCAAGACGCGTTGAAGAAGGACTCTCGAGGTCTTTCTCGGGTGGCGGCGGGAAACCCTCGTTTCCCTCGACTTCTGCAGGAGACTATAGGGAACTTCCCAGGGTGCCTCTGAGAGGTGAGGGATGCTGTGGAGTTGGCGGGGCCTCTCGGGACTCTGCTGGGTTCGGCGCAATGGAAGAGGGCCTCATCTCGAGGGGAGGCAGGAACCTCAGGCTTCCTCTCCGATTCTGACTCCGACTGCACGGTCCCTGCAGTGTTGGGACAGGAGAGTCATGCCTCGTCTTGTCTGAGGAATGGAATTCTGGTTGCCTCTCGAGTTGTTCCGGGAGTCTCAGGCCCCTTGTCGAGCTGTGTGTAGACCCTGCGGGGTTTTCCGGATGATGCACGGGGGTGTCAGTGCCCCTTCGTGTTGTGCCTTCACTCACAGGGTTGCCTTCGAAGAGGTGTCCGGGCATCAGGTTCTTATCAAGAGCGGACCGGAAAATCGGGGTTGTTCGGCACGTGGCACCTCACACATGGCTAGTCTCGAATTTCCTCCTGAAACCGGCCTCATCCTGAGGTGCACCAGGAAGGCCGGGAACCCCTTCCAGACCACGCAGGGGAATCGACTCTCCTGTCGCGATCAGGAGGGGAGAAGGGGCTCAGATGAAGTGGTGCTGGGACCCTCGGTGTTCCCCTCGAGGGAACCCAGCGTGTCGGCGAACTTTTGCGGTCGCATCAAGGGTGTCAATTACCATTTCGCACTTAAGGACGGAACATGGGACTTCCCTGGAGACGCCGGGAACTTCGGTGTTCCCCTGGAGTGAGACCGGTATGTTGGGGAACTTTGGGGTCGCATCAAGGGTGCCAAGTAGCATTTCGAACTTTAAGATGGAACGTGGGACTTCTCTTGAGACTCTAGCTGGCAAGGGCCTCATATTGCGATGAAGGGGGAACCACATGGTTTTAAGACTTGAGGCTGAATTCTCGAATTACGATGGGAAATTCAGACTTCCTCTTGTGTTGACCTTGGGAAGACCAATCTTCCATTCAAATTGTGAGGGAGAGATGGAGGTTGCTCTCGAGTCACTGTAGGGCAAAATAGACCTCATCTAGGCTTGTGTCTAGGACATAATGTTCCACTCCAGGGGCGACAGGGATCTCGGGGTTGCATTCCAAACTCACCCGGGGAGTCAGGCCTCGTCTCGAGGGAAGCAAAGGACTCCGCTCTCCTCTCGAGTCGCACCGGGTATTTCTTGGACCCAACTGAGTGGCCTAAAGGGAGTCAATCCTCCTGTGAAGTTTGGAGAGAGGACCAGGGATTGCTCTCCAGGTCAGGCAGGAAAAGAAGGCCCCCATCTCTCCTTGACGGGGGCATCTTGTTGTTTTTCTCGAACTGCGGCGCCACTGTGGGTTTTCTCACGAGGTACGATGGGGTACTCAGGGAGCCTCTTGTGTGGTACTAGGGAAGTCAGTTTTCCTGCTTGTGGCGAGGGGAGCGCATCCTTGCTCTGGAGACATGGTAGGGGAATCGGGCATCAAGAGACGTTGAAAAAGGACTCTCCAAGTCTTTCTCGGGTTACTTCAGGAAACTCTGGGTTCCCTCGACTTGTGCCAGTGACCTCAGGTAGCTTCTCAGGGAGCCTCTGAGAATTCAGGGATACTGTGGTGTTGGGAGGGGCCTCTCGGGACACCACTGAGTTTGGTTCAATGGAAGAGGGCCTCTTCTCTAGTTGAGGCAGGAACCTCAGGGTTCCTCTCCATTTCTGACTCCGATCGCAGGGTCCCTGAAGAGTTGGGCCAGGAGAGTAGGGCCTCGTCTTGTGTGAAGGAATGCAACTTCACTTGCCTCTAGAGTTGTTCACGGGGTGACAGTCCACATTTGGAGCTGTGAGTGGAATCGGCGGGTTTTTCCAGACGATGCATGGGGATGTCAGTGTCCCTTCGTGTTGTGCCTTCATCCACAGGGTTGCCTTCGAAGAGATGTCCGGGCGTCAGGTTCTTATCTAGAGTGGACCGGGAATTCGGGATCTTTCAGCATGTGGCACCAACCATGAGGCTACTTTTCGAATTTCCTCATGAGACCGGCCTCATCCGGAGGTTCGCGGGGAACGTCGGGAACCCCTTGCAGACAAAGCATGGGAATCGACCCTCCTGTCGCGATCAGGAGAGGAGAAAGGCCTCAGTTGAAGTGGTGCCGGGAACTTCAGTGTCCCCTCTAGTGAGATCGGTATATAGGGGAACTTTTGGGGTCGCATCAAGGGTGCCAAGTACTGTTTTGCACTTCAAGACGGAATGTGAGACTTCTCTTGAGACGCTGTAGGGGGCAAGGGCCTCATCTTGCAATACAGGGAACCACGTGATTTTTCTCGAGTTGCGGCGGGTTTCTCAAATTACAACTGGAAATTCAGGCTTCCTCTTGTGTTGGCTCAGAAAGGCCAATCTTCCATTCGAGTTGCAAGGGAAAGCTAGGGGTTGCGCTTGAGTCACTGCAGGGCCAAAGAGACCTCATCTAGGCTTTTGTCCAGGACCTAAGGTTCCTCTCCAGGGGCGACAGGGATCCAGGGTTGCATTCCAGACTCACCCTCGTAGTCAGGCCTCATCTCGAGGGGAAGCAAAGGACACCGCTCTCCTCCTGAGTATCGACGGGTATCTCTTGGAGCCCACTGAGTGACCTAAAGGGAGTCAAGCCTCCTTTGGAGTTTGGAGAGAGGATTCGGGATTGCTCTTCAGGTCATGCAGGAAAGAAGGCCCTCATTTCACCATGACAGGGGCGTCTCGTGGGTTTTCTCGAGCTGCGGCGCCAGTGTGGGGTTTCTCACGAGGTACGATGGGGAGCTCAGGGAGCCTCTCATGTGGTGCCGGGGAAGTCAGATCTTCATGCGCGTGGTGAGGGGGAGCGCGTCATTTTTCTCCAGGCATGGTAGAGGAATCGGGCATCAAGACGCGTGAAGAAGGACTCTCAAGGTTTTTCTCAGGTTATGGCAGGAAACCCTGGGTTCCCTCGACTTATGCCCGTGACCTCAGGGAGCTTCTCAGGGTGCCTCTGAGAAGTCAGGGATACTGTGCAGTTGGGAGGGGCCGCTCCGAACTCCACTGGGTTTGGTGCAGTAGAAGAGGGCCTTATCTCGAGTTGAGGCAGGAACCTCAGGGTTCCTCTCCATTTCTGAATCGGATCTCAGTGTCCATGCAGAGTTGGGACAGGAGAGTCAGGCCTCGTCTTGTGTGGAGGAATTGAACTCCTCTTGCCTCTCGAGTTGTTCATGGGGTGACAAGCCACTTGTCGATCTGTATGTGGAACTTGCGGGCTTTTCCAACGATACACGAGGGTGTCAGACCCCTTCGTTTTGTGCCTTCATCCACAGGATTGCCTTCGAAGAGGTGTCCTAGCATTGGGTTCTTATCAAGAGCAGACACGGAAATCGGGGTCTTTCGGCGTGTGGCACCAACCACAAGGCTACGTCTCGAATTTCCTCGTGAGACCGGCCTCATCCTGAGGTGCGCCGGGAAGGTCCGGAACCCCTTCCAGACAAAGCAGGGTAATCGACCCTCCCGTCGCGATCAGGAGGGGATAAGGGGCTCAGAACAAGCGGTGCACCGAACCTTGGTGTTCCCCTCGAGTGAGACCAGGGTGTCGGGGAACTTTTGTGATAACATCAAGGTTGCCAATTATCATTTTAAACTTCAAGATGGAACGTGGGGCTTCTCCTGAGACGCTGTAGCTGGCAAGGGCCTCATCTAGCGATGACGGGGGAACCACGTGGTTTTTCTCGAGTTGCGGCGGGATTTTCGAATTACGACGGGGAATTCAGGCTTCCCCTTGTGTTGTCCCAGGGAAGTCCATTCTTCCATTCGAGGTGTGAGGGAGAGCAGGGGGTTGCTCTCGAGTCACTTCAGGGCAAATGAGACCTCATCTATGCTTGTGTCTAGGACCTAATGTTCCTCTCCAGGGGCGGCAGGGATCTCGGGGTTGCATTCCAGACTCACCTGAGGAGTCAGGCCTGGTATATAGGGGAAGCAAAGAATTCCGCTCTCCTCTCGAGTCCCAACGGGTATCTCTTGAGCCCACAGAGTGGCCTAAAGGGAGTCAGGCCTCCTGTGGAGTTTGAAGAGAGGCCTCGAGATGCTCTCCAGGCCATGCAGGAAAAGAAGGCCTTCATCTCGCGACGACGGAGGCGTCTCGTGGGTTTTCTCGAGCTGGGGAGCCAGTGTGGGATTTCTCACGAGGTATGACGGGGAGCTCAGGGAGCCTCTCGTGTGGCGCCAGGGAAGTCAAGTCTCCATGCGAGTGGCGAGGGGGAACGCGTCATTGCTCTTGAGTCATGGTAGGGGAATCGGGATTCAAGACGCATTGAAGGAGGATTTTCGAGGTCTTTCTCGGGTTGCGTCAGGAAACCCTGTGTTCCCTCGACTTGTGCCGGTGACCTCAGGGAGCTTCTAAGGGTGCCTCTGAGAAGTCGGGATACTGTGGATTTGGGAGGGGCCTCTCGGGCCTCCACTGTTTTTGGTGTAATGGAAGAGGGCCTCATCTCGAGTGGAGTCAGGAACCTCAGGGTTCCTCTCCATTTCGGACTCCGATCGCAGGGTCCCTTCAGAGTTGGGACCGGAGAGTCAGGCCTCGTCTTGAGTGGAGGAATGGAACTCTGCTTGCCTCTCGTGTTGTTCATGGGATGACAGGCCTCTTGTTGAGCTGTGTGTGGAACCTGCGGCTTTTACCGAATGATGCACGGGAGTGTCAGTGACCCTTCGTTTTGTGCCTTCGTCCACAGGGTTGCCTTCGAAGAGGTGTCCGGGCATCGGGTTCTTCTCAAGAGTGGGCCGGGAAATCGGGGTATTTCGGCATGTGACACCACCCACGACGCTATGTCTCGAATTTCCTCGTGAGACCGGCCTCATCCTGAGGTGCGCCGGGAATGTGGGGAACCCCTTCCAAACAAAGCAGGGGAATAGACCCTCCTGTCGCAAACAGGAGGGGAGAAGGTGCTCAGATGAAGTGGTGCGGGAACCTCGGTGTTCCTGTCGAGTGAGACCGGCGTGTCCGGGAACATTTGGTGTCGCATCAAGGGTGCAAAGTACCGTTTCACACTTCAAGACGGAACGTGGTTCTTTTCTTGAGACGCCATAGCAGGCAAGGGCCTCATCTTGGGATGACGTTGGAAACACGTGGTTTTTCTCGAGTTGCGGCGGGATTCTCGAGTTACGAAGGGGATTTCTGGCTTCCTCTTGTGTTGGCCCAGGAAGTCCAATCTTCCATTCAACTTGTCAGAGAGAGCTGTGGGTTGCTCTCGAGTCACTTCAGGGCAAAGAGTCCTCATCTAGGCTTGGGTCCAGGACGTAGTATTGCTCTCCAGGGGCAACAGGGATATCGGGGTCGCATTCCAGTCTCACCCGGTGGGTCACGCCTCATCTCGAGTGGAAGCAAAGGACTCCACTATCCTCTCGAGTCACGACATGTAACTCTTGGAGCCCAATGAGTGGCCTAAAGGGAGTCAAGCGTCGTGTGTAGCTTGGACAGAAGGTTCACGCTTGATCTGCATACCATGCAGTTAAAGATGGCCCTCCTCTCGTGATGACGGGAGCGTCTCATGGGTTTTCTCGAGCTGCGGCGCCAGTGTGGGGTTTCTCACGAGATATGATGGGGAGCTCAGGGAGCCTCTCGTGCGGCGCCAGAGAAGTCAGGCCTCCATGAGTGTGGCCAGGCAGATCGCGTCATTGCTCTGGAGTCATGGGAGGGACTAGGGCCTCAAGACGCATTTAAGAAGGACTCTCGAGGTCTTTCTTGGGTTGGGGTGGGAAACACTCGTTTCCCTCGACCTCTACCGGGGACCTTAGGGAACTTCCCAGGTGCCTCTGAGAGGTGAGGGATGCTGAGGAATTAGAGGGGCCTCTCGGGACTCCACTAGGTTTGACGAAATGAAAGAGGGCCTCATCTCGATTGGAGGCAGGAACCTCAGCTTCCTCTCCATTTCTGACTCCGACCGCAGGGTCCCTGCAGGGTTGGGACAGGAGAGTCAGGCCTCATCTTGTCTGAGTAATGGAACTCTGCTTGCCTCTCGAGTCGTTCAGTGGGTCTCAGGCCCCTTGTCGAGCTGTGTGTGGAACCTGCGGGTGTTTCCAGAAGATGCACGGGGGTGTCATTGCCCCTTCATTTTGTGCCTTCCCCCACAGGGTTGCCTTCAAAGAGGTGTCCGGGTATCGGGTTCATTTCAAGAGCGGACGGGGAAATCGGGGTCGTTCGGCATGTGGCACAACACACGTGGCTCATCTCGAATTTCCTCGTGAGACCAGCATCATCCTGAGGTGCGCCGGGAAGGCCGGGAACACCTTCCACACAAAGCACGGGAATCGAATCTCCTGTCGCGATCAGGAGGGGAGATGGGGCTCAGATGAAGTGGGGCCGGGACTCTAGGTGTTCCACTCGAGGGAACCCGGCGTTTCAGGGAACTTTAGGGGTCGCATCAAGGGAGCCAAGTACCGTTTCCCACTTCAGGACGGAACATGGGACTTCCCTGGAGACGCTGTAGCGGGCAAGGGCCTCATCCTGTGAAGACGTTGGAACCACGTCATTTTTCTCGAGTTGCGTCTGGATTCTCGAAAACGACGGGGATTACAGGCTTCCTCTTGGGTTGGCCCTGGGAAGCCCAATCTTCCCCTGGAGTTGCGAGGGAAAGCTGGGGGTTCTGCTCGAGTCACTACAGGGCCAAAGAGACCTCATCGAGGCGTGTGTCCAGGACCTAATATTCCTCTCAAGGGAAGACAGGGATCTCGGGTTTGCATTCCAGACTCCCCCGGGGAGTCAGGCCTCGCCTCGAGGGGAAGCAGAGGACTCCGCTTTCCTCTCAATTCGCGACACCTATCTCTTGGAGCCCAATGAGTGGACTCAAGGGTGTCGAGCCTCCTCTTCAGTTTGGAGAGAGGACTCGGGATTGCTCTCCAGGCCAGGCAGGAAAAGAAGGCCCTCAGCTCGCGATGACGGGGGCGTCTCATGGGTTTCCTCAGGCTGCAGCGCCCGTGGGGGTTTTCTCACGAGGCATGACGAGGACCTCAGGGAGCCTCTCGTGCGGTGCCAGGGAATTCATGTCTCCATGCGCATGGTGAGGGGGAGCTGGTCATCACTCTCGAGTCATGGGAAGCGACTAGGGCCTCAAGACGCGTTGAAGAAGGACTCTCGAGGTCTTTCTCGGGTGGCGGCGGGAAACCCTCGTTTCCCTCGACTTCTGCAGGAGACTATAGGGAACTTCCCAGGGTGCCTCTGAGAGGTGAGGGATGCTGTGGAGTTGGCGGGGCCTCTCGGGACTCTGCTGGGTTCGGCGCAATGGAAGAGGGCCTCATCTCGAGGGGAGGCAGGAACCTCAGGCTTCCTCTCCGATTCTGACTCCGACTGCACGGTCCCTGCAGTGTTGGGACAGGAGAGTCATGCCTCGTCTTGTCTGAGGAATGGAATTCTGGTTGCCTCTCGAGTTGTTCCGGGAGTCTCAGGCCCCTTGTCGAGCTGTGTGTAGACCCTGCGGGGTTTTCCGGATGATGCACGGGGGTGTCAGTGCCCCTTCGTGTTGTGCCTTCACTCACAGGGTTGCCTTCGAAGAGGTGTCCGGGCATCAGGTTCTTATCAAGAGCGGACCGGAAAATCGGGGTTGTTCGGCACGTGGCACCTCACACATGGCTAGTCTCGAATTTCCTCCTGAAACCGGCCTCATCCTGAGGTGCACCAGGAAGGCCGGGAACCCCTTCCAGACCACGCAGGGGAATCGACTCTCCTGTCGCGATCAGGAGGGGAGAAGGGGCTCAGATGAAGTGGTGCTGGGACCCTCGGTGTTCCCCTCGAGGGAACCCAGCGTGTCGGCGAACTTTTGCGGTCGCATCAAGGGTGTCAATTACCATTTCGCACTTAAGGACGGAACATGGGACTTCCCTGGAGACGCCGGGAACTTCGGTGTTCCCCTGGAGTGAGACCGGTATGTTGGGGAACTTTGGGGTCGCATCAAGGGTGCCAAGTAGCATTTCGAACTTTAAGATGGAACGTGGGACTTCTCTTGAGACTCTAGCTGGCAAGGGCCTCATATTGCGATGAAGGGGGAACCACATGGTTTTAAGACTTGAGGCTGAATTCTCGAATTACGATGGGAAATTCAGACTTCCTCTTGTGTTGACCTTGGGAAGACCAATCTTCCATTCAAATTGTGAGGGAGAGATGGAGGTTGCTCTCGAGTCACTGTAGGGCAAAATAGACCTCATCTAGGCTTGTGTCTAGGACATAATGTTCCACTCCAGGGGCGACAGGGATCTCGGGGTTGCATTCCAAACTCACCCGGGGAGTCAGGCCTCGTCTCGAGGGAAGCAAAGGACTCCGCTCTCCTCTCGAGTCGCACCGGGTATTTCTTGGACCCAACTGAGTGGCCTAAAGGGAGTCAATCCTCCTGTGAAGTTTGGAGAGAGGACCAGGGATTGCTCTCCAGGTCAGGCAGGAAAAGAAGGCCCCCATCTCTCCTTGACGGGGGCATCTTGTTGTTTTTCTCGAACTGCGGCGCCACTGTGGGTTTTCTCACGAGGTACGATGGGGTACTCAGGGAGCCTCTTGTGTGGTACTAGGGAAGTCAGTTTTCCTGCTTGTGGCGAGGGGAGCGCATCCTTGCTCTGGAGACATGGTAGGGGAATCGGGCATCAAGAGACGTTGAAAAAGGACTCTCCAAGTCTTTCTCGGGTTACTTCAGGAAACTCTGGGTTCCCTCGACTTGTGCCAGTGACCTCAGGTAGCTTCTCAGGGAGCCTCTGAGAATTCAGGGATACTGTGGTGTTGGGAGGGGCCTCTCGGGACACCACTGAGTTTGGTTCAATGGAAGAGGGCCTCTTCTCTAGTTGAGGCAGGAACCTCAGGGTTCCTCTCCATTTCTGACTCCGATCGCAGGGTCCCTGAAGAGTTGGGCCAGGAGAGTAGGGCCTCGTCTTGTGTGAAGGAATGCAACTTCACTTGCCTCTAGAGTTGTTCACGGGGTGACAGTCCACATTTGGAGCTGTGAGTGGAATCGGCGGGTTTTTCCAGACGATGCATGGGGATGTCAGTGTCCCTTCGTGTTGTGCCTTCATCCACAGGGTTGCCTTCGAAGAGATGTCCGGGCGTCAGGTTCTTATCTAGAGTGGACCGGGAATTCGGGATCTTTCAGCATGTGGCACCAACCATGAGGCTACTTTTCGAATTTCCTCATGAGACCGGCCTCATCCGGAGGTTCGCGGGGAACGTCGGGAACCCCTTGCAGACAAAGCATGGGAATCGACCCTCCTGTCGCGATCAGGAGAGGAGAAAGGCCTCAGTTGAAGTGGTGCCGGGAACTTCAGTGTCCCCTCTAGTGAGATCGGTATATAGGGGAACTTTTGGGGTCGCATCAAGGGTGCCAAGTACTGTTTTGCACTTCAAGACGGAATGTGAGACTTCTCTTGAGACGCTGTAGGGGGCAAGGGCCTCATCTTGCAATACAGGGAACCACGTGATTTTTCTCGAGTTGCGGCGGGTTTCTCAAATTACAACTGGAAATTCAGGCTTCCTCTTGTGTTGGCTCAGAAAGGCCAATCTTCCATTCGAGTTGCAAGGGAAAGCTAGGGGTTGCGCTTGAGTCACTGCAGGGCCAAAGAGACCTCATCTAGGCTTTTGTCCAGGACCTAAGGTTCCTCTCCAGGGGCGACAGGGATCCAGGGTTGCATTCCAGACTCACCCTCGTAGTCAGGCCTCATCTCGAGGGGGAGCAAAGGACACCGCTCTCCTCCTGAGTATCGACGGGTATCTCTTGGAGCCCACTGAGTGACCTAAAGGGAGTCAAGCCTCCTTTGGAGTTTGGAGAGAGGATTCGGGATTGCTCTTCAGGTCATGCAGGAAAGAAGGCCCTCATTTCACCATGACAGGGGCGTCTCGTGGGTTTTCTCGAGCTGCGGCGCCAGTGTGGGGTTTCTCACGAGGTACGATGGGGAGCTCAGGGAGCCTCTCATGTGGTGCCGGGGAAGTCAGATCTTCATGCGCGTGGTGAGGGGGAGCGCGTCATTTTTCTCCAGGCATGGTAGAGGAATCGGGCATCAAGACGCGTGAAGAAGGACTCTCAAGGTTTTTCTCAGGTTATGGCAGGAAACCCTGGGTTCCCTCGACTTATGCCCGTGACCTCAGGGAGCTTCTCAGGGTGCCTCTGAGAAGTCAGGGATACTGTGCAGTTGGGAGGGGCCGCTCCGAACTCCACTGGGTTTGGTGCAGTAGAAGAGGGCCTTATCTCGAGTTGAGGCAGGAACCTCAGGGTTCCTCTCCATTTCTGAATCGGATCTCAGTGTCCATGCAGAGTTGGGACAGGAGAGTCAGGCCTCGTCTTGTGTGGAGGAATTGAACTCCTCTTGCCTCTCGAGTTGTTCATGGGGTGACAAGCCACTTGTCGATCTGTATGTGGAACTTGCGGGCTTTTCCAACGATACACGAGGGTGTCAGACCCCTTCGTTTTGTGCCTTCATCCACAGGATTGCCTTCGAAGAGGTGTCCTAGCATTGGGTTCTTATCAAGAGCAGACACGGAAATCGGGGTCTTTCGGCGTGTGGCACCAACCACAAGGCTACGTCTCGAATTTCCTCGTGAGACCGGCCTCATCCTGAGGTGCGCCGGGAAGGTCCGGAACCCCTTCCAGACAAAGCAGGGTAATCGACCCTCCCGTCGCGATCAGGAGGGGATAAGGGGCTCAGAACAAGCGGTGCACCGAACCTTGGTGTTCCCCTCGAGTGAGACCAGGGTGTCGGGGAACTTTTGTGATAACATCAAGGTTGCCAATTATCATTTTAAACTTCAAGATGGAACGTGGGGCTTCTCCTGAGACGCTGTAGCTGGCAAGGGCCTCATCTAGCGATGACGGGGGAACCACGTGGTTTTTCTCGAGTTGCGGCGGGATTTTCGAATTACGACGGGGAATTCAGGCTTCCCCTTGTGTTGTCCCAGGGAAGTCCATTCTTCCATTCGAGGTGTGAGGGAGAGCAGGGGGTTGCTCTCGAGTCACTTCAGGGCAAATGAGACCTCATCTATGCTTGTGTCTAGGACCTAATGTTCCTCTCCAGGGGCGGCAGGGATCTCGGGGTTGCATTCCAGACTCACCTGAGGAGTCAGGCCTGGTATATAGGGGAAGCAAAGAATTCCGCTCTCCTCTCGAGTCCCAACGGGTATCTCTTGAGCCCACAGAGTGGCCTAAAGGGAGTCAGGCCTCCTGTGGAGTTTGAAGAGAGGCCTCGAGATGCTCTCCAGGCCATGCAGGAAAAGAAGGCCTTCATCTCGCGACGACGGAGGCGTCTCGTGGGTTTTCTCGAGCTGGGGAGCCAGTGTGGGATTTCTCACGAGGTATGACGGGGAGCTCAGGGAGCCTCTCGTGTGGCGCCAGGGAAGTCAAGTCTCCATGCGAGTGGCGAGGGGGAACGCGTCATTGCTCTTGAGTCATGGTAGGGGAATCGGGATTAAAGACGCATTGAAGGAGGATTTTCGAGGTCTTTCTCGGGTTGCGTCAGGAAACCCTGTGTTCCCTCGACTTGTGCCGGTGACCTCAGGGAGCTTCTAAGGGTGCCTCTGAGAAGTCGGGATACTGTGGATTTGGGAGGGGCCGCTCCGAACTCCACTGGGTTTGGTGCAGTAGAAGAGGGCCTTATCTCGAGTTGAGGCAGGAACCTCAGGGTTCCTCTCCATTTCTGAATCGGATCTCAGTGTCCATGCAGAGTTGGGACAGGAGAGTCAGGCCTCGTCTTGTGTGGAGGAATTGAACTCCTCTTGCCTCTCGAGTTGTTCATGGGGTGACAAGCCACTTGTCGATCTGTATGTGGAACTTGCGGGCTTTTCCAACGATACACGAGGGTGTCAGACCCCTTCGTTTTGTGCCTTCATCCACAGGATTGCCTTCGAAGAGGTGTCCTAGCATTGGGTTCTTATCAAGAGCAGACACGGAAATCGGGGTCTTTCGGCGTGTGGCACCAACCACAAGGCTACGTCTCGAATTTCCTCGTGAGACCGGCCTCATCCTGAGGTGCGCCGGGAAGGTCCGGAACCCCTTCCAGACAAAGCAGGGTAATCGACCCTCCCGTCGCGATCAGGAGGGGATAAGGGGCTCAGAACAAGCGGTGCACCGAACCTTGGTGTTCCCCTCGAGTGAGACCAGGGTGTCGGGGAACTTTTGTGATAACATCAAGGTTGCCAATTATCATTTTAAACTTCAAGATGGAACGTGGGGCTTCTCCTGAGACGCTGTAGCTGGCAAGGGCCTCATCTAGCGATGACGGGGGAACCACGTGGTTTTTCTCGAGTTGCGGCGGGATTTTCGAATTACGACGGGGAATTCAGGCTTCCCCTTGTGTTGTCCCAGGGAAGTCCATTCTTCCATTCGAGGTGTGAGGGAGAGCAGGGGGTTGCTCTCGAGTCACTTCAGGGCAAATGAGACCTCATCTATGCTTGTGTCTAGGACCTAATGTTCCTCTCCAGGGGCGGCAGGGATCTCGGGGTTGCATTCCAGACTCACCTGAGGAGTCAGGCCTGGTATATAGGGGAAGCAAAGAATTCCGCTCTCCTCTCGAGTCCCAACGGGTATCTCTTGAGCCCACAGAGTGGCCTAAAGGGAGTCAGGCCTCCTGTGGAGTTTGAAGAGAGGCCTCGAGATGCTCTCCAGGCCATGCAGGAAAAGAAGGCCTTCATCTCGCGACGACGGAGGCGTCTCGTGGGTTTTCTCGAGCTGGGGAGCCAGTGTGGGATTTCTCACGAGGTATGACGGGGAGCTCAGGGAGCCTCTCGTGTGGCGCCAGGGAAGTCAAGTCTCCATGCGAGTGGCGAGGGGGAACGCGTCATTGCTCTTGAGTCATGGTAGGGGAATCGGGATTCAAGACGCATTGAAGGAGGATTTTCGAGGTCTTTCTCGGGTTGCGTCAGGAAACCCTGTGTTCCCTCGACTTGTGCCGGTGACCTCAGGGAGCTTCTAAGGGTGCCTCTGAGAAGTCGGGATACTGTGGATTTGGGAGGGGCCTCTCGGGCCTCCACTGTTTTTGGTGTAATGGAAGAGGGCCTCATCTCGAGTGGAGTCAGGAACCTCAGGGTTCCTCTCCATTTCGGACTCCGATCGCAGGGTCCCTTCAGAGTTGGGACCGGAGAGTCAGGCCTCGTCTTGAGTGGAGGAATGGAACTCTGCTTGCCTCTCGTGTTGTTCATGGGATGACAGGCCTCTTGTTGAGCTGTGTGTGGAACCTGCGGCTTTTACCGAATGATGCACGGGAGTGTCAGTGACCCTTCGTTTTGTGCCTTCGTCCACAGGGTTGCCTTCGAAGAGGTGTCCGGGCATCGGGTTCTTCTCAAGAGTGGGCCGGGAAATCGGGGTATTTCGGCATGTGACACCACCCACGACGCTATGTCTCGAATTTCCTCGTGAGACCGGCCTCATCCTGAGGTGCGCCGGGAATGTGGGGAACCCCTTCCAAACAAAGCAGGGGAATAGACCCTCCTGTCGCAAACAGGAGGGGAGAAGGTGCTCAGATGAAGTGGTGCGGGAACCTCGGTGTTCCTGTCGAGTGAGACCGGCGTGTCCGGGAACATTTGGTGTCGCATCAAGGGTGCAAAGTACCGTTTCACACTTCAAGACGGAACGTGGTTCTTTTCTTGAGACGCCATAGCAGGCAAGGGCCTCATCTTGGGATGACGTTGGAAACACGTGGTTTTTCTCGAGTTGCGGCGGGATTCTCGAGTTACGAAGGGGATTTCTGGCTTCCTCTTGTGTTGGCCCAGGAAGTCCAATCTTCCATTCAACTTGTCAGAGAGAGCTGTGGGTTGCTCTCGAGTCACTTCAGGGCAAAGAGTCCTCATCTAGGCTTGGGTCCAGGACGTAGTATTGCTCTCCAGGGGCAACAGGGATATCGGGGTCGCATTCCAGTCTCACCCGGTGGGTCACGCCTCATCTCGAGTGGAAGCAAAGGACTCCACTATCCTCTCGAGTCACGACATGTAACTCTTGGAGCCCAATGAGTGGCCTAAAGGGAGTCAAGCGTCGTGTGTAGCTTGGACAGAAGGTTCACGCTTGATCTGCATACCATGCAGTTAAAGATGGCCCTCCTCTCGTGATGACGGGAGCGTCTCATGGGTTTTCTCGAGCTGCGGCGCCAGTGTGGGGTTTCTCACGAGATATGATGGGGAGCTCAGGGAGCCTCTTGTGCGGCGCCAGAGAAGTCAGGCCTCCATGAGTGTGGCCAGGCAGATCGCGTCATTGCTCTGGAGTCATGGGAGGGACTAGGGCCTCAAGACGCATTTAAGAAGGACTCTCGAGGTCTTTCTTGGGTTGGGGTGGGAAACACTCGTTTCCCTCGACCTCTACCGGGGACCTTAGGGAACTTCCCAGGTGCCTCTGAGAGGTGAGGGATGCTGAGGAATTAGAGGGGCCTCTCGGGACTCCACTAGGTTTGACGAAATGAAAGAGGGCCTCATCTCGATTGGAGGCAGGAACCTCAGCTTCCTCTCCATTTCTGACTCCGACCGCAGGGTCCCTGCAGGGTTGGGACAGGAGAGTCAGGCCTCATCTTGTCTGAGTAATGGAACTCTGCTTGCCTCTCGAGTCGTTCAGTGGGTCTCAGGCCCCTTGTCGAGCTGTGTGTGGAACCTGCGGGTGTTTCCAGAAGATGCACGGGGGTGTCATTGCCCCTTCATTTTGTGCCTTCCCCCACAGGGTTGCCTTCAAAGAGGTGTCCGGGTATCGGGTTCATTTCAAGAGCGGACGGGGAAATCGGGGTCGTTCGGCATGTGGCACAACACACGTGGCTCATCTCGAATTTCCTCGTGAGACCAGCATCATCCTGAGGTGCGCCGGGAAGGCCGGGAACACCTTCCACACAAAGCACGGGAATCGAATCTCCTGTCGCGATCAGGAGGGGAGATGGGGCTCAGATGAAGTGGGGCCGGGACTCTAGGTGTTCCACTCGAGGGAACCCGGCGTTTCAGGGAACTTTAGGGGTCGCATCAAGGGAGCCAAGTACCGTTTCCCACTTCAGGACGGAACATGGGACTTCCCTGGAGACGCTGTAGCGGGCAAGGGCCTCATCCTGTGAAGACGTTGGAACCACGTCATTTTTCTCGAGTTGCGTCTGGATTCTCGAAAACGACGGGGATTACAGGCTTCCTCTTGGGTTGGCCCTGGGAAGCCCAATCTTCCCCTGGAGTTGCGAGGGAAAGCTGGGGGTTCTGCTCGAGTCACTACAGGGCCAAAGAGACCTCATCGAGGCGTGTGTCCAGGACCTAATATTCCTCTCAAGGGAAGACAGGGATCTCGGGTTTGCATTCCAGACTCCCCCGGGGAGTCAGGCCTCGCCTCGAGGGGAAGCAGAGGACTCCGCTTTCCTCTCAATTCGCGACACCTATCTCTTGGAGCCCAATGAGTGGACTCAAGGGTGTCGAGCCTCCTCTTCAGTTTGGAGAGAGGACTCGGGATTGCTCTCCAGGCCAGGCAGGAAAAGAAGGCCCTCAGCTCGCGATGACGGGGGCGTCTCATGGGTTTCCTCAGGCTGCAGCGCCCGTGGGGGTTTTCTCACGAGGCATGACGAGGACCTCAGGGAGCCTCTCGTGCGGTGCCAGGGAATTCATGTCTCCATGCGCATGGTGAGGGGGAGCTGGTCATCACTCTCGAGTCATGGGAAGCGACTAGGGCCTCAAGACGCGTTGAAGAAGGACTCTCGAGGTCTTTCTCGGGTGGCGGCGGGAAACCCTCGTTTCCCTCGACTTCTGCAGGAGACTATAGGGAACTTCCCAGGGTGCCTCTGAGAGGTGAGGGATGCTGTGGAGTTGGCGGGGCCTCTCGGGACTCTGCTGGGTTCGGCGCAATGGAAGAGGGCCTCATCTCGAGGGGAGGCAGGAACCTCAGGCTTCCTCTCCGATTCTGACTCCGACTGCACGGTCCCTGCAGTGTTGGGACAGGAGAGTCATGCCTCGTCTTGTCTGAGGAATGGAATTCTGGTTGCCTCTCGAGTTGTTCCGGGAGTCTCAGGCCCCTTGTCGAGCTGTGTGTAGACCCTGCGGGGTTTTCCGGATGATGCACGGGGGTGTCAGTGCCCCTTCGTGTTGTGCCTTCACTCACAGGGTTGCCTTCGAAGAGGTGTCCGGGCATCAGGTTCTTATCAAGAGCGGACCGGAAAATCGGGGTTGTTCGGCACGTGGCACCTCACACATGGCTAGTCTCGAATTTCCTCCTGAAACCGGCCTCATCCTGAGGTGCACCAGGAAGGCCGGGAACCCCTTCCAGACCACGCAGGGGAATCGACTCTCCTGTCGCGATCAGGAGGGGAGAAGGGGCTCAGATGAAGTGGTGCTGGGACCCTCGGTGTTCCCCTCGAGGGAACCCAGCGTGTCGGCGAACTTTTGCGGTCGCATCAAGGGTGTCAATTACCATTTCGCACTTAAGGACGGAACATGGGACTTCCCTGGAGACGCCGGGAACTTCGGTGTTCCCCTGGAGTGAGACCGGTATGTTGGGGAACTTTGGGGTCGCATCAAGGGTGCCAAGTAGCATTTCGAACTTTAAGATGGAACGTGGGACTTCTCTTGAGACTCTAGCTGGCAAGGGCCTCATATTGCGATGAAGGGGGAACCACATGGTTTTAAGACTTGAGGCTGAATTCTCGAATTACGATGGGAAATTCAGACTTCCTCTTGTGTTGACCTTGGGAAGACCAATCTTCCATTCAAATTGTGAGGGAGAGATGGAGGTTGCTCTCGAGTCACTGTAGGGCAAAATAGACCTCATCTAGGCTTGTGTCTAGGACATAATGTTCCACTCCAGGGGCGACAGGGATCTCGGGGTTGCATTCCAAACTCACCCGGGGAGTCAGGCCTCGTCTCGAGGGAAGCAAAGGACTCCGCTCTCCTCTCGAGTCGCACCGGGTATTTCTTGGACCCAACTGAGTGGCCTAAAGGGAGTCAATCCTCCTGTGAAGTTTGGAGAGAGGACCAGGGATTGCTCTCCAGGTCAGGCAGGAAAAGAAGGCCCCCATCTCTCCTTGACGGGGGCATCTTGTTGTTTTTCTCGAACTGCGGCGCCACTGTGGGTTTTCTCACGAGGTACGATGGGGTACTCAGGGAGCCTCTTGTGTGGTACTAGGGAAGTCAGTTTTCCTGCTTGTGGCGAGGGGAGCGCATCCTTGCTCTGGAGACATGGTAGGGGAATCGGGCATCAAGAGACGTTGAAAAAGGACTCTCCAAGTCTTTCTCGGGTTACTTCAGGAAACTCTGGGTTCCCTCGACTTGTGCCAGTGACCTCAGGTAGCTTCTCAGGGAGCCTCTGAGAATTCAGGGATACTGTGGTGTTGGGAGGGGCCTCTCGGGACACCACTGAGTTTGGTTCAATGGAAGAGGGCCTCTTCTCTAGTTGAGGCAGGAACCTCAGGGTTCCTCTCCATTTCTGACTCCGATCGCAGGGTCCCTGAAGAGTTGGGCCAGGAGAGTAGGGCCTCGTCTTGTGTGAAGGAATGCAACTTCACTTGCCTCTAGAGTTGTTCACGGGGTGACAGTCCACATTTGGAGCTGTGAGTGGAATCGGCGGGTTTTTCCAGACGATGCATGGGGATGTCAGTGTCCCTTCGTGTTGTGCCTTCATCCACAGGGTTGCCTTCGAAGAGATGTCCGGGCGTCAGGTTCTTATCTAGAGTGGACCGGGAATTCGGGATCTTTCAGCATGTGGCACCAACCATGAGGCTACTTTTCGAATTTCCTCATGAGACCGGCCTCATCCGGAGGTTCGCGGGGAACGTCGGGAACCCCTTGCAGACAAAGCATGGGAATCGACCCTCCTGTCGCGATCAGGAGAGGAGAAAGGCCTCAGTTGAAGTGGTGCCGGGAACTTCAGTGTCCCCTCTAGTGAGATCGGTATATAGGGGAACTTTTGGGGTCGCATCAAGGGTGCCAAGTACTGTTTTGCACTTCAAGACGGAATGTGAGACTTCTCTTGAGACGCTGTAGGGGGCAAGGGCCTCATCTTGCAATACAGGGAACCACGTGATTTTTCTCGAGTTGCGGCGGGTTTCTCAAATTACAACTGGAAATTCAGGCTTCCTCTTGTGTTGGCTCAGAAAGGCCAATCTTCCATTCGAGTTGCAAGGGAAAGCTAGGGGTTGCGCTTGAGTCACTGCAGGGCCAAAGAGACCTCATCTAGGCTTTTGTCCAGGACCTAAGGTTCCTCTCCAGGGGCGACAGGGATCCAGGGTTGCATTCCAGACTCACCCTCGTAGTCAGGCCTCATCTCGAGGGGAAGCAAAGGACACCGCTCTCCTCCTGAGTATCGACGGGTATCTCTTGGAGCCCACTGAGTGACCTAAAGGGAGTCAAGCCTCCTTTGGAGTTTGGAGAGAGGATTCGGGATTGCTCTTCAGGTCATGCAGGAAAGAAGGCCCTCATTTCACCATGACAGGGGCGTCTCGTGGGTTTTCTCGAGCTGCGGCGCCAGTGTGGGGTTTCTCACGAGGTACGATGGGGAGCTCAGGGAGCCTCTCATGTGGTGCCGGGGAAGTCAGATCTTCATGCGCGTGGTGAGGGGGAGCGCGTCATTTTTCTCCAGGCATGGTAGAGGAATCGGGCATCAAGACGCGTGAAGAAGGACTCTCAAGGTTTTTCTCAGGTTATGGCAGGAAACCCTGGGTTCCCTCGACTTATGCCCGTGACCTCAGGGAGCTTCTCAGGGTGCCTCTGAGAAGTCAGGGATACTGTGCAGTTGGGAGGGGCCGCTCCGAACTCCACTGGGTTTGGTGCAGTAGAAGAGGGCCTTATCTCGAGTTGAGGCAGGAACCTCAGGGTTCCTCTCCATTTCTGAATCGGATCTCAGTGTCCATGCAGAGTTGGGACAGGAGAGTCAGGCCTCGTCTTGTGTGGAGGAATTGAACTCCTCTTGCCTCTCGAGTTGTTCATGGGGTGACAAGCCACTTGTCGATCTGTATGTGGAACTTGCGGGCTTTTCCAACGATACACGAGGGTGTCAGACCCCTTCGTTTTGTGCCTTCATCCACAGGATTGCCTTCGAAGAGGTGTCCTAGCATTGGGTTCTTATCAAGAGCAGACACGGAAATCGGGGTCTTTCGGCGTGTGGCACCAACCACAAGGCTACGTCTCGAATTTCCTCGTGAGACCGGCCTCATCCTGAGGTGCGCCGGGAAGGTCCGGAACCCCTTCCAGACAAAGCAGGGTAATCGACCCTCCCGTCGCGATCAGGAGGGGATAAGGGGCTCAGAACAAGCGGTGCACCGAACCTTGGTGTTCCCCTCGAGTGAGACCAGGGTGTCGGGGAACTTTTGTGATAACATCAAGGTTGCCAATTATCATTTTAAACTTCAAGATGGAACGTGGGGCTTCTCCTGAGACGCTGTAGCTGGCAAGGGCCTCATCTAGCGATGACGGGGGAACCACGTGGTTTTTCTCGAGTTGCGGCGGGATTTTCGAATTACGACGGGGAATTCAGGCTTCCCCTTGTGTTGTCCCAGGGAAGTCCATTCTTCCATTCGAGGTGTGAGGGAGAGCAGGGGGTTGCTCTCGAGTCACTTCAGGGCAAATGAGACCTCATCTATGCTTGTGTCTAGGACCTAATGTTCCTCTCCAGGGGCGGCAGGGATCTCGGGGTTGCATTCCAGACTCACCTGAGGAGTCAGGCCTGGTATATAGGGGAAGCAAAGAATTCCGCTCTCCTCTCGAGTCCCAACGGGTATCTCTTGAGCCCACAGAGTGGCCTAAAGGGAGTCAGGCCTCCTGTGGAGTTTGAAGAGAGGCCTCGAGATGCTCTCCAGGCCATGCAGGAAAAGAAGGCCTTCATCTCGCAACGACGGAGGCGTCTCGTGGGTTTTCTCGAGCTGGGGAGCCAGTGTGGGATTTCTCACGAGGTATGACGGGGAGCTCAGGGAGCCTCTCGTGTGGCGCCAGGGAAGTCAAGTCTCCATGCGAGTGGCGAGGGGGAACGCGTCATTGCTCTTGAGTCATGGTAGGGGAATCGGGATTCAAGACGCATTGAAGGAGGATTTTCGAGGTCTTTCTCGGGTTGCGTCAGGAAACCCTGTGTTCCCTCGACTTGTGCCGGTGACCTCAGGGAGCTTCTAAGGGTGCCTCTGAGAAGTCGGGATACTGTGGATTTGGGAGGGGCCTCTCGGGCCTCCACTGTTTTTGGTGTAATGGAAGAGGGCCTCATCTCGAGTGGAGTCAGGAACCTCAGGGTTCCTCTCCATTTCGGACTCCGATCGCAGGGTCCCTTCAGAGTTGGGACCGGAGAGTCAGGCCTCGTCTTGAGTGGAGGAATGGAACTCTGCTTGCCTCTCGTGTTGTTCATGGGATGACAGGCCTCTTGTTGAGCTGTGTGTGGAACCTGCGGCTTTTACCGAATGATGCACGGGAGTGTCAGTGACCCTTCGTTTTGTGCCTTCGTCCACAGGGTTGCCTTCGAAGAGGTGTCCGGGCATCGGGTTCTTCTCAAGAGTGGGCCGGGAAATCGGGGTATTTCGGCATGTGACACCACCCACGACGCTATGTCTCGAATTTCCTCGTGAGACCGGCCTCATCCTGAGGTGCGCCGGGAATGTGGGGAACCCCTTCCAAACAAAGCAGGGGAATAGACCCTCCTGTCGCAAACAGGAGGGGAGAAGGTGCTCAGATGAAGTGGTGCGGGAACCTCGGTGTTCCTGTCGAGTGAGACCGGCGTGTCCGGGAACATTTGGTGTCGCATCAAGGGTGCAAAGTACCGTTTCACACTTCAAGACGGAACGTGGTTCTTTTCTTGAGACGCCATAGCAGGCAAGGGCCTCATCTTGGGATGACGTTGGAAACACGTGGTTTTTCTCGAGTTGCGGCGGGATTCTCGAGTTACGAAGGGGATTTCTGGCTTCCTCTTGTGTTGGCCCAGGAAGTCCAATCTTCCATTCAACTTGTCAGAGAGAGCTGTGGGTTGCTCTCGAGTCACTTCAGGGCAAAGAGTCCTCATCTAGGCTTGGGTCCAGGACGTAGTATTGCTCTCCAGGGGCAACAGGGATATCGGGGTCGCATTCCAGTCTCACCCGGTGGGTCACGCCTCATCTCGAGTGGAAGCAAAGGACTCCACTATCCTCTCGAGTCACGACATGTAACTCTTGGAGCCCAATGAGTGGCCTAAAGGGAGTCAAGCGTCGTGTGTAGCTTGGACAGAAGGTTCACGCTTGATCTGCATACCATGCAGTTAAAGATGGCCCTCCTCTCGTGATGACGGGAGCGTCTCATGGGTTTTCTCGAGCTGCGGCGCCAGTGTGGGGTTTCTCACGAGATATGATGGGGAGCTCAGGGAGCCTCTCGTGCGGCGCCAGAGAAGTCAGGCCTCCATGAGTGTGGCCAGGCAGATCGCGTCATTGCTCTGGAGTCATGGGAGGGACTAGGGCCTCAAGACGCATTTAAGAAGGACTCTCGAGGTCTTTCTTGGGTTGGGGTGGGAAACACTCGTTTCCCTCGACCTCTACCGGGGACCTTAGGGAACTTCCCAGGTGCCTCTGAGAGGTGAGGGATGCTGAGGAATTAGAGGGGCCTCTCGGGACTCCACTAGGTTTGACGAAATGAAAGAGGGCCTCATCTCGATTGGAGGCAGGAACCTCAGCTTCCTCTCCATTTCTGACTCCGACCGCAGGGTCCCTGCAGGGTTGGGACAGGAGAGTCAGGCCTCATCTTGTCTGAGTAATGGAACTCTGCTTGCCTCTCGAGTCGTTCAGTGGGTCTCAGGCCCCTTGTCGAGCTGTGTGTGGAACCTGCGGGTGTTTCCAGAAGATGCACGGGGGTGTCATTGCCCCTTCATTTTGTGCCTTCCCCCACAGGGTTGCCTTCAAAGAGGTGTCCGGGTATCGGGTTCATTTCAAGAGCGGACGGGGAAATCGGGGTCGTTCGGCATGTGGCACAACACACGTGGCTCATCTCGAATTTCCTCGTGAGACCAGCATCATCCTGAGGTGCGCCGGGAAGGCCGGGAACACCTTCCACACAAAGCACGGGAATCGAATCTCCTGTCGCGATCAGGAGGGGAGATGGGGCTCAGATGAAGTGGGGCCGGGACTCTAGGTGTTCCACTCGAGGGAACCCGGCGTTTCAGGGAACTTTAGGGGTCGCATCAAGGGAGCCAAGTACCGTTTCCCACTTCAGGACGGAACATGGGACTTCCCTGGAGACGCTGTAGCGGGCAAGGGCCTCATCCTGTGAAGACGTTGGAACCACGTCATTTTTCTCGAGTTGCGTCTGGATTCTCGAAAACGACGGGGATTACAGGCTTCCTCTTGGGTTGGCCCTGGGAAGCCCAATCTTCCCCTGGAGTTGCGAGGGAAAGCTGGGGGTTCTGCTCGAGTCACTACAGGGCCAAAGAGACCTCATCGAGGCGTGTGTCCAGGACCTAATATTCCTCTCAAGGGAAGACAGGGATCTCGGGTTTGCATTCCAGACTCCCCCGGGGAGTCAGGCCTCGCCTCGAGGGGAAGCAGAGGACTCCGCTTTCCTCTCAATTCGCGACACCTATCTCTTGGAGCCCAATGAGTGGACTCAAGGGTGTCGAGCCTCCTCTTCAGTTTGGAGAGAGGACTCGGGATTGCTCTCCAGGCCAGGCAGGAAAAGAAGGCCCTCAGCTCGCGATGACGGGGGCGTCTCATGGGTTTCCTCAGGCTGCAGCGCCCGTGGGGGTTTTCTCACGAGGCATGACGAGGACCTCAGGGAGCCTCTCGTGCGGTGCCAGGGAATTCATGTCTCCATGCGCATGGTGAGGGGGAGCTGGTCATCACTCTCGAGTCATGGGAAGCGACTAGGGCCTCAAGACGCGTTGAAGAAGGACTCTCGAGGTCTTTCTCGGGTGGCGGCGGGAAACCCTCGTTTCCCTCGACTTCTGCAGGAGACTATAGGGAACTTCCCAGGGTGCCTCTGAGAGGTGAGGGATGCTGTGGAGTTGGCGGGGCCTCTCGGGACTCTGCTGGGTTCGGCGCAATGGAAGAGGGCCTCATCTCGAGGGGAGGCAGGAACCTCAGGCTTCCTCTCCGATTCTGACTCCGACTGCACGGTCCCTGCAGTGTTGGGACAGGAGAGTCATGCCTCGTCTTGTCTGAGGAATGGAATTCTGGTTGCCTCTCGAGTTGTTCCGGGAGTCTCAGGCCCCTTGTCGAGCTGTGTGTAGACCCTGCGGGGTTTTCCGGATGATGCACGGGGGTGTCAGTGCCCCTTCGTGTTGTGCCTTCACTCACAGGGTTGCCTTCGAAGAGGTGTCCGGGCATCAGGTTCTTATCAAGAGCGGACCAGAAAATCGGGGTTGTTCGGCACGTGGCACCTCACACATGGCTAGTCTCGAATTTCCTCCTGAAACCGGCCTCATCCTGAGGTGCACCAGGAAGGCCGGGAACCCCTTCCAGACCACGCAGGGGAATCGACTCTCCTGTCGCGATCAGGAGGGGAGAAGGGGCTCAGATGAAGTGGTGCTGGGACCCTCGGTGTTCCCCTCGAGGGAACCCAGCGTGTCGGCGAACTTTTGCGGTCGCATCAAGGGTGTCAATTACCATTTCGCACTTAAGGACGGAACATGGGACTTCCCTGGAGACGCCGGGAACTTCGGTGTTCCCCTGGAGTGAGACCGGTATGTTGGGGAACTTTGGGGTCGCATCAAGGGTGCCAAGTAGCATTTCGAACTTTAAGATGGAACGTGGGACTTCTCTTGAGACTCTAGCTGGCAAGGGCCTCATATTGCGATGAAGGGGGAACCACATGGTTTTTAAGACTTGAGGCTGAATTCTCGAATTACGATGGGAAATTCAGACTTCCTCTTGTGTTGACCTTGGGAAGACCAATCTTCCATTCAAATTGTGAGGGAGAGATGGAGGTTGCTCTCGAGTCACTGTAGGGCAAAATAGACCTCATCTAGGCTTGTGTCTAGGACATAATGTTCCACTCCAGGGGCGACAGGGATCTCGGGGTTGCATTCCAAACTCACCCGGGGAGTCAGGCCTCGTCTCGAGGGAAGCAAAGGACTCCGCTCTCCTCTCGAGTCGCACCGGGTATTTCTTGGACCCAACTGAGTGGCCTAAAGGGAGTCAATCCTCCTGTGAAGTTTGGAGAGAGGACCAGGGATTGCTCTCCAGGTCAGGCAGGAAAAGAAGGCCCCCATCTCTCCTTGACGGGGGCATCTTGTTGTTTTTCTCGAACTGCGGCGCCACTGTGGGTTTTCTCACGAGGTACGATGGGGTACTCAGGGAGCCTCTTGTGTGGTACTAGGGAAGTCAGTTTTCCTGCTTGTGGCGAGGGGAGCGCATCCTTGCTCTGGAGACATGGTAGGGGAATCGGGCATCAAGAGACGTTGAAAAAGGACTCTCCAAGTCTTTCTCGGGTTACTTCAGGAAACTCTGGGTTCCCTCGACTTGTGCCAGTGACCTCAGGTAGCTTCTCAGGGAGCCTCTGAGAATTCAGGGATACTGTGGTGTTGGGAGGGGCCTCTCGGGACACCACTGAGTTTGGTTCAATGGAAGAGGGCCTCTTCTCTAGTTGAGGCAGGAACCTCAGGGTTCCTCTCCATTTCTGACTCCGATCGCAGGGTCCCTGAAGAGTTGGGCCAGGAGAGTAGGGCCTCGTCTTGTGTGAAGGAATGCAACTTCACTTGCCTCTAGAGTTGTTCACGGGGTGACAGTCCACATTTGGAGCTGTGAGTGGAATCGGCGGGTTTTTCCAGACGATGCATGGGGATGTCAGTGTCCCTTCGTGTTGTGCCTTCATCCACAGGGTTGCCTTCGAAGAGATGTCCGGGCGTCAGGTTCTTATCTAGAGTGGACCGGGAATTCGGGATCTTTCAGCATGTGGCACCAACCATGAGGCTACTTTTCGAATTTCCTCATGAGACCGGCCTCATCCGGAGGTTCGCGGGGAACGTCGGGAACCCCTTGCAGACAAAGCATGGGAATCGACCCTCCTGTCGCGATCAGGAGAGGAGAAAGGCCTCAGTTGAAGTGGTGCCGGGAACTTCAGTGTCCCCTCTAGTGAGATCGGTATATAGGGGAACTTTTGGGGTCGCATCAAGGGTGCCAAGTACTGTTTTGCACTTCAAGACGGAATGTGAGACTTCTCTTGAGACGCTGTAGGGGGCAAGGGCCTCATCTTGCAATACAGGGAACCACGTGATTTTTCTCGAGTTGCGGCGGGTTTCTCAAATTACAACTGGAAATTCAGGCTTCCTCTTGTGTTGGCTCAGAAAGGCCAATCTTCCATTCGAGTTGCAAGGGAAAGCTAGGGGTTGCGCTTGAGTCACTGCAGGGCCAAAGAGACCTCATCTAGGCTTTTGTCCAGGACCTAAGGTTCCTCTCCAGGGGCGACAGGGATCCAGGGTTGCATTCCAGACTCACCCTCGTAGTCAGGCCTCATCTCGAGGGGAAGCAAAGGACACCGCTCTCCTCCTGAGTATCGACGGGTATCTCTTGGAGCCCACTGAGTGACCTAAAGGGAGTCAAGCCTCCTTTGGAGTTTGGAGAGAGGATTCGGGATTGCTCTTCAGGTCATGCAGGAAAGAAGGCCCTCATTTCACCATGACAGGGGCGTCTCGTGGGTTTTCTCGAGCTGCGGCGCCAGTGTGGGGTTTCTCACGAGGTACGATGGGGAGCTCAGGGAGCCTCTCATGTGGTGCCGGGGAAGTCAGATCTTCATGCGCGTGGTGAGGGGGAGCGCGTCATTTTTCTCCAGGCATGGTAGAGGAATCGGGCATCAAGACGCGTGAAGAAGGACTCTCAAGGTTTTTCTCAGGTTATGGCAGGAAACCCTGGGTTCCCTCGACTTATGCCCGTGACCTCAGGGAGCTTCTCAGGGTGCCTCTGAGAAGTCAGGGATACTGTGCAGTTGGGAGGGGCCGCTCCGAACTCCACTGGGTTTGGTGCAGTAGAAGAGGGCCTTATCTCGAGTTGAGGCAGGAACCTCAGGGTTCCTCTCCATTTCTGAATCGGATCTCAGTGTCCATGCAGAGTTGGGACAGGAGAGTCAGGCCTCGTCTTGTGTGGAGGAATTGAACTCCTCTTGCCTCTCGAGTTGTTCATGGGGTGACAAGCCACTTGTCGATCTGTATGTGGAACTTGCGGGCTTTTCCAACGATACACGAGGGTGTCAGACCCCTTCGTTTTGTGCCTTCATCCACAGGATTGCCTTCGAAGAGGTGTCCTAGCATTGGGTTCTTATCAAGAGCAGACACGGAAATCGGGGTCTTTCGGCGTGTGGCACCAACCACAAGGCTACGTCTCGAATTTCCTCGTGAGACCGGCCTCATCCTGAGGTGCGCCGGGAAGGTCCGGAACCCCTTCCAGACAAAGCAGGGTAATCGACCCTCCCGTCGCGATCAGGAGGGGATAAGGGGCTCAGAACAAGCGGTGCACCGAACCTTGGTGTTCCCCTCGAGTGAGACCAGGGTGTCGGGGAACTTTTGTGATAACATCAAGGTTGCCAATTATCATTTTAAACTTCAAGATGGAACGTGGGGCTTCTCCTGAGACGCTGTAGCTGGCAAGGGCCTCATCTAGCGATGACGGGGGAACCACGTGGTTTTTCTCGAGTTGCGGCGGGATTTTCGAATTACGACGGGGAATTCAGGCTTCCCCTTGTGTTGTCCCAGGGAAGTCCATTCTTCCATTCGAGGTGTGAGGGAGAGCAGGGGGTTGCTCTCGAGTCACTTCAGGGCAAATGAGACCTCATCTATGCTTGTGTCTAGGACCTAATGTTCCTCTCCAGGGGCGGCAGGGATCTCGGGGTTGCATTCCAGACTCACCTGAGGAGTCAGGCCTGGTATATAGGGGAAGCAAAGAATTCCGCTCTCCTCTCGAGTCCCAACGGGTATCTCTTGAGCCCACAGAGTGGCCTAAAGGGAGTCAGGCCTCCTGTGGAGTTTGAAGAGAGGCCTCGAGATGCTCTCCAGGCCATGCAGGAAAAGAAGGCCTTCATCTCGCAACGACGGAGGCGTCTCGTGGGTTTTCTCGAGCTGGGGAGCCAGTGTGGGATTTCTCACGAGGTATGACGGGGAGCTCAGGGAGCCTCTCGTGTGGCGCCAGGGAAGTCAAGTCTCCATGCGAGTGGCGAGGGGGAACGCGTCATTGCTCTTGAGTCATGGTAGGGGAATCGGGATTCAAGACGCATTGAAGGAGGATTTTCGAGGTCTTTCTCGGGTTGCGTCAGGAAACCCTGTGTTCCCTCGACTTGTGCCGGTGACCTCAGGGAGCTTCTAAGGGTGCCTCTGAGAAGTCGGGATACTGTGGATTTGGGAGGGGCCTCTCGGGCCTCCACTGTTTTTGGTGTAATGGAAGAGGGCCTCATCTCGAGTGGAGTCAGGAACCTCAGGGTTCCTCTCCATTTCGGACTCCGATCGCAGGGTCCCTTCAGAGTTGGGACCGGAGAGTCAGGCCTCGTCTTGAGTGGAGGAATGGAACTCTGCTTGCCTCTCGTGTTGTTCATGGGATGACAGGCCTCTTGTTGAGCTGTGTGTGGAACCTGCGGCTTTTACCGAATGATGCACGGGAGTGTCAGTGACCCTTCGTTTTGTGCCTTCGTCCACAGGGTTGCCTTCGAAGAGGTGTCCGGGCATCGGGTTCTTCTCAAGAGTGGGCCGGGAAATCGGGGTATTTCGGCATGTGACACCACCCACGACGCTATGTCTCGAATTTCCTCGTGAGACCGGCCTCATCCTGAGGTGCGCCGGGAATGTGGGGAACCCCTTCCAAACAAAGCAGGGGAATAGACCCTCCTGTCGCAAACAGGAGGGGAGAAGGTGCTCAGATGAAGTGGTGCGGGAACCTCGGTGTTCCTGTCGAGTGAGACCGGCGTGTCCGGGAACATTTGGTGTCGCATCAAGGGTGCAAAGTACCGTTTCACACTTCAAGACGGAACGTGGTTCTTTTCTTGAGACGCCATAGCAGGCAAGGGCCTCATCTTGGGATGACGTTGGAAACACGTGGTTTTTCTCGAGTTGCGGCGGGATTCTCGAGTTACGAAGGGGATTTCTGGCTTCCTCTTGTGTTGGCCCAGGAAGTCCAATCTTCCATTCAACTTGTCAGAGAGAGCTGTGGGTTGCTCTCGAGTCACTTCAGGGCAAAGAGTCCTCATCTAGGCTTGGGTCCAGGACGTAGTATTGCTCTCCAGGGGCAACAGGGATATCGGGGTCGCATTCCAGTCTCACCCGGTGGGTCACGCCTCATCTCGAGTGGAAGCAAAGGACTCCACTATCCTCTCGAGTCACGACATGTAACTCTTGGAGCCCAATGAGTGGCCTAAAGGGAGTCAAGCGTCGTGTGTAGCTTGGACAGAAGGTTCACGCTTGATCTGCATACCATGCAGTTAAAGATGGCCCTCCTCTCGTGATGACGGGAGCGTCTCATGGGTTTTCTCGAGCTGCGGCGCCAGTGTGGGGTTTCTCACGAGATATGATGGGGAGCTCAGGGAGCCTCTCGTGCGGCGCCAGAGAAGTCAGGCCTCCATGAGTGTGGCCAGGCAGATCGCGTCATTGCTCTGGAGTCATGGGAGGGACTAGGGCCTCAAGACGCATTTAAGAAGGACTCTCGAGGTCTTTCTTGGGTTGGGGTGGGAAACACTCGTTTCCCTCGACCTCTACCGGGGACCTTAGGGAACTTCCCAGGTGCCTCTGAGAGGTGAGGGATGCTGAGGAATTAGAGGGGCCTCTCGGGACTCCACTAGGTTTGACGAAATGAAAGAGGGCCTCATCTCGATTGGAGGCAGGAACCTCAGCTTCCTCTCCATTTCTGACTCCGACCGCAGGGTCCCTGCAGGGTTGGGACAGGAGAGTCAGGCCTCATCTTGTCTGAGTAATGGAACTCTGCTTGCCTCTCGAGTCGTTCAGTGGGTCTCAGGCCCCTTGTCGAGCTGTGTGTGGAACCTGCGGGTGTTTCCAGAAGATGCACGGGGGTGTCATTGCCCCTTCATTTTGTGCCTTCCCCCACAGGGTTGCCTTCAAAGAGGTGTCCGGGTATCGGGTTCATTTCAAGAGCGGACGGGGAAATCGGGGTCGTTCGGCATGTGGCACAACACACGTGGCTCATCTCGAATTTCCTCGTGAGACCAGCATCATCCTGAGGTGCGCCGGGAAGGCCGGGAACACCTTCCACACAAAGCACGGGAATCGAATCTCCTGTCGCGATCAGGAGGGGAGATGGGGCTCAGATGAAGTGGGGCCGGGACTCTAGGTGTTCCACTCGAGGGAACCCGGCGTTTCAGGGAACTTTAGGGGTCGCATCAAGGGAGCCAAGTACCGTTTCCCACTTCAGGACGGAACATGGGACTTCCCTGGAGACGCTGTAGCGGGCAAGGGCCTCATCCTGTGAAGACGTTGGAACCACGTCATTTTTCTCGAGTTGCGTCTGGATTCTCGAAAACGACGGGGATTACAGGCTTCCTCTTGGGTTGGCCCTGGGAAGCCCAATCTTCCCCTGGAGTTGCGAGGGAAAGCTGGGGGTTCTGCTCGAGTCACTACAGGGCCAAAGAGACCTCATCGAGGCGTGTGTCCAGGACCTAATATTCCTCTCAAGGGAAGACAGGGATCTCGGGTTTGCATTCCAGACTCCCCCGGGGAGTCAGGCCTCGCCTCGAGGGGAAGCAGAGGACTCCGCTTTCCTCTCAATTCGCGACACCTATCTCTTGGAGCCCAATGAGTGGACTCAAGGGTGTCGAGCCTCCTCTTCAGTTTGGAGAGAGGACTCGGGATTGCTCTCCAGGCCAGGCAGGAAAAGAAGGCCCTCAGCTCGCGATGACGGGGGCGTCTCATGGGTTTCCTCAGGCTGCAGCGCCCGTGGGGGTTTTCTCACGAGGCATGACGAGGACCTCAGGGAGCCTCTCGTGCGGTGCCAGGGAATTCATGTCTCCATGCGCATGGTGAGGGGGAGCTGGTCATCACTCTCGAGTCATGGGAAGCGACTAGGGCCTCAAGACGCGTTGAAGAAGGACTCTCGAGGTCTTTCTCGGGTGGCGGCGGGAAACCCTCGTTTCCCTCGACTTCTGCAGGAGACTATAGGGAACTTCCCAGGGTGCCTCTGAGAGGTGAGGGATGCTGTGGAGTTGGCGGGGCCTCTCGGGACTCTGCTGGGTTCGGCGCAATGGAAGAGGGCCTCATCTCGAGGGGAGGCAGGAACCTCAGGCTTCCTCTCCGATTCTGACTCCGACTGCACGGTCCCTGCAGTGTTGGGACAGGAGAGTCATGCCTCGTCTTGTCTGAGGAATGGAATTCTGGTTGCCTCTCGAGTTGTTCCGGGAGTCTCAGGCCCCTTGTCGAGCTGTGTGTAGACCCTGCGGGGTTTTCCGGATGATGCACGGGGGTGTCAGTGCCCCTTCGTGTTGTGCCTTCACTCACAGGGTTGCCTTCGAAGAGGTGTCCGGGCATCAGGTTCTTATCAAGAGCGGACCGGAAAATCGGGGTTGTTCGGCACGTGGCACCTCACACATGGCTAGTCTCGAATTTCCTCCTGAAACCGGCCTCATCCTGAGGTGCACCAGGAAGGCCGGGAACCCCTTCCAGACCACGCAGGGGAATCGACTCTCCTGTCGCAATCAGGAGGGGAGAAGGGGCTCAGATGAAGTGGTGCTGGGACCCTCGGTGTTCCCCTCGAGGGAACCCAGCGTGTCGGCGAACTTTTGCGGTCGCATCAAGGGTGTCAATTACCATTTCGCACTTAAGGACGGAACATGGGACTTCCCTGGAGACGCCGGGAACTTCGGTGTTCCCCTGGAGTGAGACCGGTATGTTGGGGAACTTTGGGGTCGCATCAAGGGTGCCAAGTAGCATTTCGAACTTTAAGATGGAACGTGGGACTTCTCTTGAGACTCTAGCTGGCAAGGGCCTCATATTGCGATGAAGGGGGAACCACATGGTTTTTAAGACTTGAGGCTGAATTCTCGAATTACGATGGGAAATTCAGACTTCCTCTTGTGTTGACCTTGGGAAGACCAATCTTCCATTCAAATTGTGAGGGAGAGATGGAGGTTGCTCTCGAGTCACTGTAGGGCAAAATAGACCTCATCTAGGCTTGTGTCTAGGACATAATGTTCCACTCCAGGGGCGACAGGGATCTCGGGGTTGCATTCCAAACTCACCCGGGGAGTCAGGCCTCGTCTCGAGGGAAGCAAAGGACTCCGCTCTCCTCTCGAGTCGCACCGGGTATTTCTTGGACCCAACTGAGTGGCCTAAAGGGAGTCAATCCTCCTGTGAAGTTTGGAGAGAGGACCAGGGATTGCTCTCCAGGTCAGGCAGGAAAAGAAGGCCCCCATCTCTCCTTGACGGGGGCATCTTGTTGTTTTTCTCGAACTGCGGCGCCACTGTGGGTTTTCTCACGAGGTACGATGGGGTACTCAGGGAGCCTCTTGTGTGGTACTAGGGAAGTCAGTTTTCCTGCTTGTGGCGAGGGGAGCGCATCCTTGCTCTGGAGACATGGTAGGGGAATCGGGCATCAAGAGACGTTGAAAAAGGACTCTCCAAGTCTTTCTCGGGTTACTTCAGGAAACTCTGGGTTCCCTCGACTTGTGCCAGTGACCTCAGGTAGCTTCTCAGGGAGCCTCTGAGAATTCAGGGATACTGTGGTGTTGGGAGGGGCCTCTCGGGACACCACTGAGTTTGGTTCAATGGAAGAGGGCCTCTTCTCTAGTTGAGGCAGGAACCTCAGGGTTCCTCTCCATTTCTGACTCCGATCGCAGGGTCCCTGAAGAGTTGGGCCAGGAGAGTAGGGCCTCGTCTTGTGTGAAGGAATGCAACTTCACTTGCCTCTAGAGTTGTTCACGGGGTGACAGTCCACATTTGGAGCTGTGAGTGGAATCGGCGGGTTTTTCCAGACGATGCATGGGGATGTCAGTGTCCCTTCGTGTTGTGCCTTCATCCACAGGGTTGCCTTCGAAGAGATGTCCGGGCGTCAGGTTCTTATCTAGAGTGGACCGGGAATTCGGGATCTTTCAGCATGTGGCACCAACCATGAGGCTACTTTTCGAATTTCCTCATGAGACCGGCCTCATCCGGAGGTTCGCGGGGAACGTCGGGAACCCCTTGCAGACAAAGCATGGGAATCGACCCTCCTGTCGCGATCAGGAGAGGAGAAAGGCCTCAGTTGAAGTGGTGCCGGGAACTTCAGTGTCCCCTCTAGTGAGATCGGTATATAGGGGAACTTTTGGGGTCGCATCAAGGGTGCCAAGTACTGTTTTGCACTTCAAGACGGAATGTGAGACTTCTCTTGAGACGCTGTAGGGGGCAAGGGCCTCATCTTGCAATACAGGGAACCACGTGATTTTTCTCGAGTTGCGGCGGGTTTCTCAAATTACAACTGGAAATTCAGGCTTCCTCTTGTGTTGGCTCAGAAAGGCCAATCTTCCATTCGAGTTGCAAGGGAAAGCTAGGGGTTGCGCTTGAGTCACTGCAGGGCCAAAGAGACCTCATCTAGGCTTTTGTCCAGGACCTAAGGTTCCTCTCCAGGGGCGACAGGGATCCAGGGTTGCATTCCAGACTCACCCTCGTAGTCAGGCCTCATCTCGAGGGGGAGCAAAGGACACCGCTCTCCTCCTGAGTATCGACGGGTATCTCTTGGAGCCCACTGAGTGACCTAAAGGGAGTCAAGCCTCCTTTGGAGTTTGGAGAGAGGATTCGGGATTGCTCTTCAGGTCATGCAGGAAAGAAGGCCCTCATTTCACCATGACAGGGGCGTCTCGTGGGTTTTCTCGAGCTGCGGCGCCAGTGTGGGGTTTCTCACGAGGTACGATGGGGAGCTCAGGGAGCCTCTCATGTGGTGCCGGGGAAGTCAGATCTTCATGCGCGTGGTGAGGGGGAGCGCGTCATTTTTCTCCAGGCATGGTAGAGGAATCGGGCATCAAGACGCGTGAAGAAGGACTCTCAAGGTTTTTCTCAGGTTATGGCAGGAAACCCTGGGTTCCCTCGACTTATGCCCGTGACCTCAGGGAGCTTCTCAGGGTGCCTCTGAGAAGTCAGGGATACTGTGCAGTTGGGAGGGGCCGCTCCGAACTCCACTGGGTTTGGTGCAGTAGAAGAGGGCCTTATCTCGAGTTGAGGCAGGAACCTCAGGGTTCCTCTCCATTTCTGAATCGGATCTCAGTGTCCATGCAGAGTTGGGACAGGAGAGTCAGGCCTCGTCTTGTGTGGAGGAATTGAACTCCTCTTGCCTCTCGAGTTGTTCATGGGGTGACAAGCCACTTGTCGATCTGTATGTGGAACTTGCGGGCTTTTCCAACGATACACGAGGGTGTCAGACCCCTTCGTTTTGTGCCTTCATCCACAGGATTGCCTTCGAAGAGGTGTCCTAGCATTGGGTTCTTATCAAGAGCAGACACGGAAATCGGGGTCTTTCGGCGTGTGGCACCAACCACAAGGCTACGTCTCGAATTTCCTCGTGAGACCGGCCTCATCCTGAGGTGCGCCGGGAAGGTCCGGAACCCCTTCCAGACAAAGCAGGGTAATCGACCCTCCCGTCGCGATCAGGAGGGGATAAGGGGCTCAGAACAAGCGGTGCACCGAACCTTGGTGTTCCCCTCGAGTGAGACCAGGGTGTCGGGGAACTTTTGTGATAACATCAAGGTTGCCAATTATCATTTTAAACTTCAAGATGGAACGTGGGGCTTCTCCTGAGACGCTGTAGCTGGCAAGGGCCTCATCTAGCGATGACGGGGGAACCACGTGGTTTTTCTCGAGTTGCGGCGGGATTTTCGAATTACGACGGGGAATTCAGGCTTCCCCTTGTGTTGTCCCAGGGAAGTCCATTCTTCCATTCGAGGTGTGAGGGAGAGCAGGGGGTTGCTCTCGAGTCATTTCAGGGCAAATGAGACCTCATCTATGCTTGTGTCTAGGACCTAATGTTCCTCTCCAGGGGCGGCAGGGATCTCGGGGTTGCATTCCAGACTCACCTGAGGAGTCAGGCCTGGTATATAGGGGAAGCAAAGAATTCCGCTCTCCTCTCGAGTCCCAACGGGTATCTCTTGAGCCCACAGAGTGGCCTAAAGGGAGTCAGGCCTCCTGTGGAGTTTGAAGAGAGGCCTCGAGATGCTCTCCAGGCCATGCAGGAAAAGAAGGCCTTCATCTCGCGACGACGGAGGCGTCTCGTGGGTTTTCTCGAGCTGGGGAGCCAGTGTGGGATTTCTCACGAGGTATGACGGGGAGCTCAGGGAGCCTCTCGTGTGGCGCCAGGGAAGTCAAGTCTCCATGCGAGTGGCGAGGGGGAACGCGTCATTGCTCTTGAGTCATGGTAGGGGAATCGGGATTCAAGACGCATTGAAGGAGGATTTTCGAGGTCTTTCTCGGGTTGCGTCAGGAAACCCTGTGTTCCCTCGACTTGTGCCGGTGACCTCAGGGAGCTTCTAAGGGTGCCTCTGAGAAGTCGGGATACTGTGGATTTGGGAGGGGCCTCTCGGGCCTCCACTGTTTTTGGTGTAATGGAAGAGGGCCTCATCTCGAGTGGAGTCAGGAACCTCAGGGTTCCTCTCCATTTCGGACTCCGATCGCAGGGTCCCTTCAGAGTTGGGACCGGAGAGTCAGGCCTCGTCTTGAGTGGAGGAATGGAACTCTGCTTGCCTCTCGTGTTGTTCATGGGATGACAGGCCTCTTGTTGAGCTGTGTGTGGAACCTGCGGCTTTTACCGAATGATGCACGGGAGTGTCAGTGACCCTTCGTTTTGTGCCTTCGTCCACAGGGTTGCCTTCGAAGAGGTGTCCGGGCATCGGGTTCTTCTCAAGAGTGGGCCGGGAAATCGGGGTATTTCGGCATGTGACACCACCCACGACGCTATGTCTCGAATTTCCTCGTGAGACCGGCCTCATCCTGAGGTGCGCCGGGAATGTGGGGAACCCCTTCCAAACAAAGCAGGGGAATAGACCCTCCTGTCGCAAACAGGAGGGGAGAAGGTGCTCAGATGAAGTGGTGCGGGAACCTCGGTGTTCCTGTCGAGTGAGACCGGCGTGTCCGGGAACATTTGGTGTCGCATCAAGGGTGCAAAGTACCGTTTCACACTTCAAGACGGAACGTGGTTCTTTTCTTGAGACGCCATAGCAGGCAAGGGCCTCATCTTGGGATGACGTTGGAAACACGTGGTTTTTCTCGAGTTGCGGCGGGATTCTCGAGTTACGAAGGGGATTTCTGGCTTCCTCTTGTGTTGGCCCAGGAAGTCCAATCTTCCATTCAACTTGTCAGAGAGAGCTGTGGGTTGCTCTCGAGTCACTTCAGGGCAAAGAGTCCTCATCTAGGCTTGGGTCCAGGACGTAGTATTGCTCTCCAGGGGCAACAGGGATATCGGGGTCGCATTCCAGTCTCACCCGGTGGGTCACGCCTCATCTCGAGTGGAAGCAAAGGACTCCACTATCCTCTCGAGTCACGACATGTAACTCTTGGAGCCCAATGAGTGGCCTAAAGGGAGTCAAGCGTCGTGTGTAGCTTGGACAGAAGGTTCACGCTTGATCTGCATACCATGCAGTTAAAGATGGCCCTCCTCTCGTGATGACGGGAGCGTCTCATGGGTTTTCTCGAGCTGCGGCGCCAGTGTGGGGTTTCTCACGAGATATGATGGGGAGCTCAGGGAGCCTCTCGTGCGGCGCCAGAGAAGTCAGGCCTCCATGAGTGTGGCCAGGCAGATCGCGTCATTGCTCTGGAGTCATGGGAGGGACTAGGGCCTCAAGACGCATTTAAGAAGGACTCTCGAGGTCTTTCTTGGGTTGGGGTGGGAAACACTCGTTTCCCTCGACCTCTACCGGGGACCTTAGGGAACTTCCCAGGTGCCTCTGAGAGGTGAGGGATGCTGAGGAATTAGAGGGGCCTCTCGGGACTCCACTAGGTTTGACGAAATGAAAGAGGGCCTCATCTCGATTGGAGGCAGGAACCTCAGCTTCCTCTCCATTTCTGACTCCGACCGCAGGGTCCCTGCAGGGTTGGGACAGGAGAGTCAGGCCTCATCTTGTCTGAGTAATGGAACTCTGCTTGCCTCTCGAGTCGTTCAGTGGGTCTCAGGCCCCTTGTCGAGCTGTGTGTGGAACCTGCGGGTGTTTCCAGAAGATGCACGGGGGTGTCATTGCCCCTTCATTTTGTGCCTTCCCCCACAGGGTTGCCTTCAAAGAGGTGTCCGGGTATCGGGTTCATTTCAAGAGCGGACGGGGAAATCGGGGTCGTTCGGCATGTGGCACAACACACGTGGCTCATCTCGAATTTCCTCGTGAGACCAGCATCATCCTGAGGTGCGCCGGGAAGGCCGGGAACACCTTCCACACAAAGCACGGGAATCGAATCTCCTGTCGCGATCAGGAGGGGAGATGGGGCTCAGATGAAGTGGGGCCGGGAATCTAGGTGTTCCACTCGAGGGAACCCGGCGTTTCAGGGAACTTTAGGGGTCGCATCAAGGGAGCCAAGTACCGTTTCCCACTTCAGGACGGAACATGGGACTTCCCTGGAGACGCTGTAGCGGGCAAGGGCCTCATCCTGTGAAGACGTTGGAACCACGTCATTTTTCTCGAGTTGCGTCTGGATTCTCGAAAACGACGGGGATTACAGGCTTCCTCTTGGGTTGGCCCTGGGAAGCCCAATCTTCCCCTGGAGTTGCGAGGGAAAGCTGGGGGTTCTGCTCGAGTCACTACAGGGCCAAAGAGACCTCATCGAGGCGTGTGTCCAGGACCTAATATTCCTCTCAAGGGAAGACAGGGATCTCGGGTTTGCATTCCAGACTCCCCCGGGGAGTCAGGCCTCGCCTCGAGGGGAAGCAGAGGACTCCGCTTTCCTCTCAATTCGCGACACCTATCTCTTGGAGCCCAATGAGTGGACTCAAGGGTGTTGAGCCTCCTCTTCAGTTTGGAGAGAGGACTCGGGATTGCTCTCCAGGCCAGGCAGGAAAAGAAGGCCCTCAGCTCGCGATGACGGGGGCGTCTCATGGGTTTCCTCAGGCTGCAGCGCCCGTGGGGGTTTTCTCACGAGGCATGACGAGGACCTCAGGGAGCCTCTCGTGCGGTGCCAGGGAATTCATGTCTCCATGCGCATGGTGAGGGGGAGCTGGTCATCACTCTCGAGTCATGGGAAGCGACTAGGGCCTCAAGACGCGTTGAAGAAGGACTCTCGAGGTCTTTCTCGGGTGGCGGCGGGAAACCCTCGTTTCCCTCGACTTCTGCAGGAGACTATAGGGAACTTCCCAGGGTGCCTCTGAGAGGTGAGGGATGCTGTGCAGTTGGCGGGGCCTCTCGGGACTCTGCTGGGTTCGGCGCAATGGAAGAGGGCCTCATCTCGAGGGGAGGCAGGAACCTCAGGCTTCCTCTCCGATTCTGACTCCGACTGCACGGTCCCTGCAGTGTTGGGACAGGAGAGTCATGCCTCGTCTTGTCTGAGGAATGGAATTCTGGTTGCCTCTCGAGTTGTTCCGGGAGTCTCAGGCCCCTTTTCGAGCTGTGTGTAGACCCTGCGGGGTTTTCCGGATGATGCACGGGGGTGTCAGTGCCCCTTCGTGTTGTGCCTTCACTCACAGGGTTGCCTTCAAAGAGGTGTCCGGGCATCAGGTTCTTATCAAGAGCGGACCGGAAAATCGGGGTTGTTCGGCACGTGGCACCTCACACATGGCTAGTCTCGAATTTCCTCCTGAGACCGGCCTCATCCTGAGGTGCACCAGGAAGGCCGGGAACCCCTTCCAGACCACGCAGGGGAATCGACTCTCCTGTCGCGATCAGGAGGGGAGAAGGGGCTCAGATGAAGTGGTGCTGGGACCCTCGGTGTTCCCCTCGAGGGAACCCAGCATGTCGGCGAACTTTTGCGGTCGCATCAAGGGTGTCAATTACCATTTCGCACTTAAGGACGGAACATGGGACTTCCCTGGAGACGCCGGGAACTTCGGTGTTCCCCTGGAGTGAGACCGGTATGTTGGGGAACTTTGGGGTCGCATCAAGGGTGCCAAGTAGCATTTCGAACTTTAAGATGGAACGTGGGACTTCTCTTGAGACTCTAGCTGGCAAGGGCCTCATATTGCGATGAAGGGGGAACCACATGGTTTTTAAGACTTGAGGCTGAATTCTCGAATTACGATGGGAAATTCAGACTTCCTCTTGTGTTGACCTTGGGAAGACCAATCTTCCATTCAAATTGTGAGGGAGAGATGGAGGTTGCTCTCGAGTCACTGTAGGGCAAAATAGACCTCATCTAGGCTTGTGTCTAGGACATAATGTTCCACTCCAGGGGCGACAGGGATCTCGGGGTTGCATTCCAAACTCACCCGGGGAGTCAGGCCTCGTCTCGAGGGAAGCAAAGGACTCCGCTCTCCTCTCGAGTCGCACCGGGTATTTCTTGGACCCAACTGAGTGGCCTAAAGGGAGTCAATCCTCCTGTGAAGTTTGGAGAGAGGACCAGGGATTGCTCTCCAGGTCAGGCAGGAAAAGAAGGCCCCCATCTCTCCTTGACGGGGGCATCTTGTGGTTTTTCTCGAACTGCGGCGCCAGTGTGGGTTTTCTCACGAGGTACGATGGGGTACTCAGGGAGCCTCTTGTGTGGTACTAGGGAAGTCAGTTTTCCTGCTTGTGGCGAGGGGAGCGCGTCCTTGCTCTGGAGACATGGTAGGGGAATCGGGCATCAAGAGACGTTGAAAAAGGACTCTCCAAGTCTTTCTCGGGTTACTTCAGGAAACTCTGGGCTCCCTCGACTTGTGCCAGTGACCTCAGGTAGCTTCTCAGGGAGCCTCTGAGAATTCAGGGATACTGTGGTGTTGGAAGGGGCCTCTCGGGACACCACTGAGTTTGGTTCAATGGAAGAGGGCCTCTTCTCTAGTTGAGGCAGGAACCTCAGGGTTCCTCTCCATTTCTGACTCCGATCGCAGGGTCCCTGAAGAGTTGGGCCAGGAGAGTAGGGCCTCGTCTTGTGTGAAGGAATGCAACTTCACTTGCCTCTAGAGTTGTTCACGGGGTGACAGTCCACATTTGGAGCTGTGAGTGGAATCGGCGGGTTTTTCCAGACGATGCATGGGGATGTCAGTGTCCCTTCGTGTTGTGCCTTCATCCACAGGGTTGCCTTCGAAGAGATGTCCGGGCGTCAGGTTCTTATCTAGAGTGGACCGGGAATTCGGGATCTTTCAGCATGTGGCACCAACCATGAGGCTACTTTTCGAATTTCCTCATGAGACCGGCCTCATCCGGAGGTTCGCGGGGAACGTCGGGAACCCCTTGCAGACAAAGCATGGGAATCGACCCTCCTGTCGCGATCAGGAGAGGAGAAAGGCCTCAGTTGAAGTGGTGCCGGGAACTTCAGTGTCCCCTCTAGTGAGATCGGTATATAGGGGAACTTTTGGGGTCGCATCAAGGGTGCCAAGTACTGTTTTGCACTTCAAGACGGAATGTGAGACTTCTCTTGAGACGCTGTAGGGGGCAAGGGCCTCATCTTGCAATACAGGGAACCACGTGATTTTTCTCGAGTTGCGGCGGGTTTCTCAAATTACAACTGGAAATTCAGGCTTCCTCTTGTGTTGGCTCAGAAAGGCCAATCTTCCATTCGAGTTGCAAGGGAAAGCTAGGGGTTGCGCTTGAGTCACTGCAGGGCCAAAGAGACCTCATCTAGGCTTTTGTCCAGGACCTAAGGTTCCTCTCCAGGGGCGACAGGGATCCAGGGTTGCATTCCAGACTCACCCTCGTAGTCAGGCCTCATCTCGAGGGGGAGCAAAGGACACCGCTCTCCTCCTGAGTATCGACGGGTATCTCTTGGAGCCCACTGAGTGACCTAAAGGGAGTCAAGCCTCCTTTGGAGTTTGGAGAGAGGATTCGGGATTGCTCTTCAGGTCATGCAGGAAAGAAGGCCCTCATTTCACCATGACAGGGGCGTCTCGTGGGTTTTCTCGAGCTGCGGCGCCAGTGTGGGGTTTCTCACGAGGTACGATGGGGAGCTCAGGGAGCCTCTCATGTGGTGCCGGGGAAGTCAGATCTTCATGCGTGTGGTGAGGGGGAGCGCGTCATTTTTCTCCAGGCATGGTAGAGGAATCGGGCATCAAGACGCGTGAAGAAGGACTCTCAAGGTTTTTCTCAGGTTATGGCAGGAAACCCTGGGTTCCCTCGACTTATGCCCGTGACCTCAGGGAGCTTCTCAGGGTGCCTCTGAGAAGTCAGGGATACTGTGCAGTTGGGAGGGGCCGCTCCGAACTCCACTGGGTTTGGTGCAGTAGAAGAGGGCCTTATCTCGAGTTGAGGCAGGAACCTCAGGGTTCCTCTCCATTTCTGAATCGGATCTCAGTGTCCATGCAGAGTTGGGACAGGAGAGTCAGGCCTCGTCTTGTGTGGAGGAATTGAACTCCTCTTGCCTCTCGAGTTGTTCATGGGGTGACAAGCCACTTGTCGATCTGTATGTGGAACTTGCGGGCTTTTCCAACGATACACGAGGGTGTCAGACCCCTTCGTTTTGTGCCTTCATCCACAGGATTGCCTTCGAAGAGGTGTCCTAGCATTGGGTTCTTATCAAGAGCAGACACGGAAATCGGGGTCTTTCGGCGTGTGGCACCAACCACAAGGCTACGTCTCGAATTTCCTCGTGAGACCGGCCTCATCCTGAGGTGCGCCGGGAAGGTCCGGAACCCCTTCCAGACAAAGCAGGGTAATCGACCCTCCCGTCGCGATCAGGAGGGGATAAGGGGCTCAGAACAAGCGGTGCACCGAACCTTGGTGTTCCCCTCGAGTGAGACCAGGGTGTCGGGGAACTTTTGTGATAACATCAAGGTTGCCAATTATCATTTTAAACTTCAAGATGGAACGTGGGGCTTCTCCTGAGACGCTGTAGCTGGCAAGGGCCTCATCTAGCGATGACGGGGGAACCACGTGGTTTTTCTCGAGTTGCGGCGGGATTTTCGAATTACGACGGGGAATTCAGGCTTCCCCTTGTGTTGTCCCAGGGAAGTCCATTCTTCCATTCGAGGTGTGAGGGAGAGCAGGGGGTTGCTCTCGAGTCACTTCAGGGCAAATGAGACCTCATCTATGCTTGTGTCTAGGACCTAATGTTCCTCTCCAGGGGCGGCAGGGATCTCGGGGTTGCATTCCAGACTCACCTGAGGAGTCAGGCCTGGTATATAGGGGAAGCAAAGAATTCCGCTCTCCTCTCGAGTCCCAACGGGTATCTCTTGAGCCCACAGAGTGGCCTAAAGGGAGTCAGGCCTCCTGTGGAGTTTGAAGAGAGGCCTCGAGATGCTCTCCAGGCCATGCAGGAAAAGAAGGCCTTCATCTCGCGACGACGGAGGCGTCTCGTGGGTTTTCTCGAGCTGGGGAGCCAGTGTGGGATTTCTCACGAGGTATGACGGGGAGCTCAGGGAGCCTCTCGTGTGGCGCCAGGGAAGTCAAGTCTCCATGCGAGTGGCGAGGGGGAACGCGTCATTGCTCTTGAGTCATGGTAGGGGAATCGGGATTCAAGACGCATTGAAGGAGGATTTTCGAGGTCTTTCTCGGGTTGCGTCAGGAAACCCTGTGTTCCCTCGACTTGTGCCGGTGACCTCAGGGAGCTTCTAAGGGTGCCTCTGAGAAGTCGGGATACTGTGGATTTGGGAGGGGCCTCTCGGGCCTCCACTGTTTTTGGTGTAATGGAAGAGGGCCTCATCTCGAGTGGAGTCAGGAACCTCAGGGTTCCTCTCCATTTCGGACTCCGATCGCAGGGTCCCTTCAGAGTTGGGACCGGAGAGTCAGGCCTCGTCTTGAGTGGAGGAATGGAACTCTGCTTGCCTCTCGTGTTGTTCATGGGATGACAGGCCTCTTGTTGAGCTGTGTGTGGAACCTGCGGCTTTTACCGAATGATGCACGGGAGTGTCAGTGACCCTTCGTTTTGTGCCTTCGTCCACAGGGTTGCCTTCGAAGAGGTGTCCGGGCATCGGGTTCTTCTCAAGAGTGGGCCGGGAAATCGGGGTATTTCGGCATGTGACACCACCCACGACGCTATGTCTCGAATTTCCTCGTGAGACCGGCCTCATCCTGAGGTGCGCCGGGAATGTGGGGAACCCCTTCCAAACAAAGCAGGGGAATAGACCCTCCTGTCGCAAACAGGAGGGGAGAAGGTGCTCAGATGAAGTGGTGCGGGAACCTCGGTGTTCCTGTCGAGTGAGACCGGCGTGTCCGGGAACATTTGGTGTCGCATCAAGGGTGCAAAGTACCGTTTCACACTTCAAGACGGAACGTGGTTCTTTTCTTGAGACGCCATAGCAGGCAAGGGCCTCATCTTGGGATGACGTTGGAAACACGTGGTTTTTCTCGAGTTGCGGCGGGATTCTCGAGTTACGAAGGGGATTTCTGGCTTCCTCTTGTCTTGGCCCAGGGAAGCCCAATTTTCCATTCGAGTTTCAAGGGAGAGCTGGGGATTGCCCTCGAGTCACTGCAGGGCAAAATAGACCTCATCTAGGCTTGTGTCCAGGACTTAATGTTCGTCCCTAGGTGCGACAGGGATCTCGGGCTTGCATACCAGACTCACCCGGGGAATCAGGCCTCGTCTCAAGGGGAAGCAAAGAACTCTGCTGTCCTTTTGGGTCGTGATGGGTATCTCTTGGAGCCCACTGTGTGCCCTAAAGGGAGTCAAGCCTCCTGTGGTGTTTGGATAGAGGACTCGGGATTCCTCTCCAGGCCATGCAGGAAAAGAAGGCCCTCATCTCGCGATGACGGCGGCATCTCGTGGGTTTTCTAGACTGCCGCGCTAGTGCCAGGTTTCTGACGAGGTACGAGAGGGAGCTCAGGGAGCCTCTCGTGTGGCGCCAGGGAAGTCAGGTCCCCATGAGATGGCTAGGGGGAGTTCGTCATTGCTCTCGAGTCATGGTAGGGTAATCGGGCCTCAAGACGGGTTGAAGAAGGACTCTCGAGGTCTTTCTCGGGTCACTGCATAAAACCCAGGGTTCTCTTGACTTGTGCCTGCGACCTCAGGGAGCTTCTCAGAGTGCCTCTGAGAAGTCAGGGATACTGTGCAGTTTGGAGGGGCCTCTCGAGACTCCTCTGCATTTGGTGGAATGTAAGAGGGACTCATCTTGAGTTGAAGCAGGAACCTCAGTGTTCCTCTCCATTTCTGACTCAGATCGCAAGGTCCCTGCATGTTGGTACAGGAGAGTCAGGCCTCGTCTTTTCTGGAGGATGGCACTCCTCTTGCCTCTCGAGTTGTTCTCGAGGTGACAGGCCACTTGTCGAGCTGTGTATGTAACCTGCCCGTTTTTCCGGTTGATGCACAGGTGTGTTTGTGCCCCTTAGTGTTGTACCTTCATACTCAAGGCTGCCTTCCAAGAGGTGTCCGAGCATCGGATTCTTATCAAGAGCGGACCGGGAAATTGGAGTCTTTCGGCAAGTGGCACCACCCACAAAGCTACGTATCGAATTTCCCCATGAGACCGGCCTCATCCTGAGTTGTGCAGGGAAGGTCGGGCCCCCTTGCAGACAAAGCAGGGGAATCGACCCACCGGTCACGATCAGGAGGGGAGAAGGGGCTTAAATGAAGTGGTGCCGGGAACCTCGGTGTTCCCCTTGAGTGAGACCGGCGTGTTGGGGGACTTTTGGGGTCGCATCAAGGGTGCCAAGTACCGTTTTGCACTTCAAGACGGAACCTGGGACATCTTTTGAAACGCTGTAACGGGCAAGGGCCTCATCTTGCGATGACGGGAGAACCACGTGGTTTTGCTCAAGATGCGGCGGGATTCTCGAGTCATGACCGGGAATTTAGGCTTCCTCTTGTTGGCCTTGAAATCCAATCTTCCATTCGGGTTGCGAGGGGGAGCTGGGGATTGTGCTAGAGTCACTGCAGGGCAAAAGAGACCTAATCTAGGCTTGTGTCCAGGATCTAATGTTGCTCTCCAGGGGCGACAGGGATCTCGGGTTTGCATTCCAGACTCATCCGGGGAGTCAGTTCTCAGCTCGAGGGTAAGCAAAGAATTCCGCTCTCGTCTCGAGTCGCGATGGGTATCTCTTGGAGCCCAATGTGTGTACTAAAGGGAGTCAAGCCTCCTGTGGAGTTTGGAGAGAGGACTCGGGATTGGACTCCAAGCCATGCAGGAAAAGAAGGCCCTCATCTCGAGATGACGGTGGCATCTCGTGGGTTTTCTCGAGCTGCGGCGCCAGTGTGGGGTGTCTCATGAAGTACCACGGGGATCTCAGGGAGCCTCTTGTGTGGCGCCAGGAAAATCCAGTATTCCATTTGAGTTGCGAGTTAGAACTGGGGATTGCCCTCCAGTCACTGCAGGGCAAAATAGACATCATCTACGCTTGTGTCCAGGACCTAGTGTTCCACTACTGAGCCGACAGGGATCTCAGGGTTGCATTCTCGACTCACCTGGAGAGTCAGGCCTCGTCTTGAGGGGAAAAAAAGGACTCCGTTCTCCTGGCGAGTCGCGACGGGTATCTCTTGGAGCCCACTGTGTGGCGTAAAGGGAGTGAAGCCTCCTATGGAGTTTGGAGAGATGACTCGGGATTGTTTTCCTGGCCATGCAGGAAAAAAGGCCCTCATCTCGCGATGACGGGGGCGTCTCGTGGGTTTTCTCCAGCTGTGGCGCCAGTATCAGATTTCTCACGAGGTACGACGGGGAGCTCAGAGAGCCTCTCGTGTGGTGCTAGGGACGTCAGGTCTCCGTGCGTGTGGTGAAGGGGAGTGCGTGATTGCTCTCGAGTCATAGTAGGCAAATCGGGCCTCAAGACGCATTGAAGAAGGACTCTCGAGGTCTTTCTCGGGTTGCGGCAGGGAACCCTGGGTTCGCTCGACTTGTGTCGGTGACCTCAGGCAACTTCTCAGGGTGCCTCTGAGAAGTCAGGGACACTGTGGATTTGGGAGGGGCCTTTCGTTACTCAACTGTGTTTGGTGCAATTGAAGAGGGCCTCATCTCGTATGGAGGCAGGAACCTCAGGTGTCCTCTCCATTTCTGACTCAGGTCGCAGAGTACCTGCCGAGTATGGACAAGAGAGTCACGCCTCATCTTCTGTGGAGGCATGGATCTCCGCTTGCCTTGCGAGTTGTTCATGGAGAGACAGGCCACTTGTTGAGCTGTGTGTGGAACCTGTGGGTTTTTCCGGATGATGCACAGGGGTGTCAGTGCCCCTTCGTGTTGTGCCTTCATCCACAGGGTTGCCTTCAAAGAGGTGTCCGGGCATCGGGTTCTTTTCAAGAGCGTACCAGAAAATTGGGGTCTTTCAGCATGTGGTACCACCCACGAGGCTACGTCTCGAATTTCCTCGGGAGACCGGCCTCATCCTGAGGTTCGCCGTGAAGGTAGGGAACCCCTTGCAGACAAAGCAGGGGAATCGACCCACCGGTCGCGATCAGAAGGGGAGAAGGGGCTCAAATGAAGTGGTGCCGGGAACTTCGGTGGTCCCCTCGAGTGAGACCGGTATGTCACGGCACTTTTGAGGTCGCATCAAGGGTGCCAAGTACAGTTTCGCACTTCAAGACGGAACGTGGGAATTCTCTGGAGATGCTGTAGCGGGCAAGGGCCTCATATTGCGATGACGAGGGAAACACGTGGTTTTTCTCGAGTTGCGGCGGGATTCTCGAGTTACGAAGGGGAATTCAGGCTTCCTCTTGTGTTGGCCCAGGAAGTCCAATCTTCCATTCAACTTGTCAGAGAGAGCTGTGGGTTGCTCTCGAGTCACTTCAGGGCAAAGAGTCCTCATCTAGGCTTGGGTCCAGGACGTAGTATTGCTCTCCAGGGGCAACAGGGATATCGGGGTCGCATTCCAGTCTCACCCGGTGGGTCACGCCTCATCTCGAGTGGAAGCAACGGACTCCACTATCCTCTCGAGTCACGACATGTAACTCTTGGAGCCCAATGAGTGGCCTAAAGGGAGTCAAGCGTCGTGTGTAGCTTGGACAGAAGGTTCACGCTTGATCTGCATACCATGCAGTTAAAGATGGCCCTCCTCTCGTGATGACGGGAGCGTCTCATGGGTTTTCTCGAGCTGCGGCGCCAGTGTGGGGTTTCTCACGAGATATGATGGGGAGCTCAGGGAGCCTCTCGTGCGGCGCCAGAGAAGTCAGGCCTCCATGAGTGTGGCCAGGCAGATCGCGTCATTGCTCTGGAGTCATGGGAGGGACTAGGGCCTCAAGACGCATTTAAGAAGGACTCTCGAGGTCTTTCTTGGGTTGGGGTGGGAAACACTCGTTTCCCTCGACCTCTACCGGGGACCTTAGGGAACTTCCCAGGTGCCTCTGAGAGGTGAGGGATACTGAGGAATTAGAGGGGCCTCTCGGGACTCCACTAGGTTTGACGAAATGAAAGAGGGCCTCATCTCGATTGGAGGCAGGAACCTCAGCTTCCTCTCCATTTCTGACTCCGACCACAGGGTCCCTGCAGGGTTGGGACAGGAGAGTCAGGCCTCATCTTGTCTGAGTAATGGAACTCTGCTTGCCTCTCGAGTCGTTCAGTGGGTCTCAGGCCCCTTGTCGAGCTGTGTGTGGAACCTGCGGGTGTTTCCAGAAGATGCACGGGGGTGTCATTGCCCCTTCATTTTGTGCCTTCCCCCACAGGGTTGCCTTCAAAGAGGTGTCCGGGTATCGGGTTCATTTCAAGAGCGGACGGGGAAATCGGGGTCGTTCGGCATGTGGCACAACACACGTGGCTCATCTCGAATTTCCTCGTGAGACCAGCATCATCCTGAGGTGCGCCGGGAAGGCCGGGAACACCTTCCACACAAAGCACGGGAATCGAATCTCCTGTCGCGATCAGGAGGGGAGATGGGGCTCAGATGAAGTGGGGTCGGGACTCTAGGTGTTCCACTCGAGGGAACCCGGCGTTTCAGGGAACTTTAGGGGTCGCATCAAGGGAGCCAAGTACCGTTTCCCACTTCAGGACGGAACATGGGACTTCCCTGGAGACGCTGTAGCGGGCAAGGGCCTCATCCTGTGAAGACGTTGGAACCACGTCATTTTTCTCGAGTTGCGTCTGGATTCTCGAAAACGACGGGGATTACAGGCTTCCTCTTGGGTTGGCCCTGGGAAGCCCAATCTTCCCCTGGAGTTGCGAGGGAAAGCTGGGGGTTCTGCTCGAGTCACTACAGGGCCAAAGAGACCTCATCGAGGCGTGTGTCCAGGACCTAATATTCCTCTCAAGGGAAGACAGGGATCTCGGGTTTGCATTCCAGACTCCCCCGGGGAGTCAGGCCTCGCCTCGAGGGGAAGCAGAGGACTCCGCTTTCCTCTCAATTCGCGACACCTATCTCTTGGAGCCCAATGAGTGGACTCAAGGGTGTCGAGCCTCCTCTTCAGTTTGGAGAGAGGACTCGGGATTGCTCTCCAGGCCAGGCAGGAAAAGAAGGCCCTCAGCTCGCGATGACGGGGGCGTCTCATGGGTTTCCTCAGGCTGCAGCGCCCGTGGGGGTTTTCTCACGAGGCATGACGAGGACCTCAGGGAGCCTCTCGTGCGGTGCCAGGGAATTCATGTCTCCATGCGCATGGTGAGGGGGAGCTGGTCATCACTCTCGAGTCATGGGAAGCGACTAGGGCCTCAAGACGCGTTGAAGAAGGACTCTCGAGGTCTTTCTCGGGTGGCGGCGGGAAACCCTCGTTTCCCTCGACTTCTGCAGGAGACTATAGGGAACTTCCCAGGGTGCCTCTGAGAGGTGAGGGATGCTGTGGAGTTGGCGGGGCCTCTCGGGACTCTGCTGGGTTCGGCGCAATGGAAGAGGGCCTCATCTCGAGGGGAGGCAGGAACCTCAGGCTTCCTCTCCGATTCTGACTCCGACTGCACGGTCCCTGCAGTGTTGGGACAGGAGAGTCATGCCTCGTCTTGTCTGAGGAATGGAATTCTGGTTGCCTCTCGAGTTGTTCCGGGAGTCTCAGGCCCCTTGTCGAGCTGTGTGTAGACCCTGCGGGGTTTTCCGGATGATGCACGGGGGTGTCAGTGCCCCTTCGTGTTGTGCCTTCACTCACAGGGTTGCCTTCGAAGAGGTGTCCGGGCATCAGGTTCTTATCAAGAGCGGACCGGAAAATCGGGGTTGTTCGGCACGTGGCACCTCACACATGGCTAGTCTCGAATTTCCTCCTGAAACCGGCCTCATCCTGAGGTGCACCAGGAAGGCCGGGAACCCCTTCCAGACCACGCAGGGGAATCGACTCTCCTGTCGCAATCAGGAGGGGAGAAGGGGCTCAGATGAAGTGGTGCTGGGACCCTCGGTGTTCCCCTCGAGGGAACCCAGCGTGTCGGCGAACTTTTGCGGTCGCATCAAGGGTGTCAATTACCATTTCGCACTTAAGGACGGAACATGGGACTTCCCTGGAGACGCCGGGAACTTCGGTGTTCCCCTGGAGTGAGACCGGTATGTTGGGGAACTTTGGGGTCGCATCAAGGGTGCCAAGTAGCATTTCGAACTTTAAGATGGAACGTGGGACTTCTCTTGAGACTCTAGCTGGCAAGGGCCTCATATTGCGATGAAGGGGGAACCACATGGTTTTTAAGACTTGAGGCTGAATTCTCGAATTACGATGGGAAATTCAGACTTCCTCTTGTGTTGACCTTGGGAAGACCAATCTTCCATTCAAATTGTGAGGGAGAGATGGAGGTTGCTCTCGAGTCACTGTAGGGCAAAATAGACCTCATCTAGGCTTGTGTCTAGGACATAATGTTCCACTCCAGGGGCGACAGGGATCTCGGGGTTGCATTCCAAACTCACCCGGGGAGTCAGGCCTCGTCTCGAGGGAAGCAAAGGACTCCGCTCTCCTCTCGAGTCGCACCGGGTATTTCTTGGACCCAACTGAGTGGCCTAAAGGGAGTCAATCCTCCTGTGAAGTTTGGAGAGAGGACCAGGGATTGCTCTCCAGGTCAGGCAGGAAAAGAAGGCCCCCATCTCTCCTTGACGGGGGCATCTTGTGGTTTTTCTTGAACTGCGGCGCCACTGTGGGTTTTCTCACGAGGTACGATGGGGTACTCAGGGAGCCTCTTGTGTGGTACTAGGGAAGTCAGTTTTCCTGCTTGTGGCGAGGGGAGCGCGTCCTTGCTCTGGAGACATGGTAGGGGAATCGGGCATCAAGAGACGTTGAAAAAGGACTCTCCAAGTCTTTCTCGGGTTACTTCAGGAAACTCTGGGTTCCCTCGACTTGTGCCAGTGACCTCAGGTAGCTTCTCAGGGAGCCTCTGAGAATTCAGGGATACTGTGGTGTTGGGAGGGGCCTCTCGGGACACCACTGAGTTTGGTTCAATGGAAGAGGGCCTCTTCTCTAGTTGAGGCAGGAACCTCAGGGTTCCTCTCCATTTCTGACTCCGATCGCAGGGTCCCTGAAGAGTTGGGCCAGGAGAGTAGGGCCTCGTCTTGTGTGAAGGAATGCAACTTCACTTGCCTCTAGAGTTGTTCACGGGGTGACAGTCCACATTTGGAGCTGTGAGTGGAATCGGCGGGTTTTTCCAGACGATGCATGGGGATGTCAGTGTCCCTTCGTGTTGTGCCTTCATCCACAGGGTTGCCTTCGAAGAGATGTCCGGGCGTCAGGTTCTTATCTAGAGTGGACCGGGAATTCGGGATCTTTCAGCATGTGGCACCAACCATGAGGCTACTTTTCGAATTTCCTCATGAGACCGGCCTCATCCGGAGGTTCGCGGGGAACGTCGGGAACCCCTTGCAGACAAAGCATGGGAATCGACCCTCCTGTCGCGATCAGGAGAGGAGAAAGGCCTCAGTTGAAGTGGTGCCGGGAACTTCAGTGTCCCCTCTAGTGAGATCGGTATATAGGGGAACTTTTGGGGTCGCATCAAGGGTGCCAAGTACTGTTTTGCACTTCAAGACGGAATGTGAGACTTCTCTTGAGACGCTGTAGGGGGCAAGGGCCTCATCTTGCAATACAGGGAACCACGTGATTTTTCTCGAGTTGCGGCGGGTTTCTCAAATTACAACTGGAAATTCAGGCTTCCTCTTGTGTTGGCTCAGAAAGGCCAATCTTCCATTCGAGTTGCAAGGGAAAGCTAGGGGTTGCGCTTGAGTCACTGCAGGGCCAAAGAGACCTCATCTAGGCTTTTGTCCAGGACCTAAGGTTCCTCTCCAGGGGCGACAGGGATCCAGGGTTGCATTCCAGACTCACCCTCGTAGTCAGGCCTCATCTCGAGGGGGAGCAAAGGACACCGCTCTCCTCCTGAGTATCGACGGGTATCTCTTGGAGCCCACTGAGTGACCTAAAGGGAGTCAAGCCTCCTTTGGAGTTTGGAGAGAGGATTCGGGATTGCTCTTCAGGTCATGCAGGAAAGAAGGCCCTCATTTCACCATGACAGGGGCGTCTCGTGGGTTTTCTCGAGCTGCGGCGCCAGTGTGGGGTTTCTCACGAGGTACGATGGGGAGCTCAGGGAGCCTCTCATGTGGTGCCGGGGAAGTCAGATCTTCATGCGTGTGGTGAGGGGGAGCGCGTCATTTTTCTCCAGGCATGGTAGAGGAATCGGGCATCAAGACGCGTGAAGAAGGACTCTCAAGGTTTTTCTCAGGTTATGGCAGGAAACCCTGGGTTCCCTCGACTTATGCCCGTGACCTCAGGGAGCTTCTCAGGGTGCCTCTGAGAAGTCAGGGATACTGTGCAGTTGGGAGGGGCCGCTCCGAACTCCACTGGGTTTGGTGCAGTAGAAGAGGGCCTTATCTCGAGTTGAGGCAGGAACCTCAGGGTTCCTCTCCATTTCTGAATCGGATCTCAGTGTCCATGCAGAGTTGGGACAGGAGAGTCAGGCCTCGTCTTGTGTGGAGGAATTGAACTCCTCTTGCCTCTCGAGTTGTTCATGGGGTGACAAGCCACTTGTCGATCTGTATGTGGAACTTGCGGGCTTTTCCAACGATACACGAGGGTGTCAGACCCCTTCGTTTTGTGCCTTCATCCACAGGATTGCCTTCGAAGAGGTGTCCTAGCATTGGGTTCTTATCAAGAGCAGACACGGAAATCGGGGTCTTTCGGCGTGTGGCACCAACCACAAGGCTACGTCTCGAATTTCCTCGTGAGACCGGCCTCATCCTGAGGTGCGCCGGGAAGGTCCGGAACCCCTTCCAGACAAAGCAGGGTAATCGACCCTCCCGTCGCGATCAGGAGGGGATAAGGGGCTCAGAACAAGCGGTGCACCGAACCTTGGTGTTCCCCTCGAGTGAGACCAGGGTGTCGGGGAACTTTTGTGATAACATCAAGGTTGCCAATTATCATTTTAAACTTCAAGATGGAACGTGGGGCTTCTCCTGAGACGCTGTAGCTGGCAAGGGCCTCATCTAGCGATGACGGGGGAACCACGTGGTTTTTCTCGAGTTGCGGCGGGATTTTCGAATTACGACGGGGAATTCAGGCTTCCCCTTGTGTTGTCCCAGGGAAGTCCATTCTTCCATTCGAGGTGTGAGGGAGAGCAGGGGGTTGCTCTCGAGTCACTTCAGGGCAAATGAGACCTCATCTATGCTTGTGTCTAGGACCTAATGTTCCTCTCCAGGGGCGGCAGGGATCTCGGGGTTGCATTCCAGACTCACCTGAGGAGTCAGGCCTGGTATATAGGGGAAGCAAAGAATTCCGCTCTCCTCTCGAGTCCCAACGGGTATCTCTTGAGCCCACAGAGTGGCCTAAAGGGAGTCAGGCCTCCTGTGGAGTTTGAAGAGAGGCCTCGAGATGCTCTCCAGGCCATGCAGGAAAAGAAGGCCTTCATCTCGCGACGACGGAGGCGTCTCGTGGGTTTTCTCGAGCTGGGGAGCCAGTGTGGGATTTCTCACGAGGTATGACGGGGAGCTCAGGGAGCCTCTCGTGTGGCGCCAGGGAAGTCAAGTCTCCATGCGAGTGGCGAGGGGGAACGCGTCATTGCTCTTGAGTCATGGTAGGGGAATCGGGATTCAAGACGCATTGAAGGAGGATTTTCGAGGTCTTTCTCGGGTTGCGTCAGGAAACCCTGTGTTCCCTCGACTTGTGCCGGTGACCTCAGGGAGCTTCTAAGGGTGCCTCTGAGAAGTCGGGATACTGTGGATTTGGGAGGGGCCTCTCGGGCCTCCACTGTTTTTGGTGTAATGGAAGAGGGCCTCATCTCGAGTGGAGTCAGGAAACTCAGGGTTCCTCTCCATTTCGGACTCCGATCGCAGGGTCCCTTCAGAGTTGGGACCGGAGAGTCAGGCCTCGTCTTGAGTGGAGGAATGGAACTCTGCTTGCCTCTCGTGTTGTTCATGGGATGACAGGCCTCTTGTTGAGCTGTGTGTGGAACCTGCGGCTTTTACCGAATGATGCACGGGAGTGTCAGTGACCCTTCGTTTTGTGCCTTCGTCCACAGGGTTGCCTTCGAAGAGGTGTCCGGGCATCGGGTTCTTCTCAAGAGTGGGCCGGGAAATCGGGGTATTTCGGCATGTGACACCACCCACGACGCTATGTCTCGAATTTCCTCGTGAGACCGGCCTCATCCTGAGGTGCGCCGGGAATGTGGGGAACCCCTTCCAAACAAAGCAGGGGAATAGACCCTCCTGTCGCAAACAGGAGGGGAGAAGGTGCTCAGATGAAGTGGTGCGGGAACCTCGGTGTTCCTGTCGAGTGAGACCGGCGTGTCCGGGAACATTTGGTGTCGCATCAAGGGTGCAAAGTACCGTTTCACACTTCAAGACGGAACGTGGTTCTTTTCTTGAGACGCCATAGCAGGCAAGGGCCTCATCTTGGGATGACGTTGGAAACACGTGGTTTTTCTCGAGTTGCGGCGGGATTCTCGAGTTACGAAGGGGATTTCTGGCTTCCTCTTGTCTTGGCCCAGGGAAGCCCAATTTTCCATTCGAGTTTCAAGGGAGAGCTGGGGATTGCCCTCGAGTCACTGCAGGGCAAAATAGACCTCATCTAGGCTTGTGTCCAGGACTTAATGTTCGTCCCTAGGTGCGACAGGGATCTCGGGCTTGCATACCAGACTCACCCGGGGAATCAGGCCTCGTCTCAAGGGGAAGCAAAGAACTCTGCTGTCCTTTTGGGTCGTGATGGGTATCTCTTGGAGCCCACTGTGTGCCCTAAAGGGAGTCAAGCCTCCTGTGGTGTTTGGATAGAGGACTCGGGATTCCTCTCCAGGCCATGCAGGAAAAGAAGGCCCTCATCTCGCGATGACGGCGGCATCTCGTGGGTTTTCTAGACTGCTGCGCTAGTGCCAGGTTTCTGACGAGGTACGAGAGGGAGCTCAGGGAGCCTCTCGTGTGGCGCCAGGGAAGTCAGGTCCCCATGAGATGGCTAGGGGGAGTTCGTCATTGCTCTCGAGTCATGGTAGGGTAATCGGGCCTCAAGACGGGTTGAAGAAGGACTCTCGAGGTCTTTCTCGGGTCACTGCATAAAACCCAGGGTTCTCTTGACTTGTGCCTGCGACCTCAGGGAGCTTCTCAGAGTGCCTCTGAGAAGTCAGGGATACTGTGCAGTTTGGAGGGGCCTCTCGAGACTCCTCTGCATTTGGTGGAATGTAAGAGGGACTCATCTTGAGTTGAAGCAGGAACCTCAGTGTTCCTCTCCATTTCTGACTCAGATCGCAAGGTCCCTGCATGTTGGTACAGGAGAGTCAGGCCTCGTCTTTTCTGGAGGATGGCACTCCTCTTGCCTCTCGAGTTGTTCTCGAGGTGACAGGCCACTTGTCGAGCTGTGTATGTAACCTGCCCGTTTTTCCGGTTGATGCACAGGTGTGTTTGTGCCCCTTAGTGTTGTACCTTCATACTCAAGGCTGCCTTCCAAGAGGTGTCCGAGCATCGGATTCTTATCAAGAGCGGACCGGGAAATTGGAGTCTTTCGGCAAGTGGCACCACCCACAAAGCTACGTATCGAATTTCCCCATGAGACCGGCCTCATCCTGAGTTGTGCAGGGAAGGTCGGGCCCCCTTGCAGACAAAGCAGGGGAATCGACCCACCGGTCACGATCAGGAGGGGAGAAGGGGCTTAAATGAAGTGGTGCCGGGAACCTCGGTGTTCCCCTTGAGTGAGACCGGCGTGTTGGGGGACTTTTGGGGTCGCATCAAGGGTGCCAAGTACCGTTTTGCACTTCAAGACGGAACCTGGGACATCTTTTGAAACGCTGTAACGGGCAAGGGCCTCATCTTGCGATGACGGGAGAACCACGTGGTTTTGCTCAAGATGCGGCGGGATTCTCGAGTCATGACCGGGAATTTAGGCTTCCTCTTGTTGGCCTTGAAATCCAATCTTCCATTCGGGTTGCGAGGGGGAGCTGGGGATTGTGCTAGAGTCACTGCAGGGCAAAAGAGACCTAATCTAGGCTTGTGTCCAGGATCTAATGTTGCTCTCCAGGGGCGACAGGGATCTCGGGTTTGCATTCCAGACTCATCCGGGGAGTCAGTTCTCAGCTCGAGGGTAAGCAAAGAATTCCGCTCTCGTCTCGAGTCGCGATGGGTATCTCTTGGAGCCCAATGTGTGTACTAAAGGGAGTCAAGCCTCCTGTGGAGTTTGGAGAGAGGACTCGGGATTGGACTCCAGGCCATGCAGGAAAAGAAGGCCCTCATCTCGAGATGACGGTGGCATCTCGTGGGTTTTCTCGAGCTGCGGCGCCAGTGTGGGGTGTCTCATGAAGTACCACGGGGATCTCAGGGAGCCTCTTGTGTGGCGCCAGGAAAATCCAGTATTCCATTTGAGTTGCGAGTTAGAACTGGGGATTGCTCTCCAGTCACTGCAGGGCAAAATAGACATCATCTACGCTTGTGTCCAGGACCTAGTGTTCCACTACTGAGCCGACAGGGATCTCAGGGTTGCATTCTCGACTCACCTGGAGAGTCAGGCCTCGTCTTGAGGGGAAAAAAAGGACTCCGTTCTCCTGGCGAGTCGCGACGGGTATCTCTTGGAGCCCACTGTGTGGCGTAAAGGGAGTGAAGCCTCCTATGGAGTTTGGAGAGATGACTCGGGATTGTTTTCCTGGCCATGCAGGAAAAAAGGCCCTCATCTCGCGATGACGGGGGCGTCTCGTGGGTTTTCTCCAGCTGTGGCGCCAGTATCAGATTTCTCACGAGGTACGACGGGGAGCTCAGAGAGCCTCTCGTGTGGTGCTAGGGACGTCAGGTCTCCGTGCGTGTGGTGAAGGGGAGTGCGTGATTGCTCTCGAGTCATAGTAGGCAAATCGGGCCTCAAGACGCATTGAAGAAGGACTCTCGAGGTCTTTCTCGGGTTGCGGCAGGGAACCCTGGGTTCGCTCGACTTGTGTCGGTGACCTCAGGCAACTTCTCAGGGTGCCTCTGAGAAGTCAGGGACACTGTGGATTTGGGAGGGGCCTTTCGTTACTCAACTGTGTTTGGTGCAATTGAAGAGGGCCTCATCTCGTATGGAGGCAGGAACCTCAGGTGTCCTCTCCATTTCTGACTCAGGTCGCAGAGTACCTGCCGAGTATGGACAAGAGAGTCACGCCTCATCTTCTGTGGAGGCATGGATCTCCGCTTGCCTTGCGAGTTGTTCATGGAGTGACAGGCCACTTGTTGAGCTGAGTGTGGAACCTGTGGGTTTTTCCGGATGATGCACAGGGGTGTCAGTGCCCCTTCGTGTTGTGCTTTCATCCACAGGGTTGCCTTCAAAGAGGTGTCCGGGCATCGGGTTCTTTTCAAGAGCGTACCAGAAAATTGGGGTCTTTCAGCATGTGGTACCACCCACGAGGCTACGTCTCGAATTTCCTCGGGAGACCGGCCTCATCCTGAGGTTCGCCGTGAAGGTAGGGAACCCCTTGCAGACAAAGCAGGGGAATCGACCCACCGGTCGCGATCAGAAGGGGAGAAGGGGCTCAAATGAAGTGGTGCCGGGAACTTCGGTGGTCCCCTCGAGTGAGACCGGTATGTCACGGCACTTTTGAGGTCGCATCAAGGGTGCCAAGTACAGTTTCGCACTTCAAGACGGAACGTGGGAATTCTCTGGAGATGCTGTAGCGGGCAAGGGCCTCATATTGCGATGACGAGGGAAACACGTGGTTTTTCTCGAGTTGCGGCGGGATTCTCGAGTTACGAAGGGGAATTCAGGCTTCCTCTTGTGTTGGCCCAGGAAGTCCAATCTTCCATTCAACTTGTCAGAGAGAGCTGTGGGTTGCTCTCGAGTCACTTCAGGGCAAAGAGTCCTCATCTAGGCTTGGGTCCAGGACGTAGTATTGCTCTCCAGGGGCAACAGGGATATCGGGGTCGCATTCCAGTCTCACCCGGTGGGTCACGCCTCATCTCGAGTGGAAGCAACGGACTCCACTATCCTCTCGAGTCACGACATGTAACTCTTGGAGCCCAATGAGTGGCCTAAAGGGAGTCAAGCGTCGTGTGTAGCTTGGACAGAAGGTTCACGCTTGATCTGCATACCATGCAGTTAAAGATGGCCCTCCTCTCGTGATGACGGGAGCGTCTCATGGGTTTTCTCGAGCTGCGGCGCCAGTGTGGGGTTTCTCACGAGATATGATGGGGAGCTCAGGGAGCCTCTCGTGCGGCGCCAGAGAAGTCAGGCCTCCATGAGTGTGGCCAGGCAGATCGCGTCATTGCTCTGGAGTCATGGGAGGGACTAGGGCCTCAAGACGCATTTAAGAAGGACTCTCGAGGTCTTTCTTGGGTTGGGGTGGGAAACACTCGTTTCCCTCGACCTCTACCGGGGACCTTAGGGAACTTCCCAGGTGCCTCTGAGAGGTGAGGGATACTGAGGAATTAGAGGGGCCTCTCGGGACTCCACTAGGTTTGACGAAATGAAAGAGGGCCTCATCTCGATTGGAGGCAGGAACCTCAGCTTCCTCTCCATTTCTGACTCCGACCGCAGGGTCCCTGCAGGGTTGGGACAGGAGAGTCAGGCCTCATCTTGTCTGAGTAATGGAACTCTGCTTGCCTCTCGAGTCATTCAGTGGGTCTCAGGCCCCTTGTCGAGCTGTGTGTGGAACCTGCGGGTGTTTCCAGAAGATGCACGGGGGTGTCATTGCCCCTTCATTTTGTGCCTTCCCCCACAGGGTTGCCTTCAAAGAGGTGTCCGGGTATCGGGTTCATTTCAAGAGCGGACGGGGAAATCGGGGTCGTTCGGCATGTGGCACAACACACGTGGCTCATCTCGAATTTCCTCGTGAGACCAGCATCATCCTGAGGTGCGCCGGGAAGGCCGGGAACACCTTCCACACAAAGCACGGGAATCGAATCTCCTGTCGCGATCAGGAGGGGAGATGGGGCTCAGATGAAGTGGGGCCGGGAATCTAGGTGTTCCACTCGAGGGAACCCGGCGTTTCAGGGAACTTTAGGGGTCGCATCAAGGGAGCCAAGTACCGTTTCCCACTTCAGGACGGAACATGGGACTTCCCTGGAGACGCTGTAGCGGGCAAGGGCCTCATCCTGTGAAGACGTTGGAACCACGTCATTTTTCTCGAGTTGCGTCTGGATTCTCGAAAACGACGGGGATTACAGGCTTCCTCTTGGGTTGGCCCTGGGAAGCCCAATCTTCCCCTGGAGTTGCGAGGGAAAGCTGGGGGTTCTGCTCGAGTCACTGCAGGGCCCAAGAGACCTCATCTAGGCGTGTGTCCAGGACCTAGTAGTACTCTCAAGGGAAGACAGGGATCCCGGGGTGGCACTCCAGAGTCCCCCGTGGAGTCAGGCCTCGCCTCGAGGGGAAGCAAAGGACTCCGCTCTTCTCTTGAGCCAGGACGCGGATCTCTTGGAGCCCTCTGAGTGGCCTCAAGGGAGTCAAGCCTAATCTTCAGTTTGGAGAGAGGACTCGGGATTGCTCTCCAGGAAAGGCAGGAAAAGAAGGCCCTCACCTCGCGAGGACGGGGGCTTCTCAGGGGTTTCCTCGAGCTGCGGCGTCCGTGGGGCTTTTCTCACAAGGCACGACGAGGTTCTCAGGGAGCCTCTCATGCGGCGCCAGGGAAGTCAGGTCTCCATGAGCGTGGCGAGGGGGAGCGCGTCATTGTTCTCGAGTCCTGGGAGGGGACTAGGGCATCAAGGCGTGTAGAAGAAGGACTCTCGCGGTCTTTCTCAGCTTGCGGCGGGAAACCCTCGTTTCCCTCGACTTCTCCCGGTGACCTGAGGGAACTTCCCAGGGTTCCTCTTAGAGGTGAGGGATGCTATGGAGTTGGTGGGCCATCTCGGGACTCCTCTGGGTTTGGCGCAATCGAAGAGGGCCTCATCTCGAGGGGAGACAGGACCTCAGGCTTCCTCTCTGTTTCGTACTCCGACAGCAGTGTCCCTGCAGCGTTGGGGCAGGAGAGTCAGGCCTCGTCTTGTCTGAGGAAGGGAACTCCGCTTGCCTCTCGAGTTGCTCAGGGAGTCTCAGTCCCCTCGTGGAGCTGTGTGTGGAAACCGCGGGTGTTTCCGGACGATGCACGGGAGTGTCAGTGCCCCTTCGTGTTGTTCCTTCACTCACAGGGTGGCCTTCGAAGAGGTGTCCGGGCATCGGGTTCTCCTCAACTGCGGACCGGGAAATCAGGGTCGTTCAACATGGGGCACCAGCCACGGGGCTTGTCTCGAATTTCCTCGCGAGGCCGGCCTCATCCTGAGGGGCGCCGTGCAGGCCGGGAACCCCTTCCAGACCACGCAGGGGAATCAACTCTCCTGTCGCGAACAGGAGAGGAGTAGGAGCTCAGAGGAAGTGGTGCCGGGACTCTCGGTGTTCCCCTCAAGGGAACCCGGCATGTTGGGGAACTTTTGGATGTCGCATGAAGGGTGTCAGGTACCGTGTCTCACTTCACGACGGAACATGGGACTTCCCTTGAGACGCCGTACCGGGCAAGGGCCTCATCTTGCGAAGACGTTGAAACCACGTGGTTTTTTTCGAGTTGCGGCAGGATTCTCGAGTTTCGACGAGGATTTCAGGCTTCCTCTTGGATTGGCCTTGGGAAGCCCCATCTCCCATTCAAGTAGCGAGGGAAATCTGGGGGTAGCGCTCGAGTCACTGCAGGGCCAAAGAGACCTCATCAAGGCGTGTGTCCGGGAACTAATATTCCTCTCCAGGGAAGGCAGGGATCTCGGGGTTGCATTTCAGGCTCCCTCGGGGAGTCAGGCCTCGTCTCGAGGGGAAGCCAAGGACTCCGCTCTCCTCTCGAGTGGCGACGCGGATCTCTTGGAGCCCACTGAGTGGCCTCAAGGGAGTCCAGCCTCCTCTTCAGTTTGGAGAGAGGACCCGGGATTGCTCTCCAGGCCATGCAGGAATAGAAGGCCCTCATCTCGCCAGGACAGGGGCGTCTCCGGGGTTTCCTCGAGCTGCGGCGCCCGTGGGGGTTTTCTCCCGAGGCACGACGAGGATCTCAGGGAGCCTCTCGTGAGGCGCCAGGGAAGTCAGGTCTCCATGCGCGTGGCGAGGGGGAACGCGTCATGGCTCTCGAGTCACGGGAGGGGACTAGGGCCTCGAGACGCATTGAAGAAGGACTCTCGAGGTCTTTCTCGGGTGGCGGCGGGAAACCCTCGTGTCCCTCGCCTTCTGCCGGGGATCTTAGGGAACTTCCCTGGGTGCCTCTGAGAGGCGAGGGATCCTGTGGAGTTGGCGGGGCCTCTCAGGACTCCGCTGGGTCTGGCGCAACGGAAGAGGGCCTCACCTCGAGGGGAGGCAGGAACCTCAGGCTTCCTCTCCGTTTCCGCTCCGACCACAGGGTCCCTGCAGAGTTGGGACAGGAGAGTCAGGCCTCGCCTTGTCTGAGGAAGGGAACCCCGCTTGCCTCTCGAGTTGTCAGGGGTTTTCAGGCCCCTGGTCGAGCTGTGTGTGGAACCCGCGGGTCTTTCCGGATGATGCACGGGGGTGTCAGTGCCCCTTCGTGTTGTGCCTTCACCCACAGGGTTGCCTTCGAAGAGGGGTCTGGGCCTCGGGTCCTTCTCAAAAGCGGACCGGGGAATCGGGGGCATTTGGCATGTGGCACCACCCACGTGGCTCGTCTCGAATTTCCTGGTGAGACCGGCCTCATCCTGAGGTGCACCGGGAAGGCCGGGAACCCCTTCTGAACCACGCAGGGGAATCGACTCTCCTGTCGTGATCAGGAGGGGAGAACGGGCTCAGATGAAGCTGTGCCGGGACTCTCGGTGTTCCCTCGAGGGTACCTGGCGTGTCGGGGAGCTTTTGGGGGTCGCACGAAGGGTGTCAGGTACTGTTTCGCACTTCAGGGCGGAACATGGGACTTCCCCTGAGACGCTGTAGTGGGCAAGGGCCTCATCTTGCGAAGACGTTGGAACCACGTGTTTTTTCTCGAGTTGCGGCGGGATTCTCGAGTGACGATGGGGATTACAGGCTTCCTCCTCTGTTGGCCCTGGGAAGCCCAGTCTTCCATTCGATTGGCGAGGGAAAGCTGGGGGTTGCGCTCGAGTCACTGCAGGGCCGAAGAGACCTCATCTAGGCTTGTGTCCAGGACCTAATGTTCCTCTCCAGGGAAGGCAGGGATCTCGGGGTTGCATTCCAGGATCCCCCTGGGAGTCAGGCCTCGTCTCGAGGGGAAGCAAAGGACTCCGCTGTCCTCCCGAGTCGCGACGCGGATATCTTGGAGCCCCCTAGTGGCGTCAATGGAGTCAAGCCTCCTCTTCATTTTGGAGAGAGGGCTCGGGATTGTTCTCCAGGCCATGCAGGAAAAGAAGGCCCTTCACCTCGCGAGGACGGGGGCGTCTCAGGGGTTTCCTTGAGCTGCGGCGCCCGTGGGGGTTTTCTCGCGAGGCACGGCGAGGATCTCAGGGAGCCTCTCGTGCGGCGCCAGGGAAGTCAGTTCTCCCTGCGCGTAGCGAGGAGGAGCGCGTTGTGGCTCTCGAGTAATGGGAGGGGACTAGGGCCTCAAGACGCGTTGAAGAGGGACTCTCGAGGTCTTTCTCGGGTTGTGGCGGGAAAAAGTCGTTTCCCTCGACTTCTGCCGGGGACCTTAGGGAACTTCCCAGGGTGTCTCTGAGAGTTGAAGGATACTGTGGAGTTGGCGGTGCCTCTCGGGACTCCGCTGGGTTTGTCTCAATGGAAGAGGGGCTCATCTCGAGGGGAGGCAGGAACCTCAGACTTCCTCTCTGTTTCGGACTCCGACATCAGGGTCCCTGCAGAGTTGGGACAGGAGAGTCAGGCTACGTCTTTTCTGAGGAATGGAACTCCGCTTGCCTCTCGAGTTGTTCATGGGGTTTCAGGCCTCTTGTCAAACTGTGTGTGGAATCTGCAGGTTTTTCCAGACGATGCACGGGGGTGTCAGTGACCCTTCGTTTTTTGTCTTCATCCACAGGGTTGCCTTCGAAGAGGTGTCCGGGCATCGGGTTCTTATGAAGAGCGGACCGGGATATCGGGGTCGTTCAGCATTTGGCACCACCCACGTGGGTTGTCTCCAATTACCTCATGAAACCGGCCTCATCCTGAAGTGTGCCGCGAAGGTCATGAAACTCTTCCAGACAAAGCAGAGGAATTGACTCCCCTTCTGATCACCACAGGAGGGGAGAAGTGGCTCAGATGAAGAGCTGCTGGGAACCTCGGTGTTTCCCTCAAGTGAGACAGGTATTTCGGGTAACTTTTGGGGTCGCATAAAGCGTTCCAAGTACCGTTCCGCTCTTCAAAATGGAACGTTGGACTTCTCTTGGGGTGCTCCAGCGGGCAAGGGCCTCATCTTGGAATGACTGCGGAACCACTTGGTTTTTCTCTAGTTGCGGTGGGATATTTGAGTTACCACAGGGAATTCATGCTTCCTCTTGTGTTGGCCCACAAAAGTCTTATCTTCCATTCGAGATTCGAGGAAGAGCTGGAGGTGCGCTCTAGTCACTGAAGGCAAAAGAGACCCCACCAAGGCTTGTGTGCAGGACCTAATGTTCATGTCAAGGCTCGACAGAAATCTCGGGGTTGCATTCCAGACTCACCTTGGAGTCAGGCCTCGTCTCGAGGGGAAGCAAAGGACTCTGCTCTCCTCTCGAGTCGGACGGGTATGTCTTGCAGCCCACTGAGTGGCTTAAAGGGAGTCAAACCTCCTCTGGTGTTTGGAGGGAGGACATGGGATTGCTCTCCAGGGAATGCATGAAATGAAGGCCCTCATCTCCCAATGACTGGGGCGTTTCGTAGGTTTTCTCGAGCTGTGGCGATAGTGTGGAGTTTCTCACGAAGTAAGACTGGGAGCTCAGTGAGCCTCTCACGTGGTGCCAGGGCAGTCAGGTCTCTATGCACGTGGTGAGAGGGAGCCCGTCATTGTTCTCGAGTCATGGTAGGGGAATTGGGCCTGAAGACGTGTTAAAGAAGGACTCTCGAGGTCTTTCCTGGGTTGCAGCAGGAAACCCTGGGTTCCATCGACTTGTGCCAGTGACCTCAGGAAGCTTCTCAGCGTGCCTCTGAGAAGTCAGGGTCACTGTGGAGTTGGGAGGGGCCTCTCGGAACTCCACTGGGTTTGGTGCAATGGAAGAGGGCCTCATGACAAGTTGAGGCAGGAACCTCAGGGTTCCTCTCCTGGCTTCGAATGTGCCGGATCTGACTCGGATCGCAGAGTCCCTGCAGAGTTGGGACAGGAGAGTCAGGCCTCGTCTTGTGTGGAGGAATGGAACTCCGCTTGACTCTCGCGTTGTTCATGGGGTGACAGGCCACTTGTCGATTTGTATGTGGAACTTGCGGGTTTTTCTGGACGATGCACCGGGGTGTCACTGCCCCTTCGTGTTGTGCCTTGATCCACAGGATTGCCTTCGAGTTGGGTTCTGCCATCGGGTTCTTATCAAGAGCGGACCAGGGAATCGGGGTCTTTTGGCATGCCGCACCACCCACGAGGCTATGTCTCGAATTTCCTCGTGAGACTGGCCTCAGCTTGATGTGCGCCAGGAAGGTCGGGAATGCCTTCCAGACAAAGCAGGGGAATCGAACCTCCTGTCGCGATCAAGAGGGGAGAAGAGTCTCAGATGAAGTGGTGCCGGGAACCTCGGTGTTCTCCTCAAGTGAGACTGGTATGTCGGGGAACTTTTGGGGTCGCATCAAGGGTTCCAAGTAACTTTTTACTCTTCAATACGGAATGTGGGACTTCTCTTGAGACGCTGTAGCGGGCAAGGGCCTCATCTTTCGATGACGGGGGAACCACGTGGTTTTTCTTGAGTTGCGGCGGGATTCTCGAGTTACGACGGGGAATTCAGGCTTCCTGTTCAACTGGCCCAGGGAAGTCCAGTTTTCATTCGAATTGCGAGTTAGAACTGGGGATTGCTCTCGAGACACTGCAGGGCCAAATAGACCTCATCTAGGCTTGTGTCCAGGACCTAATGTTCCTCTGCTGGGGCGACAGCGATCTCGGCATTGCATTCTCGACTCACCCGGGGAATCAGGCCTCGTCTCGAGGGGAAGCCAAGGACACCGGTCTCCTGTCAAGTCGCGACGGGTATATCTTGGAGCTCACTGTGTGGCCTAAAATGAGTCAAGCCTCCTGTGGAGTTTGGAGAGAGGACTCAGGATTGCTCTCCAGGCCATACAGCAAAAGAAGGCCCTCATCTCGTGAGGACTGGGGCGTCTCGTGGGTATTCTCGAGCTGCGGCTCCAGTGTGGTGTTGCTCACGAGGTATAATGGGGAGCTCAGGGAGCCTCTCCTGTGGCGCCAGGGAAGTCAGGTTTCTATGCGCGTGGCTAGGGGGTGCGCATCATTGCTCTCGAGTCATGGTAGGGGAATCGCACCTCAAGATGCATTGAAGAAGGACTCTCGAGGTCTTTTACGGGTTGGGGCAGGAAACCCTTGGTTCCCTCGACTTGTGCCGGTGATCTCAGGAAGGTCTAAGGGTGCCTCTGAGAAGTCAGGGATACTGTGCAGTTGGGAGGGGCCTCTCGGGACTCCACTGGGTTCGGTGCAATGGAAGAGGGCCTCATCTCGAGTGGAGGCAGGAAACTCATGTTTCCTCTCCTGAATTCCCCTGGGCCAGATCTGACTCGGATCGCAGTTTCGCTGCAGAGTTCGAACAGGAGAGTCAGGCCTCGTCTTGTGTGGAGGAAAGGAACTCTGCTTGCCTCTCCAGTTGTTCACGGGATGACAGGTCACTTCTCGAGCTGTGTGTGGTACCTGCGGGTTTCTCCGGACGATACCCGGGGGTGTCAGTGCCCCTTCGTGTTGTGCCTTCATCAAAAGGGTTATCTTCAAAGAGGTGTCCGGGCATTGGGATCTTATCAAGAGCGAACCGGGAAATCGGGGTCTTTCGGCATGTGTCACCATCCACGAGGCTATGTCTCGAATGTCCTCGTGAGACCGGCCTCATCCTGAGATGCACCAGGAAAGGCGGGAACCCCTTCAAGACAAAACAGGGGAATCGACCCTCCTGTCGCGATCAGGAGGGGAGAAGGGGCCCAGATGTAGTGGTGCCGGGAACCTCGGTGTTCTCCTCGAGTCAGACTGGTGTGTCGAGGAACTTTTGAGGGCGCATCAAGGGTGCCAATACCTTTTCGCACTTCAAGACGGAACGTGGGACTTCTCTTGAGACGCTGTAGGGGGCAAGGGCCTCATCTTGCGATGACGGGGGAACCACGTAGCGTTTCTCGAGTTGGGGCAGGATTCTCGAGTTTCGACGGGGAATACAGTCTTCCTCATGTGTTGGCCCAGGGAAGTCCTATCTTCCATTCGAGTTTCAAGGGAGAGCTGGGGATTGCCCTCGAGTCACTGCAGGGCAAAATAGACCTCATTTAGGCTTGTGTCCAGGACTTAATGTTCATCCCTAGGGGCGACAGGGATCTCGGGCTTCCATACCAGACTCACCCGGGGAATCAGGCCTCGTCTCGAGGGGAAGCAAAGAACTCCGCTGTCCTTTTGAGTCGCGATGGGTATCTCTTGGAGCCCACTGTGTGCCCTAAAGGGAGTCAAGCCTCCTGTGGTGTTTGGATAGAGGACTCGGGATTCCTCTCCAGGCCATGCAGGAAAAGAAGGCCCTCATCTCGTGATGATGGCGGCGTCTCGTGGGTTTTCTAGACTGCTGCGCTAGTGCCAGGTTTCTGACGAGGTACGAGAGGGAGCTCAGGGAGCCTCTCGTGTGGCGCCAGGGAAGTCAAGTCCCCATGAGATGGCTAGGGGGAGCTCGTCATCGCTCTCGAGTCATGGTAGGGTAATCGGGCCTCAAGACGGGTTGAAGAAGGACTCTCGAGGTCTTTCTCGGGTCACTGCATAAAACCCAGGGTTCCCTTGACTTGTGCCTGCGACCTCAGGGAGCTTCTCAGAGTGCCTCTGAGAAGTCAGGGATACTGTGCAGTTTGGAGGGGCCTCTCAAGACTCCTCTGCATTTGGTGGAATGTAAGAGGGACTCATCTCGAGTTGAAGCAGGAACCTCAGTGTTCCTCTCCATTTCTGACTCAGATCGCAATGTCCCTGCATGTTGGTACAGGAGAGTCAGGCCTCGTCTTTTCTGGAGGATGGGACTCCTCTTGCCTCTCGAGTTGTTCTCGAGGTGACAGGCCACTTGTCGAGCTGTGTGTGTAACCTGCCCGTTTTTCCGGATGATGCACAGGTGTGTTAGTGCCCCTTCGTGTTGTACCTTCATACTCAAGGCTGCCTTCCAAGAGGTGTCCGAGCATCGGATTCTTATCAAGAGCGGACCGGGAAATTGGAGTCTTTCAGCAAGTGGCACCGCCCACAAAGCTACGTATCGAATTTCCCCATGAGACCGGCCTCATCCTGAGTTGTGCAGGGAAGGTCGGGCCCCCTTGCAGACAAAGCAGGGGAATCGACCCACCGGTCACGATCAGGAGGGGAGAAGGGGCTTAAATGAAGTGGTGCCGGGAACCTCGGTGTTCCCCTTGAGTGAGACCGGCGTGTTGGGGGACTTTTGGGGTCGCATCAAGGGTGCCAAGTACCGTTTCGCATTTCAAGACGGAACCTGGGACATCTTTTGAAACGCTGTAGCGGGCAAGGGCCTCATCTTGCGATGACGGGAGAACCACGTGGTTTTGCTCGAGTTGCGGCGGGATTCTCGAGTTATGACCTGGAATTTAGGCTTCCTTTTGTTGGCCTTGAAATCCAGTCTTCCATTCGGGTTGCGAGAGGGAGCTGGGGATTGCGATAGAGTCACTGCAGGGCAAAAGAGACCTAATCTAGGCTTGTGTCCGGGATCTAACGTTGCTCTCCAGGGGCGACAGGGATCTCGGGTTTGCATTCCAGACTCATCCGGGGAGTCAGTTCTCACCTCGAGGGTAAGCAAAGAATTCCGCTCTCGTCTCGAGTCGGGATGGGTATCTCTTGGAGCCCAATGTGTGTACTAAAGGGAGTCAAGCCTCCTGTGGAGTTTGGAGAGAGGACTCGGGATTGGACTCCAGGCCATGCAGGAAAAGAAGGCCCTCATCTCGAGATGACGGTGGCATCTCGTGGGTTTTCTCGAGCTGCGGCGCCAGTGTGGGGTGTCTCATGAAGTACCACGGGGATCTCAGGGAGCCTCTTCTGTGGCGCCAGGAAAATCCAGTATTCCATTCGAGTTGCAAGTTAGAACTGGGGATTGCTCTCCAGTCACTGCAGGGCAAAATAGACCTCATCTACGCTTGTGTCCAGGACCTAGTGTTCCACTACTGGGCCGACAGGGATCTCAGGGTTGCATTCTCGACTCACCCGGAGAGTCAGGCCTCGTCTTGAGGGGAAAAAAAGGACTCCGCTCTCCTGTCGAGTCGCGATGGGTATCTCTTGGAGCCCACTGCGTGGCGTAAAGGGAGTGAAGACTCCTATGGAGTTTGGAGATGACTCGGGATTGTTTTCCTGGCCATGCAGGAAAAAAGGCCCTCATCTCGCGATGACGGGGGCATCTCGTGGGTTTTCTCCAGCTGCGGCGCCAGGATCAGATTTCTCACGAGGTACAACGGGGAGCTCAGAGAGCCTCTCGTGTGGTGCTAGGGACGTCAGGTCTCTGTACGAGTGGTGAAGGGGAGTGCGTGATTGCTCTCGAGTCATAGTAGGCGAATCGGGCCTCAAGACGCTTTGAAGAAGGACTCTTGAGGTCTTTCTCGGGTTGTGGCAGGGAACCCTGGGTTCCCTTGATTTGTGTCGGTGACCTCAGGAAACTTCTAAGGGTGCCTCTGAGAAGTCAGGGACACTGTGGATTTGGGAGGGGCCTTTCGTTACTCAACTGGGTTTGGTGCAATGGAAGAGGGCCTCATCTCGAATGGAGGCAGGAATCTCAGGGGTCCTCTCCATTTCTGACTCGGGTCGCAGGGTACCTGCAGAGTATGGACAAGAGAGTCACGCCTCGTCTATTGTGGAGGAATGGATTTCCCCTTGCCTTTCGAGTTGTTCACGGAGTGACAGGCCACTTGTTGAGCTGAGTGTGGAACCTGCGGGTTTTTCCGGACGATGCACGGGGGTGTCAGTGCCCCTTCGTGTTGGGCCTTCATCCACAGGGTTGCCTTCAAAGAGGTTTCCGGGCATCGGGTTCTTTTCAAGAGCGTACCGGAAAATTGGGGTCTTTCAGCATGTGGTACCACCCACGAGGCTACGTCTCGAATTTCCTCGGGAGACCGGCCTCATCCTGAGGTGCGCTGGGAAGCTCGGGAACCCCTTGCAGACAAAGCAGGGGAATCGACCCACCGGTCGCGATCAGAAGGGGAGAAGGGGCTCAGATGAAGTGGTGCCGGGAACCTCGGTGGTCCCCTCGAGTGAGACCGGTATGTCACGTCACTTTTGAGGTCGCATCAAGGGTGCCAAGTACAGTTTCGCACTTCAAGACGGAACGTGGGAATTCTCTGGAGATGCTGTAGCGGGCAAGGGCCTCATATTGCGATGACGAGGGAAACACGTGGTTTTTCTCGAGTTGAGGCGGGATTCTCGAGTTACAACGGGGAATTCAGGCTTCCTCTTGTGTTGGCCCAGGAAGTCCAATCTTCCATTCAACTTGTCAGAGAGAGCTGGGGGTTGCTCTCGAGTCACTTCAGGGCAGAGTCCTCATCTAGGCTTGGGTCCAGGACGTAATGTTCCTCTCCAGGGGCGACAGGGATATCGGGGTCGCATTCCAGTCTCACCCGGTGGGTCACGCCTCGTCTCGAGTGGAAGCAAAGGACTCCACTATCCTCTCGAGTCGGGACGCGTAACTCTTGGAGCCCAATGAGTGGCCTAAAGGGAGTCAAGCGTCGTGTGTAGCTTGGACAGAAGGTTCACGCTTGATCTGCATACCATGCAGTTAAAGATGGCCCTCCTCTCGTGATGACGGGGGCGTCTCATGGGTTTCTCGAGCTGCGGCGCCAGTGTGGGGTTTCTCACGAGATATGATGGGGAGTTCAGGGATCCTCTTGTGCAGCGCCAGAGAAGCCTGACTCCATGCGTGTGGCCAGGCAGATCGCGTCATTGCTCTCGAGTCATGGGAGGGACTAGGGTCTCAAGAGGCATTTAAGAAGGACTCTCAAGGTCTTTCTTGGGTTGGGGCGGGAAACACTCGTTTCCCTCGACCTCTACAGGGGACCTTAGGGAACTTCCCAGGTGCCTCTGAGAGGTGAGGGATACTGAGGAGTTAGAGGGGCCTCTCGGGACTCCACTAGGTTTGACGAAATGAAAGAGGGCCTCATCTCGATTGGAGGCAGGAACCTCAGGCTTCCTCTCCATTTCTGACTCCGACCACAGGGTCCCTGCAGAGTTGGGACAGGAGAGTCAGGCCTCGTCTTGTCTGAGTAACGGAACTCTGCTTGCCTCTCGAGTCGTTCAGGGGGTCTCAGGGCCCTTGACAAGCTGTGTGTGGAACCTGCGGATGTTTCCAGAAGATGCATGGGGGTGTCAGTGCCCCTTCGTTTTGTGCCTTCCCCCACAGGGTTGCCTTCAAAGAGGTGTCCGGGCATCGGGTTCATTTCAAGAGCGGACCGGGAAATCGGGGTCATTCGGCATGTGGCACCACCCACGTGGCTCATCTCGAATTTCCTCGTGAGACCAGCATCATCCTGAGGTGCGCCGGGAAGGCCGGGAACCCCTTCCACACAAAGTAGGGGAATCGATTCTCCTGTCGCGATCAGGAGGGGAGATGGGGCTCAGATGAAGTGGTGCCGGGACCCTCGGTGTTCCACTCGAGGGAACCCGGCGTTTCAGGGAACTCTAGGGGTAGCATCAAGGGAGCCAAGTACCGTTTCCCACTTCAGGACGGAACATGGGACTTCCCTGGAGATGCTGTAGCGGGCAAGGTCCTCATCCTGTGAAGACATTGGAACCACGTCTTTTTTCTCGAGTTGCATCGGGATTCTCGAAAACGACAGGAATTTCAGGCTTCCTCTTGTGTTGGCCCTGGGAAGCCCAATCTTCAATTCGAGTTGCGATGGAAAGATGGGGGTTCTGCTCGAGTCACTACAGGGCCAAAGAGACCTCATCGAGGCGTGTGTCCAGGACCTAATATTCCTCTCAAGGGAAGACAGGGATCACGGGTTTCCATTCCAGACTCCCCCGGGGGGTCAGGACTCGCCTGGAGGGGAAGCAAAGGACTCCGCTTTCCTCTCAAGTCGCGACACGGATCTCTTGGAGCCCACTGAGTGGACTCAAGGGTGTCGAGCCTCCTCTTCAGTTTGGAGAGAGGACTCGGGATTGCTCTCCAGGCCAGGCAGGAAAAGAAGGCCCTCATCTCGCGATGACGGGGGCGTCTCATGGGTTTCCTCAGGCTGCTGCGCCCATGGGGGTTTTATCACGAGGCACGACGAGGACCTCAGGGAGCCTCTCGTGCGGCGCCAGGGAAGTCAGTTCTCCATGCGCATGGCGAGGGGGAGCTGGTCATCACTCTCGAGTCATGGGAAGCGGCTAGGTCCTCAAGAGGCGTTGAAGAAGGACTCTCGAGGTCTTTCTCGGGTTGCGGCGGGAAACCCTCGTTTCCCTCGACTTCTGCAGGGGACCTTAGGGAACTTCCCAGGGTGCCTCTGAGAGGTGAGGGATGCTGTGTAGTTGGCAGGGCCTCTCGGGACTCTGCTGGGTTCGGCGCAATGGAAGAGGGCCTCATCTCGAGGGGAGGCAGGAACCTCAGGCTTCCTCTGGGTTTCAGACTCCAATTGCACGGTCCCTGCAGTGTTGGGACACTAGAGTCATGCCTCGTCTTGTCTGAGGAATGGAATTCTGGTTGCCTCTCGAGTTGTTCCGGGAGTCTCAGGCCCCTTGTCGAGCTGTGTGTAGACCCTGCGGGTTTTTCCAGATGATGCACGGGGGTGTCAGTGCCCCTTCGTGTTGTGCCTTCACCCACAGGTTTGCCTTCGAAGAGGTGTCCGGGCATCGGGTTCTTATCAAGAGCGGACCGGAAAATCGGAGTCTTTAGGCACGTGGCACCTCACATGTGGCTAGTCTCGAATTTCCTCCTGAGACCAGCCTCATCCTGAGGTGCGCCATGAAGGCCGGGAACCCCTTCCAGACAAAGCAGGGGAATCGACTCTCCTGTCACGATCAAGAGGGGAGAAGGGGCTCAGATGAAGTGGTGCCGGGACCCTCGGTGTTCCCCTCGAGGGAACCCAGCGTGTCGGGGAACTTTTGCGGTCGCATCAAGGGTGTCAAGTACCGTTTCGCCCTTCAGGGCGGAACATGGGACTTCCCAGGAGACACCGGGAACTTCGGTGTTCCCCTGGAGTGAGACCGGTATGTTGGGGAACTTTGGGGTCGCATCAAGGGTGCCAAGTAGCATTTCGAACTTTAAGATGGAACGTGGGACTTCTCTTGAGACTCTAGCTGGCAAGGGCCTCATATTGCGATGAAGGGGGAACCACATGGTTTTTAAGACTTGAGGCTGAATTCTCGAATTACGATGGAAAATTCAGACTTCCTCTTGTGTTGACCGTGGAAAGACCAATCTTCCATTCAAATTGTGAGGGAGAGATGGAGGTTGCTCTCGAGTCACTGTAGGGCAAAATAGACCTCATCTAGGCTTGTGTCTAGGACATAATGTTCCACTCCAGGGGTGACATGGATCTCGGGGTTGCATTCCAAACTCACCCGGGGAGTCAGGCCTCGTCTCCAGGGAAGCAAAGGACTCCGCTCTCCTCTCGAGTCGCACCGGGTATTTCTTGGACCCAACTGAGTGGCCTAAAGGAGTCAATACTCCTGTGAAGTTTGGAGAGAGGACCAGGAATTGCTCTCCAGGTCAGGCAGGAAAAGAAGGCCCCCATCTCTCCTTGACGGGGGCATCTTGTGGTTTTTCTCAAACTGCGGCGCCAGTGTGGGTTTTCTCACGAGGTACGATGGGGTACTCAGGGAGCCTCTTGTGTGGTACTAGGGAAGTCAGTTTTCCTGCTTGTGGCGAGGGGAGCGCGTCCTTGCTCTGGAGTCATGGTAGGGGAATCGGGCATCAAGAGATGTTGAAAAATGACTCTCCAATCTTTCTCGGGTTAATTCTGGAAACTCTGGGTTCCCTCGACTTGTGCCAGTGACCTCAGGTAGCTTCTCAGGGAGCCTCTGAGAATTCAGGGATACTGTGGTGTTGGGAGGGGCCTCTCGGGACACCACTGAGTTTGGTTCAATGGAAGAGGGCCTCTTCTCTAGTTGAGGCAGGAACCTCAGGGTTCCTCTCCATTTCTGACTCCAATTGTAGGGTCCCTGAAGAGTTGGGACAGGAGAGTAAGGCCTCGTCTTGTGTGAAGGAATGCAGCTTCACTTGCCTCTCGACTTGTTCATGAGGTGACAGTCCACATTTGGAGCTGTGAGTGGAATCTGCGGGTTTTTCCAGACGATGCATGGGGATGTCAGTGTCCCTTCGTGTTGTGCCTTCATCCACAGGGTTGCCTTCGAAGAGATGTCCGGGCGTCAGGTTCTTATCTAGAGTGGACCGAGAATTCGGGATCTTTCAGCATATGGCACCAACCATGAGGCTACTTTTCGAATTTCCTCATGAGACTGGCCTCATCCGGAGGTTCGCGGGGAACGTCGGGAACCCCTTGCAGACAAAACATGGGAATCGACCTTTCTGTCGCGATAAGGATGGGTGAAGGGGCTCACAGGAAGTGGTGCCGTGAACTTTGGTGTTTCCCTCGAGTGAGACCGGTATGTCAGGGAACTTTGGGGGTCGCATCAAGGGTGCCAAGTACCGTTTTGTACTTCAGGATGGAACGTGGGACTTCCCTTGATACGCTGTAGCGGCCAAGGGCCTCATCTTGCGATGACGGGGGAGCCACGTGGTTTTTCTCGAGTTGCAGCGGGATTCTCGAGTTACGACGGGGATTTCAGGCTTCCTCTTGTGTTGGGCCAGGGAAGTCCAATCATCCATTCGAGTTGCGAGGGAGAGCTGGGGGTTGCGCTCGAGTCACTGCAGGGCAAAGGAGACCTCATCTAGGCTTGTGTCCAGGACCTAATGTTCCCCTCCAAGGGCCACAGGGATCTCAGGTTTGCATTCCAGACTCACCCAGGGATTCAGGCCTCATGTCGAAGGGAAGCAAAGGACTCCGCTCTCCTTTCGAGTCGCGACGGGCACCTCTTGGAGCCCACTTTGTGGCCTAAAGGGAGTCAAGCCTCCTGTGAAGTTTGGAGAGAGGACTTGGGACTGCTCTCCAGGCCATGCAGGAAAAGATGGCCCTCATCTCGCGATGACGGAGGGATCTTGTGGGTTTTCTCGAGCTGCGGCGCCAGTGTGGGGTTTCACACGAGGTACGACGGGGAGCTCAGGGAGCCTCTCGTGTGGCGCCAGGGAAGTGAGGTCTCCATGTGCGTGGCGAGGGGGAGCGCATTATTGCTCTCGATCTATGGTAGGGGAATCTGACCTCAAGACGCATTGAAGAAGGACTCTCGAGGTCTTTCTTCGGTTGTGGCAGGAAACTCTTATTTCCCTCGACTTTTGCTGGTGGCCTCAAGGAGCTTCTCAGAATGCCTATGAGAAGTCAGGGATACTGTGGAGATGGGAGGGGCCTCTTGGGACTCCACTGGGTTTGTTTTAATGGAAGAGGGCCTCATCTCGGGTTGAGGCAGGAACCTCAGGTTTCCTCTCCATTTCTGACTCAGATCGAAGCGTGCCTGCAGAGTTGGGATTGGATACTCAGGCCTCGTCTTGTCTGAGGAAGGGAACTCCGCTTTCCTCTCTCATTGTTTAAGGGGTGACAGGCCAGTTGTGGAGCTGTATGTGGATCCTGCGGGGTTTTCCGGACGATGAACAGGGTTGCCAGTGCCCCCTCGTGTAGTGCCTTCATCCACAGGGTTGCCTTAGAAGAGGTGTCCGGGCATCGGGTTCTTATCAAGAGCAAGACCGAGAAATCGGGGTCTTTTGGCACGTGGCACCAACACGAGGCTACGTCTCGAATTTCTTCATGAGACTGGCCTCAACCTGAGGTGCGCCATGAAGGTCGGGAACGCCTTCTAGACAAAGTAGGGGGATTGACCTTACTGCCGTGATCAGGAGTGGAGAAGGGGCTCAAATGAAGTGGTGCCAGGAACTTCGGTGTTCCCTTGGAGTGAGACCGGTATATTGGGGAACTTTTGGGGTCGCATCAAGGGTGCCAAGTAGCATTTCGAACTTTATGACGAAACATGGGACTTCTCTTGAGACTCTGTAGCGGGCAAAGGCCTCATATTGCGATGAATGGGGAACCACGTGGTTTTTAAGAGTTGCGGCGGGATTCTCGAGTAACAACGGGAAATTCAGACTTCCTCTTGTGTTGGCCCAGTGAAGACCAATCTTCCATTCGAATTGCGAGGGAGAGATGGGTGTTGCTCTCGAGTCACTGTAGGGCAAAATAGACCTCATCTAGGCTTTTGTCCAGGACATAATGTTCCTCTCCAGGGGCAACAGGGATCTCGGGGTTGCATTCCAGACTCACCCGTGGTAAGGCCTCGTCTCGAGGGGAAACAAAGTACTCTGCTGTCCTCTCAAGTCGCGACAGGTATCTCTTGGAGCCCATTGAGTGGCCTAAAGGGAGTAAAGCCTCCTGTGAAGTTTGGAGAAAAGACCAGGGATTCCTCTCAAGGTCAGGCAGGAAAAGAAGTCCCCAATCTCGCGATGACGGTGGGTTTTCCCGAGCTGCGGCGCCAGTGTGGGGTTTCTCACGAGGTATGACGGGGAGCTCAGGGAGCCTCTCATGTGGCGCCAGGGAAGTCAGGTGTCCATGCGCATGGCGAGGGGGAGCGTGTCATTGCTCTCGAGTCATGGTAGGGGAATCCGGCCTCAAGACGCGTTGAAGACGGACTCTTGAGGTCTTTCTCGGGTTGCGGCAGGATACCCTGTGTTCCCTCGACTTGTGCCGGTGACCTCAGGGAGTTGCTCAGGGTGCCTCTGAGAAGACACTGATACTGTGGAGTTGGGAGGGGCCTCTAGGGACTCCACTGGCTGTGGTATAATACAAGAGGGCCTCATCTCGTGTTGAGGAAGGAACCTCAGGGTTCCTCTCCATTTCAGACTCCGATCTCAGGATTCCTGCAGAGTTGGGACAGGAGAGTCAGGCCTCGTATTCTGTGGAGAAATGAAACTTAGCTTGCCTCTCGAGTTGTTAACGAGGTAACAGGTCACTTGTCGAGCTGTATGTGGAACCTGCAGAATTTTCCAAAAGATGCACGGGTGTTCAGGGTACCTCCTTGTTGTGCCTTCATCCTATGGGATGCATTCCAAGAATTGTACGGGCATCGGGTTCTTATTAATAGCTGACCGGGAAATGGGGTCTTTCCGCATGTGGCACCACCCACGAGGCTACATCTCCAATTTCCTCGTGAGACCGGCCTCATCCTGATGTGCGCTGGGAAGATCGGTAACCCCTTCCACAAAAAGCAGGAGAATCGACATTCCTGTTGCAATCAGGAGGGGAGAAGGGGCTCAAATGATGTGGTGCGGGGAACATGGGTGTTACCCTCGAGTGATGCCTGTATGTTGGGGAGCTTTGGGGTGCCATCATGGGTGCCAAGTACCGTTTTGCACTTCAGTAGGAACGTGGGACTTATTTTGAGATGCTGTGGCGGGCAAGGGCCTCATGCTGCGAAGACGATGGAACCACGTGGTTTTTTTCGAGTTGCGGCGGGATTCTCGAGTTACGACGTGGATTTCAGGCTTCCTCTTGTGTTGGCCCTGGGAAGCCCAAACTTCCCTTCGAGTTGCGAGGGAAAGCTGGATGTTGTGCTCGAATCACTGCAAGGCCAAAGAGACCTCATCTAGGCGTGTGTCCAGGACCTAATAGTCCTCTTAAGGGAAGACAAGGATCTCGGGATTGCACTCCAGACTCCCCCGGGGAGTCAGGCCTCGCCTCGAAGGGAAGCAAAGGACTGCGCTCTCCTCTCGAGCCCCGACGCGGATCTCTTGGAGCCCACTGAGTCGCCTCAAGGGAGTCCAGCCTACTCTTCAGTTTGGAGAGAGGACTCGGGATTGCTCTCCAGGCCAGGCAGGAAAAGAAGGCCCTCAGCTCGCGAGGACGGGGGCATCTCAGGGGTTTCCTCGAGCTGCGGCGCCCATGGGGGTTTTCTCCCGAGGCACGACGAGGATCTCAGGGAGCCTCTCGTGCGGCGCCAGGGAAGCCAGGTCTGCATGCGCGAGGCGAAGGGGAGCGCATCATTGCTCTCTAGTTCAGAGAGGGGACAAGGGCCTCAAGACACTTTGAAGAAGGACTATAGAGGTCTTTCTCGAGTGGCGGCGGGAAACCCTCATTTCCCTTGACTTCTGCCGGGGACCTGAGGGAACTTCCCAGGGTGCCTCTGAGAGGTGAGGGATGCTGTGGAGTTAGCGGGGCCTCTCGGGATTCCACTGGGGTTGGCGCAATGGAAGAGGGCCTCATCTCGAGGGCAGGCAGGAACCTCAGGCTTCCTCTCTGTTTCTGACTCCGACCCTCCGACCTCAGGGACCCTGCAGAGTTGGGAGCGGAGAGTTAGGCCTCATCTTGTCTGAGGAAGGGAACTCCACTTTCCTCTCGAGTTGCTCAGGGGGTCTCAGGCCCCTCTTCGAGCTGTGTGTGGAACCCACGGGTGTTTCTGGACGATGCACGGGAGTGTCAGTGCCCCTTCGTGTTGTCCCTTCACCCACAGGGTTGCCTTCGAAGAGGTGTCCGTGCAACGGGTTCTTCTCAAGAGTGGACCAGGAAATCGAGGTCGATCGGCATGTGGCACCACCACCGTGGCTCACCTCGAATTTCCTTGTGCGGACGGCCTCATCCTGAGATGCGCTGGGAAGGCCGGGAATCCCTTCCAGACCACGCAGGGGAATCGATACTCCTGTCGCGATCACGAGGGAAGAAGGGGCTCAGATGAAGTGGTGTCGGGACCCTCAGTGTTTCCCTCGAGGGAACCCGGTGTGTCGGGGAATTTCTGGGGGTCGCAAGAAAGGTGTCAGGTACTCTTTCGCACTTCACGACGGAAACTGGGACTTCCCTTGAGACGCCATAGCGGGCAATAGGCTCATCTTCCAAAGACGTTGGAACCACGTGGTTTTTCTCGAGTTGCGGCGGGATTTTCGAGTTACGACGGGGATCTCAGGCTTCCTTTTGGGTTGGCCCTGGGAAGCCCGATCTGCCCCTCTAGTGGGAGGGAAAGCTGGGGGTTGCGCTCGAGTCACTGCAGGGCCGAAGAGACCTCACCTAGGCGTGTGTCCGGGACCTAATATTCCTCTCCAGGGAAGGCAGGGATCTCGGGGTTGCATTCCAGGCTCCCCCGGGGAGTCAGGCCTCGTCTCGAGGGGAAGCCAAGGCCTCCGCTCTCCTCTCGAGTCGCGACGCGGGTCTCTTGGAGCCCCCTGAGCGGCCTCAAGGGAGTCCAGCCTCCTCATCCATTTGGAGAGAGGACCCGGGATTGCTCTCCAGGCCATGCAGGAAAAGAAGGCCCTCAGCTGGCGAGGACGGGGGCGTCTCAGGGGTTTCCTCGAGCTGCGGCGCCCGTGGGGGTTTTCTCCCGAGGCACGACGAGGATCTCAGGGAGCCTCTCGTGCGGCGCCAGGGAAGTCAGGTCTCCATGCGCGTGGCGAGGGGGAGCGCGTCCTGGCTCTTGAGTCACGGGAGGGGACTAGGGCCTCGAGACGTGTTGAAGAAGGACTCTCGAGGTCTTTCTCGGGGGGCGGCGGGAAACCCTCGTTTCCCTCGCCTTCTGCCGGGGACCTTAGGGAACTTCCCAGGGTGCCTCTGAGAGGCGAGGGATCCTGTGGAGGTGGCGGGGCCCCTCGGGACTCCGCTGGGTCTGGCGTAACGGAAGAGGGCCTCACCTCGAGGGGAGGCAGGAACCTCAGGCTTCCTCTCCATTTCGGACTCCTACCGCAGGGTCCCTGCAGAGTTGGGACAGGAGAGTCAGGCCTCGTCTTGTGTGAGGAAGGGAACCCCGCTGGCTTCTCGAGTTGCTCAGGGGGTCTCAGGCCCCTCGTCGAGCTGTGTGTGGAACCCGCGGGTCTTTGCGGACGATGCACGGGGGTGGCAGTGCCCCTTCGTGTTGTGCCTTCCCCCCCAGGGTTGCCTTCGAAGAGGGGTCCGGGCCTCGGGTCCTTCTCAAGGGCGGACCGGGGAATCGGGGGCGTTCGGCATGTGGCCCCACCCACGTGGCTCATCTCGAATTTCCTCGTGAGACCGGCCTCATCCTGAGGTTCGCCGGGAAGGCCGGGAACCCCTTCCAGACCACGCAGGGGAATCGCCTCTCCTGTCGCGATCAGGAGGGGAGAAGGGGCTCAGAGGAAGCGGTGCCGGGACCCTCGGTGTTCCCCTCGGGGGACCCCGGCGTGTCGGGGGACTTTTGGGGGCCGCAGGAAGGCTGTCAGGGACCGTTTCGCCCTTCAGGGCGGAACAGGGGACTTCCCTTGAGACGCCGTCGCGGGCAAGGGCCTCATCTTGCCAAGAGGTGGGAACCACGTGGTTTTTCTCGAGTTGCGGCGGCATTCTCGAGTTACGACGGGTATCTCAGCTTTCCCCTTGGGTTGGACCTGGTAAGCCCAATCTTCCCCTCGAGTTGCGAGGGAAAGCTGGGGGTTGCGCTCGGGTCACTGCAGGGCCGAAGAGACCTCACCTAGGCGTGTGTCCGGGACCTAATATTCCTCTCCAGGGAAGGCAGGGATCTCGGGGTTGCATTCCAGGCTCCCCCGGGGAGTCAGGCCTCGTCTCGAGGGGAAGCCAAGGACTCCGCTCTCCTCTCGAGTCCCGACGCTGGTCTCTTGGAGCCCCCTGAGCGGCCTCAAGGGAGTCCAGCCTCCTCTTCCGTTTGGAGAGAGGACCCGGGATTGCTCTCCAGGCCATGCAGGAAAAGAAGGCCCTCAGCTCGCGTGGACGGGGGCGTCTCAGGGGTTTCCTCGAACTGCGGAGCCCATGGGGGTTTTTCTCCCGAGGCACGACGAGGATCTCAGGGAGCCTCTCGTGCCACGCCAGGGAAGTCAGGTCTCCATGCGCGTGGCAAGGGGGAGCGTGTCATGGCTCTCGAGTCATGGTAGGGGAATTGCGACTCAAGACATTTTGAAGCACTTTCGCGGTCTTTCTCGAGTCGCGGCAGAAAACCCAGGGTTCCCTCAACTTGTGCCTGTGACCTCAGGGAGCTTCTCATTGTGCCTGTGAGAACTCAGGGATACTGTGGAGTTTGTAGGGGCCTCTCGGGACTCCACTGGGTGTGGTGCAATGGAAGAGGGCCTCATCTCGAGTTGACGCAGGAACCTCAGGCTTCCTCTCCGTTTCTGACTCGGATCCCATGGTCCCTGCAGAGTAGGCACAAGAGAGTCACACCTAGTCTTCTGTTGAGGAAGTGGACCTTCGTTTGCCTTTCGAGTTGTTTACAGGGTGACAGTCCACTTTTCGAAATGTCTATGGGACCTGCGGGTTTTTCTGGACGATGCACGCGGGTGTCAGTGCCCCTTCGTCTTTTGCCTTCATCCACAGGTTTTCCATCAAAGAGGTGTGCTGGCATCGGGTTCTTTTCAAGAGTGGACTGTGAAATTGGGGTCTTTCGGCATGTGGCACCACCCACGAGGCTACGTCTCGAACTTCCTCATGAGACCGGCCTCATCCTGAGGTGCGCCCGGAAGGTCGGGAACCCCTTGCAGACAGAGAAGGGGAGGCGACCCTCCTGTCGCAATCAGGAGAGGAGAAGGGGCTCAGATGAAGTGGTGCCGGGAACCTCGGTGTTCCCCTTGAGTGAGTCTGGTATGTCGCGGAACTTTTGGGGTCGCATCGAGGGTGCCAAGTACCGTTTCGCATTTCAGGATGGAATGTGGGACTTCTCTTGAGATGCTGTAGCGGACAAAGGGCCTCATCTTGCGATGACGAGGGAAGCACGTGGTTTTTCTCGAGTTGCGGTGGGATTCTCGAGTTACGACGGGGAATTCAGGCTTCCTCTTGTGTTGGCCCAGGAAGTCTAATCTTCCATTTGAGTTGCCAGGGAGAGCTGGGGATTGGGCTCCATTCACTGAAGGGCAAACTAGACCTCATCTAGGCTTGTATCCAGGACTTAATGTTCCTCTCCATAGGCGACAGGGATTTGGGGTTGCATTCCATACTCACCCGGGGAGTCAGGCCTCATCTCGAGGGGAAGCAAAGGACTCCACTCTCTTCTCGAGTCGCGACATGTATCTCTTGGAGCCCACTGAGTGGTCTTCGCTCTGTAGGAGAGCTCTAGTGTACATAAGCCTGTACATAAGTGAACACAGACATTCTGTGTGCATGTTGCTGCGTACCCAAAATAGGGCCACAAGGAGCCTCATGCTCTCCATGCGGCGCGGAAGCTCTGCAGCCACGCAGCAGCTGAAGAATCCAACCAATTGCTCTTTTCTTACCTCTGACAGAGCTCGCATTTCCGTAGGCCTTGGCAGTTTGGAAACACTGGACCCTAACCCCTCTCAAAGTAGGCCTGGGTTCTAGTTCGAATAGAAAGTCAATAGCGGAGCTGAGGACAGGAACGCGGCAGTCATTTATCACACGCTCCTGCAGCCTGCTACTACAGGGACACTAACGCTAGAAGCTAGGAATGTCTTTGCAAGGTGCGCAAAGGACAAGGGAGAACCTCGACCCTGACTCTAGTATTTCAGTCCCCTGAGCAGATCTGAGGTTCTCCCGCTGTAGAAGCTAACCCATTCCTTTCAAATACAGGCTTCCTAACACAGGGCCAGTTGGCTGCTTGCTCTTCCACGAAGCAGGCTTCCTTAACTTGCAAACTGCGAATTCCGCTTAACAGCCTGGAGGAAAATCGCTTCTTGGAAGATTTTTTTCAGAGGCTGTATCCCCGGAGCTGGGGCCAAGCTAGGGGACCCATACTGACAAGGGAAGGCAAAACCACATCCAATGTCTTTGCTCTGGAGGACAGCTTTGGTGAGCCTAAGTCTTTCAGGAATATTTCTGGCTCCAACAGAGTCAAATTCTGTGTGTGAAGCTGCACAGCCAAAATAGGGGAACAGAGAGCCTGATTCTCTCTGTGTAGCTTTGAAGCTGTCATTCAAACAACAGCTTGAGAATCCATACAATGCTCTCCCTTACTGCTAAGAGAATTCTCATTGCTGTCGTCCTTGACAGTTTGTAGAAATCCGCACCCTAACCCTTCTCCAAGTAGGCCTGGGTCCTAGCTCGGAACAACAGGCAACGGCGGAGCTGAGGCCAATAAGGCACAAGTGAGGTCTCACACACTCTTGCAGCCTGATCGTCCAGGAGCAGTAAGGCCTCTTTTTCCCTGCAGGAGGCTCGCTTGCCTTGCCTCCTGTGAACTGCATTTCCCAGCCTGGGCGCAAAGCTGTTCCTGGAGATTTTTTCTCAGGGGCTGTTTCCCTGGAGCTGGGTCGGACCTCGGGGGCCCAACTCACAGGGGAAGACAAAACCACATGGACAGGTCTATGCTCTGTAGGAGAGCTCTAGTGAACCTCATCTCTCAGGAACATTCTTGGCTTCTACAGAGACACCTCTGTGCATGAAGCTACACACCCAACATAGTGGCAAAGGGAGTCTGATTCTCTCCGTGGGTGCTGATGCTTTGTGGCAAAGCACCTGCTAAGAATCCATCCGCATAGGCTTCCCTCACCTTGACAGAGGTCTCATTGCTGTAGTCCTTGGCAGTTTGGAAAGAAGCAGACCCTTACCCTTCACCAAGTAGGCCCTTGTCCTTGTTTGAATGGAAAGGCAGTAGCTGAGCTGAGGCCAGTAAGGCGCCAGTCAAGTCTGACATATTCCCGATGCCTGCTCCTTCATGGAAAATAACGTTAGAATCTGGGAATGTCTTTGCAAGGCTGGCAAAGGGCAGTCAGGAACCTCGACCCTGCCTCTCGAATTTCTATCTTCTCAGCACATCTGGTGGTCTCGGTCAGGAGAAACTAACCCATTCCTTGCAAATATAGGCTTCCAAACACAGGCCGGTTGGCTGTCTCTTCTTGCCGAAGGAAGCTTGCTTATCCCACCTCCTGCGAACTCCGCTTCCCAGCCTGGGGGATAAGAGGTTCTTGGAGATCTTTTCTCAGAGGCTGTTTCCACGGAGCAGGGGCCAATCCCGGAGACCCACATGCACAGGGGAAGGGAAAACCGCATGGATAAGTCTTTGCTCTCTAGGAGTGCTCTAGTGAACCTCACTCTATGGGGAATGTTCTTGGCTCCAATGGGGACATCTCTGTGTGGGAAGCTGCATAGCCAACATAGAGACACAGAGACCTGATTCTCTCTGTGCAGCTTTGACGCTGTCGTTCAAACAACAAATTGAGAATCCACACAATGCTCTCCCTTACCACTGAGAGAGTTATCATTGCTGTAGCCCTTCGCAGTTTCTGGAAATCGGCACACAAACACTTCTCCAAGTAGGCCTGGGTTCAAGTTCAGATGAACATGCAATAGCGGAGCTGAGGCCAGTAAGGCACCAGTCAGGTGTCACACACTCTGGCAGCCTGCTCCTCCAGGGACAGTAAGGCCTCTATTTCCCTTCAGGAGGCTCGCTTGCCTTACTTCCTGTGAACAGCGTTTCCCAGCCTGGGCGGAAAGCAGTTCCTGGAGATCTTTTCTCGGGGGCTGTTTCCCCGGAGTTGGGGCGGACCTCGGGGACCCAACTCACAGGGGAAGGCAAAACCAAATGGACAGGTCTATGCTCTGTAGGAGATCTCTAGTGAACTGCCGGGGTCCAGCCCCAGCTGATCCAGGGTATTCGAAGCAGAGACGGCGTAGGCGAGGGTCAGGGAACAACTGCTTAATTAAACGTTAATTAAGGATATAAAGAGTAATAAAATGAGGATAGCTCAGTAGGAAAATTCAGTGGAGAAAAGAGGCTGAGTAGCTTGGTTTACGCGGGGGACCAATAAAACTTCAAGACAAGAAGCTTGCACCACTTACGTAGGCCGCAGGCGTCCTTCCGTTCTCCCGAATGAGAGGAGACACTGAGGCCTCCCCGGTCGGATCTTAGAAGCCCAGGCAAAATTAGTAAGCTTGGTGGGTTCCGCGCTCCAGATAGAGACTCAACCAGAGTGAGAGAGAGAGAGAGACATGGGGAGACCAGTATTTCGAGAAACTGATCCCAATTCTTTATTTTCCATGGTCTACTTTTATACACTGAGATGTTATGCAAAAGTCACGTGGGGTCAGCAGTCCTGACTTTTATCAAAGTCAGGTGCTTCATACAAAAGTATACAGAGGTCTTAGGGGTGTTACATCATCTTCTGGCCGGGGGGCCTGCTGACAATTTACGACCCTCTCCTTGTGACAGCGGTCAGTCAACCAGGACACTTATTTCTCCAGGGGTGATTATTCTTAAAACAGACGCCACCCAAATAAAGTTACATTCCTATAGGGTGAGGGTGTAGTGGGTTTTAGTTAAGGAAAGAATTTACTTAGCCTAAGGTCTAACGTGATTTATATCAAAGGTTAATACTTATTTCTTCTATATATTCATTAATGTGTATAAGGGCAGGGGATGTGGAGACTTAGCAGTAAACATCAGCTCAACAAATGAAAAACCCTTCACCAATATGATTTCTAATCAGCCCATTATACTTATACTAATAATTTTCTAACTTTTCTAAGGAACCTGTTTTTAGAAGGTTTAAAGCATCTCGTGCCTCTCATGGTTGGGAGGCTGTGAGCAATCACATGTGGCCGGACAAGCCTGTCAGGCAGGCTAGAGAACCTTCAGAGGAGTTTGTAGGTTAAAACACTCTTGTCACACCCAGGGGTTTTTATCAACTGGAGCTCTAGGTTAACTCCTTCTCCGAAAGAGGTGGTGGGGGACAGCCCCCCGTAAAGTCAGAGGTGTAGGTGAGAGCACAAAGTAGTAAGGTAGGCAGGCTCTGGTTATGGGGGTAGATGCTCGAGGATTTCCAGGGGACTCCTGAGGCTCGATCCCGCCTTTGCGTATGTCGAGCCTCCTTCCTCATGACGTTTGCCATGGGCGGAGTGCCTCACTCTGGCCCCCAACAGTGAACCTCCTCTCTCAGGAACATTCTTGGCTCCTATCGAGACACCTCTGTGTGTGTAGCTACACACGCAACATAGGGGCAAAGGGAGCCAGATTCTTTCCGTGGGGTGCTGATGCTTTGTGGCAAAGCACCTGCTTGAGAATCCATCAGCTTACGCTTCCCTCGCCTTGACAGAGGTCTCATTGCAGTAGCCCTTGGCAGTTTGGAAAGAAGAGGACCCTTACCTTTCATAAAGTGGGCCCTTGTCCTAGTTTGAAAGGAAAGGCAAGAGCTGAGCTGAGGCCAATAAGGCGCCAGTCAAGTCTGACATATTCCCGAAGCCTGCTCCTTCATGGAAAATAACGCTGGAATCTAGGAATGTCTCTGCAAGGCTGGCAAAGGGCAGTCAGGAGCCTGCACCCTGCCTCTGGAATTACCGATTTCTGAGCAGATCTGGAGGTCTTCTTTAGGAGAATCTAACTCATTCCTTCCATATTGAGACTTCCAAAAACAGGCCGGTCGGCTGCCTCTTCGTGCCCGAAGGAGGCTTGCTTTTCCTGCCTCCTATGAACCCAGCTTCCCAGGCTCTGGGAAAAGCGGATCTTGAAGATCTTTTCTCAGGGGTTGTTTCCACGGAGCTGGGGCTAAGCCTGGAGACCCAAACTCACAGGGGAAGAAAAACCACATGGACAAGTCTTTGCTCTCTAGGAGAGCTCTAGTGAACTTCACTCTGTCACGAACATTCTTGATTCATATGGAGACACCCCTATGTGTGAAGCTGCGTACCCAACATGGGGGCACAGAGAGCCTGATTCTCTCTGTGTAGCTTTAAAGATGTCGTTCAAAAAACACCTTGAAAATCCATACAATGCTCTTCCTTACCCGTGACAGAGTTCTCATTGCTGTAGCCCTTGGCAGTTTTTAGAAATCCGCACCCAAACCCTTCTCCAAGTAGTCCTGGGTCCTAGTTCGGAGGAACATGCAATGGCGGAGCTGAGGCCAGTAAGGCACCAGTCAGGTCTCACACACTCTGGCAGCCTGCTCCTCCAGGGGCAGTAAGGCCTCTTTTTCTCTGCAGGAGGCTCGCTTGCCTTGCCTTCTGTGAACTGCGTTTCCCAGTCTGGACGAAAAGCAGTTCCTGGAGGTGTTTTCTCAGGGGTTTCTTCCTCGGAGCTGGGGCGAACATCGGGAACCCAACTCACAGGGGAAGGCAAAACCATATGGACAGGTATATGCTCCATAGCAGAGCTCTAGTGAACCTCATCTCCCAGGAACATTCTTGGCTCCTATAGAGACACCTCTGTGTTTGAAACTACACACCCAACATAGGGGCAAATGCAGCCTGATTCTCTCCGTGGGGTGCAGATGCTTTGTGGCAAAGCACCTGTTTGAGAATCCATCCGCTTCCACTTCCCTCTCTTTGACAGAGGTGTCTTTGCTGTAGCCTTTGGCAGTTTGGAAAGAAGCAGACCCTTACCCTTCACCAAGTAGGCCCTTGTCCTAGTTTGAACGGAAAGGCGATAGCTGAGCTGAGGCCAGTAAGGCGCCAGTCAAGTCTGACATATTACTGAAGCCTGCTCCTTCGTGGAAAATAACGCTAGAATCTAGAAATGTCTTTGCAAGGCTGGCAAAGGACAGTCAGGAACCTCGACCCTGCCTCTGGAATTTCCGTCTTCTGAGCAGATCTGGAGGTCTTCTTTTGGAGAAGCTAATCATTCCTTCCAAAGAGAGGCTTCCAAACACAGGCTAGTTGGCTGCCTCTACTTGCCCGAAGGAGGCTTGCTTGTTCCGCTTCCTGTGAACTCCGCTTCCCGCCTGGGGGAAAAGTGGTTCTTGGAGATCTTTTTTCAGGGGCTATTTCAACGGAGTTGGAGCTGAGCCCGGAGACCCACACACACAGAGGAAGGCAAAACCACATGGACAAGTCTTTGCTCTGTAGGAGAACTCTAGTTAACCTCAGTATGTGAGGAAAGTCTTGGATTCTACGGGGATACCTCTGTGTGTGGAGCTGCATACCCAACAAGGGGGCACACAGGGCCTGATTCTCTCTTTGCAGCTTTGAAGCTGTCGTTCAAACAACAGCTTGAGAATCCATACAATGCTCTCCCTTACCTCTGAGAGACTTCTCATTGCAGTAGCCCTTGGTAGTTTTTACAAATCCGCACCCAAACCCTTCTCCAAGTAGGCCTGGGTCCTGGTTTGGATGGCCATGCAATGGCGGAGCTGAGGTCAGTAAGGCACCAGTCAGGTGTCACACACTCTGGCAGCCTGCTCCTCCAGGGACAGTAAGGCCTATTTTTCCCTGCGGGAGGCTCGCTTGCCTGGCCTCCTGTGAACTGCGTTTCCCAGCCTGGGCAAAAAGCGGTTCCTGGAGATCTTTTCTCAGGGGCTCTATCCCCAGAGCTGGGGTGGACCTCGGGGACCCATCTCACAGGGGAAGGAAAAACCACATGGACAGGTCTATGCTCTGTAGGAGACGTTAGTGTGTCTCATCTCTTAGGAACATTCTTGGCTCGTACAGAGACACCTCTGTGTGTAAAGCTACACACCGAACATAGGGGCACAGGGAGCCTGATTCTCTCTGTGGGGTGCTGATGCTTTGTGGCAAAGCACCTGTTTGAGAATCCATCCGCTTACGCTTCCCTCGCCTTGACAGAGGTCTCATTGCTGTGTCTCTTGGCACTTTGGAAAGAAGCAGACCCTTACCCTTCACCAAGTAGGCCCTGATCCTAGTTTGAAAGGAAAGGCAATAGCTGAGCTGAGGCCAGTAAGGCACCTGTCAACTCTGACATATTCCCGATGCCTGCTCCTTCATGGAAAATATTGCTAGAATCTAGGAATGTCTTTGCAAGGCTGGCAAAGGACAGTCAGGAACCTCAACCCTGCCTCTGGAATATCTATCTTCTGAGCAGATCTGGAGGTCTCCTTCTGGAGAAGCTAACCCATTCCTTGCAAATAGAGGCTTCCAAACACAGGCCGGTTGGCTGCCTCTTCTTGCCTGAAGGAGGCTTGCTTTTCCTGCCTCCTGTGATCCCTGGTTCCCAGCATGGGGGAAAAGCAGATTCTTGGAGATCTTTGCTCAGGGGTTGTTTCCACGGAGCTGGGGTTGTGCCCAGAGACCCACACATACAGGGGAAGGCAAAACCACATGAACAAGTCTTTGCTTTCTAAGAGAGCTCTAGTGAACCTCAGTCTTTGACGAACGTTCTTGGCTCCTATGCGGACACCTCTGTGTGTGAAACTGCGTACCCAACATGGCGGCAGAGAGCCTGATTCTCTCTGTGCAGGTTTAATGCTGTCGTTCAGAAAAAAGCTTGAGAATCCATACAATTCTCGCCCTTACCTCTGAGAGAGTTCTCATTGCAGTAGCCCTTGGCAGTTTGTAGAAATCTGCACCTAAACCCTTCTCCAAGTAGGCCTGAGTCCCAGTTCGGAGGAACAAGCAATGGCGGAGCTAAGACCAGTATGGCACCAGTCAGTTTTCACACACTCTGGCAGCCTGCTCCTCCAGGGACAGTAAGGCTTCTTTTTCTCTGCAGGAGGCTCACTTGCCTTACTTCCTGTGAACAGCTTTTCCCAGCCTGGGCGAAAAGCGGTTCCTGGAGATCTTTTCTCAGAGGCGGTTTTCTCGGAGCTGGGGCGAACCTCGGGGACCCAACTCACAGGGGAAGGCGAAACCACATGTACAGGTGAGCACTCTGTAGGAGAGCTCTTGTGAGCCTCATCTCTCAGGAACATTCTTGGCTCCTGTAGAGACACCACTGTGTGTGAATCTACACACCCCACATAGGGGCAAAGGGAGCCTGATTCCCTCCGTGGGGTGCTGATGCTTGGTGGCAAAGAACTTTCCTGATAATCCATCCGCTTATGCTTCCCTCGCATTTACGGAGGTCTCATTGCTGTAGCCCTCGGCAGTTTGGAAAGAAGAAGACCCTTACCCTTCATAAAGTAGGGCCTTGTCCTACTTTGAATGGAAAGGCAATAGCTGAGCTGAGGCCAATAAGGCGCCAGTCAAGTCTGACATATTCCCAAAGCCTGCTTCTTCAGGAAGATAACTGTAGAATCTAGGAATGTCTTTGCAAGGCTGGCAAAGGGCAGTCAGGAGCCTGCACCCTGCCTCTGGAATTACCGACTTCTGAACAGATCTGGAGGTCTCCCTTAGGGGAAGCTAACCCATTCTTCCAAATAGAGGCTTCCAAACGCAGGCCGCTTGGCTGCCTCTTGCTCTCTGAAGGAGGCCTGCTTTTCCCGCCTCCTATGAACCCCACATCCCAGCCTCTGGGAAAAGTGGATCTTGAAGATCTTTTCTCAGGGGTTGTTTCCACGGAGCTGGGGCCGAGCCTGGAGCCCCAAACGCACAGGGGAAGAAAAACCACATGGACAAGTCTTTGCTCTCTAGGAGAGCTCTAGTGAACCTCACTCTGTCAGGAACGTTCTTGTTTCCTATGGAGACACCCCTGTCTGTGAAGCTGTGTACCGAACATGGAGACACAGAGTCTGATTCTCTCTGTGCAGCTTTGAAGCTGTCGTTCAAACAACAGCTTGAAAATCCATACAATGCTCTTCCTTACCCGTGACACAGTTCTCATTGCTATACCCCTTGGCAGTATTTAGAAATCCATACCCAAACCCTTCTCCTAGTAGGCCTGGGTCCTAGTTCGGAGGAACATGCAATGGCGGAGCTGAGGCCAGTAAGGCACCAGTCAGGTCTCACACACTCTGGCAGCCTGATCGTCCAGGGAGACTAAGGCCTGTTGTGCCTTGCAGGAGGCTCGCTTGTGTTACCTCCTGTGAACTGCGTTTGCCAGCCTGGGGGAATAGCGGTCCCTGGAGATCTTTTCTCAGGGGCTCCTTCCCCTGAGCTGGCGCGGACCTCAGGGACCCAACTCACAGGGCAAGGCAAAACCATATGGACAGGTCTATGCTCTGTAGCAGACTTCTAGTGAACCTCATCTCTCAGGAACATTCTTGGCTCCTATAGAGACACCTCTGTGTGTGAAGCTGCGTACCTAACATAGGGGCACAGAGAGCCTGATTCTCTCAGTTCATTTTGACGCAGTCGTTCAGAAAACAGCTTGAGAATCCATAAAATGCTCTCCCTTACCGCTGAGAGAATTCTCACTGCTGTAGCCCTTGGCACTTTGTAGAAATCCGCAGCCAAACGCTTCTCCAAATAGGCCTGGGTCCTAGTTCGGAGGAACAGGCAATGGTGGAACTGAGGCCAGCAAGGCAACAGTCAGGTTTCACACACTCTGGCAGCCTGCTCCTCCAGGGACAGTAAGGCCTCTTTTTCTCTGCAGGAGATTCGCTTGCCTTACTTCCTGTGAACAGCGTTTCCCAGCCTCAGCGAAGCGGTTCCTGGAGATCTTTTCTCAGGGACAGTTTCCCCGGAGGTGTGGCGGACCTCGGGGACCCAACTCACAGGGGAAGGAAAAACCACATGGACAGGTCTATGCTCTGTAGGAGAGGTTTAGTGAACCTAATCTCTCAGGAACATTCTTGGCTCCTATCGAGACAACTCTGTGTGTGAAGCTACACTCCCAACATTGGGGAACAGGGATCTTGGTTCTCTCCGTGGGGTGCTGATGCTTTGTAGTAAAGCACCTGCTTGAGAATCCGTCCTCTTAGGCTTCCCTCGCCTTGACAGAGGTCTCATTGCTGTAGCCCTTGGCAGTTTCAAAGAAGAAGACCCTTACCCTTCATAAAGTAGGCCCTTGTCCTAGTTTGAATGGAAAGGCAATAGCTGAGCTGAGGCCAATAAGGAGCCAGTCCCCTCTGACACATTCCCGAAGCCTGCTCCTTCATGGAATATAACTCTAGAATCTTGGAATGTCTTTGCAAGGCTGACAAAGGGCAGTCAGGAACCATCACCCTGCCTCTGGAATTACCGACTTCTGAGCAGATCTGGAGGTCTCCTTTAGGAGAAGCTAACCCTTTCCTTCCAAATAGAGGCTTCAAAACACAGGCAGGTTGGCTGCCTTTCGTGCCCGAAGGAGGCTTGCTTTTCTCTCCTCCTATGAACCCCAGTTCCCAGCCTCTGGGAAAAGCGTATCTTGAAGATATTTTCTCAGGGGTTGTTTCCACGGAGCTGGGGCCGAGCCCGGGGCCCAAAGGCACAGGGGAAGGCAAGACCACATGGACAGGTCTATGCTCTGTAGCAGACCTCTAGTGAACCTCATCTCTCAGGAGCATTCTTGGCTCCTACAGAGACACCTCTGTGTGTGAAGCTGCGTACCTAACATAGGGGCAGAGAGAGCCTGATTCTCTCTGTTCATTTTGACGCTGTCATTCAGAAAACAGCTTGAGAATCCATAAAATGCTCTCCCTTACCACCGAGAGAATTCTCACTGCTGTAGCCCTTGGCACTTTGTAGAAATCTGCACCCAAACGCTTTTCCAAGTAGGCCTGGATGCTAGCTCGGATGAACAGGCAATGGTGGAGCTGAGGCCAGTAAGGCAACAGTCAGGTTTCACACATTCTGGCAGCCTGCTCCTCCAGGGACTGTAAGGCCTCTTTTACTCTGCAGGAGATTCGCTTGCCTTACTTCATGTGAACAGCATTTCCCAGCCTCGGCGAAGCGGTTCCTGGAGATCTTTTCTCAGGGACAGTTTCCCCGGAGGTGTGGCGGACCTCGAGGACCCAACTCACAGGGGAAGGCAAAACCACATGGACAGGTCTATGCTCTGTAGGAGAGGTTTAGTGAACCTAATCTCTCAGGAACATTCTTGGCTCCTATAGAGACAACTCTGTGTGTGAAGCTACACTCCCAACATTGGTGCACAGGGAGCTTGATTCTCTCCGTGGGGTGCTGATGCTTTGTGGCAAAGCACCTGCTTGAGAATCCATCCTCTTAGGCTTCCCTCACCTTGACAGAGGTCTCATTGCTGTAGCCCTTGGCAGTTTGCAAAGAAGAAGCCCCTTACCCTTCATAAAGTAGGGCCTTGTCCTAGTTTGAATGGAAAGGCAATAGCTGAGCTGAGGTTAATAAGGAGCCAGTCCCGTCTGACACATTCCCGAAGCCTGCTCCTTCATAGAAAATAACTCTAGAATCTAGGAATATCTTTCAAGGCTAGCAAAGGGCAGTCAGGAACCAGTACCCTGCCTCTGGAATTACCGACTTCTGAGCAGATCTGGAGGTCTCCTTTAGGAGAAGCTAACCCATTCCTTCCAAATAGAGGCTTCAAAACACAGGCAGGTGGGCTGCCTTTCGTGCCCAAAGGAGGCTTGCTTTTCTCTCCTCCTATAAACCCCAGTTCCCAGCCTCTGGGAAAAGCGTATTTTGAAGATATTTTCTCAGGGGTTGTTTCCACGGAGCTGGGGCCGAGCCTGGAGACCCAAAGGCACAGGGGAAGGCAAGACCACATGGACAAGCCTTTGCTCTTTAGTATAGCTCTAATGAACCTCACTCTGTCAGGATCTTTCTTGATTCCTACGGAGACACACCTGTGTGTGAAGCTGCGGCCACAGAGAGCCTGATTACCCCTGTGCAGCGCTGAGTCTGGGCGGCTAAACAACAGCTTGGGAATGCAGCCTGGGGCGCTTCCCTTCCCTCTGACAGAGCTCTCCTTCGGTCCCTAAGCCCTCTGCAAGTAGGCATGGATCATAGGTGCAAAGGGAAGGGAAGAGCCGAGCTGAGGCCAGTAAGGCGCCCGCCAGTCACGTCTCCCCCACTTCCGCAGTCTGTTCCTTCCCCTGCGTGAAAGCTAGAAGCTGGGAAGGGCTTGGCGAGGCTCGCCCAGGCAGAGCAGCCTCTAGGCCGGGGCTCTGCGATATCGCGCCTGGGCGCAGATCTGGAGCTCCGCAGGAGTGGAAGCTCATTCGGTCCTTCCCAATACAGGCTTGCAAGCACCCGACGGCGGCCTGACTCTATTCTCCCGCGTGCTGGGAGTGGGCTTCCAATCCAGGGCACAGAGCACTGCCTGGAGCTCTCTGCTCAGGGGCTGGTTCCCCTGCACTGGGACTGTGCTAGGGAGCCCAAAGGCACAGGGGAAGGCCCCAAACCACATGCACACGAGTCTGCTCTGGAGCTGAGCTCCGGGGAAGCCCAGTCTGTAAGGCGGTTTCTGAACACAAACAGGGGAACACTCTGGCTGTGGAGCTCCCTCCCCATGACAGGGGCACTGGGACCCTGATTCCCTCCGTTCAGCGCTGAGTCTGGGCTACCAAGCAACAGCTTGGGAATGCAACCTGGGGCATTTCCCTTCCCTCAGACAGAGGTCTCCTTGCGGGAGGCTTTCGCAGTTTGCACACCCCCGTGCCCTAAGCCGTCTGCAAGGAGGCCTGGCTCCTAGGTCCAAAGGGAAGGCAAGAGAGGAGCTGAGGCCAGTCAGGAGCCAGTCATGTCGCCCACACTCCCGCAGCCTGCTCCTTTGCAGGTGCAAACGCTAGAAGCTGGGAAGGGCTTGGCGAGGCTCGCCCAGGCAGAGCAGCCTCTCGACAGGGGCTCTGTCCTATCGCGCCTGGGCGCAGGTCTGCAGCTCTGCCGGTGTGGAAGCTCACTCGGTCCTTTCCAATACAGGCTTGCAAGGACCCGCCGGCAGCCTAACTCATCTCTCCCGCGTGCTGGGACTGGGCATCCAGGCCTGGGCACAAAGCACTGCCTGGAGCTCTTTGCTCAGGGGCTGGTTCCCCTACGCTGGGGCTGTGCTAGGGAGCCCAAACGCACATGTCAAGGCCCCAAAACACATCCACACGTATCTGCTCTGCAACAGAGCTCCGGGGAAGCCCAGTCTGGCAGGCGCTTTCTGGGCACAAAGGGAGGAACACTCTGGCTGTGGAGCTTCCTCCCCAAGACAGGGGCACTAGGACCCTGATTCCCTCCGTTTACCGCTGAGTCTGCATTGCCAAGCAACAGCTTGGGAACGCAGCCTGGGGCGCTTCCCTTCCCTCGGACAGAGCTCTCCTTGAGGTAGGCCTTGGTAGTTTGCATACAATGGGGCCCTAAGCCCTCTGCAAGTTGGCCTGGCTCCTAGGTCCAAAGGGCAGGCCAGAGCGGAGCTGAGGCTGTCAGGCTCCAGACACATCTCCCATACTCCTACATCCTGCTCCTACCCGGGCGTGAACGCTAGAAGCTGGGAAGGTACCTGGACCGTGCAGGGGCGGGGCGAACACTGGCGGTGTGGGGCGGGGGTCGGCTTCTGGCGGGGGTGGGGGCGGGCTTCCCAGTTGTGCTCTCAGAGGTGGACACTGAGGCTGAAAACGCCCCGGGAGCGCACCCGGGACTGGGTAAACCCGGGCTGCGCGGGTCGAGATTCCGATGGCTTTAGGTGGGGGTCAGTCCCAGTTGTGCTCCTGGGGGTCGCCACTGCGGCTGGGAACGCGCAGGGAGGGCGGCAGGGGCGGGGCTAACCCTGGCGGCGCGGGGCGGGGGTCGGCTCATGGGGGGGATGGGGAGGGGTTCCCAGTTGTGTTCTCGGGGGTTGCAACTGCGGCTGGGAAGGCCCATTTCGTCCGCTCTTGGGTCCCCAAGGATCGCCATCCCGTGGGTGCAGCGGAGGGCTGCGGACCACAGGTAAGGGAACTGGGACTGCGTGGAGCAGGGAACCAAGTATTCCGCCGTCTGTTGGCACATTCTCGGAGCTCCCCAACCTGGCGATCGCAGAAAGGCCTTCCCTTTGGGGTCAAGGCCTTTACCGCTCCACCCCTCTGCTGAAAAATCTCAGAGTCTGCGCGGTTCTTCCAAGCAGCCTAGTGTCCGCTGGAAGTCCAAGGGACAGAACACTGAACTCTTGCCGGCTGGCCCAGCCCTGCTTCTGGCACTTTGTAAGCCAGCAGGCCCTTGAGCACCTGCTGGGATGGGAAAGGGAAGGGTCCACGGATTGCACCCTAGAAACTTAGTAAGGTGCATGGATTTCAAACCCTGGTGGCCGCCCAGGCAGCAAAGAAGGGGGTGGGCACCTTGCTGCCCTTTCATGGCAGAATCTGTGGTTTTCCAGCTGCGTGGGCCTTTTCATGAGGACCCTGTGCAATAAAAGTTTGGTGTTTTGGAACTGAATAATTAGAACGTGTAAAAGCTTTAAATTATGTGGTGGTGTAATTAAAAAACAAAACAAAACAAAACCAAGCTCCAAGTGTTTTGCAAATGGAGGTTTAAATATTGAAGGACTGTATTCCTTGCACTGTGGCATTCTATCAAGAAGTGTGCAGGATTTTTTTTTTTTTAAGAAAAGTGTTCGAAGTGAGGGAAACAGGAAACCCAGAGGTGCCCCTGTATTTTGGGGAAGGCATTAGGAGGTCACTTGGAAATGCTGCTGGCTGTGCGGGAGCAGGGCAGATGGGCTGTGCAGGCTTGCCCTTTGCATGGATGTTCTTGTGTGTGGAAACCCAGCTCGGAGCCATCTCCTGATGTGTAAGAATTTCGCAGACAAACCTTGAGCTAAGCAATGCATTTTTTCCTAAGAAAATGTTTGTCTTAAGCGATGTAAATATCCTATGTATTTCCGCTAGACTCTGGCTTCAGGTCGGTTCCCCCAAAAGGCTCAGAAGCGATTTGAACAAAACAGCATGTTTTCCTCCTAGCTTGTTCTCCTTATCTATGTTAAGGAAATGATATATTTGCCTGCAATACTGCCTTTCTTCAAGATTCATGTCAATCAAGTTTTGGCCCGGGATGACTCACCTGCTGCCAATATTATCTCAATGCATGTCGTGGGGGAAGGGCCTGGTGCCATTCCCTGAAACAGTTCCTTTCTTTCCTTAGCTGACTGCTAGTGCCTGTAGAATATCTGGCTAAAGACCAGCAGGGGGTACTCTTACTACCCCCCCACCCCGCCTCGAGTCTAAGTCAGCAGCTTTCTCTATCTCTTTAGTACTTTAATAACACTTGATGACACACAAGCTCTGAGCGATCAAATCATATCAAATCTTCATTTCAGATTGAAGATGCATTCCATGGTATTGCCATCTTAAGTCTTTCCATCGTTATGGAATATCTGTCCATGTATTCAGGATAGTTTTCAGCCAGGGTGTATAATTTCCAGTGTGCCAGTCTTGTCATCCTCGTTACATCCATGGCAAAGTGTTTTATTCATGTTGATATTATTGAAAGGGAATTTTTTAAAATTCCTTTTCAGATTATTATCTGCTAATGTATACAGATAAAACTGTGTAATCATTCATTTTTATCAGTTTGGACAGCTTGATAGTTGTCTTTAATTTCTTTACTTTCTGACACTTTAAGATTATCCTGGGACACATATATAATGCCTCACCCCTAAATTCAGACATGTGTTCAAAGAACTTCTGTCCTTTTATTTATTTATTTATTCTTTAACATTGAAATCGTTTTGACTATGCTGGGTGTTTGTTGCTAGATGGAAGTAGCTAGGACCTCTGGACTGCAGTCTCTCATCTCTTGCTGACCTCTTGTTGACCTCTGCAGAATCCTGGTAGGTGGGAGCTTGTTAGTTCCTTGTTCCTTATCAGAACCTCCTGTGGTAAGTGTTTTTCTCTTCTCTGTTGCCTGGTAAGGGTGGGTGGTCATGGGCATCCCAAAGTTGGCTAGAAGTCAATTATTTAGGCAGGCTTGTGCATAGATATGGGAGAAGGCAATGGCACCCCACTCCTGGAAAATCCCAAGGACGGAGGAGCCTGGTAGGCTGCAGTCCATGGGGTGGCTAAGAGTCGGACACCACTGAGCGACTTCATTTTCACTTTTCACTTTCATGCATAGGAGGAGGAAATGGCAACCCACTCCAGTGTTCTTGCCTAGAGAACCCCAGGGACTCCGGGGCCTGGTGGGCTGCCATCTATGGCGTGGCACAGGGTCGGCCTCAACTGAACCACTTAGCAGCTGCAGCAGCAGCAGCAGCAGTGCATAGATATCAAAGGGGATGAGAACAGTCAGGTAGGATCACATATGTCACCGTGAAACAATACTTCTCCTCTTAGCCAAAGCTAACAAAAGATTTCTGTTCTAGGTCAACCTAGAAGAGATCACTTAAGAGGTAAAGAAACTTAAACTCCATTAGCAAAGGCAGTTCAACATCTCAAGAAAACTTGTGCTAGGCACAAAACTCTTTTCTGGGGGCCTACTTTCCCTACAACCTCCTTATCCCATTCTGTACCCATTCCTTTGCTTCTCCCGTCCTGAAAATGCCACCTGTAAGACAGAACTACTTCGTTTTCCTTCTTAAAGTGTGATTGCATTGCATACATTCTTGTAATAACAAGTCATACATTTCCCTTCAGCAACCAAGAACTGACTCTTATATTGGCATTTGATAGATTGGTGAGCATACCTATCAGTGATAATAGCGCCCACCCCGCTTCCTGCAAGAACAGAACAAAACAAAACAAAACAAAAAAATTGCTTTCTTACATTTAATATGTTCGGATGGTGCCAGTCACTATTCATGCAGAGTCAAAAATCTCTTTTGTTTCTGTGTAAAAGGGAGGTCCTTTCAAGTCGTGAATGTTTCAGAAGTTTCATTTATTTGGAAGTGACCTAGCTATTCAATACACTGTCGTCACTTAGTTTAGCACCAGGATAGAAACTCAGGTAACCAAAACACCTGGAGGAACGATTGTAAGTTCAGTTCAGTTCAGTTGCTCAGTCGAGTCTGACTCTTTGTGACCCCGTGGCCTGCAGGACGCCAGGCTTCCGTGTCCATCACCAACTCCAGGGGCTTGCTCAAACTCATGTCCATCGAGTCAGTGATGCCATCCAACCATCTTATCCTCTGTCATCCCCTTCTCCTCTGCCTTCAATCAAGACTATGAGAGGCGGATATTTTAGAGTATAATTATTGTTAATAGTTTATCTAAAAGCTCATATCACATTTACATTTTTTACATTGGTTGTTGCTGTTTCCAGGTACTTTCTTGCTGACAAGCTTGTGACACATATAACAATAGAGCAATTTTTACCTTAGAATAAACCTAGGCACTATGAACATGTTGTGCTTAATGTTGTTGACTCTTAGACATATCTATAGTGGAGGAGCAAAACCAAAAATACTAGATATTTAATATTGACTAGTTCCCAGTTCACGGGACTCTGACATTCATTTAGGTCAATGTTTTCTTGTATTTCCAGCAGTTTGATTTGGAAGGGCTGCCTTGTCTTGAGACCACTGAAATCAGAACACAGAACTTGAGCAATATTATCAAAAAACACAAGGCTCACACTGACACATACCTTAATCCAAACAGACAGACAAGACATCTTCCAGGTTTCCGCCTGAGATTTAAAATATTTCTTTGAGCCAGTCTTCTGGGGAGTGGGGGGATGGGGGTGGCAGTGAGGCAGGCTTGGGTAACAAGCTAATTGTTGGTCATTGCATATGCAAAGAACCAGCTTTCCGGGTTCCAAGGAAAAAAGTTTCCTTGGTAACCAACTTTGTCTGGTTCTATAGAATATCATGGCCCTCCTAGGTCAGGTCATCTTGCCTTTCTGTAGTCCTCGTTTTATCCCTAAATCATAGACAGCTTGGATTGTCTCTGTGGGGTGTATGTATTGTCCTCATGTTTGACCTGGCGGCAGCAGCGAGGTCCAAGAGCCTCTCCTGGAACCGGGCGTGGGGACGGGGCTCACCGGGAGCCACTGGTGAAGGTGGGCAGCGCCCCTGGAGCACGGCAGGGGCGGGGCGAACCCGGGCGGCACAGGGCAGGTGTCGGCTCCTGGCGGGGGTGGGGGAGGGCTTCCCAGTTGTGCTCTCGGAGATGGCCACTGCGGCTGGAAACGCTCCGGGAGCGCACCCAGGGCAGGGTAAACCTGGGCTGCACAGGTCGAGATTCCGCTCTCTGTGGGTGGGTGGTCGGTCCCTGTTGTGCTCCCGGGGGTCGCCAATGTGGCTGGGAACCCGCCGGGAGCCCGGCAGGGCCGGGGCGAAACCTGGCGGCACGGGGCGGGGTGGGGGCCCGTTCGCAGCGGGGGTCGGCTCCTGGCGGGGGTGGGGGAGGGCTTTCCAGATGTGCTGTTGGGGGTCGCCATTGCGGCTGGGAATGCCCATTTGGTGAACTCCTGGATCCCCAAGGATCGGCATCCATTGGCCACAGCAGAGGGGTGCGGAACACAGATAAGGGAACGGGGACTGCGTGGAGCAGGGAACCATGTATTCCGCCCTGTGTTGGCACAGTCTCAGAGCTCCCCAACCTGACGGTCGCAGAAAGGCCTCGTCTTTGGGGTCAAGGCTTTTACCGCTCCACCCCTCTGCTGAAAAACCTCAGAGTCTGCGCGGTTTTCCCAAGCAGCCTAGTGTCCGCTGGAAGTCCAAGGGACAGAACCCTGAATTCTGGCCAGCTGGCCCAGCCCTGCTTCTGGCACTTTGTAGGCCAGCGGGCCCTGGAGCACCTGCTAGGATGGGAAAGGGAAGGGTACGCGAATTGCACCCTGGTGGCCGCCGAGGCAGCAAAGAAGTGGGGAGGGCACCTTACTGCCCTTTAATGGCAGACAGAATCTGTGGCTGTCCTGCTGCGTGGGCCTTTTCATGGGGACCTTGTGCAATAACAGTTTACCGGTGACCTTAGGGAACTTCCCAGTGTGCTTCTGACAGATGAGGGATGCTGTGGAGTTGGCGGGGCCTCTCAGGACTCCGCTGTGTTTGGCGCAATGGAAGAGGGCCTCATCTCCAGGGAAGGCAGGAACCTCAGGCTTCCTCTCCGTTTCGGACTCCGACCGCAGGGTCCCTGCAGAGTTGGGACAAGAGAGTCAGGAATCGTCTTGTCTGAGGAAGGGAACTCCGCTTGCCTCTCGAGGTGCTCAGGGGGTCTCAGGCCCCTTGCTGAGCTGTGTGTGGAACCTGCGGGTGTTTCCGGACGATGCACGACAGTGACAGTGCCCCTTCGTGTTGTGCCTTCACCCACTGGGTTTCCTTCGAAGAGGTGTCCGGGCCTCGGGTTCTTTTCAAGAGCAGACAGGGAAATTAGGGTCTTTCGGCATGTGGGACCACCCACGGGGCTAGTCTCAAATTTCCTAGTGAGGCCGGCTTCATCCTGAGGTGTGCCGGGAAGGCCGGGAACCCTTCAAGACAATGCAGGGGGATCGACTCTCCTGTCGCGGTCAGGAGGGGAGAAGGGGCTCGGATGAAGTGGGGCCGGAACCCTCGGTGTTACCCTCGAGGGAAACCGGCGTGTGAGGGACTTTTGGGGGATGCATGAAAGGAGTCAGGTACCGTTTCGCACTTCAGGACAGAACCTAGGACTTTCCTTGAGACGCCGTAGCGGGCAAGGGCCTCATCTTGCGAAGACGTTGGAACCATGTGGATTTTCTCGAGTTGCGGCGGGATTCTCGAGTTACGACGGGGATTTCAGGCTTCCTCTTGTATTGGCCCCGAGAAGCCTAATCTTCCATTCGAGTTGCGAGGGAAAGCAGGGGGTTGCATTCGAGTCACTGCAGGGCCAATGAGACCTCATCTAGGTCTGTGTCCGGGACTTAACGTTCCTCTCAAGGGAAGACAGGGATCTCGGGGTGGCGTTCCAGACTCCCCCGGGGAGCCAGGCCTTGTCTCGAGGGCAAGCAAAGGATGCCACTCTCCTCTCAAGTCGTGACGCAGATCTCTTGGAGCCCACTGAGTGGCCTCAAGGGAGTCAGGCCTCCTCTTCAGTTTGGAGAGAGGACTCGGGATTGCGCTCTGGGTAAGGCAGGAAAAGAAGGCCCTCACCTCGCGAGGACGGGAGCTTCTCAGGGGTTTCCTCGAGCTGTGGCGCCCGTGGGGGTTTTCTCACGAGGCAAGACGAGGATCTCAGGGAGCCTCTCGTGCGGCGCCAGGGAAGTCAGGTCTCCGTGCCCGTGGCGAGGGGGAGCGCGTCATGGCTCTCGAGTCACGGGAGGGGACTAGGGCCATGAGACGCGTTGAAGAAGGACTCTCGAGGTCTTTGTCGGGGGGCGGCGGGAAACCCTCGTTTCCCTCGCCTTCTGCCGGGGACCTTAGGGAACTTCCCAGGGTGCCTCTGAGAGGCGAGGCATCCTGTGGAGTTGGCGGGGCCTCTCGGGACTCCGCTGGGTCTTGCCCAACCGAAGAGGGCCTCACCTCGAGGGGAGGCTGGAACCTCAGGCTTTCTCTCCGTTTCGGACTGCGACCGCAGGGTCCCTGCAGAGTTGGGACAGGAGAGTCAGGCCTCGTCTTGTCTGAGGAAGGGAACCCCGCTGGCCTCTCGAGTTGTTCAGAGGGCCACAGGCCCCTCGTCGAGCTGTGTGTGGAACCCGCGGGTGTTTCCAGACGATGCACAGGGGTGTCAGTGCCGCTTCGGGCTGTGCCTTCACCCACAGGGTTGCCTTCGAAGAGGGGTCCGTCATCGGGTTCTTCTCAAGAGCGGACAGGGGAATCGGGCTCATTCGGCATGTGGCACCACCCACGTGGCTCGTTTCGAATTTCCTCGTGAGACCGGCCTCCTCTTGAGGTGCGACGGCTAGTCCGGGAACCCCTTCCAGACCACGCAGGGGAATCGACTCTCCTGTCGCGATCAGGAGGGGAGAAGGGGCTCAGATGAAGCGGTGCCGGGACCCTCGGTGTTCCCCTCGAGGGAACCCGGCGTATCGGGGAACTTTTGGGGGTCGCATGAAGGCTGTCAGGTCCCGTTTCGCACTTCAGGGCGGAACAGGGGACTTCCCTTGAGACGCCGTCACGGGCAAGGGCCTCATTTTGCGAAGAGGTGGGAACCACGTTGTTTTTCTCGAGTTGCGGCGGGATTCTCGTGTTACGACAGGGGATTACAGGCTTCCTCTTGTGTCGGCCCTGGGTAGCCCAAACTTCTATTCTAGTGGCGAGGGAAAGGTGGGGGTTGCGCTCGAGTCACTGCAGGGCCAAAGAGACCTCATCTAGGCGTGTGTCCAGGACCTAATGCTCCTCTCCAGGGAAGACAAGGATCTCGGGGTTGCATCCCATGCTCCCCCGGGGAGTCAGGCCTCGCCTCGAGGGGAAGCAAAGACTCCGCTCTCCTCCCGAGTCGCGACGCTGATATCTTGGTGCCCCCTGAGTGGCCTCAAGGGAGTCCAGCCTCCTCTTCACTTTTGAGAGAGGACTCGTGATTGCTCTCCAGGCCAGGCAGGAAAAGAAGGCCCTCACCTCGCGAGGACGGGGGCATCTCAGGGGTTTCCTCGAGCTGCGGCACCCGTGGGGGTTTTCTCCCGAGGCACGACGAGGATCTCAGGGAGCCTCTCGTGCGGCACCAGGGAAGTCATGTCTCCATGCACGTGGCGAGAAGGAGCGCGTCATTGTTCTCGAGTCATGGGAGGGGACTAGGGCCTCAAGACGCGTTGAAGAAGGACTCTCGATGTCTTTCTCAGGTTGCAGCGGGAAACCCTGTTTTCCCCGACTTCTGCCGGGGACCTGAGGGAACTTCCCAGGGTGCCTCTGAGAGGTGAGGGACGCTGTGGAGTTGGTGGGGCCTCTCGGGACTCCACTGGGTTTGTCGCAATGGAAGAGGGCCTCATCTCTAGTGGAGGCAGGAACCTCAGGCTTCCTCTCCAATTCTGACTCTGATCGTAGTGTCCCTGCAGAGTTGGGACAGGAGAGTCAGGCTATGTCTTTTCTGAGGAATGGAACTCCGCTTGCCTCTCGAGTTGTTCATCGGGTTTCAGGCCCCTTGTCAAACTGTGTGTGGAATCTGCAGGTTTTTCCAGACGATGCATGGGGGTGGCAGTGCCCCTTCGTTTTGTGTCTGCATCCACAGGGTTGCCTTCGAAGATGTGTCCGGGCATCGTGTTCTTATGAAGAGCGGCCTGGGAAATCGGGGTCGTTCAGCATTTGGCACCACCCACGTGGCTAGTCTCGAATTTCCTCATGAAACCGGCCTCATCCTGAGGTGTGCCGCGAAGGTCATGAAACCCTTCCAGACAAAGCAGAGGATTCGACCCTCCTGTGGCGATCAGGAGGGAAGAAGTGGCTCAGATGAAGTGCTGCTGGGAACCTCGGTGTTTCCCTCAAGTGAGACAGGTATGTCGGGTAACTTTTGGGGTCGCATAACGCGTTCCAAGTACCGTTTCGCTCTTCCAATTGGAACGTGGGACTTCTCTTGGGGTGCACCAGCGGGCAAGGGCCTCATCTTGGAATGACTAGGGAACCACTTGGTTTTTCTCTAGTTGCGGTGGGATATTTGAGTTACCACAGGGAATTCATGCTTCCTCTTGTGTTGGCCCACAAAAGTCTTATCTTCCATTCGAGATTCGAGGAAGAGCTGGAGGTGCGCTCTAGTCACTGAAGGCAAAAGAGACCCCACCAAGGCTTGTGTGCAGGACCTAATGTTCATGTCAAGGGGCGACAGGAATCTCGGGGTTGCATTCCAGACTCACCCTGGAGTCAGGCCTCGTCTCGAGGGGAAGCAAAGGACTCTGCTCTCCTCTCGAGTCGGACGGGTATGTCTTGGAGCCCACTGAGTGGCTTAAAGGGAGTCAAACCTCCTCTGGTGTTTGGAGGGAGGACAAGGGATTGCTCTCCAGGCAATGCAGGAAATGAAGGCCCTCATCTCCCGATGACTGGGGCGTCTCGTAGGTTTTCTCGAGCTGTGGCGCTAGTGTGGGGTTTCTCACGAAGTAAGACTGGGAGCTCAGTGAGCCTCTCATGTGGTGCCAGGGCAGTCAGGTCTCTATGCACGTGGTGAGAGGGAGCCCGTCATTGTTCTCGAGTCATGGTAGGGGAATTGGGCCTGAAAACGTGTTAAAGAAGGACTCTCGAGGTCTTTCTTGGGTTGCAGCAGGAAACCCTGGGTTCCATCGACTTGTGCCAGTGACCTCAGGAAGCTTCTCAGCGTGCCTCTGAGAAGTCAGGGTCACTGTGGAGTTGGGAGGGGCCTCTCGGAACTCCACTGGGTTTGGTGCAATGGAAGAGGGCCTCATGACAAGTTGAGGCAGGAACCACAGGGTTCCTCTCCTGGCTTCGAATGCGCCGGATCTGACTCGGATCGCAGAGTCCCTGCAGAGTTGGGACAGGAGAGTCAGGCCTCGTCTTGTGTGGAGGAATGGAACTCCGCTTGACTCTCGCGTTGTTCATGGGGTGACAGGCCACTTGTCGATTTGTATGTGGAACTTGCGGGTTTTTCTGGACGATGCACTAGGGTGTCACTGCCCCTTCGTGTTGTGCCTTGTTCCACAGGATTGCCTTCGAGTTGGGTTCTGCCATCGGGTTCTTATCAAGAGCGGACCAGGGAATCGGGGTCTTTTGGCATGCCGCACCACCCACGAGGCTATGTCTCGAATTTCCTCGTGAGACTGGCCTCAGCTTGATGTGCGCCAGGAAGGTCGGGAACGCCTTCCAGACAAAGCAGGGGAATCGAACCTCCTGTCGCGATCAAGAGGGGAGAAGAGTCTCAGATGAAGTGGTGCCGGGAACCTCGGTGTTCTCCTCAAGTGAGACTGTTATGTCGGGGAACTTTTGGGGTCACATCAAGGGTTCCAAGTAACTTTTCGCTCTTCAATACGGAACGTGGGACTTCTCTTGAGACGCTGTAGCGGGCAAGGGCCTCATGTTTCGATGACGGGGGAACCACGTGGTTTTTCTTGAGTTGGGGCGGGATTCTCGAGTTACGACGGGGAATTCAGGCTTCCTCTTCAACTGGCCCAGGGAAGTCCAGTTTTCATTCGAATTGTGAGTTAGAACTGGGGATTATTCTCGAGGCACTGCAGGGCCAAATAGACCTCATCTAGGCTTGTGTCCAGGACCTAATGTTCCTCTGCTGGGGCGAAAGCGATCTCAGCATTGCATTCTCGACTCACCCGGGGAGTCAGACCTCGTCTCGAGGGGAAGCCAAGGACACCGCTCTCCTGTCAAGTCGCTACGGGTATATCTTGGAGCTCACTGTGTGGCCTAAAATGAGTCAAGCCTCCTGTGGAGTTTGGAGAGAGGACTCAGGATTGCTCTCCAGGCCATACAGCAAAAGAAGGCCCTCATCTCGTGAGGACTGGGGCGTCTCGTGGGTATTCTCGAGCTGTGGCTCCAGTGTGGTGTTGCTCACGAGGTATAATGGGGAGCTCAGGGAGCCTCTCCTGTGGCGCCAGGGAAGTCAGGTTTCTATGTGCGTGGCTAGGGGGAGCGCGTCATTGCTCTCGAGTCATGGTAGGGGAATCGCACCTCAAGACGCGTTGAAGAAGGACTCTCGAGGTCTTTTACGGGTTGGGGCAGGAAACCCTTGGTTCCCTTGACTTGTGCCGGTGATCTCAGGAAGGTCTAAGGGTGCCTCTGAGAAGTCAGGGATACTGAGCAGTTGGGAGGGGTCTCTCGGGACTCCACTGGGTTCGGTGCAATGGAAGAGGGCCTCATCTCGAGTGGAGGCAGGAAACTCATGTTTCCTCTCCTGACTTCCCCTGGGCCAGATCTGACTAGGATCGCAGTTTCGCTGCAGAGTTCGAACAGGAGAGTCAGGCCTCGTCTTGTGTGGAGGAATGGAACTCTGCTTGCCTCTCCATTTGTTCATGGGGTGACAGGTCACTTCTTGAGCTGTGTGTGGTAACTGCGGGTTTCTCCGGACGATACCCAGGGTGTCAGTGCCCCTAAGTGTTGTGCCTTCATCAAAAGGGTTATCTTCAAAGAGGTGTCCGGGCATCAGGATCTTATCAAGAGCGGACCGGGAAATCGGGGTCTTTCGACATGTGTCACCATCCACGTGGCTATGTCTCGAATATCCTCGTGAAACCGGCCTCATCCTGAGATGCACCGGGAAAGGTGGGAACCCCTTCAAGACAAAACAGGGGAATCGACCCTCCTGTCGCGATCAGGAGGGGAGAAGGGGCCCAGATGTAGTGGTGCCGGGAACCTCGGTGTTCTCCTCGAGTCAGACTGGTGTGTCGAGGAACTTTTGAGGGCTCATCATGGGTGCCAATACCGTTTCGCACTTCAAGACGGAACGTGGGACTTCTCTTGAGACGCTGTAGGGGGCAACGGCCTCATCTTGGGATGACGGGGGAACCACGTGGCGTTTCTCGAGTTGTGGCGGGATTCTCGAGTTTCGACGGGGAATATAGTCTTCCTCATGTGTTGGGCCAGGGAAGTCCTATCTTCCATTCGAGTTTAAAGGGAGAGCTGGGGATTGCTCTCGAGTCACTGCAGGGCAAAATAGACCTCATCTAGGCTTGTGTCCAGGACTTAATGCTCGTCCCTAGGGGCGACAGGGATCTTGGGGTTGCATACCAGACTCACCCGGGGAATCAGGCCTCGTCTCGAGGGGAAGCAAAGAACTCCGCTGTCCTTTTGAGTCGCGATGGGTATCTCTTGGAGCCCACTGTTTGCCCTAAAGGGAGTCAAGCCTCCTGTGGTGTTTGGATAGAGGACTCGGGATTCCTCTCCAGGCCATGCAGGAAAAGAAGGCCCTCATCTCTCGATGATGGCGGCGTCTCGTGGGTTTTCTAGACTGCTGCGCTAGTGCCAGGTTTCTGACGAGGTACGAGAGGGAGCTCAGGGAGCCTCTCGTGTGGCGCCAGGGAAGTCAGGTCCCCATGAGATGGCTAGGGGGAGCTCGTCATTGCTCTCGAGTCATGGTAGGGTAATCGGGCCTCAAGACGGGTTGAAGAAGGACTCTCGAGGTCTTTCTCGGGTCACTGCATAAAACCCAGGGTTCCCTTGACTTGTGCCTGCGACCTCAGGGAGCTTCTCAGAGTGCCTCTGAGAAGTCAGGGATACTGTGCAGTTTGGAGGGGCCTCTCGAGACTCCTCTGCATTTGGTGGAATGTAAGAGGGACTCATCTCGAGTTGAAGCAGGAACCTCAGTGTTCCTCTCCATTTCTGACTCAGATCGCAAGGTCCCTGCATGTTGGTACAGGAGAGTCAGGCCTCGTCTTTTCTGGAGGATGGGACTCCTCTTGCCTCTCGAGTTGTTCTCGAGGTGACAGGCCACTTGTCGAGCTGTGTGTGTAACCTGCCCGTTTTTCCGGATGATGCACAGGTGTGTTAGTGCCCCTTCGTGTTGTACCTTCATACTCAAGGCTGCCTTCCAAGTGGTGTCCGAGCATCGGATTCTTATCAAGAGCGGACCGGGAAATTGGAGTCTTTCAGCAAGTGGCACCACCCACAAAGCTACGTATCGAATTTCCCCATGAGACCGGCCTCATCCTGAGTTGTGCAGGGAAGGTCGGGCCCCCTTGCAGACAAAGCAGGGGAATTGACCCACCGGTCACGATCAGGAGGGGAGAAGGGGCTTAAATGAAGTGGTGCCGGGAACCTCGGTGTTCCCCTTGAGTGAGACCGGCGTGTTGGGGGACTTTTGGGGTCGCATCAAGGGTGCCAAGTACCGTTTCGCATTTCAAGACGGAACCTGGGACATCTTTTGAAACGCTGTAGCGGGCAAGGGCCTCATCTTGCGATGACGGGAGAACCACGTGGTTTTGCTCGAGTTGCGGCGGGATTCTCGAGTTATGACCGGGAATTTAGGCTTCCTTTTGTTGGCCTTGAAATCCAATCTTCCATTCGGGTTGCGAGGGGGAGCTGGGGATTGCGCTAGAGTCACTGCAGGGCAAAAGAGACCTAATCTAGGCTTGTGTCCGGGATCTAACGTTGCTCTCCAGGGGCGACAGGGATCTTGGGTTTGCATTCCAGACTCATCCGGGGAGTCAGTTCTCACCTCGAGGGTAAGCAAAGAATTCCGCTCTCGTCTCGAGTCGCGATGGGTATCTCTTGGAGCCCACTGTGTGTACTAAAGGGAGTCAAGCCTCCTGTGGAGTTTGGAGAGAGGACTCGGGATTGGACTCCAGGCCATGCAGGAAAAGAAGGCCCTCATCTCGAGATGACGGTGGCGTCTCGTGGGTTTTCTCGAGCTGCTGCGCCAGTGTGGGGTGTCTCATGAAGTACCACGGGGATCTCAGGGAGCCTCTTGTGTGGCACCAGGAAAATCCAGTATTCCATTCGAGTTGCAAGTTAGAACTGGGGATTGCTCTCCAGTCACTGCAGGGCAAAATAGACCTCATCTACGCTTGTGTCCAGGACCCAGTGTTCCACTACTGGGCCAACAGGGATCTCAGGGTTGCATTCTCGACTCACCCGGAGAGTCAGGCCTCGTCTTGAGGGGAAAAAAAGGACTCCGCTCTCCTGTCGAGTCGCGACGGGTATCTCTTGGAGCCCACTGCGTGGTGTAAAGGGAGTGAAGCCTCCTATGGAGTTTGGAGAGATGACTCGGGATTGTTTTCCTGGCCATGCAGGAAAAAAGGCCCTCATCTCGCGATGACAGGGGCATCTCGTGGGTTTTCTCCAGCTGCGGCGCCAGTATCAGATTTCTCACGAGGTACAACGGGGAGCTCAGAGAGCCTCTCGTGTGGTGCTAGGGACGTCAGGTCTCCGTGCGTGTGGTGAATGGGAGTGCGTGATTGTTCTCGAGTCATAGTAGGCGAATCGGGCCTCAAGACGCATTGAAGAAGGACTCTTGAGGTCTTTCTCGGGTTGCGGCAGGGAACCCTGGGTTCCCTTGATTTGTGTCGGTGACCTCAGGCAACTTCTAAGGGTGCCTCTGAGAAGTCAGGGACACTGTGGGTATGGGAGGGGCCCTTCGTTACTCAACTGGGTTTGATGCAATCGAAGAGGGCCTCATCTCGAATGGAGGCAGGAACCTCAGGGGTCCTCTCCATTTCTGACTCGGGTCGCAGGGTACCTGCAGAGTATGGACAAGAGAGTCACGCCTCATCTTCTGTGGAGGCATGGATTTCCCCTTGCCTTTCGAGTTGTTCACGGAGTGACAGGCCACTTGTTGAGCTGAGTGTGGAACCTGCGGGTTTTTCCGGACGATGCACGGGGGTGTCAGTGCCCCTTCGTGTTGTGCCTTCATCCACAGGGTTGCCTTCAAAGAGGTTTCCGGGCATCGGGTTCTTTTCAAGAGCGTACCGGAAAATTGGGGTCTTTCAGCATGTGGTACCACCCACGAGGCTACGTCTCGAATTTCCTCGGGAGACCGGCCTCATCCTGAGGTGCGCCGGGAAGCTCGGGAACCCCTTGCAGACAAAGCAGGGGAATCGACCCACCGCTCGCGATCAGAAGGGGAGAAGGGGCTCAGATGAAGTGGTGCTGGGAACCTCGGTGGTCCCCTCGAGTGAGACCGGTATGTCACGGCACTTTTGAGATCGCATCAAGGGTGCCAAGTACAGTTTCGCACTTCAAGACGGAACGTGGGAATTCTCTGGAGATGCTGTAGCAGGCAAGGGCCTCATATTGCGATGACGAGGGAAACACGTGGTTTTTCTCGAGTTGAGGCGGGATTCTCGAGTTAAAACGGGGAATTCAGGCTTCCTCTTGTGTTGGCCCAGGAAGTCCAATCTTCCATTCAACTTGTCAGAGAGAGCTGGGGGTTGCTCTCGAGTCACTTCAGGGCAAAGAGTCCTCATCTAGGCTTGGGTCCAGGACGTAATGTTCCTCTCCAGGGGCGAAAGGGATATCGGGGTCGCATTCCAGTCTCACCCGGTGGGTCACGCCTCATCTCGAGTGGAAGCAAAGGACTCCACTATCCTCTCGAGTCGGGACGCGTAACTCTTGGAGCCCAATGAGTGGCCTAAAGGGAGTCAAGCGTCCTGTGTAGCTTGGACAGAAGGTTCACGCTTGATCTGCATACCATGCAGTTAAAGATGGCCCTCCTCTCGTGATGACGGGGGCGTCTCATGGGTTTTCTCGAGCTGCGGCGCCAGTGTGGGGTTTCTCACGAGATATGATGGGGAGTTCAGGGATCCTCTTGTGTAGCGCCAGAGAAGCCTGACTCCATGCGTATGGCCAGGCAGATCGCGTCATTGCTCTCGAGTCATGGGAGGGACTAGGGCCTCAAGAGGCATTTAAGAAGGACTCTCAAGGTTTTTCTTGGGCTGGGGCGGGAAACACTCGTTTCCCTCGACCTCTACAGGGGACCTTAGGGAACTTCCCAGGTGCCTCTGAGAGGTGAGGGATACTGAGGAGTTAGAGGGGCCTCTCGGGACTCCACTAGGTTTGACGAAATGAAAGAGGGCCTCATCTCGATTGGAGGCAGGAACCTCAGGCTTCCTCTCCATTTCTGACTCCGACCGCAGGGTCCCTGCAGAGTTGGGACAGGAGAGTCAGGCCTCGTCTTGTCTGAGTAACGGAACTCTGCTTGCCTCTCGAGTCGTTCAGGGGGTCTCAGGGCTCTTGACAAGCTGTGTGTGGAACCTGCAAGTGTTTCCAGAAGATGCATGGGGGTGTCAGTGCCCCTTCATTTTGTGCCTTCCCCCACAGGGTTGCCTTCAAAGAGGTGTCCGGGCATCGGGTTCATTTCAAGAGCGGACCGGGAAATCGGGGTCATTCGGCATGTGGCACCACCCACGTGGCTCATCTCGAATTTCCTCGTGAGACCAGCATCATCCTGAGGTGCGCCGGGAAGGCCGGGAACCCCTTCCACACAAAGTAGGGGAATTGATTCTCCTGTCGCGATCAGGAGGGGAGATGGGGCTCAGATGAAGTGGTGCCGGGACCCTCGGTGTTCCACTCGAGGGAACCCGGCATTTCAGGGAACTTTAGGGGTCACATCAAGGGAGCCAAGTACCGTTTCCCACTTCAGGACGGAACATGGGACTTCCCTGGAGACGCTGTAGCGTGCAAGGGCCTCATCCTGTGAAGACGTTGGAACCACGTCGTTTTTCTTGAGTTGCATCGGGATTCTCGAAAACGACAGGAATTTCAGGTCTCTCTTGGGTTGGCCCTGGGAAGCCCAATCTTCAATTCGAGTTGCGATGGAAAGCTGGGGGTTCTGCTCGAGTCACTACAGGGCCAAAGAGACCTCATTGAGGCGTGTGTCCAGGACCTAATAGTCCTCTCAATGGAAGACAGGGATCCCGGGTTTCCATTCCAGACTCCCCCGGGGAGTCAGGACTCGCCTGGAGGGGAAGCAAAGGACTCCGCTTTCCTCTCAAGTCGCGACACGGATCTCTTGGAGCCCACTGAGTGGACTCAAGGGTGTCGAGCCTCCTCTTCAGTTTGGAGAGAGGACTCGGGATTGCTCTCCAGGCCAGGCAGGAAAAGAAGGCCCTCATCTCGCGATGACGGGGGCGTCTCATGGGTTTCCTCAGGCTGCTGCGCCCATGGGGGTTTTCTCATGAGGCACGACGAGGATCAGGGAGCCTCTCGTGCGGCGCCAGGGAAGTCAGGTCTCCATGCGCATGGCGAGGGGGAGCTGGTCATCACTCTCGAGTCATGGGAAGCGGCTAGGTCCTCAAGAGGCGTTGAAGAAGGACTCTCGAGGTCTTTCTCGGGTTGCGGCGGGAAACCCTCATTTCCCTTGACTTCTGCAGGGGACCTTAGGGAACTTCCCAGGGTGCCTCTGAGAGGTGAGGGATGCTGTGCAGTTGGCAGGGCCTCTCGGTACTCTGCTGGGTTCGGCGCAATGGAAGAGGGCCTCATCTCGAGGGGAGGCAGGAACCTCAGGCTTCCTCTCGGTTTCGGACTCCGACTGCACGGTCCCTGCAGTGTTGGGACAGGAGAGTCATGCCTCGTCTTGTCTGAGGAATGGAATTCTGGTTGCCTCTCGAGTTGTTCTGGGAGTCTCAGGCCCCTTGTCGAGCTGTGTGTAGACCCTGCGGGTTTTTCCGGATGATGCACGGGGGTGTCAGTGCCCCTTCGTGTTATGCCTTCACCCACAGGGTTGCCTTCGAAGAGGTATCCGGGCATCGGCTTCTTATCAAGAGCGGACCGGAAAATCGGGGTCGTTCGGCACGTGGCACCTCACACGTGGCTAGTCTCGAATTTCCTCCGGAGACCGGCCTCATCCTGAGGTGCGCCAGGAAGGCCGGGAACCCCTTCCAGACCACGCAGGGGAATCGACTCTCCTGTCGCGATCAGGAAGGGAGAAGGGTCTCAGATTAAGTGGTGCCGGGACCCTCGGTGTTCCCCTCGAGGGAACCCAGCGTGTCGGCGAACTTTTGCGGTCGCATCAAGGGTGTCAAGTACCGTTTCGCACTTAAGGACGGAACATGGGACTTCCCTGCAGACGCCGGGAACTTCGGTGTTCCCCTGGAGTGAGACCGGTATGTTGGGTAACTTTGGGGTCGCATAAAGGGTGCCAAGTAGCATTTCGAACTTTAAGATGGAACGTGGGACTTCTCTTGAGACTCTAGCTGGCAAGGGCCTCATATTGCGATGAAGGGGGAACCACATGGTTTTTAAGACTTGAGGCTGAATTCTCGAATTACGATGGGAAATTTAGACTTCCTCTTGTGTTGACCTTGGGAAGCCCAATCTTCCATTCAAATTGTGAGGGAGAGATGGAGGTTGCTCTCGAGTCACTGTAGGGCAAAATAGACCTCATCTAGGCTTGTGTCTAGGACATAATGTTCCACTCCAGGGGCGACAGGGATCTCGGGGTTGCATTCCAAACTCACCCGGGGAGTCAGGCCTCGTGTCCAGGGAAGCAAAGGACTCCGCTCTCCTCTTGAGTCGCACCGGGTATTTCTTGGACCCAACTGAGTGGCCTAAAGGGAGTCAATACTCCTGTGAAGTTTGGAGAGAGGACCAGGAATTGCTCTCCAGGTCAGGCAGGAAAAGAAGGCCCCCATCTCTCCTTGACGGGGGCATCTTGTGGTTTTTCTTGAACTGTGGCACCACTGTGGGTTTTCTCACGAGGTACGATGGGGTACTCAGGGAGCCTCTTGTGTGGTACTAGGGAAGTCAGTTTTCCTGCTTGTGGTGAGGGGAGCGCGTCCTTGTTCTGGAGTCATGGTAGGGGAATCGGGCATCAAGAGACGTTGAAAAAGGACTCTCCAAGTCTTTCTCGGGTTACTTCTGGAAACTCTGGGTTCCCTCGACTTGTGCCAGTGACCTCAGGTAGCTTCTCAGGGAGCCTCTGAGAACTCAGGGATACTGTGGTGTTGGGAGGGGCCTCTCGGGACACCACTGAGTTTGGTTCAATGGAAGAGGGCCTCTTCTCTAGTTGAGGCAGGAACCTCAGGGTTCCTCTCCATTTCTGACTCCAATTGCAGAGTCCCTGAAGAGTTGGGACAGGAAAGTAAGGCCTCGTCTTGTGTGAAGGAATGCAACTTCACTTGCCTCTCGAGTTGTTCACGAGGTGACAGTCCACATTTGGAGCTGTGAGTGGAATCGGCGGGTTTTTCCAGACGATGCATGGGGATGTCAGTGTCCCTTCGTGTTGTGCCTTCATCCACAGGGTTGCCTTCGAAGAGATGTCCGGGCGTCAGGTTCTTATCTAGAGTGCACCGGGAATTCGGGATCTTTCAGCATATGGCACCAACCATGAGGCTACTTTTCGAATTTCCTCATGAGACCGGCCTCATCCGGAGGTTCGCGGGGAACGTCGGGAACCCCTTGCAGACAAAACATGGGAATCGACCCTTCTGTCGCGATCAGGAGGGGTGAAGGGGCTCACAGGAAGTGGTGCCGTGAACTTTGGTGTTTCCCTCGAGTGAGACCGGTATGTCAGGGAACTTTGGGGGTCCCATCAAGGGTGCCAAGTACCGTTTTGTACTTCAGGATGGAACGTGGGACTTTTCTTGATACGCTGTAGCGGCCAAGGGCCTCATCTTGCGATGACGGGGGAGCCACGTGGTTTTTCTCGAGTTGCGGCGGGATTCTCGAGTTACGACGGGGATTTCAGGCTTCCTCTTGTGTTGGGCCAGGGAAGTCCAATCATCCATTCGAGTTGCAACCGAGAGCTGGGGGTTGCGCTCGAGTCACTGCAGGGCAAAGGAGACCTCATCTAGGCTTGTGTCCAGGACCTAAGGTTCCTCTCCAAGGGCCACAGGGATCTCAGGTTTGCATTCCAGACTCACCCAGGGAGTCAGGCCTCATGTCGAAGGGAAGCAAAGGACTCCGCTCTCCTTTCGAGTTGCGACGGGCACCTCTTGGAGCCCACTTTGTGGCCTAAAGGGAGTCAAGCCTCCTGTGAAGTTTGGAGAGAGGACTTGGGACTGCTCTCCAGGCCATGCAGGATAAGATGGCCCTCATCTCGCGATGACGGAGGGATCTTGTGGGTTTTCTCCAGCTGCGGCGCCAGTGTGGGGTTTCACACGAGGTATGACGGGGAGCTCAGGGAGCCTCTCATGTGGCGCCCGGGAAGTGAGGTCTCCATGTGCGTGGCGAGGGGGAGCGCATTATTGCTCTCGAGCTATGGTAGGGGAATCTGACCTCAAGACACATTGAAGAAGGACTCTCGAGGTCTTTCCTCAGTTGTGGCAGGAAACCCATATTTCCCTCGACTTTTGCCGGTGGCCTCAAGGAGCTTCTCAGAATGCCTATGAGAAGTCAGGGATACTGTGGAGATGGGAGGGGCCTCTCGGGACTCCACTGGGTTTGTTTTAATGGAAGAGGGCCTCATCTCGCGTTGAGGCAGGAACCTCAGGTTTCCTCTCCATTTCTGACTCAGATCGAAGCGTGCCTGCAGAGTTGGGATTGGATACTCAGGCCTCGTCTTGTCTGAGGAAGGGAACTCCGCTTTCCTCTCTCATTGTTTAAGGGGTGACAGGCCAGTTGTGGAGCTGTATGTGGATCCTGCGGGGTTTTCCGGACGATGAACAGGGTTGCCAGTGCCCCCTCGTGTAGTGCCTTCATCCACAGGGTTGCCTTAGAAGAGGTGTCCGGGCATCGGGTTCTTATCAAGAGCAAGACCGAGAAATCGGGGTCTTTTGGCACGTGGCACCAACACGAGGCTACGTCTCGAATTTCTTCGTGAGACTGGCCTCATCCTGAGGTGCGCCATGAAGGTCGGGAACGCCTTCTAGACAAAGCAGGGGGATTGACCTTCCTGCCGTGATCAGGAGCGGAGAAGGGGCTCAAATGAAGTGGTGCCAGGAACTTCGGTGTTCCCTTGGAGTGAGACCGGTATATTGGGGAACTTTTGGGGTCGCATCAAGGGTGCCAAGTAGCATTTCGAACTTTATGACGAAACATGGGACTTCTCTTGAGACTCTGTAGCGGGCAAAGGCCTCATATTGCGATGAATGGGGAACCACGTGGTTTTTAAGAGTTGCGGCGGGATTCTGGAGTTACAACGGGAAATTCAGACTTCCTCTTGTGTTGGCCCAGTGAAGACCAATCTTCCATTCGAATTGCGAGGGAGAGATGGGTGTTGCTCTCGAGTCACTGTAGGGCAAAATAGACCTCATCTAGGCTTTTGTCCAGGACATAATGTTCCTCTCCAGGGGCAACAGAGATCTCGGGGTTGCATTCCAGACTCACCCATGGTAAGGCCTCGTCTCGAGGGGAAACAAAGTACTCTGCTCTCCTCTCACGTCGCGACAGGTATCTCTTGGAGCCCATTGAGTGGCCTAAAGGGAGTAAAGCCTCCTGTGAAGTTTGGAGAAAAGACCAGGGATTCCTCTCAAGGTCAGGCAGGAAAAGAAGTCCCCAATCTCGCGATGACGGTGGGTTTTCCCGAGCTGCGGCGCCAGTGTGGGGTTTCTCACGAGGTATGACGGGGAGCTCAGGGAGCCTCTCATGTGGCGCCAGGGAAGTCAGGTGTCCATGCGCATGGCGAGGGGGAGCGTGTCATTGCTCTCGAGTCATGGTAGGGGAATCCGTCCTCAAGACGCGTTGAAGACGGACTCTTGAGGTCTTTCTTGGGTTGCGGCAGGATACCCTGTGTTCCCTCGACTTGTGCCGGTGACCTCAGGGAGTTGCTCAGGGTGCCTCTGAGAAGACACTGATACTGCGGAGTTGGGAGGGGCCTCTAGGGACTCCACTGGCTGTGGTATAATACAAGAGGGCCTCATCTCGTGTTGAGGAAGGAACCTCAGGGTTCCTCTCCATTTCAGACTCCGATCTCAGGATTCCTGCAGAGTTGGGACAGGAGAGTCAGGCCTCGTATTCTGTGGAGAAATGAAACTTAGCTTGCCTCTCGAGTTGTTAACGAGGTAACAGGTCACTTGTCGAGCTGTATGTGGAACCTGCAGAATTTTCCAAAAGATGCACGGGTGTTCAGGGTCCCTCCTTGTTGTGCCTTCATCCTATGGGATGCATTCCAAGAAGTGTACGGGCATCGGGTTCTTATTAATAGCTGACCGGGAAATGGGGTCTTTCCGCATGTGGCACCACCCACGAGGCTACATCTCCAATTTCCTCGTGAGACAGGCCTCATCCTGATGTGCGCTGGGAAGATCGGTAACCCCTTCCACACAAAGCAGGAGAAAAGACACTCCTGTTGCAATCAGGAGGGGAGAAGGGGCTCAAATGATGTGGTGCGGGGAACATGGGTGTTACCCTCCAGTGAGGCCTGTATGTTGGGAAACTTTGGGGGTGCCATCATGGGTGCCAAGTACCGTTTTGCACTTCAGTAGGAACGTGGGACTTCTTTTGAGACGCTGTTGCGGGCAAGGGCCTCATGCTGCGAAGACGATGGAACCACGTGGTTTTTTTCGAGTTGCGGCGGGATTCTCGAGTTACGACGGGGATTTCAGCCTTCCTCTTGTGTTAGCCCTGGGAAGCCCAAACTTCCCTTCGAGTTGCGAGGGAAAGCTGGATGTTGTGCTCGAATCACTGCAAGGCCAAAGAGACCTCATCTAGGCGTGTGTCCAGGACCTAATAGTCCTCTCAAGGGAAGACAAGGATCTCGGGATTGCACTCCAGACTCCCCCGGGGATTCAGGCCTCGCCTCGAGGGGAAGCAAAGGACTGCGCTCTGCTCTCGAGCCGCGAGGTGGATCTCTTGGAGCCCACTGAGTCGCCTCAAGGGAATCCATCCTACTCTTCAGTTTGGAGAGAAGACTCGGGATTGCTCTCCAGGCCAGGCAGGAAAAGAAGGCCCTCAGCTCGCGAGGACGGGGGCGTCTCAGGGGTTTCCTCGAGCTGCAGCGCCCGTGGGGGTTTTCTCCCGAGGCACGACGAGGATCTCAGGGAGCCTCTCGTGCGGCGCCAGGGAAGCCAGGTCTGCATGCGCGAGGCGAGGGGGAGCGCATAATTGCTCTCTAGTTCAGAGAGGGGACAAGGGCCTCAAGACACTTTGAAGAAGGACTATCGAGGTCTTTCTCGAGTGGATGCGGGAAACCCTCATTTCCCTCGACTTCTGCCGGGGACCTGAGGGAACTTCCCAGGGTGCCTCTGAGAGGTGAGGGATGCTGTGGAGTTAGCGGGGCCTCTCGGGACTCCGCTGGGGTTGGCGCAATGGAAGAGGGCCTCATCTCGAGGGGAGGCAGGAACCTCAGACTTCCTCTCTGTTTCTGACTCCGACCCTCCGACCTCAGGGTCCCTGCAGAGTTGGGAGCGGAGAGTTAGGCCTCGTCTTGTCTGAGGAAGGGAACTCCGCTTGCCTCTCGAGTTGCTCAGGGGGTCTCAGGCCCCTCGTCGAGCTGTGTGTGGAACCCACGGGTGTTTCTGGACGATGCACGGGAATGTCAGTGCCCCTTCGTGTTGTGCCTTCACCCACAGGGTTGCCTTCGAAGAGGTGTCCGTTCAACGTGTTCTTCTCAAGAGTGGACCGGGAAATCGAGGTCGATCGGCATGTGGCACCAACCCCGTGGCTCATCTCGAATTTCCTCGTGCGGACGGCCTCATCCTGAGATGCGCCGGGAAGGCCGGGAATCCCTTCCAGACCACGCAGGGGAATCGACACTCCTGTCGCCATCAGGAGGGGAGAAGGGGCTCAGATGAAGTGGTGTCGGGACCCTCGGTGTTTCCCTCGAGGGAACCTGGTGTGTCGGGGAACTTCTGGGGGTCGCATGAAAGGTGTCAGGTACTGTTTCGCACTTCAGGACGGAAACTGGGACTTCCCTTGAGACGCCATAGCGGGCAATAGGCTCATCTTGCAAAGACGATGGAACCACGTGGTTTTCCTCGAGTTGTGGCGGGATTCTCGAGTTACGACGGGGATCTCAGGCTTCCTCTTGGGTTGGCCCTGCGAAGCCCAATCTTCCCCTCGAGTGAGAGGGAAAGCTGGGGGTTGCGCTCGAGTCACTGCAGGGCCGAAGAGACCTCACCTAGGCTTGTGTCCGGGACCTAATATTCCTCTCCAGGGAAGGCAGGGATCTAGGGGTTGCATTCCAGGCTCCCCCGGGGAGTCAGGCCTCGTCTCGAGGGGAAGCCAAGGACTCCGCCCTCCTCTCGAGTCGCGACGCAGTTCACTGGGAGAGCCCTGAGCGGCCTCAAGGGAGTCCAGCCTCCTTTTCAGTTTGGAGACAAGACTCAGGATTGCTCTGCAGGCGATGCATGAAAAAAAGGCCCTCAGCTCGCGAGGACGGGGGCGTCTCAGGGGTTTCCTTGAGCTGCGGTGCCCGTGGGGGTTTTTTCCCCAGGCACTACGAGGATCTCAGGGAGCCTCTCGTGCGGCGCCAGGGAAGTCAGGTCTCCATGCGGTGGCGATGGGGATCGAGTCATGGCTCTCGAGTCACGGGAGGGGACTAGGGCCTCGAGACGCGTTGAAGAAGGACTCTCGAGATCTTTTTTGGGGGGCGGCGGGAAACCCTCGTTCCCCTCGCCTTCTGCCGGGGACCTTAGGGAACTTCCCAGGGTGCCTCTGAGAGGCGAGGTATCCTGTGGAGTTGGCGGGGCCTCTCGGGACTCCGCTGGGTCTGGCAAAAGGGAAGAGGGCCTCACCTCAAGGGGAGGCAGGAACCTCAGGCTTCCTCTCCGTTTCGGACTCCGCCCGCAGGTTCCCTGCAGAGTTGGGACAGGAGAGTCAGGCCTCGTCGTGTCTGAGGAAGGGAACCCCGCTGGCCTCTCGAGTTGCTCAGGGGGTCTCAGGCCCCTCGTCGAGCTGTGTGTGGAACCCGCGGGTCTTTGCGGACGATGCCCGGGGGTGGCAGTGCCCCTTCGTGTTGTGCCTTCACCCACAGGGTTGCCTTCGAAGAGGGGTCCGGGCCTCGGGTCCTTCTCAAGAGCGGACCGGGGAATCGGGGGCGTTCAGCAGGTGGCCCCACCCACGTGGCTCGTCTCGAATTTCCTCGTGAGACCGGCCTCATCCTGAGGTGCGCCGGGAAGGCCGGGAACCCCTTCCAGACCACGCAGGGGAATCGCCTCTCCTGTCGCGATCAGGAGGGGAGAAGCGGCTCAGAGGAAGCGGTGCCGGGACCCTCGGTGTTCCCCTCGGGGGACCCCGGCGTGTCGGGGGACTTTTGGGGGTCGCTGGAAGGCTGTCAGGGACCGTTTCGCCCTTCAGGGCGGAACAGGGGACTTCCCTTGAGACGCCGTGGCGGGCAAGGGCCTCATCTTGCCAAGAGGTGGGAACCACGTGGTTTTTCTCGAGTTGCGGCGGGATTCTCGAGTTACGACAGGGATCTCAGCTTTGCCCTTGGGTTGGCCCTGGGAAGCCCAGTCTTGCCCTCGGGTTGCGAGGGAAAGCTGGGGGTTGCGCTCGAGTCACTGCAGGGCCAAAGAGACCTCACCTAGGCGTGTGTCCGGGACCTAATATTCCTCTCCAGGGAAGGCAGGGATCTCGGGGTTGCATTCCAGGCTCCCCCGGGGAGTCAGGCCTCGTCTCGAGGGGAAGCCAAGGACACCGCTCTCCTCTCGAATCGCGACGCAGGTCTCTTGGAGCCCCCTGAGCGGCCTCAAGGGAGTCCAGCCTCCTCTTCCGTTTGGAGAGAGGACCCGGGATTGCTCTCCAGGCCATGCAGGAAAAGAAGGCCCTCAGCTCGCGAGGACGGGGTCGTCTCAGGGGTTTCCTCGAGCTGCGGCGCCCGTGGGGGTTTTCTCCCGAGGCACGACGAGGATCTCAGGGAGCCTCTCGTGCGGTGCCAGGGAAGTCAGGTCTCCATGCGCCTGGCGAGGGGGAGCGCGTCCTGGCTCTCGAGTCACGGGAGGGGACTAGTGCCTCGAGAAGCGTTGAAGAAGGACTCTCGAGGACTTTCTCGGGGGGCGGCGGGAAACCCTCGTTTCCCTCGCCTTCTGCCGGGGACCTTAGGGACCTTGCCAGGGTGCCTCTGAGAGGCGAGGGATCCTGTGGAGGTGGCGGGGCCCCTCGGGACTCCGCTGGGTCTGGCGCAACGGAAGAGGGCCTCACCTCGAGGGGAGGCAGGAACCTCAGGCTTCCTCTCCGTTTCGGACTCCGACCGCAGGGTCCCTTTAGAGTTGGGACAGGAGAGTCAGGCCTCGTCTTGTCTGAGGAAGGGAACCCCGCTGGCCTCTCGAGTTGCTCAGGGGGTCTCAGGCCCCTCGTCGAGCTGTGTGTGGAACCCGCGGGTCTTTGCGGACGATGCCCGGGGGTGGCAGTGCCCCTTCGTGTTGTGCCTTCACCCACAGGGTTGCCTTCGAAGAGGGGTCCGGGCCGCGGGTCCTTCTCAAGAGCGGACCGGGGAATCGCGGTCGTTCGGCATGTGGCCCCACCCACGTGGCTCGTCTCGAATTTCCTCGTGAGACCGGCCTCATCCTTAGGTGCCCCGGGAAGGCCTGGAACCCCTTCCAGACCACGCAGGGGAATCGACTCTCCTGTCGCGATCAGGAGGGGAGAAGGGGCTCAGAGGAAGCGGTTGCGGGACCCTCGGTGTTCCCCTCGAGGGAACCCGGCGTGTCGGGGAACTTTTGGGGGTCGCATGAAGGCTGGCAGGATCCTTTCCGCCCTTCAGGGCGGAAGAAGGGACTTCCCTTGAGACGCCGTCGCGGGCAAGGGTCTCATCTTGCCAAGAGTTGGGAACCACGTGGTTTTTCTCGAGTTGCGGCGGGATTCTTGAGTTACAATGGGGATCTCAGCCTTCCTCTTGGGTTGGCCCTGGGAAGCCCAATCTTCCCCTCGAGTTGCAAGGGAAATCTGGGGGTTGCGCTCGAGTCACTGCAGGGCCGAAGAGACCTCACCTAGGCGTGTGTCCAGGACCTACTATTCCTCTCCAGGGAAAGCAGGCATCTCGGGGTTGCATTCCAGGCTCCCCCGTGGAGTCAAACCTCGTCTCGAGGGGAAGCCAAGGACTCTGCTCTCCTCTCGAGTCGCGACAAGGATCTGTTGGAGCCCCCTGAACGGCCTCAACGGAGTCCATCCTGCTCTTCAGTTTGGAGAGAGGACTCGTGATTGGTCTCCAGGCCATGCAGGAATATAAGGCCCTCCTCTCGCGATGACCGGGGTGTCTCATGTGTTTCCTCGAGCTGCCGTGGCAGTGTGGGTTTCCTCACGAGGTACGATGAGGATCTCAGGGAGCCTCTCGTGCAGTGCCAGGTTAGTCAGTTCTCCATGCGCGTGAAGAGGGGGCGAGTGTCATGGCTCTCGAGTCATGGTAGGGGAATCGCGACTCAACACATTTTGAAGCACTCTCGAGGTCTTTCTCGAGTCATGGCAGAAAACCCAGGGTTCCCTCGACTTGTGCCTGTGACCTCAGGGAGCTTCTCATTGTGCCTCTGAGAACTCAGGGATACTGTGGAGTTGGTAGGGGCCTCTCGGGACTCCACTGGGTGTGGTGCAATGGAAGAGGGCCTCATCTCGAGTGGACGCAGTAACCTCAGGCTTCCTCTCCGTTTCTGACTCGGATCCCATGGTCCCTGCAGAGTAGGCACAAGAGAGTCACACCTAGTCTTCTGTTAAGGAATGGACCTTCGTTTGCCTTTCGAGTTGTTTACAGGGTGACAGGCCACTTGTCGAAATGTCTGTGGGACCTGCGGGTTTTTCTGGACGATGCACGCGGGTGTCAGTGCCCCTTCGTCTTGTGCCTTCATCCACAGGTTTTCCTTCAAAGAGGTGTGCTGGCATCGGGTTCTTTTCAACAGTGGACCGTGAAATTGGGGTCTTTCGGCATGTGGCACCACCCACGAGGCTACGTCTCGAACTTCCTCATGAGGCCGGCCTCATCCTGAGGTGCGCCCGGAAGGTCGGGAACCCCTTGCAGACAGAGAAGGGGAGTCGACCCTCCTGTCGCAATCAGGAGAGGAGAAGGGGTCAGATGAAGTGGTGCCGGGAACCTCGGTGTTCCCCTTGAGTGAGTCTGGTATGTCGCGGAACTTTTGGGGTCGCATCAAGGGTGCCAAGTACTGTTTCGCACTTCAGGATGGAACGTGGGACTTCTCTTGAGATGCTGTAGCGGACAAAGGGCCTCATCTTGCGATGACGAGGGAAGCACGTGGATTTTCTCGAGTTTCGGTTTGATTCTCGAGTTACGACGGGGAATTCAGGCTTCCTCTTGTGTTGGACCAGGAAGTCTAATCTTCCATTCGAGTTGCCAGGGAGAGCTTTGGATTGGGCTCCATTCACTGAAGGGCAAACTAGACCTCATCTAGGCTTGTATCCAGGACTTAATGTTCCTCTCCATAGGCGACAGGGATTTGGGGTTGCATTCCATACTCACCCGGGGAGTCAGGCCTCATCTCGAGGGGAAGCAAAGGACTCCACTCTCTTCTCGAGCCGTGACAGGTATCTCTTGGAGCCCACTGAGTGGTCTTTGCTCTGTAGGAGAGCTCTAGTGTACATAAGCCTGTACATAAGTGAACACAGACATTCTGTGTGCATGTTGCTGCGTACCCAAAATAGGGCCACAAGGAGCCTCATGCTCTCCATGCAGCGCGGAAGCTGTGCAGCCACGCAGCAGCTGAAGAATCCAACCAATTGCTCTTTTCTTACCTCTGACAGAGCTCGCATTGCCGTAGCCCTTGGCAGTTTGGAAACACTGGACCCTAACCCCTCTCAAAGTAGGCCTGGGTTCTAGTTCGAATAGAAAGTCAATAGCGGAGCTGAGGACAGGAACGTGGCAGTCATTTATCACACGCTCCTGCAGCCTGCTACTACAGGGACACTAACGCTAGAAGCTAGGAATGTCTTTGCAAGGTGCGCAAAGGACAAGGGAGAACCTCGACCCTGACTCTAGTATTTCAGCCCCCTGAGCAGATCTGAGGTTCTCCCGCTGTAGAAGCTAACCCATTCCTTTCAAATACAGGCTTCCTAACACAGGGCCAGTTGGCTGCTTGCTCTTCCACGAAGCAGGCTTCCTTAACTTGCAAACTGCGAATTCCGCTTAACAGCCTGGAGGAAAAATCGCTTCTTGGAAGATTTTTTTCAGAGGCTGTATCCCCGGAGCTGGGGCCAAGCTAGGGGACCCATAATGGCAAGGGAAGGCAAAACCACATCCAATGTCTTTGCTCTGGAGGACAGCTTTGGTGAGCCTAAGTCTTTCAGGAATATTTCTGGCTCCAACAGAGTCAAATTCTGTGTGTGAAGCTGCACAGCCAAAATAGGGGAACAGAGAGCCTGATTCTCTCTGTGTAGCTTTGAAGCTGTCATTCAAACAACAGCTTGAGAATCCATACAATGCTCTCCCTTACTGCTAAGAGAATTCTCATTGCTGTCGTCCTTGACAGTTTGTAGAAATCCGCACCCTAACCCTTCTCCAAGTAGGCCTGGGTCCTAGCTCGGAACAACAGGCAACGGCGGAGCTGAGGCCAGTAAGGCACAAGTGAGGTCTCACACACTCTTGCAGCCTGATCGTCCAGGAGCAGTAAGGCCTCTTTTTCCCTGCAGGAGGCTCGCTTGCCTTTCCTCCTGTGAACTGCATTTCCCAGCCTGGGCGCAAAGCTGTTCCTGGAGATTTTTTCTCAGGGGCTGTTTCCCTGGAGCTGGGTCGGACCTCGGGGGCCCAACTCACAGGGGAAGACAAAACCACATGGACAGGTCTATGCTCTGTAGGAGAGCTCTAGTGAACCTCATCTCTCAGGAACATTCTTGGCTTCTACAGAGACACCTCTGTGCATGAAGCTACACACCCAACATAGTGGCAAAGGGAGTCTGATTCTCTCCGTGGGTGCTGATGCTTTGTGGCAAAGCACCTGCTAAGAATCCATCCGCATAGGCTTCCCTCACCTTGACAGAGGTCTCATTGCTGTAGTCCTTGGCAGTTTGGAAAGAAGCTGACCCTTACCCTTCACCAAGTAGGCCCTTGTCCTTGTTTGAATGGAAAGGCAGTAGCTGAGCTGAGGCCAGTAAGGCGCCAGTCAAGTCTGACATATTCCCGATGCCTGCTCCTTCATGGAAAATAACGTTAGAATCTGGGAATGTCTTTGCAAGGCTGGCAAAGGGCAGTCAGGAACCTCGACCCTGCCTCTGGAATTTCTATCTTCTCAGCACATCCGGAGGTCTCGGTCAGGAGAAACTAACCCATTCCTTGCAAATATAGGCTTCCAAACACAGGCCGGTTGGCTGTCTCTTCTTGCCGAAGGAAGCTTGCTTATCCCACCTCCTGCGAACTCCGCTTCCCAGCCTGGGGGATAAGAGGTTCTTGGAGATCTTTTCTCAGAGGCTGTTTCCACGGAGCAGGGGCCGATCCCGGAGACCCACATGCACAGCGGAAGGGAAAACCGCATGGATAAGTCTTTGCTCTCTAGGAGTGCTCTAGTGAACCTCACTCTATGGGGAATGTTCTTGGCTCCAACGGGGACATCTCTGTGTGGGAAGCTGCATAGCCAACATAGAGACACAGAGACCTGATTCTCTCTGTGCAGCTTTGATGCTGTCGTTCAAACAACAAATTGAGAATTCACACAATGCTCTCCCTTACCACTGAGAGAGTTATCATTGCTGTAGCCCTTCGCAGTTTCTGGAAATCGGCACACAAACACTTCTCCAAGTAGGCCTGGGTTCAAGTTCAGATGAACATGCAATAGCGGAGCTGAGGCCAGTAAGGCACCAGTCAGGTGTCACACACTCTGGCAGCCTGCTCCTCCAGGGACAGTAAGGCCTCTATTTCCCTTCAGGAGGCTCGCTTGCCTTACTTCCTGTGAACAGCGTTTCCCAGCCTGGGCGGAAAGCAGTTCCTGGAGATCTTTTCTCAGGGGCTGTTTCCCCGGAGTTGGGGCGGACCTCGGGGACCCAACTCACAGGGGAAGGCAAAACCAAATGGACAGGTCTATGCTCTGTAGGAGATCTCTAGTGAACTGCTGGGGTCCAGCCCCAGCTGATCCAGGGTATTCGAAGCAGAGACGGCGTAGGCGAGGGTCAGGGAACAACTGCTTAATTAAACGTTAATTAAGGATATAAAGAGTAATAAAATGAGGATAGCTCAGTAGGAAAATTCAGTGGAAAAAAGAGGCTGAGTAGCTTGGTTTACGCGGGGGACCAATAAAACTTCAAGACAAGAAGCTTGCACCACTTACGTAGGCCGCAGGCGTCCTTCCGTTCTCCCGAAGGAGAGGAGACACTGAGGCCTCCCCGGTCGGATCTTAGAAGCCCAGGCAAAATTAGTAAGCTTGGTGGGTTCCGCGCTCCAGATGGAGACTCAACCAGAGTGAGAGAGAGAGAGAGAGACATGGGGAGACCAGTATTTCGAGAAACTGATCCCAATTCTTTATTTTCCATGGTCTACTTTTATACACTGAGATGTTATGCAAAAGTCACGTGGGGTCAGCAGTCCTGACTTTTATCAAAGTCAGGTGCTTCATACAAAAGTATACAGAGGTCTTAGGGGTGTTACATCATCTTCTGGCCGGGGGGCCTGCTGACAATTTACGACCCTCTCCTTGTGACAGCGGTCAGTCAACCAGGACACTTATTTCTCCAGGGGTGATTATTCTTAAAACAGACGCCACCCAAATAAAGTTACATTCCTATAGGGTGAGGGTGTAGTGGGTTTTAGTTAAGGAAAGAATTTACTTAGCCTAAGGTCTAACGTGATTTATATCAAAGGTTAATACTTATTTCTTCTATATATTCATTAATGTGTATAAGGGCAGGGGATGTGGAGACTTAGCAGTAAACATCAGCTCAACAAATGAAAAACCCTTCACCAATATGATTTCTAATCAGCCCATTATACTTATACTAATAATTTTCTAACTTTTCTAAGGAACCTGTTTTTAGAAGGTTTAAAGCATCTCGTGCCTCTCATGGTTGGGAGGCTGTGAGCAATCACATGTGGCCGGACAAGCCTGTCAGGCAGGCTAGAGAACCTTCAGAGGAGTTTGTAGGTTAAAACACTCTTGTCACACCCAGGGGTTTTTATCAACTGGAGCTCTAGGTTAACTCCTTCTCCGAAAGAGGTGGTGGGGGACAGCCCCCCGTAAAGTCAGAGGTGTAGGTGAGAGCACAAAGTAGTAAGGTAGGCAGGCTCTGGTGATGGGGGTAGATGCTCGAGGATTTCCAGGGGGACTCCTGAGGCTCGATCCCACCTTTGCGTATGTCGAGCCTCCTTCCTCATGACGTTTGCCATGGGCGGAGTGCCTCACTCTGGCCCCCAACAGTGAACCTCCTCTCTCAGGAACATTCTTGGCTCCTATCGAGACACCTCTGTGTGTGTAGCTACACACGCAACATAGGGGCAAAGGGAGCCAGATTCTTTCCGTGGGGTGCTGATGCTTTGTGGCAAAGCACCTGCTTGAGAATCCATCAGCTTACGCTTCCCTCGCCTTGATAGGGGTCTCATTGCTGTAGCCCTTGGCAGTTTGGAAAGAAGAGGACCCTTACCTTTCATAAAGTGGGCCCTTGTCCTAGTTTGAAAGGAAAGGCAAGAGCTGAGCTGAGGCCAATAAGGCGCCAGTCAAGTCTGACATATTCCCGAAGCCTGCTCCTTCATGGAAAATAACGGTGGAATCTAGGAATGTCTCTGCAAGGCTGGCAAAGGGCAGTCAGGAGCCTGCACCCTGCCTCTGGAATTACCGATTTCTGAGCAGATCTGGAGGTCTCCTTTAGGAGAATCGAACTCATTCCTTCCATATTGAGACTTCCAAAAACAGGCCGGTCGGCTGCCTCTTCGTGCCCGAAGGAGGCTTGCTTTTCCTGCCTCCTATGAACCCAGCTTCCCAGGCTCTGGGAAAAGGGGATCTTGAAGATCTTTTCTCAGGGGTTGTTTCCACGGAGCTGGGGCTAAGCCTGGAGACCCAAACTATCAGGGGAAGAAAAACCACATGTACAAGTCTTTGCTCTCTAGGAGAGCTCTAGTGAACTTCACTCTGTCACGAACATTCTTGATTCATATGGAGACACCCCTGTGTGCGAAGCTGCGTACCCAACATAGGGGCACAGAGAGCCTGATTCTCTCTGTGTAGCTTTAAAGATGTCGTTCAAAAAACACCTTGAAAATCCATACAATGCTCTTCATTACCCGTGACAGAGTTCTCATTGCTGTAGCCCTTGGCAGTTTTTAGAAATCCGCACCCAAACCCTTCTCCAAGTAGTCCTGGGTCCTAGTTCGGAGGAACATGCAATGGCGGAGCTGAGGCCAGTAAGGCACCAGTCAGGTCTCACACACTCTGCAGCCTGATCGTCCAGGGACAGTAAGCCCTCTTTTTCCCTGCAGGAGGCTCACTTGACTTCCCTCCTGTGAGCTGCATTTCCCAGCCTGGGGGAAAAGAGGTCCCTGGAGATCTTTTCTCAGGGGCTCCTTCCCCGGAGCTGGGGAGGACCTCGAGGACCCAACTCACAGGGGAAGGCAAAAGCACATGGACAGGTCTATGCTCTGTAGGAGAACTCTAGTGAACCTCATCTCTCAGGAACATTCTGGCCTCCTATAGAGACACCTCTGTGTGTGAAGCTACACACCCAACATAGGGGCAAATGAAGCCTGATTCTCCCCGTGGGGTGCTGATGCTTTGTGGCAAAGCACCTTCTTGATGATCCATCCACTTAGGCTTCCCTCGCCTTGACAGAGGTCCCATTGCTGTAGCCCTTGGCAGTTTGGAAAGAAGAAGACCCTTACCCTTCATAAAGTAGGCCTTTGTCCTAGTTTGAATGGAAAGGTAATAGCTGAGCTGAGGCCAATAAGGTGCCTGCCAAGTCTGACATACTCCCGTAGCCTTCACCTTCATGGAAAATAACTCTAGAATCTGGGAATGTCTTTGCAAGGCTGGCAAAGGGCAGTCAGGAACCAGCACCCTGCCTCTGGAATTACCGACTTCTGAGCAGATCTGGAGGTCTCCTTTAGGAGAAGCTAACCCATTCTTTCCAAATAGAGGCTTCCAAACAGGACAGTTGGCTGCCTTTTCGCGCCTGAAGGAGGCCTGCTTTTCTCGCATCCTATGAAGCCCTGTTCCCAGCCTCTGGGAAAAGCGGATTTTGAAGATATTTTCTCAGGGGTTGTTTCCATGGAGCTGGGGCCGAGACCAGAGATCCAATCGCACAGGGGAAGGAAAACCACATGGACAAGTCTTTGCTCTCCAGGAGACCTCTAAGTGAAACTTACTGTGTCAGGAACGTTCTTGACTCCTATGGAGACACCCCTGTGTGTGAAGCTGTGTACCCAACAAGGGGGCACACAGGGCCTGATTCTCTCTTTGCAGCTTTGAAGCTGTCATTCAAACAACAGCTTGAGAATCCATAGAATGCTCTCCCTTACCTCTGAGAGACTTCTCATTGCTGTAGCCTTTGGCAGTTTTTACAAATCCGCACCCAAACCCTTCTCCAAGTAGGCCTGGGTCCTGGTTTGGATGGCCATGCAATGGCGGAGCTGAGGTCAGTAAGGCACCAGTCAGGTGTCACACACTCTGGCAGCCTGCTCCTCCAGGGACAGTAAGGCCTATTTTTCCCTGCGGGAGGCTCGCTTGCCTGGCCTCCTGTGAACTGCGTTTCCCAGCCTGGGCAAAAAGCGGTTCCTGGAGATCTTTTCTCAGGGGCTCTATCCCCAGAGCTGGGGTGGACCTCGGGGACCCATCTCACAGGGGAAGGAAAAACCACATGGACAGGTCTATGCTCTGTAGGAGACGTTAGTGTGTCTCATCTCTTAGGAACATTCTTGGCTCGTACAGAGACACCTCTGTGTGTAAAGCTACACACCGAACATAGGGGCACAGGGAGCCTGATTCTCTCCGTGGGGTGCTGATGCTTTGTGGCAAAGCACCTGTTTGAGAATCCATCCGCTTACGCTTCCCTCGCATTTACGGAGGTCTCATTGCTGTAGCCCTCGGCAGTTTGGAAAGAAGAAGACCCTCACCCTTCATAAAGTAGGTCCTTGTCCTACTTTGAATGGAAAGGCAATAGCTGAGCTGAGGCCAATAAGGCGCCAGTCAAGTCTGACATATTTCCAAAGCCTGCTTCTTCAGGAAGATAACTGTAGAATCTAGGAATGTCTTTGCAAGGCTGGCAAAGGGCAGTCAGGACCCTGCACACTGCCTCTGGAATTACCGACTTCTGAACAGATCTGGAGGTCTCCCTTAGGGGAAGCTAACCCATTCTTCCAAATAGAGGCTTCCAAACGCAGGCCGCTTGGCTGCCTCTTGCTCTCTGAAGGAGGCCTGCTTTTCCCGCCTCCTATGAACCCCACATCCCAGCCTCTGGGAAAAGCGGATCTTGAAGATCTTTTCTCAGGGGTTGTTTCCACGGAGCTGGGGCCGAGCCTGGAGCCCCAAACGCACAGGGGAAGAAAAACCACATGGACAAGTCTTTGCTCTCTAGGAGAGCTCTAGTGAACCTCACTCTGTCAGGAACGTTCTTGTTTCCTATGGAGACACCCCTGTCTGTGAAGCTGTGTACCGAACATGGAGACACAGAGTCTGATTCTCTCTGTGCAGCTTTGAAGCTGTCGTTCAAACAACAGCTTGAAAATCCATACAATGCTCTTCCTTACCCGTGACACAGTTCTCATTGCTACACCCCTTGGCAGTATTTAGAAATCCATACCCAAACCCTTCTTCTAGTAGGCCTGGGTCCTAGTTCAGAGGAACATGCAATGGCGGAGCTGAGGCCAGTAAGGCACCAGTCAGGTCTCACACACTCTTGCAGCCTGATCGTCCAGGGACACTAAGGCCTGTTGTGCCTTGCAGGAGGCTCGCTTGTGTTACCTCCTGTGAACTGCGTTTGCCAGCCTGGGGGAATAGCGGTCCCTGGAGATCTTTTCTCAGGGGCTCCTTCCCCTGAGCTGGGGCGGACCTCAGGGACCCAACTCACAGGGCAAGGCAAAACCATATGGACAGGTCTATGCTCTGTAGCAGACTTCTAGTGAACCTCATCTCTCAGGAACATTCTTGGCTCCTATAGAGACACCTCTGTGTGTGAAGCTGCGTACCTAACATAGGGGCACAGAGAGCCTGATTGTCTCAGTTCATTTTGACCCTGTCGTTCAGAAAACAGCTTGAGAATCCATAAAATGCTCTCCCTGACCGCTGAGAGAATTCTCACTGCTGTAGCCCTTGGCACTTTGTAGAAATCCGCACCCAAACACTTCTCCAAATAGGCCTGGGTCCTAGTTCGGAGGAACAGGCAATGGTGGAACTGAGGCCAGCAAGGCAACAGTCAGGTTTCACACACTCTGGCAGCCTGCTCCTCCAGGGACAGTAAGGCCTCTTTTTCTCTGCAGGAGATTCGCTTGCCTCACTTCCTGTGAACAGCGTTTCCCAGCCTCAGCGAAGCCGTTCCTGGAGATCTTTTCTCAGGGACAGTTTCCCCGGAGGTGTGGTGGACCTCGGGGACCCAACTCACAGGGGAAGGAAAAACCACATGGACAGGTCTATGCTCTGTAGGAGAGGTTTAGTGAACCTAATCTCTCAGGAACATTCTTGGCTCCTATAGAGACAACTCTGTGTGTGAAGCTACACTCCCAACATTGGGGAACAGGGATCTTGGTTCTCTCCGTGGGGTGCTGATGCTTTGTAGCAAAGCACCTGCTTGAGAATCCGTCCTCTTAGGCTTCCCTCGCCTTGACAGAAGTCTCATTGCTGTAGCCCTTGGCAGTTTCAAAGAAGAAGACCCTTACCCTTCATAAAGTAGGCCGTTGTCCTAGTTTGAATGGAAAGGCAATAGCTGAGCTGAGGCCAATAAGGAGCCAGTCCCCTCTGACACATTCCCGAAGCCTGCTCCTTCATGGAATATAACTCTAGAATCTTGGAATGTCTTTGCAAGGCTGGCAAAGGGCAGTCAGATACCAGCACCCTGCCTCTGGAATTACCGACTTCTGAGCAGATCTGGAGGTCTCCTTTAGGAGAAGCTAACCCATTCCTTCCAAATAGAGGCTTCAAAACACAGGCAGGTTGGCGGCCTTTCGTGCCCGAAGGAGGCTTGCTTTTCTTTCCTCCTATGAACTCCAGTTCCCAGCCTCTGGGAAAACCGTATCTTGAAGATATTTTCTCAGGGGTTCTTTCCACGGAGCTGGGGCCGAGCCCGGGGCCCAAAGGCACAGGGGAAGGCAAGACCACATGGACAGGTCTATGCTCTGTAGCAGACCTCTAGTGAACCTCATCTCTCAGGAGCATTCTTGGCTCCTATAGAGACACCTCTGTGTGTGAAGCTGCGTACCTAACATAGGGGCACAGAGAGCCTGATTCTCTCTGTTCATTTTGACGCTGTCATTCAGAAAACAGCTTGAGAATCCATAAAATGCTCTCCCTTACCACTGAGAGAATTCTCACTGCTGTAGCCCTTGGCACTTTGTAGAAATCTGCACCCAAACGCTTTTCCAAGTAGGCCTGGGTGCTAGCTCGGATGAACAGGCAATGACGGAGCTGAGGCCAGTAAGGCAACAGTCAGGTTTCACACACTCTGGCAGCCTGCTCCTCCAGGGACTGTAAGGCCTCTTTTACTCTGCAGGAGATTCGCTTGCCTTACTTCCTGTGAACAGCATTTCCCAGCCTCGGCGAAGCGGTTCCTGGAGATCTTTTCTCAGGGACAGTTTCCCCGGAGGTATGGCGGACCTCGAGGACCCAACTCACAGGGGAAGGCAAAACCACATGGACAGGTCTATGCTCTGTAGGAGAGGTTTAGTGAACCTAATCTCTCAGGAACATTCTTGGCTCCTATAGAGACAACTCTGTATGTGAAGCTACACTCCCAACATTGGTGCACAGGGAGCTTGATTCTCTCCGTGGGGTGCTGATGCTTTATGGCAAAGCACCTGCTTGAGAATCCATCCTCTTAGGCTTCCCTCACCTTGACAGAGGTCTCATTGCTGTAGCCCTTGGCAGTTTGCAAAGAAGAAGACCCTTACCCTTCATAAAGTAGGGCCTTGTCCTAGTTTGAATGGAAAGGCAATAACTGAGCTGAGGTCAATAAGGAGCCAGTCCCGTCTGACACATTCCCGAAGCCTGCTCCTTCATGGAAAATAACTCTAGAATCTAGGAATATCTTTGCAAGGCTAGCAAAGGGCAGTCAGGAACCAGTACCCTGCCTCTGGAATTACCGACTTCTGAGCAGATCTGGAGGTCTCCTTTAGGAGAAGCTAACCCATTCCTTCCAAATAGAGGCTTCAAAACACAGGCAGGTGGGCTGCATTTTTGTTCCCGATGGAGGCGTGCTTTTCTCTCCTCCTACGAACCCCGGTTCCCAGACACTGGGAAAAGTGGATCTTGAAGATATTTTCTCAGGGGTTGTTTCCACGGAGCTGGGGCCGAGCCTGGAGACCCAAAGGCACAGGGGAAGGCAAGACCACATGGACAAGCCTTTGCTCTTTAGTATAGCTCTAATGAACCTCACCCTGTCAGGATCTTTCTTGATTCCTACGGAGACACACCTGTGTGTGAAGCTGCGGCTACAGAGAGCCTGATTCCCTCCGTTTACCGCTGAGTCTGCATTGCCAAGCAACAGCTTGGTAACGCAGCCTGGGGCACTTCTCTTCCCTCGGACAGAGCTCTCCTTGCGGTAGGCCTTGGTAGTTTGCATACAATGGGGCCCTAAGCCCTCTGCAAGTTGGCCTGGCTCCTAGGTCCAAAGGGCAGGCCAGAGCGGAGCTGAGGCTGTCAGGCTCCAGACACATCTCCCATACTCCTACATCCTGCTCCTACCCGGGCGTGAACGCTAGAAGCTGGGAAGGTACCTGGACCGTGCAGGGGCGGGGCGAACGCGGGCGGCGTGGGGCGGGGGTCGGCTTCTGGCGGGGGTGGGGGCGGGCTTCCCAGTTGTGCTCTCAGAGGTGGACACTGAGGCTGAAAACTCGCAGGGAGCGCACCCGGGACTGGGTAAACCCGGGCTGCGGGGGTCGAGATTCAGATGGCTTTGGGTGGGGGTCGGTCCCAGTTGTGCTCCCGGGGTTGCCACTGCGGCTGGGAACGCGCAGGGAGCGCGGCAGGGGCGGGGCTAACCCTGGCGGAGCGGGGCGGGGTCGGCTCATGGGGGGGATGGGGAGGGGTTCCCAGTTGCGCTCTCAGGGGTTGCAACTGCGGCTGGGAACGCCCATTTCGTCCGCTCCTGGGTCCCCAAGGATCGCCATCCCGTGGGTGCAGTGGAGGGCTGCGGACCACAGGTAAGGGAACTGGGACTGCGTGGAGCAGGGAACCAAGTATTCCGCCGTCTGTTGGCACATTCTCGGAGCTCCCCAACCTGGCGGTCGCAGAAAGGCCTTGCCTTTGGGGTCAAGGCCTTTACCGCTCCACCCCTCTGCTGAAAAATCTCAGAGTCTGCGCGGTTTTTCCAAGCAGCCTAGTGTCCGCTGGAAGTCCAAGGGACAGAACACTGAACTCTGGCCGGCTGGCCCAGCCCTGCTTCTGGCACTTTGTAAGCCAGCGGGCCCTTGAGCACCTGCTGGGATGGGAAAGGGAAGGGTCCATGGATTGCACCCTAGAAACTTAGTAGGGTGCATGGATTTCAAACCCTGGTGGCCGCCCAGGCAGCAAAGAACTGGGGAGGGCACCTTGCTGCCCTTTCATGGCAGAATCTGTGGTTGTCCAGCTGCGTGGGCCTTTTCATGAGGACCCTGTGCAATAAAAGTTTTGTGTTTTGGAACTGAATAATTAGAACGTGTAAAAGCTTTAAATTATGTGGTGGTGTAATTAAAAAACAAAACAAAACCAAGCTCCAAGTGTTTTGCAAATGGAGGTTTAAATATTGAAGGACTGTATTCCTTGCACTGTGGCATTCTATCAAGAAGTGTGCAGGATTTTTTTTTTTTTAAGAAAAGTGTTCGAAGTGAGGGAAACAGGAAACCCAGAGGTGCCCCTGTATTTTGGGGAAGGCCTTAGGAGGTCACTTGGAAATGCTGCTGGCTGTGCGGGAGGGGGGCAGATGGGCTGTGCAGGCTTGTCCTTTGCATGGATGTTCTTGTGTGTGGAAACCCAGCTCGGAGCCATCTCCTGATGTGTAAGAATTTCGCAGACAAACCTTGAGCTAAGCAATGCATTTTTTCCTAAGAAAATGTTTGTCTTAAGTGATGTAAATATCCTATGTATTTCTGCTAGACTCTGGCTTCAGGTCGGTTCCCCCAAAAGGCTCAGAAGCGATTTGAACAAAACAGCATGTTTTCCTCCTAGCTTGTTCTCCTTATCTATGTTAAGGAAATGATATATTTGCCTGCAATACTGCCTTTCTTCAAGATTCATGTCAATCAAGTTTTGGCCCGGGATGACTCACCTGCTGCCAATATTATCTCAATGCATGTCGTGGGGGAGGGGCCTGGTGCCATTCCCTGAAACAGTTCCTTTCTTTCCTTAGCTGACTGCTAGTGCCTGTAGAATATCTGGCTAAAGACCAGCAGGGGGTACTCTTACTACCCACCCCCCACCCCGCCTCGAGTCTAAGTCAGCAGCTTTCTCTATCTCTTTAATACTTTAATAACACTTGATGACACAAAAGCTCTGAGGGATCAAATCATATCAAATCTTCATTTCAGATTGAAGATGCATTCCATGGTATTGCCATCTTAAGTCTTTCCATCGTTATGGAATATCTGTCCATGTATTCAGGATAGTTTTCAGCCAGGGTGTATAATTTCCAGTGTGCCAGTCTTGTCATCCTCGTTACATCCATGGCAAAGTGTTTTATTCATGTTGATATTATTGAAAGGGAATTTTTTAAAATTCCTTTTCAGATTATTATCTGCTAATGTATACAGATAAAACTGTGTAATCATTCATTTTTATCAGTTTGGACAGCTTGATAGTTGTCTTTAATTTCTTTACTTTCTGACACTTTAAGATTATCCTGGGACACATATGTAATGCCTCACCCCTAAATTCAGACATGTGTTCAAAGAACTTCTGTCCTTTTATTTATTTATTTATTTATTTATTCTTTAACATTGAAATCGTTTTGACTATGCTGGGTGTTTGTTGCTAGATGGAAGTAGCTAGGACCTCTGGACTGCAGTCTCTCATCTCTTGCTGACCTCTTGTTGACCTCTGCAGAATCCTGGTAGGTGGGAGCTTGTTAGTTCCTTGTTCCTTATCAGAACCTCCTGTGGTAAGTGTTTTTCTCTTCTCTGTTGCCTGGTAAGGGTGGGTGGTCATGGGCATCCCAAAGTTGGCTAGAAGTTAATTATTTAGGCAGGCTTGTGCACAGATATGGGAGAAGGCAATGGCACCCCACTCCTGGAAAATCCTAAGGATGGAGGAGCCTGGTAGGCTGCAGTCCATGGGGTGGCTAAGAGTCGGACACCACTGAGTGACTTCATTTTCACTTTTCACTTTCATGCATAGGAGGAGGAAATGGCAACCCACTCCAGTGTTCTTGCCTAGAGAACCCCAGAGACTGCGGGGCCTGGTGGGCTGCCATCTATGGCGTGGCACAGGGTCGGCCTCAACTGAACCACTTAGCAGCTGCAGCAGCAGTGCATAGATATCAAAGGGGATGAGAACAGTCAGGTAGGATCACATATGTCATCGTGAAACAATACTTCTCCTCTTAGCCAAAGCTAACGAAAGATTTCTGTTCTAGGTCAACCTAGAAGAGATCACTTAAGAGGTAAAGAAACTTAAACTCCATTAGCAAAGGCAGTTCAACATCTCAAGAAAACTTGTGCTAGGCACAAAACTCTTTTCTGGGGGCCTACTTTCCCTACAACCTCCTTATCCCATTCTGTACCCATTCCTTTGCTTCTCCCGTCCTGAAAATGCCACCTGTAAGACAGAACTACTTCGTTTTCCTTCTTAAAGTGTGATTGCATTGCAGACATTCTTGTAATAACAAGTCATACATTTCCCTTCAGCAACCAAGAACTGACTCTTATATTGGCATTTGATAGATTGGTGAGCATACCTATCAGTGATAATAGCGCCCACCCCGCTTCCTGCAAGAACAGAACAAAACAAAACAAAACAAAAAAATTGCTTTCTTACATTTAATATGTTCGGATGGTGCCAGTCACTATTCATGCAGAGTCAAAAATCTCTTTTGTTTCTGTGTAAAAGGGAGGTCCTTTCAAGTCGTGAATGTTTAAGAAGTTTCATTTATTTGGAAGTGACCTAGCTATTCAATACACTGTCGTCACTTAGTTTAGCACCAGGATAGAAACTCAGGTAACCAAAACACCTGGAGGAACGATTGTAAGTTCAGTTCAGTTCAGTTGCTCAGTCGAGTCTGACTCTTTGTGACCCCGTGGCCTGCAGGACGCCAGGCTTCCGTGTCCATCACCAACTCCAGGGGCTTGCTCAAACTCATGTCCATCGAGTCAGTGATGCCATCCCACCATCTTATCCTCTGTCATCCCCTTCTCCTCTGCCTTCAATCAAGACTATGAGAGGCGGATATTTTAGAGTATAATTATTGTTAAGAGTTTATCTAAAAGCTCATATCACATTTACATTTTTTACATTGGTTGTTGCTGTTTCCAGGTACTTTCTTGCTGACAAGCTTGTGACACATATAACAATAGAGCAATTTTTACCTTAGAAGAAACCTAGGCACTATGAACATGTTGTGCTTAATGTTGTTGACTCTTAGACATGTCTATAGTGGAGGAGCAAAACCAAAAATACTAGATATTTAATATTGACTAGTTCCCAGTTCACGGGACTCTGACATTCATTTAGGCAATGTTTTCTTGTATTTCCAGCAGTTTGATTTGGAAGGGCTGCCTTGTCTTGAGACCATTGAAATCAGAACTCAGAACTTGAGCAATATTATCAAAAAACACAAGGCTCACACTGACATATACCTTAATCCAGACAGACAGACAAGACATCTTCCAGTTTTCCGCCTGAGATTTAAAATATTTCTTTGAGCCGTTTTCCTGGGAAGTGGGGGGGGGGAGTGGGGGTGGCAGCGAGGCAGGCTTGGGTAACAAGCTAATTGTTGGTCATTGCATATGCAAAGAACCAGCTTTCCGGGTTCCAAGGAAAAAAGCTTCCTTGGTACCCAATTTTGTTTGGATCTATAGACTCTCATGGCCCTCCTAGGTCAGGACATCTTTCCTTTCTGTAGTCCTCGTTTGAACCCTAAATGATAGACAGCTTGGATTGTCTCTGTGGGGTGGATGTATTGTCCTCGTGTTTGACCTGGCGGCAGTAGCGAGGTCCGAGAGCCTCTCCTGGAACCGGGCGTGGGGACAGGGCTCACCGGGAGCCCCTGGTGGAAGTGGGCAATGCGCCGGGAGCGCGCCAGGGGCGGGGCGATCCCAGGCGGCGCGGGTCGGGGTTCCGGTCGGGAGGGGGTGGGGGGTGGTAACAGTTGTGCTCTCGGGGGTCCCCACTGCAGCTGGAAACGCGCTGGGAGTGCGGCAGGGGCGGGGTGAACCCGGGTGGCGCGGGGCGGGGTTCGGCTCCTGGCGGGGGTGGGGGAGGGCTTCCCAGTTGTGCTCTCGGTGGTGGCCACTGAGGCTGGAAACGCGCCGGGAGCGCCCCCGGGGCGGGGTAAACCTGGGCTGCGCGGGTCGAGATTTAGATGGCTGTGGGTGGGGGTTCGGTCCCAGTTGTGCTCTCCGGGGTCGCCACTGCGGCTAGGAACGCCCATTTCCTATGCTAATGTGTCCCCAAGGATCCACATCTAGTGGGTGCAGCGGAGGGCTGCGGGCCACAGGTCAGAGAACTGGGACTGCTTGGAGCAGGGAACCACGTATTCCGCCCTCTGTTGGCACATTCTCGGAGCTCCCCAACCTGGCGGTTGCAGAAAGGCCTCGCCCTTGGTGTCAAGGCCTTTACCGCTCCACCCCTTTGCTGAAAAATCTCAGTCTGCACGGTTTTCCCAAGCAGCCTAGTGTCCCCTGGAAGTCCAAGGGACAGAACCCTGAACTCTGGCCGGCTGGCCCAGCCCTGCTTCTGGCACTTTGTAGGCCAGCGGGCCCTGGAGCACCTGCTAGGATGAGAAAGGGAAGGGTCCGCGAATTGCACCCTAGAAAGTTAGTAGGGTGCATGGATTTCAAACCCTGGTGGCCGCCCAGGCAGCAAAGAAGTGGGGAGGGCACCTTGCTGCCCTTTCATGGCAGAATCTGTGGCTGTCCTGATGCATGGGCCTTTTCATGGGGACCTTGTGCAATAAAAGTTTGGTGTTTTGGTACTGAATAATTAGAAATTGTAAAAAGTTTAAATTATGTGGTGGTGTAATTAAAAAACAAAACAAAACCAAGCCCCAAGTGTTTGGCACAGGGAGGTTTAAGTATTGAAGGCCTGTTTTCCTTGCACTGTGGCATTCTATCAAGAAGTGTGCAGGATTTTTTTTTTTTTTAAGAAAAGTGTTCGAAGAGCTTGAAACAGGAAACCCAGAGGTGCCCCTGTATTTTGGGGAAGGCCTTAGGAGGTCACTTGGAAATGCTGCTGGCTGTGGGGGAGGGGGGCAGATGGGCTGTGCAGGCTTGTCCTTTGCATTCATGTTCTTGTGTGTAGAAACCCAGCTCGGAGCCATCTCCTGATGTGTAAGAATTTCGCAGACAAACCTTGAGCTAAGCAATGCATTTGTTCCTGAGGAAATGTTTGTCTTAAGCGATGTAAATATCCTATGTATATCCGCTGGACTCTGGCTTCAGGTCGGTTCCCCCAATAGGCTCAGAAGCGACTTGAACAAAACAGAATATTTTCCTCGTACCTTGTTCTCCTAATCTATGTTAAGGAAATGATGTATTTGCCTGGAATACTGCCTTTCTTCAAGATTCATGTCAATCAGTTTTTGGCCCAGGATGACTCACCTGCTGCCAATGTGACCTCAAGGCATGTCGTGGGGGAGGGGCCTGGTGCCATTCCCTGAGACAGTGCCTTTCTTTCCTTAGCTGACTGCTAGTGCCTGTAGAATATCTGGCTAGAGACCAGCAGGGCGTACACCCCGCCTCAAGTCTAAGTCAGCAGCTTTCTCTATCTCCTTTATACTTTAATAACAATTGATGACACAAAAGCTCTGAGCGATCAAATCATATCAAATCTTCATTTCAGATTGAAGATGCATTCCATGGTATTGCCATCTTAAGTCTTTCCATTGTTATGGAATATCTGTCCATGTATTCAGGATAGTTTTCAGCCAGGGTGTATAATTTCCAGTGTGCCAGTCTTGTCATCCTCGTTACATCCATGGCAAAGTGTTGTATTCATGTTGACATTATTGAAAGGGAATTTTTTTTAATTCCTTTTCAGATTATTATCTGCTAATATATACAGAAAAAAGTGTGTAATCTTTCGTTTTTATCAGTTCGGACAGCTTGATAGTTGTCTTTAAATTCTTTCCTTTCTCATACTTTAAGATTTTCTGGGCACCGTACATGTACTGCCTCACCCCTAATCTCAGTCATGTGTTCAAAGGACTTCTGTCCTTTATTTGTTTACTTATTTTTTGCAACATTGAATTCGTTTTGACTATGCTGGGTCTCTGCTGCAAGATGGAAGTTGCTAGGACCTCTGGACTGCAGTCTTCCATCTCCTACTGACCTCTTGTTGACCTCTGCAGAATCCTGGTTGGCGGGAGCTTGTTAGTTCCTTGTTCCTTACCAGGACCTCCTGTGGTAAGTGTTTTTCTCTTCTCTGTTGCCTGGTAAGGGTGGATGGTCATTGGCATCCCAAAGCTAGCTAGAAGTCAATTATTTAGGCAGGCTTGTGCATAGATATGGGAGAAGGCAATGGCACCCCACTCCAGTACTCTTGCGTGGAAAATCCCATGGATGGAGGAGCCTGGTAGGCTGCAGTCCATGGGGTGGTTAAGAGTCGGACACCACTGAGCGACTTCACGTTCACTTTTCACTTTCATGCATGGGAGGAGGAAATGGCAACCCACTCCAGTGTTCTTGCCTAGAGAACCCCAGGGACTGCGGGGCCTGGTGGGCTGCCGTCTATGGGGTCGCACAGAGTCGGACACGACTGAAACGACTTAGCAGCAGCGGCGGTGGCAGCAGCAGCAGAAGCAAGGCATCGATATCAAAAGGGCTGCAAACAGTCAGGAAGGATCACATATGTCACCGTGAAACACTACTTCTCCACTTAGCCAAAGCTAACCAAAGATTTCTGTTCTAGGTCAACCTAGAAGAGATCACTTAAGAGGTAAAGAAACTTAAACTCCATTAGCAAAGGCAGTTCGACATCTCAAGAAAACTTGTGCTAGGCACAGAACTCTTTTCTGGGGGTCCACTTTCCCTACAACCTCCTTATCCCATTCTGTACCCATTCCTTTGCTTCTCCCATCCTGAAACTGCCACCTGTAAGACAGAACTACTTCGTTTTCCTTCCTCAAGTGCCATTGCATTCCACATACTTTCTTGATATAACAAGTCATACATTTCCCTTCAGCAACCAAGAACTGACTTTTATATTGGCATTGCCTATAGCCCGCCCCTCTCCCCCCACCCCCAAGAACAGAACAAAACAAAACAAAACAATTGCTTTCTTACATTTAACATGTCAGGATGGTGCCAGACACTATTCATGGAGAGTCAAAAATCTCTTTTGTTTCTGTGTAAAAGGGAGGTCCTTTCAAGTCGTGAATGTTTCAGAACTTTCATTTATTTGGAAATGACCTAGCTATTCAATACACTGTCGTCACAAGGATAGAAACTCGGGTAACCAAAACACCTGGAGAAACGTTTGTTAGTTCAGTTCAGTTCAGTTGCTCAGTCGTGTCTGACTCTTTGGGACCCCGTGGCCTGAAGGACACCAGGCTTCCGTGTCTGTCACCAGCTCCAGGGGCTTGCTCAAACTCATGTCCATCGAGTCAGTGATGCCATCCAACCATCGTACCCTTGTCATCCCCTTCTCCTCTGCCTTCAATCAAGACTATGAGAGGCAGATATTTTAGAGTATAATTATTGTAAAGAGTTTGTCTAAAAGCTCATATCACATTTACATTTTTTACTTTTGTTGTTGTCATTTCCAGGTAGTTTCTTGCTGACAAGCTTGTGACAGATATAACAATAGAGCAATTTTTACCTTAGAAGAAACCTAGGCACTATGAACATGTTGTGCTTAATGTTGTTGACTCTTAGACATGTCTATAATGGAGGAGCAAAACCAAAAATACTAGATATTTAATATTGACTAGTTCCCAGTTCACGGGACTCTGACATTCATTTAGGTCAATGTTTTCTTGTATTTCCAGCAGTTTGATTTGGAAGGGCTGCCTTGTCTTGAGACCATTGAAATCAGAACACAGAACTTGAGCAATATTATCAAAAAACACAAGGCTCACACTGACACATACCTTAATCCAAACAGACAGACAAGACATCTTCCAGGTTTCCGCCTGAGATTTAAAATATTTCTTTGAGCCAGTCTTCTGGGGAGTGGGGGGATGGAGGTGGCAGTAAGGCAGGCTTGGGTAACAAGCTAATTGTTGGTCATTGCATATGCAAAGAACCAGCTTTCCGGGTTCCAAGGAAAAAATTTCCTTGGTAACCAACTTTGTCTGGTTCTATAGAATATCATGGCCCTCCTAGGTCAGGTCATCTTGCCTTTCTGTAGTCCTCGTTTTATCCCTAAATCATAGACAGCTTGGATTGTCTCTGTGGGGTGTATGTATTGTCCTCATGTTTGACCTGGCGGCAGCAGCGAGGTCCGAGAGCCTCTCCTGGAACCGGGCGTGGGGACGGGGCTCACCGAGAGCCACTGGTGAAGGTGGGCAGCGCCCCTGGAGCGCGGCAGGGGTGGGGCGCCCCGGGAGGCGCAGGGCGGGTGTCGGCTCCTGGCGGGGGTAGGGGAGGGCTTCCCAGTTGTGCTCTCGGAGATGGCCACTGCGGCTGGAAACGCGCCGGGAGCGCAGCCAGGGTGGGGTAAACCTGGGCTGCACAGGTCGTGATTCCGCTCGCTGTGGGTGGGGGGTCGGTCCCTGTTGTGCTCCCGGGGGTCGCCAATATGGCTGGGAACCCGCCGGGAGCCCGGCAGGGCCGGGGCGAAACCTGGCGGTGCGGGGCGGGGTGGGGGTCCCTTCGCAGCAGGGGTCGGCTCCTGGCAGGGGTGGGGGAGGGCTTTCCAGATGTGCTGTTGGGGGTCGCCATTGCGGCTGGGAATGCCCATTTCGTGAACTCCTGGATCCCCAAGGATCGGCATCCATTGGCCACAGCGGAGGGGTGCGGAACACAGGTAAGGGAACGGGGACTGCGTGGAGCAGGGAACCATGTATTCCGCCCTGTGTTGGCACAGTCTCAGAGCTCCCCAACCTGGCGGTCGCAGGAAGGCCTCGTCTTTGGGGTCAAGGCCTTTACCACTCCACCCCTCTGCTGAAAATCCTCAGAGTCTGCGCGGTTTTCCCAAGCAGCCTAGTGTCTGCTGGAAGTCCAAGGGACAGAACCCTGAATTCTGGCCGGCTGGCCCAGACCTGCTTCTGGCACTTTGTAGGCCAGCGGGCCCTGGAGCACCTGCTAGGATGGGAAAGGGAAGGGTATGCGAATTGCACCCTGGTGGCCGCCGAGGCAGCAAAGAAGAGGGGAGGGCACCTTACTGCCCTTTAATGGCAGACAGAATCTGTGGCTGTCCTGCTGCGTGGGCCTTTTCATGGGGACCTTGTGCAATAAAAGTTTACCGGTGAACTTAGGGAACTTCCCAGTGTGCTTCTGACAGATGAGGGATGCTGTGGAGTTGGCGGGGCCTCTCAGGACTCTGCTGGGTTTGGCGCAATGGAAGAGGGCCTCATCTCCAGGGAAGGCAGGAACCTCAGGCTTCCTCTCCGTTTCGGACTCCGACCGCAGGGTCCCTGCAGAGTTGGGACAGGAGAGTCAGGAATCGTCTTGTCTGAGGAAGGGAACTCCGCTTGCCTCTCGAGGTGCTCAGGGGGTCTCAGGCCCCTTGTTGAGCTGTGTGTGGAACCTGCGGGTATTTCCGGAAATGCACGACGGTGACAGTGCCCCTTCGTGTTGTGCCTTCACCCACTGGGTTTCCTTCGAAGAGGTGTCTGGGCCTCGGGTTCTTTTTAAGAGCGGACCGGGAAATCGGGGTCTTTCGGCATGTGGGACCACCCACGGGGCTAGTCTCAAATTTCCTAGTGAGGCCGGCTTCATCCTGACGTGTGCCGGGAAGGCCGGGGACCCTTCCAGACAACGCAGGGGGATCGACTCTCCTGTCGCCATCAGGAGGGGAGAAGGGGCTCAGATGAAGTGGGGCCGGAACCCTCGGTGTTACCCTCGAGAGAAACCGGCGTGTGGGGGACTTCTGGGGGTTGCATGAAAGGAGTCAGGTACCATATCGTACTTCAGGACAGAACCTGGGACTTCCCTTGAGACGCCATAGCGGGCAAGGGCCTCATTTTGCGAAGACGTTGGAACCATGTGGATTTTCTCGAGTTGCGGCGGGATTCTAGAGTTACGACGGGGATTTCAGGCTTCCTCTTGTGTTGGCCCCGGGAAGCCTAATCTTCCATTCGAATTGCGAGGGAAAGCTTGGGGTTGCACTCGAGTCACTGCAGGGCCAAAGAGACCTCATCTAGGCCTGTGTCCGGGACTTAACGTTCCTCTCAAGGGAAGACAGGGATCTCAGGGTGGCGTTCCAGACTCCCCCGGGGAGTCAGGCCTAGCCTCGAGGGCAAGCAAAGGATGCCGCTCTCCTCTCAAGTCGCGACGCAGATCTCTTGGAGCCCACTGAGTGGCCTCAAGGGAGTCAGGCCTTCTCTTCAGTTTGGAGAGAGGACTCAGGATTGCGGTCTGGGTCAGGCAGGAAAAGAAGGCCCTCACCTCGCGAGGATGGGGGCTTCTCAGGGGTTTCCTCGAGCTGCGGCGCCCGTGGGGGTTTTTCACGAGGCAAGACGAGGATCTCAGGGAGCCTCTCGTGCGGTGCCAGGGAAGTCAGGTCTCTCTGCGCGTGGCGAGGGGGAGCGCGTCATGGCTCTCGAGTCATGGGAGAGGACTAGGGCCTCCAGACGCGTTGAAGAAGGACACTCGAGGTCTTTCTGGGGTTGCGGCGGGAAAGCCTCATTTCCCTCGACTTCTGCCAGGGACCTGAGGGAACTTCCCATGGTGCCTCTGATAGGTGAGGGATGCTGTGGAGTTGGCGGGGCCTCTCGGGACTCCGCTGGGCTTGGCGCAATGGAAGAGGGCCTCATCTCGAGGGGAGACAGGAAACTTAGGCTTCCTCTCCTTTTCGGACTCCAACCACAGGGTCCCTGCAGAGTTGGGACAGGAGAGTCAGGCCTCGTCTTGTCTGAGGAAGGGAACTCCGCTTGCCTCTCGAATTGCTCAGGGTGTCTCACGTACCTCGTCGAGCTGTGTGTGGAAACCGCGGGTTTTTCCGGACGACTCACGGGGGTGTCAGTGCCCCTTCGAGTGGTACCTTCACCCACAGGGTTGCCTTCGAAGAGGGGTCCAGGCCTCGGGTCCTCCTCAAGAGCGGACCGGGGAATCGGGGGCGTTCGGCATGTGGCACCACCCACGTGGCTCGTCTCGAATTTCCCCGTGAGACCGGCCTCATCCTGAGGTGCGCCGGGAAGGCCGGGAACCCCTTCTGGACCACGCAGGGGAATCGCCTCTCCTGTCGCGATCAGGAGGGGAGAAGGGGCTCAGATGAAGCTGTGCCGGGACTCTCGGTGTTCACCTCGAGGGAACCCGGCGTGTCAGGGAACTTTTGGGTGTCGTACGAAGGGTGTCAGGTACCGTTTCGCACTTCAGGGCGGAACATGGGACTTCCCTTGAGACGCCGTAGTGGGCAAGGGCCTCATCTTGCGAAGACGTTGAAACCACGTATTTTTTCTCGATTTGCGGTGGGATTCTCGAGTGACGACGGGGATTACAGGCTTCCTCCTCTGTTGGCCCTGGGAAGCCCCGTCTTCCATTCGAGGTGCGAGGGAAAGCTGGGGGCTTCCTTGAGTCACTGCAGGGCCAAAGAGACCTCATCTAGGCGTGTGTCCAGGACCTAATGTTCCTATCCAGGGAAGGCAGGGATCTCGGGGTTGCATTCCAGGATCCCCCGGGGTGCCAGGCCTCGTCTCGAGGGGAAGCCAAGGACTCCGCTGTCCTCCCAAGTCGCGACACGGATCTCTTGGAGCCCCCTAGTGGCCTCAGTGGAGTCAAGCCTCCTCTTCATTTTGGAGAGAGGGCTCGGGATTGTTCTCCAGGCCATGTAGGAAAAGAAGGCCCTTCACCTCGTGAGGACGGGGGCGTCTCAGGGGTTTCCTTGAGCTGCGGCGCCCTTGGGGGTTTTCTCGCGAGGCACGACGAGGATCTCAGGGAGCCTCTCGTGCGGCGCCAGGGAAGTCAGGTCTCCATGCGCTTGGCGAGGGGGAGCGCGTCCTGGCTCTCCAGTCACGGGAGGGGACTAGGGCCTCGAGACGCGTTGAAGAGGGACTATCGAGGTTTTCTCGGGTTGTGTCGGGAAAAGTCATTTCCCTCGACTTCTGCCGGGGACCTTAGGGAACTTCCCAGGGTGTCTCTGAGAGTTGATGGATACTGTGGAGTTGGTGGGGCCTCTGGACTCCGCTGGGTTTGTCGCAATGGAAGAGGGCCTCATCTCGAGGGGAGGCAGGAACCTCAGACTTCCTCTCTGTTTCGGACTCAGACCGCAGGGTCCCTGCAGAGTTGGGACAGGAGAGTCAGGCTACGTCTTTTCTGAGGAATGGAACTCCTCTTGCCTCTCGAGTTGTTCATCGGGTTTCAGGCCCCTTGTCAAACTGTGTGTGGAATCTGCAGGTTTTTCCAGACGATGCACGGGGGTGTCAGTGATCCTTCGATTTGTGCCTTCATCCACAGGGTTGCCTTCGAAGAGGTGTCCGGGCATCGGGTTCTTATGAAGAGCAGACTGGGAAATCAGGGTCGTTCAGCATTTGGCAGCACCCACGTGGGTTGTCTCGAATTTCCTCATGAAACCGGCCTCATCCTGAGGTGTGCCGCGAAGGTCATGAAACTCTTCCAGACAAAGCAGAGGAATCGACCCTCCTGTGGCGATCAGGAGGGGAGAAGTGTCTCAGATGAAGTGCTGCTGGGAACCTCGGTGTTTCCCTCAAGTGAGACAGGTATGTCGGGTAACTTTTGGGGTCACATAAAGCGTTCCAAGTACCGTTTCACTCTTCAAAATGGAACGTTGGACTTCTCTTGGGGTGCTCCAGTGAGCAAGGGCCTCATCTTGGAATGACTGCGGAACCACTTGGTTTTTCTCGAGTTGCGGTGGGATATTTGAGTTACCACAGGGAATTCATGCTTTCTCTTGTGTTGGCCCACAAAAGTCTTATCTTCCATTCGAGATTTGAGGAAGAGCTGGAGGTGCGCTCTAGTCACTGAAGGCAAAAGAGACCCCACCAAGGCTTGTGTGCAGGACCTAATGTTCATCTCAAGACTCGACAGAAATCTCGGGGTTGCATTCCAGACTCACCTTGGAGTCAGGCCTCGTCTCGAGGGGAAGCAAAGGACTCTGCTCTCCTCTCGAGTCGGACGGGTATGTCTTGCAGCCCACTGAGTGGCTTAAAGGGAGTCAAACCTCCTCTGGTGTTTGGAGGGAGGACACGGGATTGCTCTCCAGGCAATGCATGAAATGAAGGCCCTCATCTCCCAATGACTGGGGCGTCTCGTAGGTTTTCTCGAGCTGTGGCGCTAGTGTGGGGTTTCTCACGAAGTAAGACTGGGAGCTCAGTGAGCCTCTCACGTGGTGCCAGGGCAGTCAGGTCTCTATGCACGTGGTGAGAGGGAGCCCGTCATTGTTCTCGAGTCATGGTAGGGGAATTGGGCCTGAAGACGTGTTAAAGAAGGACTCTCAAGGCCTTTCTTGGGTTGCAGCAGGAAACCTTGGGTTCCATCGACTTGTGCCAGTGACCTCAGGAAGCTTCTCAGCGTGCCTCTGAGAAGTGAGGGTCACTGTGGAGTTGGGAGGGGCCTCTCGGAACTCCACTGGGTTTGGTGCAATGGAAGAGGGCCTCATGACAAGTTGAGGCAGGAACCTCAGGGTTCCTCTCCTGGCTTCGAATGCGCCGGATCTGACTCGGATCCCAGACTCCCTGCAGAGTTGGGACAGGAGAGTCAGGCCTCGTCTTGTGTGGAGGAATGGAACTCCGCTTGACTCTCGCGTTGTTCATGGGGTGACAGGCCACTTGTCGATTTGTATGTGGAACTTGCGGGTTTTTCTGGACGATGCACCGGGGTGTCACTGCCCCTTCGTGTTGTGCCTTGATCCACAGGATTGCCTTCGAGTTGGGTTCTGCCATCGGGTTCTTATCAAGAGCGGACCAGGGAATCGGGGTCTTTTGGCATGTCGCACCACCCATGAGGCTATGTCTCGAATTTCCTCGTGAGACTGGCCTCATCTTGATGTGCGCCAGGAAGGTCGAGAACGCCTTCCAGACAAAGCAGGGGAATCGAACCTCCTGTCGCGATCAAGAGGGGAGAAGAGTCTCAGATGAAGTGGTGCCGGGAACCTCGGTGTTCTCCTCAAGTGAGACTGGTATGTCGGGGAACTTTTGGGGTCGCATCAAGGGTTCCAAGTAACTTTTCGCTCTTCAATACGGAACGTGGGACTTCTCTTGAGACGCTGTAGCGGGCAAGGGCCTCATCTTTCGATGACGGGGGAACCACGTGGTTTTTCTTGAGTTGCGGCGGGATTCTCGAGTTACGACGGGGAATTCAGGCTTCCTCTTCAACTGGCCCAGGGACGTCCAGTTTTCATTCGAATTGCGAGTTAGAACTGGGGATTGCTCTCGAGACACTGCAGGGCCAAATAGACCTCATCTAGGCTTGTGTCCAGGACTTAATGTTCCTCTGCTGGGGCGACAGCGATCTCGGCATTGCATTCTCGACTCACCCTGGGAATCAGGCCTCGTCTCGAGGGGAAGCCAAGGACACCGCTCTCCTCTCGAGTCGCGACGGGTATATCTTGGAGCTCACTGTGTGGCCTAAAATGAGTCAAGCCTCCTGTGGAGTTTGGAGAGAGGACTCAGGATTGCTCTCCAGGACATACAGGAAAAGAAGGCCCTCATCTCGTGAGGACTGGGGCGTCTCGTGTGTATTCTCGAGCTGCGGCTCCAGTGTGGTGTTGCTCACGAGGTATAATGGGGAGCTCAGGGAGCCTCTCCTGTGGCGCCAGGGAAGTCAGGTTTCTATGCGCGTGGCTAGGGGGAGCGCGTCATTGCTCTCGAGTCATGGTAGGGGAATCGCACCTCAAGACGCGTTTAAGAAGGACTCTCGAGGTCTTTTACGGGTTGGGGCAGGAAACCCTTGGTTCCCTCGACTTGTGCCGGTGATCTCAGGAAGGTCTAAGGGTGCCTCTGAGAAGTCAGGGATACTGTGCAGTTGGGAGGGGCCTCTCAGGACTCCACTGGGTTCGGTGCAATGGAAGAGGGCCTCATCTCGAGTGGAGGCAGGAAACTCATGTTTCCTCTCCTGACTTCCCCTGGGCCAGATCTGACTCGGATCGCAGTTTCGCTGCAGAGTTCGAACAGGAGAGTCAGGCCTCGTCTTGTGTGGAGGAATGGAACTCTGCTTGCCTCTCCAGTTGTTCACGGGGTGACAGGTCACTTCTCGAGCTGTGTGTGGTACCTGCGGGTTTCTCCGGACGATACCTGGGGGTGTCAGTGCCCCTTCGTGTTGTGCCTTCATCAAAAGGGTTATCTTCAAAGAGGTGTCCGGGCATTGGGATCTTATCAAGAGTGAACCGGGAAATCGGGGTCTTTCGGCATGTGTCACCATCCACGAGGCTATGTCTCGAATATCCTCGTGAGACCGGCCTCATCCTGAGATGCACCGGGAAAGGTGGGAACCCCTTCAAGACAAAACAGGGGAATCAACCCTCCTGTCACGATCAGGAGGGGAGAAGGGGCCCAGATGTAGTGGTGCCGGGAACCTCGGTGTTCTCCTCGAGTCAGACCGGTGTGTCGAGGAACTTTTGAGGTCGCATCAAGGGTGCCAATACCGTTTCGCACTTCAAGACGGAACGTGGGACTTCTCTTGAGACGCTGTAGGGGGCAAGGGCCTCATCTTGCGATGACGGGGGAACCACGTGGCGTTTCTCGAGTTGTGGCGGGATTCTCGAGTTTCGACGGGGAATACAGTCTTCCTCATGTGTTGGCCCAGGGAAGTCCTATCTTCCATTCGAGTTTCAAGGGAGAGCTGGCGATTGTCCACGAGTCACTGCAGGGCAAAATAGACCTCATCTAGGCTTGTGTCCAGGACTTAATGTTCGTCCCTAGGGGCGACAGGGATCTGGGGGTTGCATACCAGACTCACCCGGGGAATCAGGCCTCGTCTCGAGGGGAAGCAAAGAACTCCGCTGTCCTTTTGAGTCGCGATGGGTATCTCTTGGAGCCCACTGTGTGCCCTAAAGGGAGTCAAGCCTCCTGTGGTGTTTGGATAGAGGACTCGGGATTCCTCTCCAGGCCATGCAGGAAAAGAAGGCCCTCATCTCGCGATGACGGCGGCATCTCGTGGGTTTTCTAGACTGCCGCGCTAGTGCCGGGTTTCTGACGAGGTACGAGAGGGAGCTCAGGGAGCCTCTCGTGTGGCTCCAGGGAAGTCAGGTCCCCATGAGATGGCTAGGGGGAGTTCGTCATTGCTCTCGAGTCATGGTAGGGTAATCGGGCCTCAAGACGGGTTGAAGAAGGACTCTCGAGGTCTTTCTCGGGTTACTGCATAAAACCCAGGGTTCCCTTGACTTGTGCCTGCGACCTCAGGGAGCTTCTCAGAGTGCCTCTGAGAAGTCAGGGATACTGTGCAGTTTGGAGGGTCCTCTCGAGACTCCTCTGCATTTGGTGGAATGTAAGAGGGACTCATCTCGAGTTGAAGCAGGAACCTCAGTGTTCCTCTCCATTTCTGACTCAGATCGCAAGGTCCCTGCATGTTGGTACAGGAGAGTCAGGCCTCGTCTTTTCTGGAGGATGGGACTCCTCTTGCCTCTCGAGTTGTTCTCGAGGTGACAGGCCACTTGTCGAGCTGTGTGTGTAACCTGCCCGTTTTTCCGGATGATGCACAGGTGTGTTAGTGCCCCTTCGTGTTGTACCTTCATACTCAAGGCTGCCTTCCAAGAGGTGTCCGAGCATCGGATTCTTATCAAGAGCGGACCGGGAAATTGGAGTCTTTCAGCAAGTGGCACCACCCACAAAGCTACGTATCGAATTTCCCCATGAGACCGGCCTCATCCTGAGTTGTGCAGGGAAGGTCGGGCCCCCTTGCAGACAAAGCAGGGGAATCGACCCACCGGTCACGATCAGGAGGGGAGAAGGGGCTTAAATGAAGTGGTGCCGGGAACCTCGGTGTTCCCCTTGAGTGAGACCGGCGTGTTGGGGGACTTTTGGGGTCGCATCAAGGGTGCCAAGTACCGTTTCGCATTTCAAGACGGAACCTGGGACATCTTTTGAAACGCTGTAGCGGGCAAGGGCCTCATCTTGCGATGACGGGAGAACCACGTGGTTTTGCTCGAGTTGCGGCGGGATTCTCGAGTTATGACCGGGAATTTAGGCTTCCTCTTGTTGGCCTTGAAATCCAGTCTTCCATTCGGGTTGCGAGGGGGAGCTGGGGATTGCGCTAGAGTCACTGCAGGGCAAAAGAGACCTAATCTAGGCTTGTGTCCAGGATCTAACGTTGCTCTCCAGGGGCGACAGGGATCTCGGGTTTGCATTCCAGACTCATCCGGGGAGTCAGTTCTCACCTCGAGGGTAAGCAAAGAATTCCGCTCTCGTCTCGAGTCGCGATGGGTATCTCTTGGAGCCCACTGTGTGTACTAAAGGGAGTCAAGCCTCCTGTGGAGTTTGGAGAGAGGACTCGGGATTGGACTCCAGGCCATGCAGGAAAAGAAGGCCCTCATCTCGAGATGACGGTGGCGTCTCGTGGGTTTTCTCGAGCTGCGGCGCCAGTGTGGGGTGTCTCATGAAGTACCACAGGGATCTCAGGGAGCCTCTTGTGTGGCGCCAGGAAAATCCAGTATTCCTTTCGAGTTGCGAGTTAGAACTGGGGATTGCTCTCCAGTTACTGCAGGGCAAAATAGACCTCATCTACGCTTGTGTCCAGGACCTAGTGTTCCACTACTGGGCCGACAGGGATCTCAGGGTTGCATTCTCGACTCACCCGGAGATTCAGGCCTCGTCTTGAGGGGAAAAAAAGGACTCCACTCTCCTGTCGATTCGCGACGGGTATCTCTTGGAGCCCACTGCGTGGCGTAAAGGGAGTGAAGCCTCCTATCGAGTTTGGAGAGATGACTCGGGATTGTTTTCCTGGCCATGCAGGAAAAAAGGCCCTCATCTCGCGATGACGGGGGCGTCTCGTGGGTTTTCTCCAGCTGCGGCGCCAGTATCAGATTTCTCACGAGGTACGACAGGGAACTCAGAGAGCCTCTCATGTGGTGCTAGGGACGTCATGTCTCCGTGCATGTGGTGAAGGGAAGTGCGTGATTGCTCTCGAGTCATAGTAGGCGAATTGGGCCTCAAGACGCATTGAAGAAGGACTCTCGAGGTCTTTCTCGGGTTGCAGCAGGGAACCCTGGGTTCCCTCGACTTGTGTCGGTGACCTCAGGCAACTTCTCAGGGTGCCTCTGAGAAGTCAGGGACACTGTGGATTTGGGAGGGGCCTTTCGTTACTCAACTGGGTTTGGTGCAATCGAAGAGGGCCTCATCTCGAATGGAGGCAAGAACCTCAGGTGTCCTCTCCATTTCTGACTCGGGTCGCAGAGTACCTGCCGAGTATGGACAAGAGAGTCACGCCTCGTCTTCTGTGGAGGAATGGATCTCCGCTTGCCTTTCGAGTTGTTCACGGAGTGACAGGCCACTTGTTGAGCTGTGTGTGGAACCTGCGGGTTTTTCCAGACGATGCACAGGGGTGTCAGTGCCCCTTCGTGTTGTGCCTTCATCCAAAGGGTTGCCTTCAAAGAGGTGTCCGGGCATCGGGTTCTTTTCAAGAGCGTACCAGAAAATTGGGGCCTTTCAGCATGTGGTACCACCCACGAGGCTATGTCTCGAATTTCCTCGGGAGACCGGCCTCATCCTGAGGTTCGCCGGGAAGGTAGGGAACCCCTTGCAGACAAAGCAGGGGAATCGATCCACCGGTCACGATCAGAAGGGGAGAAGGGGCTCAGATGAAGTGGTGCCGGGAACCTCGGTGGTCCCCTCGAGTGAGACCGGTATGTCACGGCACTTTTGAGGTCGCATCAAGGGTGCCAAGTACAGTTTCGCACTTCAAGACGGAACGTGGGAATTCTCTGGAGATGCTGTAGCGGGCAAGGGCCTCATATTGCGATGACGAGGGAAACACGTGGTTTTTCTCGAGATGCGGCGGGATTCTCGAGTTACGACGGGGAATTCAGGCTTCCTCTTGTGTTGGCCCAGGAAGACCAATCTTCCATTCAACTTGTCACAGAGAGCTGTGGGTTGCTCTCGAGTCACTTCAGGGCAAAGAGTCCTCATCTAGGCTTGGGTCCAGGACGTAGTGTTCCTCTCCAGGGGCAACAGGGATATCGGGGTCGCATTCCAGTCTCACCTGGTGGGTCACGCCTCGTTTCGAGTGGAAGCAAAGGACTCCACTATCCTCTCGAGTCGGGACGCGTAACTCTTGGAGCCCAATGAGTGGCCTAAAGGGAGTCAAGCGTCCTGTGTAGCTTGGACAGAAGGTTCACGCTTGATCTGCATACCATTCAGTTAAAGATGGCCCTCCTCTCTTGATGACGGGAGCATCTCATGGGTTTTCTCGAGCTGCGGCGTCAGTGTGGGGTTTCTCACGAGATATGATGGGGAGCTCAGGGAGCCTCTCGTGTGGCGCCAGAGAAGTCAGGCCTCCATGCGTGTGGCCAGGCAGATCGCGTCATTGCTCTGGAGTCATGGGAGGGACTAGGGCCTCAAGACGCATTTAAGAAGGACTCTCGAGGTCTTTGTTGGGTAGGGGCGGAAACACTTATTTCCCTCGACCTCTACCGGGGACCTTAGGGAACTTCCCAGGTGCCTCTGAGAGGTGAGGGATACTGAGGAGTTAGAGGGGCCTCTCGGGACTCGACTAGGTTTGACAAAATGAAAGAGGGCCTCATCTCGATTGGAGGCAGGAACCTCAGGCTTCCTCTCCATTTCTGACTCCGACCGCAGGGTCCCTGCAGGGTTGGGACAGGAGAGTCAGGCCTCGTCTTGTCTGAGTAATGGAACTCTGCTTGCCTCTTGAGTCGTTCAGTGGGTTTCAGGCCCCTTGTCGAGCTGTGTGTGGAACCTGCGGGTGTTTCCAGAAGATGCACAGGGGTGTCATTGCCCCTTCATTTTGTGCCTTCCCCCACAGGGTTGCCTTCAAAGAGGTGTCCGGGCATCGGGTTCATTTCAAGAGCGGACCAGGAAATCGGGGTCGTTCGGCATGTGGCAGCACCAACGTGGCTCATCTCGAATTTCCTCGTGAGACCAGCATCATCCTGAGGTGCGCCGGGAAGGCCGGGAACACCTTCCACACAAAGAAGGGGAATCGACTCTCCTGTCGTGATCAGGTGGGGAGATGGGGCTCAGATGAAGTGGGGCCGGGACTCTAGGTGTTCCACTCGAGGGAACCCGGCATTTCAGGGAACTTTAGGGGTCGCAACAAGGGAGCCAAGTACCGTTTCCCACTTCAGGACGGAACATGTGACTTCCCTGGGGACGCTGTAGCGGGCAAGGGCCTCATTCTGTGAAGACGTTGGAACCACGTCGTTTTTCTTGAGTTGAGTCTGGATTCTCGAAAACGACGGGGATTTCAGGCTTCCTCTTGGGTTGGCCCTGGGAAGCCCAATCTTCCCCTGGAGTTGCGAGGGAAAGCTGGGGGTTCTGCTCGAGTCACTACAGGGCCAAAGAGACCTCATCGAGGCGTGTGTCCAGGACCTAATATTCCTCTCAAGGGAAGACAGGGATCTCGGGTTTCCATTCCAGACTCCCCCAGGGAGTCAGGCCTCGCCTCGAGGGGAAGCAGAGGACTCCGCTTTCCTCTCAAGTCGCGACACGGATCTCTTGGAGCCCAATGAGTGGACTCAAGGGTGTCGAGCCTCCTCTTCAGTTTGGAGAGAGGACTCGGGATTGCTCTCCAGGCCAGGCAGGAAAAGAAGGCCCTCATCTAGCGATGACGGGGGCGTCTCATGGGTTTCCTCAGGCTGCGGCTCCCATGGGGGTTTTCTCACGAGGCACGACGAGGACCTCAGGGAGCCTCTCGTGCGGTGCCAGGGAACTCATGTCTCCATGCGCATGGCGAGGGGAAGCTGGTCATCACTCTCGAGTCATGGGAAGTGACTAGGGCCTCAAGACGCGTTGAAGAAGGACTCTCGAGGTCTTTCTCGGGTGGCGGCGGGAAACCCTCGTTTCCCTCGACTTCTGCAGGGGACTATAGGGAACTTCCCATGGTGACTCTGAGAGGTGAGGGATGCTGTGGAGTTGGCAGGGCCTCTCGGGACTCTGCTGGGTTCGGCGCAATGGAAGAGGGCCTCATCTCGAGGGGAGGCAGGAACCTCAGGCTTCCTCTCCGATTCTGACTCCGACTGCACGGTCCCTGCAGTGTTGGGACAGGAGAGTCATGCCTCGTCTTGTCTGAGGAATGGAATTCTGGTTGCCTCTCGAGTTGTTCCGGGAGTCTCAGGCCCCTTGTCGAGCTGTGTGTAGACCCTGCGGGTTTTTCCGGATGATGCACGGGGGTGTCAGTGCCCCTTCGTGTTGTGCCTTCACTCACAGGGTTGCCTTCGAAGAGGTGTCCGGGCATCGGGTTCTTATCAAGAGCGGACCGGATAATCCGGGTCGTTCGGCACGTGGCACCTCACACATGGCTAGTCTCGAATTTCCTCCTGAGACCGGCCTCATCCTGAGGTGCACCAGGAAGGCCGGGAACCCCTTCCAGAGAAAGCAGGGGAATCGACTCTCCTGTCGCGATCAGGAGGGGAGAAGGGGCTCAGATGAAGTGGTGCCGGGACCCTCGGTGTTCCCCTCGAGGCACCCAGCGTGTCGGCGAACTTTTGTGGTCTCATCAAGGGTGTCAAGTACCGTTTCACACTTAAGGACGGAACATGGGACTTCCCTGGAGACACCGGGAATTTCGGTCTTCCCCTGGAGTGAGACCGGTATGTTGGGGAACTTTGGGGTCGCATCAAGGGTGCCAAGTAGCATTTCGAACTTTAAGATGGAACGTGGGACTTCTCTTGAGACTCTAGCTGGCAAGGGCCTCATATTGCAATGAAGGGGGAACCACATGGTTTTTAAGACTTGAGGCTGAATTCTCGAATTACGATGGGAAATTCAGACTTCCTCTTGTGTTGACCGTGGGAAGACCAATCTTCCATTCAAATTGTGAGGGAGAGATGGAGGTTGCTCTCGAGTCACTGTAGGGCAAAATAGACCTCATCTAGGCTTGTGTCTAGGACATAATGTTCCACTCCAGGGGCGACAGGGATCTCGGGGTTGCATTCCAAACTCACCCGGGGAGTCAGGCCTCGTCTCCAGGGAAGCAAAGGACTCCGCTCTCCTCTCGAGTCGCACCGGGTATTTCTTGGACCCAACTGAGTGGCCTAAAGGGAGTCAATCCTCCTGTGAAGTTTGGAGAGAGGACCAGGGATTGCTCTCCAGGTCAGGCAGGAAAAGAAGACCCCCATCTCTCCTTGACGGGGGCATCTTGTGGTTTTTCTCGAACTGCAGCGCCACTGTGTGTTTTCTCACGAGGTACGATGGGGTACTCAGGGAGCCTCTTGTGTGGTACTAGGGAAGTCAGTTTTCCTGCTTGTGGCAAGGAGAGCGCGTCCTTGCTCTGGAGTCATGGTAGGGGAATCGGGCATCAAGAGACGTTGAAAAAGGACTCTCCAAGTCTTTCTCGGGTTACTTCAGGAAACTCTGGGTTCCCTCGACTTGTGCCAGTGACCTCAGGTAGCTTCTCAGGGAGCCTCTGAGAATTCAGGGATACTGTGGTGTTGGGAGGGGCCTCTCGGGACACCACTGAGTTTGGTTCAATGGAAGAGGGCCTCTTCTCTAGTTGAGGCAGGAACCTCAGGCTTCCTCTCCATTTCTGACTCCGATCGCAGGGTCCCTGAAGAGTTGGGCCAGGAGGGTAAGGCCTCGTCTTGTGTGAAGGAATGCAACTTCACTTGCCTCTCGAGTTGTTCACGGGGTGACAGTCCACATTTGGAGCTGTGAGTGGAATCGGCGGGTTTTTCCAGATGATGCATGGGGATGTCAGTGTCCCTTCGTGTTGTGCCTTCATCCAAAGGGTTGCCTTCGAAGAGATGTCCGGGCGTCAGGTTCTTATCTAGAGTGGACCGGGAATTCGGGATCTTTCAACATGTGGCACCAACCATGAGGCTACTTTTTGAATTTCCTCATGAGACCGGCCTCATCCAGAGGTTCGCGGGGAACGTCGGGAACCCCTTGCAGACAAAGCATGGGAGTCGACCCTCCTGTCGCGATCAGGAGATGTGAAGGGGCTCACAGGAAGTGGTGCCGTGAACTTTGGTGTTTCCCTCGAGTGAGACCGGTATGTCAGGGAACTTTGGGGGTCGCATCAAGGGTGCCAAGTACCGTTTTGTACTTCAGGATGGAACGTGGGACTTCTCTTGATACGCTGTAGCGGCCAAGGGCCTCATCTTGCGATGACGGGGGAGCCACGTGGTTTTTCTCGAGTTGCGGCGGGATTCTCGAGTTACGACGGGGATTTCAGGCTTCCTCTTGTGTTGGGCCAGGGAAGTGCAATCATCCATTCGAGTTGCAACCGAGAGCTGGGGGTTGCGCTCGAGTCACTGCAGGGCAAAGGAGACCTCATCTAGGCTTGTGTCCAGGACCTAATGTTCCTCTCCAAGGGCCACAGGGATCTCAGGTTTGCATTCCAGACTCACCCAGGGAGTCAGGCCTCGTGTCGAAGGGAAGCAAAGGACTCTGCTCTCCTTTCGAGTCGCGACGGGCACCTCTTGGAGCCCACTTTGTGGCCTAAAGGGAGTCAAGCCTCCTGTGAAGTTTGGAGAGAGGACTTGGGACTGCTCTCCAGGCCATGCAGGAAAAGATGGCCCTCATCTCGCGATGACGGAGGGGTCTTGTGGGTTTTCTCGAGCTGCGGAGCCAGTGTGGGGTTTCACACGAGGTACGTCAGGGAGCTCAGGGAGCCTCTCATGTGGCGCCAGGGAAGTCAGGTCTCCATGTGCGTTGCGAGGGGGAGCGGGTTATTGCTCTCGAGCCATGGTAGGGGAATCTGACCTCAAGACGCATTGAAGAAGGACTCTCGAGGTCTTTCTTCGATTGTGGCAGGAAACCCTTATTTCCCTCGACGTTTGCCGGTGGCCTCAAGGAGCTTATCAGAATGCCTATGAGAAGTCAGGGATACTGTGGAGATGGGAGTGGCCTCTCGGGACTCCACTGGGTTTGTTTTAATGGAAGAGGGCCTCATCTCGGGTTGAGGCAGGAACCTCAGGTTTCCTCTCCATTTCTGACTCAGATCGAAGCGTGCCTGCAGAGTTGGGATTGGATACTCAGGCCTCGTCTTGTCTGAGGAAGGGAACTCCGCTTGCCTCTCTCGTTGTTTAAGGGGTGACAGGCCAGTTGTGGAGCTGTATGTGGATCCTGTGGGATTTTCCGGACGATGAACAGGGTTGCCAGTGCCCCCTCGTGTAGTGCCTTCATCCACAGGGTTGCCTTAGAAGAGGTGTCCGGGCATCGGGTTCTTATCAAGAGCAAGACCGAGAAATCATGGTCTTTCGGCACGTGGCACCAACACGAGGCTACGTCTCGAATTTCTTCGTGAGACTGGCCTCATCCTGAGGTGCGCCATGAAGGTCGGGAACCCCTTCTAGACAAAGCAGGGGGATCGACCTTCCTGTCGTGATCAGGAGCGGAGAAGGGGCTCAAATGAAGTGGTGCCAGGAACTTCGGTGTTCCCTTGGAGTGAGACCGGTATATTGGGGAACTTTTGGGGTCGCATCAAGGGTGCCAAGTAGCATTTCGAACTTTATGACGAAACATGGGACTTCTCTTGAGACTCTGTAGCGGGCAAAGGCCTCATATTGCGATGAATGGGGAACCACGTGGTTTTTAAGAGTTGCGGCGGGATTCTCGAGTTACAACGGGAAATTCAGACTTCCTCTTGTGTTGGCCCAGTGAAGACCAATCTTCCATTCGAATTGCGAGGGAGAGATGGGTGTTGCTCTCGAGTCACTGTAGGGCAAAATAGACCTCATCTAGGCTTTTGTCCAGGACATAATGTTCCTCTCCAGGGGCAACAGGGATCTCGGGGTTGCATTCCAGACTCACCCGAGGTAAGGCCTCATCTCGAGGGGAAACAAAGTACTCTGCTCTCCTCTCAAGTCACGACAGGTATCTCTTGAAGCCCATTGAGTGGCCTAAAGGGAGTAAAGCCTCCTGTGAAGTTTGGAGAAAGGACCAGGGATTGCTCTCCAGGTCAGGCAGGAAAAGAAGTCCCCAATCTCGCGATGACGGTGGCGTCTCGTGGGTTTTCCCGAGCTGCGGCACCAGTGTGGGGTTTCTCACGAGGTATGACGGGGAGCTCAGGGAGCCTCTCATGTGGCGCCAGTGAAGTCAGGTGTCCATGCACATGGCGAGGGGGAGCGTGTCATTGCTCTCGAGTCATGGTAGGGGAATCCGGCCTCAAGACGCGTTGAAGACGGACTCTTGAGGTCTTTCTCGGGTTGCGGCAGGAGACCCTGTGTTCCCTCGACTTGTGCCGGTGACCTCAGGGAGTTGCTCAGGGTTCCTCTGAGAAGACACTGATACTGTGGTGTTGGGAGGGGCCTCTCGGGACTCCACTGCGTTTGGTGCAATGGAAGATTGCCGGGAGCCAGCGAGAGACATTCCACTCGTGACAAATGTCATGAGGAAAGAGTCTCGGCATACGCAAAGGCGGGATCGAGCCTCCGGGAGTTCCCCCGTATATTCTTCAGCATCTACCCCCAAAAACCAAAGTCTGCCTTTTTTATGGCTTTGTTCTCTCACCTCTGACATTACTGGGGATGTCCCCTACCACCATCTCACTCTCTCTGTCAAAGAGCTAACTTACAGCTCCAACTAATAATGTTCCTGGGCAATTAGTAGTGTTTAAATCCAAACCCCTCAGATGGTTTTCTAACTCGCCTGACAAGTTTACCCGGTCTTCTACAGCTATGCATACGATTGTGTACAGTCTCCCAGCCTCGAGACGCACGGGAAGTTTAAGATATTCAAATAGCTTAGAGCCTCTCAGAGAGTTAGAAACTGTCAGAATAAAACTAGTAAAAGATTTCATTGATGAACCAATCCTTTTTGCCAAGTTTCCACATCCCCTGAATTGTATCCTTGAATGTGTGTTAATTAATATAGTTGGTATGTAGAAAAAATAAGTACTGGCCTTGATGTTAGTAACTTTAGACCCTTAAGGTAATAAATTCTTTTCTTTGTTGTAAACCCATTACACATCCTCCCTATAGGAATGCAATTTTATCTTCGAAAGATGGCGCCAAACCTTAAACAATTACTCTTAGAGAAAATAACTCTTATGGTTGATAAGTCTTTGTCAAGAGTCATAAAATGTTAATAGGTCTTCTGGCCAGAAGATGATGTAAATCATCTAAACCATTTTAATACGATAAATCTGCAGAAAAGAAACCCTGGTTTTTGATAAGGATTAAAGACTGCTGACTTTGCATCCCCTATTATCCTCTATGTGTAACTTAGGGTATTAAAACCTGTGTTGAAAATAAAGTTACGGGCCTTGCTCGCCAACGCTTGGTCTCCCCATGTCATTATTCCCCTCAATTTTCAGATAAGTGTCCGTCTGGAGCGCGGATATCCTCTGCGACCATTTATTTGCCTGGGCTTCGAAGACCTACTCGATAAGGTGTCTAAGGTGGGGCAACTTCCTCTATTCTAGAGGGCACTTGCAGCCTCCGTGGTCAGAGCTAACCTGGTGTCATGGGTTATATTGATTTTCCGCGTAAACCAAGCTACTCAGCTGCTTTTCTCCACTGAATTTTCCTACTGAGCTATCCTCATTCTATTACTCTTTATATCTTTGATGAATAAATAAATATATAAATAGGTCGCCTACTCCATCTTCCCTTCAAATACCCTGGATCAGCTGGGGCTGGACCTCTGCAGGTGGCGCCCGAGACAGGCATTTCGAAGGTAAATCCCCAACCCCATTCCCCCAGTGTTCAGTTTTCGGGACAGATAGGATCCCACTTAGGGGGCTGCAGATCCCCCTGTAGAATAGACAGGGCGAGAGGAGTGGGAAGTGTTGAAGAGTTAGAGAGAAAAAACGGTTTCTAAAAAGGCTGACAAAAAGGGCCTAATCTTTAGATAGCTAAAAGCAAAATCTTTTACTATCCTTAATTTTCTGACATGGGCAACACTGAATCAAATGAAAGACAGCTCTTTATAGGAGTAATTTTACAGTTATTAAGTAAAAGAAGAATCAAGGTTAAAACATCTTCCATTCAATCATTTTTTTACATTTGTACAAGACCACTGCCCTTGGTTTCTACAACAAGGCACTGTTAACCTAGATATCTTGAAAAAAACTAGGAAAACAGCTAAGAGCTTATTGTGCTCAGCAAGGTTTGGAAAAAATCCCTACTTACACCTTTCCTCTGTGGAATATGACTAGAGATGTTTTAGATCCAGCTCATGAATTTGAAAAGGTACCTGTTAAAGTGGAAAGTAAAGTTGGAAAAGTACCTGTTAAACAAAAAAGCAAATCTGAAAAGGTACCTGTTATAAAGAAAAGTGAAAATGAAGAGGCTATACCTAGCTATCGACAGCTAAATGAATGGCTAGCCGCTATGACTGCCAATGAGCATGTAAAAGATAGGGAGGAAAAGAAAGATCAGCTCTCCCCTCAATTTGAAAAAGGTTTAGAGGAAACAGCAGCTCGATGCCATTCTGATGAGGATTGTTGTTTTTTTTTTTTTTTTAGCTAAAGATGCTCCTAAAAGTTTAAGAAAACATCCCTAATCAGACCATCCGCTCCTAGGAGGTTGAGGGAAACATCCCCGATCAGACAGTTCGTAAGATTTAGTTACCAAACAGTTAAAGGATCTCCGGAACAGAAGAGGAAAACTTCGGGATGCTCCCATCCCCCTATGCCTCCTCCTCCATGTCGGGGTAAAGGGCCACCGCTAGGAGTTTCCCGGAGAAGGATTTTCTCTAGTCCCAAGGATGAACTTGATCCTCACCTTGAGGCTTCTTTTCTAGTCCCCTCTGAAGTTTAGCCAGGGTAAAGAGGTTACAAAATAAATAAAAATATTCTCTAAAATTAAAAAAAAAATTAAAAATGGATTTCTCTGCATCTAAGAATAGACAAATATTTATTGACTGTGGAATATGATTAGAAATGTCCTGGACCTCCGTCACGAGGCTGTTAAATAGCCTATGGGGGAGGCTATAGAGGTGGATGGTGGTGAGTCTCCATTTACTGCACAGATCATATTTTCTGCCATTGAAAAAAAAAAAAGGAGGGAGAAAGTGGTCTACCTCCCGAGGAAGGAGAGGGCTTACAGGACGCTGCGGCCGAGAGCCCTGGCGAGCTCCCTCCCCCTCTGCACAAACCTTTAAAAAACTTATCCACCACTTTCTGATTTAAGGAGACCACCACCGCCTTCGATTGTGCCTCCCAGGACCCAGGAGTTCCCCACTTTGCCCCCAAAGCCTCCCAAAGTGTTGCCTAAGACTGAGGAAGATAAAAAGTTTTTTAAACAAAGGAGCTTTTAGTACACAATATTCAGAGCGTGCTCCTTGGAGAAAACTCCCTCAGGGGGGTCTCACCCAGGCTAGGAGAAAAGCGAAAAGGCAAGGAGATTTAATAACAATATTAACCCCTGATGTGCCACTTACTCCAATTCCAACCGGAGTGGCTGGCCCCCTATCTGAGGACATTGTAAGATTTGTCCTGGGGCGTAGCTCGCTTTCTTTTAAAAAAAAATTAAATAAAAAAAAAAAAGAAAGAAAAGAAATTTCGCTGGTGCATGGTGTAGTAGATTCTGATGATATTGAGAAATTAAAGTCTTGATCTCACTGCCTATCAAAACTGTACAAATTAATAAAGGTCAAAGAGTAACACAGCTTTTACTTTTACCTTACTATCAGACAAGGAAAAACTTGACTTCTCAAGCTAAGAGCCACAAAACATTTGGATCTAGTGATCTAGCCTTTTGGGTGCAGGAAATTACAGTTCCAAGGCCTTTAAAAGATCTTTTACTTCAAGAGAATAAAACGCCAGGGCTATTAGACACAGGAACAGACGTCTCTTAACATTGCTGGGAAAGACTGGCCCAGCTCCTGGCCAACACATAATACTGAAAATGAGTTGGTGGGATTAGAGAAAGTGGTATGTGGGGTGGAGATGCTGTACAGGTGGTACATTTAACAATACTTTATATATTGTTATAAATACATAATATAAATGTATTTGCCTAATTACAGTTTGCCTAATTAGGTATGGGTATAAAAAAATATAATAAAGGTATACCTAATTCTATTTATAGATCTATACTTAATTAATTTGTATATAAATTAATATGTATACTATATACACACACATATATATATACTGTATAATTAAATATATATGGCAGAATATAATGTGTGTGTGGCTGATATTAATTGGTATGGATTGATGTGCTGTGATGATAAATGTTCTATATACTGTATAATTATAAATGTGTGACATGTATTATTACAGTATATTGGTTTGTGTTGGTTGGTATTAGCTGTGTATGTGTTGTATTGTTGTAATATATATTAATTAATATATTAATTATAAAGATTAATTCAAGTATATTGATTTATATATATTATATGTCAATAACTTTATACTTGTTGCCATATATAAATACATATATAAATGCATTTTGCATTTAGGTATATCTGTATACCTGTATACCAAAATGAGATAAGGAGGTTATACATTTATTACTTAAATTTATACAGAGACCTAAACTAAACATTAGACCTAAATTAACATATCCATAGGGAAACAGCTAGACAAATAGTGAAGTTATGTTCCAATTGTAATTAATCACTTAAACGTAAACACACAGGGGCAGACTACAATGATGAGACACTAGATGCCTGAATTACAGGCTACGACTCGGCCCCTGGTCAAGTAAAAAGGCCTCCTTACGGGAGAGTGAAAAAGGCCAGATGTGTTGCTAACTTGTGGGAGAGGGTATGCTTGTATATTTCTACAGAATGCAGATTCTCCGGTTTGGATCTCAGACAAATTCGTCATGTCACATTCCCCAAAGACCAGGTTCGCGGCGCGCGCACTCGCTCGCTCCCCCTCCCCCAGCCAGCTCTCGCCTCCGCACCACCAGCAGCGCCTCGCACCCACCTCTCTGCACCCCGTGACCTAGAGCAAAGAAGTCTGTGCAGCGAGTGAGGGCCAGAGAGGAAACCGCGCCCGCGGAGAGCCGTCCAGACCAGTGTGGCCCCACTGGCGAGAGGGGACCGCCCTGAGCCCAAGCGGTGGCGGCTAGCCCTAAACCACGAACCCTGCCCCTCCGCCCACCATAGGCGCCTTGGCCCACAACCTGCCGCTCGCGTTCTGCCTCCTGATGCTGGGGACACTGCTCCCCCGGGCTGACGCCTACAGCTGCTCCCTGGTTCATCTTGTTTAAACCCTCAATATAATGTTTGCTCCTTTGTAATGCTACAACATCCACCTTATCTTATGATGTAACCACTTATTGAATTATGGTCTTGCTGTATTACAACAACTACAGGATTTAATGCAAACACAACGGTTTGTGGGCTTAATTATCTTGGGAACAGCAGCTTTGATAAGTGCAATCACTTCTGTTACTGTGGTAGCAATATCATTGACTCAACAAGTACATACTGCTCAATATGTTGATTCTATGTCCAAAAATGTTTCTTTAACATTGGCAACACAGGAAGCTATAGAGAGAAAATTAGAAATGAGGGTAGACGCCCTAGAGGAAGCAGTAATACATATTGGGGCTGAATTGCAGGCTTTAAAGGTGAAAATGGCATTGTCTTGTCATGCTGACTATCGGTGGATATGTGTAACACCCCTGAAAGTAAATGAGACAGATTTTGAATGGGAAAAGATTAAAAACCATATTTCAGGTATCTGGAACAGCTCTGACATTGGTTGAGACGTAGGGAAACTTCACTATCAAATAGCAACCATGGAGCACTCCCGATTAGATTTTACTGCTGCTGGAACAGCAAATGATTTCTTCCAAACTTTCCCTAACTACATCTCAGGAAAGAATATTCTGTCTAATGTCTTTAGCTATGCTGCGGTGGCTGATTTAATTCTGCTTCTCATAATCATTCTTCCTTGTATTGTCAGGATTCTTCGGCAGAGTATTCAGAGGCTCGCGACTGAGCTACATCTGGCTGTTTTAAGAAATAAAAAACGGGGAGATGCCGGGAGCCGGCGAGAGACATTCCACTCGTGACAAAGGTCATGAGGAAGGAGGCTGGGCATACACAAAGGCGGGATCGAGCCTCGGGAGTCCTCCCGGATATTCTTGAGCATCTACCCCCCAAAACCAGAGTCTGCCTACTTTATTGCTTTGTGCTCTCACCTCTGACTTTACTGGGGGCTGTCCCCCACCAACATCTCACTCTCTCTGTCAAAGAGCTAACTTACAGCTCCAATTAATAAAGTTCCTGGGCAATTAGGAGTGTTTAAATCCAAACACGTCAGATGGCTCTCTAACTCGCCTGACAAGTTTACCCGGTCTCCTACAGCAATGCATACAATTGTTTACAGTCTCCGAGCCTCGAGAGGCACGGGAAGCTTAAGATATTCAAATAGCTTAGAGCCTCTCAGAGAGTTAGAAACTGTCAGAATAAAACTAGTAAAAGATTTCATTGATGAACCAATGCTTGTTGCCAAGTTTCCACATCCCCTGAATTGTATCCTTGAATGTGTATTAATTAATATAGTTGGTATGTAGAAGAAATAAGTAGTGGCCTTGGTGTTACTAACTTTAGACCCTTAAGGTAATAAATTATTTCCTTTGTTGTAAGCCCATTACACATCTGCCCTATAGGAATGCAATTTTATCTTCGAAAGATGGGGCCAAACCTTAAAATAATTACTCTTAGAGAAAATAAGTCTTACGGTTGATAAGTCTTTGTCAAGAGTCATAAAATGTTAATAGGTCTTCTGGCTAGAAGATGATGTAAATCACCTAAACCATTTGTATACGATACATTTGCAGGACAGAAACTCTGGTTTTTGATAAGGATCAAAGGCTGCTGTCTTTGCATCCCCATTATCCTCTATGTGTAACTTAGGGTATAAAAACCCCTGTTGAAAATAAAGCTACGGGCCTTGATTGCCAACGCTTAGTCTCCTAATGTCATTCTTCCCCTCAATTTTCATCTGAAAATTGAGTGTCCATCTGGAGCGCGGATATCCTCTGCGACCATTTATTTGCCTGGGCTTCGAAGACCACTTGAGAAGGTGTCTAAGGTGGGGCACTTTTCGCTATTCGAGAGGGAGCCTGCGGCCTCCGTGGTCAGAGATAACCTGGTGTCACGGGTTATACTGATTTTCCGCATAAACCAAGCTACTCAGCTTCTTTTCTCCACTAAATTTTCCTACTGAGCTATCCTCATTCTATTACTCTTTATATCTTTGATAAATAAATCAATAGGCCGCCTACTCTGTCTCCCCTTTGAAAACCCTGGACCAGCCGAGGCTGGACCTTGTCAGAAGAGGGCCTCATCTCGATTTGAAGCAGGAACCTCAGGGTTGCTCTCCATTTCTGACTCTGAACACAGAGTCCCTACAGAGTTAGGACAGGAGAGTCAGGCCTCGTCTTGTGTGGAGGAATGGAACTCCACTGGACTCTCGAGTTGTTCACCGGATAACAGGCCACTTGTCGAGCTGTGTGTGGAACCTGCGGTTTTATCCGGACGATGCATGGGGGTGTCAGTTCCCCTTCGTTTTTTGCCTTCATACACAGGGTTGCCTTCGAAGAGGTATCCAGCCTTCAGATTCTTATCAAGAGCAGACCAGGAAATCAGTGTCTTTCGGCATGTGGCACCACCCACAAGCCTACGTCTCGAATTTCTTCTTGAGACGGACCTCAACCTGAGGTGCACCAGGAAGGTCGGTAACCCTTTCAGACAAAGCAAGTGAATCGACCCTCTTGTCCCAATCAGGAGGGGAGAAGGGGCTCAGATGAAGTGGTGCCGGGAACCTCGATGTTCCCCTCGAGTAAAACTGGGATGTCGGGGAACTTTTGGAGTCACATCAAAGGTGCTAAGTACCGTTTCAAACTTCAAGACGGAACGTGAGACTTCTCTTGAGACGCTGTAGCTGGCAAGGGCCTCATCTTGTGGTGACAGGTTAACCACGTTGTTTTTCTCGAGTTGTGGCGGGATTCTCGAGTTAGGTCAGGAAATTCAGGCTTCCTCTTGTGTTGGCCCAGGGAAGTCCAGTCTTCCATTCGAGTTGCGAGGGAGAGCTAGGGATTGCGCTTGAGTTACTGCAGGGCAAAAGAGACCTTATCTAGGCTTGTTTCCAGGACATAATGTTCGTCTCCAGGGGGGACAGGGATCTCGGGGTTGCTTTCCTGATGCACCCGGGGAGTCAGTCCTTGTCTCGAGGGGAAGCGAAGGACTCCGCTCTCCTCTCGAGTTGCAACGGGTATCTCTTGGAGCCCACTGAGTGGCCTAAAGGGAGTCAAGCCTCCTGTGGAGTTTGGAGAGAGGAGTCGTGATTGCTCTCCAGGCCATGCAGGAAAAGAAGGCCATCATCTCGCGATGAAGGGGGCGTCTCGTGGGTTTTCTCGAGCTGCAGCGCCAGTGTGGGGTTTCTCATGAGGTACTACGGGGAGCTCAGGGAGCCTCTCATGTGGCGCTTGGGAAGTCAGGTCTCCATGCGCATTGCGAGGGGGAGCGCGTCATTGCTCTAGAGTCATGGAAGGTGTATCGGGCCTCAAGAACCGTTAAAGAAGGACTTTCAAGGTGTTTCTTGGGTCACGGCAGTAAACCCTGGGTTCCCTCGACTAGTGCCGGTGGCCTCAGGGAGCTTCTCAGTGTGCCTCTGAGAAGTCAAGGATACCCTGGAGTTGGGAGGGCCCTCTCGGGACTCCACTGGGTTTGGTGCAATAGAAGAGGGCCTCATCTCGAGTGGAGGCAGGAACCTCAGGGTTCGTCTCCATTTCTGACTCTGATCACAGGGTCCCTGCAGAGTTGGGACAGGAGAGTCAGGCCTCGTCTTGTAAGGAGGAATGGAACTCCGCTTGCCTCTCGAGTTATTCACGGGGTGACAGGCAACTTGTCGAACTGTGTTTGGAATCTGCGGGTTTTTCCGGACGATGCACGAGGGTGTCAGTGCCCCTTCGTGTTGTGCCTTCTTCCACAGGGTTGCCTTTCAAGAGGTGTCCGGGCATCGGGTTCTTATCAAGAGTGGACCGGGGAATCGGGGTCTTTCAGCATGTGTTACCACCCATGAAGCTACGTCTCAAATATTCTCGTTAGACCGGCCTCATCCTGAGGTGCGCCGGGAAGGTTGGGAACCCCTTCCAGACAAAGCACGGGAGTCGACCCTCCAGTCGCAATCAGGAGGGGAGAAGTGGCTCAGATGAAGTCGTACCGGGAACCTCGGTGTTCCCCTCGAGAGAGACCAGGGTGTCGGGGAACTTTTGGAATCGCATCAAGGGTGCCAAGTTTTCACACTTGAAGTGTGAAAACACTTCAAGAAGAAACCTGGGACTTCTCTTTAGACGCTGTAGCGGGCAAGGGCCTCATCTTGCGATGACAGGGTAACCATGTGGTTTTTCTCGAGTTTCGGCGGGATTCTCGAGTTATGATGGGGAATTCAGGCTTCCTCTTGTGTTGGCCCAGGGAAGTCCAATCTTCCATTGGAGTTGCGAGAGAGAGCTAGGGATTGCTCTCGAGTCACTTCAGGGCAAAAGAGACCTCATCTAAGCTTGTGTCCAGGACCTAATGTTCCTCTCCAGGGGCGACAGAGATCTCGGGGTTGCATTTTAGATGCACCCGAGGAGTCAGACCTCATCTCGAGAGGAAGGAAAGGACTCTGCTCTGCTCTCGAGTCCCGACGGGTATTTCTTGGAGACCACTGAGTGGCCTAAAAGGAGTCAAGCCTCCTGTGGATTTTTTTTAATTTTATTTTATTTTTAAACTTTACATAATTGTATTAGTTTTTCCAAATATCAAAATGAATCCGCCTCAGGTATACATGTGCTCCCCATCCTGAACCCTCCTCCCTCCTCCCCCCCATAGCATCCCTCTGGGTCGTCCCAGTGCACTAGCCCCAAGCATCCAGTGTCATACATCAAACCTGGACTGGCAACTCTTTTCATACATGATATTTTACATGTTTCAATGCCATTCTCCCAAATCTTCCCACCTTCTCCCTCTCCCACAGAGTCCATAAGACTCTTCTATACATCAGTGTCTCTTTTGCTGTCTCGTACTCAGGGTTATTGTTACCGTCTTTCAAAGTTCCATATATATGCGTTAGTATACTGTATTGGTGTTTTTCTTTCTGGCTTACTTCACTCTGTATAATAGGCTCCAGTTTCATCCACCTCATTAGAACTGACTCATTCTATTCTTTTTAATGGCGGAGTAATACTCCATTGTGTATATGTACCACAGCTTTCTTATCCATTCATCTGCTGATGGACATCTAGGTTGCTTCCATGTCCTGGCTATTAGAAACAGTGCTGCGATGAACATTGGGGTACACGTGTCTCTTTCCCTTCTGGTTTCCTCAGTGTGTATGCCCAGCAGTGGGATTGCTGGGTCATAAGGCAGTTCTATTTCCAGTTTTTTAAGGAATCTCCACACTGTTCTCTATAGTGGCTGTACTAGTTTGCATTCCCACCAACAGTGTAAGAGGGTTCCCTTTTCTCCACACCCTCTCCAGCATTTATTATTTGTAGACTTTTGGATTGCAGCCATTCTGACTGGCGTGAAATGGTACCTCATAGTGGTTTTGATTTGCATTTCTATGATAATGAGTGATTTTGAGCATCTTTTCATGTGTTTGTTAGCCATCTGTATGTCTTCTTTGGAGAAATGTCTATTTAGTTCTTTGGCCCATTTTTTGATTGGGTCATCTATTTTTCTGGAGTTGAGCTGTAGGTGTTGCTTGTATATTTTTGAGATTAGTTGTTTGTCAGTTGCTTCATTTCCTATTATTTTCTCCCATTCCGAAGGCTGTCTTTTCACCTTGCTAATAGTTTGCTTTGATGTGCAGAAGCTTTTAAGGTTAATTAGGTCCCATTTGTTTATTTTTGTTTTTATTTCCAATATTCTGGGAGGTGGGTCATAGAGGATCCTGCTGTGATGTATTTCAGAGAGTGTTTTGCCTATGTTCTCCTCTAGGAGTTTTATAGTTTCTGGTCTTACGTTTAGATCTTTAATCCATTTTGAGTTTATTTTTGTGTATTGTGTTAGAAAGTGTTCTAGTTTCATTCTTTTACAAGTGGTTGACCAGATTTCCCAGCACCACTTGTTAAAGAGATTGTCTTTAATCCATTGTATATTTTTGCCTCCTTTGTCAAAGATAAGGTGTCCATATGTGTGTGGATTTATCTCTGGGCTTTCTATTTTGTTCCACTAATCTATATTTCTGTCTTTGTGCCAGTACCATACTGTCTTGATAACTGTGGCTTTGTAGCGGAGCCTGAAATCAGGTAGGTTGATTCCTCCAGTTCCATTCTTCTTTCTCAAGATCGCTTTGGCTATTCGAGGTTTTTTGTATTTCCATACAAATTGTGAAATTATTTGTTCTAGCTCTGTGAAGAATACTGTTGGTAGCTTGATAGGGATTGCATTGAATCTATAAATTGCCTTGGGTAGTATACTCATTTTCACTATATTGATTCTTCCAATCCATGAACATGGTATATTTCTCCACCTATTAGTGTCCTCTTTGATTTCTTTCACCAGTGTTTTATAGTTTTCTATATATAGGTCTTTAGTTTCTTTAGGTAGGTATATTCCTAAGTATTTTATTCTTTCCGTTGCAATGGTGAATGAAATTGTTTCCTTAATTTCTCTTTCTGTTTTCTCATTATTAGTGTATAGGAATGCAAGGAATTTCTGTGTGTTGATTTTATATCCTGCAACTTTACTATAGTCATTGACTAGTTCTAGTAATTTTCTGGTGGAGTCTTTAGGGTTTTCTATGTAGAGGATCATGTCATCTGCAAACAGTGAGAGTTTTACTTCTTCTTTTCCAATTTGGATTCCTTTTGTTTCTTTTTCTGCTCTGATTGCTGTGGCCAAAACTTCCAAAGCTATGTTGAATAGTAATGGTGAAAGTGGGCACCCTTGTCTAGTTCCTGACTTTAGAGGAAATGCTTTCAATTTTTCACCATTGAGGATAATGTTTGCTGTGGGTTTGTCATATATAGCTTTTATTATGTTGAGGTATGTTCCTTCTATTCCTGCTTTCTGGAGAGTTTTTAATCATAAATGGATGTTGAATTTTGTCAAAGGCTTTCTCTGCATCTATTGAGAAAATCATATGGTTTTTATTTTTCAATTTGTTAAGGTGGTGTATTACATTGATTGATTTGCGGATATTGAAGAATCCTTGCATCCCTGGGATAAAGCCCACTTGGTCATGGTGTATGATCTTTTTAATGTGTTGTTGGATTCTGATTGCTAGAATTTTGTTAAGGATTTTTGCATCTATGTCATCAGTGATATTGGCCTGTAGTTTTCTTTTTTTGTGGGATCTTTGTCAGGTTTTGGTATTAGGCTGATGGTGGCCTCATAGAATGAGTTTGGAAGTTTACCTTCCTCTGCAATTTTCTGGAAGAGTTTGAGCAGGATAGGTGTTAGCTCTTCTCTAAATTTTTCGTAGAATTCAGCTGTGAAGCCGTCTGGACCTGGGCTTTTGTTGGCTGGAAGATTTTTGGTTACAGTTTCCATTTCCGTGCTTGTGATGGGTCTGTTAAGATTTTCTAGTTCTTCCCTGGTCCAGTTTTGGAAAGTTGTACTTTTCTAAGAATTTGTCCATTTCTTCCACGTTGTCCATTTTATTGGCATATAATTGTTGATAGTAGTCTCTTATGATCCTTTGTATTTCTGTGTTTTCTGTTGTGATCTCTCCATTTTCATTTCTAATTTTATTGATTTGATTTTTCTCCCTTTGTTTCTTGATGAGTCTGGCTAATGGTTTGTCAATTTTATTTATCGTTTCAAAGAACCAGCTTTTGGTTTTGTTGATTTTTGCTATGGTCTCTTTTGTTTCTTTTGCATTTATTTCTGCTCTAATTTTTAAGATTTCTTTCCTTCTACTAACCCTGGGGTTCTTCATTTCTTCCTTTTCTAGTTGCTTTAGGTGTAGAGTTAGTTTATTTATTTGACTTTTTTCTTGTTTCTTGAGGTGTGCCTGTATTGCTATGAACTTTCCCCTTAGGACTGCTTTTACCGTGTCCCACAAGTTTTGGGTTGTTGTGTTTTCATTTTCATCCGTTTCTATGCAAATTTTGATTTCTTTTTTGATTTCTTCTGTGATTTGTTGGTTATTCAGCAGCGTGTTGTTCAGCCTCCATATGTTGGAATTTTTAATAGTTTTTCTCCTGTAATTGAGATCTAATCTTACTGCATTGTGGTCAGAAAAGATGCTTGGAATGATTTCTATTTTTTTGAATTTACCAATGCTAGCTTTATGGCCCAGGATGTGATCTATCCTGGAGAAGGTTCCATGTGCACTTTAGAAAAAGTTGAAATTCATTGTTTTGGGATGAAATGTCCTATAGATATCAATTAGGTCTAACTGGTCTATTGTATCATTTAAAGTTTGTGTTTCCTTGTTAAATTTCTGTTTAGTTGATCTATCCATAGGTGTGAGTGGGGTATTAAAATCTCCAACTATTATTGTGTTAGTGTTAATTTCTCCTTTCATACTTGTTAGCATTTGTCTTACATACTGTGGTGCTCCCACGTTGGGTGCATATATATTTATAATTGTTATATCTTCTTCTTGGATTGATCCTTTGATCATTATGTAGTGACCTTCTTTGTCTCTTTTCACGGCCTTTGTTTTAAAGTCTATTTTATCTGATATGAGTATCGCTACTCCTGCTTTCTTTTGGTCCCTATTTGCATGGAAAATCTTTTTCCAGCCCTTCACTTTCAGTCTGTATGTATCCCCTGTTTTGAGGTGGGTCTCTTGTAGACAACATATGTAGGGGTCTTGTTTTTGTATCCATTCAGCCAGTCTTTGTCTTTTGGTTGGAGCATTCAACCCATTTACGTTTAAGGTAATTACTGATAAGTATGATCCCATTGCCATTTACTTTATTGTTTGGGGTTTGAATTTATACACCGTTTTTGTGTTTCCTGTTTAGTATTTGTTGGAGAGCTGGTTTGGTGGTGCAGAATTCTCTCAGCTTTTGCTTGTCTGAAAAGCTTTTGATTTCTCATTCATACTTGAATGAGATCCTTGCTGGGTACAATAATCTGGGCTGTAGGTTATTTTCTTTCATCATTTTAAGTATGTCTTGCCATTCCCTCCTTGCTTGAAGAGTTTCTATTGAAAGATCAGCTGTTATCCTTATGGCAATTCCCTTGTGTGTTATTTGTTGTTTTTCCCTTGCTGCTTTTCATATTTGTTCTTTGTGTTTGATTTTTGTTAATGTGATTAATATGTGTCTTGGGGGGTTTCGCCTTGGCTTTATCCTGTTTGGGACTCTCTGGGTTTCTTGGACTTGAGTGAGTATTTCCTTCCCCATTTTAGGGAAGTTTTCAACTATTATCTCCTCAAGTATTTTCTCACGGTCTTTCTTTTTGTCTTCTTCTTCTGGGACCCCTATGATTCGAATGTTGTAGTGTTTAATATTGTCCTGGAGGTCTCTGAGATTGTGCTCATTTCTTTTAATTCGTTTTTCATTTATCCTCTCTGATTCATTTATTTCTACCATTCTATCTTCGAATTCACTAATCCTATCTTCTGCCTCTGTTATTCTACTATTTGTTGCCTCCAGAGTGTTTTTAATTTCATTTATTGCATTATTCATTATATATTGACTCTTTTTTTATTTCTTCTAGGTCCTTGTTAAACCTTTCTTGCATCTTCTCAATCCTTGTCTCCAGGCTATTTATCTGTGATTCCATTTTAATTTCAAGATTTTAGATCCATTTCACTATCCTTACTCGGAATTCTTTATCAGGTAGATTCCCTATCTCTTCCTCTTTTGTTTGGTTTGGTGGGCATTTATCCTGTTCCTTTATCTGCTGGGTATTCCTCTGTCTCATCTTGTTTAAATTGCTGAGTTTGGGGTGTCCTTTCTGTATTCTGGCAGTTTGTGGAGTTCTTTACTGTGGCATTTCCTCGCTGTGTGTGGGTTTGTACAGGTGTCTTGTCAAGGTTTCCTGGTTAGGGAAGCTTGTGTCCGTGTTCTGGTGGGTGGAGCTGTATTTCTTCTCTCTGGAGTGCAATGAAGTGTCCAGTAATGAGTTATGAGATGTCTGTGGTTTTGGGGTGACTTTGGGCAGCCTGTATCTTGAAGCTCAGGGCTGCGTTCCTTTGTTGCTGGAGAATTTGCTTGGTATGTCTTGCCCTGGAACTTGTTGGCCCTTGTGTGGTGCTTGATTTCAGTGTCGGTATGGAGGCATTTGATGAGCTCCTGTCAATTAATGTTCCTCGGAGTCAGGAGTTCCCTGGAGTCAGGGTTTGGACTTAAGCCTCCTGCTTCCAGTTATCTGTCTTACTTTTACAGTAGTTTCAACACTTCTCCTTCTATACAGCACCATTGATAAAACATCTACGTTAAAGAAGAAAAGTTTCTCTACTGTGAGGGTCACTCAGAAAGGTTCACAGCGTTACATGGAGAAGAGAAGAGGGAGGAGGGAGTTAGAGGTGACCCAAATGAGATCAGGTGGAATCAATAGTGGAGAGAGTGGGCTGGCCAGTAGTCACTTCCTTATGTGCACTCCACAACTGGACCGCTCAGAGATGTTCACAGAGTTATACAGAGACGAGAAGAAGGAGGAAGGAGACAGAGGTGGCCAGAAGGATAAAAGGGGGGAATGAAAAGGAGGGAGACAGATCCAGCCAGTAATCAGTTCCCTAAGTGTTCTCCACCATCTGGAATACACAGAAATTCACAGAGTTGGGTAGAGTAGAGAGGGGTTAGGGAGGAGACACAGGCGACCTGGTGGAGAAAAAGGAGAGTCCAAAGGGAGAGAGAGCAGTCAAGCCAGTAATCTCGCTCCCTAGTGAAAAATGGGTACTGAAGATTGGGTTCTTAAAGGTACAAAATTGGTAACAAATACATAAAAGCAAAAATTAAAAATCTAGAGTAGAGTTTGGAATTTCAAAAATACGATGTTAAAGAAAAGAAGAAGGAAAAGAAAGAGAGAAAAAAAGAACAAAGAAAAACAAACAAGCTCGCAAAAAATATTAAGAAAATACAGGTACAAAATTGATAACTAATACCAAAAAGCAAAAATTAAAAATCTAGAGTAGAGTTTGGAATTTCAAAAATACAATGTTAAAAAAAAGGAAGAAGAAAACTAAAGAGAGAACAAACAAACAAAAACAAGCAATGTCGCAAAAATTATAAAGAAACTACAGGTACAAAATTGATATCAAATACCAAAAAGCATAAATTAAAAATCTAGAGTACAGTTTGGAATTTCAAAAATACAATGTTAAAGAAAAGAAGAAAAAAACAAAACAAAACAAAAAAACAAGGTCAAAAAATTAATATATATATATATATATATATGAAGTTTGCTGAAGAAGAAAAAAATAGGGTCTTTGTTTTTGCAAAGTAATAGGTTATAAAAGTGAAAATTAAAGGAACAATAGAGGACTTAAAATTAAAAAAATTAAAAAAAAGAACGAATGATCATAAAAATATATCTAGGACTTTCTCTGGTTTTGTTGTGAGTATCGTGGGTTCAGTTCATTTTTGGCTAGTTCCTTGGTCCGACTTATATTTCCCAAGATCTATAGGCGCCTTCCTATGTAGTCCTAGTAACCACAGGGTTTTAATCTATTGCCTGTAGCTTCCAAGGCGTTTCCCTCTGTTATAGCTTCTTTTGTTTGCTGGTCTCTTCAGTGTCTGGTTTACGCCCTGACACAAAGGGGACGGTGGAGGACACTTTTTTTTTTTAGGCTCACTTGTTCAGTTGTGCTGTGGGGAGGGAGGGAGGGATGCTGCAAACAAATAACACTGGCGTGCGCTCGCAGTGCCTCAGCCACACTGGGTCTGCCCCCGCTCACGGCACGTGTAGCCTCCCTGCCCACACTGCTCGGGCTCTAGGTTGTTCCACTGGGAACAATCCGAGGCTGGCCCTGGGCTGCATGCACCTCCCAGGTCCAAGCCGCTCAGGTTCAGGCACTCGGGTAGTCCTCAGAGGCACAGACTCGGTTGGGCCTGCGTTTTGTGCTCTTCCCAGGTCCGAGCAGCTCAGGTGATGAGGTGTTTGGCGAGCGCCAATGTTGTGACTTATCGCCTCCCCGCCACTCGGTTATCTGGGTGTAAAACAGGCGCACCTTCTCAGGCAGATGTTGACCGTCCAGATCCCCAAGAAGTTTTAGTTAGCAAAGAAGCCTGCTTACAGTTTTATAGATAATGTCTCTCTGGGGCTGCGATTGCCCCCTTCCGGCTCTGGCTGCCTGTCACCGTAGGGGGAAGGTCTGCAGCCGGCTATCTCTGTTCAGTCCTTTGTTCCGTGCGCGGGCCTGGCGGTGTCTTAGGTTAGGGCTGGCTTTTTGCGTGGTAGATATCCCAGAGTCTGGTTTGCTAGCCCAAGTTATTTCGTTCAGATAGCGCTCAGGGTATTCAGGCCAGATTCTTACTCTAAGCGATGCAGCCCGCGCCGCGCCTCCCTGCCCAGCCCCTGCTTGCTAATGGTGTGAGCAGGCGTCTGCACTGCTTCGCGGCTGGGGGAGTTACCGTAGGGCTTGCAATCTGCGAGTTTTAATTGCTTATTTATTTTTATCCCCCTTATGTTGCCCTTTGTGCTTCCAAAGCTTGGCAAAGATTTGGCAGTGAAAAGCTTTCCTGGTGTTTGGAAACTTTTCTCTTTTTAAGACTATCTTCCCGGGACGGAAATCCCTCCCTCCCTCTTTTGTCTCTTTTTTTTGTCTTTTATACTTTTTCCTACCTACATTCCAAGAGTTGGGTTCTTTTCTGGGTGCCTGATGTCCTCTGGCAGCATTCATAAGTTGTATTGTGGAATTTACTCGACGTTTAAATGCTCTTTTGATGAAATTGTTTGGGGGGGAAAGAGTTCTCCCCGTCCTACTCCTCAGCAATCTTGGCTCCTCTCTTGTGGAGTTTGGAGAGAGCATGCGGGATTGCTCTCCAGGCCATGCAGGAAAAGAAGGCCCTCATCTCGCGATGTCGGGGGAGTCTCGTGGTTTTTCTGGAGCTGCGGTGCCAGTGTGGGGTTTCTCACAAGGTACGACCAGGAGCTTAGGGAACCTCTCGTGTGGTGTCAGGGAAGTCAAGTCTCCATACGAGTGGCGAGGGGGCGCACGTCATTGCTCTCGAGTCATGGTAGTGGAATCAGGGCTCAACGCAATGAAAAAGGACGCTTGAGGTCTTTCTCGGGTTGCGGCAGGAGACCCTGGGTTCCCTCGACTTGTGCCTGTGACCTCAGGTAGCTTCTCAGGGTGCCTCTGAGAAGTCAGGGATACTATGGAGCTGGGATAGGCCTCTCGGGACTCCACTGGGTTTGCTGCAATGGAAGAGGGCCTAATCTCGAGATCAGGAAGGAACCTCAGGGTTCCTCTCCATTTCTGACTCAGATTGCAGGGTCCCTGCAGAGTTGGGACAGGAGAGTCAGGCCTCGTCTTGTGTGGAGGAATGGAACTCCGCTTGCCTCTCGAGTTGTTCAAGGAGTGACAGGCCACTTGTCGAGCTGTGTGTGAAACCTGCGGTTTTTTCCAGACAATGCACGGGGGTGTCAGTGCCCCTTCGTGATGTGCTTTCATCCACAGGGTTGCCTTCGAAGTGGTGTGCGGGCATCGGGTTCTTTTCAAGAGCGGACCAGGAAATCGGGGTCTTTTGGAATGCGGCACCACACACGAGGCTACGTCTCGAATTTCCTCGTGAGACGGGCCTCATGCTGAGGTGCCCCTGGAAGGTCGGGAAAGCCTTCCAGACAAAGCAGGTTAATCGACCCTACTGTCGCGATCAGGAGGGGAGAAGGGGCTCAGATGAAGTGGTGCCGGGAACCTTGGTGTTCCCCTTGAGTGAGACCGGTATGTCAGGGAACTTTTGGGGTCTCACGAAGCTTGCCAAATACTGTTTCAAACTTCAAGATGAAACGTGGGACTTCTCTTGAGACGCTGTGGCGGGCAAGGGCCTCATCTTGTGATGAAGGGGAAACCACGTGGTTTTTTTCGAGTTGCGATGGGATTGTTGACTTACGACGGGGAATTCAGGCTTCCTCTTCTGTTGGCCCAGGGAAGTCCATTCTTCCATTCGAGTTGGCAGGGAGAGCTGGGTGGGAATTGCTCTCGAGTCACGGCAGGTCAAAATAGACCTCATCTAGGCTTGTGTCCAGGACCTAATGTTCCTCTCCAGGGGCGATAGGGATCACGGGGACGCATTCCAGACTCACCCAGTGAGTCAGGCCTCGGCTCGAGGGGAAGCAAAGGATTCTGATATCCTCCTGGGTCGCAATAGGTATCTCTTGGAGCCCACTGAGTGGCCTCCAGGGAGTCAAGCCTCCTGTGGAGTTGGAGAGAGGACTCGGGATTGCTCTCCAGGCCATACAGGAAAGAAGGCCCTCAGCTCGCAATGACGGGGGCGTCTTGTGGGTTTTCTCGAGTTGGAGCGCAAGTATGAGTTTTCTCACGAGGTACGACGGGGAGCTCAGGGAGCCTCTCGTGTGGCGCCAGGAAAGTCAGGTGTCTATGCGTGTGATGAGGAGGAGCCCATAAATGCTCTCGAGTCATGGTAGGGAAATCGGGACTCAAGACGCGTTGAAGAAGGAGTCTCGAGGTCTTTCTCAGGTTGCGGCAGGAAACCCTGGGTTCCCTCGACTTGTACCGGTGACCTCAGGGAGCTTCTCAGGGTGCCTCTGAGAAGTCAGGCATACTGTGGACTTGGGAGGCGCTCTCGGAACTCCACTGGGTTTGGTGCAATGGCAAAGGTTCTCATCTCGAGTTGAGGCAGGAACCTAAAGGTTCCTCTCCATTTAAAACTCCGACCACAGGGTCCCTGAAGAGCTGGGACAGGAGAGTCAGGCCTCGTCTTGTGTGGAGGAATGGAACTCCACTTGCCTCTCGAGTTGTTCACAGGATAACAGACCATTTGTCGAGCTGTGAGTGGAACCTTCGTTTTTTTTCCGTAAGATGCATGAGGGGGTCAGTGCCCCTTCGTGTTGTGCCTTCATCCACAGGGTTGCCTTCAAAGAGGTGTCCGGACATCGGGTTCTTATCAATAGCAGAGCAGGAAATCGGGGTCTTTCAGAAAGTGGCACCATCCATGAGGCTACGTCTCGAATTTCTTCGTTAGACTGGTGTCATCCTGAGGTGCGCCATGAAGATCGGGAACCCCTTCCAGACAAAGCAGGGGAATCGACCATCTTGTCGCGATCAGGAGGAGTGAAAGGGCTCAGATGAAGTCGTGCCGGGAACCTCGGTGTTCCCCTCGAGTGGGACCGGTGTGTCGGGAAACTTTTCGGGTCACTTCAAGGGTGCCAAGTACCGTTTTGCACTTCAATACGGACTTGGGGCTTCTCTTGACACGCTGTAGAGGGCAAGGGCCTCATCTTGGGATGACGGGGGAATCACGTGGTTTTTCTCAAGGTGCGGCGGGATTCTCGAGTTACGACGGGGAATTCAGGCTTCCTCTTGTGTTGGCCCAGGGAAGTCCAATCTTACATTCGAGTTTCGAGGGAGAGCTGGGGTTTGCTCTTGAGTCACTGCAGGGCAAAAGAGACCTCATATAGGCTTGTGTCCAGGACCTAATATTCCTCTCCAGGCCCGACAGCGATCTCGGGGTTGCATTCCAGACGCATCCTGGGAGTCAGAGCTCGACTCGAGGGGAAGCAAAGGACCCCGCTCTCCTCTTGAGTCACCACAGCTGTCTCTTGGAGCCCACTGAGTGGCCTAAAGGGAGTCAAGCCCCCTGTGGAGTTTGGAGAGAGACTCAGGATTGCTCTCCAGGCCATGCAGGAAAAGAAGACCCTCATCTCGCGATGACAGGGGCGTCTTGTTGGTTTTCTCGAGCTGCGGTGCCAGTGTGCGGTTTCTGACGAGGTGCGACGGGAAGCTCAGGGAGCCTTTCGTGTGGCACCAGGGAATTCAGGTCTCCATGCGCATGGCAAGGGGGAGCGCGTCATTGCTCTCGAGATATGATACGGGAATCGGGCCTCAAGACACGTTAAAGCAGGACTCTCAAGGTCTTTCTCGGGTTGCGGCAGGAAACCCTGGGTTCCGTCGACTTCTGCCGGTGACCTTAGGGAGCTTCTCAGGGTGCCTCTGAGAAGTCAGGCATACTGTGGATTTGGGACGGGCCTCTCGGGACTCCACTGGTTTTGTGGCAATGGAAAAGGGCCTCATCTTGAGTGGAGGCAGGAACCTCAGGCTTCCTCTCCATTTTTGACTCGGTGCGCAAGGTCCCTAGAGTTGTGACAGGAGAGTCAGGCATCGTCTTGTGTGGAGGAATGGAACTCCGCTTGCTTCTCGAGTTGTTCACGAGGTGACAGACCACTTGTGGAGCTGTGTGAGGAACCTGCGGGTTTTTCTGGAAGATTCACGGGGTGTCAGTGCCCCTACGTGTTGTGCCTTCATCCACAGGCTTGCCTTCGAAGAGGTGTCCAGGAGTCTGGTTTTGATCAAAAGTGGACCATGGAATCGGGGTCTTTCGGCATGTAGTATGGCCCTCGAGGCTACCTCTCGAATTTCTTCGTGAGACCGGCCTCATCCTGAGGTGTGCCGGGAAGGTCGGGAACCCCTTCGAGACAAAGCAGTGGAATCGACCCTCCTATCGCGATCAGGAGAGGAGAAAGGCCTCAGATGAAGTGGTGCCGGAAACTTCAGTGTCCCCTCTAGTGAGATCGGTATATAGGGGAACTTTTGGGGTCGCATCAAGGGTGCCAAGTACTGTTTTGCACTTCAAGACGGAATGTGAGACTTCTCTTGAGACGCTGTAGGGGGCAAGGGCCTCATCTTGCAATACGGGGAACCACGTGATTTTTCTCGAGTTGCGGCGGGTTTCTCAAATTACAACTGGAAATTCAGGCTTCCTCTTGTGTTGGCTCAGAAAGGCCAATCTTCCATTCGAATTGCAAGGGAAAGCTAGGGGTTGCGCTTGAGTCACTGCAGGGCCAAAGAGACCTCATCTAGGCTTTTGTCCAGGACCTAAGGTTCCTCTCCAGGGGCGACAGGGATCCAGGGTTGCATTCCAGACTCACCCTCGTAGTCAGGCCTCATCTCGAGGGGAAGCAAAGGACACCGCTCTCCTCCTGAGTATCGACGGGTATCTCTTGGAGCCCACTGAGTGACCTAAAGGGAGTCAAGCCTCCTTTGGAGTTTGGAGAGAGGATTCGGGATTGCTCTTCAGGTCATGCAGGAAAGAGGGCCCTCATTTCACCATGACAGGGGCGTCTCGTGGGTTTTCTCGAGCTGCGGCGCCAGTGTGGGGTTTCTCACGAGGTACGATGGGGAGCTCAGGGAGCCTCTCATGTGGTGCCGGGGAAGTCAGATCTTCATGCGCGTGGCGAGGGGGAGCACGTCATTTTTCTCCAGTCATAGTAGGGGAATCGGGCCTCAAGACGCGTGAAGAAGGACTCTCGAGGTTTTTCTCAGGTTACGACAGGAAACCCTGGGTTCCGTCGACTTATGCCCGTGACCTCAGGGAGCTTTTCAGGGTGCCTCTGAGAAGTCAGGGATACTGTGCAGTTGGGAGGGGCCGCTCCGAACTCCACTGGGTTTGGTGCAGTAGAAGAGGGCCTTATCTCGAGTTGAGGCAGGAACCTCATGGTTCCTCTCCATTTCTGAATCGGATCTCAGTGTCCATGCAGAGTTGGGACAGGAGAGTCAGGCCTCGTCTTGTGTGGAGGAATTTAACTCCTCTTGCCTCTCGAGTTGTTCACGGGGTGACAGGCCACTTGTCGATCTGTATGTGGAACTTGCGGGCTTTTCCAACGATGCAGGAGGGTGTCAGACCCCTTCGTTTTGTGCCTTCGTCCACAGGATTGCCTTCGAAGAGGTGTCCTAGCATTGGGTTCTTATCAAGAACAGACAGGGAAATCGGGGTCTTTCGGCGTGTGGCACCAACCACAAGGCTACGTCTCGAATTTCCTCGTGAGACTGGCCTCATCCTGAGGTGCGCCGGGAAGGTCCGGAACCCCTTCCAGACAAAGCAGGGTAATCGACCCTCCCGTCGCGATCAGGAGGGGATAAGGGGCTCAGAACAAGCGGTGCACCGAACCTTGGTGTTCCCCTCGAGTGAGACCAGGGTGTCGGGGAACTTTTGTGATAACATCAAGGTTGCCAATTATCGTTTTAAACTTCAAGATGGAACGTAGGGCTTCTACTGAGAGGCTGTAGCTGGCAAGGGCCTCATCTTGCGATGACGGGGGAACCACGTGGTTTTCCTCGAGTTGCAGCGGGATTTTCGAATTACGACGGGGAATTCAGGTTTCCTCTTGTGTTGTCCCAGGGAAGTCCATTCTTCCATTCGAGGTGCGAGGGAGAGCAGGGGATTGCTCTCGAGTCACTTCAGGGCAAATGAGACCTCATCTATGCTTGTGTCTAGGACCTAATGTTCCTCTCCAGGGGCGACAGGGATCTCGGGGTTGCATTCCAGACTCACCTGAGGAGTCAGGCCTGGTATATAGGGGAAGCAAAGAATTCCGCTCTCCTCTCGAGTCCCAACGGGTATCTCTTGGAGCCCACAGAGTGGCCTAAGGGAGTCAGGCCTCCTGTGGAGTTTGAAGAGAGGCCTCGAGATTGCTCTCCAGGCCATGCAGGAAAAGAAGGCCTTCATCTCGCGATGACGGAGGCGTCTCGTGGGTTTTCTGGAGCTGGGGAGCCAGTGTGGGATTTCTCACGAGGTATGACGGGGAGCTCAGGGAGCCTCTCGTGTGGCGCCAGGGAAGTCAAGTCTCCATGCGAGTGGCGAGGGGGAATGCGTCATTGCTCTCGAGTCATGGTAGGGGAATCGGGATTCAAGATGCATTGAAGGAGGATTTTCGAGGTCTTTCTCGGGTTGCGTCAGGAAACCCTGTGTTCCCTCGACTTGTGCCAGTGACCTCAGGGAGCTTCTAAGGGTGCCTCTGAGAAGTCGCGATACTGTGGATTTGGGAGGGGCCTCTCGGGCCTCCACTGTTTTTGGTGTAATGGAAGAGGGCCTCATCTCGAGTGGAGTCAGGAACCTCAGGGTTCCTCTCCATTTCGGACTCCGATCGCAGGGTCCCTTCAGAGTTGGGACCGGAGAGTCAGGCCTCGTCTTGAGTGGAGGAATGGAACTCTGCTTGCCTCTCGAGTTGTTCATGGGATGACAGGCCTCTTGTCGAGCTGTGTGTGGAACCTGCGGCTTTTACCGAATGATGCACGGGAGTGTCAGTGACCCTTCGTTTTGTGCCTTCGTCCACAGGGTTGCCTTCGAAGAGGTGTCCGGGCATCGGGTTCTTCTCAAGAGTGGGCGGGGAAATCGGGGTATTTCGGCATGTGACACCACCCACGACGCTATGTCTCGAATTTCCTCGTGAGACCGGCCTCATCCTGAGGTGCGCCGGGAATGTGGGGAACCCCTTCCAAACAAAGCAGGGGTATAGACTCTCCTGTCTCGAACAGGAGGGGAGAAGGTGCTCAGATGAAGTGGTGCGGGAACCTCGGTGTTCCTGTCGAGTGAGACCGGCGTGTCCGGGAACATTTGGTGTCGCATCAAGGGTGCAAAGTACCGTTTCGCACTTCAAGACGGAACGTGGTTCTTTTCTTGAGACGCCATAGCAGCAAGGGCCTCATCTTGGGATGACATTGGAAACACGTGGTTTTTCTCGAGTTTCGGCGGGATTCTCGAGTTACGAAGGGGATTTCTGGCTTCCTCTTGTGTTGGACCAGGGAAGCCCAATCTTCCATTCGAGTTGCGAGGGTGAGCTGGGGGTTGCGCTCGAGTCACTGCAGGGCAAAAGAAACCTCATCCAGGCTTGTGTCTAGGACCTAATGTTCCTCTCAAGGGATGACTGGGATCTTGGGGTTGCATTCTAGACTCACCCAGGAGTCAGGCGTCCTCTCGAGGGGAAACAAAGGACTTCTCTCTCTTCTCGAGTCGCGACGGGTATTTCTTGGAGCCCACTGAGTGGACTAAAGGGAGTCAAGCCTCCTCTGGAGTTTGGAGAGAGGACTCGGGATTGCACTCCAGGACATGCAGGAAAAGAAGGCCCTCATCTCACGATGACGGGGGGGGTCTCGGTGGTTTTACCGAGCTGCAGCGCCTGTGTTGGTTTCTCAGGAGGTACGACGGGGAGCTCAGGGAGCCTCTTGTGTGGCGCCAGGGAAGTTAGGTCTCGATGCGTGTGGCAAGGGGGAGCGCGTCATTGCTCTCGAGTCATGGTAGGGGAATCAGGCCTCTAGACGCGTTGAAGGACTCTCAAGATCTCTCTCGGGTCTTGGCAAGAATACCTGGGTTCCCTCGACTTGTGCCAGTGACCTCAGGGAGATTCTCCGGGTGCCTCTGAGAAGTCAGGGATACTGTGGAGTTGGGAAAGACCTCTCGGGACTCCACTGGGTTTGGTGAAATGGAAGGGGGCCTCATCTCGAGGGGAGGCAGGAACCTCAGGGTTCCTCTCCATTTCTGATTCCGATCGCAGCCCCCTGCATAGTTGGGAGAGGTGAGTCAGGCCTTGTCTTGTGTGCAGGAATGGACCTCCGCTTGCCTCTCGAGTTGTTCACTGGGTGACAGGCACTTGTTGAGCTGTATGAGTAACCTGCGGTCTTTTCCGGACGATGCACGGGGGTGTCAGTGCCCCTTCGTGTTGTGCCTTCATCCACACTATCTTCGAATAGGTGTCTGGGCATCGCGTTCTTATCAAGAGCGGATCGGGAAATCGCGGTCTTTCGGCATGTGGCACCACCATCGAGGCTACGTCTCGAATTTCCTCGTGAGACAGCCTCATCTGAGGTGCGTGGAGAAGGTCGGGAACCCCTTGCAGACAAAGCAGGGGAATTGACCCTCCTTTCCCGATCAGGAGGGGAGAAGGGGCTCAGATGAAGTGGTGCCAGGAACCTCGGTGTTCCCCTCTAGTGTGACCCGTATGTCGGGGAACTTTTGGGGTAGCATTAAGGGTGCCAAATATCATTTCGCACTTGAAGACAGAACGTGGGACTACTCTTGAGACGCTGGAGCGGGCAAGGGCCTCATCTTGCAATGACGGGGGAACCACGTGGTTTTTCTCAAGTTGAGGCGGAATTCTCGAATTACTACTGGGAATTCAGGCTTCCTCTTGTGTTGGCCCAGGGAGGTCCAATCTTCCATTCGGGTTGTGAGGGAAAGCTGGGGAGTGCTCTCGAGTTACTGCAGGGCAAAAGCGACCTCATCTAGCCTTGTGTTCAGGACCCAATGATCCTCTCCAAGGGTGACAGGGATCTCGGGTTTGCATTACAGACTCACCCGGGGAGTTAGGCCTCGTCTCGAGGGAAAGCAAAGGACTCGGCTATCCTCTCGAGTTGCGACGCGTATCTCTTGGAGCCCACTGAGTGGTCTAAAGGGAGTCAACCCTCCTCTTCAGTTTGGAGAGAGGACTCGGGATTGCTCTCCAGGCCATGCAGGAAAAGAAGGCCCACATCTCGAGATGACGGGGGCGTCTCGTGGGTTTTCTCGAGCTGCGGCGCCAGTGTGGGGTTTCTCACGAGGTACGACGGGGAGTTCAGGTAGCCTCTCGTGTGGCAACAGGGAAGTCAGGTCTCCATGGGCGGGGCAAGGGGGAGCGCGTCATTGCTCTCAAGTCAGGGTAGGGGAATCGGGCCTCATGACGGGTTGAAAAAGAACTCTCGATGTCTTTCTAGGGTTGCGGCAGGAAACCCTGGGTTCCCTTGACTTGTGCCGGTGACCTCAGGGAGCGTCTCAGGGTGCCTCTGAGAAGTCAGGGATACTGTGGATTTGGGAGAGGCCTCTCGGGACTCCTCTGGGTTTGGTGCAATGGAAGTGGGCCTCATCTCGAGTTGAGGCAGGAAACTCAGGGTTCTGCTCCTGACTTCCTGGAGGCCGGATCTGACTCAGATCGCAGGGTCCCTGTTGAGTTTGCTCAGGAGTGTCAGGTCTCGTGTTCTGCGGAGGAATGGAACTCCGCTTACATCTCAAGTTGTTCAAGGATAACACCACTTTTCGTGATGTGTGTGGAACCTGCGGGTTTTTCGGAGATGCACGGGGGCGTCAGTGCTCCTTCCTGTTGTACCTTCATCCACAGGGTTGCCTTCGAAGAGGTGTCCGGGCATCGTGTTCTCCTCAAGTGCGGACCGGGAAATTGGGGTCTTTCAGCATGTTCCACCACCGACTAGGCTACGTCTCGAATTTTCTCGTGAGACCGGCCTCATCCTGAGGCGCGCAGGAAAGTCTGGGAACCCTTTCCAAACAAAGCAGGGGAATCGACCCTACTTTCGGGATCAGGAGGAGAGAAAGGGCTCAGATGAAGTAGTGCCGGGAACCTCGGTGCTCTCCTTGAGTGAAAGTCGGGTAACTTTTCTGGTTGTATCAAGGGTGCCAAGTACCGTTTCGCACTTCAAGACGGAACCTGGGACTTCTCTTGAGATGCTGTAGTGGGCAAGGGCCTCATCTAGCGCTGACGGGGGACCCACGTGTTTTTTCTCGAGTTGCGGCAGGATTCTTGAGTTACGATGGGGAATACAGGTTTCCTCTTGTGTTGGCCCAGGGAAGTCCAATCTTCCATTCGAGTTGCAAGTGAGAGCTGGAGATTGCTCTCGAGTCACTGCAGGGCAAAATAGAGCTCATCTAGGTTTGTGTCCAGGACCGAGTTTTTCTCTCCAGGGGCGACAGGGATCTCGGGGTTGCATTCCAGACTCACCCGGGGAGTCAGGCCTCGTCTCGAAGGGAATGAATGGACTCCGCTCTCCTCTCGAGTCGTGACGGTTATCCCTTGGAGCCCAAGAGTGGCCTAAATGGAGTTAAGCCTCCTGTGGAGTTTGGAGAGAGGACTCGGGATTGCTCTCTAGGCCATGCAGGAAAAGAAGGCCCTCATCTCGCGATGACGGGGGTGTCTCGTGGGTTTTCTCAAGGTGCAGTGCCTGGTTGGGGTTTCTCACGAGATAGGACGGGGAGCTCAGGGAGACTCCTGTGGTGCCACGGAAGTCAGGTCTCCATGGACGTGGCGTGGGGGAGCGCCTCATTGCTCTCGAGTCATGGTAGGGGAATCAAGCCTCAAGACGCTTCGAAGAAGAACTCTCGAGGTCTTTCTCGGGGTGTGGCAGGAAACCCTGGGTTCCCTCGACTTGTGCCCATGACCTCAGGGAGCTTAGCGGGGTTCCTCTGAGAAGTCAGGGATACTGTGGAGTTGAGAGGGGCTTCTCGAGACATCACAGGGACTGGTGCAATTGAAGAGGACCTAATCTCGGATTGAGGCAGTAACGTCAGGGTTCCTCTCCATTTCTGACTCGGATAGCAGGGTCCCTGCAGAGTTGGGACAGGAGAGTCAGACCTCGTCTTGTGTGGAGTAATGGAACTCCGCTTGCCTCTCGAGTTGTTCACGGGATGACAGGCCACCTGTCGAGTTGTATGTGGAATCTGCGGTTTTGGGGGACGATGCACAGGGGTGTCAGTGCCCCTTCGTGTTGTGCCTTCATCCACAGGGTTACCTTCAAAGAGGTGACCGGGCATCGGGATCTTATCAATAGCGGACCAGGAAATCGGGGTCTTTCGGCATGTGGCACCAACACGAGGCTACGTCTCGACTTCCCTCGTGAGACTGGCCTCATCCTGAGGTTCGCCGGGAAGCCTGGGAACCCCTTCCAGACAAAGCAGGGGAATCGACCCTCCTGTCGCCATTAGGAGGGGAGAAGAGGCTCAGCTGAAGCGGTGCTGGGAACCTCCATGTTCTCCTCGAGTGAGACCGGGGTGTCAGGGAAATTTGGGGGTCGCATCAAGGGTGCCAAGTACCGTTTCACACTTCAAGACGGAACATGGGACTTCCCTGGAGACGCTATAGCTGACAGGGGCCTCATATTTCGATGACGGAGGAGCCACGTTGTTTTTCTCCAGTTGCCGCGGGATTCTCGAATTACAATGGGGAATACAGGCTTCCTCTTGTGTTGGCCCAGGGAAGTCCAATCATCCATTCGAGTTGCGAGGGAGAGCTGGGGATTGCACTTGAGTCAATGCAGGACAAAAAAGACCTCATTTAGGCTTGTGTCCAGGACCGAGTTTTCCTCTACAGGGGCAACACGGATCTCGGGATCCCATTCCAGACTCACCCAAGTAGTCAGGCCTCGGCTCGAGGCAAAGCAACGGACTCTGCACTCCTCTAGAGTAGCGACGTGTATCTCTTGGAGGCTACTGAGTGGCCTAAAGGTAGTCAGGCCTCCAGTGGAGTTTGGATAGTGGACTCGGGATTGCTCTCTAGGTCATGTAGGAAAAGAAGGCCCTCATCTTACGATGATGGGGGCGTCTCGTGAGTTTTCTCAAGTGGCGGTGCCAGTGTGGGGTTTTCATGAGGTAGGATGGGGAGCGCAGGGAGCCTCTCGTGTGGCGCCAGGGAAGTTAGGTTTCAATGGGCGTGGCGAGGGGAATGCGTCATTGCTCTCCAGTCATGGTAGGGTATCGGGCCTCAAGACGCGGTAAAGAAGGACTCTCAAGGTCTTTCTCAGAATGCAGCAGGAAACCCTGGGTTCACTCGACTTGTGCCAGTGACCGCAGAGAGCTTCTGAGGGTGCCTCTGAGAATCAGGGATACTGTGGAGTTTTAGGGGCCTCTCGGGACTCCACTGGGTATGGCGCAATGGAAGAGGGCCTCATTTCGAGTTGATGCAGGAACGTCAGGTTTCATCTACATTTCTGACTCCGATCGCACGGTCCCTGCAGAGTTGGGAAAGGAGAGTCAGGCCTTCTCTTGTGTGGAGGAACGGAACTCCGCATGCCTCTCTAGTTCTTCAAGGGATGACAGGACACTTGTCGATCTGTGTTTGGAATCTGCGTGTTTTTCCGTACTATGCATGGGGATGTCAGTACCCCTTCGTGTTGTGCATTCATCCACAGGTTTGCTTTCGAAGAGGTGTCCTGGCATCGGGTTCTTATTAAGAGCGGACCGGGAAATCGGGGTCTTTCCGCATGTGGCACCACCCACCAGGCTACGTCTCGAATTTCCTAGTGAGACCGGCCTCATCCTGAGGTGCGCCGGGAAGGTCGGAACCCCTTGCAGACAAAGCAGGGGAATCGACCCTCCTGTCTCGATCAGGAGGGGAGAAGGGGCACAGATGAGGTGATGCCGGGAACCTCGGTGTTCCCTTCCAGTGAGACCAGTGTGTTGGGGAACTTTTGGGGTCGCATCAAAGGTGCAAAGTATCGTATCGCACTTCAAGATGGAACATAAGACTTCTTTTGAGACGCTGTAGCGGCAATGGCCGCATCTTGCGATGAAGAGGGAACGACGTGGTTTTTCTCGAGTTGTGGCGGGATTCTTGAGTTACAACGGGAAATTCAGGCTTCCTCTTCTGTTGGCCCAGGGAAGTCCAGTCTTCCATTCGAGTTGCGAGGGAGAGTTGGGGATTGCTCTCGAGTCACTGCAGGAAAACAGAGACCTCATCTAGGCTTGTGTCCAGGACCTAATGTTTCTCTCCAGGGGCGACAGGGATCTCCGGTTCACATATCAGACACACCCGAGGAGTCAGGCCTCGCCTCGAGGGGAAGGAAAAGACTCCGCTCTCCTCTCGAGTCGCGACAGGTATGTCTTGGAGTCCACTGAGTGACCAAAAGGGAGTCAAGCCTACTGTGGAGTTTGGAGAGAGGACTCGGGATTGCTCTCCAGGCCATGCTAGAAAAGAAGGCCGTCATGTCGCGAAAATGGGGGCGTCTCGTGGGTTTTCTCTATCTGTGGCGCCAGTGTTTGGTTTCTCACGAGGTATGACGGGGAGCTCAGGGAGCCTCTCGTGTGGCGCCAGGGAAGTCAGGGCTTCATGAGTGTAGCAGAGGGAGTGCGTCATTGCCCTCGAGTCATGGTAGGGGAATCAGGCCTCAAAATGCGTTGAAGAAGGACTCTTGAGTTCTTTCTATGGTGGTGGCAGTAAACCCTGGGCTCACTCGAATTGTGCTGGTGACCTCAGGGAGCTTCTCAGGGTGCCTCTGAGAAGTCAGGGATACTGTGGAGCTGGGACGCATCTCTCGGGACTCCACTGGGTTTCGTGCAATGGAAGAGGTCCTAATCTCGAGTGGAGGCAGGAACCTCAGCGTTCCTCTCGTGACTTCACTGGCGCTGGTCTGATTCGGATCGCAAAGTCCCTGCAGAGTTGGGACAGGAGAGTCAGGCATCATCTTGTGTAGAGGAATGAAACCCCACTTGCCTCTCGAGTTCTTCAGGGGTGACAAGCCACTTGTTGAGCTATATGTGGAACCTGCGGGTTTTTCCGGACGATGCACGAGGGTGTCAGTGCCCCTTTGTGTTGTGCCTTCATCCACAGGGTTGCCTTCGAAGAGCCGTCCGGGCCTCGGGTACTTCTCAAGGGCGGACCGGGGAATCGGGGGCGTTCGGCATGTGGCACCACCCACGTGGCTCGTCTCGAATTTCCTCGTGAGACCGGCCTCATCCTGAGGTGCGCCAGGAAGGCCGGGAACCCCTGCCAGACCACGCAGGGGAATCTCCTCTCCTGTCGCGATCAGGAGGGGAGAAGGGGCTCAGAGGAAGCGGTGCCGGGACTATTGGTGTTCCCCTCGAGGGAACCCGGCGTGTCGGGGGACTCTTGGGGGTCGCAGGAAGGCTGTCAGGGACCGTTTCGCCCTTCAGGGCGGAACAGGGGACTTCCCTTGAGACGCCGTCGCGGGCAAGGGCCTCATCTTGCCAAGAGGTGGGAACCACGTGGTTTTTCTCGAGTTGCGGCGGGATTCTCGAGTTACGACGGGGATCTCAGCCTTCCCCTTGGGTTGGCCCTGGGAAGCCCAATCTTCCACTCGGGTTGCGAGGGAAAGCTGGGGGTTGCGCTCGAGTCACGGCAGGGCCGAAGAGACCTCACCTAGGCGTGTGTCCGGGACCTAATATTCCTCTCCAGGGAAGGCAGGGATCTCGGGGTTGCATTCCAGGCTCCCCCGGGGAGTCAGGCCTCGTCTCGAGGGGAAGCCAAGGACTCCGCTCTCCTCTCGAGTCGCGACGCGGGTCTCTTGGAGCCCCCTGAGCGGCATCAAGGGAGTCCAGCCTCCTCCTCCGTTTGGAGAGAGGACCCGGGATTGCTCTCCAGGCCATGCAGGAAAAGAAGGACCTCAGCTCGCGAGAACGGGTGCGTGTCAGGGTTTTCATCGAGCTGCGGCGCCTGTGGGGGTTTTCTCCCGAGGCACGACGAGGATCTCAGGGAGCCTCTCGTGCGGCGCCAGGGAAGTCAGGTCTCCATGCGCGTGGCGAGGGGGAGCGCGTCCTGGCTCTCGAGTCACGGGAGGGGACTAGGGCCTCGAGACGCGTTGAAGAAGGACTCTCGAGGTCTTTGTCGGGGGGCGGCGGGAAACCCTCGTTTCCCTCGCCTTCTGCCGGGGACCTTAGGGAACTTCCCAAGGTGCCTCTGAGAGGCGAGGGATCCTGTGGAGGTGGCGGGGCCCCTCGGGACTCCGCTGGGTCTGGTGCAACGGAAGAGGGCCTCATCTCGAGGGGAGGCAGGAACCTCAGGCTTCCTCTCTGTTTCGGACTCCGACCGCAGGGTCCCTGCAGAGTTGGGACAGGAGAGTCAGGCCTCGTCTTGTCTGAGGAAGGGAAACCCGCTGGCCTCTCGAGTTGCTCAGGGGTCTCAGGCCCCTCGTCGATCTGTGGGTGGAACCCGCGGGTCTTTGCGGACGATGCACGGGGGTGGCAGTGCCCCTTCGTGTTGTGCCTTCCCCCCCAGGGTTGCCTTCGACGAGGGGTCCGGGCCTCGGGTCCTTCTCAAGGGCGGACCGGGGAATCGGGGGCGTTCGGCATGTGGCCCCACCCACGTGGCTCGTCTCGAATTTCCTCGTGAGACCGGCCTCATCCTGAGGTGCGCCGGGAAGGCCGGGAACCCCTTCCAGACCACGCAGGGGAATCGCCTCTCCTGTCGCGATCAGGAGGGGAGAAGGGGCTCAGAGGAAGCGGTGCCGGGACCCTCGGTGTTCCCCTCGAGGGAACCCGGCGTGTCGGGGGACTTTTGGGGGTCGCAGGAAGGCTGTCAGGGACCGTTTCGCCCTTCAGGGCGGAACAGGGGACTTCCCTTGAGACGCCGTGGCGGGCAAGGGCCTCATCTTGCCAAGAGGTGGGAACCACGTGGTTTTTCTCGAGTTGCGGCGGCATTCTCGAGTTACGACGGGGATCTCAGCCTTCCCCTTGGGTTGGCCCTGGGAAGCCCAATCTTCCCCTCGGGTTGTGAGGGAAAGCTGGGGGTTGCGCTCGAGTCACTGCAGGGCCGAAGAGACCTCACCTAGGCGTGTGTCCGGGACCTAATATTCCTCTCCAGGGAAGGCAGGGATCTCGGGGTTGAATTCCAGGCTCCCCCGGGGAGTCAGTCCTCGTCTCGAGGGGAAGCCAAGGACTCCGCTCTCCTCTCGAGTCGCGACGCGGGTCTCTTGGAGCCCCCTGAGCGGCCTCAAGGGAGTCCAGCCTCCTCTTCCGTTTGGAGAGAGGACCCGGGATTGCTCTCCAGGCCATGCAGGAAAAGAAGGCCCTCAGCTCGCGAGGACGGGGGCGTCTCAGGGGTTTCCTCGAGCTGCGGCGCCCGTGGGGGTTTTCTCCCGAGGCACGACGAGGATCTCAGGGAGCCTCTCGTGCGGCGCCAGGGAAGTCAGGTCTCCATGCGCGTGGCGAGGGGGAGCGCGTCCTGGCTCTCGAGTCACGGGAGGGGACTAGGGCCTCGAGACGCGTTGAAGAAGGACTCTCGAGGTCTTCCTCGGGGGGCGGCGGGAAACCCTCGTGTCCCTCGCCTTCTGCCGGGGACCTTAGGGAACTTGCCAGGGTGCCTCTGAGAGGCGAGGGATCCTGTGGAGGTGGCGGGGCCCCTCGGGACTCCGCTGGGTCTGGCGCAACGGAAGAGGGCCTCACCTCGAGGGGAGGCAGGAACCTCAGGCTTCCTCTCCGTTTCGGACTCCGACCGCAGGGTCCCTGCAGAGTTGGGACAGGAGAGTCAGGCCTCGTCTTGTCTGAGGAAGGGAACCCCGCTGGCCTCTCGAGTTGCTCAGGGGGTCTCAGGCCCCTCGTCGAGCTGTGTGTGGATCCCGCGGGTCTTTGCGGACGATGCACGGGGGTGGCAGTGCCCCTTCGTGTTGTGCCTTCCCCCCCAGGGTTGCCTTCGACGAGGGGTCCGGGCCTCGGGTCCTTCTCAAGGGCGGACCGGGGAATCGGGGGCGTTCGGCATGTGGCCCCACCCACGTGGCTCGTCTCGAATTTCCTCGTGAGACCGGCCTCATCCTGAGGTGCGCCGGGAAGGCCGGGAACCCCTTCCAGACCACGCAGGGGAATCGCCTCTCCTGTCGCGATCAGGAGGGGAGAAGGGGCTCAGAGGAAGCGGTGCCGGGACCCTCGGTGTTCCCCTCGAGGGAACCCGGCGTGTCGGGGGACTTTTGGGGGTCGCAGGAAGGCTGTCAGGGACCGTTTCGCCCTTCAGGGCGGAACAGGGGACTTCCCTTGAGACGCCGTGGCGGGCAAGGGCCTCATCTTGCCAAGAGGTGGGAACCACGTGGTTTTTCTCGAGTTGCGGCGGCATTCTCGAGTTACGACGGGGATCTCAGCCTTCCCCTTGGGTTGGCCCTGGGAAGCCCAATCTTCCCCTCGGGTTGTGAGGGAAAGCTGGGGGTTGCGCTCGAGTCACTGCAGGGCCGAAGAGACCTCACCTAGGCGTGTGTCCGGGACCTAATATTCCTCTCCAGGGAAGGCAGGGATCTCGGGGTTGCATTCCAGGCTCCCCCGGGGAGTCAGGCCTCGTCTCGAGGGGAAGCCAAGGACTCCGCTCTCCTCTCGAGTCGCGACGCGGGTCTCTTGGAGCCCCCTGAGCGGCCTCAAGGGAGTCCAGCCTCCTCTTCCGTTTGGAGAGAGGACCCGGGATTGCTCTCCAGGCCATGCAGGAAAAGAAGGCCCTCAGCTCGCGAGGACGGGGGCGTCTCAGGGCTTTCCTCAAGCTGCGGCGCCCGTGGGGGTTTTCTCCCGAGGCACGACGAGGATCTCAGGGAGCCTCTCGTGCGGCGCCAGGGAAGTCAGGTCTCCATGCGCGTGGCGAGGGGGAGCGCGTCCTGGCTCTCGAGTCACGGGAGGGGACTAGGGCCTCGAGACGCGTTGAAGAAGGACTCTCGAGGTCTTCCTCGGGGGGCGGCGGGAAACCCTCGTGTCCCTCGCCTTCTGCCGGGGACCTTAGGGAACTTGCCAGGGTGCCTCTGAGAGGCGAGGGATCCTGTGGAGGTGGCGGGGCCCCTCGGGACTCCGCTGGGTCTGGCGCAACGGAAGAGGGCCTCACCTCGAGGGGAGGCAGGAACCTCAGGCTTCCTCTCCGTTTCGGACTCCGACCGCAGGGTCCCTGCAGAGTTGGGACAGGAGAGTCAGGCCTCGTCTTGTCTGAGGAAGGGAACCCCGCTGGCCTCTCGAGTTGCTCAGGGGGTCTCAGGCCCCTCGTCGAGCTGTGTGTGGATCCCGCGGGTCTTTGCGGACGATGCACGGGGGTGGCAGTGCCCCTTCGTGTTGTGCCTTCCCCCCCAGGGTTGCCTTCGACGAGGGGTCCGGGCCTCGGGTCCTTCTCAAGGGCAGACCGGGGAATCGGGGGCGTTCGGCATGTGGCCCCACCCACGTGGCTCGTCTCGAATTTCCTCGTGAGACCGGCCTCATCCTGAGGTGCGCCGGGAAGGCCGGGAACCCCTTCCAGACCACGCAGGGGAATCGCCTCTCCTGTCGCGATCAGGAGGGGAGAAGGGGCTCAGAGGAAGCGGTGCCGGGACCCTCGGTGTTCCCCTCGAGGGAACCCGGCGTGTCGGGGGACTTTTGGGGGTCGCAGGAAGGCTGTCAGGGCCCGTTTCGCCCTTCAGGGCGGAACAGGGGACTTCCCTTGAGACGCCGTGGCGGGCAAGGGCCTCATCTTGCCAAGAGGTGGGAACCACGTGGTTTTTCTCGAGTTGCGGCGGCATTCTCGAGTTACGACGGGGATCTCAGCCTTCCCCTTGGGTTGGCCCTGGGAAGCCCAATCTTCCCCTCGGGTTGTGAGGGAAAGCTGGGGGTTGCGCTCGAGTCACTGCAGGGCCGAAGAGACCTCACCTAGGCGTGTGTCCGGGACCTAATATTCCTCTCCAAGGAAGGCAGGGATCTCGGGGTTGCATTCCAGGCTCCCCCGGGGAGTCAGGCCTCGTCTCGAGGGGAAGCCAAGGACTCCGCTCTCCTCTCGAGTCGCGACGCGGGTCTCTTGGAGCCCCCTGAGCGGCCTCAAGGGAGTCCAGCCTCCTCTTCCGTTTGGAGAGAGGACCCGGGATTGCTCTCCAGGCCATGCAGGAAAAGAAGGCCCTCAGCTCGCGAGGACGGGGGCGTCTCAGGGGTTTCCTCCAGCTGCGGCGCCCGTGGGGGTTTTCTCCCGAGGCACGACGAGGATCTCAGGGAGCCTCTCGTGCGGCGCCAGGGAAGTCAGGTCTCCATGCGCGTGGCGAGGGGGAGCGCGTCCTGGCTCTCGAGTCACGGGAGGGGACTAGGGCCTCGAGACGCGTTGAAGAAGGACTCTCGAGGTCTTCCTCGGGGGGCGGCGGGAAACCCTCGTGTCCCTCGCCTTCTGCCGGGGACCTTAGGGAACTTGCCAGGGTGCCTCTGAGAGGCGAGGGATCCTGTGGAGGTGGCGGGGCCCCTCGGGACTCCGCTGGGTCTGGCGCAAGGGAAGAGGGCCTCACCTCGAGGGGAGGCAGGAACCTCAGGCTTCCTCTCCGTTTCGGACTCCGACCGCAGGGTCCCTGCAGAGTTGGGACAGGAGAGTCAGGCCTCGTCTTGTCTGAGGAAGGGAACCCCGCTGGCCTCTCGAGTTGCTCAGGGGGTCTCAGGCCCCTCGTCGAGCTGTGTGTGGATCCCGCGGGTCTTTGCGGACGATGCACGGGGGTGGCAGTGCCCCTTCGTGTTGTGCCTTCCCCCCCAGGGTTGCCTTCGACGAGGGGTCCGGGCCTCGGGTCCTTCTCAAGGGCGGACCGGGGAATCGGGGGCGTTCGGCATGTGGCCCCACCCACGTGGCTCGTCTCGAATTTCCTCGTGAGACCGGCCTCATCCTGAGGTACGCCGGGAAGGCCGGGAACCCCTTCCAGACCACGCAGGGGAATCGCCTCTCCTGTCGCGATCAGGAGGGGAGAAGGGGCTCAGAGGAAGCGGTGCCGGGACCCTCGGTGTTCCCCTCGAGGGAACCCGGCGTGTCGGGGGACTTTTGGGGGTCGCAGGAAGGCTGTCAGGGACCGTTTCGCCCTTCAGGGCGGAACAGGGGACTTCCCTTGAGACGCCGTGGCGGGCAAGGGCCTCATCTTGCCAAGAGGTGGGAACCACGTGGTTTTTCTCGAGTTGCGGCGGCATTCTCGAGTTACGACGGGGATCTCAGCCTTCCCCTTGGGTTGGCCCTGGGAAGCCCAATCTTCCCCTCGGGTTGTGAGGGAAAGCTGGGGGTTGCGCTCGAGTCACTGCAGGGCCGAAGAGACCTCACCTAGGCATGTGTCCGGGACCTAATATTCCTCTCCAGGGAAGGCAGGGATCTCGGGGTTGCATTCCAGGCTCCCCCGGGGAGTCAGGCCTCGTCTCGAGGGGAAGCCAAGGACTCCGCTCTCCTCTCGAGTCGCGACGCGGGTCTCTTGGAGCCCCCTGAGCGGCCTCAAGGGAGTCCAGCCTCCTCTTCCGTTTGGAGAGAGGACCCGGGATTGCTCTCCAGGCCATGCAGGAAAAGAAGGCCCTCAGCTCGCGAGGACGGGGGCGTCTCAGGGGTTTCCTCGAGCTGCGGCGCCCGTGGGGGTTTTCTCCCGAGGCACGACGAGGATCTCAGGGAGCCTCTCGTGCGGCGCCAGGGAAGTCAGGTCTCCATGCGCGTGGCGAGGGGGAGCGCGTCCTGGCTCTCGAGTCACGGGAGGGGACTAGGGCCTCGAGACGCGTTGAAGAAGGACTCTCGAGGTCTTCCTCGGGGGGCGGCGGGAAACCCTCGTGTCCCTCGCCTTCTGCCGGGGACCTTAGGGAACTTGCCAGGGTGCCTCTGAGAGGCGAGGGATCCTGTGGAGGTGGCGGGGCCCCTCGGGACTCCGCTGGGTCTGGCGCAACGGAAGAGGGCCTCACCTCGAGGGGAGGCAGGAACCTCAGGCTTCCTCTCCGTTTCGGACTCCGACCGCAGGGTCCCTGCAGAGTTGGGACAGGAGAGTCAGGCCTCGTCTTGTCTGAGGAAGGGAACCCCGCTGGCCTCTCGAGTTGCTCAGGGGGTCTCAGGCCCCTCGTCGAGCTGTGTGTGGATCCCGCGGGTCTTTGTGGACGATGCACGGGGGTGGCAGTGCCCCTTCGTGTTGTGCCTTCCCCCCCAGGGTTGCCTTCGACGAGGGGTCCGGGACTCGGGTCCTTCTCAAGGGCGGACCGGGGAATCGGGGGCGTTCGGCATGTGGCCCCACCCACGTGGCTCGTCTCGAGTTTCCTCGTGAGACCGGCCTCATCCTGAGGTGCGCCGGGAAGGCCGGGAACCCCTTCCAGACCACGCAGGGTAATCGCCTCTCCTGTCGCGATCAGGAGGGGAGAAGGGGCTCAGAGGAAGCGGTGCCGGGACCCTCGGTGTTCCCCTCGAGGGAACCCGGCGTGTCGGGGGACTTTTGGGGGTCGCAGGAAGGCTGTCAGGGACCGTTTCGCCCTTCAGGGCGGAACAGGGGACTTCCCTTGAGACGCCGTGGCGGCGAAGGGCCTCATCTTGCCAAGAGGTGGGAACCACGTGGTTTTTCTCGAGTTGCGGCGGGATTCTCGAGTTACGACGGGGATCTCAGCCTTCCCCTTGGTTTGGCCCTGGGAAGCCCAATCTTCCCCTCGGGTTGCGAGGGAAAGCTGGGGGTTGCGCTCGAGTCACTGCAGGGCCGAAGAGACCTCACCTAGGCGTGTGTCCGGGACCTAATATTCCTCTCCAGGGAAGGCAGGGATCTCGGGGTTGCATTCCAGGCTCCCCCGGGGAGTCAGGCCTCGTCTCGAGGGGAAGCCAAGGACTCCGCTCTCCTCTCGAGTCGCGACGCGGGTCTCTTGGAGCCCCCTGAGCGGCCTCAAGGGAGTACAGCCTCCTCTTCCGTTTGGAGAGAGGACCCGGGATTGCTCTCCAGGCCATGCAGGAAAAGAAGGCCCTCAGCTCGCGAGGACGGGGGCGTCTCAGGGGTTTCCTCGAGCTGCGGCGCCCGTGGGGGTTTTCTCCCGAGGCACGACGAGGATCTCAGGGAGCCTCTCGTGCGGCGCAAGGGAAGTCAGGTCTCCATGCGCGTGGCGAGGGGAAGCGCGTCCTGGCTCTCGAGTCACGGGAGGGGACTAGGGCCTCGAGACGCGTTGAAGAAGGACTCTCGAGGTCTTCCTCGGGGGGCGGCGGGAAACCCTCGTGTCCCTCGCCTTCTGCCGGGGACCTTAGGGAACTTCCCAGGGTGCCTCTGAGAGGCGAGGGATCCTGTGGAGGTGGCGGGGCCCCTCGGGACTCCGCTGGGACTGGCGCAACGGAAGAGGGCCTCACCTCGAGGGGAGGCAGGAACCTCAGGCTTCCTCTCCGTTTCGGACTCCGACCGCAGGGTCCCTGCAGAGTTGGGACAGGAGAGTCAGGCCTCGTCTTGTCTGAGGAAGGGAACCCCGCTGGCCTCTCGAGTTGCTCAGGGGGTCTCAGGCCCCTCGTCGAGCTGTGTGTGGAACCCGCAGGTCTTTGCGGACGATGCACGGGGGTGGCAGTGCCCCTTCGTGTTGTGCCTTCCCCCCCAGGGTTGCCTTCGACGAGGGGTCCGGGCCTCGGGTCCTTCTCAAGGGCGGACCGGGGAATCGGGGGCGTTCGGCATGTGGCCCCACCCACGTGGCTCGTCTCGAATTTCCTCCTGAGACCGGCCTCATCCTGAGGTGCACCGGGAAGGCCGGGAACCCCTTCCAGACCACGCAGGGGAATCGCCTCTCCTGTCGCGGTCAGGAGGGGATTAGGGGCTCAGAGGAAGCGGTGCCAGGACCCTCGGTGTTCCCCTCGAGGGAACCCGGCGTGTCGGGGGACTTTTGGGGGTCGCAGGAGGGCTGTCAGGGACAGTTTCGCCCTTCAGGGCGGAACAGGGGACTTCCCTTGAGACGCCGTGGCGGGCAAGGGCCTCATCTTGCCAAGAGGTGGGAACCACGTGGTTTTTCTCGAGTTGCGGCGGGATTCTCGATTTACGACGGGGATCTCAGCCTTCCCCTTGGGTTGGCCCTGGGAAGCCCAATCTTCCCCTCGGGTTGCGAGGGAAAGCTGGGGGTTGCGCTCGAGTCACTGCAGGGCCGAAGAGACCTCACCTAGGCGTGTGTCCGGGACCTAATATTCCTCTCCAGGGAAGGCAGGGATCTCGGGGTTGCATTCCAGGCTCCCCCGGGGAGTCAGTCCTCGTCTCGAGGGGAAGCCAAGGACTCCGCTCTCCTCTCGAGTCGCGACGCGGGTCTCTTGGAGCCCCCTGAGCGGCCTCAAGGGAGTCCAGCCTCCTCTTCCGTTTGGAGAGAGGACCCGGGATTGCTCTCCAGGCCATGCAGGAAAAGAAGGCCCTCAGCTCGCGAGGACGGGGGCGTCTCAGGGGTTTCCTCGAGCTGCGGCGCCCGTGGGGGTTTTCTCCCGAGGCACGACGAGGATCTCAGGGAGCCTCTCGTGCGGCACCAGGGAAGTCAGGTCTCCATGCGCGTGGCGAGGGGGAGCGCGTCCTGGCTCTCGAGTCACGGGAGGGGACTAGGGCCTCGAGACGCGTTGAAGAAGGACTCTCGAGGTCTTCCTCGGGGGGCGGTGGGAAACCCTCGTGTCCCTCGCCTTCTGCCGGGGACCTTAGGGAACTTCCCAGGGTGCCTCTGAGAGGCGAGGGATCCTGTGGAGGTGGCGGGGCCCCTCGGGACTCCGCTGGGTCTGGCGCAGCGGAAGAGGGCCTCACCTCGAGGGGAGGCAGGAACCTCAGGCTTCCTCTCCGTTTCGGACTCCGACCGCAGGGTCCCTGCAGAGTTGGGACAGGAGAGTCAGGCCTCGTCTTGTCTGAGGAAGGGAACCCCGCTGGCCTCTCGAGTTGCTCGGGGGGTCTCAGGCCCCTCGTCGAGCTGTGTGTGGAACCCGCGGGTCTTTGCGGACGATGCACGGGGGTGGCAGTGCCCCTTCGTGTTGTGCCTTCCCCCCCAGGGTTGCCTTCGAAGAGGGGTCCGGGCCTCGGGTTCTTCTCAAGGGCGGACCGGGGAATCGGGTGCGTTCGGCATGTGGCCCCACCCACGTGGCTCGTCTCGAATTTCCTCGTGAGACCGGCCTCATCCTGAGGTGCGCCGGGAAGGCCGGGAACCCCTTCCAGACCACGCAGGGGAATCGCCTCTCCTGTCGCGATCAGGAGGGGAGAAGGGGCTCAGAGGAAGCGGTGCCGGGACCCTCGGTGTTCCCCTCGAGGGAACCCGGCGTGTCGGGGGACTTTTGGGGGTCGCAGGAAGGCTGTCAGGGACCGTTTCTCCCTTCAGGGCGGAAGAGGGGACTTCCCTTGAGACGCCGTGGCGGGCAAGGGCCTCATCTTGCCAAGAGGTGGGAACCACGTGGTTTTTCTCGAGTTGCGGCGGGATTCTCGAGGTACGACGGGGATCTCAGCCTTCCCCTTGGGTTGGCCCTGGGAAGCCCAATCTTCCCCTCGGGTTGCGAGGGAAAGCTGGGGGTTGCGCTCGAGTCACTGCAGGGCCGAAGAGACCTCACCTAGGCGTGTGTCCGGGACCTACTATTCCTCTCCAGGGAAGGCAGGGATCTCGGGGTTGCATTCCAGGCTCCCCCGGGGAGTCAGGCCTCATCTCGAGGGCAAGCCAAGGACTCCGCTCTCCTCTCGAGTCGCGACGCGGGTCTCTTGGAGCCCCCTGAGCGGCCTCAAGGGAGTCCAGCCTCCTCTTCCGTTTGGAGAGAGGACCCGGGATTGCTCTCCAGGCCATGCAGGAAAAGAAGGCCCTCAGCTCGCGAGGACTGGGGCGTCTCCGGGGTTTCCTCGAGCTGCGGCGCCCGTGGGGGTTTTCTCCCGAGGCACGACGAGGATCTCAGGGAGCCTCTCGTGCGGTTCCAGGGAAGTCATGTCTCCATGCATGTGGCGAGAAGGAGCGCGTCATTGTTCTCGAGTGATGAGAGGGGACTAGGGCCTCAAGACGCGTTGAAGAAGGACTCTCGATGTCTTTCTCGGGTTGCAGCGGGAAACCCTCGTTTCCCCCGACTTCTGCCGGGGACCTGAGGAAACTTCCCAGGGTGCCTCTGAGAGGTGAGGGACGCTGTGGATTTGGCGGGGCCTCTCGGGACTCCACTGGGTTTGTCGCAATGGAAGAGGGCCTCATCTCGAGTGGAGACAGGAACCTCAGGCTTCCTCTCCATTTCTGACTCTGATCGTAGTGTCCCTGCAGAGTTTGGACAGGAGAGTCAGGCTATGTCTTTTCTGAGGAATGGAACTCCGCTTGCCTCTCGAGTTGTTCATGGGGTTTCAGGCCCCTTGTCAAACTGTGTGTGGAATCTGCAGGTTTTTCCAGACAATGCATGGGGGTGTCAGTGACCCTTCGTTTTGTGTCTTCATCCACAGGGTTGCCTTCGAAGAGGTGTCCGGGCATCGTGTTCTTATGAAGAGCGGACTGGGAAATCGGGGTCGTTCAGCATTTGGCACCACCCACGTGGCTAGTCTCGAATTTCCTCATGAAACCGGCCTCATCCTGAGGTGTGCCGTGAAGGTCATGAAACCCTTCCAGACAAAGCAGAGGAATCGACCCTCCTGTGGCGATCAGGAGGGGAGAAGTGGCTCAGATGAAGTGCTGCTGGGAACCTCGGTGTTTCCCTCAAGTGAGACAGGTATGTCGGGTAACTTTTGGGGTCGCATAACGCGTTCCAAGTACCGTTTCGCTCTTCCAATTGGAACGTGGGACTTCTCTTGGGGTGCTCCAGCGGGCAAGGGCCTCATCTTGGAATGACTGGGGAACCACTTGGTTTTTCTCTAGTTGCGGTGGGATATTTGAGTTACCACAGGGAATTCATGCTTCCTGTTGTGTTGGCCCACAAAAGTCTTATCTTCCATTCGAGATTCGAGGAAGAGCTGGAGGTGTGCTCTAGTCACTGAAGGCAAAAGAGACCCCACCAAGGCTTGTGTGCAGGACCTAATGTTCATGTCAAGGGGCGACAGGAATCTCGGGGTTGCATTCCAGACTCACCCTGGAGTCAGGCCTCGTCTCGAGGGGAAGCAAAGGACTCTGCTCTCCTCTCGAGTCGGACGGGTATGTCTTGGAGCCCACTGAGTGGCTTAAAGGGAGTCAAACTTCCTCTGGTGTTTGGAGGGAGGACACGGGATTGCTCTCCAGGCAATGCAGGAAATGAAGGCCCTCATCTCGCGATGACTGGGGCGTCTCGTAGGTTTTCTCGAGCTGTGGCGCTAGTGTGGGGTTTCTCACGAAGTAAGCCTGGGAGCTCAGTGAGCCTCTCATGTCGTGCCAGGGCAGTCAGGTCTCTATGCACGTGGTGAGAGGGAGCCCGTCATTGTTCTCGAGTCATGGTAGGGGAATTGGGCCTGAAAACGTGTTAAAGAAGGACTCTCGAGGTCTTTCTTGGGTTGCAGCAGGAAACCCTGGGTTCCATCGACTTGTGCCAGTGACCTCAGGAAGCTTCTCAGCGTGCCTCTGAGAAGTCAGGGTCACTGTGGAGTTGGGAGGGGCCTCTCGGAACTCCACTGGGTTTGGTGCAATGGAAGAGGGCCTCATGACAAGTTGAGGCAGGAACCACAGGGTTCCTCTCCTGGCTTCGAATGCGCCGGATCTGACTCGGATCGCAGAGTCCCTGCAGAGTTGGGACAGGAGAGTCAGGCCTCGTCTTGTGTGGAGGAATGGAACTCCGCTTGAATCTCGCGTTGTTCATGGGGTGACAGGCCACTTGCGGGAACTTGTATGTGGAGCTGTGGCTCCAGTGTGGTGTTGCTCACGAGGTATAATGGGGAGCTCAGGGAGCCTCTCCTGTGGCGCCAGGGAAGTCAGGTTTCTATGCGCGTGGCTAGGGGGAGCGGGTCATTGCTCTCGAGTCATGGTAGGGGAATCGCACCTCAAGACGCGTTGAAGAAGGACTCTCGAGGTCTTTTACGGGTTGGGGCAGGAAACCCTTGGTTCCCTCGACTTGTGCCGGTGATCTCAGGAAGGTCTAAGGGTGCCTCTGAGAAGTCAGGGATACTGTGCAGTTGGGAGGGGCCTCTCGGGACTCCACTGGGTTCGGTGCAATGGAAGAGGGCCTCATCTGGAGTGGAGGCAGGAAACTCATGTTTCCTCTCCTGACTTCCCCTGGGCCAGATCTGACTCGGATCGCAGTTTCGCTGCAGAGTTCGAACAGGAGAGTCAGGCCTCGTCTTGTGTGGAGGAATGGAACTCTGCTTGCCTCTCCAGTTGTTCACGGGTTGACAGGTCACTTCTCGAGCTGTGTGTGGTACCTGCGGGTTTCTCCGGACGATACCCAGGGGTGTCAGTGCCCCTAAGTGTTGTGCCTTCATCAAAAGGGTTATCTTCAAAGAGGTGTCCGGGCATCAGGATCTTATCAAGAGCGGACCGGGAAATCGGGGTCTTTCGGCATGTGTCACCATCCACGTGGCTATGTCTCGAATATCCTCGTGAGACCGGCCTCATCCTGAGATGCACCGGGAAAGGTGGGAACCCCTTCAAGACAAAACAGGGGAATCGACCCTCCTGTCGCGATCAGGAGGGGAGAAGGGGCCCAGATGTAGTGGTGCCGGGAACCTCGGTGTTCTCCTCGAGTCAGACTGGTGTGTCGAGGAACATTTGAGGGCGCATCAAGGGTGCCAATACCGTTTCGCACTTCAAGACGGAACGTGGGACTTCTCTTGAGACGCTGTAGGGGGCAAGGGCCTCATCTTGGGATGACGGGGGAACCACGTGGCGTTTCTCGAGTTGTGGCGGGATTCTTGAGTTTCGACGGGGAATACAGTCTTCCTCATGTGTTGGGCCAGGGAAGTCCTATCTTCCATTCGAGTTTCAAGGGAGACCTGGGGATTGCTCTCGAGTCACTGCAGGGCAAAATAGACCTCATCTAGGCTTGTGTCCAGGACTTAATGCTCGTCCCTAGAGGAGACAGGGATCTTGGGGTTGCATACCAGACTCACCCCGGGAATCAGGCCTCGTCTTGAGGGGAAGCAAAGAACTCCGCTGTCCTTTTGAGTCGCGATGGGTATCTCTTGGGGCCAATTTGTGCCCTAAAGGGAGTCAAGCCTCCTGTGGTGTTTGGATAGAGGTCTCGGGATTCCTCTCCAGGCCATGCAGGAAAAGAAGGCCCTCATCTCGCGATGATGGCGGCGTCTCGTGGGTTTTCTAGACTGCTGCGCTAGTGCCGGGTTTCTGACGAGGTACGAGAGGGTGCTCAGGGAGCCTCTCGTGTGGCGCCAGGGAAGTCAGGTCCCCATGAGATGGCTAGGGGAGCTCGTCATTGCTCTCGAGTCATGGTAGGGTAATCGGGCCTCAAGACGGGTTGAAGAAGGACTCTCGAGGTCTTTCTCGGGTCACTGCATAAAACCCAGGGTTCCCTTGACTTGTGCCTGCGACCTCAGGGAGCTTCTCAGAGTGCCTCTGAGAAGTCAGGGATACTGTGCAGTTTGGAGGGGCCTCTCGAGACTCCTCTGCATTTGGTGGAATGTAAGAGGGACTCATCTCGAGTTGAAGCAGGAACCTCAGTGTTCCTCTCCATTTCTGACTCAGATCGCAAGGTCCCTGCATGTTGGTACAGGAGAGTCAGGCCTCGTCTTTTCTGGAGGATGGGACTCCTCTTGCCTCTCGAGTTGTTCTCGAGGTGACAGGCCACTTGTCGAGCTGTGTGTGTAACCTGCCCGTTTTTCCGGATGATGCACAGGTGTGTTAGTGCCCCTTCGTGTTGTACCTTCATACTCAAGGCTGCCTTCCAAGAGGTGTCCGAGCATCGGATTCTTATCAAGAGCGGACCGGGAAATTGGAGTCTTTCAGCAAGTGGCACCACCCACAAAGCTACGTATCGAATTTCCCCATGAGACCGGCCTCATCCTGAGTTGTGCAGGGAAGGTCGGGCCCCCTTGCAGACAAAGCAGGGGAATCGACCCACCGGTCACGATCAGGAGGGGAGAAGGGGCTTAAATGAAGTGGTGCCGGGAACCTCGGTCTTCCCCTTGAGTGAGACCGGCGTGTTGGGGGACTTTTGGGGTCGCATCAAGGGTGCCAAGTACCGTTTCACATTTCAAGACGGAACCTGGGACATCTTTTGAAACGCTGTAGCGGGCAAGGGCCTCATCTTGCGATGACGGGAGAACCACGTGGTTTTGCTCGAGTTGCGGCGGGATTCTCGAGTTATGACCGGGAATTTAGGCTTCCTCTTGTTGGCCTTGAAATCCAATCTTCCATTCGGGTTGCGAGGGGGAGCTGGGGATTGCGCTAGAGTCACTGCAGGGCAAAAGAGACCTAATCTAGGCTTGTGTCCAGGATCTAACGTTGCTCTCCAGGGGCGACAGGGATCTCGGGTTTGCATTCCAGACTCATCCGGGGAGTCAGTTCTCACCTCGAGGGTAAGCAAAGAATTCCGCTCTCGTCTCGAGTCGCGATGGGTATCTCTTGGAGCCCACTGTGTGTACTAAAGGGAGTCAAGCCTCCTGTGGAGTTTGGAGAGAGGACTCGGGATTGGACTCCAGGCCATGCAGGAAAAGAAGGCCCTCATCTCGAGATGACGGTGGCGTCTCGTGGGTTTTCTCGAGCTGCGGCGCCAGTGTGGGGTGTCTCATGAAGTACCACGGGGATCTCAGAGAGCCTCTTGTATGGCGCCAGGAAAATCCAGTATTCCATTCGAGTTGCAAGTTAGAACTGGGGATTGCTCTCCAGTCACTGCAGGGCAAAATAGACCTCATCTACGCTTGTGTCCAGGACCTAGTGTTCCACTACTGGGCCAACAGGGATCTCAGGGTTGCATTCTCGACTCAGCCGGAGAGTCAGGCCTCATCTTGAGGGGAAAAAAAGGACTCCGCTCTCCTGTCGAGTCGCGACGGGTATCTCTTGGAGCCCACTGCGTGGCGTAAAGGGAGTGAAGCCTCCTATGGAGTTTGGAGATGACTCGGGATTGTTTTCCTGGCCATGCAGGAAAAAAGGCCCTCATCTCGCGATGACGGGGGCGTCTCATGGGTTTTCTCGAGCTGCGGCGCCAGTGTAGGGTTTCTCACGAGATATGATGGGGAGTTAAGGGAGCCTCTCGTGCGGCGCCAGAGAAGCCTGACTCCATGCGTGTGGCCAGGCAGATCGCGTCATTGCTCTCGAATCATGGGAGGGACTAGGGCCTCAAGAGGCATTTAAGAAGGACTCTCAAGGACTTTCTTGGGTTGGGGCGAGAAACACTCGTTTCCATCGACCTCTACAGGGGACCTTAGGGAACTTCCCAGGTGCCTCTGAGAGGTGAGGGATACTGAGGAGTTAGAGGGGCCTCTCGGGACTCCACTAGGTTTGACGAAATGAAAGAGGGCCTCATCTCGATTGGAGGCAGGAACCTCAGGCTTCCTCTCCATTTCTGACTCCGACCGCAGGGTCCCTGCAGAGTTGGGACAGGAGAGTCAGGCCTCGTCTTGTCTGAGTAACGGAACTCTGCTTGCCTCTCGAGTCGTTCAGGGGGTCTCAGGGCCCTTGACAAGCTGTGTGTGGAACCTGCGGGTGTTTCCAGAAGATGCATGGGGGAGTCAGTGCCCCTTCGTTTTGTGCCTTCCCCTACAGGGTTGCCTTCAAAGAGGTGTCCGGGCATCGGGTTCATTTCAAGAGCGGACCGGGAAATCGGGGTCATTCTGCATGTGGCACCACCCACGTGGCTCATCTCGAATTTCCTCGTGAGACCAGCATCATCCTGAGGTGCGCCGGGAAGGCCGGGAACACCTTCCACACAATGTAGGGGAATCGATTCTCCTGTCGCGATCAGGAGGGGAGATGGGGTTCAGATGAAGTGGTGCCGGGACCCTCGGTGTTCCACTCGAGGGAACCTGGCGTTTCAGGGAACTTTAGGGGTTGCATCAAGGGAGCCAAGTACCGTTTCCCACTTCAGGACGGAACATGGGACTTCCCTGGAGACGCTGTAGCGGGCAAGGGCCTCATCCTGTGAAGACGTTGGAACCACGTCGTTTTTCTCGAGTTGCATCGGGATTCTCGAAAACGACAGGAATTTCAGGCTTCCTCTTGGGTTGGCCCTGGGAAGCCCAATCTTCAATTCGAGTTGCGATGGAAAGCTGGGGGTTCTGCTCGAGTCACTACAGGGCCAAAGAGACCTCATCGAGGCGTGTGTCCAGGACCTAATATTCCTCTCAAGGGAAGACAGGGATCACGGGTTTCCATTCCAGACTCCCCCGGGGGGTCAGGACTCGCCTGGAGGGGAAGCAAAGACTCCGCTTTCCTCTCAAGTCGCGACACGGATATCTTGGAGCCCACTGAGTGGACTCAAGGGTGTCGAGCCTCCTCTTCAGTTTGGAGAGAGGACTCGGGATTGCTCTCCAGGCTAGGCAAGAAAAGAAGGCCCTCATCTCGCGATGACGGGGGCGTCTCATGGGTTTCCTCAGGCTGCTGCGCCCATGGGGGTTTTCTCACGAGGCACGACGAGGACCTCAGGGAGCCTCTCGTGCGGCGCCAGGGAAGTCAGGTCTCCATGCGTATGGCGAGGGGGAGCTGGTCATCACTCTCGAGTCATGGGAAACGGCTAGGTCCTCAAGAGGCGTTGAAGAAGGACTCTCGAGGTCCTTCTCGGGTTGCGGCGGGAAACCCTCGTTTCCCTCGACTTCTGCAGGGGACCTTAGGGAACTTCCCACGGTGCCTCTGAGAGGTGAGGGATGCTGTGTAGTTGGCAGGGCCTCTCGGGACTCTGCTGGGTTCGGCGCAATGGAAGAGGGCCTCATCTCGAGGGGAGGCAGGAACCTCAGGCTTCCTCTCGGTTTCGGACTCCGACTGCATGGTCCCTGCAGTGTTGGGACAGGAGAGTCATGCCTCGTCTTGTCTGAGGAATGGAATTCTGGTTGCCTCTCGAGTTGTTCCGGGAGTCTCAGGCCCCTTGTCGAGCTGTGTGTAGACCCTGCGGGTTTTTCCGGATGATGCACGGGGGTGTCAGTGCCCCTTCGTGTTGTGCCTTCACTCACAGGGTTGCCTTTGAAGAGGTGTCCGGGCATCGGGTTCTTACCAAGAGCGGACCGGAAAATCGGTGTCGTTCGGCACGTGGCACCTCACACATGGCTAGTCTCGAATTTCCTCCTGAGACCGGCCTCATCCTGAGGTGCAACGGGAAGGCCGGGAACCCCTTCCAGAGAAAGCAGGGGAATCGACTCTCCTGTCGCGATCAGGAGGGGAGAAGGGGCTCAGATGAAGTGGTGCCGGGACCCTTGGTGTTCCCCTCGAGGGAACCCAGCGTGTCGGGGAACTTTTGCGGTCGCATCAAGGTGTCAAGTACCGTTTCGCACTTAAGGACAGAACATGGGACTTCCCTGGAGACGCCGGGAATTTCGGTGTTCCCTTGGAGTGAGACCGGTATGTTGGGGAACTTAGGGGTCGCATCAAGGGTGCCAAGTAGCATTTCGAACTTTAAGATGGAACATGGGACTTCTCTTGAGACTCTAGCTGGCAAGGGCCTCATATTGCGATGAAGGGGGAACCACATGGTTTTTAAGACTTGAGGCTGAATTCTCGAATTACGATGGGAAATTCAGACTTCCTCATGTGTTGACCGTGGGAAGCCCAATCTTCCATTCAAATTGTGAGGGAGAGATGGAGGTTGCTCTCGATCACTGTAGGGCAAAATAGACCTCATCTAGGCTTGTGTCTAGGACATAATGTTCCACTCCAGGGGCGACAGGGATCTCGGGGTTGCATTCCAAACTCACCCGGGGAGTCAGGCCTCGTCTCGAGGGAAGCAAAGGACTCCGCTCTCCTCTCGAGTCGCACCGGGTATTTCTTGGACCCAAGTGAGTGGCCTAAAGGGAGTCAATCCTCCTGTGAAGTTTGGAGAGAGGACCAGGGATTGCTCTCCAGGTCAGGCGGGAAAAGAAGGCCCCCATCTCTCCTTGACGGGGGCATCTTGTGGTTTTTCTCGAACTGCAGTGCCACTGTGGGTTTTCTCACGAGGTACGATGGGGTACTCAGGGAGCCTCTTGTGTGGTACTAGGGAAGTCAGTTTTCCTGCTTGTGGCGAGGGGAGCGCGTCCTTGATCTGGAGTCATGGTAGGGGAATCGGGCATCAAGAGACGTTGAAAAAGCACTCTCCAAGTCTTCCTCGGGTTACTTCAGGAAACTCTGGGTTCCCTCGACTTGTGCCAGTGACCTCAGGTAGCTTCTCAGGGAGCCTCTGAGAATTCAGGGATACTGTGGTGTTGGGAGGGGCATCTCGGGACACCACTGAGTTTGGTTCAATGGAAGAGGGCCTCTTCTCTAGTTGAGGCAGGAACCTCAGGGTTCCTCTCCATTTCTGACTCCGATCGCAGGGTCCCTGAAGAGTTGGGCCAGGAGGGTAAGGCCTCGTCTTGTGTGAAGGAATGCAACTTCACTTGCCTCTCGAGTTGTTCACGGGGTGACAGTCCACATTTGGAGCTGTGAGTGGAATCGGCGGGTTTTTCCAGACGATACATGGGGATGTCAGTGTCCCTTCGTGTTGTGCCTTCATCCACAGGGTTGCCTTCGAAGAGATGTCCGGGCGTCAGGTTCTTATCTAGAGTGGACCGGGAATTCGGGATCTTTCAACATGTGGCACCAACCATGAGGCTACTTTTTGAATTTCCTCATGAGACCGGCCTCATCCGTAGGTTCGCGGGGAACGTCGGGAACCCCTTGCAGACAAAGCATGGGAGTCGACCCTCCTGTCGCGATCGGGAGGGGTGAAGGGGCTCACAGGAAGTGGTGCCGTGAACTTTGGTGTTTCCCTCGAGTGAGACCGGTATGTCAGGGAACTTTGGGGGTCGCATCAAGGGTGCCAAGTACCGTTCTGTATTTCAGGATGGAACGTGGGACTTCTCTTGACACGCTGTAGCGGCCAAGGGCCTCATCTTGCGATGACGGGGGAGCCACGTGGTTTTTCTCGAGTTGCGGCGGGATTCTCGAGTTACGACGGGGATTTCAGGCTTCCTCTTGTGTTGGGCCAGGGAAGTCCAATCATCCATTCGAGTTGCGAGGGAGAGCTGGGGGTTGCGCTCGAGTCACTGCAGGGCAAAGGAGACCTCATCTAGGCTTGTGTCCAGGACCTAATGTTCCTCTCCAAGGGCCACAGGGATCTCAGGTTTGCATTCCAGACTCACCCAGGGAGTCAGGCCTCATGTCGAAGGGAAGCAAAGGACTCCGCTCTCCTTTCGAGTTGCGACAGGCACCTCTTGGAGCCCACTTTGTGGCCTAAAGTGAGTCAAGCCTCCTGTGAAGTTTGGAGAGAGGACTTGGGACTGCTCTCCAGGCCATGCAGGAAAAGATGGCCCTCATCTCGCGATGACGGAGGGGTCTTGTGGGTTTTCTCGAGCTGCGGCGCCAGTGTGGGGTTTCACACGAGGTACGACAGGGAGCTCAGGGAGCCTCTCATGTGGCGCCAGGGAAGTCAGGTCTCCATGTGCGTGGCGAGGGGGAGCGCGTTATTGCTCTCGAGCCATGGTAGGGGAATCTGACCTCAAGACGCGTTGAAGAAGGACTCTCGAGGTCTTTCTTCGGTTGTGGCAGGAAACCCTTATTTCCCTCGACGTTTGCCGGTGGCCTCAAGGAGCTTCTCAGAATGCCTATGAGAAGTCAGGGATACTGTGGAGATGGGAGTGGCCTCTCGGGACTCCACTGGGTTTGTTTTAATGGAAGAGGGCCTCATCTCGGGTTGAGGCAGGAACCTCAGGTCTCCTCTCCATTTCTGACTCAGATCGAAGCGTGCCTGCAGAGTTGGGATTGGATACTCAGGCCTCGTCTTGTCTGAGGAAGGGAACTCCGCTTGCCTCTCTCGTTGTTTAAGGGGTGACAGGCCAGTTGTGGAGCTGTATGTGGATCCTGTGGGATTTTCCAGACGATGAACAGGGTTGCCAGTGCCCCCTCGTGTAGTGCCTTCATCCACAGGGTTGCCTTAGAAGAGGTGTCCGGGCATCGGGTTCTTATCAAGAGCAAGACCGAGAAATCGGGGTCTTTCGGCACGTGGCACCAACACGAGGCCACGTCTCGAATTTCTTCGTGAGACTGGCCTCATCCTGAGGTGCGCCATGAAGGTCGGGAACCCCTTCTAGGCAAAGCATGGGAATCGACCTTCCTGCCGTGATCAGGAGGGGAGAAGGGGCTCAAATGAAGTGGTGCCAGGAACTTCGGTGTTCCCTTGGAGTGAGACCGGTATATTGGGGAACTTTTGGGGTCGCATCAAGGGTGCCAAGTAGCATTTCGAACTTTATGACGAAACATGGGACTTCTCTTGAGACTCTGTAGCGGGCAAAGGCCTCATATTGTGATGAATGGGGAACCACGTGGTTTTTAAGAGTTGCGGCGGGATTCTCGAGTTACAACGGGAAATTCAGACTTCCTCTTGTGTTGGCCCAGTGAAGACCAATCTTCCATTCGAATTGCGAGGGAGAGATGGGTGTTGCTCTCGAGTCACTGTAGGGCAAAATAGACCTCATCTAGGCTTTTGTCCAGGACATAATGTTCCTCTCCAGGGGCAACAGGGATCTCGGGGTTGCATTCCAGACTCACCCGAGGTAAGGCCTCATCTCGAGGGGAAACAAAGTACTCTGCTCTCCTCTCAAGTCGCGACAGGTATCTCTTGGAGCCCATTGAGTGGCCTAAAGGGAGTAAAGCCTCCTGTGAAGTTTGGAGAAAGGACCAGGGATTGCTCTCCAGGTCAGGCAGGAAAAGAAGTCCCCAATCTCGCGATGACGGTGGCGTCTCGTGGGTTTTCCCGAGCTGTGGCGCCAGTGTGGGGTTTCTCACGAGGTATGACGGGGAGCTCAGGGAGCCTCTCATGTGGCGCCAGGGAAGTCAGGTGTCCATGCGCATGGCGAGGGGGAGCGTGTCATTGCTCTCGAGTCATGGTAGGGGAATCGGGATTCAAGATGCGATGAAGGAGGATTTTCGAGGTCTTTCTCGGGTTGCGTCAGGAAACCCTGTGTTCCCTCGACTTGTGCCAGTGACCTCAGGGAGCTTCTAAGGGTGCCTCTGAGAAGTCGCGATACTGTGGATTTGGGAGGGGCCTCTCGGGCCTCCACTGTTTTTGGTGTAATGGAAGAGGGCCTCATCTCGAGTGGAGTCAGGAACCTCAGGGTTCCTCTCCATTTCGGACTCCGATCGCAGGGTCCCTTCAGAGTTGGGACCGGAGAGTCAGGCCTCGTCTTGAGTGGAGGAATGGAACTCTGCTTGCCTCTCGAGTTGTTCATGGGATGACAGGCCTCTTGTCGAGCTGTGTGTGGAACCTGCGGCTTTTACCGAATGATGCAAGGGAGTGTCAGTGACCCTTCGTTTTGTGCCTTCGTCCACAGGGTTGCCTTCGAAGAGGTGTCCGGGCATCGGGTTCTTCTCAAGAGTGGGCCGGGAAATCGGGGTATTTCGGCATGTGACACCACCCACGATGCTACGTCTCGAATTTCCTCGTGAGACCGGCCTCATCCTGAGGTGCGCCGGGAATGTGGGGAACCCCTTCCAAACAAAGCAGGGGAATAGACCCTCCTGTCTCGAACAGGAGGGGAGAAGGTGCTCAGATGAAGTGGTGCAGGAACCTCGGTGTTCCTGTCGAGTGAGACCGGCGTGTCCGGGAACATTTGGTGTTGCATCAAGGGTGCAAAGTACCGTTTCGCACTTCAAGACGGAACGTGGTTCTTTTCTTGAGACGCCATAGCAGCAAGGGCCTCATCTTGGGATGACGTTGGAAACACGTGGTTTTTCTCGAGCTTCGGCGGGATTCTCGAGTTACGAAGGGGATTTCTGGCTTCCTCTTGTGTTGGCCCAGGGAAGCCCAATCTTCCATTCCAGTTGCGAGGGAGAGCTGGGGGTTGCGCTCGAGTCACTGCAGGGCAAAAGAAACCTCATCCAGGCTTGTGTCTAGGACCTAATGTTCCTCTCAAGGGATGACTGGGATCTTGGGGTTGCATTCTAGACTCACCCAGGAGTCAGGCGTCCTCTCGAGGGGAAACAAAGGACTTCTCTCTCTTCTCGAGTCGCGACGGGTATTTCTTGGAGCCCACTGAGTGGACTAAAGGGAGTCAAGCCTCCTCTGGAGTTTGGAGAGAGGACTCGGGATTGCACTCCAGGACATGCAGGAAAAGAAGGCCCTCATCTCACGATGACGGGGGGGGGGGGGTCTCGGTGGTTTTACCGAGCTGCAGCGCCTGTGTTGGTTTCTCAGGAGGTACGACGGGGAGCTCAGGGAGCCTCTTGTGTGGCGCCAGGGAAGTTAGGTCTCGATGCGTGTGGCGAGGGGGAGCGCATCATTGCTCTCGAGTCATGGTAGGGGAATCAGGCCTCTAGACGCGTTGAAGGACTCTCAAGATCTCTCTCGGGTCTTGGCAAGAATACCTGGGTTCCCTCGACTTGTGCCGGTGACCTCAGGGAGATTCTCCGGGTGCCTCTGAGAAGTCAGGGATACTGTGGAGTTGGGAAAGACCTCTCGGGACTCCACTGGGTTTGGTGAAATGGAAGGGGGCCTCATCTCGAGGGGAGGCAGGAACCTCAGGGTTCCTCTCCATTTCTGATTCCGATCGCAGCCCCCTGCATAGTTGGGAGAGGTGAGTCAGGCCTTGTCTTGTGTGCAGGAATGGACCTCCGCTTGCCTCTCGAGTTGTTCACTGGGTGACAGGCACTTGTTGAGCTGTATGAGTAACCTGCGGTCTTTTCCGGACGATGCACGGGGGTGTCAGTGCCCCTTCGTGTTGTGCCTTCATCCACACTATCTTCGAATAGGTGTCTGGGCATCGCGTTCTTATCAAGAGCGGATCGGGAAATCGCGGTCTTTCGGCATGTGGCACCACCATCGAGGCTACGTCTCGAATTTCCTCGTGAGACAGCCTCATCTGAGGTGCGTGGAGAAGGTCGGGAACCCCTTGCAGACAAAGCAGGGGAATTGACCCTCCTTTCGCGATCAGGAGGGGAGAAGGGGCTCAGATGAAGTGGTGCCAGGAACCTCGGTGTTCCCCTCTAGTGCGACCCGTATGTCGGGGAACTTTTGGGGTAGCATTAAGGGTGCCAAATATCATTTCGCACTTGAAGACAGAACGTGGGACTACTCTTGAGACGCTGGAGCGGGCAAGGGCCTCATCTTGCAATGACGGGGGAACCACGTGGTTTTTCTCAAGTTGAGGCGGAATTCTCGAATTACTACTGGGAATTCAGGCTTCCTCTTGTGTTGGCCCAGGGAGGTCCAATCTTCCATTCGGGTTGCGAGGGAAAGCTGGGGAGTGCTCTCGAGTTACTGCAGGGCAAAAGCGACCTCATCTAGCCTTGTGTTCAGGACCCAATGATCCTCTCCAAGGGCGACAGGGATCTCGGGTTTGCATTACAGACTCACCCGGGGAGTTAGGCCTCGTCTCGAGGGGAAGCAAAGGATTCGGCTATCCTCTCGAGTTGCGACGCGTATCTCTTGGAGCCCACTGAGTGGTCTAAAGGGAGTCAACCCTCCTCTTCAGTTTGGAGAGAGGACTCGGGATTGCTCTCCAGGCCATGCAGGAAAAGAAGGCCCACATCTCGAGATGACGGGGGCGTCTCGTGGGTTTTCTCGAGCTGCGGCGCCAGTGTGGGGTTTCTCACGAGGTACGACGGGGAGTTCAGGTAGCCTCTCGTGTGGCAACAGGGAAGTCAGGTCTCCATGGGCGGGGCAAGGGGGAGCGCGTCATTGCTCTCAAGTCAGGGTAGGGGAATCGGGCCTCATGACGGGTTGAAAAAGAACTCTCGATGTCTTTCTAGGGTTGCGGCAGGAAACCCTGGGTTCCCTTGACTTGTGCCGGTGACCTCAGGGAGCGTCTCAGGGTGCCTCTGAGAAGTCAGGGATACTGTGGATTTGGGAGAGGCCTCTCGGGACTCCTCTGGGTTTGGTGCAATGGAAGTGGGCCTCATCTCGAGTTGAGGCAGGAACCTCAGGGTTCTGCTCCTGACTTCCTGGAGGCCGGATCTGACTCAGATCGCAGGGTCCCTGTTGAGTTTGCTCAGGAGTGTCAGGTCTCGTGTTCTGCGGAGGAATGGAACTCTGCTTACATCTCAAGTTGTTCAAGGATAACACCACTTTTCGTGATGTGTGTGGAACCTGCGGGTTTTTCGGAGATGCACGGGGGCGTCAGTGCTCCTTCCTGTTGTGCCTTCATCCACAGGGTTGCCTTCGAAGAGGTGTCCGGGCATCGTGTTCTCCTCAAGTGCGGACCGGGAAATTGGGGTCTTTCAGCATGTTGCACCACCCACTAGGCTACGTCTCGAATTTTCTCGTGAGACCGGCCTCATCCTGAGGCGCGCAGGAAAGTCCGGGAACCCTTTCCAAACAAAGCAGGGGAATCGACCCTACTTTCGGGATCAGGAGGAGAGAAAGGGCTCAGATGAAGTAGTGCCGGGAACGTCGGTGCTCTCCTTGAGTGAAAGTCGGGTAACTTTTCTGGTTGCATCAAGGGTGCCAAGTACCGTTTCGCACTTCAAGACGGAACCTGGGACTTCTCTTGAGATGCTGTAGTGGGCAAGGGCCTCATCTAGCGCTGACGGGGGACCCACGTGTTTTTTCTCGAGTTGCGGCAGGATTCTTGAGTTACGATGGGGAATACAGGTTTCCTCTTGTGTTGGCCCAGGGAAGTCCAATTTCCATTCGAGTTGCAAGTGAGAGCTGGAGATTGCTCTCGAGTCACTGCAGGGCAAAATAGAGCTCATCTAGGTTTGTGTCCAGGACCGAGTTTTTCTCTCCAGGGGCGACAGGGATCTCGGGGTTGCATTCCAGACTCACCCGGGGAGTCAGGCCTCGTCTCGAAGGGAATGAATGGACTCCGCTCTCCTCTCGAGTTGCGACGGGTATCCCTTGGAGCCCAAGCGTGGCCTAAATGGAGTTAAGCCTACTGTGGAGTTTGGAGAGAGGACTCGGGATTGCTCTCTAGGCCATGCAGGAAAAGAAGGCCCTCATCTCACGATGACGGGGGCGTCTCGTGGGTTTTCTCAAGGTGCAGTGCCTGGTTGGGGTTTCTCACGAGATAGGACGGGGAGCTCAGGGAGACTCCTGTGGTGCCACGGAAGTCAGGTCTCCATGGACGTGGCGTGGGGGAGCGCCTCATTGCTCTCGAGTCATGGTAGGGGAATCAAGCCTCAAGACGCTTCGAAGAAGAACTCTCGAGGTCTTTCTCAGGGTGTGGCAGGAAACCCTGGGTTCCCTCGACTTGTGCCCATGACCTCAGGGAGCTTAGCGGGGTTCCTCTGAGAAGTCAGGGATACTGTGGAGTTGAGAGGGGCTTCTCGGGACATCACAGGGACTGGTGCAATTGAAGAGGACCTAACCTCGGATTGAGGCAGTAACGTCAGGGTTCCTCTCCATTTCTGACTCGGATAGCAGGGTCCCTGCAGAGTTGGGACAGGAGAGTCAGACCTCGTCTTGTGTGGAGTAATGGAACTCCGCTTGCCTCTCGAGTTGTTCACGGGATGACAGGCCACCTGTCGAGTTGTATGTGGAACCTGCGGTTTTGGGGGACGATGCACAGGGGTGTCAGTGCCCCTTCGTGTTGTGCCTTCATCCACAGGGTTACCTTCGAAGAGGTGACCGGGCATCGGGATCTTATCAATAGCGGACCAGGAAATCGGGGTCTTTCGGCATGTGGCACCAACACGAGGCTACGTCTCGACTTCCCTCGTGAGACTGGCCTCATCCTGAGGTTCGCCGGGAAGTCTGGGAACCCCTTCCAGACAAAGCAGGGGAATCGACCCTCCTGTCGCCATCAGGAGGGGAGAAGAGGCTCAGCTGAAGCGGTGCTGGGAACCTCCATGTTCTCCTCGAGTGAGACCGGGGTGTCAGGGAAATTTGGGGGTCGCATCAAGGGTGCCAAGTACCGTTTCACACTTCAAGACGGAACATGGGACTTCCCTGGAGACGCTATAGCTGACAGGGGCCTCATATTTCGATGATGGAGGAGCCACGTTGTTTTTCTCCAGTTGCCGCGGGATTCTCGAATTACAATGGGGAATACAGGCTTCCTCTTGTGTTGGCCCAGGGAAGTCCAATCATCCATTCGAGTTGCGAGGGAGAGCTGGGGATTGCACTTGAGTCAATGCAGGACAAAAAAGACCTCATTTAGGCTTGTGTCCAGGACCGAGTTTTCCTCTACAGGGGCAACACGGATCTCGGGATCCCATTCCAGACTCACCCAAGTAGTCAGGCCTCGGCTCGAGGGGAAGCAACGGACTCTGCTCTCCTCTAGAGTAGCGACGTGTATCTCTTGGAGGCTACTGAGTGGCCTAAAGGTAGTCAGGCCTCCAGTGGAGTTTGGAGAGTGGACTCGGGATTGCTCTCTAGGTCATGTAGGAAAAGAAGGCCCTCATCTTACGATGATGGGGGCGTCTCGTGAGTTTTCTCGAGCGGCGGTGCCAGTGTGGGGTTTTCATGAGGTAGGACGGGGAGCACAGGGAGCCTCTCGTGTGGCGCCAGGGAAGTTAGGTTTCAATGGGCGTGGCGAGGGGAAAGCGTCATTGCTCTCCAGTCATGGTAGGGTATCGGGCCTCAAGACGCGGTAAAGAAGGACTCTCAAGGTCTTTCTCAGAATGCAGCAGAAAACCCTGGGTTCACTCGACTTGTGCCAGTGACCGCAGAGAGCTTCTGAGGGTGCCTCTGAGAATCAGGGATACTGTGGAATTTTAGGGGCCTCTCGGGACTCCACTGGGTATGGCGCAATGGAAGAGGGCCTCATTTCGAGTTGATGCAGGAACGTCAGGTTTCATCTACATTTCTGACTCCGATCGCACGGTCCCTGCAGAGTTGGGAAAGGAGAGTCAGGCCTTCTCTTGTGTGGAGGAACGGAACTCCGCATGCCTCTCTAGTTCTTCAAGGGATGACAGGACACTTGTCTATCTGTGTTTGGAATCTGCGTGTTTTTCCGTACTATGCATGGGGATGTCAGTACCCCTTCGTGTTGTGCATTCATCCACAGGTTTGCTTTCGAAGAGGTGTCCTGGCATCGGGTTCTTATTAAGAGCGGACCGGGAAATCGGGGTCTTTCCGCATGTGGCACCACCCACCAGGCTACGTCTCGAATTTCCTAGTGAGACCGGCCTCATCCTGAGGTGCGCCGGGAAGGTCGGAACTCCTTGCAGACAAAGCAGGGGAATCGACCCTCCTGTCTCGATCAGGAGGGGAGAAGGGGCACAGATGAGGTGATGCCGGGAACCTCGGTGTTCCCCTCCAGTGAGACCAGTGTGTTGGGGAACTTTTGGGGTCGCATCAAAGGTGCAAAGTATCGTATCGCACTTCAAGATGGAACGTAAGACTTCTTTTGAGACGCTGTAGCGGCAATGGCCGCATCTTGCGATGAAGAGGGAACGACGTGGTTTTTCTCTAGTTGTGGTGGGATTCTTGAGTTACAACGGGAAATTCAGGCTTCCTCTTCTGTTGGCCCAGGGAAGTCCAGTCTTCCATTCGAGTTGCGAGGGAGAGTTGGGGATTGCTCTCGAGTCACTGCAGGAAAACAGAGACCTCATCTAGGCTTGTGTCCAGGACCTAATGTTTCTCTCCAGGGGCGACAGGGATCTCCGGTTCACATATCAGACACACCCGAGGAGTCAGGCCTCGCCTCGAGGGGAAGGAAAAGACTCCGCTCTCCTCTCGAGTCGCGACGGGTATGTCTTGGAGTCCACTGAGTGACCAAAAGGGAGTCAAGCCTACTGTGGAGTTTGGAGAGAGGACTCGGGATTGCTCTCCAGGCCATGCTAGAAAAGAAGGCCGTCATGTCGCGAAAATGGGGGCGTCTCGTGGGTTTTCTCTATCTGTGGCGCCAGTGTTTGGTTTCTCACCAGGTATAACGGGGAGCTCAGGGAGCCTCTCGTGTGGTGCCAGGGAAGGCAGGGCTTCATGAGTGTAGCAGAGGGAGCGCATCATTGCCCTCGAGTCATGGTAGGGGAATCAGGCCTCAAAATGCGTTGAAGAAGGACTCTTGAGTTCTTTCTATGGTGGCGGCAGTAAACCCTGTGTTCACGCGAATTGTGCTGGTGACCTCAGGGAGCTTCTCAGGGTGCCTCTGAGAAGTCAGGGATACTGTGGAGCTGGGACGCCTCTCTCGGGACTCCACTGGGTTTCGTGCAATGGAAGAGGTCCTAATCTCGAGTGGAGGCAGGAACCTCAGCGTTCCTCTCGTGACTTCACTGGCGCTGGTCTGATTCGGATGGCAAAGTCCCTGCAGAGATGGGACAGGAGAGTCAGGCCTCGTCTTGTGTAGAGGAATGAAACCCCACTTGCCTCTCGAGTTCTTCAGGGGTGACAAGCCACTTATTGAGCTGTATGTGGAACCTGCGGGTTTTTCCGGACGATGCACGAGGGTGTCAGTGCCCCTTCGTGTTGTGCCTTCACCCACAGGGTTGCCTTCGAAGAGGGGTCCGGGCCTCGGGTCCTTCTCAAGGGCGGACCGGGGAATCGGGGGCGTTCGGCCTGTGGCCCCACCCACGTGGCTCCTCTCGAATGTCCTCGTGAGACCGGCCTCATCCTGAGGTGCGCCGGGAAGGCCCGGAACCCCTTCCAGACCACGCAGGGGAATCGCCTCTCCTGTCGCGATCAGGAGGGGAGAAGGGGCTCAGAGGAAGCGGTGCCGGGACCCTCGGTGTTCCCCTCGGGGGACCCCGGCGTGTCGGGGGACTTTTGGGGGTCGCAGGAAGGCTGTCAGGGACCGTTTCGCCCTTCAGGGCGGAACAGGGGACTTCCCTTGAGACGCCGTCGCGGGCAAGGGCCTCATCTTGCCAAGAGGTGGGAACCACGTGGTTTTTCTCGAGTTGCGGCGGCATTCTCGAGTTACGACGGGGATCTCAGCCTTCCCCTTGGGTTGGCCCTGGGAAGCCCCATCTTCCCCTCGGGTTGCGAGGGAAAGCTGGGGGTTGCTCTCGGGTCACTGCAGGGCCGAAGAGACCTCACCTAGGCGTGTGTCCAGGACCTAATATTCCTCTCCAGGGAAGGCAGGGATCTCGGGGTTGCATTCCAGGCTCCCCCGGGGAGTCAGGCCTCGTCTCGAGGGGAAGCCAAGGACTCCGCTCTCCTCTCGAGTCGCGACGCGGGTCTCTTGGAGCCCCCTGAGCGGCCTCAAGGGAGTCCAGCCTCCTCTTCCGTTTGGAGAGAGGACCCGGGATTGCTCTCCAGGCCATGCAGGAAAAGAAGGCCCTCAGCTCGCGAGGACGGGGGCGTCTCAGGGGTTTCCTCGAGCTGCGGCGCCCGTGGGGGTTTTCTCCCGAGGCACGACGAGGATCTCAGGGAGCCTCTCGTGCGGCGCCAGGGATGTCAGGTCTCCATGCGCGTGGCGAGGGGGAGCGCGTCCTGGCTCTCGAGTCATGGGAGGGTCTAGGGCCTCGAGACGCATTGAAGAAGGACACTCGAGGTCTTTCTCGGGGGGCGGCGGGAAACCCTCGTTTCCCTCGCCTTCTGCCGGGGACCTTAGGGAACTTCCCAGGGTGCCTCTGAGAGGCGAGGGATCCTGTGGAGGTGGCGGGGCCCCTCGGACTCCGCTGGGTCTGGCGCAACGGAAGAGGGCCTCACCTCGAGGGGAGGCAGGAACCTCAGGCTTCCTCTGCGTTTCGGACTCCGACCGCATGGTCCCTGCAGAGTTGGGACAGGAGAGTCTGGCCTCGTCTTGTCTGAGGAAGGGAACCCCGCTGGCCTCTCGAGTTGCTCAGGGGGTCTCAGGCCCCTCGTCGAGCTGTGTGTGGAACCTGCGGGTCTTTGCGGACGATGCACGGGGGTGGCAGTGCCCCTTCGTGTTGTGCCTTCACCCACAGGGTTGCCTTTGAAGAGGGGTCCGGGCCTCGGGTCCTTCTTAAGAGCGGACCGGGGAATCGGGGGCGTTCGGCATGTGGCCCCACCCACGTGGCTCGTCTCGAATTTCCTCGTGAGACCGGCGTCATCGTGAGGTGCGCCGGGAAGGCCGGGAACCCCTTCCAGACCACGCAGGGGAATCGCCTCTCCTGTCGCGATCAGGAGGGGAGAAGGGGCTCAGAGGAAGCGGTGCCGGGACCCTCGGTGTTCCCCTCGGGGGAACCCGGCATGTCGGGGGACTCTTGGGGGTCGCAGGAAGGCTGTCAGGGACCGTTTCGCCCTTCAGGGCGGAACAGGGGACTTCCTTTGAGACGCCGTCGCGGGCAAGGGCCTCATCTTCCCAAGAGGTGGGAACCACGTGGTTTTTCTCGAGTTGCGGCGGGATTCTCGAGTTATGACGGGGATCTCATGCTTCCTCTCGGCTTGGCCCTGGGAAGCCCAATCTTCCCCTCGGGTTGCGAGAGAAAGCTGGGGGTTGCGCTCGGGTCACTGCGGGGCCGAAGAGACCTCACCTAGGCGTGTGTCCGGGACCTAATATTCCTCTCCAGGGAAGGCAGGGATCTCGGGGTTGCATTCCAGGCTCCCCCGGGGAGTCAGACCTCGTCTCGAGGGGAAGCCAAGGACTCCGCTCTCCTCTCGAGTCGCGACGCGGGTCTCTTGGAGCCCCCTGAGCGGCCTCAAGGGAGTCCAGCCTCCTCTTCCGTTTGGAGAGAGGACCCGGGATTGCTCTCCAGGCCATGCAGGAAAAGAAGGCCCTCATCTCGCGAGGACGGGGGCGTCTCAGGGGTTTCCTCGAGCTGCGGCGCCCGTGGGGGTTTTCTCCCGAGGCACGACGAGGATCTCAGGGAGCCTCTCGTGCGGCGCCAGGGAAGTCAGGTGTCCATGCGCGTGTCGAGGGGGAGCGTGTCATGGCTCTCGAGTCATGGTAGGGGAATCGCGACTCAAGACATTTTGAAGCACTCTCTCGGTCTTTCTCGAGTCGCGGTAGAAAACCCAGGGTTCCCTCAACTTGTGCCTGTGACCTCAGGGAGCTTCTCATTGTGCCTGTGAGAACTCAGGGATACTGTGGAGTTGGTAGGGGCCTCTTGGGACTCCACTGCGTGTGTTGCAATGGAAGAGGGCCTCATCTCGAGTGGACGCAGGAACCTCAGGCTTCCTCTCCGTTTCTGACTCGGATCCCATGGTCCCTGCAGAGTAGGCAAAAGAGAGTTACACCTAATCTTCTGTTGAGGAAGTGGAACTTCGTTTGCCTTTCGAGTTGTTTACAGGGTCACAGTCCACTTGTCGAAATGTCTGTGGGACCTGCGGGTTTTCTGGACGATGCACGCGGGTGTCAGTGCCCCTTCGTCTTGTGCCTTCATCCACAGGTTTTCCTTCAAAGAGGTGTGCTGGCATCGGGTTCTTTTCAAGAATGGACCGTGAAATTGGGGTCTTTCGGCATGTGGCACCACCCACGAGGCTACGTCTCGAACTTCCTCATGAGACCGGCCTCATCCTGAGGTGCGCCCGGAAGGTCGGGAACCCCTTGCAGACAGAGAAGGGGAGTCGACCCTCCTGTCGCAATCAGGAGAGGAGAAGGGGCTCAGATGAAGTGGTGCAGGGAACCTCGGTGTTCCCCTTGAGTGAGTTTGGTATGTCGCGGAACTTTTGGGGTCGCATCAAGGGTGCCAAGTACCGTTTCGCACTTCAGGATGGAACGTGGGACTTCTCTTGAGATGCTGTAGCGGACAAAGGGCCTCATCTTGCGATGACGAGGGAAGCACGTGGTTTTTCTCGAGTTGCGGTGGGATTCTCGAGTTACGACGGGGAATTCAGGCTTCCTCTTGTGTTGACCCAGGAAGTCTAATCTTCCATTTGAGTTGCCAGGGAGAGCTGGGGATTGGGCTCCATTCACTGAAGTGCAAACTAGACCTCATCTACGCTTGTATCCAGGACTTAATGTTCCTCTCCATAGGCGACAGGGATTTGGGGTTGCATTCCATACTCACCCGGGGAGTCAGGCCTCATCTCGAGGGGAAGCAAAGGACTCCACTCTCTTCTCGAGTCGCGACATGTATCTCTTGGGGCCCAGTGAGTGGTCTTCGCTCTGTAGGAGAGCTCTAGTGTACATAAGCCTGTACATAAGTGAACACAGACACTCTGTGTGCATGTTGCTGCGTACCCAAAATAGGGCCACAAGGAGCCTCATGCTCTCCATGCGGTGCGGAAGCTGTGTAGCCACGCAGCAGCTGAAGAATCCAACCAATTGCTCTTTTCTTACCTCTGACAGAGCTCGCATTGCCGTAGCCCTTGGCAGTTTGGAAACACTGGACCCTAACCCCTCTCAAAGTAGGCCTGGGTTCTAGTTCAAATAGAAAGTCAATAGCGGAGCTGAGGACAGGAACGCGGCAGTCATTTATCACACGCTCCTGCAGCCTGCTACTACAGGGACACTAACGCTAGAAGCTAGGAATGTCTTTGCAAGGTGCGCAAAGGACAAGGGAGAACCTCGACCCTGACTCTAGTATTTCAGTCCCCTGAGCAGATCTGAGGTTCTCCCGCTATAGAAGCTAACCCATTCCTTTCAAATACAGGCTTCCTAACACAGGGCCAGTTGGCTGCTTGCTCTTCCACGAAGCAGGCTTCCTTAACTTGCAAACTGCGAATTCCGCTTAACAGCCTGGAGGAAAATCGCTTCTTGGAAGATTTTTTTCAGAGGCTGTATCCCCGGAGCTGGGGCCAAGCTAGGGGACCCATACTGACAAGGGAAGGCAAAACCACATCCAATGTCTTTGCTCTGGAGGACAGCTTTGGTGAGCCTAAGTCTTTCAGGAATATTTCTGGCTCCAACAGAGTCAAATTCTGTGTGTGAAGCTGCACAGCCAAAATAGGGGAACAGAGAGCCTGATTCTCTCTGTGTAGCTTTGAAGCTGTCATTCAAACAACAGCTTGAGAATCCATACAATGCTCTCCCTTACTGCTAAGAGAATTCTCATTGCTGTCGTCCTTGACAGTTTGTAGAAATCCGCACCCTAACCCTTCTCCAAGTAGGCCTGGGTCCTAGCTCGGAACAACAGGCAACGGCGGAGCTGAGTCCAGTAAGGCACAAGTGAGGTCTCACACACTCTTGCAGCCTGACCGTCCAGGAGCAGTAAGGCCTCTTTTTCCCTGTAGGAGGCTCGCTTGCCTTGCCTCCTGTGAACTGCATTTCCCAGCCTGGGCGCAAAACTGTTCCTGGAGATTTTTTCTCAGGGGCTGTTTCCCTGGAGCTGGGTCGGACCTCGGGGGCCCAACTCACAGGGGAAGACAAAACCACATGGACAGGTCTATGCTCTGTAGGAGAGCTCTAGTGAACCTCATCTCTCAGGAACATTCTTGGCTTCTACAGAGACACCTCTGTGCATGAAGCTACACACCCAACATAGTGGCAAAGGGAGTCTGATTCTCTCCGTGGGTGCTGATGCTTTGTGGCAAAGCACCTGCTAAGAATCCGTCCGCATAGGCTTCCCTCACCTTGACAGAGGTCTCATTGCTGTAGTCCTTGGCAGTTTGGAAAGAAGCAGACCCTTACCCTTCACCAAGTAGGCCCTTGTCCTTGTTTGAATGGAAAGACAGTAGCTGAGCTGAGGCCAGTAAGGCGCCAGTCAAGTCTGACATATTCCCGATGCCTGCTCCTTCATGGAAAATAACGTTAGAATCTGGGAATGTCTTTGCAAGGCTGGCAAAGGGCAGTCAGGAACCTCGACCCTGCCTCTGGAATTTCTATCTTCTCAGCACATCCGGAGGTCTCGGTCAGGAGAAACTAACCCATTCCTTGCAAATATAGGCTTCCAAACACAGGCCGGTTGGCTGTCTCTTCTTGCCGAAGGAAGCTTGCTTATCCCAACTCCTGCGAACTCCGCTTCCCAGCCTGGGGGATAAGAGGTTCTTGGAGATCTTTTCTCAGAGGCTGTTTCCACGGAGCAGGGGCCGATCCCGGAGACCCACACGCACAGGGGAAGGGAAAACCGCATGATAAGTCTTTGCTCTCTAGGAGTGCTCTAGTGAACCTCAGTCTATGCGGAATGTTCTTGGCTCCAACGGGGACATCTCTGTGTGGGAAGCTGCATTGCCAACATAGAGACACAGAGACCTGATTCTCTCTGTGCAGCTTTGACGCTGTCGTTCAAACAACAAATTGAGAATCCACACAATGCTCTCCCTTACCACTGAGAGAGTTATCATTGCTGTAGCCCTTCGCAGTTTCTTAAAATCGGCACACAAACACTTCTCCAAGTAGGCCTGGGTTCAAGTTCAGATGAAGATGCAATAGCGGAGCTGAGGCCAGTAAGGCACCAGTCAGGTGTCACACACTCTGGCAGCCTGCTCCTCCAGGGACAGTAAGGCCTCTATTTCCCTTCAGGAGGCTCGCTTGCCTTACTTCCTGTGAACAGCGTTTCCCAGCCTGGGCGGAAAGCAGTTCCTGGAGATCTTTTCTCAGGGGCTGTTTCCCCGGAGTTGGGGCGGACCTCGGGGACCCAACTCACAGGGGAAGGCAAAACCAAATGGACAGGTCTATGCTCTGTAGGAGATCTCTAGTGAACTGCCGGGGTCCAGCCCCAGCTGATCCAGGGTATTCGAAGCAGAGACGGCGTAGGCGAGGGTCAGGGAACAACTGCTTAATTAAACGTTAATTAAGGATATAAAGAGTAATAAAATGAGGATAGCTCAGTAGGAAAATTCAGTGGAGAAAAGAGGCTGAGTAGCTTGGTTTACGCGGGGGACCAATAAAACTTCAAGACAAGAAGCTTGCACCACTTACGTAGGCCGCAGGCGTCCTTCCGTTCTCCCGAAGGAGAGGAGACACTGAGGCCTCCCCGGTCGGATCTTAGAAGCCCAGGCAAAATTAGTAAGCTTGGTGGGTTCCGCGCTCCAGATGGAGACTCAACCAGAGTGAGAGAGAGAGAGAGACATGGGGAGACCAGTATTTCGAGAAACTGATCCCAATTCTTTATTTTCCATGGTCTACTTTTATACACTGAGATGTTATGCAAAAGTCACGTGGGGTCAGCAGTCCTGACTTTTATCAAAGTCAGGTGCTTCATACAAAAGTATACAGAGGTCTTAGGGGTGTTACATCATCTTCTGGCCGGGGGGCCTGCTGACAATTTACGACCCTCTCCTTGTGACAGCGGTCAGTCAACCAGGACACTTATTTCTCCAGGGGTGATTATTCTTAAAACAGACGCCACCCAAATAAAGTTACATTCCTATAGGGTGAGGGTGTAGTGGGTTTTAGTTAAGGAAAGAATTTACTTAGCCTAAGGTCTAACGTGATTTATATCAAAGGTTAATACTTATTTCTTCTATATATTCATTAATGTGTATAAGGGCAGGGGATGTGGAGACTTAGCAGTAAACATCAGCTCAACAAATGAAAAACCCTTCACCAATATGATTTCTAATCAGCCCATTATACTTATACTAATAATTTTCTAACTTTTCTAAGGAACCTGTTTTTAGAAGGTTTAAAGCATCTCGTGCCTCTCATGGTTGGGAGGCTGTGAGCAATCACATGTGGCCAGACAAGCCTGTCAGGCAGGCTAGAGAACCTTCAGAGGAGTTTGTAGGTTAAAACACTCTTGTCACACCCAGGGGTTTTTATCAACTGGAGCTCTAGGTTAACTCCTTCTCCGAAAGAGGTGGTGGGGGACAGCCCCCCGTAAAGTCAGAGGTGTAGGTGAGAGCACAAAGTAGTAAGGTAGGCAGGCTCTGGTTATGGGGGTAGATGCTCGAGGATTTCCAGGGGGACTCCTGAGGCTCGATCCCGCCTTTGCGTATGTCGAGCCTCCTTCCTCATGACCTTTGCCATGGGCGGAGTGCCTCACTCTGGCCCCCAACAGTGAACCTCCTCTCTCAGGAACATTCTTGGCTCCTATCGAGACACCTCTGTGCGTGTAGCTACACACGCAACGTAGGGGCAAAGGGAGCCAGATTCTTTCCGTGGGGTGCTGATGCTTTGTGGCAAAGCACCTGCTTGAGAATCCATCAGCTTACGCTTCCCTCGCCTTGACAGAGGTCTCATTGCTGTAGCCCTTGGCAGTTTGGAAAGAAGAGGACCCTTACCTTTCATAAAGTGGGCCCTTGTCCTAGTTTGAAAGGAAAGGCAAGAGCTGAGCTGAGGCCAATAAGGCGCCAGTCAAGTCTGACATATTCCCGAAGCCTGCTCCTTCATGGAAAATAACGCTGGAATCTAGGAATGTCTCTGCAAGGCTGGCAAAGGGCAGTCAGGAGCCTGCACCCTGCCTCTGGAATTACTGATTTCTGAGCAGATCTGGAGGTCTCCTTTAGGAGAATCTAACTCATTCCTTCCATATTGAGACTTCCAAAAACAGGCCGGTCGGCTGCCTCTTCATGCCCGAAGGAGGCTTGATTTTCCTGCCTCCTATGAACCCAGCTTCCCAGGCTCTGGGAAAAGCGGATCTTGAAGATCTTTTCTCAGGGGTTGTTTCCACGGAGCTGGGGCTAAGCCTGGAGACCCAAACTCACAGGGGAAGAAAAACCACATGGACAAGTCTTTGCTCTCTAGGAGAGCTCTAGTGAACTTCACTCTGTCACGAACATTCTTGATTCATATGGAGACACCCCTATGTGTGAAGCTGCGTACCCAACATGGGGGCACAGAGAGCCTGATTCTCTCTGTGTAGCTTTAAAGATGTCGTACAAAAAACACCTTGAAAATCCATACAATGCTCTTCCTTACCCGTGACAGAGTTCTCATTGCTGTAGCCCTTGGCAGTTTTTAGAAATCCGCACCCAAACCCTTCTCCAAGTAGTCCTGGGTCCTAGTTCGGAGGAACATGCAATGGCGGAGCTGAGGCCAGTAAGGCACCAGTCAGGTCTCACACACTCTGGCAGCCTGCTCCTCCAAGGGCAGTAAGGCCTCTTTTTCTCTGCAGGAGGCTCGCTTGCCTTGCCTTCTGTGAACTGCGTTTCCCAGTCTGGACGAAAAGCAGTTCCTGGAGGTGTTTTCTTAGGGGTTTCTTCCTCAGAGCTGGGGCGAACATCGGGAACCCAACTCACAGGGGAAGGCAAAACCATATGGACAGGTCTATGCTCCGTAGCAGAGCTCTAGTGAACCTCATCTCCCAGGAACATTCTTGGCTCCTATAGAGACACCTCTGTGTTTGAAGCTACACACCCAACATAGGGGCAAATGCAGCCTGATTCTCTCCATGGGGTGCAGATGCTTTGTGGCAAAGCACCTGTTTGAGAATCCATCCGCTTCCACTTCCCTCTCTTTGACAGAGGTGTCTTTGCTGTAGCCTTTGGCAGTTTGGAAAGAAGCAGATCCTTACCCTTCAACAAGTAGGCCCTTGTCCTAATTTGAACGGAAAGGCGATAGCTGAGCTGAGGCCAGTAAGGCGCCAGTCAAGTCTGACATATTCCTGAAGCCTGCTCCTTCATGGAAAATAACGCTAGAATCTAGAAAGGTCTTTGCAAGGCTGGCAAAGGACAGTCAGGAACCTCGACCCTGCCTCTGGAATTTCCGTCTTCTGAGCAGATCTGGAGGTCTTCTTTTGGAGAAGCTAACCATTCCTTCCAAATAGAGGCTTCCAAACACAGGCTAGTTGGCTGCCTCGACTTGCCCGAAGGAGGCTTGCTTGTTCCGCTTCCTGTGAACTCCGCTTCCCGCCTGGGGGAAAAGTTGTTCTTGGAGATCTTTTTTCAGGGGCTATTTCAACGGAGTTGGAGCCGAGCCCGGAGACCCACATGCACAGAGGAAGGCAAAACCACATGGACAAGTCTTTGCTCTGTAGGAGAACTCTAGTTAACCTCAGTATGTGAGGAAAGTCTTGGATTCTACGGGGATACCTCTGTGTGTGGAGCTGCATACCCAACAAGGGGGCACACAGGGCCTGATTCTCTCTTTGCAGCTTTGAAGCTGTCGTTCAAACAACAGCTTGAGAATCCATACAATGCTCTCCCTTACCTCTGAGAGACATCTCATTGCAGTAGCCCTTGGCAGTTTTTACAAATCCGCACCCAAACCCTTCTCCAAGTAGGCCTGGGTCCTGGTTTGGATGGCCATGCAATGGCGGAGCTGAGGTCAGTAAGGCATCAGTCAGGTGTCACACACTCTGGCAGCCTGCTCCTCCAGGGACAGTAAGGCCTATTTTTCCCTGCAGGAGGCTCGCTTGCCTTGCCTCCTGTGAACTGCGTTTCCCAGCCTGGGCAAAAAGCGGTTCCTGGAGATCTTTTCTCAGGGGCTCTATCCCCAGAGCTGGGGTGGACCTCGGGGACCCATCTCACAGGGGAAGGAAAAACCACATGGACAGGTCTATGCTCTGTAGGAGACCTTAGTGAATCTCAAGTCTTAGGAACATTCTTGGCTCGTACAGAGACACCTCTGTGTGTAAAGCTACACACCGAACATAGGGGCACACGGAGCCTGATTCTCTCCGTGGGGTGCTGATGCTTTGTGGCAAAGCACCTGTTTGAGAATCCATCCGCTTACGCTTCCCTCGCCTTGACAGAGGTCTCATTGCTGTGTCTCTTGGCACTTTGGAAAGAAGCAGACCCTTACCCTTCACCAAGTAGGCCCTGATCCTAGTTTGAAAGGAAAGGCAATAGCTGAGCTGAGGCCAGTAAGGCACCTGTCAACTCTGACATATTCCCGATGCCTGCTCCTTCATGGAAAATATTGCTAGAATCTAGGAATGTCTTTGCAAGGCTGGCAAAGGGCAGTCAGGAACCTCGACCCTGCCTCTGGAATATCTATCTTCTGAGCAGATCTGGAGGTCTCCTTCTGGAGAAGCTAACCCATTCCTTGCAAATAGAGGCTTCCAAACACAGGCCGGTTGGCTGCCTCTTCTTGCCTGAAGGAGGCTTGCTTTTCCTGCCTCCTATGATCCCTGGTTCCCAGCATGGGGGAAAAGCAGATTCTTGGAGATCTTTGCTCAGGGGTTGTTTCCACGGAGCTGGGGTTGTGCCCAGAGACCCACACATACAGGGGAAGGCAAAACCACATGAACAAGTCTTTGCTTTCTAAGAGAGCTCTAGTGAACCTCAGTCTTTGACGAACGTTCTTGGCTCCTATGCGGACACCTCTGTGTGTGAAACTGCGTACCCAACATGGCGGCAGAGAGCCTGATTCTCTCTGTGCAGGTTTAATGCTGTCGTTCAGAAAACAGCTTGAGAATCCATACAATTCTCGCCCTTACCTCTGAGAGAGTTCTCATTGCAGTAGCCCTTGGCAGTTTGTAGAAATCTGCACCTAAACCCTTCTCCAAGTAGGCCTGAGTCCCAGTTCGGAGGAACAAGCAATGGCGGAGCTAAGACCAGTATGGCACCAGTCAGTTTTCACACACTCTGGCAGCCTGCTCCTCCAGGGACAGTAAGGCTTCTTTTTCTCTGCAGGAGGCTCACTTGCCTTACTTCCTGTGAACAGCTTTTCCCAGCCTGGGCGAAAAGCGGTTCCTGGAGATCTTTTCTCAGAGGCTGTTTTCTCGGAGCTGGGGTGGACCTCAGGCACCCAACTCACAGGGGAAGGCGAAACCACATGTACAGGTGAGCACTCTGTAGGAGAGCTCTTGTGAGCCTCATCTCTCAGGAACATTCTTGGCTCCTGTAGAGACACCACTGTGTGTGAATCTACACACCCCACATAGGGGCAAAGGGAGCCTGATTCTCTCCGTGGGGTGCTGATGCTTTGTGGCAAAGAACCTTCCTGATAATCCATCCGCTTATGCTTCCCTCGCATTTACGGAGGTCTCATTGCTGTAGCCCTCGGCAGTTTGGAAAGAAGAAGACCCTTACCCTTCATAAAGTAGGGCCTTGTCCTACTTTGAATGGAAAGGCAATAGCTGAGCTGAGGCCAATAAGGCGCCAGTCAAGTCTGACATATTCCCAAAGCCTGCTTCTTCAGGAAGATAACTGTAGAATCTAGGAATGTCTTTGCAAGGCTGGCAAAGGGCAGTCAGGACCCTGCACACTGCCTCTGGAATTACCGACTTCTGAACAGATCTGGAGGTCTCCCTTAGGGGAAGCTAACCCATTCTTCCAAATAGAGGCTTCCAAACGCAGGCCGCTTGGCTGCCTCTTGCTCTCTGAATGAGGCCTGCTTTTCCCGCCTCCTATGAACCCCACATCCCAGCCTCTGGGAAAAGCGGATCTTGAAGATCTTTTCTCAGGGGTTGTTTCCACGGAGCTGGGGCCGAGCCTGGAGCCCCAAACGCACAGGGGAAGAAAACCACTTCGACAAGTCTTTGCTCTCTAGGAGAGCTCTAGTGAACCTCACTCTGCAGGAACGTTCTTGTTTCCTATGAAGACACCCCTGTCTGTGAAGCTGTGTACCGAACATGGAGACACAGAGTCTGATTCTCTCTGTGCAGCTTTGAAGCTGTCGTTCAAACAACAGCTTGAAAATCCATACAATGCTCTTCCTTACCCGTGACACAGTTCTCATTGCTATACCCCTTGGCAGTATTTAGAAATCCATACCCAAACCCTTCTCCTAGTAGGCCTGGGTCCTAGTTTGGAGGAACACGCAATGGCGGAGCTGAGGCCAGTAAGGCACCAGTCAGGTCTCACATACTCTGGCAGCCAGATTGTCCAGGGACACTAAGGCCTGTTCTGCCTTGCAGGAGGCTCGCTTGCGTTACCTCCTGTGAACTGCGTTTGCCAGCCTGGGGGAATAGCGGTCCCTGGAGATCTTTTCTCAGGGGCTCCTTCCCCTGAGCTGGGGCGGACCTCGGGGTCCCAACTCACAGGGCAAGGCAAAACCATATGGACAGGTCTATGCTCTGTAGCAGACTTCTAGTGAACCTCATCTCTCAGGAACATTCTTGGCTCCTATAGAGACACTTCTGTGTGTGAAGCTGCGTACCTAACATAGGGGCACAGAGAGCCTGATTCTCTCAGTTCATTTTGACGCAGTCATTCAGAAAACAGCTTGAGAATCCATAAAATGCTCTCCCTTACCGCTGAGAGAATTCTCACTGCTGTAGCCCTTGGCACTTTGTAGAAATCCGCAGCCAAACGCTTCTCCAAATAGGCCTGGGTCCTAGTTCGGAGGAACAGGCAATGGTGGAACTGAGGCCAGCAAGGCAACAGTCAGGTTTCACACACTCTGGCAGCCTGCTCCTCCAGGGACAGTAAGGCCTCTTTTTCTCTGCAGGAGATTCGCTTGCCTTACTTCCTGTGAACAGCGTTTCCCAGCCTCAACGAAGTGGTTCCTGGAGATCTTTTCTCAGGGACAGTTTCCTCGGAGGTGTGGCGGATCTCGGGGACCCAACTCACAGGGGAAGGAAAAACCACATGGATAGGTCTATGCTCTGTAGGAGAGGTTTAGTGAACCTAATCTCTCAGGAACATTCTTGGCTCCTATACAGACAACTCTGTGTGTGAAGCTACACTCCCAACATTGGGGAACAGGGATCTTGGTTCTCTCCGTGGGGTGCTCATGCTTTGTAGTAAAGCACCTGCTTGAGAATCCGTCCTCTTAGGCTTCCCTCACCTTGACAGAGGTCTCATTGCTGTAGCCCTTGGCAGTTTCAAAGAAGAAGACCCTTACCCTTCATAAAGTAGGCCCTTGTCCTAGTTTGAATGGAAAGGCAATAGCTGAGCTGAGGCCAATAAGGAGCCAGTCCCCTCTGACACATTCCCGAAGCCTGCTCCTTCATGGAATATAACTCTAGAATCTTGGAATGTCTTTGCAAGGCTAGCAAAGGACAGTCAGGAACCAGTACCCTGCCTCTGGAATTACCGACTTCTGAGCAGATCTGGAGGTCTCCTTTAGGAGAAGCTAACCCATTCCTTCCAAATAGAGGCTTCAAAACACAGGCAGGTTGGCTGCCTTTCGTGCCCGAAGGAGGCTTGCTTTTCTCTCCTCCTATGTACCCCAGTTCCCAGCCTCTGGGAAAAGCGTATCTTGAAGATATTTTCTCAGGGGTTGTTTCCACGGAGCTGGGGCCGAGCCTGGAGACCCAAAGGCACAGGGGAAGGCAAGACCACATGGACAAGCCTTTGCTCTTTAGTATAGCTCTAATGAACCTCACTCTGTCAGGATCTTTCTTGATTCCTACGGAGACACACCTGTGTGTGAAGCTGCGGCCACAGAGAGCCTGATTACCCCTGTGCAGCGCTGAGTCTGGGCGGCTAAACAACAGCTTGGGAATGCAGCCTGGGGCGCTTCCCTTCCCTCTGACAGAGCTCTCCTTCGGTCCCTAAGCCCTCTGCAAGGAGGCATAGATCATAGGTGCAAAGGGAAGGGAAGAGCGGAGCTGAGGCCAGTAAGGCGCCCGCCAGTCACGTCTCCCCCACTTCCGCAGTCTGTTCCTTCCCCTGCGCGAAAGCTAGAAGCTGGGAAGGGCTTGGCGAGGCTCGCCCAGGCAGAGCAGCCTCTAGGTCGGGGCTCTATGATATCGCGCCTGGGCGCAGATCTGGAGCTCTGCCGGAGTGGAAGCTCATTCGGTCCTTCCCAATACAGGCTTGCAAGCACCCGACGGCGGCCTGACTCTATTCTCCCGCGTGCTGGGAGTGGGCTTCCAATCCAGGGCACAGAGCACTGCCTGGAGCTCTCTGCTCAGGGGCTGGTTCCCCTGCACTGGGACTGTGCTAGGGAGCCCAAAGGCACAGGGGAAGGCCCCAAACCACATGCACACGACTCTGCTCTGGAGCTGAGCTCCGGGGAAGCCCAGTCTGTAAGGCGGTTTCTGAACACAAACGGAGGAACACTCTGGCTGTGGAGCTCCCTCCCCATGACAGGGGCACTGGGACCCTGATTCCCTACGTTCAGCGCTGAGTCTGGGCTGCCAAGCAACAGCTTGGGAATGCAACCTGGGGCATTTCCCTTCCCTCAGACAGAGGTCTCCTTGCGGGAGGCTTACGCAGTTTGCACACCCCCGTGCCCTAAGCCGTCTACAAGGAGGCCTGGCTCCTAGGTCCAAAGGGAAGGCAAGAGCGGAGCTGAGGCCAGTCAGGAGCCAGTCATGTCGCCCACACTCCCGCAGCCTGCTCCTTTGCAGGTGCAAACGCTAGAAGCTGGGAAGGGCTTGGCGAGGCTCGCCCAGGCAGAGCAGCCTCTCGACAGGGGCTCTGTCCTATCGCGCCTGGGCGCAGGTCTGCAGCTCCGCCGGTGTGGAAGTTCACTCGGTCCTTTCCAATACAGGCTTGCAAGGACCCGCCGGCAGCCTAACTCATCTCTCCCGCGTGCTGGGACTGGGCATCCAGGCCTGGGCACAAAGCACTGCCTGGAGCTCTTTGCTCAGGGGCTGGTTCCCCTACGCTGGGGCTGTGCTAGGGAGCCCAAACGCATATGTCAAGGCCCCAAAACACATCCACACGTCTCTGCTCTGCAACAGAGCTCCAGGGAAGCCCAGTCTGGCAGGCTCTTTCTGGGCACAAAGGGAGGAACACTCTGGCTGTGGAGCTTCCTCCCCAAGACAGGGGCACTAGGACCCTGATTCCCTCCGTTTACCGCTGAGTCTGCATTGCCAAGCAACAGCTTGGGAACGCAGCCTGGGGCGCTTCCCTTCCCTCGGACAGAGCTCTCCTTGCGGTAGGCCTTGGTAGTTTGCATACAATGGGGCCCTAAGCCCTCTGCAAGTTGGCCTGGCTCCTAGGTCCAAAGGGCAGGCCAGAGTGGAGCTGAGGCTGTCAGGCTCCAGACACATCTCCCATACTCCTACATCCTGCTCCTACCCGGGCGTGAACGCTAGAAGCTGGGAAGGTACCTGGACCGTGCAGGGGCGGGGCGAACGCGGGCGGTGTGGGGCGGGGGTCGGCTTCTGGCGGGGGTGGGGGCGGGCTTCCCAGTTGTGCTCTCGGAGGTGGACACTGAGGCTGAAAACGCCCCGGGAGTGCACCCGGGACTGGGTAAACCCGGGCTGCGCGGGTCGAGATTCCGATGGCTTTAGGTGGGGGTCGGTCCCAGTTGTGCTCCCGGGGGTCGCCACTGCGGCTGGGAACGCGCCGGGAGCGCGGCAGAGGCGGGGCTAACCCTGGGGGCGCGGGGCGGGGGTCGGCTCATGGGGGGGATGGGGAGGGGTTCCCAGTTGCGCTCTCGGGGGTTGCAGCTGCTGCTGGGAACGCCCATTTCATCCGCTCCTGGGTCCCCAAGGATCGCCATCCCGTGGGTGCAGCGGAGGGCTGCGGACCACTGGTAAGGGAACTGGGATTGCGTGGAGCAGGGAACCAAGTATTCCGCCGTCTGTGGGCATATTCTCGGAGCTCCCCAACCTGGCGGTCGCAGAAAGGCCTTGCCTTTGGGGTCAAGGCCTTTACCGCTCCACCCCTCTGCTGAAAAATCTCAGAGTCTGCGCGGTTCTTCCAAGCAGCCTAGTGTCCGCTGGAAGTCCAAGGGACAGAACACTGAACTCTGGCCGGCTGGCCCAGCCCTGCTTCTGGCACTTTGTAAGCCAGCGGGCCCTTGAGCACCTGCTGGATGGGAAAGGGAAGGGTCCACGGATTGCACCCTAGAAACTTAGTAGGGTACATGGATTTCAAACCCTGGTGGCCGCCCAGGCAGCAAAGAAGGGGGTGGGCACCTTGCTGCCCTTTCATGGCAGAATCTGTGGTTGTCCAGCTGCGTGGGCCTTTTCATGAGGACCCTGTGCAATAAAAGTTTGGTGTTTTGGAACTGAATAATTAGAACGTGTAAAAGCTTTAAACTATGTGGTGGTGTAATTAAAAAACAAAACAAAACAAAACCAAGCTCCAAGTGTTTTGCAAATGGAGGTTTAAATATTGAAGGACTGTATTCCTTGCACTGTGGCATTCTATCAAGAAGTGTGCAGGATTTTTTTTTTTTTTAAGAAAAGTGTTCGAAGTGAGGGAAACAGGAAACCCAGAGGTGCCCCTGTATTTTGGGGAAGGCCTTAGGAGGTCACTTGGAAATGCTGCTGGCTGTGCGGGAGCGGGGCAGATGGGCTGTGCAGGCTTGCCCTTTGCATGGATGTTCTTGTGTGTGGAAACCCAGCTCGGAGCCATCTCCTGATGTGTAAGAATTTCGCAGACAAACCTTGAGCTAAGCAATGCATTTTTTCCTAAGAAAATGTTTGTCTTAAGCGATGTAAATATCCTATGTATTTCCGCTAGACTCTGGCTTCAGGTCGGTTCCCCCAAAAGGCTCAGAAGCGATTTGAACAAAACAGCATGTTTTCCTCCTAGCTTGTTCTCCTTATCTATGTTAAGGAAATGATATATTTGCCTGCAATACTGCCTTTCTTCAAGATTCATGTCAATCAAGTTTTGGCCCGGGATGACTCACCTGCTGCCAATATTATCTCAATGCATGTCGTGGGGGAGGGGCCTGGTGCCATTCCCTGAAACAGTTCCTTTCTTTCCTTAGCTGACTGCTAGTGCCTGTAGAATATCTGGCTAGAGACCAGCAGGGCGTACACCCCGCCTCAAGTCTAAGTCAGCAGCTTTCTCTATCTCAGTTATACTTTAATAACAATTGATGACACAAAAGCTCTGAGCGATAAAATCATATCAAATCTTCATTTCAGATTGAAGATTCATTCCATGGTATTGCCATCTTAAGTCTTTCCATTGTTATGGAATATCTGTCCATGTATTCAGGATAGTTTTCAGCCAGGGTGTATAATTTCCAGTGTGCCAGTCTTGTCATCCTCGTTACATCCATGGCAAAGTGTTGTATTCATGTTGACATTATTGAAAGGGAATTTTTTTAATTCCCTTTCAGATTATTATCTGCTAATATATACAGAAAAAACTGTGTAATCTTTCGTTTTTATCAGTTTGGACAGCTTGATAGTTGTCTTTAATTTCTTTCCTTTCTCATACTTTAAGATTTTCCAGGCACCGTACATGTACTGCCTCACCCCTAATCTCAGTCATGTGTGCAAAGAACTTCTGTCCTTTATTTGTTTACTTATTTTTTGCAACATTGAATTCGTTTTGACTATGCTGGGTCTCTGCTGCAAGATGGAAGTTGCTAGGACCTCTGGACTGCAGTCTTCCATCTCTTATTGACCTCTTGTTGACCTCTGCAGAATCCTGGTTGGCGGGAGCTTGTTAGATCCTTGTTCCTTACCAGGACCTCCTGTGTTAAGTGTTTTTCTCTTCTCTGTTGCCTGGTAAGGGTGGATGGTCATTGGCATCCCAAAGCTAGCTAGAAGTCAATTATTTAGGCAGGCTTGTGCATAGATATGGGAGAAGGCAATGGCACCCCACTCCAGTACTCTTGCGTTGAAAATCCCATGGATGGAGGAGCCTGGTAGGCTGCAGTCCATGGGGTCGCTAAGACTCGGGCACCACTGAACGACTTCACGTTCACTTTTCACTTTCATGCATGGGAGGAGGAAATGGCAACCCACTCCAGTGTTCTTGCCTAGAGAACCCCAGGGACTGCGGGGCCTGGTGGGCTGCCGTCTATGGGGTCGCACAGAGTTGGACACGACTGAAACGACTTAGCAGCAGCGGCGGCGGCAGCAGCAGCAGAAGCAGTGCATCGATATCAAAAGGGCTGCAAACAGTCAGGAAGGATCACATATGTCACCGTGAAACACTACTTCTCCACTTAGCCAAAGCTAACAAAAGATTTCTGTTCTAGGTCAACCTAGAAGAGATCACTTAAGAGGTAAAGAAACTTAAACTCCATTAGCAAAGGCAGTTCGACATCTCAAGAAAACTTGTGCTAGGCACAGAACTTTTTTCTGGGGGTCCACTTTCCCTACAACCTCCTTATCCCATTCTGTACCCATTCCTTTGCTTCTCCCATCCTGAAACGGCCACCTGTAAGACAGAATTACTTCGTTTTCCTTCCTCAAGTGCCATTGCATTCCACATACTTTCTTGTAATAACAAGTCATACATTTCCCTTCAGCAACCAAGAACTGACTTTTATATTGGCATTGGCTATAGCCCGCCCCCCTCCCCCCACCCCCAAGAACAGAACAAAACAAAACAAAACAATTGGTTTCTTACATTTAATATGTCAGGATGGTGCCAGACACTATTCATAGAGAGTCAAAATCTCTTTTGTTTCTGTGTAAAAGGGAGGTCCTTTCAAGTCGTGAATGTTTCAGAACTTTCATTTATTTGGAAATGACCTAGCTATTCAATACACTGTCGTCACAAGGATAGAAACTCGGGTAACCAAAACACCTGGAGAAACGTTTGTTAGTTCAGTTCAGTTCAGTTGCTCAGTCGTGTCTGACTCTTTGGGACCCCGTGGCCTGAAGGACGCCAGGCTTCCGTGTCCGTCACCAGCTCCAGGGGCTTGCTCAAACTCATGTCCATCGAGTCAGTGATGCCATCCAACCATCTTATCCTCTGTCATCCCCTTCTCCTCTGCCTTCAATCAAGACTATGAGAGGCAGATATTTTAGAGTATAATTATTGTAAAGAGTTTGTCTAAAAGCTCATATCACATTTACATTTTTTACTTTTGTTGTTGTCATTTCCAGGTAGTTTCTTGCTGACAAGCTTGTGACAGATATACTAATAGAGCAATTTTTACCTCAAAAGAAACCTAGGCACTATGAACATGTTGTGCTTAATGTTGTTGACTCTTAGACATGTCTATAATGGAGGAGCAAAACCAAAAATACTAGATATTTAATATTGACTAGTTCCCAGTTCACGGGACTCTGACATCCATTTAGGTCAATGTTTTCTGGTATTTCCAGCAGTTTGATTTGGAAGGGCTGCCTTGTCTTGAGACCATTGATATCAGAACACAGAACTTGAGCAATATTATCAAAAAACACAGGGCTCACACTGACACATACCTTAATCCAAACAGACAGACAAGACATCTTCCAGGTTTCCGCCTGAGATTTAAAATATTTCTTTGAGCCAGTCTTCTGGGGAGTGGGGGGATGGGGGTGGCAGTGAGGCAGGCTTGGGTAACAAGCTAATTGTTGGTCATTGCATATGCAAAGAACCAGCTTTCCGGGTTCCAAGGAAAAAAGTTTCCTTGGTAACCAACTTTGTCTGGTTCTATAGAATATCATGGCCCTCCTAGGTCAGGTCATCTTGCCTTTCTGTAGTCCTCGTTTTATCCCTAAATCATAGACAGCTTGGATTGTCTCTGTGGGGTGTATGTATTGTCCTCATGTTTGACCTGGCGGCAGCAGCGAGGTCCGAGAGCCTCTCCTGGAACCGGGCGTGGGGACGGGGCTCACCGGGAGCCACTGGTGAAGATAGGCAGCGCCCCTGGAGCACGGCAGGGGCGGGGTGAACCCGGGCGGCGCAGGGCGGGTGTCGGCTCCTGGCTGGGGTGGGGGAGGGCTTCCCAGTTGTGCTCTCGGAGATGGCCACTGCAGCTGGAAACGCTCTGGGAGCGCACCCAGGGCGGGGTAAACCTGGGCTGCACAGGTCGAGATTCTGCTCGCTGTGGGTGGGTGGTCGGTCCCTGTTAAGCTCCCGGGGGTCGCCAATGTGACTGGGAAACCGCCAGGAGCCCGGCAGGGCCGGGGCGAAACCTGGCGGCGCGTGGCGGGGTTGGGGTCCGTTCGCAGCGGGGGTCGACTCCTGGCGGGGGTGGGGGAGGGCTTTCCAGATGTGCTGTTGGGGGTCGCCATTGCGGCTGGGAATGCCCATTTCGTGAACTCCTGGATCCCCAAGGATCGGCATCCATTGGCCACAGCGGAGGGGTGCGGAACACAGGTAAGGGAACGGGGACTGCCTGGAGCAGGGAACCATGTATTCCGCCCTGTGTTGGCACAGTCTCAGAGCTCCCCAACCTGGCGGTCGCAGAAAGGCCTCGTCTTTGGGGTCAAGGCCTTTACTGCTCCACCCCTCTGCTGAAAAACCTCAGAGTCTGCGCGGTTTTCCCAAGCAGCCTAGTGTCCGCGGGAAGTCCAAGGGACAGAACCCTGAATTCTGGCCGGCTGGCCCAGCCCTGCTTCTGGCACTTTGTAGGCCAGCGGGCCCTGGAGCACCTGCTAGGATGGGAAAGGGAAGGGTACGCGAATTGCACCCTGGTGGCCGCCGAGGCAGCAAAGAAGTGGGGAGGGCACCTTACTGCCCTTTAATGGCAGACAGAATCTGTGGCTGTCCTGCTGCGTGGGCCTTTTCATGGGGACCTTGTGCAATAAAAGTTTACTGGTGACCTTAGGGAACTTCCCAGTGTGCTTCTGACAGATGAGGGATGCTGTGGAGTTGGCGGGGCCTCTCAGGACTCTGCTGGGTTTGGCGCAATGGAAGAGGGCTTCATCTCCAGGGAAGGTAGGAACCTCAGGCTTCCTCTCCGTTTCGGACTCCGACCGCAGGGTCCCTGCAGAGTTGGGACAAGAGAGTCAGGAATCGTCTTGTCTGAGGAAGGGAACTCCGCTTGCCTCTCGAGGTGCTCAGGGGGTCTCAGGCCCCTTGTTGAGCTGTGTGTGGAACCTGCGGGTGTTTCCGGACGATGCACGACAGTGACAGTGCCCCTTCGTGTTGTGCCTTCACCCACTAGCTTGCCTTCGAAGATGTGTCCGTGCCTCGGGTTCTTTTCAAGAGCGGACAGGGAAATTGGGGTCTTTCGGCATGTGGGACCACCCACGGGGCTAGTCTCAAATTTCCTAGTGAGGCCGGCTTCATCCTGAGATGTGCCGGGAAGGCCGGGGACCCTTCAAGACCACGCAGGGGGATGGACTCTCCTGTCGCCATCAGGAGGGGAGAAGGGGCTCAGATGAAGTGGGGCCGGAACCCTCGGTGTTACACTCGAGGGAAACCGGAGTGTGAGGGACTTTTGGGGGATGCATGAAAGGAGTCAGGTACCGTTTCGCACTTCAGGACAGAACCTAGGACTTCCCTTGAGACGCTGTAGCGGGCAAGGGCCTCATCTTGCGAAGACGTTGGAACCATGTGGATTTTCTCGAGTTGCGGCGGGATTCTAGAGTTACGACGGGGATTTCAGGCTTCCTCTTGTATTGGCCCCGAGAAGCCTAATCTTCCATTCCAGTTGCGAGGGAAAGCTGGGGGTTGCACTCGAGTCACTGCAGGGCCAAGAGACCTCATCTATGTCTGTGTCCGGGACTTAACGTTCCTCTCAAGGGAAGACAGGGATCTCGGGGTGGCGTTCCAGACACCCCCGGGGAGTCAGGCCTCGTCTCGAGGGCAAGCAAAGGATGCCGCTCTCCTCTCAAGTCGCGACGCAGATCTCTTGGAGCCCACTGAGTGGCCTCAAGGGAGTCAGGCCTCCTCTTCAGTTTGGAGAGAGGACTCGGGATTGCGCTCTGGGTAAGGCAGGAAAAGAAGGCCCTCACCTCGCGAGAACGGGGGCTTCTCAGGGGTTTCCTCGAGCTGCGGCGCCCGTGGGGGTTTTCTCACGAGGCAAGACGAGGATCTCAGGGAACCTCTCGTGCGGTGCCCGGGAAGTCAGGTCTCTGTGCGCGTGGCGAGGGGGAGCGCGTCCTGGCTCTCGAGTCACGGGAGGGGACTAGGGCCTCGAGACGTGTTGAAGAAGGACTCTCGAGGTCTTTCTTGGGGAGCGGCGGGAAACCCTCGTTTCCCTCGCCTTCTGCCGGAGACCAGAGGGAACTTCCCAGGGTGCCTCTGAGAGGCGAGGCATCCTGTGGAGTTGGCGGGGCCTCTCGGGACTCCGCTGGGTCTTGCGCAACGGAAGAGGGCCTCACCTCGAGGGGAGGCTGGAACCTCAGGCTTCCTCCCCGTTTCGGACTCCGACCGCAGGGTCCCTGCAGAGTTGGGACAGGAGAGTCAGGCCTCGTCTTGACTGAGGAAGGGAACCCTGCTTGCCTCTCGAGTTGTTCAGTGGGTCTCAGGCCCCTCGTCGAGCTTTGTGTGGAAACCGCGGGCCTTTGCGGACGATGCATGGGGGTGGCAGTGCCTCTTCGTGTTGTGCCTTCCCCCACAGGGTTGCCTTCGAAGAGGGGTCCGGGCCTCGGGTCCTTCTCAAGGGCGGACCGGGGAATCGGGGTCGTTCGGCATGTGGCACCACCCACGTGGCTCGTCTCGAATTTCCTCGTGAGACCGGCCTCATCCTGAGGTGCGCCGGGAAGGCCGGGAACCCCTTCCAGACCACGCAGGGGAATCGACTCTCCTGTCGCAATCAGGAGGGGAGAAGGGGCTCAGAGGAAGCGGTGCCGGGACCCTCGGTGTTGCCCTCGAGGGAACCCGGCGTGTCAGGGAACTTTTGGGGGACGCATGAAGGCTGTCAGGGACCGTTTCGCCCTTCAGGGCGGAACAGGGGACTTCCCTTGAGACTCCGTCGCGGGCAAGGGCCTCATCTTGCCAAGAGGTGGGAACCACGTGGTTTTTCTCGAGTTGCGGCGGGATTCTCGAGTTACGACGGGGATCTCAGGCTTCCTCTTGGGTTGGCCCTGGGAAGCCCAATCTTCCCCTCGAGTTGCGTGGGAAAGCTGGGGGTTGCGCTCGAGTCACTGCAGGGCCGAAGAGACCTCACCTAGGCGTGTGTCCGGGACCTAATATTCCTCTCCAGGGAAGGCAGGGATCTCGGGGTTGCATTCCAGGCTCCCCCGGGGAGTCAGGCCTCGTCTCGAGGGGAAGCCAAGAACTCCGCTCTCCTCTCGAGTCGCGAGGCGGATCTCTTGGAGCCCCCTGAGTGGCCTCAAGGGAGTCCAGCCTCCTCTTCCGTTTGGAGAGAGTACCCGGGATTGCTCTCCAGGCCATGCAGGAAAAGAAGGCCCTCAGCTCGCAAGGACGGGGGTGTCTCAGATGTTTCCTCGAGCTGCGGCACCCGTGGGGGTTTTCTCCCGAGGCACGACGAGGATCTCAGGGAGCCTCTCGTGCGGCGCCTGGAAAGTCAGGTCTCCATGTGTGTGGCGAGGGGGAGCGCGTCATGGCTCTCGAGTCACGGGAGAGGACTAGGGCCTCGAGACACGTTGAAGAAGCATTCTCGAGGTCTTTCTCGGGGGGCGGCGGGAAACCCTCGTGTCCCTCGCCTTCTGCCGGGGACATTAGGGAACTTCCCAGGGTGTCTCTGAAAGTTGAGGGATACTGTGGAGTTTGCGGGGCCTCTCGGTTCTCCGCTGGGTTTCGCGCAATGGAAGAGGGCCTCATCTCGAGGGGAGGCAGGAACCTCAGACTTCCTCTCTGTTTTGGACTCCGACATCAGGGTCCCTGCAGAGTTGTGACAGGAGAGTCAGGCTACTTCTTTTCTGAGGAATGGAACTCCGCTTGCCTCTCGAGTTGTTCATGGGTTTTCAGGCCCCTTGTCAAACTGTGTGTGGAATCTGCAGGTTTTTCCAGACGATGCACGGGGGTGTCAGTGACCCTTCGTTTTGTGTCTTCATCCACAGGGTTGCCTTCTAAGAGGTGTCCAGGCATCGGGTTCTTATGAAGAGCGGACCGGGAAATCGGGGTCGTTCAGCATTTGGCACCACCCACGTGGGTTGTCTCGAATTTCCTCATGAAACCGGCCTCATCCTGAGGTGTGCCGCGAAGGTCATGAAACTCTTCCAGACAAAGCAGAGGAATCGACCCTCCTGTGGCGATCAGGAGGGGAGAAGTGGCTCAGATGAAGTGCTGCTGGGAACCTCGGTGTTTCCCTCAAGTGAGACAGGTATGTCGGGTAACTTTTGGGGTCGCATAAAGCGTTCCAAGTACCGTTTCGCTCTTCAAAATGGAAAGTTGGACTTCTCTTGGGGTGCTCCAGCGTGCAAGGGCCTCATCTTGTAATGACTGCGGAACCACTTGGTTTTTCTCGAGTTGCGGTGGGATATTTGAGTTACCACAGGGAATTCATGCTTCCTATTGTGTTGGCCCACAAAAGTCTTATCTTCCATTCGAGATTCGAGGAATAGCTGGATGTGCGCTCTAGTCACTGAAGGCAAAAGAGACCCCTCCAAGGCTTGTGTGCAGGACCTAATGTTCATGTCAAGGCTCGACAGAAATCTCGGGGTTGCATTCCAGACTCACCCTGGAGTCAGGCCTCGTCTCGAGGGGAAGCAAAGGACTCTGCTCTCCTCTCGAGTCGGACGGGTATGTCTTGGAGCCCACTGAGTGGCTTAAAGGGAGTCAAACCTCCTCTGGTGTTTGGAGGGAGGACACGGGATTGCTCTCCAGGCAATGCAGGAAATGAAGGCCCTCATCTCCCGATGACTGGGGCGTCTCGTAGGTTTTCTCGAGCTGTGGCGCTAGTGTGGGGTTTCTCACGAAGTAAGACTGGGAGCTCAGTGAGCCTCTCACGTTGTGCCAGGGCAGTCAGGTTTCTATGCGCGTGGCTAGGGGGAGCGCGTCATTGCTCTCGAGTCATGGTAGGGGAATCGCACCTCAAGACGCGTTGAAGAAGGACTCTCGAGGTCTTTACGGGTTGGGGCAGGAAACCCTTGGTTCCCTCGACTTGTGCCGGTGATCTCAGGAAGGTCTAAGGGTGCCTCTGAGAAGTCAGGGATACTGTGCAGTTGGGAGGGGCCTCTCGGGACTCCACTGGGTTCGGTGCAATGGAAGAGGGCCTCATCTCGAGTGGAGGCAGGAAACTCATGTTTCCTCTCCTGACTTCCCCTGGGCCAGGTCTGACTCGGATCGCAGTTTCGCTGCAGAGTTCGAACAGGAGAGTCAGGCCTCGTCTTGTGTGGAGGAATGGAACTCTGCTTGCCTCTCCAGTTGTTCACGGGGTGACAGGTCACTTCTCGAGCTGTGTGTGGTACCTGCGGGTTTCTCCGGACGATAACCGGGGGTGTCAGTGCCCCTAAGTGTTGTGCTTTCATCAAAAGGGTTATCTTCAAAGAGGTGTCCGGGCATTGGGATCTTATCAAGAGCGAACCAGGTAATCGGGGTCTTTCGGCATGTGTCACCATCCACGAGGCTATGTCTCGAATATCCTCGTGAGACCGGCCTCATCCTGAGATGCACCGCGAAAGGCGGAAACCCCTTCAAGACAAAACAGGGTAATCGACCCTCCTGTCGCGTTCAGGAGGGGAGAAGGGGCCCAGATGTAGTGGTGCCAGGAACCTCGGTGTTCTCCTCGAGTCAGACCAGTGTGTCGAGGAACTTTTGAGGTCGCATCAAGAGTGCCAATACCGTTTCGCACTTCAAGACGGAACGTGGGACTTCTCTTGAGACGCTGTAGGGGGCAAGGGCCTCATCTTGCGATGACGGGGGAACCACGTGGCGTTTCTCGAGTTGTGGTGGGATTCTCGAGTTTCGACGGGGAATACAGTCTTCCTCATGTGTTGGCCCAGGGAAGTCCTATCTTCCATTCGAGTTTAAAGGGAGAGCTGGGGATTGCCCTCGAGTCACTGCAGGGCAAAATAGACCTCATCTAGGCTTGTGTCCAGGACTTAATGCTCGTCCCTAGGGGCGACAGGGATCTTGGGCTTGCATACCAGACTCACCCGGGGAATCAGGCCTTGTCTCGAGGGGAAGCAAAGAACTCTGCTGTCCTTTTGGGTCGCGATGGGTATCTCTTGGAGCCCACTGTGTGCCCTAAAGGGAGTCAAGCCTCCTGTGGTGTTTGGATAGAGGACTCGGGATTCCTCTCCAGGTCATGCAGGAAAAGAAGGCCCTCATCTCGCGATGACGGTGGCGTCTCGTGGGTTTTCTAGACTGCCGCGCTAGTTCCAGGTTTCTGACGAGGTACGAGAGGGTGCTCAGGGAGCCTCTCGTGTGGCGCCAGGGAAGTCAGATACCCATGAGATGGCTAGGGGGAGTTCGTCATTGCTCTCGAGTCATGGTAGGGTAATCGGGCCTCAAGACGGGTTGAAGAAGGACTCTCGAGGTCTTTCTCGGGTCACTGCATAAAACCCAGGGTTCCCTTGACTTGTGCCTGCGACCTCAGAGAGCTTCTCAGAGTGCCTCTGAGAAGTCAGGGATACTGTGCAGTTTGGAGGGGCCTCTCGAGACTCCTCCGCCTTTGGTGGAATGTAAGAGGGACTCATCTCGAGTTGAAGCAGGAACCTCAGTGTTCCTCTCCATTTCTGACACAGATCGCAAGGTCCCTGCATGTTGGTACAGGAGAGTCAGGCCTCGTCTTTTCTGGAGGATTGGACTCCTCTTGCCTCTCGAGTTGTTCTCGAGGTGACAGGCCACTTGTCGAGCTGTGTATGTAACCTGCCCGTTTTTCCGGATGATGCACAGGTGTGTTAGTGCCCCTTCGTGTTGTACCTTCATACTCAAGGCTGCCTTCCAAGAGGTGTCCGAGCATCGGACTCTTATCAAGAGCGGACCGGGAAATTGGAGTCTTTCAGCAAGTGGCACCACCCACAAAGCTACGTATCGAATTTCCCCATGAGACCGGCCTCATCCTGAGTTGTGTAGGGAAGGTCGGGCCCCCTTGCAGACAAAGCAGGGGAATCGACCCACCGGTCATGATCAGGAGGGGAGAAGGGGCTTAAATGAAGTGGTGCTGGGAACCTCGGTGTTCCCCTTGAGTGAGACCGGCGTGTTGGGGGACTTTTGGGGTCGCATCAAGGGTGCCAAGTACCTTTTCGCACTTCAAGACGGAACCTGGGAAATCTTTTGAAACGCTGTAGCGGGCAAGGGCCTCATCTTGCGATGACGGGAGAACCACGTGGTTTTGCTCGAGTTGCAGCGGGATTCTCGAGTTATGACCAGGAATTTAGGCTTCCTCTTGTTGGCCTTGAAATCCAATCTTCCATTCGGGTTGCGAGGGGGAGCTGGGGATTGCGCTAGAGTCACTGCAGGGCAAAAGAGACCTAATCTAGGCTTGTGTCCGGGATCTAACGTTGCTCTCCAGGGGCGACAGGGATCTCGGGTTTGCATTCCAGACTCATCCGGGGAGTCAGTTCTCACCTCAAGGGTAAGCAAAGAATTCCGCTCTCATCTCGAGTCGCGATGGGTATCTCTTGGAGCCCAGTGTGTGTACTAAAGGGAGTCAAGCCTCCTGTGGAGTTTGGAGAGAGGACTCGGGATTGGACTCCAGGCCATGCAGGAAAAGAAGGCCCTCATCTCGAAATGACGGTGGCATCTCGTGGGTTTTCTCGAGCTGCGGCGCCAGTGTGGGGTGTCTCATGAAGTACCACGGGGATCTCAGGGAGCCTCTTGTGTGGCGCCAGGAAAATCCAGTATTCCATTCGAGTTGCAAGTTAGAACTGGGGATTGCTCTCCAGTCACTGCAGGGCAAAATAGACCTCATCTACGCTTGTGTCCAGGACCTAGTGTTCCACTACTGGGCCGACAGGGATCTCAGGGTTGCATTCTCGAATCACCCGGAGAGTCAGGCCTCGTCTTGAGGGGGAAAAAAGGACTCCGCTCTCCTGTCGAGTCGCGACGGGTATCTCTTGGAGCCCACTGCGTGGCGTAAAGGGAGTGAAGCCTCCTATGGAGTTTGGAGAGATGACTCGGGATTGTTTTCCTGGCCATGCAGGAAAAAAGGCCCTCATCTCGCGATGACGGGGGCGTCTCGTGGGTTTTCTCCAGCTGCGGCGCCAGTATCAGATTTCTCACGAGGTACGACGGGGAGTTCAGAGAGCCTCTCGTGTGGTGCTAGGGACGTCAGGTCTCCGTGTGTGTGGTGAAGGGGAGTGCGTGATTGCTCTCGAGTCATAGTAGGCGAATCTGGCCTCAAGACGCATTGAAGAAGGACTCTCGAGGTCTTTCTCGGGTTGCGGCAGGGAACCCTGGGTTCCCTCGACTTGTGTCGGTGACCTCAGGCAACTTCTCAGGGTGCCTCTGAGAAGTCAGGGACACTGTGGATTTGGGAGGGGCCTTTCGTTACTCAACTGGGTTTGGTGCAATCAAAGAGGGCCTCATCTCGAATGGAGGCAGGAACCTCAGGGGTCCTCTCCATTTCTGACTCGGGTCGCAGATACCTGCCGTGTATGGACAAGAGAGTCACGCCTCATCTTCTGTGGAGGAATGGATCTCCGCTTGCCTTTTGAGTTGTTCACAGAGTGACAGGCCACTTGTTGAGCTGAGTGTGGAACCTGCGGGTTTTTCCGGACGATGCACAGGGGTGTCAGTGCCCCTTCGTGTTGTGCCTTCATCCACAGGGTTGCCTTCAAAGAGGTGTCCGGGCATCGGGTTCTTTTCAAGAGCGTACCAGAAAATTGGGGTCTTTCAGCATGTGGTACCATCCACGAGGCTACGTGTCGAATTTCCTCGGGAGACCGGCCTCATCCTGAGGTTCGCCGGGAAGGTAGGGAACCCCTTGCAGACAAAGCAGGGGAATCGACCCACCGGTCGCGATCAGAAGGGGAGAAGGGGCTCAGATGAAGTGGTGCCGGGAACCTCGGTGGTCCCCTCGAGTGAGACCGGTATGTCACGGCACTTTTGAGGTCGCATCAAGGGTGCCAAGCATAGTTTCGCACTTCAAGACGGAACGTGGGAATTCTCTGGAGATGCTGTAGCGGGCAAGGGCCTCATATTGCGATGACGAGGGAAACACGTGGTTTTTCTCGAGTTGAGGCGGGATTCTCGAGTTACAACGGGGAATTCAGGCTTCCTCTTGTGTTGGCCCAGGAAGTCCAATCTTCCATTCAACTTGTCAGAGAGAGCTGGGGGTTGCTCTCGAGTCACTTCAGGGCAAAGAGTCCTCATCTAGGCTTGGGTCCAGGACGTAGTGTTCCTCTCCAGGGGCAACAGGGATATCGGGGTCTCATTCCAGTCTCACCCGTTGGATCACGCCTCGTCTCGAGTGGAAGCAAAGGACTCCACTATCCTCTCGAGTCGCGACGTGTAACTCTTGGAGCCCAATGAGTGGCCTAAAGGGAGTCAAGCGTCCTGTGTAGCTTGGACAGAAGGTTCACGCTTGATCTGCATACCATGCAGTTAAAGATGGCCCTCCTCTCGTGATGACGGGAGCGTCTCATGGGTTTTTCTCGAGCTGTGGCGCCAGTGTGGGGTTTCTCACGAGATATGATGGGGAGCTCAGGGAGCCTCTCGTGCGGCGCCAGAGAAGTCAGGCCTCCATGAGTGTGGCCAGGCAGATCGCGTCATTGCTCTGGAGTCATGGGAGGGACTAGGGCCTCAAGACGCATTTAAGAAGGACTCTCGAGGTCTTTCTTGGGTTGGGGCGGGAAACACTCGTTTCCCTCGACCTCTACAGGGGACCTTAGGGAACTTCCCAGGTGCCTCTGAGAGGTAAGGGATACTGAGGAGTTAGAGGGGCCTCTCGGGACTCCACTAGGTTTGACGAAATGAAAGAGGGCCTCATCTTGATTGGAGGCAGGAACCTCAGGCTTCCTCTCCATTTCTGACTCCGACTGCAGGGTCCCTGCAGGGTTGGGACAGGAGAGTCAGGCCTCGTCTTGTCTGAGTAATGGAACTCTGCTTGCCTCTCGAGTCGTTCAGTGGGTCTCAGGCCCCTTGTCGAGCTGTGTGTGGAACCTGCGGGTGTTTCCAGAAGATGCATGGGGGTGTCATTGCCCCTTCATTTTGTGCCTTCCCCCACAGGGTTGCCTTCAAAGAGGTGTCCGAGCATCGGGGTCATTTCAAGAGCGGACCGGGAAATCGAGGTCGTTCGGCATGTGGCACCACCCACGTGGCTCATCTCGAATTTCCTCGTGAGACCAGCATCATCCTGAGGTGCGCCGGGAAGGCCGGGAACACCTTCCACACAAAGCAGGGGAATCGACTCTCCTGTCGAGATCAGGAGGGGAGATGGGGCTCAGATGAAGTGGGGCCAGGACTCTAGGTGTTCCACTCGAGGGAACCCGGCATTTCAGGGAACTTTAGGGGTCGCATCAAGGGAGCCAAGTACCGTTTCCCACTTCAGGACGGAACATGGGACTTCCCTGGAGACGCTGTAGCGGGCAAGGGCCTTATCCTGTGAAGACGTTGGAACCACGTCGTTTTTCTCGAGTTGCGTCTGGATTCTCGAAAACGACGGGGATATCAGGCTTCCTCTTGAGTTGGCCCTGGGAAGCCCAATCTTCCCCTGGAATTGCGAAGGAAAGCTGGGGGTTCTGCTCGAGTCACTACAGGGCCAAAGAGACCTCATCGAGGCGTGTGTCCAGGACCTAATATTCCTCTCAAGGGAAGACAGGGATCTCGGGTTTCCATTCCAGACTCCCCTGGGGAGTCAGGCCTCGCCTCGAGGGGAAGCAGAGGACTCCGCTTTCCTCTCAAGTCGCGACACGGATCTCTTGGAGCCCAATGAGTGGACTCAAGGGTGTCGAGCCTCCTCTTCAGTTTGGAGAGAGGACTCGGGATTGCTCTCCAGGACAGGCAGGAAAAGAAGGCCCTCATCTCGCAATGACGGGGGCGTCTCATGGGTTTCCTCAGGCTGTGGCGCCCGTGGGGGTTTTCTCACGAGGCACGATGAGGACCTCAGGGAGCCTCTCGTGCGGCGCCAGGGAACTCATGTCTCCATGCGCATGGCGAGGGGGAGCTGGTCATCACTCTCGAGTCATGGGAAATGACTAGGGCCTCAAGACGCGTTGAAGAAGGACTCTCGAGGTCTTTCTCGGGTGGCGGCGGGAAACCCTCGTTTCCCTCGACTTCTGCAGGGGACTATAGGGAACTTCCCAGGGTGCCTCTGAGAGGTGAGGGATACTGTGTAGTTGGCAGGGCCTCTCGGGACTCTGCTGGGTTCAGCGCAATGGAAGAGTGCCTCATCTCGAGGGGAGGCAGGAACCTCAGGTTTCCTCTCCGATTCTGACTCCGACTGCACGGTCCGTTCAGTGTTGGGACAGGAGAGTCATGCCACGTCTTGTCTGAGGAATGGAATTCTGGTTGCCTCTCGAGTTGTTCCGGGAGTCTCAGGCCCCTTGTCGAGCTGTGTGTAGACCCTGCGGGTTTTTCTGGATGATGCACGAGTGTGTCAGTGCCCCTTCGTGTTGTGCCTTCACTCACAGGGTTGCCTTTGAAGAGGTGTCCGGGCATCGGGTCCTTATCAAGAGCGGACCGGAAAATCAGGGTCGTTCGGCACGTGGCACCTCACACATGGCTAGTCAAGAATTTCCTCCTGAGACCGGCCTCATCCTGAGGTGCACCAGGAAGGCCGGGAACCCCTTCCAGAGAAAGCAGGGGAATCGACTCTGCTGTCACGATCAGGAGGGGAGAAGGGGCTCAGATGAAGTGGTGCCTGGACCCTCGGTGTTCCCCTCGAGGGAACCCAGCGTGTCGGGGAACTTTTGCGGTCGCATCAAGGGTGTCAAGTACCGTTTCGCACTTAAGGACAGAACATGGGACTTCCCTGAAGACGCCGGGAACTTCGGTGTTCCCCTGGAGTGAGACCGGTATGTTGGGGAACTTTGGGGTCGCATCAAGGGTGCCAAGTAGCATTTCGAACTTTAAGATGGAATGTGGGACTTCTGTTGAGACTCTAGCTGGCAAAGGCCTCATATTGCGATGAAGGGGGAACCACATGGTTTTTAAGACTTGAGGCTGAATTCTCGAATTACGATGGGAAATTCAGACTTCCTCTTGTGTTGACCGTGGGAAGACCAATCTTCCATTCAAATTGTGAGGGAGAGATGGAGGTTGCTCTCGAGTCACTGTAGGGCAAAATAGACCTCATCTAGGCTTGTGTCTAGGACATAATGTTCCACTCCAGGGGCGACAGGGATCTCGGGGTTGCATTCCAAACTCACCAGGGGAGTCAGGCATCGTCTCGAGGGAAGCAAAGGACTCCGCTCTCCTCTCGAGTCGCACCGGGTATTTCTTGGACCCAACTGAGTGGCCTAAAGGGAGTCAATCCTCCTGTGAAGTTTGGAGAGAGGACCAGGGATTGCTCTCCAGGTCAGGCAGGAAAAGAAGGCCCCCATCTCTCCTTGACGGGGCCATCTTGTGGCTTTTCTCGAACTGCGGCGCCACTGTGGGTTTTCTCCGAGGTATGATGGGGTACTCAGGGAGCCTCTTGTGTGGTACTAAGGAAGTCAGTTTTCCTGCTTGTGGCGATGGGAGCGTGTCCTTGCTCTGGAGTCATGGTAGGGGAATCGGGCATCAAGAGACGTTGAAAAAGGACTCTCCAAGTCTTTCTCGGGTTACTTCAGGAAACTCTGGGTTCCCTCGACTTGTGCCAGTGACCTCAGGTAGCTTCTCAGGGAGCCTCTGAGAATTCAGGGATACTGTGGTGTTGGGAGGGGCCTCTCGGGACACCACTGAGTTTGGTTCAATGGAAGAGAGCCTCTTCTCTAGTTGAGGCAGGAACCTCAGGGTTCATCTCCATATCTGACTCCGATCGCAGGGTCCCTGAAGAGTTGGGACAGGAGAGTAAGGCCTCGTCTTGTGTGAAGGAATGCAACTTCACTTGCCTCTCGAGTTGTTCACGGGGTGACAGTCCACATTTGGAGCTGTGAGTGGAATCGGCGGGTTTTTCCAGACGATGCATGGGGATGTCAATGTCCCTTCGTGTTGTGCCTTCATCCAAAGGGTAGCCTTCGAAGAGATGTCCGGGCGTCAGGTTCTTATCTAGAGTGGACCGGGAATTCGGGATCTTTCAACATGTGGCACCAACCATGAGGCTACTTTTCGAATTTCCTCATGAGACCGGCCTCATCCGGAGGTTCACGGGGAACGTCGGGAACCCTTGCAGAAAAAGCATGGGAATCGACCCTCCTGTCGCGATCAGGAGGGGTGAAGTGGCTCACAGGAAGTGGTGCCGTGAACTTTGGTGTTTCCCTCGAGTGAGACCGATATGTCAGGGAACTTTGGGGGTCGCATCAAGGGTGCCAAGTACCGTTTTGTACTTCAGGATGGAACGTGGGACTTCTCTTGATACCCTGTAGTGGCCAAGGGCCTCATCTTGCGATGACGGGGGAGCCACGTGGTTTTTCTCAAGCTGCGGTGGGATTCTCGAGTTACAACGGGGAATTCAGGCTTCCTCTTGTGTTGGCCCAGAGAAGTCCAATCTTCCATTCGATTTGCAAGGGAGAGCTGGCGATTGCTCTCTAGTAACTGCAGTGCAAAATAGACCTCATCTAGGCTTGTGTCCAGGACCGAGTTTTCCTCTCCAGGTGCGACAGGAACTCGGGGTTGCATTCCAGACTCACACGGGGAGTCAGGCCTCGTCTCGAGGGGAAGCAAAGGACTCCGCTCTCCCTTCAAGTCCTGACAGGTATCTCTTGGAGCCAACTGAGAGGCCTAAAGAGAGTCAAGCCTCCTGTGGAGTCTGGAGAGAGGACTCGGTTTTGCTCTCCATGCCAGGCAGGAAAGAAGTCCCTCATCTCGTGATGACGGGGGCGTATCGTGGGTTTTCTCGAGCTGCGGTGCCTGAATGGGGTTTCCAAAGATGTACGACGGGGAGCTCAGGGAGACTCTCTTCAGGCGTCAGGGAAGTCAGGTCTCCATGCGCATGGCGATGGGGAGCGGGTCTTTGCTCTCGAGTCATGGTAGGGGAATCGGGCCTCAAGACGCGCCGAAGGACTCTCAAGGTCTTTCTCGGGTCGCAGCAGGAAACCCTAGGTTCCCTCGACTTGTGCCGGTGACCTCAGGTAGATTCTCAAGGTGCCTCTGAGAATTCAGGGATACTGTGGAGTTGGGAGGGGCCTCTCGCGACTCATCTGGGTTTGGTGCAATGCAAGAGGGCCTCATCTCGAGTTGAGGCAGGAACCTCAGGTTTCCTCTCCATTTCTGACTCGGATGGCAGGGTCCCTGAAGAGTTGAGACAGGAGAGTCAGGCCTCCTCTTGTGTGGAGGAAACGAACTCTGCTTGCCTATCGAGTTGTTCACGGGGTGACATTCCACTTGTCGAGCTGTGTGTAGAACCTGCGGGTTTTTCTGGACGATGCACGGGAGTTTTAGTAACCCTTCTGTTGTGCCTTCATCCACAGGGTTGCCTTCGAAGTGGTGTCCGGGCATCGGGTTCTTATATAGAGCGGACCACACAATCGGGGTCTTTCGGCATGTGGCACCACCCACGAGGCTACGTCTCGAATTTCCTCCTGAGAAAGGCCTCATCCTTAGGTGCGCCGGGATGGGCGGGAACTCCTTCCAGACAAAGCAGGGGAATTTACCCTCCTGTCGTGATCAGGAGGGGAGAAAGTGATCAGATGAAGTGGTGCCGGGAACTTCGGTGTTCCCCTCGGTGAGAACGGTGTGTCGGGGAACTTTTGGGGTTACATCAAGGGTGAAAAGTAGCATTTCGCACTTCAAGACGGAACGTGGGACTTCACTTGAGACGCTGTAGCGGGCCAGGGCCTCATCTTGGGATGACGAGTGAACCACGTGGTTTTTCTCGCATTGCGGCGGGAGTCTCGAGTTTCGACGGGGAATTCAGATTTCCTCCTGTGTTGGCCCATGGAAGTCCAATCTTTCATTCGAGTTGCGAGGGTGAGCTGTGATCCCACTCGAGTCACTGCAGGGCAAAATAGACCATATCTAGGCTTGTGTCCAGGACCGAATATTCCTCTCCAGGGGTGACAGGGATCTCGGGGTGGCATTCCAGACTCACCCGGGAAGTCCGGCCTTGTTTCTAGGGGAAGCAAAGTACTCCGCTTTCCTCTCGAGTCGCGACGGGTACCTATTGAGCGCACTGAGTAGCCTTAGTGAGTCAAGCCTCCCGTGGAGTTTGGAGAGACGACTCGGGATTGCCCTCCAGGCCATGCAGTTAATGATGGCCCTCATCTCACGATAACGGGGGCGTCTCGTGGGTTTTCTCGAGCTGCGGCGCCAGTGTGGGGTTTCTCACGAGGTACGACGGGGACCTCAGGGAGCCTCTCGTGAGGTGCCAGGGAAGTTAAGTCTCCATGCGCATGGGTACTGGGAGTGCTTCATTGCTCTTGAGACATGGTAGGGGAATCGGGCCTCAAGACGCATCAAAGAAGGACTGTCCAATCTTTCTCGGGTTGCGGCAGGAAACCCTGGGTTCCATCGACTTGTGCCGGAGATCTCAGGGAGCTTGTCAGGGTGCCTCTGAGAAGTCAGGGACACTGTGGGTTGGAGGGACCTCTCGGGACTCCAGTGGTTTTGGTGCTACGGAAGAGGGCCTCATCTTGAGTTGAGGCAGGAACCTCAGGGTTCCTCTCCATTTCTGATTCGGATTGCAGGGTCCCAGCAGATTTGGGACAGGAGAGTCAGGCCTCGTCCTGTGTGGAGAATGGAACTCAGCTTGCCTCTCGAGTTGTGCACGGGGTGACAGACCACGTGTCGAGCTGTGTGTGGAACCTGTAGGTTTTTCCAGACGATGCACGGGTGTGTCTGTGCCCCTTCGTGTTGTGCCTTCATCCACAGGGTTGCCTTCTAAGGGGTGTCCAGGCATCAGGTTCTTATCAAGAGTGGACCGGGCAATCGGAGTCTTTCGGCATGTGGCACCACCCACGAGGCTACGTCTCGAACTTCCTCGTGAGACCGGCATCATCCTGAGGTGCGCCGTTAAGGTCGGGAAACCCTTGCAGACAAAGCAGGGGAATCGACCCTCCTGTCGTGATCAGGAGGGGAGAAGGCGCTCAAAAGAAATGGTGCCGGGAACTTCGGTGTTCCCCTCAAGTGAGACCGGTATGTTGGGGAACTTTTGGGGTCGCATCAAGGGTGCCAAGTACTGTTTCGCACTTCAAGATGGAACGTGGGACTACTCTTGAGACGCTGTAGCGGGAAAGTGCCTCATATTGCGATGATGGGGCAATCACTTGGTTTTTCTCCAGTTACGGCGGGATTCTCAAGTTACGATGGGGATTTCAGGCTTCCTCTTGTGTTGGCCCAGGGAAGTCCAAACTTCAATTCGAGTTGCGAGGGAGAGCTGGGGATTGCGCACAAGTCACTGTAGGGAAAAAGAGACCTCATCTTGGCTTGTGTCCAGGATCTAATATTCCTCTCCAGGGGCGACAGGGATCTCGGGGTTGCATTCCAGACTCACCCGGGGAGTCAGGCCTCGTCTCGAGGGGAAGCAAATGACTCCACTCTCCTCTCGAGTCGCGACGGATATCTCTTGGAGCCCACTGAGTGGCCTACAGGGAGCCAAGCTTCCTGTGGATTTTGGAGAGAGGACTCGGTATTGCTCTCCAGGCCATGCAGAAAAAGAAGGCCCTCATCTCGCGATGACAGGGGCATCTCGTTGGTTTTCTCGAGCTGAGGCACAAGTGTGGTGTTTCCCTCGTGGTAAGGCTGGGAGCTCAGGGAGCATCTTGTGCGGCGCCAGGGAAGTCAGGTCTCCATGCGCGTGGCGAGGGGGAGTGCGTCATTGCTCTCTTGTCATGATAGGGGATTTTGACCTCAAGACGCATTGAAGAAGGACTCTCAAGGTCTTTCTCAGGTTGTGGCAGGAAACCATGGGTTCCCTCGACTCATGCATGTTACGTCAGGGAGCTTCTCAGGTGCCTATGTGAAATCAGGGATACTGTGGAGTTGGGAGTGACCTCTCGGAACTCCACTGGGTTTGGTGAAATGGAAAAAGGCATCATCTTTAGATAAAGCAGGAACATCAGGTTTCCTCTTCATTTCTGCCTTGGATCGCATGTTCCTGCAGAGTTGGGAGAGGAGAGTCAGGACTCATCTTGTGTGGAGGAATGGAAATCCGCTTGCATCTCGAGTTGTTCACGGGGTGACAGGCCTCTTGTAGAGCTGTATGTGGAACCTGCGGGTTTTTCCAGACGATGCACAGGGGTGTCAGTGCCCCTTTTGTTGTACCTTCATCCACAGGGTTGTCTTCAAAGAGGTGTCTGGTCATCGGGTTCTTCTCAAGAGTGTACTGGGAAATCGGGGTCTTTCGGCATGTGGCACCCCCCATGAGGCCACGTCTCGAAATTTCCCATGAGTCCGGCTTCATCCTGAGGTGCGCCGTGAATGTCGGGAACTCCTTTAAGTCAAAGCAGGGGAATCGACCCTCTTGTCGCTATCAGGAGGGGAGAAGGGGCTCAAAAGAAGTGGTGCCGGGAACCTCGGTGTTCCCCTCAAATGAAACCGGTGTGTCGGGGAACATTTGGGGTCGCATTAAGGGTGCCAAGTAACGTTTTGCACTTCAACACAGAACGTGTGACTTCTCTTGAGACGCCGTAGTGAGCACGGGCCCCATCTTGTGATGACGGGGGAACCACGTGGTTTTTCTCGAGTTGCGGCAGGGAATTCAGGCTTCCTCTTGTGTTGGCCCAGGGAAGTCCAAATTTCCATACGAGTTGAGAGCTAGAGCTGGGGGTTGGCTCGAGTTATTGCAGGGCAAAAGAGACCTCATCTAGGCTTGTGTCTAGGACCTAATGTTCCTTTCAAGGGGCAACAGGGATCTCGGAGTTGCATTCCAGATCCTCCCGAGGAGTCAGGCCTCTTCAAGAGGGTAATGAATGGACTCCCATCTCCTCTTGAGTCGCGACGGGTATCTCTTAGAGCCCATTGTGTGGCCTAAAGGGAGTCAAGCCTCCTGTGGAGATTGGAGAGAGGACTCGGGATTGCTCTCCAGGCCATGGAGGAAAAGAAGGCCCTCATAACGTGATGACGGGGGCGTCTTGTGCATTTTCTCGAGGTGCGGTGCAAGGATGGGGTTTCTCACAAGATACGATGGGGAGCTCAGGGAGTCTCTCGTGTGGTGACAGGAAAGACAGGTCTCCATGCACGTGTGGAGGGGGAGCGCGTCATTGCTCTCGAGTCATGGTAGGGGAATCGGGCCTCAAGAGGCGTTGAAGAACGACTCTCAAGGTCTTTTTCCGGTTGCGGCAGGAAACCCTGGTTTTTCTCGACTTGTGCTGGTGACCTCAGGGAGCTTAACATGGTGCCTCTGAGAAGTCAGGGATTCTGTGGAGTTGGGAGGGGCCACTCGGGACACCACTGGGTGTGGTATAATGCAAGAGGGCCTCATCTCGTGTTGAGGAAGGAACCTCAGGGTTCCTCTCCATTTCAGACTCCGATCTCAGGATTCCTGCAGAGTTGGGACAGGAGAGTCAGGCCTCGTATTCTGTGGAGAAATGAAACTTAGCTTGCCTCTCGAGTTGTTCACGAGGTAACAGGTCACTTGTCGAGCTGTATGTGGAACCTGCAGAATTTTCCAAAAGATGCACGGGTGTGCAGGGCCCCTCCTTGTTGTGCCTTCATCCAACGGGATGCATTCGAAGAAGTGTACGGGCATCGGGTTCTTATTAATAGCGGACCAGGAAATGGGGTCTTTCCGTATGTGGCACCACCCACGAGGCTACATCTCCAATTTCCTCGTGAGACCGGCCTCATCCTGAGGTACGCTGGGAAGATTGGTAACGCCTTCCAGACAAAGCAGGAGAATCGACACTCCTGTTGCAATCAGGAGGGGAGAAGGGGCTCAAATGATGTGGTGTGGGGAACATGGGTGTTCCCCTGGAGTGAGGCATGTATGTTGGGGAACTTTGGGGGTGCCATCATGGGTGCCAAGTACTGTTTTGCACTTCAGTGGGAACGTGGACATCTTTTGAGACGCTGTGGAGGGCAAGGGGCTCATGCTGCGAAGACGATGGAACCACGTGGTTTTCTCGAGTTGTGGCGGGATTCTCGAGTTATGATGGGGATTTCAGGCTTCCTCTTGTGTTGGCCCTGGGAAGCCCAAACTTCCCTTCGAGTTGCGAGCGAAAGCTGGGGGTTGTGCTCGAGTCACTGCAGGGCCAAAGAGACCTCATCTAGGCATGTGTCCAGGACCTAATAGTCCTCTCATGGAAAGACAAGGATCTCGGGATCGCACTCCAGACTCCCCCGGGGAGTCAGGCCTCGCCTCGAGGGGAAGCAAAGGACTGCGCTCTCCTCTCGAGCCACGACGCGGATCTCTTGGAGCCCACTGAGTGGCCTCAAGGGAGTCAAGCCTCCTCTTCAGTTTGGAGAGAGGACTCGGAATTGCTCTCCAGGCCAGACAGGAAAAGAAGGCCCTCACCTCGAGAGGACGGGGGCGTCTCAGGGGTTTCCTCGAGCTGCGGCGCCCGTCGGGGTTTTCTCACAAGGCACGACGAGGATCTCAGGAGCCTCTCGTGCGGCGCTAGGGAAGCCAGGTCTCCATGGGGGAGGCGAGGGGGAGCGCGTCTTTGTTTTCTACTCCAGGGAGGGGACTAGGGCCTCAAGACACGTTGAAGAAGGACTCTCGAGGTCTTTCTCGGGTGGCGACGGGAAACCCTCGTTTCCCTCGACTTCTGCCGGAGACCTGAGGGAACTTCCCAGGGAGCCTCTGAGAGGTGAGGGATGCTGTGGAGTTGGCGGGGCCTCTCGGGACTAAGCTGGGTTTGGCGCACTGGAAGAGGGCCTCATCTCGAGGGGAGGCAGGAACCTCAGGCTTCCTCTCCGTTACGGACTCCAACTTCAGGGTCCCTGCAGAGTTGGGACAGGAGAGTCAGGCCTCGTCTTGTCTGAGGAAGGGAACAACGCTTGCCTCTCGAGTTGCTCAGGGGGTCTCAGGCCCCTCGTCGAGCTGTGTGTGGAACCCGCGGGTGATTGCCGACGATGCACGGGGGTGGCAGTGCCCCTTCGTGTTGTGCCTTCACCCACAGGGTTGCCTTCAAAGAGGGGTCCGGGCCTCAGGTCCTTCTCAAGAGCGGACCGGGGAATCGGGGGCGTTCGGCAAGTGGCCCCACCCACGTGGCTCGTCTCGAATTTCCTCGTGAGACCGGCCTCATCCTGAGGTGCGCCGGGAAGGCCGGGAACCCCTTCCAGACCACGCAGGGGAATCGCCTCTCCTGTCGCGATCAGGAGGGGAGAAGGGGCTCAGAGGAAGCGGTGCCGGGACCCTAGGTGTTCCCCTCGGGGGACCCCGGCGTGTCCGGGGATTTTGGGGGTCGCAGGAAGGCTGTCAGGGACCGTTTCGCCCTTCAGGGCGGAACAGGGGACTTCCCTTGAGACGCCGTCGCGGGCAAGGGCCTCATCTTGCCAAGAGGTGGGAACCACGTGGTTTTTCTCGAGTTGCGGCGGGATTCTCGAGTTACGACGGGGATCTCAGCCTTCCCCTTGGGTTGGCCCTGGGAAGCCCAATCTTCCCCTCGGGTTGCGAGGGAAAGCTGGGGGTTGCGCTCGAGTCACTGCAGGGCCGAAGAGACCTCACCTAGGCGTGTGTCCGGGACCTAATATTCCTCTCCAGGGAAGGCAGGGATCTCGGGGTTGCATTCCAGGCTCCCCCGGGGAGTCAGGCCTCGTCTCGAGGGGAAGCCAAGGACTGCGCTCTCCTCTCGAGTCGCGACGCGGGTCTCTTGGAGCCCCCTGAGCGGCCTCAAGGGAGTCCAGCCTCCTCTTCCGTTTGGAGAGAGGACCCGGGATTGCTCTCCAGGCCATGCAGGAAAAGAAGGCCCTCAGCTCGCGAGGACGGGGGCGTCTCAGGGGTTTCCTCGAGCTGCGGCGCCCGTGGGGGTTTTCTCCCGAGGCACGACGAGGATCTCAGGGAGCCTCTCGTGCGGCGCCAGGGAAGTCAGGTCTCCATGCGCGTGGCGAGGGGGCGCGCGTCCTGGCTCTCGAGTCACGGGAGGCGACTAGGGCCTCGAGACGCGTTGAAGAAGGACTCTCGAGGTCTTTCTCGGGGGGCGGCGGGAAACCCTCGTTTCCCTCGCCTTCTGCCGGGGACCTTAGGGAACTTCCCAGGGTGCCTCTGAGAGGCGAGGGATCCTGGGGAGGTGGCGGGGCCCCTCGGGACTCCGCTGGGTCTGGCGCAACGGAAGAGGGCCTCACCTCGAGGGGAGGCAGCAACCTCAGGCTTCCTCTGCGTTTCGGACTCCGACCGCAGGGTCCCTGCAGAGTTGGGACAGGAGAGTCAGGCCTCGTCTTGTCTGAGGAAGGGAACCCCGCTGGCCTCTCGAGTTGCTCAGGGGGTTTCAGGCCCCTCGTTGAGCTGTGTGTGGAACCCGCGGGTCTTTGCGGACGATGCACGGGGGTGGCAGTGCCCCTTCGTGTTGTGCCTTCACCCACAGGGTTGCCTTCGAAGAGGGGTCCGGGCCTCGGGTCCTTCTCAAGTGCGGACCGGGGAATCGGGGGTGTTCGGCATGTGGCCCCACCCACGTGGCTCGTCTCGAATTTCCTCGTGAGACCGGCCTCATCCTGAGGTGCGCCGGGACGGCCGGGAACCCCTTCCAGACCACGCAGGGGAATCGCCTCTCCTGTCGCGATCAGGAGGGGAGAAGGGGCTCAGAGGAAGCAGGGCCGGGACCCTCGGTGTTCCCCTCGGGGGACCCCGGCGTGTCGGGGGACTTTTGGGGGTCGCAGGAACGCTGTCAGCGATTGTTTCGCCCTTCAGGGCGGAACAGGGGACTTCCCTTGAGACGCCGTCGCGGGCAAGGGCCTCATCTTGCCAAGAGGTGGGAACCACGTGGTTTTTCTCGAGTTGCGGCGGGATTCTCGAGTTACGACGGGGATCTCAGCCTTCCCCTTGGCTTGGCCCTGGGAAGCCCAATCTTCCCCTCGGGTTGCGAGGGAAAGCTGGGGGTTGCGCTCGAGTCACTGCAGGGCCGAAGAGACCTCACCTAGGCATGTGTCCGGGACCTAATATTCCTCTCCAGGGAAGGCAGGGATCTCGGGGTTGCATTCCAGGCTCCCCCGGGGAGTCAGGCCTCGTCCCGAGGGCAAGCCAAGGAATCCGCTCTCCTCTCGAGTCGCGACGCGGGTCTCTTGGAGCCCCCTGAGCGGCCTCAAGGAAGTCCAGCCTCCTCTTCCGTTTGGAGAGAGGACCCGGGATTGCTCTCCAGGCCATGCAGGAAAAGAAGGCCCTCAGCTCGCGAGGACGGGGGCGTCTCAGGGGTTTCCTCGAGCTGCGGCGCCCGTGGGGGTTTTCTCCCGAGGCACGACGAGGCTCTCAGGGAGCCTCTCGTGCGGCGCCAGGGAAGTCAGGTCTCCATGCGCGTGGCGAGGGGGAGCGCGTCCTGGCTCTCGAGTCACGGGAGGGGACTAGGGCCTCGAGACGCGTTGAAGAAGGACTCTCGAGGTCATTGTCGGGGGGCGGCGGGAAACCCTCGTTTCCGTCGCCTTTGCCGGGGACCTTAGGGAACTTCCCAGGGTGCCTCTGTGAGGCGAGGGATCCTGTGGAGGGGGCCGGGCCCCTCGGGACTCCGCTGGGTCTGGCGCAACGGAAGAGGGCCTCACCTCGAGGGGAGGCAGGAACCTCAGGCTTCCTCCCCGTTTCGGACTCCGACCGCAGGGTCCCTGCAGAGTTGGGAAAGGAGAGTCATGCCTCGTCTTGTCTGAGGAAGGGAACCCTGCTGGCCTCTCGAGTTGCTCATTGGGTCTCAGGCCCCTTGTCGAGCTGTGTGTGGAACCCGCGGGTCTTTGCGGACGATGCACGGGGGTGGCAGCGCCCCTTCGTGTTGTGCCTTCACCCACAGGGTTGCCTTCGAAGAGGGGTCCGGGCCTCGGGTCCTTCTCAAGGGCGGACCGGGGAATCGGGGGCGTTCGGCATGTGGCACCACCCACGTGGCTCGTCTCGAATTTCCTCGTGAGACCGGCCTCATCCTGAGGTGCGCCGGGAAGGCCGGGAACCCCTTCCAGACCACGCAGGGGAATCGCCTCTCCTGTCGCGATCAGGAGGGGAGAAGGGGCTCAGAGGAAGCGGTGCCGGGACCCTTGGTGTTCCCCTCGAGGGAACCCGGCGTGTCGGGGCACTCTTGGGGGTCGCAGGAAGGCTGTCAGGGACCGTTTCTGCCTTCAGGGCAGAACAGCGGACTTCCCTTGAGACGCCGTCGCGGGCAAGGGCCTCATCTTGCCAAGAGGTGGGAACCACGTGGGTTTTCTTGAGTTGCGGCGGGATTCTCGAGTTACGACGGGGATCTCAGCCTTCCCCTTGGCTTGGCCCTGGGAAGCCCAATCTTCCCCTCGGGTTGCGAGGGAAAGCTGGGGGTTGCGCTCGAGTCACTGCAGGGCCGAAGAGACCTCACCTAGGCGTGTGTCCGGGACCTAATATTCCTCTCCAGGGAAGGCAGGGATCTCGGGGTTGCATTCCAGGCTCCCCCGGGGAGTCAGGCCTCGTCTCGAGGGGAAGCCAAGGACTCCGCTCTCCTCTCGAGTCGCGACGCGGGTCTCTTGGAGCCCCCTGAGCGGCCTCAAGGGAGTCCAACCTCCTCTTCCGTTTGGAGAGAGGACCCGGGATTGCTCTCCAGGCCATGCAGGAAAAGAAGGCCCTCAGCTCACCAGGACGGGGGCGTCTCAGGGGTTTCCTCGAGCTGCGGCGCCCGTGGGGGTTTTCACCCGAGGCACGACGAGGATCTCAGGGAGCCTCTCGTGCGGCGCCAGGGAAGTCAGGTCTCCATGCGCGTGGCGAGGGGGAATGCGTCCTGGCTCTCGAGTCACGGGAGGGGCCTAGGGCCTCGAGACGCGTCGAAGAAGGAATCTCGAGGTCTTTCTCGGGGGGGCGGCGGGAAACCCTCGTTTCCCTCGCCTTCTGCCGGGGACCTTAGGGAACTTCCCAGGGTGCCTCTGAGAGGCGAGGGATCCTGTGGAGGGGGCCGGGCCCCTCGGCACTCCGCTGGGTCTGGCGCAACGGAAGAGGGCCTCACCTCGAGGGGAGGCAGGAACCTCAGGCTTCCTCTCCGTTTGGGACTCCGACCTCAGGGTCCCTGCAGAGTTGGGACAGGAGAGTCAGGCCTCGTCTTGTCTGAGGAAGGGAACCCCGCTGGCCTCTCGAGTTGCTCAGGGGGTCTCAGGCCCCTCATCGAGTGTGTGTGGAACCCACGGGTCTTTGCGGACGATGCACGGGGGTGGCAGTGCCCCTTCGTGTTGTGCCTTCACCCACAGGGTTGCCTTCGACGAGGGGTCCGGGCCTCGGGTCCTTCTCAAGGGCGGACCGGGGAATCGGGGGCGTTCGGCATGTGGCCCCACCCACGTGGCTCGTCTCGAATTTCCTCGTGAGACCGGCCTCTTCCTGAGGTGCGCCGGGAAGGCCGGGAACCCCTTCCAGACCACGCAGGTGAATCGCCTCTCCTGTCGCGATCAGTAGTGGAGAAGGGGCTTAGAAGAAGCGGTGCCGGGACCCTCGGTGTTCCCCTCGAGGGAAGCCGGCGTGTCGGGTAAGTTTTGGTGGCGCATGAAGGCCGTCAGGTCCCGTTTCGCACTTCAGGGTGGAACAGGGGATTTCCCTTGAGACCCTTTCGCGGGCAAGGGCCGCATCTTGCGAAGATGTGGGAACCACGTGGGTTTTCTGTAGTTGCGGCAGGATTCTCGAGTTACGACGGGGATCTCAGGCTTTCTCTTGGGTTGGCCCTGGGAATCCCAAACTTCCCCTCGATTTGCGAGGGAAAGCTGGGGGTTGCGCTCGAGTCACTGCAGGGCCAAAGAGACCTCACCTAGGCGTGTGTCCAGGACCTAATGCTCCTCTCCAGGGAAGACAATGATCTCGGGGTTGCATCCCATGCTCCCCCGGGGAGTCAGGCCTCGCCTCGAGGGGAAGCAAAGGATTCCGCTCTCCTCCCGAGTCGCGATGCGGATATCTTGGTGCCCCCTGAGTGGCCTCAAGGGAATCCAGCCTCCTCTTCACTTTTGAAAGAGGACTCCTGATTACTCTCCAGGCCAGGCAGGAAAAGAAGGCCCTCACCTCGCGAGGACGGGGGCATCTCAGGGGTTTCCTCGAGCTGTGGCACCATGGGGGTTTTCTCCCGAGGCACGACGAGGATCTCAGGGAGCCTCTCGTGCGGCGCCAGGGAAGTCATGTCTCCATGCACGTGGCGAGAAGGAGCGCGTCATTGTTCTCGAGTCATGGGAGGGGACTAGGGCCTCAAGACGCGTTGAAGAAGGACTCTCGATGTCTTTCTCGGGTTGCAGCGGGAAACCCTCGTTTCCCCCGACTTCTGCCGGGGACCTGAGGAAACTTCCCAGGGTGCCTCTGAGAGGTGAGGGATGCTATGGATTTGGCGAGGCCTCTCGGGACTCCACTGCGTTTGTCGCAATGGAAGAGGGCCTCATCTCGAGTGGAGGCAGGAACCTCAGGCTTCCTCTCCAATTCTGATTCTGATCGTAGTGTCCCTGCAGAGTTGGGACAGGAGAGTCAGGCTATGTCTTTTCTGAGGAATGGAACTCCGCTTGCCTCTCGAGTTGTTCATGGGGTTTCAGGCCCCTTGTCAAACTGTGTGTGGAATCTGCAGGTTTTTCCAGACGATGCATGGGGGTGTCAGTGACCCTTCGTTTTGTGTCTTCATCCACAGGGTTGCCTTCGAAGAGGTGTCCGGGCATCGTGTTCTTATGAAGAGCGGACTGGGAAATCGGGGTCGTTCAGCATTTGGCACCACCCACGTGGCTAGTCTCGAATTTCCTCATGAAACCGGCCTCATCCTGAGGTGTGCCGCGAAGGTCATGAAACCCTTCCAGACAAAGCAGAGGATTCGACCCTCCTGTGGCGATCAGGAGGGGAGAAGTGGCTCAGATGAAGTGCTGCTGGGAACCTCGGTGTTTCCCTCAAGTGAGACAGGTATGTCGGGTAACTTTTGGGGTCGCATAACGCGTTCCAAGTACCGTTTCGCTCTTCAAATTGGAACGTGGGACTTCTCTTGGGGTGCTCCAGCGGGCAAGGGCCTCATCTTGGAATGACTGGGGAACCACTTGGTTTTTCTCTAGTTGCGGTGGGATATTTGAGTTACCACAGGGAATTCATGCTTCCTGTTGTGTTGGCCCACAAAAGTCTTATCTTCCATTCGAGATTCGAGGAAGAGCTGGAGGTGCGCTCTAGTCACTGAAGGCAAAAGAGACCCCACCAAGGCTTGTGTGCAGGACCTAATGTTCATGTCAAGGGGCGACAGGAATCTCGGGGTTGCATTCCAGACTCACCCTGGAGTCAGGCCTCGTCTCGAGGGGAAGCAAAGGACTCTGCTCTCCTCTCGAGTCGGACGGGTATGTCTTGGAGCCCACTGAGTGGCTTAAAGGGAGTCAAACCTCCTCTGGTGTTTGGAGGGAGGACACGGGATTGCTCTCCAGGCAATGCAGGAAATGAAGGCCCTCATCTCCCGATGACTGGGGCGTCTCGTAGGTTTTCTCGAGCTGTGGCGCTAGTGTGGGGTTTCTCACGAAGTAAGACTGGGAGCTCAGTGAGCCTCTCATGTGGTGCCAGGGCAGTCAGGTCTCTATGCACGTGGTGAGAGGGAGCCCGTCATTGTTCTCGAGTCATGGTAGGGGAATTGGGCCTGAAAACGTGTTAAAGAAGGACTCTCGAGGTCTTTCTTGGGTTGCAGCAGGAAACCCTGGGTTCCATCGACTTGTGCCAGTGACCTCAGGAAGCTTCTCAGCGTGCCTCTGAGAAGTCAGGGTCACTGTGGAGTTGGGAGGGGCCTCTCGGAACTCCACTGGGTTTGGTGCAATGGAAGAGGGCCTCATGACAAGTTGAGGCAGGAACCACAGGGTTCCTCTCCTGGCTTCGAATGCGCCGGATCTGACTCGGATCGCAGAGTCCCTGCAGAGTTGGGACAGGAGAGTCAGGCCTCGTCTTGTGTGGAGGAATGGAACTCCGCTTGACTCTCGCGTTGTTCATGGGGTGACAGGCCAATTGTCGATTTGTATGTGGAACTTGCGGGTTTTTCTGGACGATGCACTGGGGTGTCACTGCCCCTTCGTGTTGTGCCTTGTTCCACAGGATTGCATTCGAGTTGGGTTCTGCCATCGGGTTCTTATCAAGAGCAGACCAGGGAATCGGGGTCTTTTGGCATGCCGCACCACCCACGAGGCTATGTCTCGAATTTCCTCGTGAGACTGGCTTCATCTTGATGTGCTCCAGGAAGGTCGGGAACGCCTTCCAGACAAAGCAGGGGAATCGAACATCCTGTCGCGATCAAGAGGGGAGAAGAGTCTCAGATGAAGTGGTGCCGGGAACCTCGGTGTTCTCCTCAAGTGAGACTGGTATGTTGGGGAACTTTTGGGGTCGCATCAAGGGTTCCAAGTAACTTTTCGCTCTTCAATACGGAACGTGGGACTTCTCTTGAGACGCTGTAGCGGGCAAGGGTCTCATCTTTCGATGACGGGGGAACCACGTGGTTTTTCTTGAGTTGGGGCGGGATTCTCGAGTTACAACCGGGAATTCAGGCTTCCTCTTCAACTGGCCCAGGGAAGTCCAGTTTTCATTCGAATTGTGAGTTAGAACTGGGGATTGCTCTCGAGACACTGCAGGGCCAAATAGACCTCATCTAGGCTTGTGTCCAGGACCTAATGTTCCTCTGCTGGGGCGAAAGCGATCTCAGCATTGTATTCTCGACTCACCCGGGGAGTCAGGCCTCGTCTTGAGGGGAAGCCAAGGACACCGCTCTCCTGTCAAGTCGCGACGGGTATATCTTGGAGCTCACTGTGTGGCCTAAAATGAGTCAAGCCTCCTGTGGAGTTTGGAGAGAGGACTCAGGATTGCTCTCCAGGCCATACAGCAAAAGAAGGCCCTCATCTCGTGAGGACTGGGGCATCTCGTGGGTATTCTCGAGCTGTGGCTCCAGTGTGGTGTTGCTCACGAGGTATAATGGGTAGCTCAGGGAGCCTCTCCTGTGGCGCCAGGGAAGTCAGGTTTCTATGCACGTGGCTAGGGGGAGCGCGTCATTGCTCTCGAGTCATGGTAGGGGAATCGCACCTCAAGATGCGTTGAAGAAGGACTCTCGAGGTCGTTTACGGGTTGGGGCAGGAAACCCTTGGTTCCCTCGACTTGTGCCGGTGATCTCAGGAAGGTCTAAGGGTGCCTCTGAGAAGTCAGGGATACTGTGCAGTTGGGAGGGGTCTCTCGGGACTCCACTGGGTTCGGTGCAATGGAAGAGGGCCTCATCTCGAGTGGAGGCAGGAAACTCATGTTTCCTCTCCTGACTTCCCCTGGGCCAGATCTGACTCGGATCGCAGTTTCGCTGCAGAGTTCGAACAGGAGAGTCAGGCCTCGTCTTGTGTGGAGGAATGGAACTCTGCCTGCCTCTCCAGTTGTTCACGGGGTGACAGGTCACTTCTCGAGCTGTGTGTGGTACCTGCGGGTTTCTCCGGAGGATACCCAGGGGTGTCAGTGCCCCTAAGTGTTGTGCCTTCATCAAAAGGGTTATCTTCAAAGAGGTGTCCGGGCATCAGGATCTTATCAAGAGCGGACCGGGAAATCGGGGTCTTTCGGCATGTTTCACCATCCACGTGGCTATGTCTCGAATATCCTCGTGAGACCGGCCTCATCCTGAGATGCACCGCGAAAGGCGGGAACCCCTTCAAGGCAAAACAGGGGAATCGACCCTCCTGTCGCGATCAGGAGGGGAGAAGGGGCCCAGATGTAGTGGTGTCGGGAACCTCGGTGTTCTCCTCGAGTCAGACTGCTGTGTCGAGGAACTTTTGAGGGCGCATCAAGGGTGCCAATACCGTTTCGCACTTCAAGACGGAACGTGGGACTTCTCTTGAGACGCTGTAGGGGGCAAGGGCCTCATCTTGGGATGACGGGGGAACCACGTGGCGTTTCTCGAGTTGTGGCGGGATTCTCGAGTTTCGACGGGGAATACAGTCTTCCTCATGTGTTGGGCCAGGGAAGTCCTATCTTCCATTCGAGTTTCAAGGGAGACCTGGGGATTGCTCTCGAGTCACTGCAGGGCAAAATAGACCTCATCTAGGCTTGTGTCCAGGACTTAATGCTCGTCCCTAGGGGAGACAGGGATCTTGGGGTTGCATACCAGACTCACCCGGGGAATCAGGCCTCGTCTCGAGGGGAAGCAAAGAACTCCGCTGTCCTTTTGAGTCGCGATGGGTATCTCTTGGGGCCAATTTGTGCCCTAAAGGGAGTCAAGCCTCCTGTGGTGTTTGGATAGAGGACTCGGGATTCCTCTCCAGGCCATGCAGGAAAAGAAGGCCCTCATCTCGCGATGATGGCGGCGTCTCGTGGGTTTTCTAGACTGCTGCGCTAGTGCCGGGTTTCTGACGAGGTAAGAGAGGGAGCTCAGGGAGCCTCTCGTGTGGCGCCAGGGAAGTCAGGTCCCCATGAGATGGCTAGGGGGAGCTCGTCATTGCTCTCGAGTCATGGTAGGGTAATCGGGCCTCAAGACGGGTTGAAGAAGGACTCTCGAGGTCTTTCTCGGGTCACTGCATAAAACCCAGGGTTCCCTTGACTTGTGCCTGCGACCTCAGGGAGCTTCTCAGAGTGCCTCTGAGAAGTCAGGGATACTGTGCAGTTTGGAGGGGCCTCTCGAGACTCCTCTGCATTTGGTGGAATGTAAGAGGGACTCATCTCGAGTTGAAGCAGGAACCTCAGTGTTCCTCTCCATTTCTGACTCAGATCGCAAGGTCCCTGCATGTTGGTACAGGAGAGTCAGGCCTCGTCTTTTCTGGAGGATGGGACTCCTCTTGCCTCTCGAGTTGTTCTCGAGGTGACAGGCCACTTGTCGAGCTGTGTGTGTAACCTGCCCGTTTTTCCGGATGATGCTCAGGTGTGTTAGTGCCCCTTCGTGTTGTACCTTCATACTCAAGGCTGCCTTCCAAGAGGTGTCCGAGCATCGGATTCTTATCAAGAGCGGACCGGGAAATTGGAGTCTTTCAGCAAGTGGCACCACCCACAAAGCTACGTATCGAATTTCCCCATGAGACCGGCCTCATCCTGAGTTGTGCAGGGAAGGTCGGGCCCCCTTGCAGACAAAGCAGGGGAATCGACCCACCGGTCACGATCAGGAGGGGAGAAGGGGCTTAAATGAAGTGGTGCCGGGAACCTCGGTGTTCCCCTTGAGTGAGACCGGCGTGTTGGGGGACTTTTGGGGTCGCATCAAGGGTGCCAAGTACCGTTTCGCATTTCAAGACGGAACCTGGGACATCTTTTGAAACGCTGTAGCGGGCAAGGGCCTCATCTTGCGATGACGGGAGAACCACGTGGTTTTGCTCGAGTTGCGGCGGGATTCTCGAGTTATGACCGGGAATTTAGGCTTCCTCTTGTTGGCCTTGAAATCCAGTCTTCCATTCGGGTTGCGAGGGGGAGCTGGGGATTGCGCTAGAGTCACTGCAGGGCAAAAGAGACCTAATCTAGGCTTGTGTCCAGGATCTAACGTTGCTCTCCAGGGGCGACAGGGATCTCGGGTTTGCATTCCAGACTCATCCGGGGAGTCAGTTCTCACCTCAAGGGTAAGCAAAGAATTCCGCTCTCGTCTCGAGTCGCGATGGGTATCTCTTGGAGCCCACTGTGTGTACTAAAGGGAGTCAAGCCTCCTGTGGAGTTTGGAGAGATGACTCGGGATTGTTTTCCTGGCCATGCAGGAAAAAAGGCCCTCATCTCGCGATGACGGGGGCGTCTCGTGGGTTTTCTCCAGCTGCGGCGCCAGTATCAGATTTCTCACGAGGTACAACGGGGAGCTCAGAGAGCCTCTCGTGTGGTGCTAGGGACGTCAGGTCTCCGTGCGTGTGGTGAAGGGGAGTGCGTGATTGCTCTCGAGTCATAGTAGGCGAATCGGGCCTCAAGACGCATTGAAGAAGGACTCTTGAGGTCTTTCTCGGTTTGCGGCAGGGAACCCTGGGTTCCCTTGATTTGTGTCGGTGACCTCAGGCAACTTCTAAGGGTGCCTCTGAGAAGTCAGGGACACTGTGGGTTTGGGAGGGGCCTTTTGTTACTCAACTGGGTTTGGTGCAATCGAAGAGGGCCTCATCTCGAATGGAGGCAGGAACCTCAGGGGTCCTCTCCATATCTGACTCGGGTCGCAGGGTACCTGCAGAGTATGGACAAGAGAGTCACGCCTCGTCTTCTGTGGAGGAATGGATTTCCCCTTGCCTTTCGAGTTGTTCACGGAGTGACAGGCCACTTATTGAGCTGAGTGTGGAACCTGCGGGTTTTTCCGGACGATGCACGGGGGTGTCAGTGCCCCTTCGTGTTGTGCCTTCATCCACAGGGTTGCCTTCAAAGAGGTTTCCGGGCATCGGGTTCTTTTCAAGAGCGTACCGGAAAATTGGGGTCTTTCAGCATGTGGTACCACCCACGAGGCTACGTCTCGAATTTCCTCGGGATACCGGCCTCATCCTGAGGTGCGCCGGGAAGCTCGGGAACCCCTTGCAGACAAAGCAGGGGAATCGACCCACCGGTCGCGATCAGAAGGGGAGAAGGGGCTCAGATGAAGTGGTGCCGGGAACCTCGGTGGTCCCCTCGAGTGAGACCGGTATGTCACGGCACTTTTGAGGTCGCATCAAGGGTGCCAAGTACAGTTTCGCACTTCAAGACGGAACGTGGGAATTCTCTGGAGATGCTGTAGCGGGCAAGGGCCTCATATTGCGATGACGAGGGAAACACGTGGTTTTTCTCGAGTTGAGGCGGGATTCTCGAGTTACAACGGGGAATTCAGGCTTCCTCTTGTGTTGGCCCAGGAAGTCCAGTCTTCCATTCAACTTGTCAGAGAGAGCTGGGGGTTGCTCTCGAGTCACTTCAGGGCAAAGAGTCCTCATCTAGGCTTGGGTCCAGGACGTAATGTTCCTCTCCAGGGGCGACAGGGATATCGGGGTCGCATTCCAGTCTCACCCGGTGGGTCACACGTCGTCTCGAGTGGAAGCAAAGGACTCCACTATCCTCTCGAGTCGGGACGCGTAACTCTTGGAGCCCAATGAGTGGCCTAAAGGGAGTCAAGCGTCCTGTGTAGCTTGGACAGAAGGTTCACGCTTGATCTGCATACCATGCAGTTAAAGATGGCCCTCCTCTCGTGATGACGGTGGCGTCTCATGGGTTTTCTCGAGCTGCGGCGCCAGTGTGGGGTTTCTCACGAGATATGATGGGGAGTTCAGGAGCCTCTCGTGCGGCGCCAGAGAAGCCTGACTCCATGCGTGTGGCCAGGCAGATCGCGTCATTGCTCTCGAGTCATGGGAGGGACTAGGGCCTCAAGAGGCATTTAAGAAGGCTCTCAAGGTCTTTCTTGGGTTGGGGCGGGAAACACTCGTTTCCATCGACCTCTACAGGGGACCTTAGGGAACTTCCCAGGTGCCTCTGAGAGGTGAGGGATACTGAGGAGTTAGAGGGGCCTCTCGGGACTCCACTAGGTTTGACGAAATGAAAGAGGGCCTCATCTCGATTGGAGGCAGGAACCTCAGGCTTCCTCTCCATTTCTGAATCCGACCGCAGGGTCCCTGCAGAGTTGGGACAGGAGAGTCAGGCCTCGTCTTGTCTGAGTAACGGAACTCTGCTTGCCTCTCGAGTCGTTCAGGGGGTCTCAGGGCCCTTGACAAGCTGTGTGTGGAACCTGCGGGTGTTTCCAGAAGATGCATGGGGGTGTCAGTGCCCCTTCGTTTTGTGCCTTCCCCCACAGGGTTTCTTCAAAGAGGTGTCCAGGCTTTGGGTTCATTTCAAGAGCGCACCGGGAAATCGGGGTCATTCGGCATGTGGCACCACCCACGTGGCTCATCTCGAATTTCCTCGTGAGACCAGCATCATCCTGAGGTGCGCCGGGAAGGCCGGGAACACCTTCCACACAAAGTAGGGGGATCGATTTTCCTGTCGCGATAAAGAGGGGAGATGGGGTTCAGATGAAGTGGTGCCGGGACCCTCGGTGTTCCACTCGAGGGAACCCGGCATTTCAGGGAACTTTAGGGGTCGCATCAAGGGAGCCAAGTACCGTTTCCCACTTCAGGACGGAACATGGGACTTCCCTGGAGATGCTGTAGCGGGCAAGGGCCTCATCCTGTGAAGACGTTGGAACCATGTCGTTTTTCTCGAGTTGCATCAGGATTCTCGAAAACAACAGGAATTTCAGGCTTCCTCTTGGGTTGGCCCTGGGAAGCCCAATCTTCAATTCGAGTTGCGATGGAAAGCTGGGGGTTCTGCTCGAGTCACTACAGGGCCAAAGAGACCTCATCGAGGCGTGTGTCCAGGACCTAATATTCCTCTCAAGGGAAGACAGGAATCACGGGTTTCCATTCCAGACTCCCCCGGGGGGTCAGGACTCGCCTGGAGGGGAAGCAAAGGACTCCGCTTTCCTCTCAAGTCGCGACACGGATCTCTTGGAGCCCACTGAGTGGACTCAAGGGTGTCGAGCCTCCTCTTCAGTTTGGAGAGAGGACTCGGGATTGCTCTCCAGGCCAGGCAGGAAAAGAAGGCCTTCATCTCACGATGACGGGGGCGTCTCATGGGTTTCCTCAGGCTGCTGCGCCCATGGGGGTTTTCTCACGAGGCACGACGAGGACCTCAGGGAGCCTCTCGTGCGGCGAAAGGGAAGTCAGGTCTCCATGCGCATGGCGAGGGGGAGCTGGTCATCACTCTCGAGTCATGGGAAACGGCTAGGTCCTCAAGAGGCGTTGAAGAAGGACTCTCGAGGTCTTTCTCAGGTTGCGGCAGGAAACCCTCGTTTCCCTCGACTTCTGCAGGGGACCTTAGGGAACTTCCCAAGGTGCCTCTGAGAGGTGAGGGATGCTGTGTAGTTGGCAGGGCCTCTCGGGACTCTGCTGGGTTCGGTGCAATGTAAGAGGGCCTCATCTCGAGGGGAGGCAGGAACCTCAGGCTTCCTCTCAGTTTCGGACTCCGACTGCACGGTCCCTGCATTGTTGGGACAGGAGAGTCATGCCTCGTCTTGTCTGAGGAATGGAATTCTGGTTGCCTCTCGAGTTGTTCCGGGAGTCTCAGGCCCCTTGTCGAGCTGTGTGTAGACCCTGCGGGTTTTTCCGGATGATGCACGGGGGTGTCAGTGCCCCTTCGTGTTGTGCCTTCACCCACAGGGTTGCCTTCGAAGAGGGGTCCGGGCATCGGGTTCTTATCAAGAGCGGACCAGAAAATTGGAGTGGTTCGGCACGTGGCACCTCACACGTGGCTAGTCTCGAATTTCCTCCTGAGACCGGCCTCATCCTGAGGTGCACCAGGAAGGCCGGGAACCCCTTCCAGACCACGCAGGGGAATCGACTCTCCTGTCGCGATCAGGAGGGGAGAAGGGGCTCAGATGAAGTGGTGCCGGGACCCTCGGTGTTCCCCTCGAGGGAACCCAGCGTGTCGGGGAACTTTTGCGGTTGCATCAAGGGTGTCAAGTACCGTTTCGCCCTTCAGGGCGGAACATGGGACTTCCCTGGAGACACCGGGAACTTCGGTGTTCCCCTGGAGTGAGACCGGTATGTTGGGCAACTTTGGGGTCGCATCAAGGGTGCCAAGTAGCATTTCGAACTTTAAGATGGAACGTGGGACTTCTCTTGAGACTCTAGCTGGCAAGGGCCTCATATTGCGATGAAGGGGAACCACATGGTTTTTAAGACTTGAGGCTGAATTCTCGAATTACGATGGGAAATTCAGACTTCCTCTTGTGTTGACCGTGGGAAGACCAATCTTCCATTCAAATTGTGAGGGAGAGATGGAGGTTGCTCTCGAGTCACTGTAGGGCAAAATAGACCTCATCTAGGCTTGTGTCTAGGACATAATGTTCCACTCCAGGGGTGACATGGATCTCGGGGTTGCATTCCAAACTCACCCGGGGAGTCAGGCCTCGTCTCCAGGGAAGCAAAGGACTCCGCTCTCCTCTCGAGTCGCACCGGGTATTTCTTGGACCCAACTGAGTGGCCTAAAGGGAGTCAATCCTCCTGTGAAGTTTGGAGAGAGGACCAGGGATTGCTCTCCAGGTCAGGCAGGAAAAGAAGGCCCCCATCTCTCCTTGACGGGGGCATCTTGTGGTTTTTCTCGAACTCCGGCGCCACTGTGGCTTTTCTCACGAGGTACGATGGGGTACTCAGGGAGCCTCTTGTGTGGTACTAGGGAAGTCAGTTTTCCTGCTTGTGGCGAGGGGAGCGCGTCCTTGCTCTGGAGTCATGGTAGGGGAATCGGGCATCAAGAGACGTTGAAAAAGGACTCTCCAAGTCTTTCTCGGGTTACTTCAGGAAACTCTGGGTTCCCTCGACTTGTGCCAGTGACCTCAGGTAGCTTCTCAGGGAGCCTCTGAGAATTCAGGGATACTGTGGTGTTGGGAGGGGCCTCTCGGGACACCACTGAGTTTGGTTCAATGGAAGAGGGCCTCTTCTCTAGTTGAGGCAGGAACCTCAGGGTTCCTCTCCATTTCTGACTCCAATTGCAGGGTCCCTGAAGAGTTGGGACAGGAGAGTAAGACCTCGCCTTGTGTGAAGGAATGCAACTTCACTTGCCTCTCGAGTTGTTCACGGGGTGACAGTCCACATTTGGAGCTGTGAGTGGAATCGGCGGGTTTTTCCAGACGATGCATGGGGATGTCAGTGTCCCTTCGTGTTGTGCCTTCATCCACAGGGTTGCTTTCGAAGAGATGTCCGGGCGTCAGGTTCTTATCTAGAGTGGACCGGGAATTCGGGATCTTTCAGCATACGGCACCAACCATGAGGCTACTTTTCGAATTTCCTCATGAGACCGGCCTCATCCGGAGGTTCGCGGGGAACGTCGGGAACCCCTTGCAGAAAAAACATGGGAATCGACCCTTCTGTCGCGATCAGGATGGGTGAAGGGGCTCACAGGAAGTGGTGCCGTGAACTTTGGTGTTTCCCTCGAGTGAGACCGGTATGTCAGGGAACTTTGGGGGTCGCATCAAGGGTGCCAAGTACCGTTTTGTACTTCAGGATGGAACGTGGGACTTCTCTTGATACGCTGTAGCGGCCAAGGGCCTCATCTTGCGATGACGGGGGAGCCACGTGGTTTTTCTCGAGTTGCGGTGGGATTCTCGAGTTACGACGGGGATTTCAGGCTTCCTCTTGTGTTGGGCCAGGGAAGTCCAATCATCCATTCGAGTTGCGAGGGAGAGCTGGGGGTTGCGCTCGAGTCACTGCAGGGCAAAGGAGACCTCATCTAGGCTTGTGTCCAGGACCTAATGTTCCTCTCCAAGGGCCACAGGGATCTCAGGTTTGCATTCCAGACTCACCCAGGGAGTCAGGCCTCATGTCGAAGGGAAGCAAAGGACTCCGCTCTCCTTTCGAGTCGCGACGGGCACCTCTTGGAGCCCACTTTGTGGCCTAAAGGGAGTCAAGCCTCCTGTGAAGTTTGGAGAGAGGACTTGGGACTGCTCTCCAGGCCATGCAGGAAAAGATGGCCCTCATCTCGCGATGACGGAGGGATCTTGTGGGTTTTCTCGAGCTGCGGCGCCAGTGTGGGGTTTCACACGTGGTACGACGGGGAGCTCAGGGAGCCTCTCGTGTGGCGCCAGGGAAGTCAGGTCTCCATGTGCGTGGCGAGGGGGAGCGCATTATTGCTCTCGAGCTATGGTAGGGGAATCTGACCTCAAAACGCATTGAAGAAGGACTCTCGAGGTCTTTCTTTGGTTGTGGCAGGAAACTCTTATTTCCCTCGACTTTTGCTGGTGGCCTCAAGGAGCTTCTCAGAATGCCTATGAGAATTCAGGGATACTGTGGAGATGGGAGGGGCCTCTCGGGACTCCACTGGGTTTGTTTTAATGGAAGAGGGCCTCATCTCGGGTTGAGGCAGGAACCTCAGGTTTCCTCTCCATTTCTGACTCAGATTGAAGCGTGCCTGTAGAGTTGGGATTGGATACTCAGGCCTCGTCTTGTCTGAGGAAGGGAACTCCGCTTTCCTCTCTCATTGTTTAAGGGGTGACAGGCCAGTTGTGGAGCTGTATGTGGATCCTGCGGGTTTTTCCGGACGATGAACAGGGTTGCCAGTGCCCCCTCGTGTAGTGCCTTCATCCACAGGGTTGCCTTAGAAGAGGTGTCCGGGCATCGGGTTCTTATCAAGAGCAAGACCGAGAAATCGGGGTCTTTTGGCACGTGGCACCAACACGAGGCTACGTCTCGAATTTCTTCGTGAGACTGGCCTCATCCTGAGGTGCGCCATGAAGGTCGGGAACGCCTTCTAGACAAAGCAGGGGGATCGACCTTCCTGCCGTGATCAGGAGGGGAGAAGGGGCTCAAATGAAGTGGTGCCAGGAACTTCGGTGTTCCCTTGGAGTGAGACCGGTATATTGGGGAATTTTGGGGTCGCATCAAGGGTGCCAAGTAGCATTTCGAACTTTATGACGAAACATGGGACTTCTCTTGAGACTCTGTAGCGGGCAAAGGCCTCATATTGCGATGAATGGGGAACCACGTGGTTTTTAAGAGTTGCGGCGGGATTCTCGAGTTACAACGGGAAATTCAGACTTCCTCTTGTGTTGGCCCAGTGAAGACCAATCTTCCATTCGAATTGCGAGGGAGAGATGGGTGTTGCTCTCGAGTCACTGTAGGGCAAAATAGACCTCATCTAGGCTTTTGTCCAGGACATAATGTTCCTCTCCAGGGGCAACAGGGATCTCGGGGTTGCATTCCAGACTCACCCGAGGTAAGGCCTCGTCTCGAGGGGAAACAAAGTACTCTGCTCTCCTCTCAAGCCGCGACAGGTGTCTCTTGGAGCCCATTGAGTGGCCTAAAGGGAGTAAAGCCTCCTGTGAAGTTTGGAGAAAGGACCAGGGATTGCTCTCCAGGTCAGGCAGGAAAAGAAGTCCCCAATCTCGCGATGACGGTGGGTTTTCCCGAGCTGCGGCGCCAGTGTGGGGTTTCTTACGAGGTATGACGGGGAGCTCAGGGAGCCTCTCATGTGGCGCCAGGGAAGTCAGGTGTCCATGCGCATGGCGAGGGGGAGCGTGTCATTGCTCTCGAGTCATGGTAGGGGAATCCGTCCTCAAGACGCGTTGAAGACGGACTCTTGAGGTCTTTCTCGGGTTGCGGCAGGATACCCTGTGTTCCCTCGACTTGTGCCGGTGACCTCAGGGAGTTGCTCAGGGTGCCTCTGAGAAGACACTGATACTGTGGAGTTGGGAGGGGCCTCTCGGGACTCCACTGGGTGTGGTATAATACAAGAGGGCCTCATCTCGTGTTGAGGAAGGAACCTCAGGGTTCCTCTCCATTTCAGACTCCGATCTCAGGATTCCTGCAGAGTTGGGACAGGAGAGTCAGGCCTCGTATTCTGTGGAGAAATGAAGCTTAGCTTGCCTCTCGAGTTGTTCACGAGGTAACAGGTCACTTGTCGAGCTGTATGTGGAACCTGCAGAATTTTCCAAAAGATGCACGGGTGTTCAGGGTCCCTCCTTGTTGTGCCTTCATCCTACGGGATGCATTCCAAGAAGTGTACGGGCATCAGGTTCTTACTAATAGCTGACCGGGAAATGGGGTCTTTCCGTATGTGGCACCACCCACGAGGCTACATCTCCAATTTCCTCGTGAGACCGGCCTCATCCTGATGTGCGCTGGGAAGATCGGTAACCCCTTCCACACAAAGCAGGAGAATCGACACTCCTGTTGCAATCAGGAGGGGAGAAGGGGCTCAAATGATGTGGTGCGGGGAACATGGGTGTTACCCTCGAGTGAGGCCTGTATGTTGGGGAACTTTGGGGGTGCCATCATGGGTGCCAAGTACCGTTTTGCACTTCAGTAGGAACGTGGGACTTCTTTTGAGACGCTGTGGAGGGCAAGGGCCTCATGCTGCGAAGACGATGGAACCACGTGGTTTTTCTCGAGTTGCGGCGGCATTCTCGAGTTACGACGGGGATTTCAGGCTTCCTCTTGTGTTGGCCCTGGGAAGCCCAAACTTCCCTTCGAGTTGCGAGGGAAAGCTGGATGTTGTGCTCGAATCACTGCAAGGCCAAAGAGACCTCATCTAGGCGTGTGTCCAGGACCTAATACTCCTCTCAAGGGAAGACAAGCATCTCGGGATTGCACTCCAGACTCCCCCGGGGAGTCAGGCCTCGCCTCGACGGGAAGCAAAGGACTGCACTCTCCTCTCGAGCCCCGACGCGGATCTCTTGGAGCCCACTGAGTCGCCTCAAGAGAGTCCAGCATACTCTTCAGTTTGGAGAGAGGACTCGGGATTGCTCTCCAGGCCAGGCAGGAAAAGAAGGCCCTCAGCTCGCGAGGACGGGGGCGTCTCAGGGGTTTCCTCGAGCTGCGGCGCCCATGGGGGTTTTCTCCCGAGGCACGAAGAGGATCTCAGGGAGCCTCTCGTGCGGCGCCAGGGAAGCCAGGTCTGCATGCGCGAGGCGAGGGGGAGCGCATCATTGCTCTCTAGTCCAGAGAGGGGACAAGGGCCTCAAGACACTTTGAAGAAGGACTATCGAGGTCTTTCTCGAGTGGCGGCGGGAAACCCTCATTTCCCTCGACTTTTGCCGGGGACCGGAGGGAACTTCCCAGGGTGCCTCTGAGAGGTGAGGGATCCGGCGGAGGTGGCGGGGCCCCTCGGGATTCCACTGGGGTTGGCGCAATGGAAGAGGGCCTCATCTCAAGGGCAGGCAGGAACCTCAGGCTTCCTCTCTGTTTCTGACTCCGACCCTCCGACCTCAGGGACCCTGCAGAGTTGGGAGTGGAGAGTTAGGCCTCGTCTTGTCTGAGGAAGGGAACTCCACTTGCCTCTCGAGTTGCTCAGAGGGTCTCAGGCCCCTCTTCGAGCTGTGTGTGGAACCCACGGGTGTTTCTGGACGATGCACGGGAGTGTCAGTGCCCCTTCGTGTTGTGCCTTCACCCACAGGGTTGCCTTCGAAGAGGTGTCCGTGCAACGGGTTCTTCTCAAGAGTGGACCGGGAAATCGAGGTCGATGGGCATGTGGCACCACCCCCGTGGCTCACCTCGAATCTCCTCGTGCGGACGGCCTCATCCTGAGATGCGCCGGGAAGGCCGGGAATACCTTCCAGACCACGCAGGGGAATCGACACTCCTGTCGCGATCAGGAGGAGAGAAGGGTCTCAGATGAAGTGGTGTCGGGACCCTCGGTGTTTCCCTTGAGGGAACCTGGTGTGTCGGGGCATTTCTGGGGGTCGCAACAAAGGTGTCAGGTACCGTTTCGCACTTCAGGACGGAAAATGGGACTTCCCTTGAGACGCCATAGCGGGCAAGAGGCTCATCTTGCAAAGACGTTGGAACCACGTGGTTTTCCTCGAGTTGCGGCAGGATTCTCGAGTTACGACGGGGATCTCAGGCTTCCTCTTGGGTTGGCCCTGGGAAACCCAAACTTCCCCTCGAGTTGCGAGAGAAAGCTGGGGGTTGCGCTCGAGTCACTGCAGGGCCCAAGAGACCTCACCTAGGCGTGTGTCCGGGACCTAATATTCCTCTCCAGGGAAGGCAGGGATCTCGGGGTTGCATTCCAGGCTCCCCCGGGGAGTCAGGCCTCGTCTCGAGGGGAATCAAGGACTCCGCCCTCCTCTCGAGTCGCGACGCGGGTCTCTGGGAGCCCCCTGAGCGTCCTCAAGGGAGTCCAGCCTCCTCTTCAGTTTGGAGACAGGACCCGGGATTGCTCTGCAGGCCATGCAGGAAAAGAAGGCCCTCAGCTCGCGAGGACGGGGGCATCTCAGGGGTTTCCTCGAGCTGCGGTGCCCGTGGGGGTTTTCTCCCGAGGCACTACGAGGATCTCAGGGAGCCTCTCGTGCGGCGCCAGGGAAGTCAGGTCTCCATACGGTGGTGATGGGGATCGAGTCATGGCTCTCGAGTCACGGGAGGGGTATAGGGCCTCGAGACGCGTTGAAGAAGGACAGTCGAGGTCTTTTTTGGGGGGCGGCGGGAAAACCTCGTCCCCCTCGCATTCTGCCGGTGACCTTAGAGAACTTCCCAGGGTGCCTCTGAGAGGCGAGGGATGCTGGGGAGTTGGCGGGGCCTCTCGGGACTCCGCTGGGTCTGGCAAAACGGAAGAGGGCCTCACCTCGAGGGGAGGCAGGAAACCCAGGCTGCCTCTCCGTTTCGGACTCCGACCGCAGGGTCCCTGTAAAGTTGGGACAGGAGAGTCAGGCCTCGTCTTGTCTGAGGAAGGGAACCCCGCCGGCCTCTCGAGTTGCTCAGGGGGTGTCAGGCCCCTTGTCGAGCTGTGTGTGGAACCCGCGGGTCTTTGCGGACGATGCACGGGGGTGGCAGTGCCCCTTCGTGTTGTGCCTTCACCCACAGGGTTGCCTTCGAAGAGGGGTCCGGGCCTCGGGTCCTTCTCAAGGGCGGACCGGGGAATCGGGGGCGTTCGGCATGTGGCCCCACCCACGTGGCTCGTCTCGAATTTCCTCGTGAGACCGGCCTCATCCTGAGGTGCGCCGGGAAGGCCGGGAACCCCTTCCAGACCACGCAGGGGAATCGCCTCTCCTGTCGCGATCAGGAGGGGAGAAAGGGCTCAGAGGAAGCGGTGCCGGGACCCTCGGTGTTCCCCTCGGGGGACCCCGGCGTGTCGGGGGACTTTTGGGGGTCGCAGGAAGGCTGTCACGGACCGTCTCGCCCTTCAGGGCGGAACAGGGGACTTCCCTTGAGACGCCGTCGCGGGCAAGGGCCTCATCTTGCCAAGCGGTGGGAACCACGTGGTTTTTCTCGAGTTGCGGCGGCATTCTCGAGTTGCGACGGGGATCTCAGCCTTCCCCTTGGGTTGGCCCTGGGAAGCCCAATCTTCCCCTCGGGTTGCGAGGGAAAGCTGGGGGTTGCGCTCGAGTCATTGCAGGGCCGAAGAGACCTCACCTAAGCGTGTGTCCGGGACCTTATGTTCCTCTCCAGGGAAGGCAAGGATCTCGGGGTTGCATTCCAGGCTCCCCCGGGGAGTCAGGCCTCGTCTCGAGGGGAAGCCAAGGTCTCCGCTCTCCTCTCGAGTCGCGACGCGGGTCTCTTGGAGCCCCCTGAGCGGCCTCAAGGGAGTCCAGCCTCCTCTTCCGTTTGGAGAGAGGACCAGGGATTGCTCTCCAGGCCATGCAGGAAAAGAAGGCCCTCAGCTCGCGAGGACGGGGGCGTCTCAGGGGTTTCCTCGAGCTGCGGTGCCCGTGGGGGTTTTCTCCCGAGGCACGACGAGGATCTCAGGGAGCCTCTCGTGCGGCGCCAGGGAAGTCAGGTCTCCATGCTCGTGGCGAGGGGGAGCGCGTCCTGGCTCTCGAGTCACGGGAGGGGACTAGGGCTTCGAGACGCATTGAAGAAGGACTCTCGAGGTCTTTGTCGCGGTGCGGCGGGAAACCCTCGTTTCCCTCGCCTTCTGCCGGGGACCTTAGGGAACTTCCCAGGGTGCCTCTGAGAGGCGAGGGATCCTGTGGAGGTGGCGGGGCCCCTCGGGACTCCGCTGGGTCTGGCGCAACGGAAGAGGCCCTCACCTCGAGGGGAGGCAGGAACCTCAGGCTTCCTCTCCGTTTCGGACTCCGACCGCAGGGTCCCTGCAGAGTTGGGACAGGAGAGTCAGGCCTCGTCTTGTCTGAGGAAGGGAACCCCGCTGGCCTCTCGAGTTGCTCAGGGGGTCTCAGGCCCCTCGTCGAGCTGTGTGTGGAACCCGCGGGTCTTTGCGGACGATGCACGGGGGTGGCAGTGCCCCTTCGTGTTGTGCCTTCACCCACAGGGTTGCCTTCGAAGAGGGGTCCGGGCCTCGGGTCCTTCTCAAGAGCGGAACGGGGAATCGGGGGCGTTCGGCATGTGGCCCCCACCCACGTGGCTCGTCTCGAATTTCCTCGTGAGACCGGCCTCATCCTGAGGTGCGCCGGGAAGGCCGGGAACCCCTTCTAGACCACGCAGGGGAATCGCCTCTCCTGTCGCGATCAGGAGGGGAGAAGGGGCTCAGAGGAAGCGGTGCCGGGACCCTCGGTGTTCCCCTCGGGGGACCCCGGCGTGTCGGGGGACTTTTCGGGGTCGCAGGAAGGCTGTCAGGGACCGTCTCGCCCTTCAGGGCAGTACAGGGGACTTCCCTTGAGACGGCGTCGCGGGCAAGGGCCTCATCTTGCCAAGCGGTGGGAACCACGTGGTTTTTCTCGAGTTACGACGGGGATCTCAGCCTTCCCCTTGGGTTGGCCCTGGGAAGCCCAATCTTCCCCTCGGGTTGCGAGGGAAAGCTGTGGGTTGCGCTCGAGTCACTGTGGGGCCGAAGAGACCTCACCTAAGCGTGTGTCCGGGACCTAATGTTCCTCTCCAGGGAAGGCAGGGATCTCGGGGTTGCATTCCAGGCTCCCCCGGGGAGTCAGGCCTCGTCTCGAGGGGAAGCCAAGGACTCCGCTCTCCTCTCGAGTCGCAACGCGGGTCTCTTGGAGCCCCCTGAGCGGCCTCAAGGGAGTCCAGCCTCCTCTTCCATTTGGAGAGAGGACCCGGGATTGCTCTCCAGGACATGCAGGAAAAGAAGGCCCTCAGCTCGCGAGGACGGGGGCGTCTCAGGGGTTTCCTCGAGCTGCGGCGCCCGTGGGCATTTTCTCCCGAGGCACGACGAGGATCTCAGGGAGCCTCCCGTGCGGAACCAGGGAAGTCAGGTCTCCATGCGCATGGCGAGGGGGAGCGCGTCCTGTCTCTCGAGTCACGGGAGGGGACTAGGGCCTCGAGACGCGTTGAAGAAGGACTCTCGAGGTCTTTCTCGGGGGGCGGCGGGCAACCCTCGTTTCCCTCGACTTCTGCCGGGGACCTTAGGGAACTTCCCAGGGTGCCTCTGAGAGGCGAGGGATCCTGTGGAGGTGGCGGGGCCCCTCGGGACTCCGCTGGGTCTGGCGCAACGGAAGAGGGCCTCACCTCGAGGGGAGGCAGGAACCTCAGGCTTCCTCTCCGTTTCGGACTCCGACCGCAGGGTCCCTGCAGAGTTGGGACAGGAGAGTCAGGCCTCGTCTTGTCTGAGGAAGGGAACCCCGCTGGCCTCTCGAGTTGCTTAGGGGGTCTCAGGCCCCTCGTCGAGCTGTGTGTGGAACCCGCGGGTCTTTGCGGACGATGCACGGGGGTGGCAGTGCCCCTTAGTGTTGTGCCTTCACCCACAGGGTTGCCTTCGAAGAGGGGTCCGGGCCTTGGGTCCTTCTCAAGAGCGGAACGGGGAATCGGGGGCGTTCGGCATGTGGCCCCACCCACGTGGCTCGTCTCGAATTTCCTCGTGAGACCGGCCTCATCCTGAGGTGCGCCGGGAAGGCCGGGAACCCCTTCTAGACCACGCAGGGGAATCGCCTCTCCTGTCGCGATCAGGAGGGGAGAAGGGGCTCAGAGGAAGTGGTGCCGGGACCCTCGGTGTTCCCCTCGGGGGACCCCGGCGTGTCGGGGGACTTTTGGGGGTCGCAGGAAGGCTGTCAGGGACCGTCTCGCCCTTCAGGGCAGTACAGGGGACTTCCCTTGAGACGGCGTCGCGGGCAAGGGCCTCATCTTGCCAAGCGGTGGGAACCACGTGGTTTTTCTCGAGTTGCGGCGGCAATCTTGAGTTGCGACGGGGATCTCAGCCTTCCCCTTGGGTTGGCCCTGGGAAACCCAATCTTCCCCTCGGTTTGCGAGGGAAAGCTGGGGGTTGCGCTCGAGTCACTGCGGGGCCGAAGAGACCTCATCTAAGCGTGTGTCCGGGACCTTATGTTCCTCTCCAGGGAAGGCAGGGATCTCGGGGTTGCATTCCAGGCTCCCCCGGGGAGTCAGGCCTCGTCTCGAGGGGAAGCCAAGGTCTCCGCTCTCCTCTCGAGTCGCGACGCGGGTCTCTTGGAGCCCCCTGAGCGGCTTCAAGGGAGTCCAGCCTCCTCTTCCGTTTGGAGAGAGGACCCGGGATTGCTCTCCAGGCCATGCAGGAAAAGAAGGCCCTCAGCTCGCGAGGACGGGGGCGTCTCAGGGGTTTCCTCGAGCTGCGGCGCCCGTGGGGGTTTTCTCCCGAGGCACGACGAGGATCTCAGGGAGCCTCTCGTGCGGCGCCAGGGAAGTCAGGTCTCCATGCGCGTGGCGAGGGGGAGCGCGTCCGGGCTCTCGAGTCACGGGAGGGGACTAGGGCCTCGAGATGCGTTGAAGAAAGACTCTCGAGGTCTTTTGTCGGGGGGCGGCGGGAAACCCTCGTTTCCCTCGCCTTCTGCCGGGGACCTTAGGGAACTTCCCAGGGTGCCTCTGAGAGGCGAGGGATCCTGTGGAGGTGGCGGGGCCCCTCGGGACTCCGCTGGGTCTGGCGCAATGCAAGAGGGCCCCACCTCCAGGGGAGGCAGGAACCTCAGGCTTCCTCTCCGTTTCGGACTCCGACCGCAGGGTCCCTGCAGAGTTGGGACAGGAGAGTCAGGCCTCGTCTTGTCTGAGGAAGGGAACCCTGCTGGCCTCTCGAGTTGCTCAGGGGGTCTCAGGCCCCTCGTCGAGCTGTGTGTGGAACCCGCGGGTCTTTGCGGACGATGCACGGGGCTGGCAGTGCCCCTTCGTGTTGTGCCTTCACCCACAGGGTTGCCTTCGAAGAGGGGTCCGGGCCTCGGGTCCTTCTCAAGAGCGGACCGGGGAATCGGGGGCGTTCGGCATGTGGCCCCACCCACGTGGCTTGTCTCGAATTTCCTCGTGAGACCGGCCTCATCCTGAGGTGCGCCGGGAAGCCCGGGAACCCCTTCCAGACCACGCAGGGGAATCGCCTCTCGTGTCGCGATCAGGAGAGGCGAAGGGGCTCAGAGGAAGCGGTGCCGGGGCCCTCGGTGTTCCCCTCGGGGAACCCGGCGTGTCGGGGAACTTTTGGGGGTCGCAGGAAGGCTGTCAGGGACCGTCTCGCCCTTCAGGGCGGAACAGGGGACTTCCCTTGAGACGCCGTCGCGGGCAAGGGCCTCATCTTACCAAGTGGTGGGAACCACGTGGTTTTTCTCGAGTTACGACGGGGATCTCAGCCTTCCCCTTGGGTTGGCCCTGGGAAGCCCAATCTTCCCCTCGGGTTGCGAGGGAAAGCTGTGGGTTGCGCTCGAGTCACTGCGGGGCCGAAAAGACCTCACCTAAGCGTGTGTCCGGGACCTAATGTTCCTCTCCAGGGAAGGCAGGGATCTCGGGGTTGCATTCCAGGCTCCCCCGGGGAGTCAGGCCTCGTCTCGAGGGGAAGCCAAGGACTCCGCTCTCCTCTCGAGTCGCAACGCGGGTCTCTTGGAGCCCCCTGAGCGGCCTCAAGGGAGTCCAGCCTCCTCTTCCGTTTGGAGAGAGGACCCGGGATTGCTCTCCAGGACATGCAGGAAAAGAAGGCCCTCAGCTCGCGAGGACGGGGGCGTCTCAGGGGTTTCCTCGAGCTGCGGCGCCCGTGGGCATTTTCTCCCGAGGCACGACGAGGATCTCAGGGAGCCTCCCGTGCGGAACCAGGGAAGTCAGGTCTCCATGCGCATGGCGAGGGGGAGCGCGTCCTGGCTCTCGAGTCATGGGAGGGGACTAGGGCCTCGAGACGCGTTGAAGAAGGACTCTCGAGGTCTTTCTCGGGGGGCGGCGGGAAACCCTCGTTTCCCTCGCCTTCTGCCGGGGACCTTAGGGAACTTCCCAAGGTGCCTCTGAGAGGCGAGGGATCCTGTGGAGGTGGCGGGGCCCCTCGGGACTCCGCTGGGTCTGGCGCAACGGAAGAGGTCCTCATCTGGTTGGGAGGCAAGAACCTCAGGATTCCTCTCCGTTTTGGACTCCGACTGCAGGGTCCCTGCACAGTTGGGACAGGAAAGTCAGGCCTCGTCTTGTCTGAGGAAGGGAACCCCGCTTGCCTCTCGAGTTGTTTAGGGGGCCACAGGCCCCTCGTTGAGCTGTGTGTGCAACCCGCGGGTCTTTCCGGATGATGCACGGGGATGTCAATGCCGCTTAGGTCTGTGCCTTCACCCACAGGGTTGCCTTCGAAGAGGGGTACGTCATCGGGTTCTTCTCAAGAGCGGACCGGGGAATCGGGGTCGTTCGGCGTGTGGCACCACCCACGTGGCTCATTTCAAATGTCCTCGTGAGACCAGCCTCCTCCTGAGGTGCGCCAGGAAGGCCAGGAACCCCTTCCAGACCACGCAGGGGAATCGCCTCTCCTGTCGCGCTCAGGAGGGGAGAAGGGGCTCAGATGAAGCGGTGCCGGGACCCTCGGTGTTCCCCTCGAGGGAACCAGGCGTGTCGGGGAACTTTTGGGGTCACATGAAGGCTGTCAGGTCCCGTTTCGCACTTCAGGGCGGAACAGGGGACTTCCCTTGAGACGCCTTCACGGGCAAGGGAATCATCTTGCGAAGAGGTGGGAACCACGTGGTTTTTCTCGAGTTGCGGCGGGATTCTCGTGTTACGACGGGGGATTACAGGCTTCCTCTTGTGTCGGCCCTGGGTAGCCCAATCTTCTATTCTAGTGGCGAGCGAAAGCTGGGGGTTGCGCTCGAGTCACTGCAGGGCCAAAGAGACCTCATCTAGGCCTGTGTCCAGGACCTAATGCTCCTCTCCAGGGAAGACAAGGATCTCGGAGTTGCATCCCATGCTCCCCCGGGGAGTCAGGCCTCGCCTCGAGGGGAAGCAAAGGACTCCGCTCTCCTCCCGAGTCGCGATGCGGATATCTTGGTGCCCCCTGAGTGGCCTCAAGGGAGACCAGCCTCCTCTTCACTTTTGAGAGAGGACTCGTGATTACTCTCCAGACCAGGCAGGAAAAGAAGGCCCTCACCTCGCGAGGAGGGGGGCATCTCAGGGGTTTCCTCGAGCTGCGGCACCCGTGGGGGTTCTCTCCCGAGGCACGACGAGATTCTCAGGGAGCCTCTCGTGCGGTTCCAGGGAAGTCATGTCTCCATGCACGTGGCGAGAAGGAGCGCGTCATTGTTCTCGAGTCATGAGAGGGGACTAGGGCCTCAAGACGCGTTGAAGAAGGACTCTCGATGTCTTTCTCGGGTTGCAGCGGGAAACCCTCGTTTCCCCCGAATTCTGCCAGTGACCTGAGGAAACTTCCCAGGGTGCCTCTGAGAGGTGAGGGACGCTGTGGATTTGGCGGGGCCTCTCGGGTCTCCACTGGGTTTGTCGCAATGGAAGAGGGCCTCATCTCGAGTGGAGGCAGGAACCTCAGGCTTCCTCTCCAATTCTGACTCTGATCGTAGTGTCCCTGCAGAGTTGGGACAGGAGAGTCAGGCTATGTCTTTTCTGAGGAATGGAACTCCGCTTGCCTCTCGAGTTGTTCATGGGGTTTCAGGCCCCTTGTCAAACTGTGTGTGGAATCTGCAGGTTTTTCCAGACGATGCATGGGGGTGTCAGTGACCCTTTGTTTTGTGTCTTCATCCACAGGGTTGCCTTCGAAGAGGTGTCCGGGCATCGTGTTCTTATGAAGAGCGGACTGGGAAATCGGGGTCGTTCAGGATTTGGCACCACCCACGTGGCTACTCTCGAATTTCCTCATGAAACCAGCCTCATCCTGAGGTGTGCCGCGAAGGTCATGAAACACTTCCAGACAAAGCAGAGGAATCGACCCTCCTGTGGCGATCAGGAGGGGAGAAGTGGCTCAGATGAAGTGCTGCTGGGAACCTCGGTGTTTCCCTCAAGTGAGACAGGTATGTCGGGTAACTTTTGGGGTCGCATAACGCGTTCCAAGTACCGTTTCGCTCTTCAAATTGGAACGTGGGACTTCTCTTGGGGTGCTCCAGCGGGCAAGGGCCTCATCTTGGAATGACTGGGGAACCACTTGGTTTTTCTCTAGTTGCGGTGGGATATTTGAGTTACCACAGGGAATTCATGCTTCCTCTTGTGTTGGCCCACAAAAGTCTTATCTTCCATTCGAGATTCGAGGAAGAGCTGGAGGTGCGCTCTAGTCACTGAAGGCAAAAGAGACCCCACCAAGGCTTGTGTGCAGGACCTAATGTTCATGTCAAGGGGCGACAGGAATCTCGGGGTTGCATTCCAGACTCACCCTGGAGTCAGGCCTCGTCTCGAGGGGAAGCAAAGGACTCTGCTCTCCTCTCGAGTCGGACGGGTATGTCTTGGAGCCCACTGAGTGGCTTAAAGGGAGTCAAACCTCCTCTGGTGTTTGGAGGGAGGACACGGGATTGCTCTCCAGGCAATGCAGGAAATGAAGGCCCTCATCTCGCGATGACTGGGGCGTCTCGTAGGTTTTCTCGAGCTGTGGCGCTAGTGTGGGGTTTCTCACGAAGTAAGACTGGGAGCTCAGTGAGCCTCTCATGTGGTGCCAGGGCAGTCAGGTCTCTATGCACGTGGTGAGAGGGAGCCCGTTATTGTTCTCGAGTCATGGTAGGGGAATTGGGCCTGAAGACGTGTTAAAGAAGGACTCTCGAGGTCTTTCTTGGGTTGCAGCAGGAAACCCTGGGTTCCATCGACTTGTGCCAGTGACCTCAGGAAGCTTCTCAGCGTGCCTCTGAGAAGTCAGGGTCACTGTGGAGTTGGGAGGGGCCTCTCGGAACTCCACTGGGTTTGGTGCAATGGAAGAGGGCCTCATGACAAGTTGAGGCAGGAACCACAGGGTTCCTCTCCTGGCTTTGAATGCGCCGGATCTGACTCGGATCGCAGAGTCCCTGCAGAGTTGGGACAGGAGAGTCAGGCCTCGTCTTGTGTGGAGGAATGGAACTCCGCTTGACTCTCGCGTTGTTCATGGGGTGACAGGCCACTTGTCGATTTGTATGCGGAACTTGTGGGTTTTTCTGGACGATGCACCGGGGTGTCACTGCCCCTTCGTGTTGTGCCTTGTTCCACAGGATTGCCTTCGAGTTGGGTTCTGCCATCGGGTTCTTATCAAGAGCGGACCAGGGAATCGGGGTCTTTTGGCATGCCGCACCACCCACGAGGCTATGTCTCGAATTTCATCGTGAGACTGGCCTCATCTTGATGTGCACCAGGAAGGTCGGGAATGCCTTCCAGACAAAGCAGGGGAATCGAACCTCCTGTCGCGATCAAGAGGGGAGAAGAGTCTCAGATGAAGTGGTGCCGGGAACCTCGGTGTTCTCCTCAAGTGAGACTGGTATGTCGGGGAACTTTTGGGGTCGCATCAAGGGTTCCAAGTAACTTTTTGCTCTTCAATACGGAACGTGGGACTTCTCTTGAGACGCTGTAGCGGGCAAGGGCCTCATGTTTCGATGACGGGGGAACCACGTGGTTTTTCTTGAGTTGGGGCGGGATTCTCGAGTTACAACCGGGAATTCAGGCTTCCTCTTCAACTGGCCCAGGGAAGTCCAGTTTTCATTCGAATTGTGAGTTAGAACTGGGGATTGCTCTCGAGACACTGCAGGGCCAAATAGACCTCATCTAGGCTTGTGTCCAGGACCTAATGTTCCTCTGCTGGGGCGAAAGCGATCTCAGCATTGCATTCTCGACTCACCCGGGGAGTCAGGCCTCGTCTCGAGGGGAAGCCAAGAACACCGCTCTCCTGTCAAGTCGCGACGGGTATATCTTGGAGCTCACTGTGTGGCCTAAAATGAGTCAAGCCTCCTGTGGAGTTTGGAGAGAGGACTCAGGATTGCTCTCCAGGCCATACAGCAAAAGAAGGCCCTCATCTCGTGAGGACTGGGGCGTCTCGTGGGTATTCTCGAGCTGCGGCTCCAGTGTGGTGTTGCTCACGAGGTATAATGGGGAGCTCAGGGAGCCTCTCCTGTGGCGCCAGGGAAGTCAGGTTTCTATGCGCGTGGCTAGGGGGAGCGCGTCATTGCTCTCGAGTCATGGTAGGGGAATCGCACCTCAAGACGCGTTGAAGAAGGACTCTCGAGGTCTTTTACGGGTTGGGGCAGGAAACCCTTGGTTCCTTCGACTTGTGCCGGTGATCTCAGGAAGGTCTAAGGGTGCCTCTGAGAAGTCAGGGTTACTGTGCAGTTGGGAGGGGTCTCTCGGGACTCCACTGGGTTCGGTGCAATGGAAGAGGGCCTCATCTCGAGTGGAGGCAGGAAACTCATGTTTCCTCTCCTGACTTCCCCTGGGCCAGATCTGACTCGGATCACAGTTTCGCTGCAGAGTTCGAACAGGAGAGTCAGGCCTCGTCTTGTGTGGAGGAATGGAACTCTGCTTGCCTCTCCAGTTGTTCACGGGGTGACAGGTCACTTCTCGAGCTGTGTGTGGTACCTGCGGGTTTCTCCAGACGATACCCAGGGGTGTCAGTGCCCCTAAGTGTTGTGCCTTCATCAAAAGGGTTATCTTCAAAGAGGTGTCCGGGCATCAGGATCTTATCAAGAGCGGACCGGGAAATCGGGGTCTTTCGGCATGTGTCACCATCCACGTGGCTATGTCTCGAATATCCTCGTGAGACCGGCCTCATCCTGAGATGCACCGGGAAAGGCGGCAACCCCTTCAAGACAAAACAGGGGAATCGACCCTCCTGTCGCGATCAGGAGGGGAGAAGGGGCCCAGATGTAGTGGTGCCGGGAACCTCGGTGTTCTCCTCGAGTCAGACTGCTGTGTCGAGGAACATTTGAGGGCGCATCAAGGGTGCCAATACCGTTTCGCACTTCAAGACGGAACGTGGGACTTCTCTTGAGACGCTGTAGGGGGCAAGGGCCTCATCTTGGGATGACGGGGGAACCACGTGGCGTTTCTCGAGTTGTGGCGGGATTCTCGAGTTTCGACGGGGAATACAGTCTTCCTCATGTGTTGGGCCAGGGAAGTCCTATCTTCCATTCGAGTTTAAAGGGAGAGCTGGGGATTGCTCTTGAGTCACTGCAGGGCAAAATAGACCTCATCTAGGCTTGTCTCCAGGACTTAATGCTCGTCCCTAGGGGAGACAGGGATCTTGGGGTTGCATACCAGACTCACCCGGGGAATCAGGCCTCGTCTCGAGGGGAAGCAAAGAACTCCGCTGTCCTTTTGAGTCGCGATGGGTATCTCTTGGAGCCCAGTGTGTGCCCTAAAGGGAGTCAAGCCTCCTGTGCTGTTTGGATAGAGGACTCGGGATTCCTCTCCAGGCCATGCAGGAAAAGAAGGCCCTCATCTCGCGATGATGGCGGCGTCTCGTGGGTTTTCTAGACTGCTGCGCTAGTGCCGGGTTTCTGACGAGGTACGAGAGGGAGCTCAGGGAGCCTCTCGTGTGGCGCCAGGGAAGTAAGGTCCCCATGAGATGGCTAGGGGGAGCTCGTCATTGCTCTCGAGTCATGGTAGGGTAATCGGGCCTCAAGACGGGTTGAAGAAGGACTCTCAAGGTCTTTCTCGGATCACTGCATAAAACCCAGGGTTCCCTTGACTTGTGCCTGCGACCTCAGGGAGCTTCTCAGAGTGCCTCTGAGAAGTCAGGGATACTGTGCAGTTTGGAGGGGCCTCTTGAGACTCCTCTGCATTTGGTGGAATATAAGAGGGACTCATCTCGAGTTGAAGCAGGAACCTCAGTGTTCCTCTCCATTTCTGACTCAGATCGCAAGGTCCCTGCATGTTGGTACAGGAGAGTCAGGCCTCGTCTTTTCTGGAGGATGGGACTCCTCTTGCCTCTCGAGTTGTTCTCGAGGTGACAGGCCACTTGTCGAGCTGTGTGTGTAACCTGCCCGTTTTTCCGGATGATGCATAGGTGTGTTAGTGCCCCTTCGTGTTGTACCTTCATACTCAAGGCTGCCTTCCAAGAGGTGTCCGAGCATCGGATTCTTATCAAGAGCGGACCGGGAAATTAGAGTCTTTCAGCAAGTGGCACCGCCCACAAAGCTACGTATCGAATTTCCCCATGAGACCGGCCTCATCCTGAGTTGTGCAGGGAAGGTCGGGCCCCCTTGCAGACAAAGCAGGGGAATCGACCCACGGGTCACGATCAGGAGGGGAGAAGGGGCTTAAATGAAGTGGTGCCGGGAACCTCGGTGTTTCCCTTGAGTGAGACCGGCGTGTTGGGGGACTTTTGGGGTCGCATCAAGGGTGCCAAGTACCGTTTCGCATTTCAAGACGGAACCTGGGACATCTTTTGAAACGCTGTAGCGGGCAAGGGCCTCATCTTGCGATGACAGGAGAACCACGTGGTTTTGCTCGAGTTGCGGCGGGATTCTCGAGTTATGACCGGGAATTTAGGCTTCCTCTTGTTGGCCTTGAAATCCTATCTTCCATTCGGGTTGCGAGGGGGAGCTGGGGATTGCGCTAGAGTCACTGCAGGGCAAAAGAGACCTAATCTAGGCTTGTGTCCAGGATCTAACGTTGCTCTCCAGGGGCGACAGGGATCTCGGGTTTGCATTCCAGACTCATCCGGGGAGTCAGTTCTCACCTCGAGGGTAAGCAAAGAATTCCGCTCTCGTCTCGAGTCGCGATGGGTATCTCTTGGAGCCCACTGTGTGTACTAAAGGGAGTCAAGCCTCCTGTGGAGTTTGGAGAGAGGACTCGGGATTGGACTCCAGGCCATGCAGGAAAAGAAGGCCCTCATCTCGAGATGACGGTGGCGTCTCGTGGGTTTTCTCGAGCTGCAGCGCCAGTGTGGGGTGTCTCATGAAGTACCACGGGGATCTCAGGGAGCCTCTTGTATGGCGCCAGGAAAATCCAGTATTCCATTCGAGTTGCAAGTTAGAACTGGGGATTGCTCTCCAGTCACTGCAGGGCAAAATAGACCTCATCTACGCTTGTGTCCAGGACCTAGTGTTCCACTACTGGGCCGACAGGGATCTCAGGGTTGCATTCTCGACTCACCCGGAGAGTCAGGCCTCGTCTTGAGGGGAAAAAAAGGACTCCACTCTCCTGTCGAGGCGCGACGGGTATCTCTTGGAGCCCACTGCGTGGCGTAAAGGGAGTGAAGCCTCCTATGGAGTTTGGAGATGACTCGGGATTGTTTTCCTGGCCATGCAGGAAAAAAGGCCCTCATCTCGCGATGATGGGGGCATCTCGTGGGTTTTCTCCAGCTGCGGCGCCAGTATCAGATTTCTCACGAGGTACAACGGGGAGCTCAGAGAGCCTCTCGTGTGGTGCTAGGGACGTCAGGTCTCCGTGCATGTGGTGAAGGGGAGTGCGTGATTGCTCTCGAGTCATAGTAGGCGAATCGGGCTTCAAGACACATTGAAGAAGGACTCTTGAGGTCTTTCTCGGGTTGCGGCAGGGAACCCTGGGTTCCCTTGATTTGTGTCGGTGACCTCAGGCAACTTCTCAGGGTGCCTCTGAGAAGTCAGGGACACTGTGGATTTGGGAGGGGCCTTTCGTTACTCAACTGGGTTTGGTGCAATCGAAGAGGGCCTCATCTCGAATGGAGGCAGGAACCTCAGGGGTCCTCTCCATATCTGACTCGGGTCGCAGGGTACCTGCAGAGTATGGACAAGAGAGTCACGCCTCGTCTTCTGTGGAGGAATGGATTTCCCCTTGCCTTTCGAGTTGTTCACGGAGTGACAGGCCACTTGTTGAGCTGAGTGTGGAACCTGCGGGTTTTTCCGGATGATGCACAGGGGTGTCAGTGCCCCTTCGTGTTGTGCCTTCATCCACAGGGTTGCCTTCAAAGAGGTTTCCGGGCATCGGGTTCTTTTCAAGAGCGTACCGGAAAATTGGGGTCTTTCAGCATGTGGTACCACCCACGAGGCTACGTCTCGAATTTCCTCGGGAGACCGGCCTCATCCTGAGGTGCGCCGGGAAGGTCGGGAACCCCTTGAAGAAAAAGCAGGGGAATCGACCCACCGCTCGCGATCAGAAGGGGAGAAGGGGCTCAGATGAAGTGGTGCCGGGAACCTCGGTGGTCCCCTCGAGTGAGACCGGTATGTCACGGCACTTTTGAGGTCGCATCAAGGGTGCCAAATACAGTTTCGCACTTCAAGATGGAACGTGGGAATTCTCTGGAGATGCTGTAGCGGGCAAGGGCCTCATATTGCGATGACGAGGGAAACACGTGGTTTTTCTCGAGTTGAGGCGGGATTCTCGAGTTACAACGGGGAATTCAGGCTTCCTCTTGTGTTGGCCCAGGAAGTCCAATCTTCCATTCAACTTGTCAGAGAGAGCTGGGGGTTGCTCTCGAGTCACTTCAGGGCAAAGAGTCCTCATCTAGGCTTGGGTCCAGGACGTAATGTTCCTCTCCAGGGGCGACAGGGATATCGGGGTCGCATTCCAGTCTCACCCGGTGGGTCACACCTCGTCTCGAGTGGAAGGAAGCAAAGGACTCCACTATCCTCTCGAGTAGGGACGCGTAACTCTTGGAGCCCAATGAGTGGGCTAAAGGGAGTCAAGCGTCCTGTGTAGCTTGGACAGAAGGTTCACGCTTGATCTGCATACCATGCAGTTAAAGATGGCCCTCCTCTCGTGATGACGGGGGCGTCTCATGGGTTTTCTCGAGCTGCGGCGCCAGTGTGGGGTTTCTCACGAGATATGATGGGGAGTTCAGGAGACTCTCGTGCGGCGCCAGAGAAGCCTGACTCCATGCGTGTGGCCAGGCAGATCGCGTCATTGCTCTCGAGTCATGGGAGGGACTAGGGCCTCAAGAGGCATTTAAGAAGGACTCTCAAGGTCTTTCTTGGGTTGGGGCGGGAAACACTCGTTTCCATCGACCTCTACAGGGGACCTTAGGGAACTTCCCAGGTGCCTCTGAGAGGTGAGGGATACTGAGGAGTTAGAGGGGCCTCTCGGGACTCCACTAGGTTTGACGAAATGAAAGAGGGCCTCATCTCGATTGGAGGCAGGAACCTCAGGCTTCCTCTCCATTTCTGACTCCGACCGCAGGGTCCCTGCAGAGTTGGGACAGGAGAGTCAGGCCTCGTCTTGTCTGAGTAACGGAACTCTGCTTGCCTCTTGAGTCGTTCAGGGGGTCTCAGGGCCCTTGACAAGCTGTGTGTGGAACCTGCGGGTGTTTCCAGAAGATGCATGGGGGTGTCAGTGCCCCTTCGTTTGGTGCCTTCCCCCACAGGGTTTCCTTCAAAGAGGTGTCCGGGCATCGGGTTCATTTCAAGAGCGGACCGGGAAATCGGGGTCATTCGGCATGTGGCACCACCCACGTGGCTCATCTCGAATTTCCTCGTGAGACCAGCATCATCCTGAGGTGCACCGGGAAGGCCGGGAACACCTTCCACACAAAGTAGGGGAATCGATTCTCCTGTCGCGATCAGGAGGGGAGATGGGGCTCAGATGAAGTGGTGCCGGGACCCTCGGTGTTCCACTCGAGGGAACCCGGCGTTTCAGGGAACTTTAGGGGTCGCATCAAGGGAGCCAAGTACCGTTTCCCACTTCAGGACGGAACATGGGACTTCCCTGGAGACGCTGTAGCGGGCAAGGGCCTCATCCTGTGAAGACGTTGGAACCACGTCGTTTTTCTCGAGTTGCATTGGGATTCTCAAAAACGACAGGAATTTCAGGCTTCCTCTTGGGTTGGCCCTGGGAAGCCCAATCTTCAATACGAGTTGCGATGGAAAGCTGGGGGTTCTGCTCGAGTCACTACAGGGCCAAAGAGACCTCATCGAGGCGTGTGTCCAGGACCTAATATTCCTCTCAAGGGAAGACAGGGATCACGGGTTTCCATTCCAGACTCCCCCGGGGGGTCAGGACTCGCCTGGAAGGGAAGCAAAGACTCCGCTTTCCTCTCAAGTCGCGACACGGATCTCTTGGAGCCCATTGAGTGGACTCAAGGGTGTCGAGCCTCCTCTTCAGTTTGGAGAGAGGACTCGGGATTGCTCTCCAGGCCAGGCAAGAAAGAAGGCCCTCATCTCGCGATGACGGGGGCGTATCATGTGTTTCCTCAGGCTGCTGCGCCCATGGGGGTTTTCTCACGAGGCACGATGAGGACCTCAGGGAGCCTCTCGTGCGGCGCCAGGGAAGTCAGGTCTCCATGCGCATGGCGAGGGGGAGCTGGTCATCACTCTCGAGTCATAGGAAACGGCTAGGTCCTCAAGAGGCGTTGAAGAAGGACTCTCGAGGTCTTTCTCGGGGGGCGGCGGGAAACCCTCGTTTCCCTCGCCTTCTGCCGGGGACCTTAGGGAACTTCCCAGGGTGCCTCTGAGAGGCGAGGGATCCTGTGGAGGTGGCGGGGCCCCTCGGGACTCCGCTGGGTCTGGCGCAACGGAAGAGGGCCTCACCTCGAGGGGAGGCAGGAACCTCAGGCTTCCTCTCCGTTTCGGACTCCGACCGCAGGGTCCCTGCAGAGTTGGGACAGGAGAGTCAGGCCTCGTCTTGTCTGAGGAAGGGAACCCCGCTGGCCTCTCGAGTTGCTCAGGGGGTCTCAGGACCGTCGTCGAGCTGTGTGTGGAACCCGCGGGTCTTTGCGGATGATGCACGGGGGTGGCAGTGCCCCTTCGTGTTGTGCCTTCACCCACAGGGTTGCCTTCGAAGAGGGGTCCGGGCCTCGGGTCCTTCTCAAGAGCGGACCGGGGAATCGGGGGGGTTCGGCATGTGGCCCACCCACGTGGCTCGTCTCGAATTTCCTCGTGAGACCGGCCTCATCCTGAGGTGCGCCAGGAAGGCCGGGAACCCCTTCCAGACCACGCAGGGGAATCGCCTCTCCTGTCGCGATCAGGAGGGGAGAAGGGGCTCAGAGGAAGCGGTGCCGGGACCCTCGGTGTTCCCCTCGAGGGACCCCTGCGTGTCGGCGACACTTGGGGGTCGCAGGAAGGCTGTCAGGGACCGTTTTGCCCTTCAGGGCGGAACAGGGGACTTCCCTTGAGACGCCGTCGCGGGCAAGGGCCTCTTCTTGCCAAGAGGTGGGAACCACGTGGTTTTTCTCGAGTTGCGGCGGCATTCTCGAGTTACGACGGGGATCTCAGCCTTCCCCTTGGGTTGGCCCTGGGAAGCCCAATCTTCCCCTCGGGTTGCGAGGGAAAGCTGGGGGTTGCGCTCGAGTCATTGCAGGGCCGAAGAGACCTCACCTAGGCGTGTGTCCGGGACCTAATATTCCTCTCCAGGGAAGGCAGGGATTTCGGGGTTGCACTCCAGGCTCCCCCGGGGAGTCAGGCCTCATCTCGAGGGGAAGCCAATGACTCCGCTCTCCTCTCGAGTCGCGACGCGGGTCTCTTGGAGCCCCCTGAGCGGCCTCAAGGGAGTCCAGCCTCCTCTTCCGTTTGGAGAGAGGACCCGGGATTGCTCTCCAGGCCATGCAGGAAAAGAAGGCCCTCAGCTCGCGAGGACGGGGGCGTCTCAGGGGTTTCCTCGAGGTGCGGCGCCCGTGGGGGTTTTCTCCCGAGGCACGACGAGGATCTCAGGGAGCCTCTCGTGCGGCGCCAGGGAAGTCAGGTCTCCATGCGCGTGGCGAGGGGTAGCGCGTCCTGGCTCTCGAGTCACGGGAGGGGACTAGGGCCTCGAGACGCGTTGAAGAAGGACTCTCGAGGTCTTTCTCGGGGGGCGGCGGGAAACCCTCGTTTCCCTCGCCTTCTGCCGGGGACCTTAGGGAACTTGCCAGGGTGCCTCTGAGAGGCGAGCGATCCTGTGGAGGTGGCGCGGCCCCTCGGGACTCCGCTGGGTCTGGCGCAACGGAAGAGGGCCTCACCTCGAGGGGAGGCAGGAACCTCAGGCTTCCTCTCCGTTTCAGACTCCGACCGCAGGATCCCTGCAGAGTTGGGACAGGAGAGTCAGGCCTCGTCTTGTCTGAGGAAGGGAACCCCGCTGGCCTCTCGAGTTGCTCAGGGGGTCTCAGGACCCTCGTCGAGCTGTGTGTGGAACCCGCGGGTCTTTGCGGACGATGCACGGGGGTGGCAGTGCCCCTTCGTGTTGTGCCTTCACCCACAGGGTTGCCTTCGAAGAGGGGTCCGGGCCTCGGGTCCTTCTCAAGAGCGGACCGGGGAATCGGGGGCGTTCGGCATGTGGCCCCACCCACGTGGCTCGTCTCGAATTTCCTCGTGAGACCGGCCTCATCCTGAGGTGCGCCGGGAAGGCCGGGAACCCCTTCCAGACCACGCAGGGGAATCGCCTCTCCTGTCGCGATCAGGAGGGGAGAAGGGGCTCAGAGGAAGCAGTGCCGGGACCCTCGGTGTTCCCCTCGGGGGAACCCGGCGTGTCGGGGGACTTTTGGGGGTCGCAGGAAGGCTGTCAGGGACCGTTTCGCCCTTCAGGGCGGAACAGGGCACTTCCCATGAGACGCCGTCGCGGGCAAGGGCCTCATCTTGCCAAGAGGTGGGAACCACGTGGTTTTTCTCGAGTTGCGGCGGGATTCTCGAGTTACGACGGGGATCTCAGCCTTCCCCTTGGGTTGGCCCTGGGAAGCCCAATCTTCCCCTCGGGTTGCGAGGGAAAGCTGGGGGTTGCGCTCTAGTCACTGCAGGGCCGAAGAGACCTCACCTAGGTGTGTGTCCGGGACCTAATATTCCTCTCCAGGGAAGGCAGGTATCTTGGGGTTGCATTCCAGGCTCCCCCGGGGAGTCAGGCCTCGTCTCGAGGGGAAGCCAATGACTCCGCTCTCCTCTCGAGTCGCGACGCGGGTCTCTTGGAGCCCCCTGAGCGGCCTCAAGGGAGTCCAGCCTCCTCTTCCGTTTGGAGAGAGGACCCGGGATTGCTCTCCAGGCCATGCAGGTAAAGAAGGCCCTCAGCTCGCGAGGACGGGGGCGTCTCAGGGGTTTCCTCGAGCTGCGGCGCCCCTGGGGGTTTTCTCCCGAGGCACGACGAGGATCTCAGGGAGCCTCTCGTGCGGCGCCAGGGAAGTCAGGTCTCCATGCGCGTGGCGAGGGGGAGCGCTTCATTGCTCTCGAGTCACGGGAGGGGACTAGGTCCTCGAGACGCATTGAAGGACTCGAGGTCTTTCTCGGGGGGCAGCGGGAAACCCTCGTTTCCCTCGCCTTCTGCCGGGGACCTTAGGGAACTTTCCAGGGTGCCTCTGAGAGGCGAGGGATCCTGTGGAGGTGGCGGGGCCCCTCGGGACTCCGCTGGGTTTGGCGCAACGGAAGAGGGCCTCACCTCGAGGGGAGGCAGGAACCTCAGGCTTCCTCTCCGTTTCGGACTCCGACCGCAGCGTCCCTGCATGGTTGGGACACAAGAGTCAGGCCTCGTCTTGTCTGAGGAAGGGAACCCCGCTGGCCTCTCCAGTTGCTCAGGGTGTCTCAGGCCACTCGTAGAGCTGTGTGTGGAACCCGCGGGTCTTTGCGGACGATGCACGGGGGTGGCAGTGCCCCTTCGTGTTGTGCCTTCACCCACAGGGCTGCCTTCGAAGAGGGGTCTGGGCCTCAGGTCCTTCTCAAGAGCGGACCGGGGAATCGGGGGCGTTCGGCATGTGTCACCACCCACGTGGCTGGTCTCGAATTTCCTCGTGAGACCGGCCTCATCCTGAGGTGTGCGGGGAAGGCCAGGAACCCCTTCCAGACCACGCAGGGGAATCGACTCTCCTGTCGCGTTCCGGAGGGGAGAAGGGTCTCAGATGAAGCAGTGCCGGGACACTCGGTGTTCCCCTCGAGGGAACACGGCGTGTCGAGGAACTTTTGGGTGTCGCAGGTAGGCTGTCAAGGACCGTTTCACCCTTCAGGGCGAAACAGGGGACTTCCCTTGAGACGCCGTCCCGGGCAAGGGCCTCATCTTGCCAAGAGGTGGGAACCACGTGGTTTTTCTCGAGTTGCGGCGGGATTCTCGAGTTACGACGGGGATTTCAGCCTTCCCCTTGGGTTGGCCCTGGGAAGCCCAATCTTCCCCTCGGTTTGCGAGGGAAAGCTGGGGGTTGCGCTCGAGTCATTGCAGGGGCCAAGAGACCTCACCTAGGCGTGTTTCCGGGACCTAATATTCCTCTCCAGGGAAGGCGTGGATCTCGGGGTTGCATTCCAGGCTCCCCTGGGGAGTCAGGCCTCGTCTCGAGGGGAAGCCAAGGACTCCGCTCTCCTCTCGAGTCTCGACGCGGATCTCTTGGAGCCCCCTGAGCGGCTTCAAGGGAGTCCAGCCTCCTCTTCAGTTTGGAGAGAGGACTCGTGATTGGTCTCCAGGCCATGCAGGAAAATAAAGCCCTCATCTCGCGATGACCCGGGTGTCTCATGTGTTTCCTCGAGCTGCCGCGCCAGTGTGGGTTTCCTCACGAGGTACGATGAGGAACTCATGGAGCCTCTCGTGCAGTGCCAGGTTAGTCAGGTCTCCATGCGCGTGGCGAGGGGGAGCGTGTCATGGTTCTCGAGTCATGGTAGGGGAATCGCGACTCAACACATTTTGAATCACTCTCGAGTTCTTTCTCGAGTCACGGCAGAAAACCCAGGGGTCCCTCGACTTGTGCCTGTGACCTCAGGGAGCTTCTTTTTGTGCCTCTGAGAACTCAGGGATACTGAGGAATTGGTAGGGGCCTCTCGGGACTCCACTGGTTGTGGTGCAATGGAAGAGGGCTTCATCTCGAGTGGACGCAGGAACCTCAGGCTTCCTCTCCGTTTCTGACTCGGATCCCATGGTCCCTGCAGAATAAGGACAAGAGAGTCACACCTAGTCTTCTGTTGAGGAATGGACCTTCGTTTGCCTTTCGAGTTGTTTACAGGGTGACAGGCCACTTGTCGAAATGTCTGTGGGACCTGCGGGTTTTTCTGGACGATGCACGCGGGTGTCAGTGCCCCTTCGTGTTGTGCCTTCATCCACAGGTTTTCCTTCAAAGAGGTGTGCTGGCATCGGGTTCTTTTCAAGAGTGGACCGTGAAATTGGGGTCTTTCGACATGTGGCACCACCCACGAGGCTACGTCTCGAACTTCCTCATGAGACCAGCCTCATCCTGAGGTGCTCCCGGAAGGTCGGGAACCCCTTGCAGACAGAGAAGGGGAGTCGACCCTCCTGTCACAATCAGGAGAGGAGAAGGGGCTCAGATGAAGTGGTGCCGGGAACCTCGGTGTTCCCCTTGAGTGAGTCTGGTATGTCGCGGAACTTTTGGGGTCGCATCAAGGGTGCCAAGTACCGTTTCGCACTTCAGGATGGAACGTGGGACTTCTCTTGAGATGCTGTAGCGGACAAAGGGCCTCATCTTGCGATGACGAGGGAAGCACGTGGTTTTTCTCGAGTTGCGGTGGGATTCTCGAGTTACGACGGGGAATTCAGGCTTCCTCTTGTGTTGGCCCAGGAAGTCTAATCTTCCATTCGAGTTGCCAGGGAGAGCTGGGGATTGGGCTCCATTCATTGAAGGGCAAACTAGACCTCATCTAGGCTTGTATCCAGGACTTAATGTTCCACTCCATAGGCGACAGGGATTTGGGGTTGCATTCCATACTCACCCGGGGAGTCAGGCCTTATCTCGAGGGGAAGCAAAGGACTCCACTCTCTTCTCGAGTCGCGACAGGTATCTCTTGGAGCCCACTGAGTGGTCTTTGCTCTGTAGGAGAGCTCTAGTGTTCATAAGCCTGTACATAAGTGAACACAGACATTCTGTGTGCATGTTGCTGCATACCCAAAATAGGGCCACAAGGAGCCTCATGCTCTCCATGCGGCGCGGAAGCTGTGCAGCCACGCAGCAGCTGAAGAATCCAACCAATTGCTCTTTTCTTACCTCTGACAGAGCTCGCATTGCCGTAGCCCTTGGCAGTTTGAAAACACTGGACCCTAACCCCTCTCAAAGTAGGCCTGGGTTCTAGTTCGAATAGAAAGTCAATAGCGGAGCTGAGGACAGGAACACGGCAGTCATTTATCACACGCTCCTGCAGCCTGCTACTACAGGAACACTAACGCTAGAAGCTAGGAATGTCTTTGCAAGGTGCGCAAAGGACAAGGGAGAACCTCGACCCTGACTCTAGTATTTCAGTCCCCTGAGCAGATCTGAGGTTCTCCCGCTGTAGAAGCTAACCCATTCCTTTCAAATACAGGCTTCCTAACACAGGGCCAGTTGGCTGCTTGCTCTTCCACGAAGCAGGCTTCCTTAACTTGCAAACTGCGAATTCCGCTTAACAGCCTGGAGGAAAATCGCTTCTTGGAAGATTTTTTTCAGAGGCTGTATCCCCGGAGCTGGGGCCAAGCTAGGGGACCCATACTGACAAGGGAAGGCAAAACCACATCCAATGTCTTTGCTCTGGAGGACAGCTTTGGTGAGCCTAAGTCTTTCAGGAATATTTCTGGCTCCAACAGAGTCAAATTCTGTGTGTGAAGCTGCACAGCCAAAATAGGGGAACAGAGAGCCTGATTCTCTCTGTGTAGCTTTGAAGCTGTCATTCAAACAACAGCTTGAGAATCCATACAATGCTCTCCCTTACTGCTAAGAGAATTCTCATTGCTGTCGTCCTTGACAGTTTGTAGAAATCTGCACCCTAACCCTTCTCCAAGAAGGCCTGGGTCCTAGCTCGGAATAACAGGCAACGGCGGAGCTGAGGCCAGTAAGGCACAAGTGAGGTCTCACACACTCTTGCAGCCTGATCGTCCAGGAGCAGTAAGGCCTCTTTTTCCCTGTAGGAGGCTCGCTTGCCTTGCCTCCTGTGAACTGCATTTCCCAGCCTGGGCGCAAAGCTGTTCCTGGAGATTTTTTCTCAGGGGCTGTTTCCCTGGAGCTGGGTCGGACCTCGGGGGCCCAACTCACAGGGGAAGACAAAACCACATGGACAGGTCTATGCTCTGTAGGAGAGCTCTAGTGAACCTCATCTCTCAGGAACATTCTTGGCTTCTACAGAGACACCCCTGTGCATGAAGCTACACACCCAACATAGTGGCAAAGGGAGTCTGATTCTCTCCGTGGGTGCTGATGCTTTGTGGCAAAGCACCTGCTAAGAATCCATCCGCATAGGCCTCCCTCACCTTGACAGAGGTCTCATTGCTGTAGTCCTTGGCAGTTTGGAAAGAAGCAGACCCTTACCCTTCACCAAGTAGGCCCTTGTCCTTGTTTGAATGGAAAGGCAGTAGCTGAGCTGAGGCCAGTAAGGCGCCAGTCAAGTCTGACATATTCCCGATGCCTGCTCCTTCATGGAAAATAACGTTAGAATCTGGGAATGTCTTTGCAAGGCTGGCAAAGGGCAGTCAGGAACCTCGACCCTGCCTCTGGAATTTCTATCTTCTCAGCACATCTGGCGGTCTCGGTCAGGAGAAACTAACCCATTCCTTGCAAATATAGGCTTCCAAACACAGGCCGGTTGGCTGTCTCTTCTTGCCGAAGGAAGCTTGCTTATCCCACCTCCTGTGAACTCCACTTCCCAGCCTGGGTGATAAGAGGTTCTTGGAGATCTTTTCTCAGAGGCTGTTTCCAAGGAGCAGGGGCTGATCCCAGAGACCCACACGCACAGGGGAAGGGAAAACCGCATGGATAAGTCTTTGCTCTCTAGGAGTGCTCTAGTGAACCTCAGTCTATGGGGAATGTTCTTGGCTCCAACGGGGACATCTCTGTGTGGGAAGCTGCATTGCCAACATAGAGACACAGAGACCTGATTCTCTCTGTGCAGCTTTGACGCTGTCGTTCAAACAACAAATTGAGAATCCACACAATGCTCTCCCTTACCACTGAGAGAGTTATCATTGCTGTAGCCCTTCGCAGTTTCTGGAAATCGGCACACAAACACTTCTCCAAGTAGGCCTGGGTTCAAGTTCAGATGAACATGCAATAGCGGAGCTGAGGCCATTAAGGCACCAGTCAGGTGTCACACACTCTGGCAGCCTGCTCCTCCAGGGACAGTAAGGCCTCTATTTCCCTTCAGGAGGCTCGCTTGCCTTACTTCCTGTGAACAGCGTTTCCCAGCCTGGGCGGAAAGCAGTTCCTGGAGATCTTTTCTCAGGGGCTGTTTCCCCGGAGTTGGGGCGGACCTCGGGGACCCAACTCACAGGGGAAGGCAAAACCAAATGGACAGGTCTATGCTCTGTAGGAGATCTCTAGTGAACTGCCGGAGTCCAGCCCCAGCTGATCCAGGGTATTCGAAGCAGAGACGGCGTAGGCGAGGGTCAGGGAACAACTGCTTAATTAAACGTTAATTAAGGATATAAAGAGTAATAAAATGAGGATAGCTCAGTAGGAAAATTCAGTGGAGAAAAGAGGCTGAGTAGCTTGGTTTACGCGGGGGACCAATAAAACTTCAAGACAAGAAGCTTGCACCACTTATGTAGGCCGCAGGCGTCCTTCCGTTCTCCCGAAGGAGAGGAGACACTGAGGCCTCCCCGGTCGGATCTTAGAAGCCCAGGCAAAATTAGTAAGCTTGGTGGGTTCCGCGCTCCAGATGGAGACTCAACCAGAGTGAGAGAGAGAGAGAGACATGGGGAGACCAGTATTTCGAGAAACTGATCCCAATTCTCTATTTTCCATGGTCTACTTTTATACACTGAGATGTTATGCAAAAGTCACGTGGGGTCAGCAGTCCTGACTTTTATCAAAGTCAGGTGCTTCATACAAAAGTATACAGAGGTCTTAGGGGTGTTACATCATCTTCTGGCCGGGGGGCCTGCTGACAATTTACGACCCTCTCCTTGTGACAGCGGTCAGTCAACCAGGACACTTATTTCTCCAGGGGTGATTATTCTTAAAACAGACGCCACCCAAATAAAGTTACATTCCTATAGGGTGAGGGTGTAGTGGGTTTTAGTTAAGGAAAGAATTTACTTAGCCTAAGGTCTAACGTGATTTCTATCAAAGGTTAATACTTATTTCTTCTATATATTCATTAATGTGTATAAGGGCAGGGGATGTGGAGACTTAGCAGTAAACATCAGCTCAACAAATGAAAAACCCTTCACCAATATGATTTCTAATCAGCCCATTATACTTATACTAATAATTTTCTAACTTTTCTAAGGAACCTGTTTTTAGAAGGTTTAAAGCATCTCGTGCCTCTCATGGTTGGGAGGCTGTGAGCAATCACATGTGGCCGGACAAGCCTGTCAGGCAGGCTAGAGAACCTTCAGAGGAGTTTGTAGGTTAAAACACTCTTGTCACACCCAGGGGTTTTTATCAACTGGAGCTCTAGGTTAACTCCTTCTCCGAAAGAGGTGGTGGGGGACAGCCCCCCGTAAAGTCAGAGGTGTAGGTGAGAGCACAAAGTAGTAAGGTAGGCAGGCTCTGGTTATGGGGGTAGATGCTCGAGGATTTCCAGGGGGACTCCTGAGGCTCGATCCCGCCTTTGCGTATGTCGAGCCTCCTTCCTCATGACCTTTGCCATGGGCGGAGTGCCTCACTCTGGCCCCCAACAGTGAACCTCCTCTCTCAGGAACATTCTTGGCTCCTATCGAGACACCTCTGTGCGTGTAGCTACACACGCAACGTAGGGGCAAAGGGAGCCAGATTCTTTCCGTGGGGTGCTGATGCTTTGTGGCAAAGCACCTGCTTGAGAATCCATCAGCTTACGCTTCCCTCGCCTTGACAGAGGTCTCATTGCTGTAGCCCTTGGCAGTTTGGAAAGAAGAGGACCCTTACCTTTCATAAAGTGGGCCCTTGTCCTAGTTTGAAAGGAAAGGCAAGAGCTGAGCTGAGGCCAATAAGGCGCCAGTCAAATCTGACATATTCCCGAAGCCTGCTCCTTCATGGAAAATAACGCTGGAATCTAGGAATGTCTCTGCAAGGCTGGCAAAGGGCAGTCAGGAGCCTGCACCCTGCCTCTGGAATTACCGACTTCTGAAGAGATCTGGAGGTCTCCCTTAGGGGAAGCTAACCCATTCTTCCAAATAGAGGCTTCCAAACGCAGGCCGCTTGGCTGCCTCTTGCTCTCTGAAGGAGGCCTGCTTTTCCCGCCTCCTATGAACCCCACATCCCAGCCTCTGGGAAAAGCGGATCTTGAAGATCTTTTCTCAGGGGTTGTTTCCACGGAGCTGGGGCCGAGCCTGGAGCCCCAAACGCACAGGGGAAGAAAAACCACATGGACAAGTCTTTGCTCTCTAGGCGAGCTCTAGTGAACTTCACTCTGTCAGGAACGTTCTTGTTTCCTATGGAGACACCCCTGTCTGTGAAGCTGTGTACCGAACATGGAGACACAGAGTCTGATTCTCTCTGTGCAGCTTTGAAGCTGTCGTTCAAACAACAGCTTGAAAATCCATACAATGCTCTTCCTTACCCGTGACACAGTTCTCATTGCTATACCCCTTGGCAGTATTTAGAAATCCATACCCAAACCCTTCTCCTAGTAGGCCTGGGTCCTAGTTCGGAGAAACACGCAATGGCGGAGCTGAGGCCAGTTAGGCACCAGTCAGGTCTCACACACTCTGGCAGCCTGATCGTCCAGGGAGACTAAGGCCTGTTGTGCCTTGCAGGAGGCTCGCTTGTGTTACCTCCTGTGAACTGCGTTTGCCAGCCTGGGGGAATAGCGGTCCCTGGAGATCTTTTCTCAGGGGCTCCTTCCCCTGAGCTGGGGCGGACCTCGGGGACCCAACTCACAGGGCAAGGCAAAACCATATGGACAGGTCTATGCTCTGTAGCAGACTTCTAGTGAACCTCATCTCTCAGGAACATTCTTGGCTCCTATAGAGACACTTCTGTGTGTGAAGCTGCGTACCTAACATAGGGGCACAGAGAGCCTGATTCTCTCAGTTCATTTTGACCCTGTCGTTCAGAAAACAGCTTGAGAATCCATAAAATGCTCTCCCTTACCGCTGAGAGAATTCTCACTGTTGTAGCCCTTGGCACTTTGTAGAAATCCGCACCCAAACGCTTCTCCAAATAGGCCTGGGTCCTAGTTCGGAGGAACAGGCAATGGTGGAACTGAGGCCAGTAAGGCAACAGTCAGGTTTCACACACTCTGGCAGCCTGCTCCTCCAGGGACAGTAAGGCCTCTTTCTCTCTGCAGGAGATTCGCTTGCCTTACTTCCTGTGAACAGCGTTTCCCAGCCTCAGCGAAGCGGTTCCTGGAGATCTTTTCTCAGGGACAGTTTCCCCGGAGGTGTGGCGGACCTCGGGGACCCAACTCACAGGGGAAGGAAAAACCACATGGACAGGTCTATGCTCTGTAGGAGAGGTTTAGTGAACCTAATCTCTCAGGAACATTCTTGGCTCCTATAGAGACAACTCCGTGTGTGAAGCTACACTCCCAACATTGGGGAACAGGGATCTTGGTTCTCTCCGTGGGGTGCTGATGATTTGTAGTAAAGCACCTGCTTGAGAATCCATCCTCTTAGGCTTCCCTCGCTTTGACAGAGGTCTCATTGCTGTAGCCCTTGGCAGTTTCAAAGAAGAAGACCCTTACCCTTCATAAAGTAGGCCCTTGTCCTAGTTTGAATGGAAAGGCAATAGCTGAGCTGAGGCCAATAAGGAGCCAGTCCCCTCTGACACATTCCCGAAGCCTGCTCCTTCATGGAATATAACTCTAGAATGTTGGAATGTCTTTGCAAGGCTGTCAAAGGGCAGTCAGGAACCAGCACCCTGCCTCTGGAATTACTGACTTCTGAGCAGATCTGGAGGTCTCCTTTAGGAGAAGCTAACCCATTCCTTCCAAATAGAGGCTTCAAAATACAGGCAGGTTGGCTGCCTTTCGTGCCCGAACGAGGCTTGCTTTTCTCTCCTCCTATGAACCCCAGTTCCCAGCCTCTGGGAAAAGCATATCTTGAAGATATTTTCTCAGGGGTTGTTTCCACGGAGCTGGGGCCGAGCCCGGGGCCCAAAGGCACAGGGGAAGGCAAGACCACATGGACAGGTCTATGCTCTGTAGCAGACCTCTAGTGAACCTCATCTCTCAGGAGCATTCTTGACTCCTACAGAGACACCTCTGTGTGTGAAGCTGCGTACCTAACATAGGGGCAGAGAGAGCCTGATTCTCTCTGTTCATTTTGACGCTGTCATTCAGAAAACAGCTTGAGAATCCATAAAATGCTCTCCCTTACCACTGAGAGAATTCTCACTGCTGTAGCCCTTGGCACTTTGTAGAAATCTGCACCCAAACGCTTTTCCAAGTAGGCCTGGGTGCTAGCTCGGATGAACAGGCAATGGTGGAGCTGAGGCCAGTAAGGCAACAGTCAGGTTTCACACATTCTGGCAGCCTGCTCCTCCAGGGACTGTAAGGCCTCTTTTACTCTGCAGGAGATTCGCTTGCCTTACTTCATGTGAACAGCATTTTCCAGCCTCGGCGAAGCGGTTCCTGGAGATCTTTTCTCAGGGACAGTTTCCCCGGAGGTGTGGCAGACCTCGAGGACCCAACTCACAGGGGAAGGAAAAACCACATGGACAGGTCTATGCTCTGTAGGAGAGGTTTAGTGAACCTAATCTCTCAGGAACATTCTTGGCTCCTATAGAGACAACTCTGTGTGTGAAGCTACACTCCCAACATTGGTGCACAGGGAGCTTGATTCTCTCCGTGGGGTGCTGATGCTTTGTGGCAAAGCACCTGCTTGAGAATCCATCCTCTTAGGCTTCCCACACCTTGACAGAGGTCTCATTGCTGTAGCCCTTGGCAGTTTGCAAAGAAGAAGACCCTTACCCGTCATAAAGTAGGGCCTTGTCCTAGTTTGAATGGAAAGGCAATAGCTGAGCTGAGGTCAATAAGGAGCCAGTCCCGTCTGACACATTCCCGAAGCCTGCTCCTTCATGGAAAATAACTCTAGAATCTAGGAATATCTTTGCAAGGCTAGCAAAGGGCAGTCAGGAACCAGTACCCTGCCTTTGGAATTACCGACTTCTGAGCAGATCTGGAGGTCTCCTTTAGGAGAAGCTAACCCATTCCTTCCAAATAGAGGCTTCAAAACACAGGCAGGTGGGCTGCCTTTTCGTTCCCTATGGAGGCGTGCTTTTCTCTCCTCCTACGAACCCCGGTTCCCAGACACTGGGAAAAGTGGATCTTGAAGATATTTTCTCAGGGGTTGTTTCCACGGAGCTGGGGCCGAGCCTGGAGACCCAAAGGCACAGGGGAAGGCAAGACCACATGGACAAGCCTTTGCTCTTTAGTATAGCTCTAATGAACCTCACTCTGTCAGGATCTTTCTTGATTCCTACGGAGACACACCTGTGTGTGAAGCTGCGGGCACAGAGAGCCTGATTACCCCTGTGCAGCGCTGAGTCTGGGCGGCTAAACAACAGCTTGGGAATGCAGCCTGGGGCGCTTCCCTTCCCTCGGACAGAGCTCTCCTTGCGGTAGGCCTTGGTAGTTTGCATACAATGGGGCCCTAAGCCCTCTGCAAGTTGGCCTGGCTCCTAGGTCCAAAGGGCAGGCCAGAGCGGAGCTGAGGCTGTCAGGCTCCAGACACATCTCCCATACTCCTACATCCTGCTCCTACCCGGGCGTGAACGCTAGAAGCTGGGAAGGTACCTGGACCGTGCAGGGGCGGGGCGAACGCGGGCGGCGTGGGGCGGGGGTCGGCTTCTGGCGGGGGTGGGGGCGGGCTTCCCAGTTGTGCTCTCGGAGGTGGACACTGAGGCTGAAAACGCGCCGGGAGTGCACCCGGGACTGGGTAAACCCGGGCTGCGCGGGTCGAGATTCCGATGGCTTTGGGTGGGGGTCGGTCCCAGTTGTGCTCCCGGGGGTCGCCACTGCGGCTGGGAACGCGCCGGGAGCGCGGCAGGGGCGGGGCTAACCCTGGGGGCGCGGGGCGGGGGTCGGCTCATGGGGGGGATGGGGAGGGGTTCCCAGTTGCGCTCTCGGGGGTTGCAACTGCGGCTGGGAACGCCCATTTCGTCCGCTCCTGGGTCCCCAAGGATCGCCATCCCATGGGTGCAGTGGAGGGCTGTGGACCACAGGTAAGGGAACTGGGACTGCGTGGAGCAGGGAACCAAGTATTCCGCCGTCTGTTGGCACATTCTCGGAGCTCCCCAACCTGGCGGTCGCAGAAAGGCCTTGCCTTTGGGGTCAAGGCCTTTACCGCTCCACCCCTTTGCTGAAAAATCTCCGAGTCTGCGCGGTTCTTCCAAGCAGCCTAGTGTCCGCTGGAAGTCCAAGGGACAGAACACTGAACTCTGGCCGGCTGGCCCAGCCCTGCTTCTGGCACTTTGTAAGCCAGCGGGCCCTTGAGCACCTGCTGGGATGGGAAAGGGAAGGGTCCACGGATTGCACCCTAGAAACTTAGTAGGGTGCATGGATTTCAAACCCTGGTGGCCGCCCAGGGAGCAAAGAAGGGGGGAGGGCACCTTGCTGCCCTTTCATGGCAGAATCTGTGGTTGTCCAGCTGCGTGGGCCTTTTCATGAGGACCCTGTGCAATAAAAGTTTGGTGTTTTGGAACTGAATAATTAGAACGTGTAAAAGCTTTAAATTATGTGGTGATGTAATTAAAAAACAAAACAAAACAAAACCAAGCTCCAAGTGTTTTGCAAATGGAGGTTTAAATATTGAAGGACTGTATTCCTTGCACTGTGGCATTCTATCAAGAAGTGTGCAGGATTTTTTTTTTTTTTAAGAAAAGTGTTCGAAGTGAGGGAAACAGGAAACCCAGAGGTGCCCCTGTATTTTGGGGAAGGCCTTAGGAGGTCACTTGGAAATGCTGCTGGATGTGCGGGAGGGCGGCAGATGGGCTGTGCAGGCTTGTCCTTTGCATGGATGTTCTTGTGTGTGGAAACCCAGCTCGGAGCCATCTCCTGATGTGTAAGAATTTCGCAGACAAACCTTGAGTAAGCAATGCATTTTTTCCTAAGAAAATGTTTGTCTTAAGCGATATAAATATCCTATGTATTTCCGCTAGACTCTGGCTTCAGGTCGGTTCCCCCAAAAGGCTCAGAAGCGATTTGAACAAAACAGCATGTTTTCCTCCTAGCTTGTTCTCCTTATCTATGTTAAGGAAATGATATATTTGCCTGCAATACTGCCTTTCTTCAAGATTCATGTCAATCAAGTTTTGGCCCGGGATGACTCACCTGCTGCCAATATTATCTCAATGCATGTCGTGGGGGAAGGTCCTGGTGCCATTCCCTGAAACAGTTCCTTTCTTTCCTTAGCTGACTGCTAGTGCCTGTAGAATATCTGGCTAAAGACCAGCAGGGGGTACTCTTACTACCCCCCCCACCCCGCCTCAAGTCTAAGTCAGCAGCTTTCTCTATCTCATTTATACTTTAATAACAATTGATGACACAAAAGCTCTGAGCGATCAAATCATATCAAATCTTCATTTCAGGTTGAAGATGCATTCCATGGTATTGCCATCTTAAGTCTTTCCATTGTTATGGAATACCTGTCCATGTATTCAGGATAGTTTTCAGCCAGGGTGTATAAGTTCCAGTGTGCCAGTCTTGTCATCCTCGTTACATCCATGGCAAAGTGTTGTATTCATGTTGACATTATTGAAAGGGAATTTTTTTAAATTCCTTTTCAGATTATTATCTGCTAATATATACAGAAAAAACTGTGTAATCTTTCGTTTTTATCAGTTTGGACAGCTTGATAGTTGTCTTTAATTTCTTTCCTTTCTCATACTTTAAGATTTTCTGGGCACTGTACATGTACTGCCTCACCCCTAATCTCAGTCATGTGTTCAAAGAACTTCTGTCCTTTATTTGTTTACTTATTTTTTGCAACATTGAATTCGTTTTGACTATGCTGGGTCTCTGCTGCAAGATGGAAGTTGCTAGGACCTCTGGACTGCAGTCTTCCATCTCTTACTGACCTCTTGTTGACCTCTGCAGAATCCTGGTTGGCGGGAGCTTGTTAGTTCCTTGTTCCTTACCAGGACCTCCTGTGGTAAGTGTTTTTCTCTTCTCTGTTGCCTTGTAAGGGTGGATGGTCATTGGCATCCCAAAGCTAGCTAGAAGTCAATTATTTAGGCAGGCTTGTGCATAGATATGGGAGAAGGCAATGGCACCCCACTCCAGTACTCTTGCGTGGAAAATCCCATGGATGGAGAAGCCTGGTAGGCTGCAGTCCATGGGGTCGCTAAGAGTCGGACACCACTGAGCGACTTCACGTTCACTTTTCACTTTCATGCATGGGAGGAGGAAATGGCAACCCACTCCAGTGTTCTTGACTAGAGAACCCCAGGGACTGCGGGGCCTCGTGGGCTGCCGTCTATGGGGTCGCACAGAGTCAGACACGACTGAAACGACTTAGCAGCAGCAGCGGCGGCAGCAGCAGCAGAAGCAGTGCATCGATATCAAAAGGGCTGCAAACAGTCAGGAAGGATCACATATGTCACCGTGAAACACTACTTCTCCACTTAGCCAAAGCTAACAAAAGATTTCTGTTCTAGGTCAACCTAGAAGAGATCACTTAAGAGGTAAAGAAACTTAAACTCCATTAGCAAAGGCAGTTCGACATCTCAAGAAAACTTGTACTAGGCACAGAACTCTTTTCTGGGGGTCCACTTTCCCTACAACCTCCTTATCCCATTCTGTACCCATTCCTTTGCTTCTCCCATCCTGAAACGGCCACCTGTAAGACAGAACTACTTTGTTTTCCTTCCTCAAGTGCCATTGCATTCCACATACTTTCTTGTAATAATAAGTCATACATTTCCCTTCAGCAACCAAGAACTGACTTTTATATTGGCATTCGCTATAGCCCGCCCCCCTCCCCCCACCCCCAAGAACAGAACAAAACAAAACAAAACAATTGCTTTCTTACATTTAACATGTCAGGATGGTGCCAGACACTATTCATGGAGAGTCAAAAATCTCTTTTGTTTCTGTGTAAAAGGGAGGTCCTTTCAAGTCGTGAATGTTTCAGAACTTTCATTTATTTGGAAATGACCTAGCTATTCAATACACTGTCGTCACAAGGATAGAAACTCGGGTAACCGAAACACCTGGAGAAACGTTTGTTAGTTCAGTTCAGTTCAGTTGCTCAGTCGTGTCTGACTCTTTGGGACCCCGTGGCCTGAAGGACGCCAGGCTTCCGTGTCCGTCACCAGCTCCAGGGGCTTGCTCAAACTCATGTCCATCGAGTCAGTGATGCCATCCAACCATCTTATCCTCTGTCATCCCCTTCTCCTCTGCCTTCAATCAAGACTATGAGAGGCAGATATTTTAGAGTATAATTATTGTAAAGAGTTTGTCTAAAAGCTCATATCACATTTACATTTTTTACTTTTGTTGTTGTCGTTTCCAGGTAGTTTCTTGCTGACAAGCTTGTGACAGATATAACAATAGAGCAATGTTTACCTCAAAAGAAACCTAGGCACTATGAACATGTTGTGCTTAATGTTGTTGACTCTTAGACATGTCTATAATGGAGGAGCAAAACCAAAAATACTAGATATTTAATATTGACTAGTTCCCAGTTCACGGGACTCTGACATTCATTTAGGTCAATGTTTTCTTGTATTTCCAGCAGTTTGATTTGGAAGGGCTGCCTTGTCTTGAGTCCATTGAAATCAGAACTCAGAACTTGAGCAATATTATCAAAAAACACAGGGCTCACACTGACACATACCTTAATCCAAACAGACAGACAAGACATCTTCCAGGTTTCCGCCTGAGATTTAAAATATTTCTTTGAGCCAGTCTTCTGGGGAGTGGGGGGATGGGGGTGGCAGTAAGGCAGGCTTGGGTAACAAGCTAATTGTTGGTCATTGCATATGCAAAGAACCAGCTTTCTGGGTTCCAAAGAAAAAAGTTTCCTTGGTAACCAACTTTGTCTGGTTCTATAGAATATCATGGCCCTACTAGGTCAGGTCATCTTGCCTTTCTGTGGTCCTCGTTTTATCCCTAAATCATAGACAGCTTGGATTGTCTCTGTGGGGTGTATGTATTGTCCTCATGTTTGACCTGGCGGCAGCAGCGAGGTCCGAGAGCCTCTCCTGGAACCGGGCGTGGGGAGGGGGCTCACCGAGAGCCACTGGTGAAGGTGGGCAGCGCCCCTGGAGCGCGGCAGGGGCGGGGCGAACCCGGGCGGCGCAGGGCGGGTGTCGGCTCCTGGCGGGGGTAGGGGAGGGCTTCCCAGTTGTGCTCTCGGAGATGGCCACTGCAGCTGGAAACGCGCCGGGAGCGCAGCCAGGGTGGGGTAAACCTGGGCTGCACAGGTCGAGATTCCGCTCACTGTGGGTGGGGGGTCGGTCCCTGTTGTGCTCCCGGGGGTCGCCAATATTGCTGGGAGCCCACCGGGAGCCCGGCAGGGCCGGGGCGAAACCTGGCGGTGCGGGACAGGGTGGGGTTCCGTTCGCAGTGGGGGTCGGCTCCTGGCGGGTGTGGGGGAGGGCTTTCCAGATGTGCTGTTGGGGGTCGCCATTGCGGCTGGGAATGCCCATTTCGTGAACTCCTGGATCCCCAAGGATCGGCATCCATTGGCCACAGCGGAGGGGTGCGGAACACAGGTAAGGGAACGGGGACTGCGTGGAGCAGGGAACCATGTATTCCGCCCTGTGTTGGCACAGTCTCAGAGCTCCCCAACCTGGCGGTCGCAGAAAGGCCTCGTCTTTGGGGTCAAGGCCTTTACCGCTCCACCCCTCTGCTGAAAAACCTCAGAGTCTGCGCGGTTTTCCCAAGCAGCCTAGTGTCCGCTGGAAGTCCAAGGGACAGAACCCTGAATTCTGGCCGGCTGGCCCAGCCCTGCTTCTGGCACTTTGTAGGCCAGCGGGCCCTGGAGCACCTGCTAGGATGGGAAAGGGAAGGGTACGCGAATTGCATCCTGGTGGCCGCCGAGGCAGCAAAGAAGGGGGGAGGGCACCTTACTGCCCTTTAATGGCAGACAGAATCTGTGGCTGTCCTGCTGCGTGGGCCTTTTCATGGGGACCTTGTGCAATAAAAGTTTACCGGTGACCTTAGGGAACTTCCCAGTGTGCTTCTGACAGATGAGGGATGCTGTGGAGTTGGCGGGACCTCTCAGGACTCCGCTGGGTTTGGCGCAATGGAAGAGGGCCTCATCTCCAGGGAAGGCAGGAACCTCAGGCTTCCTTTCCGTTTCAGACTCCGACCGCAGGGTCCCTGCAGAGTTGGGACAGGAGAGTCAGGAATCGTCTTGTCTGAGGAAGGGAACTCCGCTTGCCTCTCGAGGTGCTCAGAGGGTCTCAGGCCCCTTGTTGAGCTGTGTGTGGAACCTGCGGGTGTTTCCGGAAATGCACGACGGTGACAGTGCCCCTTCGTGTTGTGCCTTCACCCACTGGGTTGCCTTCGAAGAGGTGTCCGGGCCTCGGGTTCTTTTCAAGTGCGGACAGGGAAATCGGGGTCTTTCGGCATGAGGGACCACCCACGGGGCTAGTCTCAAATTTCCTAGTGAGGCCGGCTTCATCCTTAGGTGTGCTGGGAAGGCCGGGGACCCTTCCAGACAATACAGGGGGATCGACCCTCCTGTCGCCATCAGGAGGGGAGAAGGGGCTCAGATGAAGTGGGGATGGAACCCTCGGTGTTACCCTCGAGGGAAACCGGCGTGTGGGGGACTTTTCGGGGTTGCATGAAAGGAGTCAGGTACCGTTTCGCACTTCAGGACAGAACCTGGGACTTCCCTTGAGACGCCGTAGCGGGCAAGGGCCTCATCTTGCGAAGACGTTGGGACCATGTGGATTTTCTCGAGTTGCGGCGGGATTCTAGAGTTACGAAGTGGATTTCAGGCTTCCTCTTGTGTTGGCCCCGGGAAGCCTAATCTTCCATTCGAGTTGCGAGGGAAAGCTGAGGGTTGCACTAGAGTCACTGCAGGGCCAAAGAGACCTCATCTAGGCCTGTGTCCGGGACTTAACGTTCCTCTCAAGGGAAGACAGGGATCTCAGGGTGGCGTTCCAGACTCCCCCGGGGAGTCAGGCCTCGCCTCGAGGGCAAGCCAAGGATGCCGCTCTCCTCTCAAGTCGCGACGCAGATCTCTTGGAGCCCACTGAGTGGCCTCAAGGGAGTCAGGCCTTCTCTTCAGTTTGGAGAGAGGACTCGGGATTGTGCTCTGGGTCAGGCAGGAAAAGAAGGCCCTCACCTCGCGAGGATGGGGGCTTCTCAGGGGTTTCCTCGAGCTGCGGCGCCCGTGGGGGTTTTCTCACGAGGCAAGACGAGGATCTCAGGGAGCCTCTCGTGCGGTGCCAGGGAAGTCAGGTCTCTGTGCACGTGGCGAGGGGGAGCGCGTCATGGTTCTCCAGTCATGGGAGAGGACTAGGGCCTCCAGAGGCATTGAAGAAGGACACTCGAGGTCTTTCTGTGGTTGCGGCGGGAAAGCCTCGTTTCCCTCGACTTCTGCCGGGGACCTGAGGGAACTTCCCATGGTGCCTCTGATAGGTGAGGGATGCTGTGGAGTTGGCGGGGCCTCTCGGGACTCCGCTGGGCTTGGCGCAATGGAAGAGGGCCTCATCTCGAGGGGAGACAGGAAACTTAGGCTTCCTCTCCTTTTCGGACTCCAACCACAGGGTCCCTGCAGAGTTGGGACAGGAGAGTCAGGCCTCGTCTTGTCTGAGGAAGGGAACTCCGCTTGCCTCTCGAATTGCTCAGGGTGTCTCACGCACCTCGTCAAGCTGTGTGTGGAAACCCCGGGTTTTTCCGGACGACGCACGGGGGTGTCAGTGCCCCTTCGAATGGTAACTTCACCCACAGGGTTGCCTTCGAAGAGGTGTCCGGGCATCGGGTTCTTATCCAGAGCGGACTGGGAAATCGGGGTCGTTCAACATGGGGCACCAGCCACGGGGCTTGTCTCGAATTTCCTCGCGAGGCCGGCCTCATCCTGAGGGGCGCCGTGCAGGCCGGGAACCCCTTCCAGACCACGCAGGGGAATCGACTCTCCTGTCGTGATCAGGAGGGGAGAACGGGCTCAGATGAAGCTGTGCCGGGACTCTCGGTGTTCCCTCGAGGGTACCCGGCGTGTCGGGGAGCTTTTGGTGGTCGCACGAAGGGTGTCAGGTACTGTTTCGCACTTCAGGGCGGAACATGGGACTTCCCCTGAGACGCTGTAGTGGGCAAGGGCCTCATCTTGCGAAGACGTTGGAACCACGTGTTTTTTCTCGAGTTGCGGCTGGATTCTCGAGTGACGATGGGGATTACAGTCTTCCTCCTCTGTTGGCCCTGGGAAGCCCAGTCTTCCATTCGATTGGCGAGGGAAAGCTGGGGGTTGCGCTCAAGTCACTGCAGGGCCAAAGAGACCTCATCTAGGCTTGTGTCCAGGACCTAATGTTCCTCTCCAGGGAAGGCAGGGATCTCGGGGTTGCATTCCAGGATCCCCCTGGGTGTCAGGCCTCGTCTCGAGAGGAAGCAAAGGACTCTGCTGTCCTCCCGAGTCGCGACGCGGAAATCTTGGAGCCCCCTAGTGGCGTCAGTGGAGTCAATCCTCCTCTTCATTTTGGAGAGAGGGCTCAGGATTGTTCTCCAGGCCATGCAGGAAAAGAAGTCCCTTCACATCGCGAGGACGGGGGCGTCTCAGGGGTTTCCTCGAGCTGCGGCGCCCGTGGGGGTTTTCTCGCGAGGCACGGTGAGGATCTCATGGAGCCTCTCGTGCGGCGCCAGGGAAGTCAGGTCTCCATGCGCGTGGCGAGGGGGAGCGCATCCTGGCTCTCGAGTCACGAGAGGGGAATAGGGCCTCGAGACGCGTTGAAGAAGGACTCTCGAGGTCTTTCTCGGGGGGCGGCGGGAAACCCTCGTGTCCCTCGCCTTCTGCCGGGGACCTTAGGGAACTTCCCAGGGTGCCTCTGAGAGGCGAGGGATCCTGTGGAGGTGGCGGGGCTCCTCGGGACTCCGCTGGGTCTGGCGCAACTGAAGAGGGCCTCACCTCGAGGGGAGGCAGGAACCTCAGGCTTCCTCTCCGTTTCGGACTCCGACCGCAGGGTCCCTGCAGAGTTGGGACAGGAGAGTCAGGCCTCGTCTTGCCTGAGGAAGGGAGCCCCGCTGGCCTCTCGAGTTGCTCAGGGGGTCTCAGGCCCCTCGTCGAGCAGTGTGTGGAACACGCGGGTCTTTGCGGACGATGCACGGGGGTGGCAGTGCCCCTTCGTGTTGTGCCTTCACCCACAGGGTTGCCTTCGAAGAGGGGTCCGGGCCTCGGGTCCTTCTCAAGGGCGGACCGGGGAATCGGGGGCGTTCGGTATGTGGCCCCACCCACGTGGCTCGTCTCGAATTTCCTCGTGAGACCGGCCTCATCCTGAGGTGCGCCGGGAAGGCCGGGAACCCCTTCCAGACCACGCAGGGGAATCGCCTCTCCTGTCGCGATCAGGAGGGGAGAAGGGGCTCAGAGGAAGCGGTGCCAGGACCCTCGGTGTTCCCCTCGAGGGAACCCGGCGTGTCGGGGGACTTTTGGGGGTCGCAGGAAGGCTGTCAGGGACCGTTTCGCCCTTCACGGCGGAACAGGGGACTTCCCTTGAGACGCCGTGGCGGGCAAGGGCCTCATCTTGACAAGAGGTGGGAACCACGTGGTTTTTCTCGAGTTGCGGCGGGATTCTCGAGTTACGACGGGGATCTCAGCCTTCCCCTTGGGTTGGCCCTGGGAAGCCCAATCTTCCCCTCGGGTTGTGAGCGAAAGCTGGGGGTTGCGCTCGAGTCACTGCAGGGCCGAAGAGACCTCACCTAGGCGTGTGTCCGGGACCTAATATTCCTCTCCAGGGAAGGCAGGGATCTCGGGGTTGCATTCCAGGCTCCCCCGGGGAGTCAGGCCTCGTCTCGAGGGGAAGCCAAGGACTCCGCTCTCCTCTCGAGTCGCGACGCGGGTCTCTTGGAGCCCCCTGAGCGGCCTCAAGGGAGTCCAGGCTCCTCTTCCGTTTGGAGAGAGGACCCGGGATTGCTCTCCAGGCCCTGCAGGAAAAGAAGGCCCTCAGCTCGCGAGGACGGGGGCGTCTCAGGGGTTTCCTCGAGCTGCGGCGCCCGTGGGGGTTTTCTCCCGAGGCACGACGAGGATCTCAGGGAGCCTCTCGTGCGGCACCAGGGAAGTCAGGTCTCCATACGCGTGGCGAGGGGGAGCGCGTCCTGGCTCTCGAGTCACGGGAGGGGACTAGGGCCTCGAGACGCGTTGAAGAAGGACTCTCGAGGTCTTTCTCGGGGGGCGGCGGGAAACCCTCGTGTCCCTCGCCTTCTGCCGGGGACCTTAGGGAACTTCCCAGGGTGCCTCTGAGAGGCGAGCGATCCTGTGGAGGTGGCAGGGCCCCTCGGGACTCCTCTGGGTCTGGCGCAACGGAAGAGGGCCTCACCTCGAGGGGCGGCAGGAACCTCAGGCTTCCTCTCCGTTTCGGACTGCGACCGCAGGGTCCCTGCAGAGTTGGGACAGGAGAGTCAGGCCTCGTCTTGTCTGAGGAAGGGAACCCCGCTGGCCTCTCGAGTTGCTCAGGGGGTCTCAGGCCCCTCGTCGAGCTGTGTGTGGAACCCGCGGGTCTTTGCGGACGATGCACGGGGGTGGGAGTGCCCCTTCGTGTTGTGCATTCACCCACAGGGTTGCCTTCGAAGAGGGGTCAGGGCCTCGGGTCCTTCTCAAGGGCGGACCGGGGATTCGGGGGCGTTCGGCATGTGGCCCCACCCACGTGGCTCGTCTCGAATTTCCTCGTGAGACCGGCCTCATCCTGAGGTGCGCCGGGAAGGCCGGGATCCCCTTCCAGACCACGCAGGGGAATCGCCTCTCCTGTCGCGATCAGGAGGGGAGAAGGGGCTCAGAGGAAGCGGTGCCGGGACCCTCGGTGTTCCCCTCGAGGGAACCCGGCGTGTCGGGGGACTTTTGGGGGTCGCAGGAAGGCTTTCAGGGACCGTTTCGCCCTTCAGGGCGGAACAGGGGACTTCCCTTGAGACGCCGTGGCGGGCAAGGGCCTCATCTTGCCAAGAGGTGGGAACCACGTGGCTTTTCTCGAGTTGCGGCGGGATTCTCGAGTTACGACGGGGATCTCAGCCTTCCCCTTGGGTTGGCCCTGGGAAGCCCAATCTTGCCCTCGGGTTGCGAGGGAAAGCTGGGGGTTGCGCTCGAGTCACTGCAGGGCCGAAGAGACCTCACCTAGGCATGTGTCCGGGACCTAATATTCCTCTCCAGGGAAGGCAGGGATCTCGGGGTTGCATTCCAGGCTCCCCCGGGGAGTCAGGCCTCGTCTCGAGGGGAAGCCAAGGACTCCGCTCTCCTCTCGAGTCGCGACGCGGGTCTCTTGCAGCCCCCTGAGCGGCCTCAAGGGAGTCCAGTCTCCTCTTCCGTTTGGAGAGAGGACCCGGGATTGCTCTCCAGGCCATGCAGGAAAAGAAGGCCCTCAGCTCGCGAGGACGGGGGCGTCTCAGGGGTTTCCTCGAGCTGCGGCGCCCGTGGGGGTTTTCTCCCGAGGCACGACGAGGATCTCAGGGAGCCTCTCGTGCGGCACCAGGGAAGTCAGGTCTCCATACGCGTGGCGAGGGGGAGCGCGTCCTGGCTCTCGAGTCACGGGAGGGGACTAGGGCCTCGAGACGCGTTGAAGAAGGACTCTCGAGGTCTTTCTCGGGGGGCGGCGGGAAACCCTCGTGTCCCTCGCCTTCTGCCGGGGACCTTAGGGAACTTCCCAGGGTGCCTCTGAGAGGCGAGGGATCCTGTGGAGGTGGCGGGGCCCCTCAGGACTCCGCTGGGTCTGGCGCAACGGAAGAGGGCCTCACCTCGAGGGGCGGCAGGAACCTCAGGCTTCCTCTCCGTTTCGGACTGCGACCGCAGGGTCCCTGCAGAGTTGGAACAGGAGAGTCAGGCCTCGTCTTGTCTGAGGAAGGGAACCCCGCTGGCCTCTCGAGTTGCTCAGGGGGTCTCAGGCCCCTCGTCGTGCAGTGTGTGGAACCCGCGGGTCTTTGCGGACGATGCACGGGGGTGGCAGTGCCCCTTCGTGTTGTGCATTCACCCACAGGGTTGCCTTCGAAGAGGGGTCCGGGCCTCGGGTCCTTCTCAAGGGCGGACCGGGGAATCGGGGGCGTTCGGCATGTGGCCCCACCCACGTGGCTCGTCTCGAATTTCGTCGTGAGACCGGCCTCATCCTGAGGTGCGCCGGGAAGGCCGGGAACCCCTTCCAGACCACGCAGGGGAATCGCCTCCCCTGTCGCGATCAGGAGGGGAGAAGGTGCTCAGAGGAAGCGGTGCCGGGACCCTCGGTGTTCCCCTCGAGGGAACCCGGCGTGTCGGGGGACTTTTGGGGGTCGCAGGAAGGCTGTCAGGGACCGTTTCGCCCTTCAGGGCGGAACAGGGGACTTCCCTTGAGACGCCGTGGCGGGCAAGGGCCTCATCTTGCCAAGAGGTGGGAACCACGTGGCTTTTCTCGAGTTGCGGCGGGATTCTCGAGTTACGACGGGGATCTCAGCCTTCCCCTTGGGTTGGCCCTGGGAAGCCCAATCTTCCCCTCGGGTTGCGAGGGAAAGCTGGGGGTTGCGCTCGAGTCACTGCAGGGCCGAAGAGACCTCACCTAGGCGTGTGTCCGGGACCTCATATTCCTCTCCAGGGAAGGCAGGGATCTCGGGGTTGCATTGCAGGCTCCCCCGGGGAGTCAGGCCTCGTCTCGAGGGGAAGCCAAGGACTCCGCTCTCCTCTCGAGTCGCGACGCGGGTCTCTTGGAGCCCCCTGAGCGGCCTCAAGGGAGTCCAGCCTCCTCTTCCGTTTGGAGAGAGGACCCGGGATTGCTCTCCAGGCCATGCAGGAAAAGAAGGCCCTCAGCTCGCGAGGACGGGGGCGTCTCAGGGGTTTCCTCGAGCTGCGGCGCCCGTGGGGGTTTTCTCCCGAGGCGCGACGAGGATCTCAGGGAGCCTCTCGTGCGGCGCCAGGGAAGTCAGGTCTCCATGCGCGTGGCGAGGGGGAGCGCGTCCTGGCTCTCGAGTCACGGGAGGGGACCAGGGCCTCGAGACGCGTTGAAGAAGGACTCTCGAGGTCTTTGTCGGGGGGCGGGGGGAAACCCTCGTTTCCCTCGCCTTCTGCCGGGGACCTTAGGGAACTTCCCAGGGTGCCTCTGAGAGGCGAGGGATCCTGTGGAGGGGGCGGGGCCCCTCGGGACTCCGCTGGGTCTCGCGCAACGGAAGAGGGCCTCACCTCGAGGGGAGGCAGGAACCTCAGGCTTCCACTCCGTTTCGGACTCCGACCGCAGGGTCCCTGCAGAGTTGGGACAGGAGAGTCAGGCCTCGTCTTGTCTGAGGAAGGGAACCCCGCTGGCCTCTCGAGTTGCTCGGGGGGTCTCAGGCCCCTCGTCGAGCTGTGTGTGGAACCCGCGGGTCTTTGCGGACGATGCCCGGGGGTGGCAGTGCCCCTTCGTGTTGTGCCTTCACCCACAGGGTTGCCTTCGAAGAGGGGTCCGGGCCTCGGGTCCTTCTCAAGGGCGGACCGGGGAATCGGTTGCGTTCGGCATGTGGCACCACCCACGTGGCTCGTCTCGAATTTCCTCGTGAGACCGGCCTCATCCTGAGGTGCGCCGGGAAGGCCGGGAACCCCTTCCAGACCACGCAGGGGAATCGCCTCTCCTGTCGCGATCAGGAGGGGAGAAGGGGCTCAGAGGAAGCGGTGCCGGGACCCTCGGTGTTCCCCTCGGGGGAACCCGGCGTGTCGGGGGACTTTTGGGGGTCGCAGGAAGGCTGTCAGGGACCGTTTCGCCCTTCAGGGCGGAACAGGGGACTTCCCTTGAGACGCCGTCGCGGGCAAGGGCCTCATCTTGCCAAGAGGTGGGAACCACGTGGTTTTTCTCGAGTTGCGGCGGGATTCTCGAGTTACGACGGGGATCTCAGCCTTCCCCTTGGGTTGGCCCTGGAAAGCCCAATCTTCCCCTCGGGTTGCGAGGGAAAGCTGGGGGTTGCGCTCGAGTCACTGCAGGGCCGAAGAGACCTCACCTAGGCGTGTGTCCGGGACCTCATATTCCTCTCCAGGGAAGGAAGGGATCTCGGGATTGTATTCCAGGCTCCCCCGGGGAGTCAGGCCTCGTCTCGAGGGGAAGCCAAGGACTCCGCTCTCCTCTCGAGTCGCGACGCGGGTCTCTTGGAGCCCCCTGAGCGGCATCAAGGGAGTCCAGCCTCCTCTTCCGTTTGGAGAGAGGACCCGGGATTGCTCTCCAGGCCATGCAGGAAAAGAAGGCCCTCAGCTCGCGAGGACGGGGGCGTCTCAGGGGTTTCCTCGAGCTGCGGCGCCCGTGGGGGTTTTCTCCCGAGGCGCGACGAGGATCTCCGGGAGCCTCTCGTGCGGCGCCAGGGAAGTCAGGTCTCCATGCGCGTGGCGAGGGGGAGCGCGTCCTGGCTCTCGAGTCACGGGAGGGGACTAGGGCCTCGAGACGCGTTGAAGAAGGACTCTCGAGGTCTTTGTCGGGGGGCGGCGGGAAACCCTCGTTTCCCTCGCCTTCTTCCGGGGACCTTAGGGAACTTCCCAGGGTGCCTCTGAGAGGCGAGGGATCCTGTGGAGGTGGCGGGGCCCCTCGGGACTCCGCTGGGTCTGGCGCAACTGAAGAGGGCCTCACCTCGAGGGGAGGCAGGAACCTCAGGCTTCCTCTCCGTTTCGGACTCCGACCGCAGGGTCCCTGCAGAGTTGGGACAGGAGAGTCAGGCCTCGTCTTGTCTGAGGAAGGGAACCCCGCTGGCCTCTCGAGTTGCTCGGGGGGTCTCAGGCCCCTCGTCGAGCTGTGTGTGGAACCCGCGGGTCTTTGCGGACGATGCCCGGGGGTGGCAGTGCCCCTTCGTGTTGTGCCTTCACCCACAGGGTTGCCTTCGAAGAGGGGTCCGGGCCTCGGGTCCTTCTCAAGGGCGGACCGGGGAATCGGGGGCGTTCGGCATGTGGCCCCACCCACGTGGCTCGTCTCGAATTTCCTCGTGAGACCGGCCTCATCCTGAGGTGCGCCGGGAAGGCCGGGAACCCCTTCCAGACCACGCAGGGGAATCGCCTCTCCTGTCGCGATCAGGAGGGGAGAAGGGGCTCAGAGGAAGCGGTGCCGGGACCCTCGGTGTTCCCCTCGGGGGAACCCGGCGTGTCGGGGGACTTTTGGGGGTCGCAGGAAGGCTGTCAGGGACCGTTTCGCCCTTCAGGGCGGAACAGGGGACTTCCCTTGAGACGCCGTCGCGGGCAAGGGCCTCATCTTGCCAAGAGGTGGGAACCACGTGGTTTTTCTCGAGTTGCGGCGGGATTCTCGAGATACGACGGGGATCTCAGCCTTCCCCTTGCGTTGGCCCTGGGAAGCCCAATCTTCCCCTCGGGTTGCGAGGGAAAGCTCAGGGTTGCGCTCGAGTCACTGCAGGGCCGAAGAGACCTCACCTAGGCGTGTGTCCGGGACCTAATATTCCTCTCCAGGGAAGGCAGGGATCTCGGGGTTGCATTGCAGGCTCCCCCGGGGAGTCAGGCCTCGTCTCGAGGGAAAGCCAAGGACTCCGCTCTCCTCTCGAGTCGCGACGCAGGTCTCTTGGAGCCCCCTGAGCGGCCTCAAGTGAGTCCAGCCTCCTCTTCCGTTTGGAGAGAGGACCCGGGATTGCTCTCCAGGCCATGCAGGAAAAGAAGGCCCTCAGCTCGCGAGGTCGGGGGCGGCTCAGGGGTTTCCTCGAGCTGCGGCGCCCGTGGGGGTTTTCTCCCGAGGCGCGACGAGGATCTCAGGGAGCCTCTCGTGCGGCGCCAGGGAAGTCAGGTCTCCATGCGCGTGGCGAGGGGGAGCGCGTCCTGGCTCTCGAGTCACGGGAGGGGACTAGGGCCTCGAGACGCGTTGAAGAAGGACTCTCGAGGTCTTTGTTGGGGGGCGGCGGGAAACCCTCGTATCCCTCGCCTTCTGCCGGTTACCTTAGGGAACTTCCCAGGGTGCCTCTGAGAGGCGAGGGATCCTGTGGAGGGGGCGGGGCCCCTCGGAACTCCGCTGGGTCTGGCGCAACGGAAGAGGGCCTCACCTCGAGGGGAGGCCGGAACCTCAGGCTTCCTCTCCGTTTCGGACTCCGACCGCAGGGTCCCTGCAGAGTTGGGACAGGAGAGTCAGGCCTCGTCTTGTCTGAGGAAGGGAACCCCGCTGGCCTCTCGAGTTGCTCGGGGGGTCTCAGGCCCCTCGTCGAGCTGTGTGTGGAACCCGCGGGTCTTTGCGGACGATGCACGGGGGTGGCAGTGCCCCTTCGTGTTGTGCCTTCACCCACAGGGTTGCCTTCGAAGAGGGGTCCGGGCCTCGGGTCCTTCTCAAGTGCGGACCGGGGAATCGGGGGCGTTCGGCATGTGGCACCACCCACGTGGCTCGTCTCGAATTTCCTCGTGAGACTGGCCTCATCCTGAGGTGCGCCGGGAAGGCCAGGAACCCGTTCCAGACCACGCAGGGGAATCGCCTCTCCTGTCGCGATCAGGAGGGGAGAAGGGGCTCAGAGGAAGCGGTGCCGGGACCCTCGGTGTTCCCCTCGGGGGAACCCGGCGTGTCGGGGGACTTTTGGGGGTCGCAGGAAGGCTGTCAGGGACCGTTTCGCCCTTCAGGGCGGAACAGGGGACTTCCCTTGAGACGCCGTCGCGGGCAAGGGCCTCATCTTGCCAAGAGGTGGGAACCACGTGGTTTTTCTCGAGTTGCGGCGGGATTCTCGAGTTACGACGGGGATCTCAGCCTTCCCCTTGCGTTGGCCCTGGGAAGCCAATCTTCCCCTCGGGTTGCGAGGGAAAGCTGGGGGTTGCGCTCGAGTCACTGCAGGGCCGAAGAGACCTCACCTAGGCGTGTGTCCGGGACCTCATATTCCTCTCCAGGGAAGGCAGGGATCTCGGGGTTGCATTGCAGGCTCCCCCGGGGAGTCAGGCCTCGTCTCGAGGGGAAGCCAAGGACTCCGCTCTCCTCTCGAGTCGCGACGCGGGTCTCTTGGAGCCCCCTGAGCGGCCTCAAGGGAGTCCAGCCTCCTCTTCCGTTTGGAGAGAGGACCCGGGATTGCTCTCCAGGCCATGCAGGAAAAGAAGGCCCTCAGCTCGCGAGGACGGGGGCGTCTCAGGGGTTTCCTCGAGCTGCGGCGCCCGTGGGGGTTTTCTCCCGAGGCGCGACTAGGATCTCAGGGAGCCTCTCGTGCGGCGCCAAGGAAGTCAGGTCTCCATGCGCGTGGTGAGGGGGAGCGCGTCCTGGCTCTCGAGTCACGGGAGGGGACTAGGGCCTCGAGACGCGTTGAAGAAGGACTCTCGAGGTCTTTGTCGGGGGGCGGGGGGAAACCCTCGTTTCCCTCGCCTTCTGCCGGGGACCTTAGGGAACTTCCCAGGGTGCCTCTGAGAGGCGAGGTATCCTGTGGAGGGGGCGGGGCCCCTCGGGACTCCGCTGGGTCTCGCGCAACGGAAGAGGGCCTCACCTCGAGGGGAGGCAGGAACCTCAGGCTTCCACTCCGTTTCGGAGTCCGACCGCAGGGTCCCTGCAGAGTTGGGACAGGAGAGTCAGGCCTCGTCTTGTCTGAGGAAGGGAACCCCGCTGGCCTCTCAAGTTGCTCGGGGGGTCTCAGGCCCCTCGTCGAGCTGTGTGTGGAACCCGCGGGTCTTTGCGGACGATGCCCGGGGGTGGCAGTGCCCCTTCGTGTTGTGCCTTCACCCACAGGGTTGCCTTCGAAGAGGGGTCCGGGCCTCGTGTCCTTCTCAAGTGCGGACCGGGGAATCGGGGGCGTTCGGCATGTGGCCCCACCCACGTGGCTCGTCTCGAATTTCCTCGTGAGACCGGCCTCATCCTGAGGTGCACCAGGAAGGCCGGGAACCCCTTCCAGAGAAAGCAGGGGAATCGCCTCTCCTGTCGCGATCAGGAGGGGAGAAGGGGCTCAGATGAAGTGGTGCCGGGACCCTTGGTGTTCCCCTCGAGGGAACCCAGCGTGTCGGGAACTTTTGCGGTGGCATCAAGGGTGTCAAGTACCGTTTCGCACTTAAGGACAGAACATGGGACTTCCCTGGAGACGCCGGGAATTTCGGTGTTCCCCTGGAGTGAGACCGGTATGTTGGGGAACTTTGGGGTCGCATCAAGGGTGCCAAGTAGCATTTCGAACTTTAAGATGGAACGTGGGACTTCTCTTGAGACTCTAGCTGGCAAGGGCCTCATATTGCGATGAAGGGGGAACCACATGGTTTTTAAGACTTGAGGCTGAATTCTCGAATTATGATGGGATATTCAGACTTCCTCATGTGTTGACCGTGGGAAGACCAACCTTCCATTCAAATTGTGAGGGAGAGATGGAGGTTGCTCTCGATCACTGTAGGGCAAAATAGACCTCATCTAGGCTTGTGTCTAGGACATAATGTTCCACTCCAGGGGCGACAGGGATCTCGGGGTTGCATTCCAAACTCACCCGGGGAGTCAGGCCTCGTCTCCAGGGAAGCAAAGGACTCCGCTCTCCTCTCGAGTCGCACCGGGTATTTCTTGGACCCAACTGAGTGGCCTAAAGGGAGTCAATCCTCCTGTGAAGTTTGGAGAGAGGACCAGGGATTGCTCTCCAGGTCAGGCAGGAAAAGAAGGCCCCCATCTCTCCTTGACGGGGGCATCTTGTGGTTTTTCTCGAACTGCGGCGCCACTGTGGGTTTTCTCACGAGGTATGATGGGGTACTCAGGGAGCCTCTTGTGTGGTACTAGGGAAGTCAGTTTTCCTGCTTGTGGCGAGGGGAGCACGTCCTTGCTCTGGAGTCATGGTAGGGGAATCGGGCATCAAGAGACGTTGAAAAAGGACTCTCCAAGTCTTTCTCGGGTTACTTCAGGAAACTCTGGGTTCCCTCGACTTGTGCCAGTGACCTCAGGTAGCTTCTCAGGGAGCCTCTGAGAATTCAGGGATACTGTGGTGTTGGGAGGGGCCTCTCGGGACACCACTGAGTTTGGTTCAATGGAAGAGGGCCTCTTCTCTAGTTGAGGTAGGAACCTCAGGGTTCCTCTCCATTTCTGACTCCGATCGCAGGGTCCCTGAAGAGTTGGGCCAGGAGGGTATGGCCTCGTCTTGTGTGAAGGAATGCAATTTCACTTGCCTCTCGAGTTGTTCACGGGGTGACAGTCCACATTTGGAGCTGTGAGTGGAATCTGCAGGTTTTTCCAGACGATGCATGGGGATGTCAGTGTCCCTTCGTGTTGTGCCTTCATCCACAGGGTTGCCTTCGAAGAGATGTCCGGGCGTCAGGTTCTTATCTAGAGTGGACCGGGAATTCGGGATCTTTCAACATGTGGCACCAACCATGAGGCTACTTTTCGAATTTCCTCATGAGACCGGCCTCATCCGGAGGTTTGCGGGGAACGTCGGGAACCCCTTGCAGACAAAGCATGGGAGTCGACCCTCCTGTCGCGATCAGGAGGGGTGAAGGGGCTCACAGGAAGTGGTGCCATGAACTTTGGTGTTTCCCTCGAGTGAGACCGGTATGTCAGGGAACTTTGGGGGTCGCATCAAGGGTGCCAAGTACCGTTTTGTACTTCAGAATGGAACGTGGGACTTCTCTTGATACGCTGTAGCGGCCAAGGGCCTCATCTTGCGATGACGGGGGAGCCACGTGGTTTTTCTCGAGTTGTGGCGGGATTCTCGAGTTACGACGGGGATTTCAGGCTTCCTCTTGTGTTGGGCCAGGGAAGTCCAATCATCCAATCGAGTTGCGAGGGAGAGCTGGGGGTTGCGCTCGAGTCACTGCAGGGCAAAGGAGACCTCATCTAGGCTTGTGTCCAGGACCTAATGTTCCTCTCCAAGGGCCACAGGGATCTCAGGTTTGCATTCCAGACTCACCCAGGGAGTCAGGCCTCGTGTCGAAGGGAAGCAAAGGACTCTGCTCTCATTTCGAGTTGCGACGGGCACCTCTTGGAGCCCACTTTGTGGCCTAAAGGGAGTCAAGCCTCCTGTGAAGTTTGGAGAGAGGACTTGGGACTGCTCTCCAGGCCATGCAGGAAAAGATGGCCCTCAGCTCGCGATGACGGAGGGGTCTTGTGTGTGTTCTCGAGCTGCGGCGCCAGTGTGGGGTTTCACACGAGGTACGACTGGGAGCTCAGGGAGCCTCTCATGTGGCGCCAGGGAAGTCAGGTCTCCATGTGTGTGGCGAAGGGGAGTGCGTTATTGCTCTCGAGCCATGGTAGGGGAATCTGACCTCAAGACGCGTTGAAGAAGGACTCTCGAGGTCTTTCTTCGGTTGTTGCAGGAAACCCTTATTTCCCTCGACGTTTGCCGGTGGCCTCAAGGAGCTTCTCAGAATGCCTATGAGAAGTCAGGGATACTGTGGAGATGGGAGTGGCCTCTCGGGACTCCACTGGGTTTGTTTTAATGGAAGAGGGCCTCATCTCGGGTTGAGGCAGGAACCTCAGGTTTCCTCTCCATTTCTGACTCAGATCGAAGCGTGCCTGCAGAGTTGGGATTGGATACTCAGGCCTCGTCTTGTCTGAGGAAGGGAACTCCGCTTGCCTCTCTCGTTGTTTAAGGGGTGACAGGCCAGTTGTGGAGCTGTATGTGGATCCTGTGGGATTTTCCGGACGGTGAACAGGGTTGCCAGTGCCCCCTCGTGTAGTGCCTTCATCCACAGGGTTGCCTTAGAAGAGGTGTCCGGGCATCGGGTTATTATCAAGAGCAAGACCGAGAAATCGGGGTCTTTCGGCACATGGCACCAACACGAGGCTACGTCTCGAATTTCTTCGTGAGACTGGCCTCATCCTGAGGTGCGCCATGAAGGTCGGGAACCCCTTCTAGATAAAGCAGGGGAATCGACCTTCCTGCCATGATCAGGAGGGGAGAAGGGGCTCAAATGAAGTGGTGCCAGGAACTTCGGTGTTCCCTTGGAGTGAGACCGGTATATTGGGGAACTTTTAGGGTCGCATCAAGGGTGCCAAGTAGCATTTCGAACTTTATGACGAAACATGGGACTTCTCTTGAGACTCTGTAGCGGGCAAAGGCCTCATATTGTGATGAATGGGGAACCACGTGGTTTTTAAGAGTTGCGGCGGGATTCTCGAGTTACAACGGGAAATTCAGACTTCCTCTTGTGTTGGCCCAGTGAAGACCAATCTTCCATTCGAATTGCGAGGGAGAGATGGGTGTTGCTCTCGAGTCACTGTAGGGCAAAATAGACCTCATCTAGGCTTTTGTCCAGGACATAATGTTCCTCTCCAGGGGCAACAGGGATCTCGGGGTTGCATTCCAGACTCACCCGAGGTAAGGCCTCATCTCGAGGGGAAACAAAGTACTCTGCTCTCCTCTCAAGTCGCGACAGGTATCTCTTGGAGCCCATTGAGTGGCCTAAAGGGAGTAAAGCCTCCTGTGAAGTTTGGAGAAAGGACCAGGGATTGCTCTTCAGGTCAGGAGGAAAAGATGTCCCCAATCTCGCGATGACGGTGGCGTCTCGTGGGTTTTCCCGAGCTGTGGCGCCAGTGTGGGGTTTCTCACGAGGTATGACGGGGAGCTCAGGGAGCCTCTCATGTGGTGCCAGGGAAGTCAGGTGTCCATGCGCATGGCGAGGGGGAGCGTGTCATTGCTCTCGAGTCATGGTAGGGGAATCCGGCCTCAAGACCCGTTGAAGACGGACTCTTGAGGTCTTTCTCGGGTTGCGGCAGGATACCCTGTGTTCCCTCGACTTGTGCCGGTGAACTCAGGGAGTTGCTCAGGGTGCCTCTGAGAAGACACTGATACTGTGGTGTTGGGAGGGGCCTCTCGAGACTCCACTGCGTTTGGTGCAATGGAAGATTGCCGGGAGCCAGCGAGAGATATTCCACTCGTGACAAATGTCATGAGGAAAGAGTCTCGGCATACGCAAAGGCGGGATCGAGCCTCCGGGAGTTCCCCCGTATATTCTTCAGCATCTACCCCCAAAAACCAAAGTCTGCCTTCTTTATTGCTTTGTTCTCTCACCTCTGACATTACTGGGGATGTCCCCCACCACCATCTCACTCTCTCTGTCAAAGAGCTAACTTACAGCTCCAACTAATAATGTTCCTGGGCAATTAGTAGTGTTTAAATCCAAACCCCTCAGATGGTTTTCTAACTCGCCTGACAAGTTTACCCGGTCTCCTACAGCTATGCATACGATTGTGTACAGTCTCCCAGCCTCGAGACGCACGGGAAGTTTAAGATATTCAAATAGCTTAGAGCCTCTCAGAGAGTTAGAAACTGTCAGAATAAAACTAGTAAAAGATTTCATTGATGAACCAATGCTTTTTGCCAAGTTTCCACATCCCCTGAATTGTATCCTTGAATGTGTGCTAATTAATATAGTTGGTATGTAGAAAAAATAAGTAGTGGCCTTGATGTTGGTAACTTTAGACCCTTAAGGTAATAAATTCTTTTCTTTGTTGTAAACCCATTACACATCCTCCCTATAGGAATGCAATTTTATCTTCGAAAGATGGCGCCAAACCTTAAACAATTACTCTTAGAGAAAATAACTCTTATGGTTGATAAGTCTTTGTCAAGAGTCATAAAATGTTAATAGGTCTTCTGGCCAGAAGATGATGTAAATCATCTAAACCATTTTTATACGATAAATCTGCAGAAAAGAAACCCTGGTTTTTGATAAGGATTAAAGACTGCTGACTTTGCATCCCCTATTATCCTCTATGTGTAACTTAGGGTATTAAAACCTGTGTTGAAAATAAAGCTACGGGCCTTGCTCGCCAACGCTTGGTCTCCCCATGTCATTATTCCCCTCAATTTTCAGATGAGTGTCCATCTGGAGCGCGGATATCCTCTGCGACCATTTATTTGCCTGGGCTTCGAAGACCCACTCGATAAGGTGTCTAAGGTGGGGCACCTTCCTCTATTCTAGAGGGCACTTGCAGCCTCCGTGGTCAGAGCTAACCTGGTGTCACGGGTTATATTGATTTTCCGCGTAAACCAAGCTACTCAGCTGCTTTTCTCCACTGAATTTTCCTACTGAGCTATCCTCATTCTATTACTCTTTATATCTTTGATGAATAAATAAATATATAAATAGGTCGCCTACTCCATCTTCCCTTCGAATACCCTGGATCAGCTGGGGCTGGACCTCTGCAGGTGGCGCCCGAGACAGGCATTTCGAAGGTAAATCCCCAACCCCATTCCCCCAGTGTTCAGTTTTGGGGACAGATAGGATCCCACTTAGGGGGCTGCAGATCCCCCTGTAGAATAGACAGGGCGAGAGGAGTGGGAAGTGTTGAAGAGTTAGAGAGAAAAAACGGTTTCTAAAAAGGCTGACAAAAAAGGCCTAATCTTTAGATAGCTAAAAGCAAAATCTTTTACTATCCTTAAGTTTCTGACATGGGCAACACTGAATCAAATGAAAGACAGCTCTTTATAGGAGTAATTTTACAGTTATTAAGTAAAAGAAGAATCAAGGTTAAAAAATCTTCCATTCAATCATTTTTTACATTTGTACAAGACCACTGCCCTTGGTTTCTACAACAAGGCACTGTTAACCTCGATATCTTGAAAAAACTAGGAAAACAGCTAAGAGCTTATTGTGCTCAGCAAGGTTTGGAAAAAATCTCTACTTACACCTTTCCTCTGTGGAATATGACTAGAGATGTTTTAGATCCAGCTCATGAATTTGAAAAGGTACCTGTTAAAGAGGAAAGTAAAGTTGGAAAAGTACCTGTTAAACAAAAAAGCAAATCTGAAAAGGTACCTGTTATAAAGAAAAGTGAAAATGAAGAGGCTATACCTAGCTATCGACAGCTAAATGAATGGCTAGCCGCTATGACTGCCAATGAGCATGTAAAAGATAGGGATGAAAAGAAAGATCAGCTCTCCCCTCAATTTGAAAAAGGTTTAGAGGAAACAGCAGCTCGATGCCATTCTGATGAGGATTTTTTTTTTTTTAAGCTAAAGATGCTCCTAAAAGTTTAAGAAAACATCCCTAATCAGACCATCCGCTCCTAGGAGGTTGAGGGAAACATCCCCGGTCAGACAGTTCGTAAGATTTAGTTACCAAACAGTTAAAGGATCTCCGGAACAGAAGAGGAAAACTTCGGGACGCTCCCATCCCCCTATGCCTCCTCCTCCATGTCGGGGTAGAGGGCCACCACTAGGAGTTTCCCAGAGAAGGATTTTCTCTAGTCCCAAGGATGAACTTGATCCTCACCTTGAGGCTTCTTTTCTAGTCCCCTCTGCAGTTTAGCCAGGGTAAAGAGGTTACAAAATAAATAAAAATATTCTCTAAAATTAAAAAAAAATTAAAAATGGATTTCTCTGCATCTAAGAATAGACAAATATTTATTGACTGTGGAATATGATTAGAAATGTCCTGGACCTCCGTCACGAGGCTGTTAAATAGACTATGGGGGAGGCTATAGAGGTGGATGGTGGTGAGTCTCCATTTACTGCACAGATCATATTTTCTGCCATTGAAGAAAAAAAAAAAAGGAGGGAGAAAGTGGTCTACCTCTCGAGGAAGGAGAGGGCTTACAGGACGCTGCGGCCGAGAGCCCTGGCGAGCTCCCTCCCCCTCTGCGCAAACCTTTAAAAAACTTATCCACCACTTTCTGATTTAAGGCGACTGCCACCGCCTTCGATTGTGCCTCCCAGGACCCAGGAGTTCCCCACTTTGCCCCCAAAGCCTCCCAAAGTGTTGCCTAAGACTGAGGAAGATAAAAAGTTTTTTAAACAAAGGAGCTTTTAGTACACAATATGCAGAGTGTGCTCCTTGGAGAAAACTCCCTCAGGGGGGTCTCACCCAGGCTAGGAGAAAAGCGAAAAGGCAAGGAGATTTAATAACAATATTAACCCCTGATGTGCCGCTTACTCCAATTCCAACCGGAGTGGCTGGCCCCCTATCTGAGGACATTGTAAGATTTGTCCTGGGGCGTAGCTCGCTTTCTTCTAAAAAAAAATTAAATAAAAAAAAAAGAAAGAAAAGAAATTTCGCTGGTGCATGGTGTAGTAGATTCTGATGATATTGAGAAATTAAAGTCTTGATCTCACTGCCTATCAAAACTGTACAAATTAATAAAGGTCAAAGAGTAACACAGCTTTTACTTTTACCTTACTATCAGACAAGGAAAAACTTGACTTCTCAATCTAAGAGCCACAAAACATTTGGATCTAGTGATCTAGCCTTTTGGGTGCAGGAAATTACAGTTCCAAGGCCTTTAAAAGATCTTTTAATTCAAGAGAATAAAACGCCAGGGCTATTAGACACAGGAACAGACGTCTCTTAACATTGCTGGGAAAGACTGGCCCAGCTCCTGGCCAACACATAATACTGAAAATGAGTTGGTGGGATTAGAGAAAGTGGTATGTGGGGTGGAGATGCTGTACAGGTGGTACATTTAACAATACTTTATATATTGTTATAAATACATAATATAAATGTATTTGCCTAATTACAGTTTGCCTAATTAGGTATGGGTATAAATAAAATATAATAAAGGTACACCTAATTCTATTTATAGATCTATACTTAATTAATTTGTATATAAATTAATATGTATACTATATACACACACATATATATCTACTGTATAATTAAATATATATGGCAGTAATATAATGTGTGTGTGGCTGATATTAATTGGTATGGATTGATGTGCTGTGATGATATATGTTCTATATACTGTATAATTATAAATGTGTGACATGTATTATTACAGTATATTGGTTTGTGTTGGTTGGTATTAGCTGTGTATGTGTTGTATTGTTGTAATATATATTAATTAATATATTAATTATAAAGATTAATTCAAGTATATTGATTTATATATATTATATGTCAATAACTTTATACTTGTTGCCATATATAAATACATATATAAATGCATTTTGCATTTAGGTCTATCTGTATACCTGTATACCAAAATGAGATAAGGAGGTTATACATTTATTACTTAAATTTATACAGAGACCTAAACTAAACATTAGACCTAAATTAACATATCCATAGGGAAACAGCTAGACAAATAGTGAAGTTATGTTCCAATTGTAATTAATCACTTAAACGTAAACACACGGGGGCAGACTACAATGATGAGACACTAGATGCCTGAATTACAGGCTACGACTCGGCCCCTGGTCAAGTAAAAAGGCCTCCTTACGGGAGAGTGAAAAAGGCCAGATGTGTTGCTAACTTGTGGGAGAGGGTATGCTTGTATATTTCTACAGAATGCAGATTCTCCGGTTTGGATCTCAGACAAATTCGTCATGTCACATTCCCCAAAGACCAGGTTCGCGGCGCGCGCACTCGCTCGCTCCCCCTCCCCCAGCCAGCTCTCGCCTCCGCGCCACCAGCAGCGCCTCGCACCCACCTCTCTGCACCCCGTGACCTAGAGCAAAGAAGTCTGTGCAGCGAGTGAGGGCCAGAGAGGAAAGCGCGCCCGCGGAGTGCCGTCCAGACCAGCGTGGCCCCACCGGCGAGAGGGGACCGCCCTGAGCCCAAGCGGTGGCGGCTAGCCCTAAACCACGAACCCTGCCCCTCCGCCCACCATAGGCGCCTTGGCCCACAGCCTGCCGCTCGCGTTCTGCTTCCTGATGCTGGGGACACTGCTCCCCTGGGCTGATGCCTACAGCTGCTCCCTGGTTCATCTTGTTTAAACCCTCAATATAATGTTTGCTCCTTTGTAATGCTACAACATCCACCTTATCTTATGATGTAACCACTTATTGAATTATGGTCTTGCTGTATTACAACAACTACAGGATTTAATGCAAACACGACGGTTTGTGGGCTTACTTATCTTGGGAACAGCAGCTTTGATAAGTGCAATCACTTCTGTTACTGTGGCAGCAATATCATTGACTCAACAAGTACATACTGCTCAATATGTTGATTCTATGTCCAAAAATGTTTCTTTAACATTGGCAACACAGGAAGCTATAGAGAGAAAATTAGAAATGAGGGTAGACGCCCTAGAGGAAGCAGTAATACATATTGGGACTGAATTGCAGGCTTTAAAGGTGAAAATGGCATTGTCTTGTCATGCTGACTATCGGTGGATATGTGTAACACCCCTGAAAGTAAATGAGACAGATTTTGAATGGGAAAAGATTAAAAACCATATTTCAGGTATCTGGAAGAGCTCTGACATTGGTTGAGACGTAGGGAAACTTCACTATCAAATAGCAACCATGGAGCACTCCCGATTAGATTTTACTGCTGCTGGAACAGCAAATGATTTCTTCCATACTTTCCCTAACTACATCTCAGGAAAGAATATTCTGTCTAATGTTTTTAGCTATGCTGCGGTGGCTGCTTTAATTCTGCTTCTCATAATCATTCTTCCTTGTATTGTCAGGATTCTTCGGCAGAGTATTCAGAGGCTCGCGACTGAGCTACATCTGGCTGTTTTAAGAAATAAAAAACGGGGAGATGCCGGGAGCCGGCGAGAGACATTCCACTCGTGACAAAGGTCATGAGGAAGGAGGCTGGGCATACACAAAGGCGGGATCGAGCCTCGGGAGTCCTCCCGGATATTCTTGAGCATCTACCCCCCAAAACCAGAGTCTGCCTTCTTTATTGCTTTGTGCTCTCCCCTCTGACTTTACTAGGGGGCTGTCCCCCACCACCATCTCACTCTCTCTGTCAAAGAGCTAACTTACAGCTCCAATTAATAAAGTTCCTGGGCAATTAGGAGTGTTTAAATCCAAACACGTCAGATGGCTCTCTAACTCGCCTGACAAGTTTACCCGGTCTCCTACAGCAATGCATACAATTGTTTACAGTCTCCAAGCCTCGAGAGGCACGGGAAGCTTAAGATATTCAAATAGCTTAGAGCCTCTCAGAGAGTTAGAAACTGTCAGAATAAAACTAGTAAAAGATTTCATTGATGAACCAATGCTTGTTGCCAAGTTTCCACATCCCCTGAATTGTATCCTTGAATGTGTATTAATTAATATAGTTGGTATGTAGAAGAAATAAGTAGTGGCCTTGGTGTTACTAACTTTAGACCCTTAAGGTAATAAATTATTTCCTTTGTTGTAAGCCCATTACACATCTGCCCTATAGGAATGCAATTTTATCTTCGAAAGATGGGGCCAAACCTTAAAATAATTACTCTTAGAGAAAATAAGTCTTACGGTTGATAAGTCTTTGTCAAGAGTCATAAAATGTTAATAGGTCTTCTGGCTAGAAGATGATGTAAATCACCTAAACCATTTGTATACGATACATTTGCAGGACAGAAACTCTGGTTTTTGATAAGGATCAAAGGCTGCTGTCTTTGCATCCCCATTATCCTCTATGTGTAACTTAGGGTATAAAAACCCCTGTTGAAAATAAAGCTACGGGCCTTGATTGCCAACGCTTAGTCTCCTAATGTCATTCTTCCCCTCAATTTTCAGATGAGTGTCCATCTGGAGCGCGGATATCCTCTGCGACCATTTATTTGCCTGGGCTTCGAAGACCACTTGAGAAGGTGTCTAAGGTGGGGCACTTTTCGCTATTCGAGAGGGAGCCTGCGGCCTCCGTGGTCAGAGCTAACCTGGTGTCACGGGTTATACTGATTTTCCGCATAAACCAAGCTACTCAGCTTCTTTTCTCCACTAAATTTTCCTACTGAGCTATCCTCATTCTATTACTCTTTATATCTTCGATAAATAAATCAATAGGTCGCCTACTCTGTCTCCCCTTCGAAAACCCTGGACCAGCCGAGGCTGGACCTTGTCAGAAGAGGGCCTCATCTCGATTTGAAGCAGGAACCTCAGGGTTGCTCTCCATTTCTGACTCTGAACACAGAGTCCCTACAGAGTTAGGACAGGAGAGTCAGGCCTCGTCTTGTGTGGAGGAATGGAACTCCACTGGACTCTCGAGTTGTTCACCGGATAACAGGCCACTTGTCGAGCTGTGTGTGGAACCTGCGGTTTTATCCGGACGATGCATGGGGGTGTCAGTTCCCCTTCGTTTTTTGCCTTCATACACAGGGTTGCCTTCGAAGAGGTATCCAGCCTTCAGATTCTTATCAAGAGCAGACCAGGAAATCAGTGTCTTTCGGCATGTGGCACCACCCACAAGCCTACGTCTCGAATTTCTTCTTGAGACGGACCTCAACCTGAGGTGCACCAGGAAGGTCGGTAACCCTTTCAGACAAAGCAAGTGAATCGACCCTCTTGTCCCGATCAGGAGGGGAGAAGGGGCTCAGATGAAGTGGTGCCGGGAACCTCGATGTTCCCCTCGAGTAAAACTGGGATGTCGGGGAACTTTTGGAGTCACATCAAAGGTGCTAAGTACCGTTTCAAACTTCAAGACGGAACGTGAGACTTCTCTTGAGATGCTGTAGCTGGCAAGGGCCTCATCTTGTGGTGACGGGTTAACCACGTCGTTTTTCTCGAGTTGTGGCGGGATTCTCGAGTTAGGTCAGGAAATTCAGGCTTCCTCTTGTGTTGGCCCAGGGAAGTCCAGTCTTCCATTCGAGTTGCGAGGGAGAGCTAGGGATTGCGCTTTAGTTACTGCAGGGCAAAAGAGACCTTATCTAGGCTTGTGTCCAGGACATAATGTTCGTCTCCAGGGGGGACAGGGATCTCGGGGTTGCTCTCCTGATGCACCTGGGGAGTCAGTCCTTGTCTCGAGGGGAAGCAAAGGACTCCGCTCTCCTCTCGAGTTGCGACGGGTATCTCTTGGAGCCCACTGAGTGGCCTAAAGGGAGTCAAGCCTCCTGTGGAGTTTGGAAAGAGGACTCGTGATTGCTCTCCAGGCCATGCAGGAAAAGAAGGCCATCATCTCGCGATGAAGGGGGCGTCTCGTGGGTTTTCTCGAGCTGCAGCGCCAGTGTGGGGTTTCTCATGAGGTACTACGGGGAGCTCAGGGAGCCTCTCATGTGGCGCTTGGGAAGTCAGGTCTCCATGCGCATTGCGAGGGGGAGCGCGTCATTGCTGTAGAGTCTTGGAAGGTGTATCGGGCCTCAAGAACCGTTAAAGAAGGACTTTCAAGGTGTTTCTTGGGTCACGGCAGTAAACCCTGGGTTCCCTCGACTAGTGCCGGTGGCCTCAGGGAGCTTCTCAGTGTGCCTCTGAGAAGTCAAGGATACCCTGGAGTTGGGAGGGCCCTCTCGGGACTCCACTGGGTTTGGTGCAATAGAAGAGGGCCTCATCTCGAGTGGAGGCAGGAACCTCAGGGTTCGTCTCCATTTCTGACTCTGATCGCAGGGTCCCTGCAGAGTTGGGACAGGAGAGTCAGGCCTCGTCTTGTAAGGAGGAATGGAACTCCGCTTGCCTCTCGAGTTATTCACGGGGTGACAGGCAACTTGTTGAACTGTGTTTGGAATCTGCGGGTTTTTCCGGACGATGCACGAGGGTGTCAGTGCCCCTTCGTGTTGTGGCTTCTTCCACAGGGTTGCCTTTCAAGAGGTGTCCGGGCATCGGGTTCTTATCAAGAGTGGACCGGGGAATCGGGGTCTTTCAGCATGTGTTACCACCCATGAAGCTACGTCTCAAATATTCTCGTTAGACCGGCCTCATCCTGAGGTGCGCTGGGAAGGTTGGGAACCCCTTCCAGACAAAGCACGGGAGTCGACCCTCCAGTCGCAATCAGGAGGGGAGAAGTGGCTCAGATGAAGTCATACCGGGAACCTCGGTGTTCCCCTCGAGAGAGACCAGGGTGTCGGGGAACTTTTGGAATCGCATCAAGGGTGCCAAGTTTTCACACTTGAAGTGTGAAAACACTTCAAGAAGAAACCTGGGACTTCTCTTTAGACGCTGTAGCGGGCAAGGGCCTCATCTTGCGATGACAGGTTAACCATGTGGTTTTTCTCGAGTTTCGGCGGGATTCTCGAGTTACGATGGGGAATTCAGGCTTCCTCTTGTGTTGGCCCAGGGAAGTCCAATCTTCCATTGGAGTTGCGAGAGAGAGCTAGGGATTGCTCTCGAGTCACTTCAGGGCAAAAGAGACCTCATCTAAGCTTGTGTCCGGGACCTAATGTTCCTCTCCAGGGGCGACAGAGATCTCGGGGTTGCATTTTAGACGCACCCGAGGAGTCAGACCTCATCTCGAGAGGAAGGAAAGGACTCTGCTCTGCTCTCGAGTCCCGACGGGTATTTCTTGGAGACCACTGAGTGGCCTAAAGGGAGTCAAGCCTCCTGTGGATTTTTTTTTTAATTTTATTTTATTTTTAAACTTTACATAATTGTATTAGTTTTTCCAAATATCAAAATGAATCCGCCTCAGGTATACATGTGCTCCCCATCCTGAACCCTCCTCCCTCCTCCCCCCCCCATAGCATCCCTCTGGGTCGTCCCAGTGCACTAGCCCCAAGCATCCAGTGTCATGCATCAAACCTGGACTGGCAACTCTTTTCATACATGATATTTTACATGTTTCAATGCCATTCTCCCAAATCTTCGCACCTTTTCCCTCTCCCACAGAGTCCATAAGACTCTTCTATACATCAGTGTCTCTTTTACTGTCTCGTACTCAGGGTTATTGTTACCGTCTTTCAAAGTTCCATATATATGCGTTAGTATACTGTATTGGTGTTTTTCTTTCTGGCTTACTTCACTCTGTATAATAGGCTCCAGTTTCATCCACCTCATTAGAACTGACTCATTCTATTCTTTTTAATGGCGGAGTAATACTCCATTGTGTATATGTACCACAGCTTTCTTATCCATTCATCTGCTGATGGACATCTAGGTTGCTTCCATGTCCTGGCTATTAGAAACAGTGCTGCGATGAACATTGGGGTACACGTGTCTCTTTCCCTTCTGGTTTCCTCAGTGTGTATGCCCAGCAGTGGGATTGCTGGATCATAAGGCAGTTCTATTTCCAGTTTTTTAAGGAATCTCCACACTGTTCTCTATAGTGGCTGTACTAGTTTGCATTCCCACCAACAGTGTAAGAGGGTTCCCTTTTCTCCACACCCTCTCCAGCATTTATTATTTGTAGACTTTTGGATTGCAGCCATTCTGACTGGCGTGAAATGGTACCTCATAGTGGTTTTGATTTGCATTTCTATGATAATGAGTGATTTTGAGCATCTTTTCATGTGTTTGTTAGCCATCTGTATGTCTTCTTTGGAGAAATGTCTATTTAGTTCTTTGGCCCATTTTTTGATTGGGTCATCTATTTTTCTGGAGTTGAGCTGTAGGTGTTGCTTGTATATTTTTGAGATTAGTTGTTTGTCAGTTGCTTCATTTCCTATTATTTTCTCCCATTCCAAAGGCTGTCTTTTCACCTTGCTAATAGTTTGCTTTGATGTGCAGAAGCTTTTAAGGTTAATTAGGTCCCATTTGTTTATTTTTGTTTTTATTTCCAATATTCTGGGAGGTGGGTCATAGAGGATCCTGCTGTGATGTATTTCAGAGAGTGTTTTGCCTATGTTCTCCTCTAGGAGTTTTATAGTTTCTGGTCTTACGTTTAGATCTTTAATCCATTTTGAGTTTATTTTTGTGTATTGTGTTAGAAAGTGTTCTAGTTTCATTCTTTTACAAGTGGTTGACCAGATTTCCCAGCACCACTTGTTAAAGAGATTGTCTTTAATCCATTGTATATTTTTGCCTCCTTTGTCAAAGATAAGGTGTCCATATGTGTGTGGATTTATCTCTGGGCTTTCTATTTCGTTCCACTAATCTATATTTCTGTCTTTGTGCCAGTACCATACTGTCTTGATAACTGTGGCTTTGTAGCGGAGCCTGAAATCAGGTAGGTTGATTCCTCCAGTTCCATTCTTCTTTCTCAAGATCGCTTTGGCTATTCGAGGTTTTTTGTATTTCCATACAAATTGTGAAATTATTTGTTCTAGCTCTGTGAAGAATACTGTTGGTAGCTTGATAGGGATTGCATTGAATCTATAAATTGCCTTGGGTAGTATACTCATTTTCACTATATTGATTCTTCCAATCCATGAACATGGTATATTTCTCCACCTATTAGTGTCCTCTTTGATTTCTTTCACCAGTGTTTTATAGTTTTCTATATATAGGTCTTTAGTTTCTTTAGGTAGGTATATTCCTAAGTATTTTATTCTTTCCGTTGCAATGGTGAATGAAATTGTTTCCTTGGATGTTGAATTTTGTCAAAGGCTTTCTCTGCATCTATTGAGAAAATCATATGGTTTTTATTTTTCAATTTGTTAAGGTGGTGTATTACATTGATTGATTTGCGGATATTGAAGAATCCTTGCATCCCTGGGATAAAGCCCACTTGGTCATGGTGTATGATCTTTTTAATGTGTTGTTGGATTCTGATTGCTAGAATTTTGTTAAGGATTTTTGCATCTATGTCATCAGTGATATTGGCCTGTAGTTTTCTTTTTTTGTGGGATCTTTGTCAGGTTTTGGTATTAGGCTGATGGTGGCCTCATAGAATGAGTTTGGAAGTTTACCTTCCTCTGCAATTTTCTGGAAGAGTTTGAGCAGGATAGGTGTTAGCTCTTCTCTAAATTTTTGGTAGAATTCAGCTGTGAAGCCGTCTGGACCTGGGCTTTTGTTGGCTGGAAGATTTTTGGTTACAGTTTCCATTTCCGTGCTTGTGATGGGTCTGTTAAGATTTTCTAGTTCTTCCCTGGTCCAGTTTTGGAAAGTTGTACTTTTCTAAGAATTTGTCCATTTCTTCCACGTTGTCCATTTTATTGGCATATAATTGTTGATAGTAGTCTCTTATGATCCTTTGTATTTCTGTGTTTTCTGTTGTGATCTCTCCATTTTCATTTCTAATTTTATTGATTTGATTTTTCTCCCTTTGTTTCTTGATGAGTCTGGCTAATGGTTTGTCAATTTTATTTATCGTTTCAAAGAACCAGCTTTTGGTTTTGTTGATTTTTGCTATGGTCTCTTTTGTTTCTTTTGCATTTATTTCTGCTCTAATTTTTAAGATTTCTTTCCTTCTACTAACCCTGGGGTTCTTCATTTCTTCCTTTTCTAGTTGCTTTAGGTGTAGAGTTAGTTTATTTATTTGACTTTTTTCTTGTTTCTTGAGGTGTGCCTGTATTGCTATGAACTTTCCCCTTAGGACTGCTTTTACCGTGTCCCACAAGTTTTGGGTTGTTCTGTTTTCATTTTCATCCGTTTCTATGCAAATTTTGATTTCTTTTTTGATTTCTTCTGTGATTTGTTGGTTATTCAGCAGCGTGTTGTTCAGCCTCCATATGTTGGAATTTTTAATAGTTTTTCTCCTGTAATTGAGATCTAATCTTACTGCATTGTGGTCAGAAAAGATGCTTGGAATGATTTCTATTTTTTTGAATTTACCAATGCTAGCTTTATGGCCCAGGATGTGATCTATCCTGGAGAAGGTTCCATGTGCACTTTAGAAAAAGTTGAGATTCATTGTTTTGGGATGAAATGTCCTATAGATATCAATTAGGTCTAACTGGTCTATTGTATCATTTAAAGTTTGTGTTTCCTTGTTAAATTTCTGTTTAGTTGATCTATCCATAGGTGTGAGTGGGGTATTAAAATCTCCAACTATTATTGTGTTAGTGTTAATTTCTCCTTTCATACTTGTTAGCATTTGTCTTACATACTGTGGTGCTCCCACGTTGGGTGCATATATATTTATAATTGTTATATCGTCTTCTTGGATTGATCCTTTGATCATTATGTAGTGACCTTCTTTGTCTCTTTTCACAGCCTTTGTTTTAAAGTCTATTTTATCTGATATGAGTATCGCTACTCCTGCTTTCTTTTGGTCCCTATTTGCATGGAAAATCTTTTTCCAGCCCTTCACTTTCAGTCTGTATGTATCCCCTGTTTTGAGGTGGGTCTCTTGTAGACAACATATGTAGGGGTCTTTTTTTTGTATCCATTCAGCCAGTCTTTGTCTTTTGGTTGGAGCATTCAACCCATTTACGTTTAAGGTAATTACTGATAAGTATGATCCCATTGCCATTTACTTTATTGTTTGGGGTTTGAATTTATACACCGTTTTTGTGTTTCCTGTTTAGTATTTGTTGGAGAGCTGGTTTGGTGGTGCAGAATTCTCTCAGCTTTTGCTTGTCTGAAAAGCTTTTGATTTCTCATTCATACTTGAATGAGATCCTTGCTGGGTACAATAATCTGGGCTGTAGGTTATTTTCTTTCATCATTTTAAGTATGTCTTGCCATTCCCTCCTTGCTTGAAGAGTTTCTATTGAAAGATCAGCTGTTATCCTTATGGCAATTCCCTTGTGTGTTATTTGTTGTTTTTCCCTTGCTGCTTTTCATATTTGTTCTTTGTGTTTGATTTTTGTTAATGTGATTAATATGTGTCTTGGGGGGTTTCGCCTTGGCTTTATCCTGTTTGGGACTCTCTGGGTTTCTTGGACTTGAGTGAGTATTTCCTTCCCCATTTTAGGGAAGTTTTCAACTATTATCTCCTCAAGTATTTTCTCACGGTCTTTCTTTTTGTCTTCTTCTTCTGGGACCCCTATGATTCGAATGTTGTAGCGTTTAATATTGTCCTGGAGGTCTCTGAGATTGTGCTCATTTCTTTTAATTCGTTTTTCATGTATCCTCTCTGATTCATTTATTTCTACCATTCTATCTTCGAATTCACTAATCCTATCTTCTGCCTCTGTTATTCTACTATTTGTTGCCTCCAGAGTGTTTTTAATTTCATTTATTGCATTATTCATTATATATTGACTCTTTTTTTATTTCTTCTAGGTCCTTGTTAAACCTTTCTTGCATCTTCTCAATCCTTGTCTCCAGGCTATTTATCTGTGATTCCATTTTAATTTCAAGATTTTAGATCCATTTCACTATCCTTACTCGGAATTCTTTATCAGGTAGATTCCCTATCTCTTCCTCTTTTGTTTGGTTTGGTGGGCATTTATCCTGTTCCTTTATCTGCTGGGTATTCCTCTGTCTCATCTTGTTTAAATTGCTGAGTTTGGGGTGTCCTTTCTGTATTCTGGCAGTTTGTGGAGTTCTTTACTGTGGCATTTCCTCGCTGTGTGTGGGTTTGTACAGGTGTCTTGTCAAGGTTTCCTGGTTAGGGAAGCTTGTGTCCGTGTTCTGGTGGGTGGAGCTGTATTTCTTCTCTCTGGAGTGCAATGAAGTGTCCAGTAATGAGTTATGAGATGTTTGTGGTTTTGGGGTGACTTTGGGCAGCCTGTATCTTGAAGCTCAGGGCTGCGTTCCTTTGTTGCTGGAGAATTGGCTTGGTATGTCTTGCCCTGGAACTTGTTGGCCCTTGTGTGGTGCTTGATTTCAGTGTCGGTATGGAGGCATTTGATGAGCTCCTGTCAATTAATGTTCCTTGGAGTCAGGAGTTCCCTGGAGTCAGGGTTTGGACTTAAGCCTCCTGCTTCCAGTTATCTGTCTTACTTTTACAGTAGTTTCAAAACTTCTCCTTCTATACAGCACCATTGATAAAACATCTACGTTAAAGAAGAAAAGTTTCTCTACTGTGAGGGCCACTCAGAAAGGTTCACAGCATTACATGGAGAAGAGAAGAGGGAGGAGGGAGTTAGAGGTGACCCAAATGAGATCAGGTGGAATCAATAGTGGAGAGAGTGGGCTGGCCAGTAGTCACTTCCTTATGTGCACTCCACAACTGGACCGCTCAGAGATGTTCACAGAGTTATACAGAGATGAGAAGAAGGAGGAAGGAGACAGAGGTGGCCAGAAGGATAAAAGGGGGGAATGAAAAGGAGGGAGACAGATCCAGCCAGTAATCAGTTCCCTAAGTGTTCTCCACCGTCTGGAATACACAGAAATTCACAGAGTTGGGTAGAGTAGAGAGGGGTTAGGGAGGAGACACAGGCGACCCGGTGGAGAAAAAGGAGAGTCCAAAGGGAGAGAGAGCAGTCAAGCCAGTAATCTCGCTCCCTAGTGAAAAATGGGTACTGAAGATTGGGTTCTTAAAGGTACAAAATTGGTAACAAATACATAAAAGCAAAAATTAAAAATCTAGAGTAGAGTTTGGAATTTCAAAAATACGATGTTAAAGAAAAGAAGAAGGAAAAGAAAGAGAGAAAAAACGAACAAAGAAAAACAAACATGGTCGCAAAAATTATCAAGAAAATACAGGTACAAAATTGATAACTAATACCAAAAAGCAAAAATTAAAAATCTAGAGTAGAGTTTGGAATTTCAAAAATACAATGTTAAAAAAAAGGAAGAAGAAAACTAAAGAGAAAACAAACAAACAAAAACAAGCAATGTCGCAAAAATTATAAAGAAACTACAGGTACAAAATTGATATCAAATATCAAAAAGCAGAAATTAAAAATCTAGAGTACAGTTTGGAATTTCAAAAATACAATGTTAAAGAAAAGAAGAAAAAAAAAAAACAAAAAAACAAGGTCAAAAAATTATTATATATAGATATATATATATATATATATATATATATATGAAGTTTGCTGAAGAAGAAAAAAATAGGGTCTTTGTTTTGCAAAGTAATAGGTTATAAAATTGAAAATTAAATGAACAATAGAGAACTTAAAATTAAAAAAATTAAAAAAAGTAAGAATGATCATAAAAATATATCTAGGACTTTCTCTGGTTTTGTTGTGAGTATCGTGGGTTCGGTTCATTTTTGTCTAGTTCCTTGGTCCAACTTATATTTCTCAAGATCTATAGGCGCCTTCCTATGTAGTCCTAGTAACCACAGGGTTTTAATCTATTGCCTGTAGCTTCCAAGGCGTTTCCCTCTGTTATAGCTTCTTTTGTTTGCCTGTCTCTTCAGTGTCTGGTTTACGCCCTGACACAAAGGGGACGGTGGAGGACACTTTTTTTTTTTTAGGCTCACTTGTTCAGTTGCGCTGTGGGGAGGGAGGGAGGGAGTGATGCTGCAAACAAATAACACTGGCGTGCGCTCGCAGTGCCTCAGCCACACTGGGTCTGCCCCCGCTCACGGCACGTGTAGCCTCCCTGCCCACACTGCTCGGGCTCTAGGTTGTTCCACCGGGAACAATCCGAGGCTGGCCCTGGGCTTCATGCACCTCCCAGGTCCAAGCCGCTCAGGTTCAGGCACTCGGGTAGTCCTCAGAGGCACAGACTCGGTTGGGCCTGCGTTTTGCGCTCTTCCCAGGTCCGAGCAGCTCAGGTGATGAGGTGTTTGGCGAGCGCCAATGTTGTGACTTAACGCCTCCCCGCCACTCGGTTATCTGGGTGTAAAACAGGCACACCTTCTCAGGCAGATGTTGACCGTCCAGATCCCCAAGAAGTTTTAGTTAGCAAAGAAGGCTGCTTACAGTTTTATAGATAATGTCTCTCTGGGGCTGCGATTGCCCCCTTCTGGCTCTGGCTGCCTGTCACCGGAGGGGGAAGGTCTGCAGCCGGCTATCTCTGTTCAGTCCTTTGTTCCATGCGCGGGCCTGGCGGTGTCTTAGGTTAGGGCTGGCTTTTTGCGTGGTAGATATCCCAGAGTCTGGTTTGCTAGCCCAAGTTATTTCGTTCAGATAGTGCTCAGGGTATTCAGGCCAGATTCTTACTCTAAGCGATGCAGCCCGCGCCGCGCCTCCCTGCCCAGCCCCTGCTTGCTAATGGTGTGAGCAAGCGTCTGCACTGCTTTGCGGCTGGGGGAGTTACCGTAGGGCTTGCAATCTGCGAGTTTTAATTGTTTATTTATTTTTATCCCCCTTATGTTGCCCTTTGTGCTTCCAAAGCTTGGCAAAGATTTGGCAGTGAAAAGCTTTCCTGGTGTTTGGAAACTTTTCTCTTTTTAAGACTATCTTCCTGGGACGGAAATCCCTCCCTCCCTCTTTTGTCTCTTTTTTTGTCTTTTATACTTTTTCCTACCTACTTTCCAAGAGTTGGGTTCTTTTCTGGGTGCCTGATGTCCTCTGGCAGCATTCATAAGTTGTATTGTGGAATTTACTCGACGTTTAAATGCTCTTTTGATGAAATTGTTTGGGGGGGAAAGAGTTCTCCCCGTCCTACTCCTCAGCAATCTTGGCTCCTCTCTTGTGGAGTTTGGAGAGAGCACGCGGGATTGCTCTCCAGGCCATGCAGGAAAAGAAGGCCCTCATCTCGCGATGTCGGGGGAGTCTCGTGGTTTTTCTGGAGCTGCGGTGCCAGTGTGGGGTTTCTCACAAGGTACGACCGGGAGCTCAGGGAGCCTCTCGTGTGGTGTCAGGGAAGTCAAGTCTCCATACGAGTGGCGAGGGGGCGCACGTCATTGCTCTCGAGTCATGGTAGTGGAATCAGGGCTCAACGCAATGAAAAAGGACGCTCGAGGTCTTTCTCGGGTTGCGGCAGGAAACCCTGGGTTCCCTCGACTTGTGCCTGTGACCTCAGGTAGCTTCTCAGGGTGCCTCTGAGAAGTCAGGGATACTATGGAGCTGGGAGAGGCCTCTCGGGACTCCACTGGGTTTGCTGCAATGGAAGAGGGCCTAATCTCGAGATCAGGAAGGAACCTTAGGGTTCCTCTCCATTTCTGACTCAGATTGCAGGGTCCCTGCAGAGTTGGGACAGGAGAGTCAGGCCTCGTCTTGTGTGGAGGAATGGAACTCCGCTTGCCTCTCGAGTTGTTCAAGGAGTGACAGGCCACTTGTCGAGCTGTGTGTGGAACCTGCGGTTTTTTCCAGACAATGCACGGGGGTGTCAGTGCCCCTTCGTGATGTGCTTTCATCCACAGGGTTGCCTTTGAAGTGGTGTGCGGGCATCGGGTTCTTATTAAGAGCGGACCAGGAAATCGGGGTCTTTTGGAATGCGGCACCACACACGAGGCTACGTCTCGAATTTCCTCGTGAGACGGGCCTCATGCTGAGGTGCCCCTGGAAGGTCGGGAAAGCCTTCCAGACAAAGCAGGTTAATAGACCCTACTGTCGCGATCAGGAGGGGAGAAGGGGCTCAGATGAAGTGGTGCTGGGAACCTCGGTGTTCCCCTTGAGTGAGACCGGTATGTCAGGGAACTTTTGGGGTCTCATGAAGCTTGCCAAATACTGTTTCAAACTTCAAGATGAAACGTGGGACTTCTCTTGAGACGCTGTGGCGGGCAAGGGCCTCATCTTGTGATGAAGGGGAAACCACGTGGTTTTTTTCGAGTTGCGATGGGATTGTTGACTTACGACGGGGAATTCAGGTTTCCTCTTCTGTTGGCCCAGGGAAGTCCATTCTTCCATTCGAGTTGCCAGGGAGAGCTGGGTGGGAATTGCTCTCAAGTCACGGCAGGTCAAAATAGACCTCATCTATGCTTGTGTCCAGGACCTAATGTTCCTCTCCAGGGGCGATAGGGATGACGGGGACGCATTCCAGACTCACCCAGTGAGTCAGGCCTCGGCTCGAGGGGAAGCAAAGGATTCTGATATCCTCCTGGGTCGCAATAGGTATCTCTTGGAGCCCACTGAGTGGCCTCCAGGGAGTCAAGCCTCCTGTGGAGTTGGAGAGAGGACTCCGGATTGCTCTCCAGGCCATACAGGAAAGAAGGCCCTCAGCTCGCAATGACGGGGGCGTCTTGTGGGTTTTCTCGAGTTGGAGCGCAAGTATGAGTTTTCTCACGAGGTACGACGGGGAGCTCAGGGAGCCTCTCGTGTGGTGCCAGGAAAGTCAGGTGTCTATGCGTGTGATGAGGAGGAGCCCATAAATGCTCTCGAGTCATGGTAGGGAAATCGGGACTCAAGACGCGTTGAAGAAGGAGTCTCGAGGTCTTTCTCAGGTTGCGGCAGGAAACCCTGGGTTCCCTCGACTTGTACCGGTGACCTCAGGGAGCTTCTCAGGGTGCCTCTGAGAAGTCAGGCATACTGTGGACTTGGGAGGCGCTCTCAGAACTCCACTGGGTTTGGTGCAATGGCAAAGGTTCTCATCTCGAGTTGAGGCAGGAACCTAAGGGTTCCTCTCCATTTAAAACTCCGACCACAGGGTCCCTGAAGAGTTGGGACAGGAGAGTCAGGCCTCGTCTTGTGTGGAGGAATGGAACTCCACTTGCCTCTCGAGTTGTTCACAGGATAACAGACCATTTGTCGAGCTGTGAGTGGAACCTTCGGTTTTTTCCATAAGATGCATGAGGGGGTCAGTGCCCCTTCGTGTTGTGCCTTCATCCACAGGGTTGCCTTCAAAGAGGTGTCCGGACATCGGGTTCTTATCAATAGCAGAGCAGGAAATCGGGGTCTTTCAGAACGTGGCACCATCCATGAGGCTACGTCTCGAATTTCTTCATTAGACTGGTGTCATCCTGAGGTGTGCCGTGAAGATCGGGAACCCCTTCCAGACAAAGCAGGGGAATCGACCATCTTGTCACGATCAGGAGGAGTGAAAGGGCTCAGTTGAAGTCGTGCCGGGAACCTCGGTGTTCCCCTCGAGTGGGACCGGTGTGTCGGGAAACTTTTGGGGTCACTTCAAGGGTGCCAAGTACCGTTTTGCACTTCAATACGGACTTGGGGCTTCTCTTGACACGCTGTAGAGGGCAAGGGCCTCATCTTGGGATGACGGGGGAATCACGTGGTTTTTCTCAAGGTGCGGCGGGATTCTCGAGTTACGACGGGGAATTCAGGCTTCCTCTTGTGTTGGCCCAGGGAAGTCCAATCTTCCATTCGAGTTTCGAGGAAGAGCTGGGGTTTGCTCTTGAGTCACTGCAGGGCAAAAGAGACCTCATCTAGGCTTGTGTCCAGGACCTAATATTCCTCTCCAGGGCCGACAGCGATCTCGGGGTTGCATTCCAGACGCATCCTGGGAGTCAGAGCTCGACTCGAGGGGAAGCAAAGGACCCCGCTCTCCTCTTGAGTCACCGCAGGTGTCTCTTGGAGCCCACTGAGTGGCCTAAAGGGAGTCAAGCCCCCTGTAGAGTTTGGAGAGAGGACTCAGGATTGCTCTCCAGGCCATGCAGGAAAAGAAGACCCTCATCTCGCGATGACAGGGGCGTCTTGTTGGTTTTCTCGAGCTGCGGTGCCAGTGTGCGGTTTCTGACGAGGTGCGACGGGAAGCTCAGGGAGCCTTTCGTGTGGCACCAGGGAATTCAGGTCTCCATGCGCATGGCAAGGGGGAGCGCGTCATTGCTCTCGAGATATGATACGGGAATCGGGCCTCAAGACACGTTAAAGCAGGACTCTCAAGGTCTTTCTCGGGTTGCGGCAGGAAACCCTGGGTTCCGTCGACTTCTGCCGGTGACCTTAGGGAGCTTCTCAGGGTGCCTCTGAGAAGTCAGGCATACTGTGGATTTGGGACGGGCCTCTCGGGACTCCACTGGTTTTGTGGCAATGGAAAAGGGCCTCATCTTGAGTGGAGGCAGGAACCTCAGGCTTCCTCTCCATTTCTGACTCGGTGCGCAAGGTCCCTAGAGTTGTGACAGGAGAGTCAGGCATCGTCTTGTGTGGAGGAATGGAACTCCGCTTGCTTCTCGAGTTGTTCACGAGGTGACAGACCACTTGTGGAGCTGTGTGAGGAACCTGCGGGTTTTTCCGGAAGATGCACGGGGTGTCAGTGCCCCTACGTGTTGTGCCTTCATCCACAGGCTTGCCTTCGAAGAGGTGTCCAGGAGTCTGGTTTTGATCAAAAGTGGACCATGGAATCGGGGTCTTTCGGCATGTAGTATGGCCCTCGAGGCTACCTCTCGAATTTCCTCATGAGACCGGCCTCATCCTGAGGTGTGCCGGGAAGGTCGGGAATCCCTTCGAGACAAAGCAGTGGAATCGACCCTCCTATCGCGATCAGGAGAGGAGAAAGGCCTCAGATGAAGTGGTGCCGGAAACTTCAGTGTCCCCTCTAGTGCGATCGGTATATAGGGGAACCTTTGGGGTCGCATCAAGGGTGCCAAGTACTGTTTTGCACTTCAAGACGGAATGTGAGACTTCGCTTGAGACGCTGTAGGGGGCAAGGGCCTCATCTTGCAATACGGGGAACCACGTGATTTTTCTCGAGTTGCGGCGGGTTTCTCAAATTACAACTGGAAATTCAGGCTTCCTCTTGTGTTGGCTCAGAAAGGCCAATCTTCCATTCGAGTTGCAAGGGAAAGCTAGGGGTTGCGCTTGAGTCACTGCAGGGCCAAAGAGACCTCATCTAGGCTTTTGTCCAGGACCTAAGGTTCCTCTCCAGGGGCGACAGGGATCCAGGGTTGCATTCCAGACTCACCCTCGTAGTCAGGCCTCATCTCGAGGGGAATCAAAGGACACCGCTCTCCTCCTGAGTATCGACGGGTATCTCTTGGAGCCCACTGAGTGACCTAAAGGGAGTCAAGCCTCCTTTGGAGTTTGGAGAGAGGATTCGGGATTGCTCTTCAGGTCATGCAGGAAAGGCCCTCATTTCACCATGACAGGGGCGTCTCGTGGGTTTTCTCGAGCTGCGGCGCCAGTGTGGGGTTTCTCACGAGGTACGATGGGGAGCTCAGGGAGCCTCTCATGTGGTGCCGGGGAAGTCAGATCTTCATGCGCGTGGCGAGGGGGAGCGCGTCATTTTTCTCCAGTCATGGTAGGGGAATCGGGCCTCAAGACGCGTGAAGAAGGACTCGCGAGGTTTTTCTCAGGTTACGGCAGGAAACCCTGGGTTCCGTCGACTTATGCCCGTGACCTCAGGGAGCTTTTCAGGGTGCCTCTGAGAAGTCAGGGATACTGTGCAGTTGGGAGGGGCCGCTCCGAACTCCACTGGGTTTGGTGCAGTAGAAGAGGGCCTTATCTCGAGTTGAGGCAGGAACCTCATGGTTCCTCTCCATTTCTGAATCGGATCTCAGTGTCCATGCAGAGTTGGGACAGGAGAGTCAGGCCTCGTCTTGTGTGGAGGAATTTAACTCCTCTTGCCTCTCGAGTTGTTCACGGGGTGACAGGCCACTTGTCGATCTGTATGTGGAACTTGCGGGCTTTTCCAACGATGCAGGAGGGTGTCAGACCCCTTCGTTTTGTGCCTTCGTCCACAGGATTGCCTTCGAAGAGGTGTCCTAGCATTGGGTTCTTATCAAGAGCAGACAGGGAAATCGGGGTCTTTCGGCGTGTGGCACCAACCACAAGGCTACGTCTCGAATTTCCTCGTGAGACCGGCCTCATCCTGAGGTGCGCCGGGAAGGTCCGGAACCCCTTCCAGACAAAGCAGGGTAATCGACCCTCCCGTCGCGATCAGGAGGGGATAAGGGGCTCAGAACAAGCGGTGCACCGAACCTTGGTGTTCCCCTCGAGTGAGACCAGGGTGTCGGGGAACTTTTGTGCTAACATCAAGGTTGCCAATTATCGTTTTAAACTTCAAGATGGAACGTAGGGCTTCTACTGAGACGCTGTAGCTGGCAAGGGCCTCATCTTGCGATGACGGGGGAACCACGTGGTTTTCCTCGAGTTGCAGTGGGATTTTCGAATTACGACGGGGAATTCAGGTTTCCTCTTGTGTTGTCCCAGGGAAGTCCATTCTTCCATTCGAGGTGCGAGGGAGAGCAGGGGATTGCTCTCGAGTCACTTCAGGGCAAATGAGACCTCATCTATGCTTGTGTCTAGGACCTAATGTTCCTCTCCAGGGGCGACAGGGATCTCGGGGTTGCATTCCAGTCTCACCTGAGGAGTCAGGCCTGGTATATAGGGGAAGCAAAGAATTCCGCTCTCCTCTCGAGTCCCAACGGGTATCTCTTGGAGCCCACAGAGTGGCCTAAAGGGAGTCAGGCCTCCTGTGGAGTTTGAAGAGAGGCCTCGAGATTGCTCTCCAGGCCATGCAGGAAAAGAAGGCCTTCATCTCGCGATGACGGAGGCGTCTCGTGTGTTTTCTCGAGCTGGGGAGCCAGTGTGGGATTTCTCACGAGGTATGACGGGGAGCTCAGGGAGCCTCTCGTGTGGCGCCAGGGAAGTCAAGTCTCCATGCGAGTGGCGAGGGGGAATGCGTCATTGCTCTCGAGTCATGGTAGGGGAATCGGGATTCAAGATGCGTTGAAGGAGGATTTTCGAGGTCTTTCTCGGGTTGCGTCAGGAAACCCTGTGTTCCCTCGACTTGTGCCAGTGACCTCAGGGAGCTTCTAAGGGTGCCTCTGAGAAGTCGCGATACTGTGGATTTGGGAGGGGCCTCTCGGGCCTCCACTGTTTTTGGTGTAATGGAAGAGGGCCTCATCTCGAGTGGAGTCAGGAACCTCAGGGTTCCTCTCCATTTCGGACTCCGATCGCAGGGTCCCTTCAGAGTTGGGACCGGAGAGTCAGGCCTCGTCTTGAGTGGAGGAATGGAACTCTGCTTGCCTCTCGAGTTGTTCATGGGATGACAGGCCTCTTGTCGAGCTGTGTGTGGAACCTGCGGCTTTTACCGAATGATGCACGGGAGTGTCAGTGACCCTTCATTTTGTGCCTTCGTCCACAGGGTTGCCTTCGAAGAGGTGTCCGGGCATCGGGTTCTTCTCAAGAGTGGGCCGGGAAATCGGGGTATTTCGGCATGTGACACCACCCACGACGCTATGTCTCGAATTTACTCGTGAGACCGGCCTCATCCTTAGGTGCGCCGGGAATGTGGGAAACCCCTTCCAAACAAAGCAGGGGAATAGACCCTCCTGTCTCGAACAGGAGGGGAGAAGGTGCTCAGATGAAGTGGTGCGGGAACCTCGGTGTTCCTGTCGAGTGAGACCGGCGTGTCCGGGAACATTTGGTGTCGCATCAAGGGTGCAAAGTACCGTTTCGCACTTCAAGACGGAACGTGGTTCTTTTCTTGAGACGCCATAGCAGCAAGGGCCTCATCTTGGGATGACGTTGGAAACACGTGGTTTTTCTCGAGTTGCGGCGGGATTCTCGAGTTACGAAGGGGATTTCTGGCTTCCTCTTGTGTTGGTCCAGGGAAGCCCAATCTTCCATTCGAGTTGCGAGGGAGAGCTGGGGGTTGCGCTCGAGTCACTGCAGGGCAAAAGAAACCTCATCCAGGCTTGTGTCTAGGACCTAATGTTCCTCTCAAGGGATGACTGGGATCTTGGGGTTGCATTCTAGACTCACCCAGGAGTCAGGCGTCCTCTCGAGGGGAAACAAAGGACTTCTCTCTCTTCTCGAGTCGCGACGGGTATTTCTTGGAGCCCACTGAGTGGACTAAAGGGAATCAAGCCTCCTCTGGAGTTTGGAGAGAGGACTCGGGATTGCACTCCAGGACATGCAGGAAAAGAAGGCCCTCATCTCACGATGACGGGGGGGGTCTCGGTGGTTTTACCGAGCTGCAGCGCCTGTGTTGGTTTCTCAGGAGGTACGACGGGGAGCTCAGGGAGCCTCTTGTGTGGCGCCAGGGAAGTTAGGTCTCGATGCGTGTGGCGAGGGGGAGCGCGTCATTGCTCTCGAGTCATGGTAGGGGAATCAGGCCTCTAGACGCGTTGAAGGACTCTCAAGATCTCTCTCGGGTCTTGGCAAGAATACCTGGGTTCCCTCGACTTGTGCCGGTGACCTCAGGGAGATTCTCCGGGTGCCTCTGAGAAGTCAGGGATACTGTGGAGTTGGGAAAGACCTCTCGGGACTCCACTGGGTTTGGTGAAATGGAAGGGGGCCTCATCTCGAGGGGAGGCAGGAACCTCAGGGTTCCTCTCCATTTCTGATTCCGATCGCAGCCCCCTGCATAGTTGGGAGAGGTGAGTCAGGCCTTGTCTTGTGTGCAGGAATGGACCTCCGCTTGCCTCTCGAGTTGTTCACTGGGTGACAGGCACTTGTTGAGCTGTATGAGTAACCTGCGGTCTTTTCCGGACGATGCACGGGGGTGTCAGTGCCCCTTCGTGTTGTGGCTTCATCCACACTATCTTCGAATAGGTGTCTGGGCATCGCGTTCTTATCAAGAGCGGATCGGGAAATCGCGGTCTTTCGGCATGTGGCACCACCATCGAGGCTACGTCTCGAATTTCCTCGTGAGACAGCCTCATCTGAGGTGCGTGGAGAAGGTCGGGAACCCCTTGCAGACAAAGCAGGGGAATTGACCCTCCTTTCGCGATCAGGAGGGGAGAAGGGGCTCAGATGAAGTGGTGCCAGGAACCTCGGTGTTCCCCTCTAGTGCGACCCGTATGTCGGGGAACTTTTGGGGTAGCATTAAGGGTGCCAAATATCATTTCGCACTTGAAGACAGAACGTGGGACTACTCTTGAGACGCTGGAGCGGGCAAGGGCCTCATCTTGCAATGACGGGGGAACCACGTGGTTTTTCTCAAGTTGAGGCGGAATTCTCGAATTACTACTGGGAATTCAGGCTTCCTCTTGTGTTGGCCCAGGGAGGTCCAATCTTCCATTCGGGTTGCGAGGGAAAGCTGGGGAGTGCTCTCGAGTTACTGCAGGGCAAAAGCGACCTCATCTAGCCTTGTGTTCAGGACCCAGTGATCCTCTCCAAGGGCGACAGGGATCTCGGGTTTGCATTACAGACTCACCCGGGGAGTTAGGCCTCGTCTCGAGGGGAAGCAAAGGACTTGGCTATCCTCTCGAGTTGCGACGCGTATCTCTTGGAGCCCACTGAGTGGTCTAAAGGGAGTCAACCCTCCTCTTCAGTTTGGAGAGAGGACTCGGGATTGCTCTCCAGGCCATGCAGGAAAAGAAGGCCCACATCTCGAGATGACGGGGGCGTCTCGTGTGTTTTCTCGAGCTGCGGCGCCAGTGTGGGGTTTCTCACGAGGTACGACGGGGAGTTCAGGTAGCCTCTCGTGTGGCAACAGGGAAGTCAGGTCTCCATGGGCGGGGCAAGGGGGAGCGCGTCATTGCTCTCAAGTCAGGGTAGGGGAATCGGGCCTCATGACGGGTTGAAAAAGAACTCTCGATGTCTTTCTAGGGTTGCGGCAGGAAACCCTGGGTTCCCTTGACTTGTGCCGGTGACCTCAGGGAGCGTCTCAGGGTGCCTCTGAGAAGTCAGGGATACTGTGGATTTGGGAGAGGCCTCTCGGGACTCCTTTGGGTTTGGTGCAATGGAAGTGGGCCTCATCTCGAGTTGAGGCAGGAACCTCAGGGTTCTGCTCCTGACTTCCTGGAGGCCGGATGTGACTCAGATCGCAGGGTCCCTGTTGAGTTTGCTCAGGAGTGTCAGGTCTCGTGTTCTGCGGAGGAATGGAACTCCGCTTACATCTCAAGTTGTTCAAGGATAACACCACTTTTCGTGATGTGTGTGGAACCTGCGGGTTTTTCGGAGATGCACGGGGGCGTCAGTGCTCCTTCCTGTTGTGCCTTCATCCACAAGGTTGCCTTCGAAGAGGTGTCCGGGTATCGTGTTCTCCTCAAGTGCGGACCGGGAAATTGGGGTCTTTCAGCATGTTGCACCACCCACTAGGCTACGTCTCGAATTTTCTCGTGAGACCGGCCTCATCCTGAGGCACGCAGGAAAGTCCGGGAACCCTTTCCAAACAAAGCAGGGGAATCGACCCTCCTTTCGGGATCAGGAGGAGAGAAAGGGCTCAGATGAAGTAGTGCCGGGAACCTCGGTGCTCTCCTTGAGTGAAAGTTGGGTAACTTTTCGGGTTGCATCAAGGGTGCCAAGTACCGTTTCGCACTTCAAGACGGAACCTGGGACTTCTCTTGAGATGCTGTAGTGGGCAAGGGCCTCATCTAGCACTGACGGGGGACCCACGTGTTTTTTCTCGAGTTGCGGCAGGATTCTTGAGTTACGATGGGGAATACAGGTTTCCTCTTGTGTTGGCCCAGGGAAGTCCAATCTTCCATTCGAGTTGCAAGTGAGAGCTGGAGATTGCTCTCGAGTCACTGCAGGGCAAAATAGAGCTCATCTAGGTTTGTGTCCAGGACCGAGTTTTTCTCTCCAAGGGCGACAGGGATCTCGGGGTTGCATTCCAGACTCACCCGGGGAGTCAGGCCTCGTCTCGAAGGGAATGAATGGACTCCGCTCTCCTCTCGAGTCGCGACGGGTATCCCTTGGAGCCCAAGAGTGGCCTAAATGGAGTTAAGCCTCCTGTGGAGTTTGGAGAGAGGACTCGGGATTGCTCTCTAGGCCATGCAGGAAAAGAAGGCCCTCATCTCGCGATGACGGGGGCGTCTCGTGGGTTTTCTCAAGGTGCAGTGCCTGGTTGGGGTTTCTCACGAGATAGGACGGGGAGCTCAGGGAGACTCCTGTGGTGCCACGGAAGTCAGGTCTCCATGGACGTGGCGTGGGGGAGCGCCTCATTGCTCTCGAGTCATGGTAGGGGAATCAAGCCTCAGGACGCTTCGAAGAAGAACTCTCGAGGTCTTTCTCGGGGTGTGGCAGGAAACCCTGGGTTCCCTCGACTTGTGCCCATGACCTCAGGGAGCTTAGCGGGGTTCCTCTGAGAAGTCAGGGATACTGTGGAGTTGAGAGGGGCTTCTCGGGACATCACAGGGACTGGTGCAATTGAAGAGGACCTAATCTCGGATTGAGGCAGTAACGTCAGGGTTCCTCTCCATTTCTGACTCGGATAGCAGGGTCCCTGCAGAGTTGGGACAGGAGAGTCAGACCTCGTCTTGTGTGGAGTAATGGAACTCCGCTTGCCTCTCGAGTTGTTCACGGGATGACAGGCCACCTGTCGAGTTGTATGTGGAACCTGCGGTTTTGGGGGACGATGCACAGGGGTGTCAGTGCCCCTTCGTGTTGTGCCTTCATCCACAGGGTTACCTTCGAAGAGGTGACCGGGCATCGGGATCTTATCAATAGCGGACCAGGAAATCGGGGTCTTTCGGCATGTGGCACAACCCACGAGGCTACGTCTCGACTTCCCTCGTGAGACTGGCCTCATCCTGAGGTTCGCCGGGAAGTCTGGGAACCCCTTCCAGACAAAGCAGGGGAATCGACCCTCCTGTCGCCATCAGGAGGGGAGAAGAGGCTCAGCTGAAGCGGTGCTGGGAACCTCCATGTTCTCCTCGAGTGAGACCGGGGTGTCAGGGAAATTTGGGGGTCGCATCAAGGGTGCCAAGTACCGTTTCACACTTCAAGACGGAACATGGGACTTCCCTGGAGACGCTATAGCTGACAGGGGCCTCATATTTCGATGACGGAGGAGCCACGTTGTTTTTCTCCAGTTGCCGCGGGATTCTCGAATTACAATGGGGAATACAGGCTTCCTCTTGTGTTGGCCCAGGGAAGTCCAATCATCCATTCGAGTTGCGAGGGAGAGCTGGGGATTGCACTTGAGTCAATGCAGGACAAAAAAGACCTCATTTAGGCTTGTGTCCAGGACCGAGTTTTCCTCTACAGGGGCAACACGGATCTCGGGATCCCATTCCAGACTCACCCAAGTAGTCAGGCCTCGGCTCGAGGGCAAGCAACGGACTCTGCTCTCCTCTAGAGTAGCGACGTGTATCTCTTGGAGGCTACTGAGTGGCCTAAAGGGAGTCAGGCCTCCAGTGGAGTTTGGAGAGTGGACTCGGGATTGCTCTCTAGGTCATGTAGGAAAAGAAGGCCCTCATCTTACGATGATGGGGGCGTCTCGTGAGTTTTCTCGAGCGGCGGTGCCAGTGTGGGGTTTTCATGAGGTAGGACGGGGAGGGCAGGGAGCCTCTCGTGTGGCGCCAGGGAAGTTAGGTTTCAATGGGCGTGGCGAGGGGAATGCGTCATTGCTCTCCAGTCATGGTAGGGTATCGGGCCTCAAGACGCGGTAAAGAAGGACTCTCAAGGTCTTTCTCAGAATGCAGCAGGAAACCCTGGGTTCACTCGACTTGTGCCAGTGACCGCAGAGAGCTTCTGAGGGTGCCTCTGAGAATCAGGGATACTGTGGAGTTTTAGGGGCCTCTCGGGACTCCACTGGGTATGGCGCAATGGAAGAGGGCCTCATTTCGAGTTGATGCAGGAACGTCAGGTTTCATCTACATTTCTGACTCCGATCACACGGTCCCTGCAGAGTTGGGAAAGGAGAGTCAGGCCTTCTCTTGTGTGGAGGAACGGAACTCCGCATGCCTCTCTAGTTCTTCAAGGGATGACAGGACACTTGTCGATCTGTGTTTGGAATCTGCGTGTTTTTCCGTACCATGCATGGGGATGTCAGTACCCCTTCGTGTTGTGCATTCATCCACAGGTTTGCTTTCGAAGAGGTGTCCTGGCATCGGGTTCCTATTAAGAGCGGACTGGGAAATCGGGGTCTTTCCGCATGTGGCACCACCCACCAGGCTACGTCTCGAATTTCCTAGTGAGACCGGCCTCATCCTGAGGTGCGCCGGGAAGGTCGGAACCCCTTGCAGACAAAGCAGGGGAATCGACCCTCCTGTCTCGATCAGGAGGGGAGAAGGGGCACAGATGAGGTGATGCCGGGAACCTCGGTGTTCCCCTCCAGTGAGACCAGTGTGTTGGGGAACTTTTGGGGTCGCATCAAAGGTGCCAAGTACCGTATCGCACTTCAAGATGGAACGTAAGACTTCTTTTGAGACGCTGTAGCGGCAATGGCCGCATCTTGCGATGAAGAGGGAACGACGTGGTTTTTCTCGAGTTGTGGCGGGATTCTTGAGTTACAACGGGAAATTCAGGCTTCCTCTTCTGTTGGCCCAGGGAAGTCCAGTCTTCCATTCGAGTTGCGAGGGAGAGTTGGGGATTGCTCTCGAGTCACTGCAGGAAAAAAGAGACCTCATCTAGGCTTGTGTCCAGGACCTAATGTTTCTCTCCAGGGGCGACAGGGATCTCCGGTTCACATATCAGACACACCCGAGGAGTCAGGCCTCGCCTCGAGGGGAAGGAAAAGACTCCGCTCTCCTCTCGAGTCGCGACGGGTGTGTCTTGGAGTCTACTGAGTGACCAAAAGGGAGTCAAGCCTACTGTGGAGTTTGGAGAGAGGACTCGGGATTGCTCTCCAGGCCATGCTAGAAAAGAAGGCCGTCATGTCGCGAAAATGGGGGCGTCTCGTGGGTTTTCTCTATCTGTGGCGCCAGTGTTTGGTTTCCCACGAGGTATGACGGGGAGCTCAGGGAGCCTCTCGTGTGGCGCCAGGGAAGTCAGGGCTTCATGAGTGTAGCAGAGGGAGCGTGTCATTGCCCTCGAGTCATGGTAGGGGAATCAGGCCTCAAAATGCGTTGAAGAAGGACTCTTGAGTTCTTTCTATGGTGGCGGCAGTAAACCCTGGGTTCACTCGAATTGTGCTGGTGACCTCAGGGAGCTTCTCAGGGTGCCTCTGAGAAGTCAGGGATACTTTGGAGCTGGGACGCGTCTCTCGGGACTCCACTGGGTTTCGTGAAATGGAAGAGGTCCTAATCTCGAGTGGAGGCAGGAACCTCAGCGTTCCTCTCGTGACTTCACTGGCGCTGGTCTGATTCGGATCGCAAAGTCCCTGCAGAGTTGGGACAGGAGAGTCAGGCATCGTCTTGTGTAGAGGAATGAAACCCCACTTGCCTCTCGAGTTCTTCAGGGGTGACAAGCCACTTGTTGAGCTGTATGTGGAACCTGCGGGTTTTTCCGGACGATGCACGAGGGTGTCAGTGCCCCTTTGTGTTGTGCCTTCATCCACAGGGTTGCCTTCAAAGAGGTGTCCAGGCATCGGGTTCTTATCAAGAGCGTACCGGGAAATCATAGTCTTTTGGCATGTGGTACCACCCGCGAGCTACGTCTCGAATTTCCTCGTGAGTCTGGCCTCATCCTGAAGTGCCCCGTGAAGGTTGGGAAGCCCTTACAAACAAAGCAGGGGAAGTGACCCTGCTATCACGAACAGGAGGGGAGAAGGGGCTCAGATAAACTGGTGCCGGGAACCTCGGTGTTCACCTCGAGTGAGACCGATATTTCGGGGAACTTTTGGGGTCACATCAAGGGTGTCAAGTATCGTTTTGCACTTCAAGACGGAACGTGGGACTTTTCTTGAGAAGCTGTAGCGGGCAAGGGCCTCATCTTGTGATGACGAGGGAACCAAGTGCTTTTTCTCGAGTTGCGGCGGGATTCTCGAGTTACGAAGGGGAATTCAGGCTTCCTCTTGTGTTGGCCCAGGGAAGTCCAATCTTCCATTCGAGTTGTCAGGGAGAGCGGGGGATTGCTCTCGAGTTACAGAAGGGCAAAAGAGACCTCATCTAGGCTTGTTTCCAGGACCTAATGTTCCTCTCCAGGGGAGACAGGGATCTCGGGGTTGCATTCCAGACCCACCTGGTGAGTCAGGCCTTGTCTCGAAGGGAAGCAAAGGACTCAATTCTCCTCTCGAGTCGCGACGGGTATCTCTTGGAGCCCACTAAGTGGCCTAAAGGGAGTCAAGCCTCCTGTGGAGTTTGGAAAGAGGATTCGGGATTCCTCTCCAGGCCATGCAGGAAAAGAAGGCCCTCATCTCGCGATGACAGGGGCGTATGGTGAGTTTTCTCAAGCTGCGGCGTCAGTGTGGGGTTTCTCACGAGGTACGACAGGGAGCTCAGGGAGCCTCTCTTATGGCGCCAGGGAAGTCAGGTCTCCATATGCGTGGCGAGGGGGTGCGTGTCATTTCTTTAGAGCCATGGAAGCAGATTCGGGCTTCAAGACACGTTGAAGTAGGACTCTCGAGGTCTTTTTCCCATTGTGGCAGGAAACCCTGGGTTCCCTCGACATGTGCCGGTGACCTCATGGAGCTTCTCCGGGTGCCTCTGAGAAGTCAGGGGTACTGTGGAGTTGGGAGGGGCCTCTCTGGACTCCACTGGGTTTGGTGCAATGGATGAGAGCCTCATCTCGAGTGGAGGCAGGTACCTCATGTTTCCTCTCCTGGGTTTCCTGTCGCTGGTACTGACTCGGATCGCAGTTTCCCTGCAGAGTTGGTACAGAAAATCAGGTCTCGTCTTGTGTGGAGGAATGGAACTCCACTTGCCTCTCGAGTTGTTCACGGGCTGACAGACCACTTGTCGAACTGTGTTTGTAACCTGCGGGTTTTTCTGGACGATGCACGGTGTCAGTGCCCCTTCGTGTTGTGCTTTCATCCACAGGTTTTCCTTCGTAAAGGTGTCAGGGCATCACGTTCTTATCAAGAGCAGACCGGGAAATCGGGGTCTTTCGGCTTGTGGCACCACCCACGAGGCTATGTTTCGAATTTCCTCGTGAGACCTGCCTCATCCTTAGGCGCGCTGGAAAGGTCGGGAACCCCTTCCAGACATAGCAGGGGAATCGACACTCCTGTCGCGATCACGAGGGGAGAAGGAGCTCAAATGATGTGGTTCCGGGAACCTCGGTGTTCCTTTCGAGTGAGACCGGTATGTCGGGGAATTTTGAGATTGCATCAAGGGTGCCAAGTACCGTTTCGCACTTCAAGACAGAAAGTGGGACTTCTCTTGAGTCGCTGTAGCGGGCAAGGGCCTCATCTAGCGCTGATGGGGGAACCACGTGGATTTTCTCGAGTTTCGGCGGGATTCTCGAGTTACGATGTCGAATTCAGGCTTCCAATTGTATTGGCCCAGGGAAGTCCAATCTTCAATTCGATTTGCGAGGGAGAGCTGGCGATTGCGCTCTAGTAACTGCAGTGCAAAATAGACCTCATCTAGGCTTGTGTCCAGGACCGAGTTTTCCTCTCCAGGTGTGACAGGAACTCGGGGTTGCATTCCAGACTCACACGGGGAGTCAGGCCTCGTCTCGAGGGGAAGCAAAGGACTCTGCTGTCCCTTCAGGTCCTGACAGGTATCTCTTGGAGCCAACTGAGAGGCCTAAAGAGAGTCAAGCCTCCTGTGGAGTCTGGAGAGAGGACTCGGTTTTGCTCTCCATGCCAGGCAGGAAACAAGTCCCTCATCTCGTGATGACGGGGGCGTATCGTGGGTTTTCTCGAGCTGCGGTGCCTGAATGGGGTTTCCGAAAAGGTACGACGGGGAGCTCAGGGAGACTCTCTTCAGGAGTCAGGGAAGTCAGGTCTCCATGCACATGGCGATGGGGAGCGGGTCTTTGCTCTCGAGTCATGGTAGGGGAATAGGGCCTCAAGACGCGCCGAAGGACTCTCAAGGTCTTTCTCGGGTCGGAGCAGGAAACCCTGGGTTCCCTGGACTTGAGCCGGTGACCTCAGGTAGATTCTCAAGGTGCCTCTGAGAATTCAGGGATACTGTGGAGTTGGGAGGGGCCTCTCGCGACTCATCTGGGTTTGGTGCAATGGAAGAGGACCTCACCTCGAGGGGAGACAGGAACCTCAGGATTCCTCTCCGTTTCAGACTCTGACCGCAGGGTTCCTGCAGAGTTGGGACAGGAGAGTCAGTCCTCGTCTTGTCTGAGGAAGGGAAGCCCGCTGGACTCTCGAGTTGCACAGGGGGTCGCAGGCCCCTCGTCGAGCTGTGTGTGGAACCCGCGGGTCGTTGCGGACGATGCACGGGGGTGGCAGTGCCCCTTCGTGTTGTGCCTTCACCCACAGGGTTGACTTCGAAGAGGGGTCCGGGCCTCGGGTCCTTCTCAAGAGCGGACCGGGGAATCGGGGGCGTTCGGCATGTGGCACCACCCACGTGGATCATCTCGAATTTCTTCGTGAGACCGGCCTCATGCTGAGGTGCGCCGGGAAGGCCGGGAACCCCTTCCAGACCATGCGGGGGAATCGACTCTCCTGTCGCGATCAGGAGGGGAGAAGGGGCTCAGAGGAAGCGGTGCCGGGACCCTCGGTATTCCCCTCGGGGGACCCCGGCGTATCGGGGGACTTTTGGGGGTGGCAGGAAGGCTGTCAGGGACCGTTTCGCCCTTCAGGGCGGAACAGGGGACTTCCCTTGAGACGCCGTGGCGGGCAAGGGCCTCATCTTGCCAAGAGGTGGGAACCACGTGGTTTTTCTCGAGTTGCGGCGGGATTCTCGAGTTACGACGGGGATCTCAGCCTTCCCCTTGGGTTGGCCCTGGGAAGCCCAATCTTCCCCTCGGGTGGCGAGGGAAAGCTGGGGGTTGCGCTCGAGTCACTGCAGGGCCGAAGAGACCTCACCTAGGCGTGTGTCCGGGACCTAATATTCCTCTCCAGGGAAGGCAGGGATCTCGGGGTTGCATTCCAGGCTCCCCCGGGGAGTCAGGCCTCGTCTCGAGGGGAAGCCAAGGACTCCGCTCTCCTCTCGAGTCGCGACGCGGGTCTCTTGGAGCCCCCTGAGCGGCCTCAAGGGAGTCCAGCCTCCTCTTCCGTTTGGAGAGAGGACCCGGTATTGCTCTCCAGGCCATGCAGGAAAAGAAGGCCCTCAGCTCGCGAGGATGGGGGCGTCTCAGGGGTTTCCTCGAGCTGCGGCCCCCGTGGGGGTTTTCTCCCGAGGCACGACGAGGATCTCAGGGAGCCTCTCGTGCGGCGCCAGGGAAGTCAGGTCTCCATGCGCGTGGTGAGGGGGAGCGCGTCCTGGCTCTCGAGTCACGGGAGGGGACTAGGGCCTCGAGACGCGTTGAAGAAGGACTCTCGAGGTCTTTCTCGGGGGGCGGCGGGAAACCCTCGTTTCCCTCGCCTTCTGCCGGGGACCTTAGGGAACTTGCCAGGGTGCCTCTGAGAGGCGAGCGATCCTGTGGAGGTGGCGGGGCCAGTCGGGACTCCGCTGGGTCTGGCGCAACGGAAGAGGGCCTCACCTCGAGGGGAGGCAGGAACCTCAGGCTTCCTCTGCGTTTCGGACTCCGACCGCAGGGTCCCTGCAGAGTTGGGACAGGAGAGTCAGGCCTCGTCTTGTCTGAGGAAGGGAACCCCGCTGGCCTTTCGAGTTGCTCATGGGGTCTCAGGCCCCTCGTCGAGCTGTGTGTGGAACCCGCGGGTCTTTGCGGACGATGCACGGGGGTGGCAGTGCCCCTTCGTGTTGTGCCTTCACCCACAGGGTTGCCTTCGAAGAGGGGTCTGGGCCTCGGCTCCTTCTCAAGAGCGGACCGGGGAATCGGGGGCGTTCGGCATGTGGCCCCACCCACGTGGCTCGTCTCGAATTTCCTCGTGAGACCGGCCTCATCCTGAGGTGCGCCGGGAAGGCCGGGAACCCCTTCCAGACCACGCAGGGGAATCGCCTCTCCTGTTGCGATCAGGAGGGGAGAAGGGGCTCAGAGGAAGCGGTGCCAGGACCGTAGGTGTTCCCCTCAGGGGAACCCCGCATGTCGGGGGACTCTTGGGGGTCGCAGGAAGGCTGTCAGGGACCGTTTCGCCCTTCAGGGCGGAACAGGGGACTTCCCTTGAGACGCCGTGGCGGGCAAGGGCCTCATCTTGCCAAGAGGTGGGAACCACGTGGTTTTTCTCGAGTTGCGGCGGGATTCTCGAGTTACGACGGGGATCTCAGCCTTCCCCTTGGGTTGGCCCTGGGAAGCCCAATCTTCCCCTCGGGTTGCGAGGGAAAGCTGGGGGTTGCGCTCGAGTCACTGCAGGGCCGAAGAGACCTCACCTAGGCGTGTGTCCGGGACCTAATATTCCTCTCCAGGGAAGGCAGGGATCTCGGGGTTGCATTCCAGGCTCCCCCGGGGAGTCAGGCCTCGCCTCGAGGGGAAGCAAAGGACTCCGCTCTCCTCCCGAGTCGCGACGCGGATATCTTGGTGCCCCCTGAGTGGCCTCAAGGGAGTCCAGCCTCCTCTTCACTTTTCAGAGAGGACTCGTGATTACTCTCCAGGCCAGGCAGGAAAAGAAGGCCCTCACCTCGGAGGAAGGGCCATCTCAGGTGTTTCCTCGAGCTGTGACACCCGTGGGGGTTTTCTCCCGAGGCACGACAAGGATCTCAGGGAGCCTCTCGTGCGGTTCCAGGGAAGTCATGTCTCCATGCACATGGCGAGAAGGAGCGCGTCATTGTTCTCGAGTCATGGGAGGGGACTAGGGCCTCAAGACGCGTTGAAGAAGGACTCTCGATGTCTTTCTCGGGTTGCAGCGGGAAACCCTCGTTTCCCCCGACTTCTGCCGGGGACCTGAGGAAACTTCCCAGGGTGCTTCTGAGAGGTGAGGGACGCTGTGGATTTGGCGGGGCCTCTCGGGACTCCACTGGGTTTGTCGCAATGGAAGAGGTCCTCATCTCGAGTGGAGGCAGGAACCTCAGGCTTCCTCTCCAATTCTGACTCTGATGGTAGTGTCCCTGCAGAGTTGGGACAGGAGAGTCAGGCTATGTCTTTTCTGAGGAATGGAACTCCGCTTGCCTCTCGAGTTGTTCATGGGGTTTCAGGCCCCTTGTCAAACTGTGTGTGGAATCTGCAGGTTTTTCCAGACGATGCATGGGGGTTTCAGTGACCCTTCGTTTTGTGTCTTCATCCACAGGGTTGCCTTCGAAGAGGTGTCCGGGCATCGTGTTCTTATGAAGAGCGGACTGGGAAATCGGGGTCGTTTAGCATTTGGCACCACCCACGTGGCTAGTCTCGAATTTCCTCATGAAACCGGCCTCATCCTGAGGTGTGCCGCGAAGGTCATGAAACCCTTCCAGACAAAGCAGAGGAATCGACCCTCCTGTGGCGATCAGGAGGGGAGAAGTGGCTCAGATGAAGTGCTGCTGGGAACCTCGGTGTTTCCCTCAAGTGAGACAGGTATGTCGGGTAACTTTTGGGGTCGCATAACGCGTTCCAAGTACCGTTTCGCTCTTCAAATTGGAACGTGGGACTTCTCTTGGGGTGCTCCAGCGGGCAAGGGCCTCATCTTGGAATGACTGGGGAACCACTTGGTTTTTCTCTAGTTGTGGTGGGATATTTGAGTTACCACAGGGAATTCATGCTTCCTCTTGTGTTGGCCCACAAAAGTCTTATCTTCCATTCGAGATTCGAGGAAGAGCTGGAGGTGCGCTCTAGTCACTGAAGGCAAAAGAGACCCCACCAAGGCTTGTGTGCAGGACCTAATGTTCATGTCAAGGGGCGACAGGAATCTCGGGGTTGCATTCCAGACTCACCCTGGAGTCAGGCCTCGTCTCGAGGGGAAGCAAAGGACTCTGCTCTCCTCTCGAGTCGGACGGGTATGTCTTGGAGCCCACTGAGTGGCTTAAAGGGAGTCAAACCTCCTCTGGTGTTTGGAGGGAGGACACGGGATTGCTCTCCAGGGAATGCAGGAAATGAAGGCCCTCATCTCCCGATGACTGGGGCGTCTCGTACGTTTTCTCGAGCTGTGGCGCTAGTGTGGGGTTTCTCAGGAAGTAAGACTGGGAGCTCAGTGAGCCTCTCATGTGGTGCCAGGGCAGTCAGGTCTCTATGCACGTGGTGAGAGGGAGCCCGTCATTGTTCTCGAGTCATGGTAGGGGAATTGGGCCTGAAGACGTGTTAAAGAAGGACTCTCGAGGTCTTTCTTGGGTTGCAGCAGGAAACCCTGGGTTCCATCGACTTGTGCCAGTGACCTCAGGAAGCTTCTCAGCGTGCCTCTGAGAAGTCAGGGTCACTGTGGAGTTGGGAGGGGCCTCTCGGAACTCCACTGGGTTTGGTGCAATGGAAGAGGGCCTCATGACAAGTTGAGGCAGGAACCACAGGGTTCCTCTCCTGGCTTCGAATGCGCCGGATCTGACTCGGATCGCAGAGTCCCTGCAGAGTTGGGACAGGAGAGTAAGGCCTCGTCTTGTGTGGAGGAATGGAACTCCACTTGACTCTCGCGTTGTTCATGGGGTGACAGGCCACTTGTCGATTTGTATGTGGAACTTGCGGGTTTTTCTGGACGATGCACCGTGGTGTCTCTGCCCCTTCGTGTTGTGCCTTGTTCCACAGGATTGCCTTCGAGTTGGGTTCTGCCATCGGGTTCTTATCAAGAGCGAACCAGGGAATCGGGGTCTTTTGGCATGCCACACCACCCACGAGGCTATGTCTCGAATTTCGTCGTGAGACTGGCCTCATCTTGATGTGCACCAGGAAGGTCGGGAACGCCTTCCAGACAAAGCAGGGGAATCGAACCTCCTGTCGCGATCAAGAGGGGAGAAGAGTCTGAGATGAAGTGGTGCCGGGAAGCTCGGTGTTCTCCTCAAGTGAGACTGGTATGTCGGGGAACTTTTGGGGTCGCATCAAGGGTTCCAAGTAACTTTTCGCTCTTCAATACGGAACGTGGGACTTCTCTTGAGATGCTGTAGCGGGCAAGGGCCTCATCTTTCGATGACGGGGGAACCACATGGTTTTTCTTGAGTTCGGGCGGGATTCTCGAGTTACAACCGGGAATTCAGGCTTCCTCTTCAACTGGCCCAGGGAAGTCCAGTTTTCATTCGAATTGTGAGTTAGAACTGGGGATTGCTCTCGAGACACTGCAGGGCCAAATAGACCTCATCTAGGCTTGTGTCCAGGACCTAATGTTCCTCTGCTGGGGCGAAAGCGATCTCAGCATTGCATTCTCGACTCACCCGGGGAGTCAGGCCTCGTCTTGAGGGGAAGCCAAGGACACCGCTCTCCTGTCAAGTCGCGACGGGTATATCTTGGAGCTCACTGTGTGGCCTAAAATGAGTCAAGCCTCCTGTGGAGTTTGGAGAGAGGACTCAGGATTGCTCTCCAGGCCATACAGCAAAGGAAGGCCCTCATCTCGTGAGGACTGGGGTGTCTCGTGGGTATTCTCGAGCTGCGGCTCCAGTGTGGTGTTGCTCACGAGGAATAATGGGGAGCTCAGGGAGCCTCTCCTGTGGCGCCAGGGAAGTCAGGTTTCTATGCGCGTGGCTAGGGGGAGCGCGTCATTGCTCTCGAGTCATGGTAGGGGAATCGCACCTCAAGACGCGTTGAAGAAGGACTCTCGAGGTCTTTTACGGGTTGGGGCAGGGAACCCTTGGTTCCCTCGACTTGTGCCGGTGATCTCAGGAAGGTCTAAGGGTGACTCTGAGAAGTCAGGGATACTGTGCATTTGGGAGGGGTCTCTCGGGACTCCACTGGGTTCGGTGCAATGGAAGAGGGCCTCATCTCGAGTGGAGGCAGGAAACTCATGTTTCCTCTCCTGACTTCCCCTGGGCCAGATGTGACTCGGATCACAGTTTCGCTGCAGAGTTCGAACAGGAGAGTCAGGCCTCGTCTTGTGTGGGGGAATGGAACTCTGCTTGCCTCTCCAGTTGTTCACGGGGTGACAGGTCACTTCTCGAGCTGTGTGTGGTACCTGCGGGTTTCTCCGGACGATACCCAGGGGTGTCAGTGCCCCTAAGTGTTGTGCCTTCATCAAAAGGGTTATCTTCAAAGAGGTGTCCGGGCATCAGGATCTTATCAAGAGCGGACCGGAAAATCGGGGTCTTTCGGCATGTGTCACCATCCACGTGGCTATGTCTCGAATATCCTCGTGAGACCGGCCTCATCCTGAGATGCACCGGGAAAGGTGGGAACCCCTTCAAGACAAAACAGGGGAATCGACCCTCCTGTCCCGATCAGGAAAGGAGAAGGGGCCCAGATGTAGTGGTGCCGGGAACCTCGGTGTTCTCCTCGAGTCAGACTGGTGTGTCGAGGAACATTTGAGGGCGCATCAAGGGTGCCAATACCGTTTCGCACTTCAAGACGGAACGTGGGACTTCTCTTGAGACGCTGTAGGGGGCAAGGGCCTCATCTTGGGATGACGGGGGAACCACGTGGCGTTTCTCGAGTTGTGGCGGGATTCTCGAGTTTCGACGGGGAATACAGTCTTCCTCATGTGTTGAGGCAGGGAAGTCCTATCTTCCATTCGAGTTTAAAGGGAGAGCTGGGGATTGCTCTCGAGTCACTGCAGGGCAAAATAGACCTCATCTAGGCTTGTGTCCAGGACTTAATGCTCGTCTCTAGGGGCGACAGGGATCTTGGGGTTGCATACCAGACTCACCCGGGGAATCAGGCCTCGTCTCGAGGGGAAGCAAAGAACTCCACTGTCCTTTTGAGTCGCGATGGGTATCTCTTGGAGCCCACTGTGTGACCTAAAGGGAGTCAAGCCTCCTGTGCTGTTTGGATAGAGGACTCAGGATTCCTCTCCAGGCCATGCAGGAAAAGAAGGCCCTCATCTCGCGATGATGGCGGCGTCTCGTGGGTTTTCTAGACTGCTGCGCTAGTGCCGGGTTTCTGACGAGGTACGAGAGGGAGCTCAGGGAGCCTCTCGTGTGGCGCCAGGGAAGTCAGGTCCCCATGAGATGGCTAGGGGGAGCTCGTCATTGCTCTCGAGTCATGGTAGGGGAATCGGGCCTCAAGACGGGTTGAAGAAGGACTCTCGAGGTCTTTCTCGGATCACTGCATAAAACCCAGGGTTCCCTTGACTTGTGCCTGCGACCTCAGGGAGCTTCTCAGAGTGCCTCTGAGAAGTCAGGGATACTGTGCAGTTTGGAGGGGCCTCTCAAGACTCCTCTGCATTTGGTGGAATGTAAGAGGGACTCATCTCAAGTTGAAGCAGGAACCTCAGTGTTCCTCTCCATTTCTGACTCAGATCGCAAGGTCCCTGCATGTTGGTACAGGAGAGTCAGGCCTCGTCTTTTCTGGAGGATGGGACTCCTCTTGCCTCTCGAGTTGTTCTCGAGGTGACAGGCCACTTGTCGAGCTGTGTGTGTAACCTGCCCGTTTTTCCGGATGATGCACAGGTGTGTTAGTGCCCCTTCGTGTTGTACCTTCATACTCAAGGCTGCCTTCCAAGAGGTGTCCGAGCATCGGATTCTTATCAAGAGCGGACCGGGAAATTGGAGTCTTTCAGCAAGTGGCACCGCCCACAAAGCTACGTATCGAATTTCCCCATGAGACCGGCCTCATCCTGAGTTGTGCAGGGAAGGTCGGGCCCCCTTGCAGACAAAGCAGGGGAATCGACCCACGGGTCACGATCAGGAGGGGAGAAGGGGCTTAAATGAAGTGGTGCCGGGAACCTCGGTGTTCCCCTTGAGTGAGACCGGCGTGTTGGGGGACTTTTGAGGTCGCATCAAGGGTGCCAAGTACCGTTTCGCATTTCAAGACGGAACCTGGGACATCTTTTGAAACGCTGTAGCGGGCAAGGGCCTCATCTTGCGATGACGGGAGAACCACGTGGTTTTGCTCGAGTTGCGGCGGGATTCTCGAGTTATGACCGGGAATTTTGGCTTCCTCTTGTTGGCCTTGAAATCCAATCTTCCATTCGGGTTGCGAGGGGGAGCTGGGGATTGCGCTAGAGTCACTGCAGGGCAAAAGAGACCTAATCTAGGCTTGTGTCCAGGATCTAACGTTGCTCTCCAGGGGCGACAGGGATCTCGGGTTTGCATTCCAGACTCATCCGGGGAGTCAGTTCTCACCTCGAGGGTAAGCAAAGAATTCCGCTCTCGTCTCGAGTCGCGATGGGTATCTCTTGGAGCCCACTGTGTGTACTAAAGAGAGTCAAGCCTCCTGTGGAGTTTGGAGAGAGGACTCGGGATTGGACTCCAGGCCATGCAGGAAAAGAAGGCCCTCATCTCGAGATGACGGTGGCGTCACGTGGGTTTTCTCGAGCTGCGGCGCCAGTGTGGGGTGTCTCATGAAGTACCACGGGGATCTCAGGGAGCCTCTTGTATGGCGCCAGGAAAATCCAGTATTCCATTCAAGTTGCAAGTTAGAACTGGGGATTGCTCTCCAGTCACTGCAGGGCAAAATAGACCTCATCTACGCTTGTGTCCAGGACCTAGTGTTCCACTACTGGGCCGACAGGGATCTCAGGGTTGCATTCTCGACTCACCCGGAGAGTCAGGCCTCGTCTTGAGGGGAAAAAAAGGACTCCGCTCTCCTGTCGAGTCGCGACGGGTATCTCTTGGAGCCCACTGCGTGGCGTAAAGGGAGTGAAGCCTCCTATGGAGTTTGGAGATGACTCGGGATTGTTTTCCTGGCCATGCAGGAAAAAAGGCCCTCATCTCGCGATGATGGGGGCATCTCGTGGGTTTTCTCCAGCTGCGGCGCCAGTATCAGATTTCTCACGAGGTACAACGGGGAGCTCAGAGAGCCTCTCGTGTGGTGCTAGGGACGTCAGGTCTCCGTGCGTGTGGTGAAGGGGAGTGCGTGATTGCTCTCGAGTCATAGTAGGCGAATCTGGCCTCAAGACACATTGAAGAAGGACTCTTGAGGACTTTCTCGGGTTGCGGCAGGGAACCCTGGGTTCCCTTGATTTGTGTCGGTGACCTCAGGCAACTTCTAAGGGTGCCTCTGAGAAGTCAGGGACACTGTGGATTTGGGAGGGGCCTTTCGTTACTCAACTGGGTTTGGTGCAATCGAAGAGGGCCTCATCTCGAATGGAGGCAGGAACCTCAGGGGTCCTCTCCATATCTGACTCGGGTCGCAGGGTACCTGCAGAGTATGGACAAGAGAGTCACGCCTCGTCTTCTGTTGAGGAATGGATTTCCCCTTGCCTTTCGAGTTGTTCACGGAGTGACAGGCCACTTGTTGAGCTGAGTGTGGAACCTGCGGGTTTTTCCGGACGATGCACGGAGGTGTCAGTGCCCCTTCGTGTTGTGCCTTCATCCACAGGGTTGCCTTCAAAGAGGTTTCCGGGCATCGGGTTCTTTTCAAGAGCGTACCGGAAAATTGGTGTCTTTCAGCATGTGGTACCACCCACGAGGCTACGTCTCGAATTTCCTCGGGAGACCGGCCTCATCCTGAGGTGCGCTGGGAAGGTCGGGAACCCCTTGCAGACAAAGCAGGGGAATCGACCCACCGGTCGCGATCAGAAGGGGAGAAGGGGCTCAGATGAAGTGGTGCCGGGAACCTCGGTGGTCCCCTCGAGTGAGACCGGTATGTCACGGCACTTTTGTGGTCGCATCAAGGGTGCCAAGTACAGTTTCGCACTTCAAGATGGAACGTGGGAATTCTCTGGAGATGCTGTAGCGGGCAAGGGCCTCATATTGCGATGACGAGGGAAACACGTGGTTTTTCTCGAGTTGAGGCGGGATTCTCGAGTTACAACGGGGAATTCAGGCTTCCTCTTGTGTTGGCCCAGGAAGTCCAATCTTCCATTCAACTTGTCAGAGAGAGCTGGGGGTTGCTCTCGAGTCACTTCAGGGCAAAGAGTCCTCATCTAGGCTTGGGTCCAGGATGTAATGTTCCTCTCCAGGGGCGACAGGGATATCGGGGTCGCATTCCAGTCTCACCCGGTGGGTCACACCTCGTCTCGAGTGGAAGGAAGCAAAGGACTCCACTATCCTCTCGAGTCGGGACGCGTAACTCTTGGAGCCCAATGAGTGGCCTAAAGGGAGTCAAGCGTCCTGTGTAGCTTGGACAGAAGGTTCACGCTTGATCTGCATACAATGCAGTTAAAGATGGCCCTCCTCTCGTGATGACGGGGGCGTCTCATGGGTTTTCTCGAGCTGCGGCGCCAGTGTGGGGTTTCTCACGAGATATGATGGGGAGTTCAGGGAGCCTCTCGTGCGGCGCCAGAGAAGCCTGACTCCATGCGTGTGGCCAGGCAGATCGCGTCATTGCTCTCGAGTCATGGGAGGGACTAGGACCTCAAGAGGCATTTAAGAAGGACTCTCAAGGTCTTTCTTGGGTTGGGGCGGGAAACACTCGTTTCCATCGACCTCTACAGGGGACCTTAGGGAACTTCCCAGGTGCCTCTGAGAGGTGAGGGATACTGAGGAGTTAGAGGGGCCTCTCGGGACTCCACTAGGTTTGACGAAATGAAAGAGGGCCTCATCTCGATTGGAGGCAGGAACCTCAGGCTTCCTCTCCATTTCTGACTCCGACCGCAGGGTCCCTGCAGAGTTGGGACAGGAGAGTCAGGCCTCGTCTTGTCTGAGTAACGGAACTCTGCTTGCCCCTTGAGTCGTTCAGGGGGTCTCAGGGCCCTTGACAAGCTGTGTGTGGAACCTGCGGGTGTTTCCAGAAGATGCATGGGGGTGTCAGTGCCCCTTCGTTTGGTGCCTTCCCCCACAGGGTTTCCTTCAAAGAGGTGTCCGGGCATCGGGTTCATTTCAAGAGCGGACCGGGAAATCGGGGTCATTCGGCATGTGGCACCACCCACGTGGCTCATCTCGAATTTCCTCGTGAGACCAGCATCATCCTGAGGTGCACCGGGAAGGCCGGGAACACCTTCCACACAAAGTAGGGGAATCGATTCTCCTGTCGCGATCAGGAGGGGAGATGGGGCTCAGATGAAGTGGTGCCGGGACCCTCGGTGTTCCACTCGAGGGAACCCGGCGTTTCAGGGAACTTTAGGGGTCGCATCAAGGGAGCCAAGTACCGTTTCCCACTTCAGGACGGAACATGGGACTTCCCTGGAGACGCTGTAGCGGGCAAGGGCCTCATCCTGTGAAGACGTTGGAACCACGTCGTTTTTCTCGAGTTGCATTGGGATTCTCAAAAACGACAGGAATTTCAGGCTTCCTCTTGGGTTGGCCCTGGGAAGCCCAATCTTCAATTCGAGTTGCGATGGAAAGCTGGGGGTTCTGCTCGAGTCTCTACAGGGCCAAAGAGACCTCATCGAGGCGTGTGTCCAGGACCTAATATTCCTCTCAAGGGAAGACAGGGATCACGGGTTTCCATTCCAGACTCCCCCGGGGGGTCAGGACTCGCCTGGAGGGGAAGCAAAGACTCCGCTTTCCTCTCAAGTCGCGACACGGATCTCTTGGAGCCCACTGAGTGGACTCAAGGGTGTCGAGCCTCCTCTTCAGTTTGGAGAGAGGACTCGCTATTGCTCTCCAGGCCAGGCAAGAAAGAAGGCCCTCATCTCGCGATGACGGGGGCGTCTCATGGGTTTCCTCAGGCTGCTGCGCCCATGGGGGTTTTCTCACGAGGCACGATGAGGACCTCAGGGAGCCTCTCGTGCGGCGCCAGGCAAGTCAGGTCTCCATGCGCATGGCGAGGGGGAGCTGGTCATCACTCTCGAGTCATGGGAAACGGCTAGGTCCTCAAGAGGCGTTGAAGAAGGACTCTCGAGGTCTTTCTCGGGTTGCGGCGGGAAACCCTTGTTTCCCTCGACTTCTGCAGGGGACCTTAGGGAACTTCCCACGGTGCTTCTGAGAGGTGAGGGATGCTGTGCAGTTGGCAGGGCCTCTCGGGACTCTGCTGGGTTCGGCGCAATGGAAGAGGGCCTCATCTCGAGGGGAGGCAGGTACCTCAGGCTTCCTCTCGGATTCGGACTCCGACTTCACGGTCCCTGCAGTGTTGGGACAGGAGAGTCATGCCTCGTCTTGTCTGAGGAATGGAATTCTGGTTGCCTCTCGAGTTGTTCCGGGAGTCTCAGGCCCCTTGTCGAGCTGTGTGTAGACCCTGCGGGTTTTTCCGGATGATGCACGGGGGTGTCAGTGCCCCTTCGTGTTGTGCCTTCACCCACAGGGTTGCCTTCGAAGAGGTGTCCGGGCATCGGGTTCTTATCAAGAGCGGACCGGAAAATCGGAGTCGTTCGGCACGTGGCACCTCACATGTGGCTAGTCTCGAATTTCCTCCTGAGACTGGCCTCAACCTGAGGTGCGCCAGGAAGGCCGGGAACCCCTTCCAGACAAAGCAGGGGAATCGACTCTCCTTTCGCGATCAGGAGGGGAGACGGGGCTCAGATGAAGTGGTGCCGGGACCCTCGGTGTTCCCCTCGAGGGAACCCAGCGTGTCGGGCAACTTTTGCGGTCGCATCAAGGGTGCCAAGTAGCATTTCGAACTTTAAGATGGAACGTGGGACTTCTCTTGAGACTCTAGCTGGCAAGGGCCTTATATTGCGATGAAGGGGGAACCACATGGTTTTTAAGACTTGAGGCTGAATTCTCGATTTACGATGGGAAATTCAGACTTCCTCTTGTGTTGACCGTGGGAAGACCAATCTTCCATTCAAATTGTGAGGGAGAGATGGAAGTTGCTCGAGTCACTGTAGGGCAAAATAGACCTCATCTAGGCTTGTGTCTAGGCCATAATGTTCCACTCCAGGGGTGACATGGATCTCGGGGTTGCATTCCAAACTCACCCGGGGAGTCAGGCCTCGTCTCCAGGGAAGCAAAGGACTCCGCTCTCCTCTCGAGTCGCACCGGGTATTTCTTGGACCCAACTGAGTGGCCTAAAGGGAGTCAATACTCCTGTGAAGTTTGGAGAGAGGACCAGGAATTGCTCTCCAGGTCAGGCAGGAAAAGAAGGCCCCCATCTCTCCTTGACGGGGGCATCTTGTGGTTTTTCTCGAACTGCGGCGCCAGTGTGGGTTTTCTCACGAGGTACGATGGGGTACTCAGGGAGCCTCTTGTGTGGTACTAGGGAAGTCAGTTTTCCTGCTTGTGGCGAGGGGAGCGCGTCCTTGCTCTGGAGTCATGGTAGGGGAATCGGGCATCAAGAGACGTTGAAAAAGGACTCTCCAAGTCTTTCTCGGGTTACTTCAGGAAACTCTGGGTTCCCTCGACTTGTGCCAGTGACCTCAGGTAGCTTCTCAGGGAGCCTCTGAGAATTCAGGGATACTGTGGTGTTGGGAGGGGCCTCTCGGGACACCACTGAGTTTGGTTCAATGGAAGAGGGCCTCTTCTCTAGTTGAGGCAGGAACCTCAGGGTTCCTCTCCATTTCTGACTCCAATTGCAGGGTCCCTGAAGAGTTGGGACAGGAGAGTAAGGCCTCGTCTTGTGTGAAGGAATGCAACTTCACTTGCCTCTCGAGTTGTTCACGAGGTGACAGTCCACATTTGGAGCTGTGAGTGGAATCGGCGGGTTTTTCCAGACGATGCATGGGGATGTCAGTGTCCCTTCGTGTTGTGCCTTCATCCACAGGGTTGCCTTCGAAGAGATGTCCGGGCGTCAGGTTCTTATCTAGAGTGGACCGGGAATTCGGGATCTTTCAGCATATGGCACCAACCATGAGGCTACTTTTCGAATTTCCTCATGAGACCGGCCTCATCCGGAGGTTCGCGGGGAACGTCGGGAACCCCTTGCAGACAAAACATGGGAATCGACCCTTCTGTCGTGATGAGGAGGGGTGAAGGGGCTCACAGGAAGTGGTGCCGTGAACTTTGGTGTTTCCCTCGAGTGAGACCGGTATGTCAGGGAACTTTGGGGGTCGCATCAAGGGTGCCAAGTACCGTTTTGTACTTCAGGATGGAACGTGGGACTTCTCTTGATACGCTGTAGCGGCCAAGGGCCTCATCTTGCGATGACGGGGGAGCCACGTGGTTTTTCTCGAGTTGCGGCGGGATTCTCGAGTTACGACGGGGATTTCAGGCTTCCTCTTGTGTTGGGCCAGGGAAGTCCAATCATCCATTCGAGTTTCGAGGGAGAGCTGGGGGTTGCGCTCGAGTCACTGCAGGGCCGAAGAGACCTCACCTAGGCGTGTGTCCGGGACCTAATATTCCTCTCAAGGGAAGGCAGGGATCTCGGGGTTGCATTCCAGGCTCCCCCGGGGAGTCAGGCCTCGTCTCGAGGGGAAGCCAAGGACTCCGCTCTCCTCTCGAGTCGCGACGCGGGGCTCTTGGAGCCCCCTGAGCGGCCTCAAGGGACTCCAGCCTCCTCTTCCGTTTGGAGAGAGGACCCGGGATTGCTCTCCAGGCCATGCAAGAAAAGAAGGCGCTCAGCTCGCGAGGACGGGGGCGTCTCAGTGGTTTCCTCGAGCTGCGGCGCCCGTGGGGGTTTTCTCCCGAGGCACGACGAGGATCTCAGGGAGCCTCTCGTGCGGCGCCAGGGAAGTCAGGTCGCCATGCGCGTGGCGATGGGGAGCGCGTCCTGGCTCTCGAGTCACGGGAGGGGACTAGGGCCTCGAGACGCGTTGAAGAAGGACTCTCGAGGTCTTCCTCGGGGGGCAGCGGGAAACCCTCGTGTCCCTCGCCTTCTGCCGGGGACCTTAGGGAACTTCCCAGGGTGCCTCTGAGAGGCGAGGGATCCTGTGGAGGTGGCGGGGCCCCTCGGGACTCCGCGGGGCCTGGCACAACGGAAGAGGGCCTCACCTCGAGGGGAGGCAGGAACCTCAGGCTTCCTCTCCGTTTCGGACTCCGACCGCAGGGTCCCTGCAGAGTTGGGACAGGAGAGTCAGGCCTCGTCTTGTCTGAGGAAGGGAACCCCGCTGGCCTCTCGAGTTGCTCAGGGGGTCTCAGGCCCCTCGTCGAGCTGTGTGTGGAACCCGCGGGTCTTTGCGGACGATGCACGGGGGTGGCAGTGCCCCTTCGTGTTGTGCCTTCACCCACAGGGTTGCCTTCGAAGAGGGGTCCGGGCCTCGGGTCCTTCTCAAGTGCGGACCGGGGAATCGGGGGCGTTCGGCATGTGGCCCCACCCACGTGGCTCGTCTCGAATTTCCTCGTGAGACCGGCCTCATCCTGAGGTGCGCCGGGAAGCCCGGGAACCCCTTCCAGACCACGCAGGGGAATCGCCTCTCCTATCGCGATCAGGAGGGGAGAAGGGGCTCAGAGGAAGCGGTGCCGGGACCCTCGGTGTTCCCCTCGAGGGAACCCGGCGTGTCGGGGGACTTTTGGGGGTCGCAGGAAGGCTGTCAGGGACCGTTTCGCCCTTCAGGGTGGAACAGGTGACTTCCCTTGAGACGCCGTGGCGGGCATGGGCCTCATCTTGCCAAGAGGTTGGAACCACGTGGGTTTTCTCGAGTTGCAGCGGGATTCTCGAGTTACGACGGGGATCTCAGCCTTCCCCTTGGGTTGGCCCTGGGAAGCCCAATCTTCCCCTCGGGTTGCGAGGGAAAGCTGGGGGTTGCGCTCGAGTCACTGCAGGGCCGAAGAGACCTCACCTAGGCGTGTGTCCGGGACCTAATATTCCTCTCCAGGGAAGGCAGGGATCTCGGGGTTGCATTCCAGGCTCCCCCGGGGAGTCAGGCCTCGTCTCGAGGGGAAGCCAAGGACTCCGCTCTCCTCTCGAGTCGCGACGCGGGTCTCTTGGAGCCCCCTGAGCGGCCTCAAGGGAGTCCAGGCTCCTCTTCCGTTTGGAGAGAGGACCCGGGATTGCTCTCCAGGCCATGCAGGAAAAGAAGGCCCTCAGCTCGCGAGGACGGGGGCGTCTCAGGGGTTTCCTCGAGCTGCGGCGCCCGTGGGGGTTTTCTCCCGAGGCACGACGAGGATCTCAGGGAGCCTCTCGTGCGGCGCCAGGGAAGTCAGGTCTCCATGCGCGTGGCGAGGGGGAGCGCGTCCTGGCTCTCGAGTCACGGGAGGGGACTAGAGCCTCGAGACGCGTTGAAGAAGGACTCTCGAGGTCTTCCTCCGGGGGCGGCGGGAAACCCTCGTGTCCCTCGCCTTCTGCCGGGGACCTTAGGGAACTTCCCAGGGTGCCTCTGAGAGGCGAGGGATCCTGTGGAGGTGGCGGGGCCCCTCGGGACTCCGCTGGGTCTGGCGCAACGGAAGAGGGCCTCACCTCGAGGGGAGGCAGGAACCTCAGGCTTCCTCTCCGTTTCGGACTCTGACCGCAGGGTCCCTGCAGAGTTGGGACAGGAGAGTCAGGCCTCGTCTTGTCTGAGGAAGGGAACCCCGCTGGCCTCTCGAGTTGCTCAGGGGGTCTCAGGCCCCTCGTCGAGCTGTGTGTGGAACCCGCGGGTCTTTGCGGACGATGCACGGGGGTGGCAGTGCCCCTTCGTGTTGTGCCTTCACCCACAGGGTTGCCTTCGAAGAGGGGTCCGGGCCTCGGGTCCTTCTCAAGGGCGGACCGGGGAATCGGGGGCGTTCGGCATGTGGCCCCACCCACGTGGCTCGTCTCGAATTTCCTCGTGAGACCGGCCTCATCCTGAGGTGCGCCGGGAAGGCCGGGAACCCCTTCCAGACCACGCAGGGGAATCGCCTCTCCTGTCGCGATCAGGAGGGGAGAAGGGGCTCAGAGGAAGCGGTGCCGGGACCCTCGGTGTTCCCCTCGAGGGAACCCGGCGTGTCGGGGGACTTTTGGGGGTCGCAGGAAGGCTGTCAGGGACCGTTTCGCCCTTCAGGGCGGAACAGGGGACTTCCCTTGAGACGCCATGGCGGGCAAGGGCCTCATCTTGCCAAGAGGTGGGAACCACGTGGGTTTTATCGAGTTGCGGCGGGATTCTCGAGTTACGACGGGGATCTCAGCCTTCCCCTTGGGTTGGCCCTGGGAAGCCCAATCTTCCCCTCGGGTTGCGAGGGAAAGCTGGGGGTTGCGCTCGAGTCACTGCAGGGCCGAAGAGACCTCACCTAGGCGTGTGTCCGGGACCTAATATTCCTCTCCAGGGAAGGCAGGGATCTCGGGGTTGCATTCCAGGCTCCCCCGGGGAGTCAGGCCTCGTCTCGAGGGGAAGCCAAGGACTCCGCTCTCTTCTCGAGTCGCGACGCGGGGCTCTTGGAGCCCCCTGAGCGGCCTCAAGGGACTCCAGCCTCCTCTTCCGTTTGGAGAGAGGACCCGGGATTGCTCTCCAGGCCATGCAGGAAAAGAAGGCCCTCAGCTCGCGAGGACGGGGGCGTCTCAGGGGTTTCCTCGAGCTGCGGCGCCCGTGGGGGTTTTCTCCCGAGGCACGACGAGGACCTCAGGGAGCCTCTCGTGCGGCGCCAGGGAAGTCAGGTCTCCTTGCGCGTGGCGAGGGGGAGCGCGTCCTGGCTCTCGAGTCACGGGAGGGGACTAGGGCATCGAGAGGCGTTGAACAAGGACTCTCGAGGTCTTCCTCGGGGGGCGGCGGGAAACCCTCGTGTCCCTCGCCTTCTGCCGGGCACCTTAGGGAACTTCCCAGGGTGCCTCTGAGAGGCGAGGGATCCTGTGGAGGTGGCGGGGCCCCTCGGGACTCCGCTGGGTCTTGCGCAACGGAAGAGGGCCTCACCTCGAGGGGAGGCAGGAACCTCAGGCTTCCTCTCCGTTTCGGACTCCGACCGCAGGGTCCCTGCAGAGTTGGGACACGAGAGTCAGGCCTCGTCTTGTCTGAGGAAGGGAATCCCGCTGGCCTCTCGAGTTGCTCAGGGGGTCTCAGGCCCCTCGTCGAGCTGTGCGTGGAACCCGCGGGTCTTTGCGGACGATGCACGGGGGTGGCAGTGCCCCTTCGTGTTGTGCCTTCACCCACAGGGTTGCCTTCGAAGAGGGGTCCGGGCCTCGGGTCCTTCTCAAGGGCGGACCGGGGAATCGGGGGCGTTCGGCATGTGGCCCCACCCACGTGGCTCGTCTCGAATTTCCTCGTGAGACCGGCCTCATCCTGAGGTGCGCCGGGAAGGCCTGGAACCCCTTCCAGACCACGCAGGGGAATCGCCTCTCCTGTCGCGATCAGGAGGGGAGAAGGGGCTCAGAGGAAGCGGTGCCGGGACCCTCGGTGTTCCCCTCGAGGGAACCCGACGTGTCGGGGGGCTTTTGGGGGTCGCAGGAAGGCTGTCAGGGACCGTTTCGCCCTTCAGGGCGGAACAGGGGACTTCCCTTGAGACGCCGTGGCGGGCAAGGGCCTCATCTTGCCAAGAGGTGGGAACCACGTGGTTTTTCTCGAGTTGCGGCGGGATTCTCGAGTTACGACGGGGATCTCAGCCTTCCCCTTGGGTTGGCCCTGGGAAGCCCAATCTTCCCCTCGGGTTGCGAGGGAAAGCTGGGGGTTGCGCTCGAGTCACTGCAGGGCCGAAGAGACCTCACCTAGGCGTGTGTCCGGGACCTAATATTCCTCTCCAGGGAAGGCAGGGATCTGGGGGTTGCATTCCAGGCTCCCCCGGGGAGTCAGGCCTCGTCTCGAGGGGAAGCCAAGGACTCCGCTCTCCTCTCGAGTCGCGACGCGGGTCTCTTGGAGCCCCCTGAGCGGCCTCAAGGGAGTCCAGGCTCCTCTTCCGTTTGGAGAGAGGACCCGGGATTGCTCTCCAGGCCATGCAGGAAAAGAAGGCCCTCAGCTCGCGAGGACGGGGGCGTCTCAGGGGTTTCCTCGAGCTGCGGCGCCCGTGGGGGTTTTCTCCCGAGGCACGACGAGGATCTCAGGGAGCCTCTCGTGCGGCGCCAGGGAAGTCAGGTCTCCATGCGTGTGGCGAGGGGGAGCGCGTCCTGGCTCTCGAGTCACGGGAGGGGACTAGGGCCTCGAGACGCGTTGAAGAAGGACTCTCGAGGTCTTCCTCGGGGGGCGGCGGGAAACCCTCGTGTCCCTCGCCTTCTGCCGGGGACCTTAGGGAACTTCCCAGGGTGCCTCTGAGAGGCGAGGGATCCTGTGGAGGTGGCGGGGCCCCTCGGGACTCCGCTGGGTCTGGCGCAACGGAAGAGGGCCTCACCTCGAGGGGAGGCAGGAACCTCAGGCTTCCTCTCCGTTTCGGACTCCGACCGCAGGGTCCCTGCAGAGTTGGGACAGGAGAGTCAGGCCTCGTCTTGTCTGAGGAAGGGAACCCCGCTGGCCTCTCGAGTTGCTCAGGGGGTCTCAGGCCCCTCGTCGAGCTGTGTGTGGAACCCGCGGGTCATTGCGGACGATGCACGGGGGTGGCAGTGCCCCTTCGTGTTGTGCCTTCACCCACAGGGTTGCCTTCGAAGAGGGGTCCGGGCCTCGGGTCCTTCTCAAGGGCGGACCGGGGAATCGGGGGCGTTCGGCATGTGGCCCCACCCACGTGGCTCGTCTCGAATTTCCTCGTGAGACCGGCCTCCTCCTGAGGTGCGCAGGGAAGGCCGGGAACACATTCCAGACCACGCAGGGGAATCGCCTCTCCTGTCGCGATCAGGAGGGGAGAAGGGTCTCAGAGGAAGCGGTGCCGGGACCCTCGGTGTTCCCCTCGAGGGAACCCGGCGTGTCGGGGGACTTTTGGGGGTCGCAGGAAGGCTGTCAGGGACCGTTTCGCCCTTCAGGGCGGAACAGGGGACTTCCCTTGAGACGCCGTGGCGGGCAAGGGCCTCATCTTGCCAAGAGGTGGGAACCACGTGGGTTTTCTCGAGTTGCGGCGGGATTCTCGAGTTAGGACGGGGATCTCAGCCTTCCCCTTGGGTTGGCCCTGGGAAGCCCAATCTTCCACTCGGGTTGCGAGGGAAAGCTGGGGGTTGCGTTCGAGTCACTGCAGGGCCGAAGAGACCTCACCTAGGCGTGTGTCCGGGACCTAATATTCCTCTCCAGGGAAGGCAGGCATCTCTGGGTTGCATTCCAGGCTCCCCCGGGGAGTCAGGCCTCGTCTCGAGGGGAAGCCAAGGACTCCGCTCTCCACTCGAGTCGCGACGCGGGTCTCTTGGAGCCCCCTGAACGGCCTCAAGGGAGTCCAGCCTCCTCTTTCGTTTGGAGAGAGGACCCGGGATTGCTCTCCAGGCCATGCAGGAAAAGAAGGCCCTCAGCTCGCGAGGACGGGGGCGTCTCAGGGGTTTCCTCGCGCTGCGGCGCCCGTGGGGGTTTTCTCCCGAGGCACGACAGGATCTCAGGGAGCCTCTCGTGCGGCGCCAAGGAAGTCAGGTCTCCATGCGCGTGGCGAGGGGGAGCGCGACCTGGCTCTCGAATCACGGGAGGGGACTAGGGCCTCGAGACGCGTTGAAGAAGGACTCTCGAGGTCTTCCTCGGGGGGCGGCGGGAAACCCTCGTGTCCCTCGCCTTCTGCCGGGGACCTTAGGGAACTTCCCAGGGTGCCTCTGAGAGGCGAGGGATCCTGTGGAGGTGGCGGGGCCCCTCGGGACTCCGCTGGGTCTGGCGCAACGGAAGAGGGCCTCACCTCGAGGGGAGGCAGGAACCTCAGGCTTCCTCTCCGTTTCGGACTCCGACCGCAGGGTCCCTGCAGAGTTGGGACAGGAGAGTCAGGCCTCGTCTTGTCTGAGGAAGGGAGCCACGCTGGCCTCTCGAGTAGCTCAGGGGGTCTCAGGCCCCTCGTCGAGCTGTGTGTGGAACTCGCGGGTCTTTGCGGACGATGCACGGGGGTGGCAGTGCCCCTTTGTGTTGTGCCTTCACCCACAGGGTTGCCTTCGAAGAGGGGTCCGGGCCTCGGGTCCTTCTCAAGGGCGGACCGGGGAATCGGGGGCGTTCGGCATGTGGCCCCACCCACGTGGCTCGTCTCGAATTTCCTCGTGAGACCGGCCTCATCCTGAGGTGCGCCGGGAAGGCCGGGAACCCCTTCCAGACCACGCAGGGGAATCGCCTCTCCTGTCGCGATCAGGAGGGGAGAAGGGGCTCAGAGGAAGTGGTGCCGGGACCCTCGGTGTTCCCCTCGAGGGAACCCGGCGTGTCGGGGGACTTTTGGGGGTCGCAGGAAGGCTGTCAGGGACCGTTTCGCCCTTCAGGGTGGAACAGGTGACTTCCCTTGAGACGCCGTGGCGGGCAAGGGCCTCATCTTGCCAAGAGGTGGGAACCACGTGGGTTTTCTCGAGTTGCAGCGGGATTCTCGAGTTACGACGGGGATCTCAGCCTTCCCCTTGGGTTGGCCCTGGGAAGCCCAATCTTCCCCTCGGGTTGCGAGGGAAAGCTGGAGGTTGCGCTCGAGTCACTGCAGGGCCGAAGAGACCTCACCTAGGCGTGTGTCCGGGACCTAATATTCCTCTCCAGGGAAGGCAGGGATCTCGGGGTTGCATTCCAGGCTCCCCCGGGGAGTCAGGCCTCGTCTCGAGGGGAAGCCAAGGACTCCGCTCTCCTCTCGAGTCGCGACGCGGGTCTCTTGGAGCCCCCTGAGCGGCCTCAAGGGAGTCCAGCCTCCTCTTCCGTTTGGAGAGAGGACCCGGGATTGCTCTCCAGGCCATGCAGGAAAAGAAGGCCCTCAGCTCGCGAGGACGGGGGCGTCTCAGGGGTTTCCTCGAGCTGCGGCGCCCGTGGGGGTTTTCTCCCGAGGCACGACGAGGATCTCAGGGAGCCACTCGTGCGGCGCCAGGGAAGTCAGGTCTCCATGCGCGTGGCGAGGGGGAGCGCGTCCTGGCTCTCGAGTCACGGGAGGGGACTAGGGCCTCGAGACGCGTTGAAGAAGGACTCTCGAGGTCTTCCTCGGGGGGCGGCGGGAAACCCTCGTGTCCCTCGCCTTCTGCCGGGGACCTTAGGGAACTTCCCAGGGTGCCTCTGAGAGGCGAGGGATCCTGTGGAGGTGGCGGGGCCCCTCGGGACTCCGCTGGGTGTGGCGCAACGGAAGAGGGCCTCACCTCGAGGGGAGGCAGGAACCTCAGGCTTCCTCTCCGTTTCGGACTCCGACCGCAGGGTCCCTGCAGAGTTGGGACAGGAGAGTCAGGCCTCGTCTTGTCTGAGGAAGGGAGCCCCGCTGGCCTCTCGAGTTGCTCAGGGGGTCTCAGGGCCCTCGTCGAGCTGTGTGTGGAACCCGCGGGTCTTTGCGGACGATGCACGGGGGTGGCAGTGCCTCTTCGTGTTGTGCCTTCCCCCACAGGGTTGCCTTCGAAGAGGGGTCCGGGCCTCGGGTCCTTCTCAAGGGCGGACCGGGGAATCGGGGGCGTTCGGCATGTGGCCCCACCCACGTGGCTCGTCTCGAATTTCCTCCTGAGACCGGCCTCATCCTGAGGTGCGCCGGGAAGCCCGGGAACCCATTCCAGACCACGCAGGGGAATCGCCTCTCCTGTCGCGATCAGGAGGGGAGAAGGGTCTCAGAGGAAGCGGTGCCGGGACACTCGGTGTTCCCCTGGAGGGAACCCGGCGTGTCGGGGGACTTTTGGGGGTCGCAGGAAGGCTGTCAGGGACCGTTTCGCCCTTCAGGGCGGAACAGGGGACTTCCCTTGAGACGCCGGGGCGGGCAAGAGCCTCATCTTGTCAAGAGGTGGGAACCACGTGGTTTTTCTCGAGTTGCGGCGGGATTCTCGAGTTACGACGGGGATCTCAGCCTTCCCCTTGGGTTGGCCCTGGGAAGCCCAATCTTCCCCTCGGGTTGCGAGGGAAAGCTGGGGGTTGCGCTCGAGTCACTGCAGGGCCGAAGAGACCTCACCTAGGCGTGTGTCCGGGACCTCATATTCCTCTCCAGGGAAGGCAGGGATCTCGGGGTTGCATTCCAGGCTCCCCCGGGGAGTCAGGCCTCGTCTCGAGGGGAAGCCAAGGACTCCGCTCTCCTCTCGAGTCGCGACGCGGGTCTCTTGGAGCCCCCTGAGCGGCCTCAAGGGAGTCCAGCCTCCTCTTCCGTTTGGAGAGAGGACCCGGGATTGCTCTCCAGGCCATGCAGGAAAAGAAGGCCCTCAGCTCGCGAGGACGGGGGCGTCTCAGGGGTTTCCTCGAGCTGCGGCGCCCGTGGGGGTTTTCTCGCGAGGCACGACGAGGATCTCAGAGAGCCTCTCGTGCGGCGCCAGGGAAGTCAGGTCTCCATGCGCGTGGCGAGGGGGAGCGCGTCCTGGCTCTCGAGTCACGGGAGGGGACTAGGGCCTCGAGACGCGTTGAAGAAGGACTCTCGAGGTCTTCCTCGGGGGGCGGCGGGAAACCCTCGTGTCCCTCGCCTTCTGCCGGGGACCTTAGGGAACGTCCCAGGGTGCCTCTGAGAGGCGAGGGATCCTGTGGAGGTGGCGGCGCCCCTCGGGACTCCGCTGGGTCTGGCGCAACGGAAGAGGGCCTCACCTCGAGGGGAGGCAGGAACCTCAGGCTTCCTCTGCGTTTCGGACTCCGACCGCAGGGTCCCTGCAGAGTTGGGACAGGAGAGTCAGGCCTCGTCTTGTCTGAGGAAGGGAACCCCGCTGGCCTCTCGAGTTGCTCAGGGGGTCTCAGGCCCCTCGTCGAGCTGTGTGTGGAACCCGCGGGTCTTTGCGGACGATGCACGGGGGTGGCAGTGCCCCTTCGTGTTGTGCCTTCACCCACAGGGTTGCCTTCGAAGAGGGGTCCGGGCCTCGGGTCCTTCTCAAGGGCGGACCGGGGAATCGGGGGCGTTCGGCATGTGGCCCCACCCACGTGGCTCGTCTCGAATTTCCTCGTGAGACCGGCCTCATCCTGAGGTGCGCTGGGAAGGCCGGGAACCCCTTCCAGACAACGCAGGGGAATCGCCTCTCCTGTCGCGATCAGGAGGGGAGAAGGGGCTCAGAGGAAGCGGTGCCGGGACCCTCGGTGTTCCCCTCGAGGGAACCCGGCGTGTCGGGGGACTTTTGGGGGTCGCAGGAAGGCTGTCAGGGACCGTTTCGCCCTTCAGGGCGGAACAGGGGACTTCCCTTGAGACGCCGTGGCGGGCAAGGGCCTCATCTTGCCAAGAGGTGGGAACCACGTGGTTTTTCTCGAGTTGCGGCGGGATTCTCGAGTTACGACGGGGATCTCAGCCTTCCCCTTGGGTTGGCCCTGGGAAGCCCAATCTTCCCCTCGGGTTGCGAGGGAAAGCTGGGGGTTGCGCTCGAGTCACTGCAGGGCCGAAGAGACCTCACCTAGGCGTGTGTCCGGGACCTAATATTCCTCTCCAGGGAAGGCAGGGATCTCGGGGTTGCATTCCAGGCTCCCCCGGGGAGTCAGGCCTCGTCTCGAGGGGAAGCCAAGGACTCCGCTCTCCTCTCGAGTCGCGACGCGGGTCTCTTGGAGCCCCCTGAGCGGCCTCAAGGGAGTCCAGCCTCCTCTTCCGTTTGGAGAGAGGACCCGGGATTGCTCTCCAGGCCATGCAGGAAAAGAAGGCCCTCAGCTCGCGAGGACGGGGGCGTCTCAGGGGTTTCCCCGAGCTGCGGCGCCCGTGGGGGTTTTCTCCCGAGGCACGACGAGGATCTCAGGGAGCCTCTCGTGCGGCGCCAGGGAAATCAGGTCTCCATGCACGTGGCGAGGGGGAGCGCGTCCTGGCTCTCGAGTCACGGGAGGGGACTAGGGCCTCGAGACGCGTTGAAGAAGGTCTCTCGAGGTCTTTCTCGGGGGGCGGCGGGAAACCCTCGTGTCCCTCGCCTTCTGCCGGGGACCTTAGGGAACTTCCCAGGGTGCCTCTGAGAGGCGAGGGATCCTGTGGTGGTGGCGGGGCCCCTCGGGACTCCGCTGGGTCTGGCGCAACGGAAGAGGGCCTCACCTCGAGGGGAGGCAGGAACCTCAGGCTTCCTCTCCGTTTCGGACTCCGACCGCAGGGTCCCTGCAGAGTTGGGACAGGAGAGTCAGGCCTCGTCTTGTCTGAGGAAGGGAACCCCGCTGGCCTCTCGAGTTGCTCAGGGGGTCTCAGGCCCCTCGTCGAGCTGTGTGTGGAACCCGCGGGTCTTTGCGGACGATGCACGGGGGTGGCAGTGCCCCTTCGTGTTGTGCCTTCACCCACAGGGTTGCCTTCGAAGAGGGGTCCGGGCCTCGGGTCCTTCTCAAGGGCGGACCGGGGAATCAGGGGCGTTCGTGGCTCGTCTCGAATTTCCTCGTGAGACCGGCCTCATCCTGAGGTGCGCCGGGAAGGCCGGGAACCCCTTCCAGACCACGCAGGGGAATCGCCTCTCCTGTCGCGATCAGGAGGGGAGAAGGGGCTCAGAGGAAGCGGTGCCGGGACCCTCGGTGTTCCCCTCTGGGGAACCCGGCGTGTCGGGGGACTTTTGGGGTTCGCAGGAAGGCTGTCAGGGACCGTTTCGCCCTTCAGGGCGGAACAGGGGACTTCCCTTGAGACGCCGTGGCGGGCAAGGGCCTCATCTTGCCAAGAGGTGGGAACCACGTGGTTTTTCTCGAGTTGCGGCGGGATTCTCGAGTTACGACGGGGATCTCAGCCTTCCCCTTGGGTTGGCCCTGGGAAGCCCAATCTTCCCCTCGGGTTGCGAGGGAAAGCTGGAGGTTGCGCTCGAGTCACTGCAGGGCCGAAGAGACCTCACCTAGGCGTGTGTCCGGGACCTAATATTCCTCTCCAGGGAAGGCAGGGATCTCGGGTTTGCATTCCAGGCTCCCCCGGGGAGTCAGGCCTCGTCTCGAGGGGAAGTCAAGGACTCCGCTCTCCTCTCGAGTCGCGACGCGGGTCTCTTGGAGCCCCCTGAGCGGCCTCAAGGGAGTCCAGCCTCCTCTTCCGTTTGGAGAGAGGACCCGGGATTGCTCTCCAGGCCATGCAGGAAAAGTAGGCCCTCAGCTCGCGAGGACGGGGGCGTCTCAGGGGTTTCCTCGAGCTGCGGCGCCCGTGGGGGTTTTCTCCCGAGGCACGACGAGGATCTCAGGGAGCCTCTCGTGCGGCGCCAGGGAAGTCAGGTCTCCATGCGCGTGGCGAGGGGGAGCGCGTCCTGGCTCTTGAGTCACGGGAGGGGACTAGGGCCTCGAGACGCGTTGAAGAAGGACTCTCGAGGTCTTTCTCGGGGGGCGGCGGGAAACCCTCGTGTCCCTCGCCTTCTGCCGGGGACCTTAGGGAACTTCCCAGGGTGCCTCTGAGAGGCGAGGGATCCTGTGGAGGTGGCGGGGCCCCTCGGGACTCCGCTGGGTCTGGCGCAACGGAAGAGGGCCTCACCTCGAGGGGAGGCAGGAACCTCAGGCTTCCTCTCCGTTTCGGACTCCGACCGCAGGGTCCCTGCAGAGTTGGGACAGGAGAGTCAGGCCTCGTCTTGTCTGAGGAAGGGAACCCCGCTGGCCTCTCGAGTTGCTCAGGGGGTCTCAGGCCCCTCGTCGAGCTGTGTGTGGAACCCGCGGGTCTTTCCGGACGATGCACGGGGGTGGCAGTGCCCCTTCGTGTTGTGCCTTCACCCACAGGGTTGCCTTCGAAGAGGGGTCCGGGCCTCGGGTCCTTCTCAACGGCGGACCGGGGAATCGAGGGCGTTCGGCATGTGGCCCCACCCACGTGGCTCGTCTCGAATTTCCTCGTGAGACCAGCCTCATCCTGAGGTGCGCCGGGAAGGCCGGGAACCCCTTCCAGACCACGCAGGGGAATCGCCTCTCCTGTCGCGATCAGGAGGGGAGAAGGGGCTCAGAGGAAGCGGTGCCGGGACCCTCGGTGTTCCCCTCTGGGGAACCCGGCGTGTCGGGGGACTTTTGGGGGTTGCAGGAAGGCTGTCAGGGACCGTTTCGCCCTTCAGGGCGGAACAGGGGACTTCCCTTGAGACGCCGTGGCGGGCAAGGGCCTCCTCTTGCCAAGAGGTGGGAACCACGTGGTTTTTCTCGAGTTGCGGCGGGATACTCGAGTTACGACGGGGATCTCAGCCTTCCCCTTGGGTTGGCCCTGGGAAGCCCAATCTTCCCCTCGGGTTGCGAGGGAAAGCTGGAGGTTGCGCTCGAGTCACTGCAGGGCCGAAGAGACCTCACCTAGGCGTGTGTCCGGGACCTAATATTCCTCTCCAGGTAAGGCAGGGATCTCGGGGTTGCATTCCAGGCTCCCCTGGGGAGTCAGGCCTCGTCTCGACGGGAAGCCAAGGACTCCGCTCTCCTCTCGAGTCGCGACGCGGGTCTCTTGGAGCCCCCCGAGCGGCCTCAACTGAGTCCAGCCTCCTCTTCCGTTTGGAGAGAGGACCCGGGATTGCTCTCCAGGCCATGCAGGAAAAGAAGGCCCTCAGCTCGCGAGGACGGGGGCGTCTCAGGGGTTTCCTCGAGCTGCGGCGCCCGTGGGGGTTTTCTCCCGAGGCACGACGAGGATCTCAGGGAGCCTCTCGTGCGGCGCCAGGGAAGTCAGGTCTCCATGCGCGTGGCGAGGTGGAGCGCGTCCTGGCTCTCGAGTCATGGTAGGGGACTAGGGCCTCAAGACGCGTTGAAGAAGGACTCTCGATGTCTTTCTCGGGTTGCAACGGGAAACCCTCTTTTCCCCCGACTTCTGCCGGGGACCTGAGGGAACTTCCCAGGGTGCCTCTGAGAGGTGAGGGACGCTGTGGAGTTGGCGGGGCCTCTCGGGACTCCACTGGGTTTGTCGCAATGGAAGAGGGCCTCATCTCGAGTGGAGGCAGGAACCTCAGCCTTCCTCTCCAATTCTGACTCTGATCGTAGTGTCCCTGCAGAGTTGGGACAGGAGAGTCAGGCTATGTGTTTTCTGAGGAATGGAACTCCGCTTGCCTCTCGAGTTGTTCATGGGGTTTCAGGCCCCTTGTCAAACTGTGTGTGAAATCTGCAGGTTTTTCCAGACGAGGCATGGGGGTGTCAGTGACCCTTCGTTTTGTGTCTTCATCCACAGGGTTGCCTTCGAAGAGGTGTCCGGGCATCGTGTTCTTATGAAGAGCGGCCTGGGAAATCGAGGTCGTTCATCATTTGGCACCACCCACGTGGCTAGTCTCGAATTTCCTCATGAAACCGGCCTCATCCTGAGGTTTGCCGCGAAGGTCATGAAACCCTTCCAGACAAAGCAGAGGAATCGACCCTCCTGTGGCGATCAGGAGGAGAGAAGTGGCTCAGATGAAGTGCTGCTGGGAACCTCGGTGTTTCCCTCAAGTGAGACAGGTATGTCGGGTAACTTTTGGGGTCGCATAACGCGTTCCAAATACCGTTTCGCTCTTCCAATTGGAACGTGGGACTTCTCTTGGGGTGCTCCAGCGGGCAAGGGCCTCATCTTGGAATGACTGGGGAACCACTTGGTTTTTCTCGAGTTGCGGTGGGATATTTGAGTTACCACAGGGAATTCATGCTTCCTCTTGTGTTGGCCCACAAAAGTCTTATCTTCCATTCGAGATTCGAGGAAGAGCTGGAGGTGTGCTCTAGTCACTAAAGGCAAAAGAGACCCCACCAAGGCTTGTGTGCAGGACCTAATGTTCATGCCAAGGGGCGACAGGAATCTCGGGGTTGCATTCCAGACTCACCCTGGAGTCAGGCCTCGTCTCGAGGGGAAGCAAAGGACTCTGCTCTCCTCTCGAGTCGGACGGGTATGTCTTGGAGCCCACTGAGTGGCTTAAAGGGAGTCAAACCTCCTCTGGTGTTTGGAGGGAGGACACGGGATTGCTCTCCAGGCAATGCAGGAAATGAAGGCCCTCGTCTCCCGATGACTGGGGCGTCTCGTAGGTTTTCTCGAGCTGTGGCGCTAGTGTGGGGTTTCTCAGGAAGTAAGACTGGGAGCTCAGTGAGCCTCTCATGTGGTGCCAGGGCAGTCAGGTCTCTATGCACGTGGTGAGAGGGAGCCCGTCATTGTTCTCGAGTCATGGTAGGGGAATTGGGCCTGAAAACGTGTTAAAGAAGGACTCTCGAGATCTTTCTTGGGTTGCAGCAGGAAATCCTGGGTTCCATCGACTTGTGCCAGTGACCTCAGGAAGCTTCTCAGCGTGCCTCTGAGAAGTCAGGGTCACTGTGGAGTTGGGAGGGGCCTCTCGGAACTCCACTGGGTTTGGTGCAATGGAAGAGGGCCTCATGACAAGTTGAGGCAGGAACCACAGGGTTCCTCTCCTGGCTTCGAATGCGCCGGATCTGACTCGGATCGCAGAGTCCCTGCAGAGTTGGGACAGGAGAGTCAGGCCTCGTCTTGTGTGGAGGAATGGAACTCCGCTTGACTCTCGCGTTGTTCATGGGGTGACAGGCCACTTGTCGATTTGTATGTGGAACTTGCGGGTTTTTCTGGACGATGCACTGGGGTGTCACTGCCCCTTCGTGTTGTGCCTTGTTCCACAGGATTGCCTTCGAGTTGGGTTCTGCCATCGGGGTCTTATCAAGAGCAGACCAGGGAATCGGGGTCTTTTGGCATGTCGCACCACCCACGAGGCTATGACTCGAATTTCCTCGTGAGACTGGCCTCATCTTGATGTGCGCCAGGAAGGTCGGGAACGCCTTCCAGACAAAGCAGGGGAATCGAACCTCCTGTCGCGATCAAGAGGGGAGAAGAGTCTCAGATGAAGTGGTGCCAGGAACCTCGGTGTTCTCCTCAAGTGAGACTGGTATGTCGGGGAACTTTTGGGGTCGCATCAAGGGTTCCAAGTAACTTTTCGCTCTTCAATACGGAACGTGGGACTTCTCTTGAGACGCTGTAGCGGGCAAGGGCCTCATCTTTCGATGACGGGGGAACCACGTGGTTTCTCTTGAGTAGGGGTGGGATTCTCGAGTTACAACGGGGAATTCAGGCTTCCTCTTCAACTGGCCCAGGGAAGTCCAGTTTTCATTCGAATTGTGAGTTAGAACTGGGGATTGCTCTCGAGACACTGCAGGGCCAAATAGACCTCATCTAGGCTTGTGTCCAGGACCTAATGTTCCTCTGCTGGGGCGAAAGCGATCTCAGCATTGCATTCTCGACTCACCCGGGGAGTCAGGCCTCGTCTCGAGGGGAAGCCAAGGACACCGCTCTCCTGTCAAGTCGCGACGGGTATATCTTGGAGCTCACTGTGTGGCCTAAAATGAGTCAAGCCTCCTGTGGAGTTTGGAGAGAGGACTCAGGATTGCTCTCCAGGCCATACAGCAAAGGAAGGCCCTCATCTCGTGAGGACTGGTGCGTCTCGTGGGTATTCTCGAGCTGCAGCTCCAGTGTGGTGTTGCTCACGAGGTATAATGGGGAGCTCAGGAAGCCTCTTCTGTGGCGCCAGGGAAGTCAGGTTTCTATGCGCGTGGCTGGGGGAGCGCGTCATTGCTCTCGAGTCATGGTAGGGGAATCGCACCTCAAGACGCATTGAAGAAGGACTCTCGAGGTCTTTTACGGGTTGGGGCAGGAAACCCTTGGTTCCCTCGACTTGTGCCGGTGATCTCAGGAAGGTCTAAGGGTGCCTCTGAGAAGTCAGGGATACTGTGCAGTTGGGAGGGGTCTCTCGGGACTCCACTGGGTTCGGTGCAATGCAAGAGGGCCTCATCTCGAGTGGAGGCAGGAAACTCATGTTTCCTCTCCTGACTTCCCCTGGGCCAGATCTGACTCGGATCGCAGTTTCGCTGCAGAGTTCGAACAGGAGAGTCAGGCCTCGTCTTGTGTGGAGGAATGGAACTCTGCTTGCCTCTCCAGTTGTTCACGGGGTGACAGGTCACTTCTCGAGCTGTGTGTGGTACCTGCGGGTTTCTCCGGACGATACCCAGGGGTGTCAGTGCCCCTAAGTGTTGTGCCTTCATCAAAAGGGTTATCTTCAAAGAGGTGTCCGGGCATCAGGATCTTATCAAGAGCGGACCAGGAAATCGGGGTCTTTCGGCATGTGGCCCCACCCACGTGGCTAGTCTCAAATTTCCTCGTGAGACCGGCCTCATCCTGAGGTGCGCCGGGAAGGCCGGGAACCCCTTCCAGACCACGCAGGGGAATCGCCTCTCCTGTCGCGATCAGGAGGGGAGAAGGGGCTCAGATGAAGCGGTGCCGGGACCCTCGGTTTTCCCCTTGGGGAACCCGGCGTGTCGGGGAAGTTTTGGGGGTCGCAGCAAGGCTGTCAGGGACCATTTCGCCCTTCAGGGCGGAACAGGGGACTTCCCTTGAGACGCCGTGGCGGGCAAGGGCCTCATCTTGCCAAGAGGTGGGAACCACGTGGTTTTTCTCGAGTTGCGGCGGGATTCTCGAGTTACGACGGGGATCTCAGCCTTCCCCTTGGGTTGGCCCTGGGAAGCCCAATCTTCCCCTCGAGTTGCGAGGGAAAGCTGGGGGTTGCGCTCGAATCACTGCAGGGCCGAAGAGACCTCACCTAGGCGTGTGTCCGGGACCTAATATTCCTCTCCAAGGAAGGCAGGGATCTCGGGGTTGCATTCCAGGCTCCCCCGGGGAGTCAGGCCTCGTCTCGAGGGGAAGCCAAGGACTCCGCTCTCCTCTCGAGTCGCGACGCGGGTCTCTTGGAGCCCCCTGAGCGGCCTCAAGGGAGTCCAGCCTCCTCTTCCGTTTGGAGAGAGGACCCGGGATTTCTCTCCAGGCCATGCACGAAAAGAAGGCCCTCAGCTCGCGAGGTTGGGGGCGTATCAGGGGTTTCCTCGAGCTGCAGCGCCCGTGGGGGTTTTCTCCCGAGGCACGACGAGGATCTCAGGGAGCCTCTCGTGTGGTGCCAGGGAAGTCAGGTCTCCATGCGCGTGGCGAGGGGAAGCGCTTCATTGCTCTTGAGTCACGGGAGGGGACTAGGGCCTCGAGTCGCGTTGAAGGACTCTCGAGGTCTTTCTCGGGGGGCGGCGGGAAACCCTCGTTTCCCTCGCCTTCTGCCGGGGACCTTAGGGAACTTCCCAGGGTGCCTCTGAGAGGCGAGGGATCCTGTGGAGGTGGCGGGCCCCCTCGGGACTCCGCTGGGTCTGGCGCAACGGAAGAGGGCCTCACCTCGAGGGGAGGCAGGAACCTCAGGCTTCCTCTCCGTTTCGGACTCCGACCGCAGGGTCCCTGCAGAGTTGGGACAGGAGAGTCAGGCCTCGTCTTGTCTGAGGAAGGGAACCCCGCTGGCCTCTCGAGTTGCTCAGGGGGTCTCAGGCCCCTCGTCGAGCTGTGTGTGGAACCCGCGGGTCTTTGCGGACGATGCACGGGGGTGGCAGTGCCCCTTCGTGTTGTGCCTTCACCCACAGGGTTGCCTTCGAAGAGGGGTCTGGGTCTCGGGTCATTCTCAAGAGCGGACCGGGGAATCGGGGGCGTTCGGCATGTGTCACCACCCACGTGGCTGGTCTCGAATTTCCTCGTGAGCACAGCCTCATCCTGAGGTGCGCCGGGAAGGCCGTGAACCCCTTCCAGACCACGCAGGGGAATCGACTCTCCTGTCGCGTTCTGGAGGGGAGAATGGTCTCAGATGAAGCAGTGCCGGGACACTCGGTGTTCCCCTCGAGGGAACACGGCGTGTTGGGGAACTTTTGGTGGTCGCAGGTAGGCTGTCAGGGACCGTTTCACCCTTCAGGGCGGAACAGGGGACTTCCCTTGAGACGCCGTCGAGGGCAAGGGCCTCATCTTGCCAAGAGGTGGGAACCACGTGGTTTTTCTCGAGTTGCGGCGGGATTCTCGAGTTACGACGGGGATCTCAGCCTTCCTCTTGGGTTGGCCCTGGGAAGCCCAATCTTCCCCTCAAGTTGCGAGGGAAAGCTGGAGGTTGCGCTCAAGTCACTGCAGGGGCCAAGAGACCTCACCTAGGCGTGTGTCCGGGACCTAATATTCCTCTCCAGGGAAGGTGGGGATCTCGGTGTTCCATTCTAGGCTCCCCCGGGGAGTCAGGCCTCGTCTAAAGGGGAAGCCAAGGACTCCGCTCTCCTCTCGAGTCGCGACGCGGATCTCTTGTGCCCCCTGAGCGGATTCAAGGTAGTCTACCCTCCTCTTCTGTTTGGAGAGAGGACTCGTGATTGGTCTCCCGGCCATGCAGGAAAATAAGGCCCTCATCTCGCGATGACCGGGGTGTCTCATGTGTTTCCTTGAGCTGCCGCGCCAGTGTGGGTTTCCTCACGAGGTACGATGAGGAACTCATGGAGCCTCTCGTGCAGTGCCAGGTTAGTCAGGTCTCCATGCGCGTGGCGAGGGGGAGCGCGTCATGGCTCTCGAGTCATGGTAGGGGAATCGCGACTCAACACATGTTGAAGCACTCTCGAGGTCTTTCTCGAGTCACGGCAGAAAACCCAGGGTTCCCTCGACTTGTGCCTGTGACCTCAGGGAGCTTCTCATTGTGCCTCTGAGAACTCAGGGATACTGTGGAGTTGGTAGGGGCCTCTCGGGACTCCACTGGTTGTGGTGCAACGGAAGAGGGCTTTATCTCGAGTGGACGCAGGAACCTCAGGCTTCCTCTCCATTTCTGACTCGGATCCCATGGTCCCTGCAGAGTAGGGACAAGAGAGTCACACCTAGTCTTCTGTTGAGGAATGGACCTTCGTTTGCCTTTCGAGTTGTTTACAGGGTGACAGGCCACTTGTCGAAATGTCTGTGGGACCTGCGGGTTTTTCTGGACGATGCACGCGGGTGTCAGTGCCCCTTCGTCTTGTGCCTTCATCCACAGGTTTTCCTTCAAAGAGGTGTGCTGGCATCGGGTTCTTTTCAAGAGTGGACCGTGAAATTGGAGTCTTTCGACATGTGGCACCACCCACGAGGCTACGTCTCGAACTTCCTCATGAGACCGGCCTCATCCTTAGGTGCGCCCGGAAGGTCGGGAACCCCTTGCAGACAGAGAAGGGGAGTCGACCCTGCTGTCGCAATCAGGAGAGGAGAAGGGGCTCAGATGAAGTGGTGCCGGGAACCTCGGTGTTCCCCTTGAGTGAGTCTGGTATGTCGCGGAACTTTTGGGGTCGCATCAAGGGTGCCAAGTACCGTTTCGCACTTCAGGATGGAACGTGGGACTTCTCTTGAGATGCTGTAGCGGACAAAGGGCCTCATCTTGCGATGACGAGGGAAGCACGTGGTTTTTCCCGAGTTGCGGTGGGATTCTCGAGTTACGACGGGGAATTCAGGCTTCCTCTTGTGTTGGCCCAGGAAGTCTAATCTTCCATTCGAGTTGCCAGGGAGAGCTGGGGATTGGGCTCCATTCACTGAAGTGCAAACTAGACCTCATCTAGGCTTGTATCCAGGACTTAATGTTCCTCTCCATAGGCGACAGGGATTTGGGGTTGCATTCCATACTCACCCGGAAGTCAGGCCTCATCTCGAGGGGAAGCAAAGGACTCCACTCTCTTCTCGAATCGCGACAGGTATCTCTTGGAGCCCACTGAGTGGTCTTTGCTCTGTAGGAGAGCTCTAGTGTTCATAAGCCTGTACATAAGTGAACACAGACATTCTGTGTGCATGTTGCTGCATACCCAAAATAGGGCCACAAGGAGCCTCATGCTCTCCATGCGGCGCGGAAGCTGTGCAGCCACGCAGCAGCTGAAGAATCCAACCAATTGCTCTTTTCTTACCTCTGACAGAGCTCGCATTGCCGTAGCCCTTGGCAGTTTGAAAACACTGGACCCTAACCCCTCTCAAAGTAGGCCTGGGTTCTAGTTCGAATAGAAAGTCAATAGCGGAGCTGAGGACAGGAACACGGCAGTCATTTATCACACGCTCCTGCAGCCTGCTACTACAGGAACACTAACGCTAGAAGCTAGGAATGTCTTTGCAAGGTGCGCAAAGGACAAGGGAGAACCTCGGCCCTGACTCTAGTATTTTAGTCCCCTGAGCAGATCTGAAGTTCTCCCGCTGTAGAAGCTAACCCATTCCTTTCAAATACAGGCTTCCTAACACAGGGCCAGTTGGCTGCTTGCTCTTCCACGAAGCAGGCTTCCTTAACTTGCAAACTGCAAATTCCGCTTAACAGCCTGGAGGAAAATCGCTTCTTGGAAGATTTTTTTCAGAGGCTGTATCCCCGGAGCTGGGGCCAAGCTAGGGGACCCATACTGACAAGGGAAGGCAAAACCACATCCAATGTCTTTGCTCTGGAGGACAGCTTTGGTGAGCCTAAGTCTTTCAGGAATATTTCTGGCTCCAACAGAGTCAAATTCTGTGTGTGAAGCTGCACAGCCAAAATAGGGGAACAGAGAGCCTGATTCTCTCTGTGTAGCTTTGAAGCTGTCTTTCAAACAACAGCTTGAGAATCCATACAATGCTCTCCCTTACTGCTAAGAGAATTCTCATTGCTGTCGTCCTTGACAGTTTGTAGAAATCCGCACCCTAACCCTTCTCCAAGTAGGCCTGGGTCCTAGCTCGGAATAACAGGCAACGGCGGAGCTGAGGCCAGTAAGGCACAAGTGAGGTCTCACACACTCTTGCAGCCTGATCGTCCAGGAGCAGTAAGGCCTCTTTTTCCCTGTAGGAGGCTCGCTTGCCTTGCCTCCTGTGAACTGCATTTCCCAGCCTGGGCGCAAAGCTGTTCCTGGAGATTTTTTCTCAGGGGCTGTTTCCCTGGAGCTGGGTCAGACCTCGGGGGCCCAACTCACAGGGGAAGACAAAACCACATGGACAGGTCTATGCTCTGTAGGAGAGCTCTAGTGAACCTCATCTCTCAGGAACATTCATGGCTTCTACAGAGACACCTCTGTGCATGAAGCTACACACCCAACATAGTGGCAAAGGGAGTCTGATTCTCTCCGTGGGTGCTGATGCTTTGTGGCAAAGCACCTGCTAAGAATCCATCCGCATAGGCTTCCCTCACCTTGACAGAGGTCTCATTGCTGTAGTCCTTGGCAGTTTGGAAAGAAGCAGACCCTTACCCTTCACCAAGTAGGCCCTTGTCCCTGTTTGAATGGAAAGGCAGTAGCTGAGCTGAGGCCAGTAAGGCGCCAGTCAAGTCTGACATATTCCCGATGCCTGCTCCTTCATGGAAAATAACGTTAGAATCTGGGAATGTCTTTGCAAGGCTGGCAAAGGGCAGTCAGGAACCTCGACCCTGCCTCTGGAATTTCTATCTTCTCAGCACATCTGGCGGTCTCGGTCAGGAGAAACTAACCCATTCCTTGCAAATATAGGCTTCCAAACACAGGCCGGTTGGCTGTCTCTTCTTGCCGAAGGAAGCTTGCTTATCCCACCTCCTGTGAACTCCACATCCCAGCCTGGGTGATAAGAGGTTCTTGGAGATCTTTTCTCAGAGGCTGTTTCCAAGGAGCAGGGGCTGATCTCAGAGACCCACACGCACAGGGGAAGGGAAAACCGCATGGATAAGTCTTTGCTCTCTAGGAGTGCTCTAGTGAACCTCACTCTATGGAGAATGTTCGTGGCTCCAACGGGGACATCTCTGTGTGGGAAGCTGCATTGCCAACATAGAGACACAGAGACCTGATTCTCTCTGTGCAGCTTTGACGCTGTCGTTCAAACAACAAATTGAGAATCCACACAATGCTCTCCCTTACCACTGAGAGAGTTATCATTGCTGTAGCCCTTCGCAGTTTCTGGAAATCGGCACACAAACACTTCTCCAAGTAGGCCTGGGTTCAAGTTCAGATGAACATGCAATAGCGGAGCTGAGGCCAGTAAGGCACCAGTCAGGTGTCACACACTCTGGCAGCCTGCTCCTCCAGGGACAGTAAGGCCTCTATTTCCCTTCAGGAGGCTCGCTTGCCTTACTTCCTGTGAACAGCGTTTCCCAGCCTGGGCGGAAAGCAGTTCCTGGAGATCTTTTCTCAGGGGCTGTTTCCCCGGAGTTGGGGCGGACCTCGGGGACCCAACTCACAGGGGAAGGCAAAACCAAATGGACAGGTCTATGCTCTGTAGGAGATCTCTAGTGAACTGCCGGGGTCCAGCCCCAGCTGATCCAGGGTATTTGAAGCAGAGACGGCGTAGGCGAGGGTCAGGGAACAACTGCTTAATTAAACGTTAATTAAGGATATAAAGAGTAATAAAATGAGGATAGCTCAGTAGGAAAATTCAGTGGAGAAAAGAGGCTGAGTAGCTTGGTTTACGCGGGGGACCAATAAAACTTCAAGACAAGAAGCTTGCACCACTTACGTAGGCCGCAGGCGTCCTTCCGTTCTCCCGAAGGAGAGGAGACACTGAGGCCTCCCCGGTCGGATCTTAGAAGCCCAGGCAAAATTAGTAAGCTTGGTGGGTTCCGCGCTCCAGATGGAGACTCAACCAGAGTGAGAGAGAGAGAGAGACATGGGGAGACCAGTATTTCGAGAAACTGATCACAATTCTTTATTTTCCATGGTCTACTTTTATACACTGAGATGTTATGCAAAAGTCACGTGGGGTCAGCAGTCCTGACTTTTATCAAAGTCAGGTGCTTCATACAAAAGTATACGGAGGTCTTAGGGGTGTTACATCATCTTCTGGCTGGGGGGCCTGCTGACAATTTACGACCCTCTCCTTGTGACAGCGGCCAGTCAACCAGGACACTTATTTCTCCAGGGGTGATTATTCTTAAAACAGACGCCACCCAAATAAAGTTACATTCCTATAGGGTGAGGGTGTAGTGGGTTTTAGTTAAGGAAAGAATTTACTTAGCCTAAGGTCTAACGTGATTTCTATCAAAGGTTAATACTTATTTCTTCTATATATTCATTAATGTGTATAAGGGCAGGGGATGTGGAGACTTAGCAGTAAACATCAGCTCAACAAATGAAAAACCCTTCACCAATATGATTTCTAATCAGCCCATTATACTTATACTAATAATTTTCTAACTTTTCTAAGGAACCTGTTTTTAGAAGGTTTAAAGCATCTCGTGCCTCTCATGGTTGGGAGGCTGTGAGCAATCACATGTGGCCGGACAAGCCTGTCAGGCAGGCTAGAGAACCTTCAGAGGAGTTTGTAGGTTAAAACACTCTTGTCACACCCAGGGGTTTTTATCAACTGGAGCTCTAGGTTAACTCCTTCTCCAAAAGAGGTGGTGGGGGACAGCCCCCCGTAAAGTCAGAGGTGTAGGTGAGAGCACAAAGTAGTAAGGTAGGCAGGCTCTGGTTATGGGGGTAGATGCTCGAGGATTTCCAGGGGGACTCCTGAGGCTCGATCCCGCCTTTGCGTATGTCGAGCCTCCTTCCTCATGACCTTTGCCATGGGCGGAGTGCCTCACTCTGGCCCCCAACAGTGAACCTCCTCTCTCAGTAACATTCTTGGCTCCTATCGAGACACCTCTGTGTGTGTAGCTACACATGCAACGTAGGGGCAAAGGGAGCCAGATTCTTTCCGTGGGGTGCTGATGCTTTGTGGCAAAGCACCTGCTTGAGAATCCATCAGCTTACGCTTCCCTCGCCTTGACAGAGGTCTCATTGCTGTAGCCCTTGGCAGTTTCAAAGAAGAAGACCCTTACCCTTCATAAAGTAGGCCCTTGTCCTAGTTTGAATGGAAAGGCAATAGCTGAACTGAGGCCAATAAGGAGCCAGTCCCCTCTGACACATTCCCGAAGCCTGCTCCTTCATGGAATATAACTCTAGAATCTTGGAATGTCTTTGCAAGGCTGGCAAAGGGCAGTCAGGAACCAGCACCCTGCCTCTGGAATTACCGACTTCTGAGCAGATCTGGAGGTCTCCTTTAGGAGAAGCTAACCCATTCCTTCCAAATAGAGGCTTCAAAACACAGGCAGGTTGGCTGCCTTTCGTGCCCGAAGGAGGCTTGCTTTTCTCTCCTCCTATGAACCCCAGTTCCCAGCCTCTGGGAAAAGCGTATCTTGAAGACATTTTCTCAGGGGTTGTTTCCACGGAGCTGGGGCCGAGCCCGGGGCCCAAAGGCACAGGGGAAGGCAAGACCACATGGACAGGTCTATGCTCTGTAGCAGACCTCTAGTGAACCTCATCTCTCAGGAGCATTCTTGGCTCCTACAGAGACACCTCTGTGTGTGAAGCTGCGTACCTAACATAGGGGCAGAGAGAGCCTGATTCTCTCTGTTCATTTTGACGCTGTCATTCGGAAAACAGCTTGAGAATCCATAAAATGCTCTCCCTTACCACCGAGAGAATTCTCACTGCTGTAGCCCTTGGCACTTTGTAGAAATCTGCACCCAAACGCTTTTCCAAGTAGGCCTGGGTGCTAGCTCGGATGAACAGGCAATGGTGGAGCTGAGGCCAGTAAGGCAACAGTCAGGTTTCACACATTCTGGCAGCTTGCTCCTCCAGGGACTGTAAGGCCTCTTTTACTCTGCAGGAGATTCGCTTGCCTTACTTCATGTGAACAGCATTTCCCAGCCTCGGCGAAGCGGTTCCTGGAGATCTTTTCTCAGGGACAGTTTCCCCGGAGGTGTGGCGGACCTCGGGGACCCAACTCACAGGGGAAGGCAAAACCACATGGACAGGTCTATGCTCTGTAGGAGAGGTTTAGTGAACCTAATCTCTCAGGAACATTCTTGGCTCCTATAGAGACAACTCTGTGTGTGAAGCTACACTCCCAACATTGGTGCACAGGGAGCTTGATTCTCTCCGTGGGGTGCTGATGCTTTGTGGCAAAGCACCTGCTTGAGAATCCATTCTCTTAGGCTTCCCTCACCTTGACAGAGGTCTCATTGATGTAGCCCTTGGCAGTTTGCAAAGAAGAAGACCCTTACCCTTCATAAAGTAGGGCCTTGTCCTAGTTTGAATGGAAAGGCAATAGCTGAGCTGAGGTCAATAAGGAGCCAGTCCCGTCTGACACATTCCCGAAGCCTGCTACTTCATGGAAAATAACTCTAGAATCTAGGAATATCTTTGCAAGGCTAGCAAAGGGCAGTCAGGAACCAGTACCCTGCCTCTGGAATTACCGACTTCTGAGCAGATCTGGAGGTCTCCTTTAGGAGAAGCTAACCCATTCCTTCCAAATAGAGGCTTCAAAACACAGGCAGGTGGGCTGCCTTTTCGTTCCCTATGGAGGCGTGCTTTTCTCTCCTCCTACGAACCCCGGTTCCCAGACACTGGGAAAAGAGGATCTTGAAGATATTTTCTCAGGGGTTGTTTCCACAGAGCTGGGGCTGAGCCTGGAGACCCAAAGGCACAGGGGAAGGCAAGACGACATGGACAAGCCTTTGCTCTTTAGTATAGCTCTAATGAACCTCACTCTGTCAGGATCTTTCTTGATTCCTACGGAGACACACCTGTGTGTGAAGCTGCGGGCACAGAGAGCCTGATTAACCCTGTGCAGCGCTGAGTCTGGGCGGCTAAACAACAGCTTGGGAATGCAGCCTGGGGCGCTTCCCTTCCCTCGGACAGAGCTCTCCTTGCGGTAGGCCTTGGTAGTTTGCATACAATGGGGCCCTAAGCCCTCTGCAAGTTGGCCTGGCTCCTAGGTCCAAAGGGCAGGCCAGAGCGGAGCTGAGGCTGTCAGGCTCCAGACACATCTCCCATACTCCTACATCCTGCTCCTACCCGGGCGTGAACGCTAGAAGCTGGGAAGGTACCTGGACCGTGCAGGGGCGGGGCGAACGCGGGCGGCGTGGGGCGGGGGTCGGCTTCTGGCGGGGGTGGGGGCGGGCTTCCCAGTTGTGCTCTCGGAGGTGAACACTGAGGCTGAAAACGCGCCGGGAGCACACCCGGGACTGGGTAAACCCGGGCTGCGCGGGTCGAGATTCCGATGGCTTTGGGTGGGGGTCGGTCCCAGTTGTTCTCCCGGGGGTCGCCACTGCGGCTGGGAACGCGCCGGGAGCGCGGCAGGGGCGGGGCTAACCCTGGGGGCGCGGGGCGGGGGTCGGCTCATGGGGGGGATGGGGAAGGGTTCACAGTTGCCCTCTAGGGGGTTGCAACTGCGGCTGGGAACGCCCATTTCGTCCGCTCCTGGGTCCCCAAGGATCGCCATCCCGTGGGTGCAGTGGAGGGCTGCGGACCACAGGTAAGGGAACTGGGACTGCGTGGAGCAGGGAACCAAGTATTCCGCCGTCTGTTGGCACATTCTCGGAGCTCCCCAACCTGGCGGTCGCAGAAAGGCCTTCCCTTTGGGGTCAAGGCCTTTACCGCTCCACCCCTCTGCTGAAAAATCTAAGAGTCTGCGCGGTTCTTCCAAGCAGCCTAGTGTCCGCTGGAAGTCCAAGGGACAGAACACTGAACTCTGGCCGGCTGGCCCAGCCCTGCTTCTGGCACTTTGTAATCCAGCGGGCCCTTGAGCACCTGCTTGGATTGGAAAGGGAAGGGTCCACGGATTGCACCCTAGAAACTTAGTAGGGTGCATGGATTTCAAACCCTGGTGGCCGCCCAGGCAGCAAAGAAGGGGGGAGGGCACCTTGCTGCCCTTTCATGGCAGAATCTGTGGTAGTCCAGCTGCGTGGGCCTTTTCATGAGGACCCTGTGCAATAGAAGTTTGGTGTTTTGGAACTGAATAATTAGAACGTGTAAAAGCTTTAAATTATGTGGTGGTGTAATTAAAAAACAAAACAAAACAAAACCAAGCTCCAAGTGTTTTGCAAATGGAGGTTTAAATATTGAAGGACTGTATTCCTTGCACTGTGGCATTCTATCAAGAAGTGTGCAGGATTTTTTTTTTTTTAAGAAAAGTGTTCGAAGTGAGGGAAACAGGAAACCCAGAGGTGCCCCTGTATTTTGGGGAAGGCCTTAGGAGGTCACTTGGAAATGCTGCTGGATGTGCGGGAGGGCGGCAGATGGGCTGTGCAGGCTTGTCCTTTGCATGGATGTTCTTGTGTGTGGAAACCCAGCTCGGAGCCATCTCCTGATGTGTAAGAATTTCGCAGACAAACCTTGAGCTAAGCAATGCATTTTTTCCTAAGAAAATGTTTGTCTTAAGCGATGTAAATATCCTATGTATTTCCGCTAGACTCTGCCTTCAGGTAGGTTCCCCCAAAAGGCTCAGAAGCGATTTGAACAAAACAGCATATTTTCCTCCTAGCTTGTTCTCCTTATCTATGTTAAGGAAATGATATATTTGCCTGCAATACTGCCTTTCTTCAAGATTCATGTCAATCAAGTTTTGGCCCGGGATGACTCACCTGCTGCCAATATTATCTCAATGCATGTCGTGGGGGAGGGGCCTGGTGCCATTCCCTGAAACAGTTCCTTTCTTTCCTTAGCTGACTGCTAGTGCCTGTAGAATATCTGGCTAAAGACCAGCAGGGGGTACTCTTACTACCCCCCCCCACCCCGCCTCGAGTCTAAGTCAGCAGCTTTCTCTATCTCTTTAATACTTTAATAACACTTGATGACACAAAAGCTCTGAGCGATCAAATCATATCAAATCTTCATTTCAGATTGAAGATGCATTCCATGGTATTGCCATCTTAAGTCTTTCCATCGTTATGGAATATCTGTCCATGTATTCAGGATAGTTTTCAGCCAGGGTGTATAATTTCCAGTGTGCCAGTCTTGTCATCCTCGTTACATCCATGGCAAAGTGTTTTATTCATGTTGATATTATTGAAAGGGAATTTTTTAAAATTCCTTTTCAGATTATTATCTGCTAATGTATACAGATAAAACTGTGTAATCATTCATTTTTATCAGTTTGGACAGCTTGATAGTTGTCTTTAATTTCTTTACTTTCTGACACTTTAAGATTATCCTGGGACACATATGTAATGCCTCACCCCTAAATTCAGACATGTGTTCAAAGAACTTATGTCCTTTTATTTATTTATTTATTCTTTAACATTGAAATCTTTTTGACTATGCTGGGTGTTTGTTGCTAGATGGAAGTAGCTAGGACCTCTGGACTGCAGTCTCTCATCTCTTGCTGACTTCTTGTTGACCTCTGCAGAATCCTGGTAGGTGGGAGCTTGTTAGTTCCTTGTTCCTTATCAGAACCTCCTGTGGTAAGTGTTTTTCTCTTCTCTGTTGCCTGGTAAGGCTGGGTGGTCATGGGCATCCCAAAGTTGGCTAGAAGTCAATTATTTAGGCAGGCTTGTGCATAGATATGGGAGAAGGCAATGGCACCCCACTCCTGGAAAATCCCAAGGACGGAGGAGCCTGGTAGGCTGCAGTCCATGGGGTGGCTAAGAGTCGGACACCACTGAGCGACTTCATTTTCACTTTTCACTTCCATGCATAGGAGGAGGAAATGGCAACCCACTCCAGTGTTCTTGCCTAGAGAACCCCAGGGACTGCGGGGCCTGGTGGGCTGCCATCTATGGCGTGGCACAGGGTCGGCCTCACCTGAACCACTTAGCAGCTGCAGCAGCAGCAGCAGCAGTGCATAGATATCAAAGGGGATGAGAACAGTCAGGTAGGATCACATATGTCACCGTGAAACAATACTTCTCCTCTTAGCCAAAGCTAACAAAAGATTTCTGTTCTAGGTCAACCTAGAAGAGATCACTTAAGAGGTAAAGAAACTTAAACTCCATTAGCAAAGGCAGTTCAACATCTCAAGAAAACTTGTGCTAGGCACAAAACTCTTTTCTGGGGGCCTACTTTCCCTACAACCTCCTTATCCCATTCTGTACCCATTCCTTTGCTTCTCCCGTCCTGAAAATGCCACCTGTAAGACAGAACTACTTCGTTTTCCTTCTTAAAGTGTGATTGCATTCCATACATTCTTGTAATGACAAGTCATACATTTCCCTTCAGCAACCAAGAACAGACTCTTATATTGGCATTTGATAGATTGGTGAGCATACCTATCAGTGATAATAGCGCCCACCCCGCTTCCTGCAAGAACAGAACAAAACAAAACAAAACAAAAAAATTGCTTTCTTACATTTAATATGTTCGGATGGTGCCAGTCACTATTCATGCAGAGTCAAAAATCTCTTTTGTTTCTGTGTAAAAGGGAGGTCCTTTCAAGTCGTGAATGTTTCAGAAGTTTCATTTATTTGGAAGTGACCTAGCTATTCAATACACTGTCGTCACTTAGTTTAGCACCAGGATAGAAACTCAGGTAACCAAAACACCTGGAGGAACGATTGTAAGTTCAGTTCAGTTCAGTTGCTCAGTCGAGTCTGACTCTTTGGGACCCCGTGGCCTGCAGGACGCCAGGCTTCCGTGTCCATCACCAACTCCAGGGGCTTGCTCAAACTCATGTCCATCGAGTCAGTGATGCCATCCAACCATCTTATCCTCTGTCATCCCCTTCTCCTCTGCCTTCAATCAAGACTATGAGAGGCGGATATTTTAGAGTATAATTATTGTTAAGAGTTTATCTAAAAGCTCATATCACATTTACATTTTTTACATTGGTTGTTGCTGTTTCCAGGTACTTTCTTGCTGACAAGCTTGTGACACATATAACAATAGAGCAATTTTTACCTCAAAAGAAACCTAGGCACTATGAACATGTTGTGCTTAATGTTGTTGACTCTTAGACATGTCTATAGTGGAGGAGCAAAACCAAAAATACTAGATATTTAATATTGACTAGTTCCCAGTTCACAGGACTCTGACATTCATTTAGGTCAATGTCTTCTTGTATTTCCAGCAGTTTGATTTGGAAGGGCTGCCTTGTCTTGAGACCATTGAAATCAGAACTCAGAACTTGAGCAATATTATCAAAAAACACAAGGCTCACACTGACACATACCTTAATCCAGACAGACAGACAAGACATCTTCCAGTTTTCCGCCTGAGATTTAAAACATTTCTTTGAGCCGTTTTCCTGGGGAGTGGGGGGGGGGAGTGGGGGTGGCAGCGAGGCAGGCTTGGGTAACAAGCTAATTGTTGGTCATTGCATATGCAAAGAACCAGCTTTCCGGGTTCCAAGGAAAAAAGTTTCCTTGGTACCCAATTTTGTTTGGATCTATAGACTCTCATGGCCCTCCTAGGTCAGGACATCTTTCCTTTCTGTAGTCCTCATTTTATCCCTAAATCATAGACAGCTTGGATTGTCTCTGTGGGGTGGATGTATTGTCCTCCTGTTTGACCTGGCAGCAGTAGCGAGGTCCGAGAGCCTCTCCTGGAACCGGGCGTGGGGACGGGGCTCACCAGGAGCCCCTGGTGGAAGTGGGCAACGCGCCGGGAGTGCGCCAGGGGCGGGGCGATCCTGGGCGGCGCGGGTCGGGGTTCTGGTCGGGAGGGGGTGGGGGGCGGTAACAGTTGTGCTCTCGGGGGTCCCCACTGCAGCTGGAAACGCGCTGGGAGTGCGGCAGGGGCGGGGTGAACCCGGGTGGCGCGGGGCGGGGTTCGGCTCCTGGTGGGGGTGGGGGAGGGCTTCCCAGTTGTGCTCTCGGTGGTGGCCACTGCGGCTGGAAACGCGCCAGGAGCGCACCCGGGGCGGGGTAAACCTGGGCTGCGCGGGTCGAGATTTAGATGGCTGTGGGTGGGGGTTCGGTCCCAGTTGTGCTCTCGGGGGTCGCCACTGTGGCTAGGAACGCCCATTTCCTACGCTCCTGTGTCCCCAAGGATCCACATCTAGTGGGTGCAGCGGAGGGCTGCGGGCCACAGGTCAGGGAACTGGGACTGCTTGGAGCAGGGAACCAAGTATTCCGCCCTCTGTTGGCACATTCTCGGAGCTCCCCAACCTGGCGGTTGCAGAAAGGCCTCGCCCTTGGTGTCAAGGCCTTTACCGCTCCACCCCTTTGCTGAAAAATCTCAGTCTGCACGGTTTTCCCAAGCAGCCTAGTGTCCCCTGGAAGTCCAAGGGACAGAACACTGAACTCTGGCCGGCTGGCCCAGCCCTGCTTCTGGCACTTTGTAAGCCAGCGGGCCCTTGAGCACCTGCTGGGATGGGAAAGGGAAGGGTCCACGGATTGCACCCTAGAAACTTAGTAGGGTGCATGGATTTCAAACCCTGGTGGCCGCCCAGGCAGCAAAGAAGGGGGGAGGGCACCTTGCTGCTCTTTCATGGCAGAATCTGTGGCTGTCCTGATGCGTGGGCCTTTTCATGGGGACCTTGTGCAATAAAAGTTTGGTGTTTTGGTACTGAAATAGAAATTGTAAAAAGTTTAAATTATGTGGTGGTGTAATTAAAAAACAAAACAAAACAAAACCAAGCCCCAAGTGTTTGGCACAGGGAGGGTTAAGTATTGAAGGCCTGTTTTCCTTGCACTGTGGCATTCTATCAAGAAGTGTGCAGGATTTTTTTTTTTTTAAGAAAAGTGTTCGAAGTGAGGGAAACAGGAAACCCAGAGGTGCCCCTGTATTTTGGGGAAGGCCTTAGGAGGTCACTTGGAAATGCTGCTGGCTGTGGGGGAGGGGGGCAGATGGGCTGTGCAGGCTTGTCCTTTGCATTCATGTTCTTGTGTGTAGAAACCCAGCTCGGAGCCATCTCCTGATGTGTAAGAATTTCGCAGACAAACCTTGAGCTAAGCAATGCATTTGTTCCTGAGGAAATGTTTGTCTTAAGCGATGTAAATATCCTATGTATATCTGCTGGACTCTGGCTTCAGGTCGGTTCCCCCAATAGGCTCAGAAGTGACTTGAACAAAACAGTATGTTTTCCTCGTACCTTGTTCTCCTAATCTATGTTAAGGAAATGATATATTTGCCTGGAATACTGCCTTTCTTCAAGATTCATGTCAATCAGTTTTTGGCCCAGGATGACTCACCTGCTGCCAATGTGACCTCAAGGCATGTCGTGGGGAAGGGGCCTGGGGCCATTCCCTGAGACAGTGCCTTTCTTTCCTTAGCTGACTGCTAGTGCCTGTAGAATATCTGGCTAGAGCCCAGCAGGGCGTACACCCCGCCTCAAGTCTAAGTCAGCAGCTTTCTCTATCTCATTTATACTTTAATAACAATTGATGACACAAAAGCTCTGAGCGATCAAATCATATCAAATCTTCATTTCAGATTGAAGATGCATTCCATGGTATTGCCATCTTAAGTCTTTCCATTGTTATGGAATACCTGTCCATGTATTCAGGATAGTTATCAGCCAGGGTGTATAAGTTCCAGTGTGCCAGTCTTGTCATCCTCGTTACATCCATGGCAAAGTGTTGTATTCATGTTGACATTATTGAAAGGGAATTTTTTTAAATTCCTTTTCAGATTATTATCTGGTAATATATACAGAAAAAACTGTGTAATCTTTCGTTTTTATCAGTTTGGACAGCTTGATAGTTGTCTTTAATTTCTTTCCTTTCTCATACTTTAAGATTTTCTGGGCACCGTACATGTACTCCCTCACCCCTAATCTCAGTCATGTGTTCAAAGAACTTCTGTCCTTTATTTGTTTACTTATTTTTTGCAACATTGAATTCGTTTTGACTATGCTGGGTCTCTGCTGCAAGATGGAAGTTGCTAGGACCTCTGGACTGCAGTCTTCCATCTCTTACTGACCTCTTGTTGACCTCTGCAGAATCCTGGTTGGCGGGAGCTTGTTAGTTCCTCGTTCCTTACCAGGACCTCCTGTGGTAAGTGTTTTTCTCTTCTCTGTTGCCTTGTAAGGGTGGATGGTCATTGGCATCCCAAAGCTAGCTAGAAGTCAATTATTTAGGCAGGCTTGTGCATAGATATGGGAGAAGGCAATGGCACCCCATTCCAGTACTCTTGCGTGGAAAATCCCATGGATGGAGGAGCCTGGTAGGCTGCAGTCCATGGGGTCGCTAAGAGTCAGACACCACTGAGCGACTTCACGTTCACTTTTCACTTTCATGCATGGGAGGAGGAAATGGCAACCCACTCCAGTGTTCTTGCCTAGAGAACCCCAGGGACTGCGGGGCCTCGTGGGCTGCCGTCTATGGGGTCGCACAGAGTCGGACACGACTGAAACGACTTAGCAGCAGCAGCGGCGGCAGCAGCAGCAGAAGCAGTGCATCGATATCAAAAGGGCTGCAAACAGTCAGGAAGGATCACATATGTCACCGTGAAACACTACTTCTCCACTTAGCCAAAGCTAACAAAAGATTTCTGTTCTAGGTCAACCTAGAAGAGATCACTTAAGAGGTAAAGAAACTTAAACTCCATTAGCAAAGGCAGTTCGACATCTCAAGAAAACTTGTGCTAGGCACAGAACTCTTTTCTGGGGGTCCACTTTCCCTACAACCTCCTTATCCCATTCTGTACCCATTCCTTTGCTTCTCCCATCCTGAAACGGCCACCTGTAAGACAGAACTACTTTGTTTTCCTTCCTCAAGTGCCATTGCATTCCACATACTTTCTTGTAATAACAAGTCATACATTTCCCTTCAGCAACCAAGAACTGACTTTTATATTGGCATTCGCTATAGCCCGCCCCCCTCCCCCCACCCCCAAGAACAGAAAAAAATAAAACAAAACAAAACAATTGCTTTCGTACATTTAACATGTCAGGATGGTGCCAGACACTATTCATGGAGAGTCAAAAATCTCTTTTGTTTCTGTGTAAAAGGGAGGTCCTTTCAAGTCGTGAATGTTTCAGAACTTTCATTTATTTGGAAATGACCTAGCTATTCAATACACTGTCGTCACAAGGATAGAAAGTCGGGTAACCAAAACACTTGGAGAAACGTTTGTTAGTTCAGTTCAGTTCAGTTGCTCAGTCGTGTCTGACTCTTTGGGACCCCGTGGCCTGAAGGACGCCAGGCTTCCGTGTCCGTCACCAGCTCCAGGGGTTTGCTCAAACTCATTTCCATCGAGTCAGTGATGCCATCCAACCATCTTATCCTCTGTCATCCCCTTCTCCTCTGCCTTCAATTAAGACTATGAGAGGCAGATATTTTAGAGTATAATTATTGTAAAGAGTTTGTCTAAAAGCTCATATCACATTTACATTTTTTACTTTTGTTGTTGTCGTTTCCAGGTACTTTCTTGCTGACAAGCTTGTGACAGATATAACAATAGAGCAATTTTTACCTCAAAAGAAACCTAAGCACTATGAACATGTTGTGCTTAATGTTGTTGACTCTTAGACATGTCTATAATGGAGGAGCAAAACCAAAAATACTAGATATTTAATATTGAATAGTTCCCAGTTCACGGGACTCTGACATTCATTTAGGTCAATGTTTTCTTGTATTTCCAGCAGTTTGATTTGGAAGGGCTGCCTTGTCTTGAGACCACTGAAATCAGAACACAGTACTTGAGCAATATTATCAAAAAACACAGGGCTCACACTGACACATACCTTAATCCAAACAGATAGACAAGACATCTTCCAGGTTTCCGCCTGAGATTTAAAATATTTCTTTGAGCCAGTCTTCTGGGGAGTGGGGGGATGCGGGTGGCAGCGAGGCAGGCTTGGGTAACAAGCTAATTGTTGGTCATTGCATATGCAAAGAACCAGCTTTCCGGGTTCCAAGGAAAAAAGTTTCCTTGGTAACCAACTTTGTCTGGTTCTATAGAATATCATGGCCCTCCTTGGTCAGGTCATCTTGCCTTTCTGTAGTCCTCGTTTTATCCCTAAATCATAGACAGCTTGGATTGTCTCTGTGGGGTGTATGTATTGTCCTCATGTTTGACCTGGCGGCAGCAGCGAGGTCCGAGAGCCTCTCCTGGAACCGGGCGTGGGGACGGGGCTCACCAGGAGCCACTGGTGAAGGTGGGCAGCGCCCCTGGAGCGCGGCAGGGGCGGGGCGAACCCGGGTGGTGCAGGGCGGCTGTCGGCTCCTGGCGGGGTTGGGGGAGGGCTTCCCAGTTGTGCTCTCGGAGATGGCCACTGCGGCTGGAAACGCTCTGGGAGCGCACCCAGGGCGGGGTAAACCTGGGCTGCACAGGTCGAGATTCCGCTCGCTGTGGGTGGGTGGTCGGTCCCTGTTGTGCTCCCGGGGGTCGCCAATGTGGCTGGGAACCCGCCGGGAGCCCGACAGGGCCGGGGCGAAACCTGGCGGCGCGGGGCGGGGTGGGGGTTCCGTTCGCAGCGGGGGTCGGCTCCTGGCAGGGGTGGGGAGGGCTTTCCAGATGTGCTGTTGGGGGTCGCCATTGCGGCTGGGAATGCCCATTTCGTGAACTCCTGGATCCCCAAGGATCGGCATCCATTGGCCACAGCGGAGGGGTGCGGAACACAGGTAAGGGAACGGGGACTGCGTGGAGCAGGGAACCATGTATTCCGCCCTGTGTTGGCACAGTCTCAGAGCTCCCCAACCTGGCGGTCGCAGAAAGGCCTCGTCTTTGGGGTCAAGGCCTTTACCGCTCCACCCCTCTGCTGAAAAACCTCAGAGTCTGCGCGGTTTTCCCAAGCAGTCTAGTGTCCGCTGGAACTCCAAGGGACAGAACCCTGAATTCTGGCCGGCTGGCCCAGCCCTGCTTCTGGCACTTTGTAGGCCAGCGGGCCCTGGAGCACCTGCTAGGATGGGAAAGGGAAGGGTACGCGAATTGCACCCTGGTGGCCGCCGAGGCAGCAAAGAAGTGGGGAGGGCACCTTACTCCCCTTTAATGGCAGACAGAATCTGTGGATGTCCTGCTGCGTGGGCCATTTCATGGGGACCTTGTGCAATAAAAGTTTACCGGTGACCTTAGGGAACTTCCCAGTGTGCTTCTGACAGATGAGGGATGCTGTGGAGTTGGCAGGGCCTCTCAGGACTCCGCTGGGTTTGGCGCACTGGAAGAGGGCCTCATCTCCAGGGAAGGCAGGAACCTCAGGCTTCCTCTCCGTTTCGGACTCCGACCGCAGGGTCCCTGCAGAGTTGGGACAAGAGAGTCAGGAATCGTCTTGTCTGAGGAAGGGAACTCCGCTTGCCTCTCGAGGTGTTCAGGGGGTCTCAGGCCCCTTGTTGAGCTGTGTGTGGAACCTGCGGGTGTTTCCGGACGATGCACGACAGTGACAGTGCCCCTTCGTGTTGTGCCTTCACCCACTGGCTTGCCTTCGAAGAGGTGTCCGGGCCTCGGGTTCTTTTCAAGAGCAGACAGGGAAATTGGGGTCTTTCGGCATGTGGGACCACCCACGGGGCTAGTCTCAAATTTCCTAGTGAGGCCGGCTTCATCCTGAGGTGTGCCGGGAAGGCCGGGGACCCTTCAAGACAACGCAGGGGGATCGACTCTCCTGTCGCGGTCTGGAGGGGAGAAGGGGCTCGGATGAAGTGGGACCGGAACCCTCGGTGTTACCCTCGAGAGAAACCGGCGTGTGAGGGACTTTTGGGGGATGCATGAAAGGAGTCAGGTACCGTTTCGCACTTCAGGACAGAACCTAGGACTTCCCTTGAGACGCCGTAGCGGGCAAGGGCCTCATCTTGCCAAGAGGTGGGAACCTCGTGGTGTTTCTCGAGATGCGGCGGGATTCTCGAGTTACGACGGGGATCTTAGGCTTCCTCTTGGGTTGGCCCTGGGAAGCCCAATCTTCCCCTCGAGTTGCCAGGGAAAGCTGGGGGTTGCGCTCGAGTCACTGCAGGGCCGAAGAGACCTCACCTAGGCGTGTGTCCGGGACCTAATATTCCTCTCCAGGGAAGGCAGGGATCTCGGGGTTGCATTCCAGGCTCCCCCGGGGAGTCAGGCCTCGTCTCGAGGGGAAGCCAAGGACTCCGCTCTCCTCTCGAGTCGCGACGCGGGTCTCTGGGAGCCCCCTGAGCGGCCTCAAGGGAGTCCAGCCTCCTCTTCCGTTTGGAGAGAGGACCCGGGATTGCTCTCCAGGCCATGCAGGAACAGAAGGCCCTCAGCTCGCGAGGACGGGGGCGTCTCAGGGGTTTCCTCGAGCTGCGGCGCCCGTGGGGGTTTTCTCCCGAGGCACGACGAGAATCTCAGGGAGCCTCTCGTGCGGCGCCAGGGAAGTCAGGTCTCCATGCGCATGGCGAGGGGGAGCGCGTCCTGGCTCTCGAGTCACGGGAGGGGACTAGGGCCTCGAGACGCGTTGAAGAAGGATTCTCGAGGTCTTTCTCGGGGGGCGGCGGGAAACCCTCGTGTCCCTCGCCTTCTGCCGGGGACCTTCGGGAACTTCCCAGGGTGCCTCTGAGAGGCGAGGGATCCTGTGGAGGTGGCGGGGCCCCTCGGGACTCCGCTGGGTCTGGCGCAACGGAAGAGGGCCTCACCTCGAGGGGAGGCAGGAACCTCAGGCTTCCTCTCCGTTTCGGACTCCGACCGCAGGGTCCCTGCAGAGTTGGGACAGGAGAGTCAGGCCTCGTCTTGCCTGAGGAAGGGAACCCCGCTGGCCTCTCGAGTTGCTCAGGGGGTCTTAGGCCCCTCGTCGAGCTGTGTGTGGCACCCGCGGGTCTTTGCGGACGATGCACGGGGTTGGCAGTGCCCCTCCGTGTTGTGCCTTCACCCACAGGGTTGCCTTCGAAGAGGGGTCCGGGCCTCGGGTCCTTCTCAAGGGCGGACCGGGGAATCGGGGGCGTTCGGCATGTGGCCCCACCCACGTGGCTCGTCTCGAATTTCCTCGTGAGACCGGCCTCATCCTGAGGTGCGCCGGGAGGGCCGGGAACCCCTTCCGGACCACGCACGGGAATCGACTCTCCTGTCGTGATCAGGAGGGGAGAAGGGGCTCAGATGAAGCGGTGCCGGGACTCTCGGTGTTCCCCTCGAGGGAACCCGGTGTGTCGGGGAACTTTTGGGGTTCTCACGAAGGGTGTCAGGTACCGTTTCGCACTTCAGGGCGGAACAATGGACTTCCCTTGAGACGCCGTAGTGGGCAAGGGCCTCATCTTGTGAAGACGTTGGAACCACGTGTTTTTTCTCGAGTTGCGGCGGGATTGTCGAGTGACGACGGGGAATTCAGGCTTCCTCTTCAACTGGCCCAGGGAAATCCAGTTTTCATTCGAATTGCGAGTTAGAACTGGGGATTGCTCTCGAGACACTGCAGGGCCAAATAGAGCTCATCTAGGCTTGTGTCCAGGACCTAATGTTCCTCTGCTGGGGCAACAGCTATCTCGGCATTGCATTCTCGACTCACCCGGGGAATCAGGTCTCGTCTCGAGGGGAAGCCAAGGACACTGCTCTCCTGTGAAGTTGCGACGGGTATATCTTGGAGCTCACTGTGTGGCCTAAAATGAGTCAAGCCTCCTGTGGAGTTTGGAGAGAGGACTCAGGATTGCTCTCCAGGCCATACAGCAAAAGAAGGCCCTCATCTCGTGAGGACTGGGGCGTCTCGTGGGTATTCTCGAGCTGCGGCTCCAGTGTGGTGTTGCTCACGAGGTATAATGGGGAGCTCAGGGAGCCTCTCCTGTGGCGCCAGGGAAGTCAGGTTTCTATGCGCGTGGCTAGGGGGAGCGCGTCATTGCTCTCGAGTCATGGTAGGGGAATCGCGCCTCAAGACGCGTTGAAGAAAGACTCTCGAGGTCTTTTACGGGTTGGGGCAGGAAACCCTTGGTTCCCTCGAATTGTGCCGGTGATCTCAGGAAGGTCTAAGGGTGCCTCTGAGAAGTCAGGGATACTATGCAGTTGGGAGGGGCCTCTCGGGACTCCACTGGGTTTGGTGCAATGGAAGAGGGCCTCATCTCGAGTGGAGGCAGGAAACTCATGTTTCCTCTCCTGACTTCTCCTGGGCCAGATCTGACTCGGATCGCAGTTTCGCTGCAGAGTTCGAACAGGAGAGTCAGGCCTCGTCTTGTGTGGAGGAATGGAACTCCGCTTGCCTCTCCAGTTGTTCACGGGGTGACAGGTCACTTCTCGAGCTGTGTGTGGTACCTGCGGGTTTCTGCAGACGATACCCGGGAGAGTCAGTGCCCCTTCGTGTTGTGCCTTCATCAAAAGGGTTATCTTCAAAGAGGTGTCCGGGCATTGGGATCTTATCAAGAGCGGACCGGGAAATCGGGGTCTTTCGGCATGTGTCACCATCCACGAGGCTATGTCTCGAATATCCTCGTGAGACCGGCCTCATCCTGAGATGCACCGGGAAAGGCAGGAACCCCTTCAAGACAAAACAGGGGAATCGACCCTCCTGTCGCGATCAGGAGGGGAGAAGGGGCCCAGATGTAGTGGTGCTGGGAACCTCGGTGTTCACCTTGAGTCAGACTGGTGTGGCGAGGAACTTTTGAGGTCGCATCAAGGGTGCCAATACCGTTTCGCACTTCAAGACGGAACGTGGGACTTCTCTTGAGACGCTGTAGGGGGCAAGGGCCTCATCTTGCGATGACGGGGGAACCACGTGGCGTTTCTCGAGTTGTGGCGGGATTCTCGAGTTTTGACAGGGAATACAGTCTTCCTCATGTGTTGGCCCAGGGAAGTCCTATCTTCCATTCGAGTTTCAAGGGAGAGCTGGGGATTGCCCTCGCGTCACTGCAGGGCAAAATAGACCTCATCTAGGCTTGTGTCCAGGACTTAATGTTCGTCCCTAGGGGCGACAGGGATCTCGGGCTTGCATACCAGACTCACCCGGGGAATCAGGCCTCATCTCAAGGGGAAGCAAAGAACTCTGCTGTCCTTTTGGGTCGCGATGGGTATCTCTTGGAGCCCACTGTGTGCCATAAAGGGAGTCAAGCCTCCTGTGGTGTTTGGATAGAGGACTCGGGATTCCTCTCCAGGCCATGCAGGAAAAGAAGGCCCTCATCTGGCAATGACGGCGGTGTCTCGTGGGTTTTCTAGACTGCCGCGCTAGTGCCGGGTTTCTGACGAGGTACGAGAGGGAGCTCAGGGAGCCTCTCGTGTGGCGCCAGGGAAGTCAGGACCCCATGAGATGGCTAGGGGGAGCTCGTCATTGCTCTCGAGTCATGGTAGGGTAATCGGGCCTCAAGACGGGTTGAAGAAGGACTCTCGAGGTCTTTCTCGGGTCACTGCATAAAACCCAGGGTTCCCTTGACTTGTGCCTGCGACCTCAGGGAGCTTCTCAGAGTGCCTCTGAGAAGTCAGGGATACTGTGCAGTTTGGAGGGGCCTCTCGAGACTCCTCTGCATTTGGTGGAATGTAAGAGGGACTCATCTCGAGTTGAAGCAGGAACCTCAGTGTTCCTCTCCATTTCTGACTCAGATCGCAAGGTCCCTGCATGTTGGTACAGGAGAGTCAGGCCTCGTCTTTTCTGGAGGATGGGACTCCTCTTGCCTCTCGAGTTGTTCTCGAGGTGACAGGCCACTTGTCGAGCTGTGTATGTAACCTGCCCGTTTTTCCGGATGATGCACAGGTGTGTTAGTGCCCCTTCGTGTTATACCTTCATACTCAAGGCTGCCTTCCAAGAGGTGTCCGAGCATCGGATTCTTATCAAGAGCGGACCGGGAAATTGGAGTCTTTCAGCAAGCGGCACCACCCACAAAGCTACGTATCGAATTTCCCCATGAGACCGGCCTCATCCTGAGTTGTGCAGGGAAGGTCGGGCCCCCTTGCAGACAAAGCAGAGGAATCGACCCACCGGTCACGATCAGGAGGGGAGAAGGGGCTTAAATGAAGTGGTGCCGGGAACCTCGGTGTTCCCCTTGAGTGAGACCGGCGTGTTGGGGGACTTTTGGGGTCGCATCAAGGGTGCCAAGTACCATTTCGCATTTCAAGACGGAACCTGGGACATCTTTTGAAACGCTGTAGCGGGCAAGGGCCTCATCTTGCGATGACGGGAGAACCACGTGGTTTTGCTCGAGTTGCGGCAGGATTCTCGAGTTATGACCGGGAATTTAGGCTTCCTCTTGTTGGCCTTGAAATCCAATCTTGCATTCGGGTTGTGAGGGGGAGCTGGGGATTGCGCTAGAGTCACTGCAGGGCAAAAGAGACCTAATCTAGGCTTGTGTCCAGGATCTAATGTTGCTCTCCAGGGGCGACAGGGATCTCGGGTTTGCATTCCAGACTCATCCGGGGAGTCAGTTCTCACCTCGAGGGTAAGCAAAGAATTCTGCTCTCGTCTCGAGTCGCGATGGGTATCTCTTGGAGCCCACTGTGTGTACTAAAGGGAGTCAAGCCTCCTGTGGAGTTTGGAGAGAGGACTCGGGATTGGACTCCAGGCCATGCAGGAAAAGAAGGCCCTCATCTCGAGATGACGGTGGCATCTCGTGGGTTTTCTCGAGCTGCGGCGCCAGTGTGGGGTGTCTCATGAAGTACCACGGGGATCTTAGGGAGCCTCTTGTGTGGCGCCAGGAAAATCCAGTATTCCATTCGAGTTGCGAGTTAGAACTGGGGATTGCTCTCCAGTCACTGCAGGGCAAAATAGACATCATCTACGCTTGTGTCCAGGACCTATTGTTCCACTACTGGGCCGACAGGGACCTCAGGGTTGCATTCTCGACTCACCCGGAGAGTCAGGCCTCGTCTTGAGGGGAAAAAAAGGACTCCGCTCTCCTGTCAAGTCGCGACGGGTATCTCTTGGAGCCCACTGCGTGGCGTAAAGGGAGTGAAGCCTCCTATGGAGTTTGGAGAGATGACTCGGGATTGTTTTCCTGGCCATGCAGGAAAAAAGGCCCTCATCTTGCGATGACGGGGGCGTCTCGTGGGTTTTCTCCAGCTGTGGCGCCAGTATCAGATTTCTCACGAGGTACAACGGGGAGCTCAGAGAGCCTCTCGTGTGGTGCTAGGGACGTCAGGTCTCCGTGCGTGTGGTGAAGGGGAGTGCGTGATTGCTCTCGAGTCATAGTAGGCGAATCGGGCCTCAAGACGCATTGAAGAAGGACTCTTGAGGTCTTTCTCGGGTTGCGGCAGGGAACCCTGGGTTCCCTCGACTTGTGTCGGTGACCTCAGGCAACTTCTCAGGGTGCCTCTGAGAAGTCAGGGACACTGTGGATTTGGGAGGGGCCTTTCGTTACTCAACTGGGTTTGGTGCAATTGAAGAGGGCCTCATCTCGTATGCAGGCAGGAACTTCAGGAGTCCTCTCCATTTCTGACTCGGGTCGCAGAGTACCTGCAGAGTATGGACAAGAGAGTCACGCCTCGTCTTCTGTGGAGGAATGGATCTCCGCTTTCCTTGCGAGTTGTTCACGGAGTGACAGGCCTCTTGTTGAGCTGTGTGTGGAACCTGTGGGTTTTTCCGGATGATGCAGAGGGGTGTCATTTCCCCTTCGTGTTGTGCCTTCATCCACAGGGTTGCCTTCAAAGAGGTGTCCGGGCATCGGGTTCTTTTCAAGAGCGTACCAGAAAATTGGGGTCTTTCAGCATGTGGTACCACCCACGAGGCTACATCTCGAATTTCCTCAGGAGACCGGCCTCATCCTGAGGTTCGCCGGGAAGGTAGGGAAACCCTTGCAGACAAAGCACGGGAATCGACCTCCCGGTCGCGATCAGAAGGGGAGAAGGGGCTCAGATGAAGTGGTGCCGGGAACTTCAGTGGTCCCCTCGAGTGAGACCGGTATGTCACGGCACTTTTGAGGTCGCATCAAGGGTGCCAAGTACAGTTTCGCACTTCAAGACGGAACGTGGGAATTCTCTGGAGATGCTCTAGCGGGCAAGGGTCTCATATTGCGATGACGAGCGAAACACGTGGTTTTTCTCGAGATGTGGCGGGATTCTCGAGTTACGACGGGGAATTCAGGCTTCCTCTTGTGTTGGCCCAGCAAGTCCAATCTTCCATTCAACTTGTCAGAGAGAGCTGTGGGTTGCTCTCGAGTCACTTCAGGGCAAAGAGTCCTCATCTAGGCTTGGGTCCAGGACGTAGTATTGCTCTCCAGGGGCAACAGGGATATCGGGGTCGCATTACAGTCTCACCCGGTGGGTCACGCCTCGTCTCGAGTGGAAGCAAAGGACTCCACTATCCTCTCGAGTCGCGACATGTAACTCTTGGAGCCCAATGAGTGGCCTAAAGGGAGTCAAGCGTCCTGTGTAGCTTGGACAGAAGGTTCACGCTTGATCTGCATACCATGCAGTTAAAGATGGCCCTCCTCTCGTGATGACGGGAGTGTCTCATGGGTTTTCTCGAGCTGTGGCGCCAGTGTGGGGTTTCTCACGAGATATGATGGGGAGATCAGGGAGCCTCTCGTGCAGCGCCAGAGAAGTCAGGCCTCCATGCGTGTGGCCAGGCAGATCGCGTCATTGCTCTGGAGTCATGAGAGGGACTAGGGCCTCAAGACGCATGTAAGAAGGACTCTCGAGGTCTTTCTTGGGTTGGGGTGGGAAACACTCGTTTCCCTCGACCTCTACCGGGGACCTTAGTGAACTTCCCAGGTGCCTCTGAGAGGTGAGGAATGCTGAGGAGTTAGAGGGGCCTCTCGGGACTCCACTAGGTTTGACGAAATGAAAGAGGGCCTCATCTCGATTGGAGGCAGGAACCTCAGGCTTCCTCTCCATTTCTGACTCCGACTGCACGGTCCCTGCAGTGTTGGGACAGGAGAGTCATGCCTCGTCTTGTCTGAGGAATGGAATTCTGGTTGCCTCTCGAGTTGTTCCGGGAGTCTCAGGCCCCTTGTCGAGCTGTGAGTAGACCCTGCGGGTTTTTCCGGATGATGCACGGGGGTGTCAGTGCCCCTTCGTGTTGTGCCTTCACTCACAGGGTTTCCTTCGAAGAGGTGTCCGGGCATCGGGTTCTTATCAAGAGCGGACCGGAAAATCGGGGTTGTTCGGCACGTGGCACCTCACACATGGCTAGTCTCGAATTTCCTCCTGAGACCGGCCTCATCCTGAGGTGCACCAGGAAGGCCGGGAACCCCTTCCAGAGAAAGCAGGGGAATCGACTCTCCTGTCGCGATCAGGAGGGGAGAAGGGGCTCAGATGAAGTGGTGCCGGGACCCTCGGTGTTCCCCTCGAGGGAACCCAGCGTGTCGGCGAACTTTTGCGGTCGCATCAAGGGTGTCAATTACCGTTTCGCACTTAAGGACGGAACATGGGACTTCCCTGGAGACTCCGGGAACTTCCATGTTCCCCTGGAGTGAGACCGGTATGTTGGGGAACTTTTGGGTCACATCAAGGGTGCCAAGTAGCATTTCGAACTTTAAGATGGAACGTGGGACTTCTCTTGAGACTCTAGCTGGCAAGGGCCTTATATTGCGATGAAGGGGGAACCACATGGTTTTTAAGACTTGAGGCTGAATTCTCGAATTACGATGGGAAATTCAGACTTCCTCTTGTGTTGACCTTGGGAAGACCAATCTTCCATTCAAATTGTGAGGGAGAGATGGAGGTTGCTCTCGAGTCACTGTAGGGCAAAATAGACCTCATCTAGGCTTGTGTCTAGGACATAATGTTCCACTCCAGGGGCGACAGGGATCTCGGGGTTGCATTCCAAACTCACCCGGGGAGTCAGGCCTCGTCTCCAGGGAAGCAAAGGACTCCGCTCTCCTCTCGAGTCGCACCGGGTATTTCTTGGACCCACCTGAGTGGCCTAAAGGGAGTCAATCCTCCTGTGAAGTTTGGAGAGAGGACCAGGGATTGCTCTCCAGGTCAGGCAGGAAAAGAAGGCCCGCATCTCTCCTTGATGGGGGCATCTTGTGGTTTTTCTCGAACTGCGGCGCCACTGTGGGTTTTCTCACGAGGTACGATGGGGTACTCAGGGAGCCTCTTGTGTGGTACTAGGGAAGTCAGTTTTCCTGCTTGTGGCGAGGGGAGCGCGTCCTTGCTCTGGAGACATGGTAGGGGAATCGGGCATCAAGAGACGTTGAAAAAGGACTCTCCAAGTCTTTCTCGGGTTACTTCAGGAAACTCTGGGTTCCCTCGACTTGTGCCAGTGACCTCAGGTAGCTTCTCAGGGAGCCTCTGAGAATTCAGGGATACTGTGGTGTTGGGAGGGGCCTCTCGGGACACCACTGAGTTTGGTTCAATGGAAGAGGGCCTCTTCTCTAGTTGAGGCAGGAACCTCAGGGTTCCTCTCCATTTCTGACTCCGATCGCAGGGTCCCTGAAGAGTTGGGCCAGGAGAGTAAGGCCTCGTCTTGTGTGAAGGAATGCAACTTCACTTGCCTCTCGAGTTGTTCACGGGGTGACAGTCCACATTTGGAGCTGTGAGTGGAATCGGCGGGTTTTTCTAGACGATGGATGGGGATGTCAGTGTCCCTTCGTGTTGTGCCTTCATCCACAGGGTTGCCTTCGAAGAGATGTCCGGGCGTCAGGTTCTTATCTAGAGTGGACCGGGAATTCGGGATCTTTCAGCATATGGCACCAACCATGAGGCTACTTTTCGAATTTCCTCATGAGACCGGCCTCATCCGGAGGTTCACGGGGAACGTCGGGAACCCCTTGCAGACAAAGCATGGGAATCGACCCTCCTGTCGCGATCAGGAGAGGAGAAAGGCCTCAGATGAAGTGGTGCCGGGAACTTCAGTGTCCCCTCTAGTGAGATCGGTATATAGGGGAACTTTTGGGGTCGCATCAAGGGTGCCAAGTACTGTTTTGCACTTCAAGACGGAATGTGAGACTTCTCTTGAGATGCTGTAGGGGGCAAGGGCCTCATCTTGCAATACGGGGAACCACATGATTTTTCTCGATTTGCGGCGGGTTTCTCGCATTACGACTGGAAATTCAGGCTTCCTCTTGTGTTGGCCCAGAAAGGCCAATCTTCTGTTCGAGTTGCAAGGGAAAGCTAGGGGTTGCGCTTGAGTCACTGCAAGGCCAAAGAGACCTCCTCTAGGCTTTTGTCCAGGACCTAAGGTTCCTCTCCAGGGGCGACAGGGATTCAGGGTTGCATTCCAGACTCACCCTCGTAGTCAGGCCTCATCTCGAGGGGAATCAAAGGACACCGCTCTCCTCCTGAGTATCGACGAGTATCTCTTGGAGCCCACTGAGTGACCTAAAGGGAGTCAAGCCTCCTTTGGAGTTTGGAGAGAGGATTCGGGATTGCTCTTCAGGTCATGCAGGAAAGAAGGCCCTCATTTCACCATGACAGGGGCGTCTCGTGGGTTTTCTCGAGCTGCGGCGCCAGTGTGGGGTTTCTCACGAGGTACGATGGGGAGCTCAGGGAGCCTCTCATGTGGTGCCGGGGAAGTCAGATCTTCATGCGCGTGGCGAGGGGGAGCGCGTCATTTTTCTCCAGTCATGGTAGGGGAATCGGGCATCAAGACGCGTGAAGAAGGACTCTCGAGGTTTTTCTCAGGTTATGGCAGGAAACCCTGGGTTCCCTCGACTTATGCCCGTGACCTCAGGGAGCTTCTCAGGGTGCCTCTGAGAAGTCAGGGATACTGTGCAGTTGGGAGGGGCCGCTCCGAACTCCACTGGGTTTGGTGCAGTAGAAGAGGGCCTTATCTCGAGTTGAGGCAGGAACCTCAGTGTTCCTCTCCATTTCTGAATCGGATCTCAGTGTCCATGCAGAGTTGGGACAGGAGAGTCAGGCCTCGTCTTGTGTGGAGGAATTGAACTCCTCTTGCCTCTCGAGTTGTTCATGGGGTGACAGGCCACTTGTCGATCTGTATGTGGAACTTGCGGGCTTTTCCAACGATGCAGGAGGGTGTCAGACCCCTTCGTTTTGTGCCTTCGTCCACAGGATTGCCTTCGAAGAGGTGTCCTAGCATTGGGTTCTTATCAAGAGCAGACACGGAAATCGGGGTCTTTCGGCGTGTGGCACCAACCACAAGGCTACGTCTTGAATTTCCTCGTGAGACCGGCCTCATCCTGAGGTGCGCCGGGAAGGTCCGGAACCCCTTCCAGACAAAGCAGGGTAATCGACCCTCCCGTCGTGATCAGGAGGGGATAAGGGGCTCAGAACAAGCGGTGCACCGAACCTTGGTGTTCCCCTCGAGTGAGACCAGGGTGTCGGGGAACTTTTGTGGTAACATCAAGGTTGCCAATTATCGTTTTAAACTTCAAGATGGAACGTGGGGCTTCTCCTGAGACGCTGTAGCTGGCAAGGGCCTCATCTTGCGATGACGGGGGAACCACGTGGTTTTTCTCGAGTTGCGGCGGGATTTTCGAATTACGACGGGGAATTCAGGCTTCCTCTTGTGTTGTCCCAGGGAAGTCCATTCTTCCATTCGAGGTGCGAGGGAGAGCAGGGGATTGCTCTCGAGTCACTTCAGGGCAAATGAGACCTCATCTATGCTTGTGTCTAGGACCTAATGTTCCTCTCCAGGGGCGACAGGGATCTCGGGGTTGCATTCCAGACTCACCTGTGGAGGTAGGCCTGGTATATAGGGGAAGCAAAGAATTCCGCTCTCCTCTTGAGTCCCAACGGGTATCTCTTGAGCCCACAGAGTGGCCTAAAGGGAGTGAGGCCTCCTGTGGAGTTTGAAGAGAGGCCTCGAGATGCTCTCCAGGCCATGCAGGAAAAGAAGGCCTTCATCTCGCGATGACGGAGGCGTCTCGTGTGTTTTCTCGAGCTGGGGAGCCAGTGTGGGATTTCTCACGAGGTATGACGGGGAGCTCAGGGAGCCTCTCGTGTGGCGCCAGGGAAGTCAAGTCTCCATGCGAGTGGCGAGGGGGAACGCGTCATTGCTCTTGAGTCATGGTAGGGGAATCAGGATTCAAGACGCGTTGAGGAGGATTTTCGAGGTCTTTCTCGGGTTGCGTCAGGAAACCCTGTGTTCCCTCGACTTGTGCCGGTGACCTCAGGGAGCTTCTAAGTGTGCCTCTGAGAAGTCGGGATACTGTGGATTTGGGAGGGGCCTCTCGGGCCTCCACTATTTTTGGTGTAATGGAAGAGGGCCTCATCTCGAGTGGAGTCAGGAACCTCAGGGTTCCTCTCCATTTCGGACTCCGATCGCAGGGTCACTTCAGAGTTGGGAGAGGTGAGTCAGGCCTCGTCTTGTGTGCAGGAATGGACCTCCGCTTGCCTCTCGAGTTGTTCACTGGGTGACAGGCACTTGTTGAGCTGTAAGAGTAACCTGCGGTCTTTTTTGGACGATGCACGGGGTTGTCAGTGCCCCTTCGTGTTGTGCCTTCATCCACACTATCTTCTTATAGGTGTCTGGGCATCGCGTTCTTATCAAGAGCGGATCGGGAAATCGCGGTCTTTCGGCATGTGGCACCACCATCGAGGCTACGTCTCGAATTTCCTCGTGAGACAGCCTCATCTGAGGTGCGTGGAGAAGGTCGGGAACCCCTTGTAGACAAAGCAGGGGAATTGACCCTCCTTTCGCGATCAGGAGGGGAGAAGGGGCTCAGATGAAGTGGTGCCAGGAATCTCGGTGTTCCCCTCTAGTGCGACCCGTATGTCGGGGAACTTTTGGGGTAGCATTAAGGGTGCCAAATATCATTTCGCACTTGAAGACAGAACGTGGGACTACTCTTGAGACGCTGGAGCAGGCAAGGGCCTCATCTTGCAATGACGGGGGAATCACGTGGTTTTTCTCGAGTTGAGGCGGAATTCTCGAATTACTACTGGGAATTCAGGCTTCCTCTTGTGTTGGCCCAGGGAGGTCCATCTTCCATTTGGGTTGCGAGGGAAAGCTGGGGAGTGCTCTCGAGTTACTGCAGGGCAAAAGCGACCTCAGCTAGCCTTGTGTTCAGGACCCAATGATCCTCTCCAAGGGCGACAGGGATCTCGGGTTTGCATTACAGACTCACCCGGGGAGTTAGGCCTCGTCTCGAGGGGAAGCAAAGGACTCGGCTCTCCTCTCGAGTTGCGACGCATATCTCTTGGAGCCCACTGAGTGGTCTAAAGGGAGTCAACCCTCCTCTTCAGTTTGGAGAGAGGACTCGGGATTGCTCTCCAGGCCATGCAGGAAAAGAAGGCCCACATCTTGAGATGACGGGGGCGTCTCGTGGGTTTTCTCGAGCTGTGGCGCCAGTGTGGGGTTTCTCACGAGGTACGACGGGGAGTTCAGGTAGCCTCTCGTGTGGCAACAGGGAAGTCAGGTCACCATGGGCGGGGCAAGGGGGAGCGCGTCATTGCTCTCCAGTCAGGGTAGGGGAATCGGGCCTCATGACGGGTTGAAAAAGGACTCTCGATGTCTTTCTAGGGTTGCGGCAGGAAACCCTGGGTTCCCTTGACTTGTGCCGGTGACCTCAGGGAGCATCTCAGGGTGCCTCTGAGAAATCAGGGATACTATGGATTTGGGAGAGGCCTCTCGGGACTCCTCTGGGTTTGGTGCAATGGAAGAGAGCCTCATCTCGAGTTGAGGCAGGAACCTCAGGGTTCTGCTCCTGACTTCCTGGAGCCGGATCTGACTCAGATTGCAGGGTCCCTGCTGAGTTTGCTCAGGAGTGTCAGGTCTCGTGTTCTGCGGAGGAATGGAACTCCGCTTAAATCTCAAGTTGTTCAATGATGACACCACTTTTCGTGATGTGTGTGGAACCTGCGGGTTTTTCGGAGATGCACGGGGGTGTCAGTGCTCCTTCCTGTTGTGCCTTCATCCACAGGGTTGCCTTCGAAGAGGTGTCCGGGCATCGGGTTCTCCTCAAGTGCAGACCGGGAAATCGGGGTCTTTCAGCATGTTGCACCACCCACGAGGCTACATCTCGAATTTCCTCGTGAGATCGGCCTCATCCTGAGGCGCGCAGGAAAGTCCGGGAACCCTTTCCAGACAAAGCAGGGGAATCGACCCTCCTTTCGGGATCAGGAGGAGAGAAAGGGCTCAGATGAAGTAGTGCCGGGAACCTCGGTGCTCCCCTTGAGTGAAACTGGTAAGTCGGGTAACTTTTCGGGTTGCATCAAGGGTGCCAAGTACCGTTTCACACTTCAAGACGGAACCTGGGTCTTCTCTTGAGACGCTGTAGTGGGCAAGGGCCTCATCTAGCGCTGACGGGGGACCCACGTGTTTTTTCTCGAGTTGCGGCAGGATTCTTGAGTTACAACGGGGAATACAGGTTTCCTCTTGTGTTGGCCCAGGGAAGTCCAATCTTCCATTCGAGTTGCGAGGGAGAGCTGGGGATTGCACTTGAGTCAATGCAGGACAAAAAAGACCTCATTTAGGCTTGTGTCCAGGACCGAGTTTTCCTCTACAGGGGCGACACGGATCTCGGGATCCCATTCCAGACTCATCCAAGTAGTCAGGCCTCAGCTCGAGGGGAAGCAACGGACTCCGCTCTCCTCTAGAGTAGCGACGTGTATCTCTTGGAGGCTACTGAGTGGCCTAAAGGGAGACAGGCCTCCAGTGGAGTTTGGAGAGTGGACTCGGGATTGCTCTCTAGGTCATGTAGGAAAAGAAGGCCCTCATCTTACGATGACGGGGGCGTCTCATGTGTTTTCTAGAGCGGAGGTGCCAGTGTGGGGTTTTCATGAGGTAGGACGGGGAGCGCAGGGAGCCTCTCGTGTGGCGCCAGGGAAGTTAGGTTTCAATGGGCGTGGCGAGGGAAATGCGTCATTGCTCTCCAGTCATGGTAGGGTATCGGGCCTCAAGACGCGGTAAAGAAGGACTCTCGAGGTCTTTCTCAGAATGCAGCAGGAAACTCTGGGTTCACTCGACTTGTGCCAGTGACCGCAGAGAGCTTCTGAGGGTGCCTCTGAGAAGTCAGGGATACTGTGGAGTTGGGAGGGGTCTCTCGGGACTCCACTGGGTATGGCGCAATGGAAGAGGGCCTCATTTCGAGTTGATGCAGGAACGTCAGGTTTCATCTACATTTCTGACTCCGATCGCACGGTCCCTGCAGAGTTGGGAAAGGAGAGTCAGGCCTTCTCTTGTTTGGAGGAACGGAACTCCGCATGCCGCTCTAGTTCTTCAAGGGATGAGAGGACACTTGTCGATCTGTGTTTGGAATCTGCGTGTTTTTCCGTACTATGCATGGGGATGTCAGTACTCCTTCGTATTGTGCATTCATCCACAGGTTTGCTTTCGAAGAGGTGCCCGGGCATCGTGTTCTTATTAAGAGCGGACCGGGGAATCGGGGGCGTTCGGCATGTGGCACCACCCACGTGGCTCGTCTCGAATTTCCTCGTGAGACCGGCCTCATCCTGAGGTGCGCCGGGAAGGCTGGGAACCCCTTCCGGACCACGCAGGGGAATCGACTCTCCTGTCGCGATCAGGAGGGGAGAAGGGGCTAAGATGAAGTGGTGCCGGGACCCTCGGTGTTCCCCTCTAGGGAACCCGGCGTGTCGGGGAACTTTTGAGGGTCGCAGGAAGGCTGTCAGGGACCGTTTCGCCCTTCAGGGCGGAACAGGGGACTTCCCTTGAGACGCCGTCACGGGCAAGGGCCTCATCTTGCCAAGAGGTGGGAACCACGTGGTTTTTCTCGAGTTGCGGCGGGATTCTCGAGTTACGACGGGGATCTCAGGCTTCCTCTTGGGTTGGCCCTGGGAAGCCCAATCTTCCCCTCGAATTGCGAGGGAAAGCTGGGGGTTGCGCTCGGGTCACTGCAGGGCCGAAGAGACCTCACCTAGGCGTGTGTCCGGGACCTAATATTCCTCTCCAGGGAAGGCAGGGATCTCGGGGTTGCATTCCAGGCTCCCCCGGGGAGTCAGGCCTCGTCTCGAGGGGAAGCCAAGGACTCCGCTCTCCTCTCGAGACGCGACGCGGGTCTCTTGGAACCCTCTGAGTGGCCTCAAGGGAGTCCAGCCTCCTCTTCCGTTTGGAGACAGGACCCGGGATTGCTCTCCAGGCCATGCAGGAAAAGAAGGCCCTCAGCTCGCGAGGACGGGGGCGTCTCAGGGGTTTCCTCGAGCTGCGGCGCCCGTGGGGGTTTTCTCCCGAGGCACGACGAGGATCTCAGGGAGCCTCTCGTGCGGCGCCAGGGAAGTCAGGTCTCCATGCGCGTGGCGAGGGGGAGCGCGTCCTGGCTCTCGAGTCACGGGAGGGGACTAGGGCCTCGAGACGCGTTGAAGAAGGACTCTCGAGGTCTTTCTCGGGGGGCGGCGGGAAACCCTCGTTTCCCTCGCCTTCTGCCAGGGACATTAGGGAACTTGCCAGGGTGCCTCTGAGAGGCGAGGGATCCTGTGGAGGTGGCGGGGCCCCTCGGCACTCCGCTGGGTCTGGCGCAACGCAAGAGGGCCTCACCTCGAGGGGAGGCAGGAACCTCAGGCTTCCTCTCCGTTTCGGACTCCGACCGCAGGGTCCCTGCAGAGTTGGGACAGGAGAGTCAGGCCTCGTCTTGTCTGAGGAAGGGAACCCCGCTGGCCTCTCGAGTTGCTCAGGGGGTCTCAGGCCCCTCGTCGAGCTGTGTGTGGAACCCGCGGGTCTTTGCGGACGATGCACGGGGGTGGCAGCGCCCCTTCGTGTTGTGCCTTCACACACAGGGTTGCCTTCGAAGAGGGGTCCGGGCCTCGGGTCCTTCTCAAGAGCGGACCCGGGAATCGGGGGCATTCTGCATGTGGCACCACCCACGTGGCTCGTCTCGAATTTCCTCGTGAGGCCAGCCTCATCCTGAGGTGCGCCTGGAAGGCCGGGAACCCCTTCCAGACCACGCAGGGGAATCGCCTCTCCTGTCGCGATCCGGAGGGGAGAAGGGGCTCAGATGAAGCGGTGCCGGGACCCTCGGTGTTCCCCTCGAGGGAACCCGGCGTGTCGGGGGACTTTTGGGGGTCGCAGGAAGGCTGTCAGCGACCGTTTCACCCTTCAGGGCGGAACAGGGGACTTCCCTTGAGACGCCGTGGCGGGCAAGGGCCTCATCTTGCCAAGAGGTGGGAACCACGTGGTTTTTCTCGAGTTGCGGCGGGAATCTCGAGTTACGACGGGGATCTCAGGCTACCTCTTGGGTTGGCCCTGGGAAGGCCAATCTTCGCCTCGAGTTGCGAGGGAAAGCTGGGGGTTGCGCTCGAGTCACTGCAGGGCCGAAGAGACCTCACCTAGGCGTGTGTCCGGGACCTAATATTCCTCTCCAGGGAAGGCAGGGATCTCGGGGTTGCATTCCAGGCTCCCCCGGGGAGTCAGGCCTCGTCTCGAGGGAAAGCCAAGAATTCCGCTCTCCTCTCGAGTCGCGACGCGGGTCTCTTGGAGCCCCCTGAGCGGCCTCAATTGACCAGACTCTTCTTCCGTATGCAGAGAGGACCCGGGATTGCTCTCCAGGCCATGCAGGAAAAGAAGGCCCTCAGCTCGCGAGTACGGGGCCGTCTCAGGGGTTTCCTCGAGCTGCGGCGCCCCTGGGGGTTTTCTCCCGAGGCACGATGAGAATCTCAGGGAGCCTCTCGTGCGGCGCCAGGGAAGTCAGCTCTCCATGCGCGTGGCGAGGGCGAGCGCGTCATGGCTCTCGAGTCGCGGGAGGGGACTAGGGCCTCGAGACGCGTTGAAGAAGGACTCTCGAAGTCTTTGTCGGAGGGCGGCGGGAAACCCTCGTTTCCCTCGCCTTCTGCCGGAAACCTTAGGGAACTTCCCAGGGTGCCTCTGTGAGGCGAGGGATCCTGTGGTGTTGGCGGTGACCCTCGGGACTCCGCTGGGTCTGGCGCAATTGAAGAGGGCCTCAGCTCGAGGGGAGGCAGGAACCTCAGGCTTCCTCTCCGTTTTGGACTCCGACCGCAGGGTCCCTGCAGAGTTGGGACAGGAGAGTCAGGCCTCGTCTTGTCTGAAGAAGGGAACCCCGCTTGCCTCTCGAGTTGCTCAGGGGGTCTCAGGCCCCTCGTCGAGCTGTGTGTGGAACCCGCAGGTCTTTGCGGACGGTGCACGGGGTTGGCAGTACCCCTTCCTGTTGTGCCTTCACCCACAGGGTTGCCTTCGAAGAGTGGTCCGGGCCTCGGGTCCTTCTCAAGTGCGGACCGGGGAATCGGGGGCCTTGGGCATGTGGCACCACCCACGTGGCTCGTCTCCAATTTCCTCGTGAGGCCGGCCTCATCCTGAGGTGCGCCGGGAAGGCCGGGAACCCCTTCCAGACCACGCAGGGGAATCGACTCTCCTGTCGCGATCAGGAAGGGAGAAGGGGCTCAGAGGAAGCGGTGCCGGGACCCTCGGTGTTCCCCTCGAGGGAACCCGGCGTGTCGGGGAACTTTTGGGGGTCGCATGAAGGCGGACAGGATGCTTTCCGCCCTTCAGGGCAGAAGAGGGGACTTCCCTTGAGACGCCGTCGCTGGCAAGGGTCTCATTTTGCCAAGAGTTTGGAACCACGTGGTTTTTCTCGAGTTGCGGCGGGATTCTCGAGTTACAATGGGGATCTCAGCCTTCCTCTTGGGTTGGCCCTGGGAAGCCCAATCTTCCCCTCGAGTTGCAAGGGAAATCTGGGGGTTGCGCTCGAGTCACTGCAGGGCCGAAGAGACCTCACCTAGGCGTGTGTCCAGGACCTACTATTCCTCTCCAGGGAAAGCAGGCATCTCGGGGTTGCATTCCAGGCTCCCCCGGGGAGTCAGACCTCATCTCGAGGGGAAGCCAAGGACTCCGCTCTCCTCTTGAGTCGCGACAAGGATCTGTTGGAGCCCCCTGAGCGGCCTCAACGGAGTCCAGCCTGCTCTTCAGTTTGGAGAGAGGACTCGTGATTGGTCTCCAGGCCATGCAGGAATATAAGGCCCTCATCTCGCGATGACCGGGGTGTTTCATGTGTTTCCTCGAGCTGCCGCGGCAGTGTGGGTTTCCTCACGATGTACGATGAGGATCTCAGGGAGCCTCTCGTGCAGTGCCAGGTTAGTCAGGTCTCCATGCGCATGAAGAGGGGGCGCGTGTCATGGCTCTCGAGTCATGGTAGGGGAATCGCGACTCAACACATTTTGAAGCACTCTCGAGGTCTTTCTCGAGTCATGGCAGAAAACCCAGGGTTCCCTCGACTTGTGCCTGTGACCTCAGGGAGCTTCTCATTGTGCCTCTGAGAACTCAGGGATACTGTGGAGTTGGTAGGGGGCTCTCGGGACTCCACTGGGTGTGGTGCAATGGAAGAGGGCCTCATCTCGAGTGGACGCAGGAACCTCAGGCTTCCTCTCCGTTTCTTACTCGGAACCCCTGGTCCCTGCAGAGTAGGGACAAGAGAGTCACACCTAGTCTTCTGTTGAGGAATGGACATTCGTTTGCCTTTCGAGTTGTTTACAAGGTGACAGGCCACTTGTCGAAATGTCTGTGGGACCTGCGGGTTTTTCTGGACGATGCACGCGGGTGTCAGTGCCCCTTCGTGTTGTGCTTTCATCCACAGGTTTTCCTTCAAAGAGGTGTGCTGGCATCGGGTTCTTTTCAAGAGTGGACCGTGAAATTGGGGTCTTTCGGCATGTGGCACCACCCACGAGGCTACATCTCGAACTTCCTCATGAGACCGGCCTCATCCTGAGGTGCGCCCGGAAGGTCAGGAACCCCTTGCAGACAGAGAAGGGGAGTCGACCCTCCTGTCGCAATCAGGAGAGGAGAAGGGGTCAGATGAAGTGGTGCCGGGAACCTCAGTGTTCCCCTTGAGTGAGTCTGGTATGTCGCGGAACTTTTGGGGTCGCATCAAGGGTGCCAAGTACCGTTTCGCACTTCAGGATGGAACGTGGGACTTCTCTTGAGATGCTGTAGCGGACAAAGTGCCTCATCTTGCGATGACGAGGGAAGCACGTGGATTTTCTCGAGTTTCGGTGGGATTCTCGAGTTACGACGGGGAATTCAGGCTTCCTCTTGTGTTGGCCCAGGAAGTCTAATCTTCCATTCGAGTTGCCAGGGAGAGCTGTGGATTGGGCTCCATTCACTGAAGGGCAAACTAGACCTCATCTAGGCTTGTATCCAGGACTTAATGTTCCTCTCCATAGGCGACAGGGATTTGGGGTTGCATTCCATACTCACCCGGGGAGTCAGGCCTCATCTCGAGGGGAAGCAAAGGACTCCACTCTCTTCTTGAGCCGCGACAGGTATCTCTTGGAGCCCACTGAATGGTCTTTGCTCTGTAGGAGAGCTCTAGTGTACATAAGCCTGTACATAAGTGAACACAGACATTCTGTGTGCATGTTGCTGCGTACCCAAAATAGGGCCACAAGGAGCCTCATGCTCTCCATGCAGCGCGGAAGCTGTGCAGCCACGCAGCAGCTGAAGAATCCAACCAATTGCTCTTTTCTTACCTCTGACAGAGCTCGCATTGCTGTAGCCCTTGGCAGTTTGGAAACACTGGACCCTAACCCCTCTCAAAGTAGGCCTGGGTTCTAGTTCGAATAGAAAGTCAATAGCGGAGCTGAGGACAGGAACGCGGCAGTCATTTATCACACGCTCCTGCAGCCTGCTACTACAGGGACACTAACGCTAGAAGCTAGGAATGTCTTTGCAAGGTGCGCAAAGGAAAAGGGAGAACCTCGACCCTGACTCTAGTATTTCAGCCCCCTGAGCAGATCTGAGGTTCTCCCGCTGTAGAAGCTAACCCATTCCTTTCAAATACAGGCTTCCTAACACAGGGCCAGTTGGCTGCTTGCTCTTCCACGAAGCAGGCTTCCTTAACTTGCAAACTGCGAATTCTGCTTAACAGCCTGGAGGAAAAATCGCTTCTTGCAAGATTTTTTTCAGAGGCTGTATCCCCGGAGCTGGGGCCAAGCTAGGGGACCCATACTGACAAGGGAAGGCAAAACCACATCCAATGTCTTTGCTCTGGAGGACAGCTTTGGTGAGCCTAAGTCTTTCAGGAATATTTCTGGCTCCAACAGAGTCAAATTCTGTGTGTGAAGCTGCACAGCCAAAATAGGGGAACAGAGAGCCTGATTCTCTCTGTGTAGCTTTGAAGCTGTCTTTCAAACAACAGCTTGAGAATCCATACAATGCTCTCCCTTACTGCTAAGAGAATTCTCATTGCTGTCGTCCTTGACAGTTTGTAGAAATCCGCACCCTAACCCTTCTCCAAGTAGGCCTGGGTCCTAGCTCGGAATAACAGGCAACGGCGGAGCTGAGGCCAGTAAGGCACAAGTGAGGTCTCACACACTCTTGCAGCCTGATCGTCCAGGAGCAGTAAGGCCTCTTTTTCCCTGTAGGAGGCTCGCTTGCCTTGCCTCCTGTGAACTGCATTTCCCAGCCTGGGCGCAAAGCTGTTCCTGGAGATTTTTTCTCAGGGGCTGTTTCCCTGGAGCTGGGTCAGACCTCGGGGGCCCAACTCACAGGGGAAGACAAAACCACATGGACAGGTCTATGCTCTGTAGGAGAGCTCTAGTGAACCTCATCTCTCAGGAACATTCTTGGCTTCTACAGAGACACCTCTGTGCATGAAGCTACACACCCAACATAGTGGCAAAGGGAGTCTGATTCTCTCCGTGGGTGCTGATGCTTTGTGGCAAAGCACCTGCTAAGAATCCATCCGCATAGGCTTCCCTCACCTTGACAGAAGTCTCATTGCTGTAGTCCTTGGCAGTTTGGAAAGAAGCTGACCCTTACCCTTCACCAAGTAGGCCCTTGTCCTTGTTTGAATGGAAAGGCAGTAGTTGAGCTGAGGCCAGTAAGGCGCCAGTCAAGTCTGACATATTCCCGATGCCTGCTCCTTCATGGAAAATAACGTTAGAATCTGGGAATGTCTTTGCAAGGCTGGCAAAGGGCAGTCAGGAACCTCGACCCTGCCTCTGGAATTTCTATCTTCTCAGCACATCTGGCGGTCTCGGTCAGGAGAAACTAACCCATTCCTTGCAAATATAGGCTTCCAAACACAGGCCGGTTGGCTGTCTCTTCTTGCCGAAGGAAGCTTGCTTATCCCACCTCCTGCGAACTCCGCTTCCCAGCCTGGGGGATAAGAGGTTCTTGGAGATCTTTTCTCAGAGGCTGTTTCCACGGAGCAGGGGCCGATCCCGGAGACCCACACGCACAGGGGAAGGGAAAACCGCATGGATAAGTCTTTGCTCTCTAGGAGTGCTCTAGTGAACCTCACTCTATGGGGAATGTTCTTGGCTCCAACGGGGACATCTCTGTGTGGGAAGCTGCATAGCCAACATAGAGACACAGAGACCTGATTCTCTCTGTGCAGCTTTGACGCTGTCGTTCAAACAACAAATTGAGAATTCACACAATGCTCTCCCTTACCACTGAGAGAGTTATCATTGCTGTAGCCCTTCGCAGTTTCTGGAAATCGGCACACAAACACTTCTCCAAGTAGGCCTGGGTTCAAGTTCAGATGAACATGCAATAGCGGAGCTGAGGCCAGTAAGGCACCAGTCAGGTGTCACACACTCTGGCAGCCTGCTCCTCCAGGGACAGTAAGGCCTCTATTTCCCTTCAGGAGGCTCGCTTGCCTTACTTCCTGTGAACAGCGTTTCCCAGCCTGGGCGGAAAGCAGTTCCTGGAGATCTTTTCTCAGGGGCTGTTTCCCAGGAGTTGGGGCGGACCTCGGGGACCCAACTCACAGGGGAAGGCAAAACCAAATGGACAGGTCTATGCTCTGTAGGAGATCTCTAGTGAACTGCCGGGGTCCAGCCCCAGCTGATCCAGGGTATTCGAAGCAGAGACGGCGTAGGCGAGGGTCAGGGAACAACTGCTTAATTAAACGTTAATTAAGGATATAAAGAGTAATAAAATGAGGATAGCTCAGTAGGAAAATTCAGTGGAGAAAAGAGGCTGAGTAGCTTGGTTTACGCGGGGGACCAATAAAACTTCAAGACAAGAAGCTTGCACCACTTACGTAGGCCGCAGGCGTCCTTCCGTTCTCCCGAAGGAGAGGAGACACTGAGGCCTCCCCGGTCGGATCTTAGAAGCCCAGGCAAAATTAGTAAGCTTGGTGGGTTCCGCGCTCCAGATGGAGACTCAACCAGAGTGAGAGAGAGAGAGAGAGACATGGGGAGACCAGTATTTCGAGAAACTGATCCCAATTCTTTATTTTCCATGGTCTACTTTTATACACTGAGATGTTATGCAAAAGTCACGTGGGGTCAGCAGTCCTGACTTTTATCAAAGTCAGGTGCTTCATACAAAAGTATACAGAGGTCTTAGGGGTGTTACATCATCTTCTGGCCGGGGGGCCTGCTGACAATTTACGACCCTCTCCTTGTGACAGCGGTCAGTCAACCAGGACACTTATTTCTCCAGGGGTGATTATTCTTAAAACAGACGCCACCCAAATAAAGTTACATTCCTATAGGGTGAGGGTGTAGTGGGTTTTAGTTAAGGAAAGAATTTACTTAGCCTAAGGTCTAACGTGATTTATATCAAAGGTTAATACTTATTTCTTCTATATATTCATTAATGTGTATAAGGGCAGGGGATGTGGAGACTTAGCAGTAAACATCAGCTCAACAAATGAAAAACCCTTCACCAATATGATTTCTAATCAGCCCATTATACTTATACTAATAATTTTCTAACTTTTCTAAGGAACCTGTTTTTAGAAGGTTTAAAGCATCTCGTGCCTCTCATGGTTGGGAGGCTGTGAGCAATCACATGTGGCCGGACAAGCCTGTCAGGCAGGCTAGAGAACCTTCAGAGGAGTTTGTAGGTTAAAACACTCTTGTCACACCCAGGGGTTTTTATCAACTGGAGCTCTAGGTTAACTCCTTCTCCGAAAGAGGTGGTGGGGGACAGCCCCCCGTAAAGTCAGAGGTGTAGGTGAGAGCACAAAGTAGTAAGGTAGGCAGGCTCTGGTTATGGGGGTAGATGCTCGAGGATTTCCAGGGGGACTCCTGAGGCTCGATCCCGCCTTTGCGTATGTCGAGCCTCCTTCCTCATGACCTTTGCCATGGGCGGAGTGCCTCACTCTGGCCCCCAACAGTGAACCTCCTCTCTCAGGAACATTTTTGGCTCCTATCGAGACACCTCTGTGTGTGTAGCTACACACGCAACGTAGGGGCAAAGGGAGCCAGATTCTTTCCATGGGGTGCTGATGCTTTGTGGCAAAGCACCTGCTTGAGAATCTATCAGCTTATGCTTCCCTCGCCTTGACAGAGGTCTCATTGCTGTAGCCCTTGGCAGTTTGGAAAGAAGAGGACCCTTACCTTTCATAAAGTGGGCCCTTGTCCTAGTTTGAAAGGAAAGGCAAGAGCTGAGCTGAGGCCAATAAGGCGCCAGTCAAGTCTGACATATTCCCGAAGCCTGCTCCTTCATGGAAAATAACGCTGGAATCTAGGAATGTCTCTGCAAGGCTGGCAAAGGGCAGTCAGGAGCCTGCACCCTGCCTCTGGAATTACCGATTTCTAAGCAGATCTGGAGGTCTCCTTTAGGAGAATCTAACTCATTCCTTCCATATTGAGACTTCCAAAAACAGGCCGGTCGGCTGCCTCTTCGTGCCCGAAGGAGGCTTGCTTTTCCTGCCTCCTATGAACCCAGCTTCCCAGGCTCTGGGAAAAGCGGATATTGAAGATCTTTTCTCAGGGGTTTTTTCCATGGAGCTGGGGCCGAGACCAGAGACCCAATTGCACAGGGGAAGGAAAACCACATGGACAAGTCTTTGTTCTCCAGGAGACCTCTAAGTGAAACTTACTCTGTCAGGAACGTTCTTGACTCCTATGGAGACACCCCTGTGTGTGAAGCTGCGTACCCAACAAGGGGGCACAGAGAGACTGATTCTCTCTTTGCAGCTTTGAAGCTGTCATTCAAACAACAGCTTGTGAATCCATACAATGCTCTCCCTTACCTCTGAGAGAGTTCTCATTGCTGTAGCCCTTGGCAGTTTTTAGAAATCCGCACCCAAACCCTTCTCCAAGTAGGCCTGGGTCCTGGTTTGGATGGCCATGCAATGGCGGAGCTGAGGTCAGTAAGGCACCAGTCAGGTGTCACACATTCTGGTAGCCTGCTCCTCCAGGGACAGTAAGGCCTCTTTTTCCCTGCAGGAGTCTCGCTTGCCTTGCCTCCTGTGAACTGCGTTTCCCAGCCTGGGCGAAAAGCGGTTCCTGGAGATCTTTTCTAAGGAGTTGTTTCCCCGGAGCTGGGGTGGACCTCGGGGACCAAACTCACAGGGGAAGGCAAAACTACACGGACAAGTCTATGCTCTGTAGGAGACCTTAGTGAATCTCAAGTCTTAGGAACATTCTTGGCTCGTACAGAGACACCTCTGTGTGTAAAGCTACACACCGAACATAGGGGCACAGGGAGCCTGATTCTCTCCGTGGGGTGCTGATGCTTTGTGGCAAAGCACCTGTTTGAGAATCCATCCGCTTACGCTTCCCTCGCCTTGACAGAGGTCTCATTGCTGTGTCCCTTGGCAGTTTGGAAAGAAGCAGACCCTTACCCTTTACCAAGTAGGCCCTGATCCTAGTTTGAAAGGAAAGGCAATAGCTGAGCTGAGGCCAGTAAGGCACCCGTCAACTCTGACATATTCCCGATGCCTGCTCCTTCATGGAAAATAGCGCTAGAATCTAGGAATGTCTTTGCAAGGCTGGCAAAGGGCAGTCAGGAACCTCGACCCTGCCTCTGGAATATCTATCTTCTGAGCAGATCTGGAGGTCTCCTTGTGGAGAAGCTAACCCATTCCTTGCAAATAGAGGCTTCCAAACACAGGCTAGTTGGCTGCCTCTTCTTGCCCGAAGGAGGCTTGCTTTTCCTGCCTCCTATGATCCCTGGTTCCCAGCATGGGGGAAAAGCAGATCTTGGAGATCTTTGCTCAGGGGTTGTTTCCACGGAGCTGAGGTTATGCCCGGAGACCCACACATACAGAGGAAAGCAAAACTACATGAACAAGTCTTTGCTCTCTAAGAGAGCTCTAGTGAACCTCAGTCTTTGACGAACGTTCTTGGTTCCTACAGGGACAACTTATGGGGTCAGAGAGCCTGATTCCCTCTGTGAAGGTTTAACACTGTCGTTCAGAAAACAGCTTGAGAATCCATACAATTCTCTCCCTTATCTCTGAGAGAGTTCTCATTGCTGTAGCCCTTGGCAGTTTTTTAGAAATCCGCACCCAAACCCTTCTCCTAGTAGGCCTGGGTCCTAGTTCAGAGGAACATGCAATGGCGGAGCTGAGGCCAGTAAGGCACCAGTCAGGTCTCACACACTCTTGCAGCCTGCTCCTCCAGGGGCAGTAAGGCCTCTTTTTCTCTGCAGGAGGCTCGCTTGCCTTGCCTTCTGTGAACTGCATTTCCCAGTCTGGACGAAAAGCAGTTCCTGGAGGTGTTTTCTCAGGGGTTTCTTCCTCGGAGCTGGGGCGAGCATCGGGAACCCAACTCACAGGGGAAGGCAAAACCATATGGACAGGTCTATGCTCTGTAGCAGAGCTCTAGTGAACCTCATCTCCCAGGAACATTCTGGGCTCCTATAGAAACACCTCTGTGTTTGAAGCTACACACCCAACATAGGGGCAAATGCAGCCTGATTCTCTCCGTGGGGTACAGATGCTTTGTGGCAAAGCACCTGTTTGAGAATCCATCCGCTTCCACTTCCCTCTCTTTGACAGAGGTCTCTTTGCTGTAGCCTTTGGCAGTTTGGAAAGAAGCAGACCCTTACCCTTCACCAAGTAGGCCCTTGTCCTAGTTTGAACGGAAAGGCGATAGCTGAGCTGAGGCCAGTAAGGCGCCAGTCAAGTCTGACATATTCCTGAAGCCTGCTCCTTCATGGAAAATAACGCTAGAATCTAGAAATGTCTTTGCAAGGCTGGTAAAGGACAGTCAGGAACCTCGACCCTGCCTCTGGAATTTCCATCTTCTGAGCAGATCTGGAGGTCTTCTTTTGGAGAAGCTAACCATTCCTTCCAAATAGAGGCTTCCAAACACAGGCTAGTTGGCTGCATCTACTTGCCCGAAGGAGGCTTGCTTGTTCCGCTTCCTGTGAACTCCGCTTCCCGCCTGGGGGAAAAGTGGTTCTTGGAGATCTTTTTTCAGGGGCTATTTCAACGGAGTTGGAGCCGAGCCCGGAGACCCACACGCACAGAGGAAGGCAAAACCACATGGACAAGTCTTTGCTCTGTAGGAGAACTCTAGTTAACCTCAGTATGTGAGGAAAGTCTTGGATTCCACGGGGATACCTCTGTGTGTGGAGCTGCGTACCCAACAAGGGGGCACACAGGGCCTGATTCTCTCTTTGCAGCTTTGAAGCTGTCATTCAAACAACAGCTTAAGAATCCATACAATGCTCTCCCTTACCTCTGAGAGACTTCTCATTGCTGTAACCCTTGGCAGTTTTTACAAATCCGCACCCAAACCCTTCTCCAAGTAGGCCTGGGTCCTGGTTTGGATGGCCATGCAGTGGCGGAGCTGAGGTCAGTAAGGCACCAGTCAGGTGTCACACACTCTGGCAGCGTGCTCCTCCAGGGACAGTAAGGCCTATTTTTCCCTGTGGGAGGCTCGCTTGCCTGGCCTCCTGTGAACTGCGTTTCCCAGCCTGGGCAAAAAGCGGTTCCTGGAGATCTTTTCTCAGGGGCTCTATCCCCAGAGCTGGGGTGGACCTCGGGGACCCATCTCAGAGGGGAAGGAAAAACCACATGGACAGGTCTATGCTCTGTAGGAGACGTTAGTGTGTCTCATCTCTTAGGAACATTCTTGGCTCGTACAGAGACACCTCTGTGTGTAAAGCTACACACCGAACATAGGGGCACAGGGAGCCTGATTCTCTCCATGGGGTGCTGATGCTTTGTGGCAAAGCACCTGTTTGAGAATCCATCCGCTTACGCTTCCCTCGCCTTGACAGAGGTCTCATTGCTGTGTCTCTTGGCAGTTTGGAAAGAAGCAGACACTTACCCTTCACCAAGTAGGCCCTGATCCTAGTTTGAAAGGAAAGGCAATAGCTGAGCTGAGGCCAGTGAGGCACCCGTCAACTGTGACATATTCCCGATGCCTGCTCCTTCATGGAAAATATTGCTAGAATCTAGGAATGTCTTTGCAAGGCTGGCAAAGGGCAGTCAGGAACCTCGACCCTGCCTCTGGAATATCTATCTTCTGAGCAGATCTGGAGGTCTCCTTCTGGAGAAGCTAACCCATTCCTTGCAAATAGAGGCTTCCAAACACAGGCCGGTTGGCTGCCTCTTCTTGCCTGAAGGAGGCTTGCTTTTCCTGCCTCCTATGATCCCTGGTTTCCAGCATGGGGGAAAAGCAGATCTTGGAGATCTTTGCTCAGGGGTTGTTTCCACGGAGCTGGGGTTATGCCCAGAGACCCACACATACAGGGGAAGGCAAAACCACATGAACAAGTCTTTGCTCTCTAAGAGAGCTCTAGTGAACCTCAGTCTTTGACGAACGTTCTTGGCTCCTATGCGGACACCTCTGTGTGTGAAACTGCGTACCCAACATGGCGGCAGAGAGCCTGATTCTCTCTGTGCAGGTTTAATGCTGTCGTTCAGAAAACAGCTTGAGAATCCATACAATTCTCGCCCTTACCTCTGAGAGAGTTCTCATTGCAGTAGCCCTTGGCAGTTTGTAGAAATCTGCACCTAAACCCTTCTCCAAGTAGGCCTGAGTCCCAGTTCGGAGGAACAAGCAATGGCGGAGCTAAGACCATTATGGCACCAGTCAGTTTTCACACACTCTGGCAGCCTGCTCCTCCAGGGACAGTAAGGCTTCTTTTTCTCTGCAGGAGGCTCACTTGCCTTACTTCCTGTGAACAGCTTTTCCCAGCCTGGGCGAAAAGCGGTTCCTGGAGATCTTTTCTCAGAGGCTGTTTTCTCGGAGCTGGGGCGGACCTCGGGGACCCAACTCACAGGGGAAGGCGAAACCACATGTACAGGTGAGCACTCTGTAGGATAGCTCTTGTGAGCCTCATCTCTCAGGAACATTCTTGGCTCCTGTAGAGACACCACTGTGTGTGAATCTACACACCCCACATAGGGGCAAAGGGAGCCTGATTCTCTCCGTGGGGTGCTGATGCTTGGTGGCAAAGAACCTTCCTGATAATCCATCCGCTTATGCTTCCCTCGCATTTACGGAGGTCTCATTGCTGTAGCCCTCGGCAGTTTGGAAAGAAGAAGACCCTTACCCTTCATAAAGTAGGCCTTTGTCCTACTTTGAATGGAAAGGCAATAGCTGAGCTGAGGCCAATAAGGTGCCAGTCAAGTCCGACATATTCCCAAAGCCTGCTTCTTCAGGAAGATAACGGTAGAATCTAGGAATGTCTTTGCAAGGTTGGCAAAGGGCAGTCAGGACCCTGCACACTGCCTCTGGAATTACCGACTTCTGAACAGATCTGGAGGTCTCCCTTAGGGGAAGCTAACCCATTCTTCCAAGTAGAGGCTTCCAAACGCAGGCCGCTTGGCTGCCTCTTGCTCTCTGAAGGAGGCCTGCTTTTCCCGCCTCCTATGAACCCCACATTCCAGCCTCTGGGAAAAGCGGATCTTGAAGATCTTTTCTCAGGGGTTGTTTCCACGGAGCTGGGGCCGAGCCTGGAGCCCCAAACGCACAGGGGAAGAAAAACCACATGGACAAGTCTTTGCTCTCTAGGAGAGCTCTAGTGAACCTCACTCTGTCAGGAACATTCTTGTTTCCTATGGAGACACCCCTGTCTGTGAAGCTGTGTACCGAACATGGAGACACAGAGTCTGATTCTCTCTGTGCAGCTTTGAAGCTGTCGTTCAAACAACAGCTTGAAAATCCATACAATGCTCTTCCTTACCCGTGACACAGTTCTCATTGCTATACCCCTTGGCAGTATTTAGAAATCCATACCCAAACCCTTCTCCTAGTAGGCCTGGGTCCTAGATCGGAGGAACATGCAATGGCGGAGCTGAGGCCAGTAAGGCACCAGTCAGGTCTCACACACTCTGGCAGCCTGATCGTCCAGGGACACTAAACCTGTTGTGCCTTGCAGGAGGCTCGCTTGTGTTACCTCCTGTGAACTGCGTTTGCCAGCCTGGGGGAATAGTGGTCCCTGGAGATCTTTTCTCAGGGGCTCCTTCCCCTGAGCTGGGGCGGACCTCGGGGACCCAACTCACAGGGCAAGGCAAAACCATATGGACAGGTCTATGCTCTGTAGCAGACTTCTAGTGAACCTCATCTCTCAGGAACATTCTTGGCTCCTATAGAGACACTTCTGTGTGTGAAGCTGCGTACCTAACATAGGGGCACAGAGAGCCTGATTCTCTCAGTTCATTTTGACGCAGTCGTTCAGAAAACAGCTTGAGAATCCATAAAATGCTCTCCATTACCGCTGAGAGAATTCTCGCTGCTGTAGCCCTTGGCACTTTGTAGAAATCCGCAGCCAAACGCTTCTCCAAATAGGCCTGGGTCCTAGTTCGGAGGAACAGGCAATGGTGGAACTGAGGCCAGTAAGGCAACAGTCAGGTTTCACACACTCTGGCAGCCTGCTCCTCCAGGGACAGTAAGGCCTCTTTTTCTCTGCAGGAGATTCGCTTGCCTTACTTCCTGTGAACAGCGTTTCCCAGCCTCAGCGAAGCGGTTCCTGGAGATCTTTTCTCAGGGACAGTTTCCCCGGAGGTGTGGTGGACCTCGGGGACCCAACTCACAGGGGAAGGAAAAACCACATGGACAGGTCTATACTCTGTAGGAGAGGTTTAGTGAACCTAATCTCTCAGGAACATTCTTGGCTCCTATAGAGACAACTCTGTGTGTGAAGCTACACTCCCAACATTGGGGAACAGGGATCTTGGTTCTCTCCGTGGGGTGCTGGTGCTTTGTAGCAAAGCACCTGCTTGAGAATCCGTCCTCTTAGGCTTCCCTCACCTTGACAGAGGTCTCATTGCTGTAGCCCTTGGCAGTTTCAAAGAAGAAGACCCTTACACTTCATAAAGTAGGCCCTTGTCCTAGTTTGAATGGAAAGGCAATAGCTGAGCTGAGGCCAATAAGGAGCCAGTCCCCTCTGGCACATTCCCGAACCCTGCTCCTTCATGGAATATAACTCTAGAATGTTGGAATGTCTTTGCAAGGCTGGCAAAGGGCAGTCAGGAACCAGCACCCTGCCTCTGGAATTACCGACTTCTGAGCAGATCTGGAGGTCTCCTTTAGGAGAAGCTAACCCATTCCTTCCAAATAGAGGCTTCAAAACACAGGCAGGTTGGCAGCCTTTCGTGCCCGAAGGAGGCTTGCTTTTCTCTCCTCCTATGAACCCCAGTTCCCAGCCTCTGGGAAAAGCGGGTCTTGAAGATATTTTCTCAGGGGTTCTTTCCACGGAGCTGGGGCCGAGCCCGGGGCCCAAAGGCACAGGGGAAGGCAAGACCACATGGACAGGTCTATGCTCTGTAGCAGACCTCTTGTGAACCTCATCTCTCAGGAGCATTCTTGGCTCCTATAGAGACACCTCTGTGTGTGAAGCTGCGTACCTAACATAGGGGCACAGAGAGCCTGATTCTCTCTGTTCATTTTGACGCTGTCGTTCAGAAAACAGCTTGAGAATCCATAAAATGCTCTCCCTTACCACCGAGAGAATTCTCACTGCTGTAGCCCTTGGCACTTTGTAGAAATCTACACCCAAACGCTTTTCCAAGTAGGCCTGGGTGCTAGCTCGGATGAACAGGCAATGGCGGAGCTGAGGCCAGTAAGGCAACAGTCAGGTTTCACACACTCTGGCAGCCTGCTCCTCCAGGGACTGTAAGGCCTCTTTTACTCTGCAGGAGATTCGCTTGCCTTACTTCCTGTGAACAGCATTTCCCAGCCTCGGCGAAGCGGTTCCTGGAGATCTTTTCTCAGGGACAGTTTCCCCGGAGGTGTGGCGGACCTCGAGGACCCAACTCACAGGGGAATGCAAAACCACATTGACAGGTCTATGCTCTGTAGGAGAGGTTTAGTGAACCTAATCTCTCAGGAACATTCTTGGCTCCTATAGAGACAACTCTGTGTGCGAAGCTACACTCCCAACATTGGTGCACAGGGAGCTTGATTCTCTTCGTGGCGTGCTGATGCTTTGTGGCAAAGCACCTGCTTGAGAATCCATCCTCTTAGACTTCCCTCACCTTGACAGAGGTCTCATTGCTGTAGCCCTTGGCAGTTTGCAAAGAAGAAGACCCTTACCCTTCATAAAGTAGGGCCTTGCCCTAGTTTGAATGGAAAGGCAATAGCTGAGCTGAGGTCAATAAGGAGCCAGTCTCGTCTGACACATTCCCGAAGCCTGCTCCTTCATGGAAAATAACTCTAGAATCTAGGAATATCTTTGCAAGGCTAGCAAAGGGCAGTCAGGAACCAGTACCCTGCCTCTGGAATTACCGACTTCTGAGCAGATCTGGAGGTCTCCTTTAGGAGAAGCTAACCCATTCCTTCCAAATAGAGGCTTCAAAACACAGGCAGGTGGACTGCCTTTTCGTTCCCGATGGAGGCGTGCTTTTCTCTCCTCCTACGAACCCCGGTTCCCAGACACTGGGAAAAGTGGATCTTGAAGATATTTTCTCAGGGGTTGTTTCCACGGAGCTGGGGCTGAGCCTGGAGACCCAAAGGCACAGGGGAAGGCAAGACCACATGGACAAGCCTTTGCTCTTTAGTATAGCTCTAATGAACCTCACTCTGTCAGGATCTTTCTTGATTCCTACGGAGACACACCTGTGTGTGAAGCTGCGGCCACAGAGAGCCTGATTACCCCTGTGCAGCGCTGAGTCTGGGCGGCTAAACAACAGCTTGGGAATGCAGCCTGGGGCGCTTCCCTTCCCTCTGACAGAGCTCTCCTTCGGTCCCTAAGCCCTCTGCAAGGAGGCATGGATCATAGGTGCAAAGGGAAAGGAAGAGCGGAGCTGAGGCCAGTAAGGCGCCCGCCAGTCACGTCTCCCCCACTTCCGCAGTCTGTTCCTTCCCCTGCGCGAAAGCTAGAAGCTGGGAAGGGCTTGGCGAGGCTCGCCCAGGCAGAGCAGCCTCTAGGCCGGGGCTCTGCGATATCGCGCCTGGGTGCAGATCTGGAGCTCCGCCGGAGTGGAAGATCATTCGGTCCTTCCCAATACAGGCTTGCAAGCACCCGACGGCGGCCTGACTCTATTCTCCCGCGTGCTGGGAGTGGGCTTCCAATCCAGAGCACAGAGCACTGCCTGGAGCTCTCTGCTCAGGGGCTGGTTCCCCTACGCTGGGGCTGTGCTAGGGAGCCCAAACGCACATGTCAAGGCCCCAAAACACATCCACACGTCTCTGCTCTGCAACAGAGCTCCGGGGAAGCCCAGTCTGGCAGGTGCTTTCTGGGCACAAAGGGAGGAACACTCTGGCTGTGGAGCTTCCTCCCCAAGACAGGGGCACTAGGACCCTGATTCCCTCCGTTTACCGCTGAGTCTGCATTGCCAAGCAACAGCTTGGGAACGCAGCCTGGGGCGCTTCCCTTCCCTCGGACAGAGCTCTCCTTGCTGTAGGCCTTGGTAGTTTGCATACAATGGGGCCCTAAGCCCTCTGCAAGTTGGCCTGGCTCCTAGGTCCAAAGGGCAGGCCAGAGCGGAGCTGAGGCTGTCAGGCTCCATACACATCACCCATACTCCTACATCCTGCTCCTACCCGGGCGTGAACGCTAGAAGCTGGGAAGGTACCTGGACCGTGCAGGGGCGGGGCAAACGCGGGCGGCGTGGGGCGGGAGTCGGCTTCTGGCGGGGGTGGGGGCGGGCTTCCCAGTTGTGCTCTCGGAGGTGGACACTGAGGCTGAAAACGCGCCGGGAGCGCGGCAGTGGCGGGGCTAACCCTGGCGGCACGGGGCGGGGGTCGGCTCATGGGGGGGATGGGGAGGGGTTCCCAGTTGCGCTCTCGGGGATTGCAACTGCGGCTGGGAACTCCCATTTCGTCCGCTCCTGGGTCCCCAAGGATCGCCATCCCATGGGTGCAGCGGAGGGCTGCGGACCACAGGTAAGGGAACTGGGACTGCGTGGAGCAGGGAACCAAGTATTCTGCCGTCTGTTGGCACATTCTCGGAGCTCCCCAAACTGGCGGTCGCAGAAAGGCCTTGCCTTTGGGGTCAAGGCCTTTACCGCTCCACCCCTCTGCTGAAAAATCTCAGAGTCTGCGCGGTTCTTCCAAGCAGCCTAGTGTCCGCTGGAAGTCCAAGGGACAGAACACTGAATTCTTGCCGGCTGGCCCAGCCCTGCTTCTGGCACTTTGTAAGCCAGCGGGCCCTTGAGCACCTGCTGGGATAGGAAAGGGAAGGGTCCACGAATTGCACCCTAGAAACTTAGTAGGGTGCATGGATTTCAAACCCTGGTGGCCGCCCAGGCAGCAAAGAAGGGGGGAGGGCACCTTGCTGCCCTTTCATGGCAGAATCTGTGGCTGTCCTGATGCGTGGGCCTTTTCATGGGGACCTTGTGCAATAAAAGTTTGGTGTTTTGGTACTGAATAATTAGAAATTGTAAGAAGTTTAAATTATGTGGTGGTGTAATTAAAAAACAAAACAAAACAAAACCAAGCCCCAAGTGTTTGGCACAGGGAGGTTTAAGTATTGAAGGCCTGTTTTCCTTGCACTGTGGCATTCTATCAAGAAGTGTGCAGGATTTTTTTTTTTTTAAGAAAAGTGTTCGAAGAGCTTGAAACAGGAAACCCAGAGGTGCCCCTGTATTTTGGGGAAGGCCTTAGGAGGTCACTTGGAAATGCTGCTGGCTGTGGGGAAGGGGGGCAGATGGGCTGTGCAGTCTTGTCCTTTGCATTCATGTTCTTGTGTGTAGAAACCCAGCTCGGAGCCATCTCCTGATGTGTAAGAATTTCGCAGACAAACCTTGAGCTAAGCAATGCATTTGTTCCTGAGGAAATGTTTGTCTTAAGCGATGTAAATATCCTATGTATATCCGCTGGACTCTGGCTTCAGGTCGGTTCCCCCAATAGGCTCAGAAGCGACTTGAACAAAACTGTATGTTTTCCTCGTACCTTGTTCTCCTAATCTATGTTAAGGAAATGATATATTTGCCTGGAATACTGCCTTTCTTCAAGATTCATGTCAATCAGTTTTTGGCCCAGGATGACTCACCTGCTGCCAATGTGACCTCAAGGCATGTCGTGGGGGAGGGGCCTGGTGCCATTCCCTGAGACAGTGCCTTTCCTTCCTTAGCTGACTGCTAGTGCCTGTAGAATATCTGGCTAGAGACCAGCAGGGCGTACACCCCGCCTCAAGTCTAAGTCAGCAGCTTTCTCTATCTCATTTATACTTTAATAACAATTGATGACACAAAAGCTCTGAGCGATCAAATCATATCAAATCTTCATTTCAGATTGAAGATGCATTCCATGGTATTGCCATCTTAAGTCTTTCCATTGTTATGGAATATCTGTCCATGTATTCAGGATAGTTTTCAGCCAGGGTGTATAATTTCCAGTGTACCAGTCTTGTCATCCTCGTTACATCCATGGCAAAGTGTTGTATTCATGTTGACATTATTGAAAGGGAATTTTTTTTAATTCCTTTTCAGATTATTATCTGCTATTATATACAGAAAAAACCGTGTAATCTTTCGTTTTTATCAGTTCGGACAGCTTGATAGTTGTCTTTAATTTCTTTCCTTTCTCATACTTTAAGATTTTCCGGGCACCATACATGTACTGCCTCACCCCTAATCTCAGTCATGTGTTCAAAGAACTTCTGTCCTTTATTTGTTTACTTATTTTTTGCAACATTGAATTCGTTTTGACTATGCTGGGTCTCTGCTGCAAGATGGAAGTTGCTAGGACCTCTGGACTGCAGTCTTCCATCTCTTACTGACCTCTTGTTGACCTCTGCAGAATCCTGGTTGGCGGGAGCTTGTTAGTTCCTTGTTCCTTACCAGGACCTCCTGTGGTAAGTGTTTTTCTCTTCTCTGTTGCCTGGTAAGGGTGGATGGTCATTGGCATCCCAAAGCTAGCTAGAAGTCAATTATTTAGGCAGGCTTGTGCATAGATATGGGAGAAGGCAATGGCACCCCACTCCAGTACTCTTGCGTGGAAAATCCCATGGATGGAGGAGCCTGGTAGGCTGCAGTCCATGGGGTGGTTAAGAGTCGGACACCACTGAGCGACTTCACCTTCACTTTTCACTTTCATGCATGGGAGGAGGAAATGGCAACCCACTCCAGTGTTCTTGCCTAGAGAACCCCAGGGACTGCGGGGCCTGGTGGGTTGCCGTCTATGGAGTCGCACAGAGTCGGACACGACTGAAACGACTTAGCAGCAGCAGCGGCGGCAGCAGCAGCAGAAGCAAGGCATCGATATCAAAAGGGCTGCAAACAGTCAGGAAGGATCACATATGTCGCCGTGAAACACTACTTCTCCACTTAGCCAAAGCTAACCAAAGATTTCTGTTCTAGGTCAACCTAGAAGAGATCACTTAAGAGGTAAAGAAACTTAAACTCCATTAGCAAAGGCAGTTCGACATCTCAAGAAAACTTGTGCTAGGCACAGAACTCTTTTCTGGGGGTCCACTTTCCCTACAACCTCCTTATCCCATTCTGTACCCATTCCTTTGCTTCTCCCATCCTGAAACTGCCACCTGTAAGACAGAACTACTTCGTTTTCCTTCCTCAAGTGCCATTGCATTCCACATACTTTCTTGTAATAACAAGTCATACATTTCCCTTCAGCAACCAAGAACTGACTTTTATATTGGCATTGGCTATAGCCCTCCCCCCTCCCCCCACCCCCAAGAACAGAACAAAACAAAACAAAACAATTGCTTTCTTACATTTAACATGTCAGGATGGTGCCAGACACTATTCATGGAGAGTCAAAAATCTCTTTTGTTTCTGTGTAAAAGGGAGGTCCTTTCAAGTCGTGAATGTTTCAGAACTTTCATTTATTTGGAAATGACCTAGCTATTCAATACACTGTCATCACAAGGATAGAAACTCGGGTAACCAAAACACCTGGAGAAACGTTTGTTAGTTCAGTTCAGTTCAGTTGCTCAGTCGTGTCTGACTCTTTGGGACCCCGTGGCCTGAAGGACGCTAGGCTTCCGTGTCCGTCACCAACTCCAGGGGCTTGCTCAAACTCATGTCCATCGAGTCAGTGATGCCATACAACCATCGTATCCTCTGTCATCCCCTTCTCCTCTGCGTTCAATCAAGACTATGAGAGGCAGATATTTTAGAGTATAATTATTGTAAAGAGTTTGTCTAAAAGCTCATATCACATTTACATTTTTTACTTTTGTTGTTGTCGTTTCCAGGTAGTTTCTTGCTGACAAGCTTGTGACAGATATAACAATAGAGCAATTTTTACCTCAAAAGAAACCTAGGCACTATGAACATGTTGTGCTTAATGTTGTTGACTCTTAGACATGTCTATAATGGAGGAGCAAAACCAAAAATACTAGATATTTAATATTGACTAGTTCCCAGTTCACGGGACTCTGACATTCATTTAGGTCAATGTTTTCTTGTATTTCCAGCAGTTTGATTTGGAAGGGCTGCCTTGTCTTGAGACCATTGAAATCAGAACACAGAACTTGAGCAATATTATCAAAAAACACAAGGCTCACACTGACACATACCTTAATCCAAACAGACAGACAAGACATCTTCCAGGTTTCCGCCTGAGATTTAAAATATTTCTTTGAGCCAGTCTTCTGGGGAGTGGGGGGATGGGGGTGGCAGTAAGGCAGGCTTGGGTAACAAGCTAATTGTTGGTCATTGCATATGCAAAGAACCAGCTTTCCGGGTTCCAAGGAAAAAAGTTTCCTTGGTAACCAACTTTGTCTGGTTCTATAGAATATCATGGCCCTCCTAGGTCAGGTCATCTTGCCTTTCTGTAGTCCTCGTTTTATCCCTAAATCATAGACAGCTTGGATTGTCTCTGTGGGGTGTATGTATTGTCCTCATGTTTGACCTGGCAGCAGCAGCGAGGTCCGAGAGCCTCTCCTGGAACCGGGCGTGGGGACGGGGCTCACCGAGAGCCGCTGGTGAAGGTGGGCAGCGCCCCTGGAGCGCGGCAGGGGCGGGGCGAACCCGGGCGGCACAGGGCGGGTGTCGGCTCCTGGCGGGGGTAGGGGAGGGCTTCCCAGTTGTGCTCTCGGAGATGGCCACTGCGGCTGGAAACACGCCGGGAGCGCAGCCAGGGTGGGGTAAACCTGGGCTGCACAGGTCGAGATTCCGCTCGCTGTGGGTGGGGGGTCGGTCCCTGTTGTGCTCCCGGGGGTCGCCAATGTGGCTGGGAACCCGCCGGGAGCCCAGCAGGGCCGGGGCAAAACCTGGCGGCGCGGGGCGGGGTGGGGGTCCGTTCGCAGCGGGGGTCGGCTCCTGGCGGGGGTGGGGGAGGGCTTTCCAGATGTGCTGTTGGGGGTCGCCATTGCGGCTGGGAATGCCCATTTCGTGAACTCCTGGATCCCCAAGGATCGGCATCCATCGGCCACAGCGGAGGGGTGCGGAACACAGGTAAGGGAACGGGGACTGCGTGGAGCAGGGAACCATGTATTCCGCCCTGTGTTGGCACAGTCTCAGAGCTCCCCAACCTGGCGGTCGCAGAAAGGCCTCGTCTTTGGGGTCAAGGCCTTTACCGCTCCACCCCTCTGCTGAAAAACCTCAGAGTCTGCGCGGTTTTCCCAAGCAGCCTAGTGTCCGCTGGAAGTCCAAGGGACAGAACCCTGAATTCTGGCCGGCTGGCCCAGCCCTGCTTCTGGCACTTTGTAGGCCAGCGGGCCCTGGAGCACCTGCTAGGATGGGAAAGGGAAGGGTACGCGAATTGCACCCTGGTGGCCACCGAGGCAGCAAAGAAGGGGGGAGGGCACCTTACTGCCCTTTAATGCCAGACAGAATCTGTGGCTGTCCTGCTGCGTGGGCCTTTTCATGTGGACCTTGTGCAATAAAAGTTTACCGGTGACCTTAGAGAACTTCCCAGTGTGCTTCTGACAGATGAGGGATGCTGTGGAGTTGGAGGGGCCTCTCAGGACTACGCTGGGTTTGGCGCAATGGAAGAGGGCCTCATCTCCAGGGAAGGCAGGAACCTCAGGCTTCCTCTCCGTTTCGGACTCCGACCGCAGGGTCCCTGCAGAGTTGGGACAGGAGAGTCAGGAATCGTCTTGTCTGAGGAAGGGAACTCCGCTTGCCTGTCGAGGTGTTCAGGGGGTCTCAGGCCCCTTGTTCAGCTGTGTGTGGAACCTGCGGGTGTTTCCGGACGATGCACGACGGTGACAGTGCCCCTTCGTGTTGTGCCTTCACCCACTGGGTTGCCTTCGAAGAGGTGTCCGGGCCTCGGGTTCTTTTCAAGAGCGGACAGGGAAATCGGGGTCTTTCGGCATGTGGGACCACCCACGGGGCTAGTCTCAAATTTCCTAGTGAGGCCGGCTACATCCTGAGGTATGCCGGGAAGGCCGGGGAGCCTTCCAGACAACGCAGGGGGATCGACTCTCCTGTCGCCATCAGGAGGGGAGAAGGGGCTCAGATGAAGTGGGGCCAGAACCCTCGGTGTTACCCTCGAGGGAACCCGGCGTGTCGAGGAACTTTTGGGGGTCGCAGGAAGGCTGTCAGGGACCGTTTCGCCCTTCAGGGGGGAACAGGGGACTTCCCTTGAGACGCCGTCGCGGGAAAGGGCCTCATCTTCCCAAGAGGTGGGAACCACGTGGTTTGTCTTGAGTTGCGGCGGGATTTTCGAGTTACGACGGGGATCTCAGCCTTCCCCTTGGGTTGGCCCTGGGAAGCCCAATCTTCCCCTCGGGTTGCGAGGGAAAGCTGGGGGTTGCGCTCGAGTCACTGCAGGGCCGAAGAGACCTCACATAGGCGTGTGTCCGGGACCTAATATTCCTCTCCAGGGAAGGCAGGGATCTCGGGGTTGCATTCCAGGCTCCCCCGGGGAGTCAGGCCTCGTCTCGAGGGGAAGCCAAGGACTCCGCTCTCCTCTCGAGTCGCGACGCGGGTCTCTTGGAGCCCCCTGAGCGGCCTCAATGGAGTCCAGCCTCCTCTTCCGTTTGGAGAGAGGACCCGGGATTGCTCTCCAGGCCATGCAGGAAAAGAAGGCACTCAGCTCGCGAGGACGGGGGCGTCTCAGGGCTTTCCTCGAGCTGCGGCGCCCGTGGGGGTTTTCTCCCGAGGCACGACGAGGATCTCAGGGAGCCTCTCGTGCGGCGCCAGGGAAGTCAGGTCTCCATGCGCGTGGCGAGGGGGAGCGCGTCCTGGCTCTCGAGTCACGGGAGGGGACTAGGGCCTCGAGACGCGTTGAAGAAGGATTCTCGAGGTCTTTCTCTGGGGGCGGCGGGAAACCCTCGTTTCCCTCGCCTTCTTCCCGGGACCTTAGGGAACTTGCCAGGGTGCCTCTGAGAGGCGAGGGATCCTGTGGAGGTGGCGGGGCCCCTCGGGACTCCGCTGGGTCTGGCGCAACGGAAGAGGGCCTCACCTCGAGGGGAGGCAGGAACCTCAGGCTTCCTCTCCGTTTCGGACTCCGACCGCAGGGTCCCTGCAGAGTTGGGACAGGAGAGTCAGGCCTCGTCTTGTCTGAGGAAGGGAACCCCGCTGGCCTCTCGAGTTGCTCAGGGGGTCTCAGGCCCTCGTCGAGCTGTGTGTGGAACCCGCGGGTCTTTGCGGACGATGCCCGGGGGTGGCAGTGCCCCTTCGTGTTGTGCCTTCACCCACAGGGTTGCCTTCGAAGAGGGGTCGGGGCCTCGGGTCATTCTCAAGAGCGGACCGGGGAATCGGGGGCGTTCGGCAAGTGGCCCCACCCACGTGGCTCGTCTCGAATTTCCTCGTGAGACCGGCCTCATCCTGAGGTGCGCCGGGAAGGCCGGGAACCCCTTCCAGACCACGCAGGGGAATCGCCTCTCCTGGCGCGATCAGGAGGGGAGAAGGGGCTCAGAGGAAGCGGTGCCGGGACCCTCGGTGTTCCCCTCGAGGGAACCCGGCGTGTCGGGGGACTTTTGGGGGTCGCAGGAAGGCTGTCAGGGACCGTTTCGCCCTTCAGGGCGGAACAGAGGACTTCCCTTGAGACGCCGTCGCGGGCAAGGGCCTCATCTTGCCAAGAGGTGGGAACCACGTGGTTTTTCTCGAGTTGCGGCGGCATTCTCGAGTTACGACGGGGATCTCAGCCTTCCCCTTGGGTTGGCCCTGGGAAGCCCAATCTTCCCCTCGGGTTGCGAGGGAAAGCTGGGGGTTGCGCTCGAGTCACTGCAGGGCCGAAGAGACCTCACCTAGGCGTGTGTCCGGGACCTAATATTCCTCTCCAGGGAAGGCAGGGATCTCGGGGTTGCATTCCAGGCTCCCCCGGGGAGTCAGGCCTCGTCTCGAGGGGAAGCCAAGGTCTCCGCTCTCCTCTCGAGTCGCGACGCGGGTCTCTTGGAGCTCCCTGAGTGGCCTCAAGGGAGTCCAGCCTCCTCTTCCGTTTGGAGAGAGGACCCGGGATTGCTCTCCAGGCCATGCAGGAAAAGAAGGCCCTCAGCTCGCGAGGACGGGGGCGTCTCCGGGGTTTCCTCGAGCTGCGTCGCCCGTGGGGGTTTTCTCCCGAGGCACGACGAGGATCTCAGGGAGCCTCTCGTGCGGCGCCAGGGAAGTCAGGTCTCCATGCGCATGGCGAGGGGGAGCGCGTCCTGGCTCTCGAGTCACGGGAGGGGACTAGGGCCTCGAGACGCGTTGAAGAAGGACTCTCGAGGTCTTTCTCGGGGGGCGGCGGTAAACCCTCGTTTCCCTCGCCTTCTGCCGGGGACCTTAGGGAACTTGCCAGGGTGCCTCTGAGAGGCGAGGGATCCTGTGGAGGTGGCGGGGCCCCTCGGGACTCCGCTGGGTCTGGCGCAACGGAAGAGGGCCTCACCTCGAGGGGAGGCAGGAACCTCAGGCTTCCTCTCCGTTTCGGACTCCGACCGCAGGGTCCCTGCAGAGTTGGGACAGGAGAGTCAGGCCTCGTCTTGTCTGAGGAAGGGAACCCCGCTGGCCTCTCGAGTTGCTCAGGGGTTCTCAGGCCCCTCGTCGAGCTGTGTGTGGAACCCGCGTGTCTTTGCGGACGATGCACGGGGGTGGCAGTGCCACTTCGTGTTGTGCCTTCACCCACAGGGTTGACTTCGAAGAGGGGTCCGGGCGTCGGGTCCTTCTCAAGAGCGGACCGGGGAATCGGGGGCGTTCGGCATGTGGCGCCACCCACGTGGCTCGGCTCGAATTTCCTCGTGAGACCGGCCTCATCCTGAGTTGCGCCGGGAAGGCCGGGAACCCCTTCCAGACCACGCAGGGGAATCGCCTCTCCTGTCGTGATCAGGAGGGGAGAAGGGGCTCAGAGGAAGCGGTGCCGGGACCCTCGGTGTTCTCCTCGGGGGACCCCGGCGTGTCGGGGAACTTTTGGGGGTCGCAGGTAGGCTGTCAAGGACCGTTTCACCCTTCAGGGCGGAACAGGGGACTTCCCTTGAGACGCCGTCCCGGGCAAGGGCCTCATCTTGCCAAGAGGTGGGAACCACGTGGTATTTCTCGAGTTGCGGCGGGATTCTCGAGTTACGATGGGGATCTCAGCCTTCCTCTTGGGTTGGCCCTGGGAAGCCCAATCTTCCCCTCGAGTTGCGAGGGAAAGCTGGGGGTTGCGCTCGAGTCATTGCAGGGGCCAAGAGACCTCACCTAGGCGTGTGTCTGGGACCTTATATTCCTCTTCAGGGAAGGCGGGGATCTCGGGGTTGCATTCCAGGCTCCCCCGGGGAGTCAGGCCTCGTCTCGAGGGGAAGCCAAGGACTCCGCTCTCCTCTCGAGTCGCGACGCGGATCTCTTGGAGCCCCCTGAGCGGCTTCAAGGGAGTCCAGCCTCCTCTTCAGTTTGGAGAGAGGACTCCTGATTGGTCTCCAGGCCATGCAGGAAAATAAGGCCCTCATCTCGCGATGACCGGGGTGTCTCATGTGTTTCCTCGATCTGCCGCGCCAGTGTGGGTTTCCTCACGAGGTACGATGAGGAACTCATGGAGCCTCTCGTGCAGTGCCAGGTTAGTCAGGTCTCCATGCGCTTGGCGAGGGGGAGCGTGTCATTGCTCTCGAGTCATGGTAGGGGAATCGCGACTCAACACATTTTGAAGCACTCTCGAGGTCTTTCTCGAGTCACGGCAGAAAACCCAGGGGTCCCTCGACTTGTGCCTGTGACCTCAGGGATCTTCTTTTTGTGGCTCTGAGAACTCAGGGATACTTTTGAGTTGGTAGGGGCCTCTCGGGACTCCACTGGGTGTGGTGCAATGGAAGAGGGCCTCATCTCGAGTGGACGCAGGAACCTCAGGCTTCCTCTCCGTTTCTGACTCGGATCCCATGGTCCCTGCAGAATAGGGACAAGAGAGTCACACCTAGTCTTCTGTTGAGGAATGGACCTTCGTTTGCCTTTCGAGTTGTTTACAGGGTGACAGGCCACTTGTCGAAATGTCTGTGGGACCTGCGGGTTTTTCTGGACGATGCACGCGGGTGTCAGTGCCCCTTCGTGTTGTGCCTTCATCCACAGGTTTTCCTTCAAAGAGGTGTGCTGGCATCGGGTTCTTTTCAAGAGTGGACCGTGAAATTGGGGTCTTTCGACATGTGGCACCACCCACGAGGCTACGTCTCGAACTTCCTCATGAGACCGGCCTCATCCTGAGGTGCGCCCGGAAGGTCGGGAACCCCTTGCAGACAGAGAAGGGGAGTCGACCCTGCTGTCGCAATCAGGAGAGGAGAAGGGGCTCAGATGAAGTGGTGCAGGGAACCTCGGTGTTCCCCTTGAGTGAGTCTGGTATGTCGCGGAACTTTTGGGGTCGCATCAAGGGTGCCAAGTACCATTTCGCACTTCAGGATGGAACGTGGGACTTCTCTTGAGATGCTGTAGCGGACAAAGGGCCTCATCTTGCGATGACGAGGGAAGCACGTGGTTTTTCTCGAGTTGCGGTGGGATTCTCGAGTTACGACGGGGAATTCAGGCTTCCTCTTGTGTTGGCCCAGGAAGTCTAATCTTCCATTCGAGTTGCCAGGGAGAGCTGGGGATTGGGCTCCATTCACTGAAGGGCAAACTAGACCTCATCTAGGCTTGTATCCAGGACTTAATGTTCCTCTCCATAGGCGACAGGGATTTGGGGTTGCATTCCATACTCACCCGGGGAGTCAGGCCTCATCTCGAGGGGAAGCAAAGGACTCCACTCTCTTCTCGAGCCGCGACAGGTATCTCTTGGAGCCCACTGAGTGGTCTTTGCTCTGTAGGAGAGCTCTAGTGTTCATAAGCCTGTACATAAGTGAACACAGACATTCTGTGTGCATGTTGCTGCATACCCAAAATAGGGCCACAAGGAGCCTCATGCTCTCCATGCAGCGCGGAAGCTGTGCAGCCACGCAGCAGCTGAAGAATCCAACCAATTGCTCTTTTCTTACCTCTGACAGAGCTCGCATTGCCGTAGCCCTTGGCAGTTTGAAAACACTGGACCCTAACCCCTCTCAAAGTAGGCCTGGGTTCTAGTTCGAATAGAAAGTCAATAGCGGAGCTGAGGACAGGAACGCGGCAGTCATTTATCACACGCTCCTGCAGCCTGCTACTACAGGGACACTAACGCTAGAAGATAGGAATGTCTTTGCAAGGTGCGCAAAGGACAAGGGAGAACCTCGACCCTGACTCTAGTATTTCAGTCCCCTGAGCAGATCTGAGGTTCTCCCGCTGTAGAAGCTAACCCATTCCTTTCAAATACAGGCTTCCTAACACAGGGCCAGTTGGCTGCTTGCTCTTCCACGAAGCAGGCTTCCTTAACTTGCAAATTGCGAATTCCGCTTAACAGCCTGGAGGAAAATCGCTTCTTGGAAGATTTTTTTCAGAGGCTGTATCCCCGGAGCTGGGGCCAAGCTAGGGGACCCATACTGACAAGGGAAGGCAAAACCACATCCAATGTCTTTGCTCTGGAGGACAGCTTTGGTGAGCCTAAGTCTTTCAGGAATATTTCTGGCTCCAACAGAGTCAAATTCTGTGTGTGAAGCTGCACAGCCAAAATAGGGGAACAGAGAGCCTGATTCTCTCTGTGTAGCTTTGAAGCTGTCATTCAAACAACAGCTTGAGAATCCATACAATGCTCTCCCTTACTGCTAAGAGAATTCTCATTGCTGTCGTCCTTGACAGTTTGTAGAAATCCGCACCCTAACTCTTCTCCAAGTAGGCCTGGGTCCTAGCTCGGAACAACAGGCAACGGCGGAGCTGAGGCCAGTAAGGCACAAGTGAGGTCTCACACACTCTTGCAGCCTGATCGTCCAGGAGCAGTAAGGCCTCTTTTTCCCTGTAGGAGGCTCGCTTGCCTTGCCTCCTGTGAACTGCATTTCCCAGCCTGGGCGCAAAGCTGTTCCTGGAGATTTTTTCTCAGGGGCTGTTTCCCTGGAGCTGGGTCGGACCTCAGGGGCCCAACTCACAGGGGAAGACAAAACCACATGGACAGGTCTATGCTCTGTAGGAGAGCTCTAGTGAACCTCATCTCTCAGGAACATTCTTGGCTTCTACAGAGACACCTCTGTGCATGAAGCTACACACCCAACATAGTGGCAAAGGGAGTCTGATTCTCTCCGTGGGTGCTGATGCTTTGTGGCAAAGCACCTGCTAAGAATCCATCCGCATAGGCTTCCCTCACCTTGACAGAGGTCTCATTGCTGTAGTCCTTGGCAGTTTGGAAAGAAGCAGACCCTTACCCTTCACCAAGTAGGCCCTTGTCCTTGTTTGAATGGAAAGGCAGTAGCTGAGCTGAGGCCAGTAAGGCGCCAGTCAAGTCTGACATATTCCCGATGCCTGCTCCTTCATGGAAAATAACGTTAGAATCTGGGAATGTCTTTGCAAGGCTGGCAAAGGGCAGTCAGGAACCTCGACCCTGCCTCTGGAATTTCTATCTTCTCAGCACATCTGGCGGTCTCGGTCAGGAGAAACTAACCCATTCCTTGCAAATATAGGCTTCCAAACACAGGCCGGTTGGCTGTCTCTTCTTGCCGAAGGAAGCTTGCTTATCCCACCTCCTGTGAACTCCACTTCCCAGCCTGGGTGATAAGAGGTTCTTGGAGATCTTTTCTCAGAGGCTGTTTCCAAGGAACAGGGGCTGATCCCAGAGACCCACACGCACAGGGGAAGGGAAAACCGCATGGATAAGTCTTTGCTCTCTAGGAGTGCTCTAGTGAACCTCAGTCTATGGGGAATGTTCTTGGCTCCAACGGGGACATCTCTGTGTGGGAAGCTGCATTGCCAACATAGAGACACAGAGACCTGATTCTCTCTGTGCAGCTTTGACGCTGTCGTTCAAACAACAAATTGAGAATCCACACAATGCTCTCCCTTACCACTGAGAGAGTTATCATTGCTGTAGCCCTTCGCAGTTTCTGGAAATCGGCACACAAACACTTCTCCAAGTAGGCCTGGGTTCAAGTTCAGATGAACATGCAATAGCGGAGCTGAGGCCAGTAAGGCACCAGTCAGGTGTCACACACTCTGGCAGCCTGCTCCTCCAGGGACAGTAAGGCCTCTATTTCCCTTCAGGAGACTCGCTTGCCTTACTTCCTGTGAACAGCGTTTCCCAGCCTGGGCGGAAAGCAGTTCCTGGAGATCTTTTCTCAGAGGCTCTTTCCCCGGAGTTGGGGCGGACCTCGGGGACCCAACTCACAGGGGAAGGCAAAACCAAATGGACAGGTCTATGCTCTGTAGGAGATCTCTAGTGAACTGCCGGGGTCCAGCCCCAGCTGATCCAGGGTATTCGAAGCAGAGACGGCGTAGGCGAGGGTCAGGGAACAACTGCTTAATTAAACGTTAATTAAGGATATAAAGAGTAATAAAATGAGGATAGCTCAGTAGGAAAATTCAGTGGAGAAAAGAGGCTGAGTAGCTTGGTTTACGCGGGGGACCAATAAAACTTCAAGACAAGAAGCTTGCACCACTTACGTAGGCCGCAGGCGTCCTTCCGTTCTCCCGAAGGAGAGGAGACACTGAGGCCTCCCCGGTCGGATCTTAGAAGCCCAGGCAAAATTAGTAAGCTTGGTGGGTTCCGCGCTCCAGATGGAGACTCAACCAGAGTGAGAGAGAGAGAGAGAGAGACATGGGGAGACCAGTATTTCGAGAAACTGATCCCAATTCTTTATTTTCCATGGTCTACTTTTATACACTGAGATGTTATGCAAAAGTCACGTGGGGTCAGCAGTCCTGACTTTTATCAAAGTCAGGTGCTTCATACAAAAGTATACAGAGGTCTTAGGGGTGTTACATCATCTTCTGGCCGGGGGGCCTGCTGACAATTTACGACCCTCTCCTTGTGACAGCGGTCAGTCAACCAGGACACTTATTTCTCCAGGGGTGATTATTCTTAAAACAGACGCCACCCAAATAAAGTTACATTCCTATAGGGTGAGGGTGTAGTGGGTTTTAGTTAAGGAAAGAATTTACTTAGCCTAAGGTCTAACGTGATTTATATCAAAGGTTAATACTTATTTCTTCTATATATTCATTAATGTGTATAAGGGCAGGGGATGTGGAGACTTAGCAGTAAACATCAGCTCAACAAATGAAAAACCCTTCACCAATATGATTTCTAATCAGCCCATTATACTTATACTAATAATTTTCTAACTTTTCTAAGGAACCTGTTTTTAGAAGGTTTAAAGCATCTCGTGCCTCTCATGGTTGGGAGGCTGTGAGCAATCACATGTGGCCGGACAAGCCTGTCAGGCAGGCTAGAGAACCTTCAGAGGAGTTTGTAGGTTAAAACACTCTTGTCACACCCAGGGGTTTTTATCAACTGGAGCTCTAGGTTAACTCCTTCTCCGAAAGAGGTGGTGGGGGACAGCCCCCCGTAAAGTCAGAGGTGTAGGTGAGAGCACAAAGTAGTAAGGTAGGCAGGCCCTGGTGATGGGGGTAGATGCTCGAGGATTTCCAGGGGGACTCCTGAGGCTCGATCCCGCCTTTGCGTATGTCGAGCCTCCTTCCTCATGACCTTTGCCATGGGCGGAGTGCCTCACTCTGGCCCCTAACAGTGAACCTCCTCTCTCAGGAACATTCTTGGCTCCTATCGAGACACCTCTGTGCGTGTAGCTACACACGCAACGTAGGGGCAAAGGGAGCCAGATTCTTTCCGTGGGGTGCTGATGCTTTGTGGCAAAGCACCTGCTTGAGAATCCATCAGCTTACGCTTCCCTCGCCTTGACAGAGGTCTCATTGCTGTAGCCCTTGGCAGTTTGGAAAGAAGAGGACCCTTACCTTTCATAAAGTGGGCCCTTGTCCTAGTTTGAAAGGAAAGGCAAGAGCTGAGCTGAGGCCAATAAGGCGCCAGTCAAGTCTGACATATTCCCGAAGCCTGCTCCTTCATGGAAAATAACGCTGGAATCTAGGAATGTCTCTGCAAGGCTGGCAAAGGGCAGTCAGGAGCCTGCACCCTGCCTCTGGAATTACCGACTTCTGAACAGATCTGGAGGTCTCCCTTAGGGGAAGCTAACCCATTCTTCCAAATAGAGGCTTCCAAACGCAGGCCGCCTGGCTGCCTCTTGCTCTCTGAAGGAGGCCTGCTTTTCCCGCCTCCTATGAACCCCACATCCCAGCCTCTGGGAAAAGCGGATCTTGAAGATCTTTTCTCAGGGGTTGTTTCCACGGAGCTGGGGCCGAGCCTGGAGCCCCAAACGCACAGGGGAAGAAAAACCACATGGACAAGTCTTTGCTCTCTAGGAGAGCTCTAGTGAACCTCACTCTGTCAGGAACGTTCTTGTTTCCTATGGAGACACCCCTGTCTGTGAAGCTGTGTACCGAACATGGAGACACAGAGTCTGATTCTCTCTGTGCAGCTTTGAAGCTGTCGTTCAAACAACAGCTTGAAAATCCATACAATGCTCTTCCTTACCCGTGACACAGTTCTCATTGCTATACCCCTTGGCAGTATTTAGAAATCCATACCCAAACCCTTCTCCTAGTAGGCCTGGGTCCTAGTTCGGAGGAACACGCAATGACGGAGCTGAGGCCAGTAAGGCACCAGTCAGGTCTCACACACTCTGGCAGCCTGATCGTCCAGGGAGACTAAGGCCTGTTGTGCCTTGCAGGAGGCTCGCTTGTGTTACCTCCTGTGAACTGCGTTTGCCAGCCTGGGGGAATAGCGGTCCCTGGAGATCTTTCCTCAGGGGCTCCTTCCCCTGAGCTGGGGCGGACCTCGGGGACCCAACTCACAGGGCAAGGCAAAACCATATGGACAGGTCTATGCTCTGTAGCAGACTTCTAGTGAACCTCATCTCTCAGGAACATTCTTGGCTCCTATAGAGACACTTCTGTGTGTGAAGCTGCGTACCTAACATAGGGGCACAGAGAGCCTGATTCTCTCAGTTCATTTTGACCCTGTCGTTCAGAAAACAGCTTGAGAATCCATAAAATGCTCTCCCTTACCGCTGAGAGAATTCTCGCTGCTGTAGCCCTTGGCACTTTGTAGAAATCCGCAGCCAAACGCTTCTCCAAATAGGCCTGGGTCCTAGTTCGGAGGAACAGGCAATGGTGGAACTGAGGCCAGTAAGGCAACAGTCAGGTTTCACACACTCTGGCAGCCTGCTCCTCCAGGGACAGTAAGGCCTCTTTTTCTCTGCAGGAGATTCGCTTGCCTTACTTCCTGTGAACAGCGTTTCCCAGCCTCAGCGAAGCGGTTCCTGGAGATCTTTTCTCAGGGACAGTTTCCCCGGAGGTGTGGCGGACCTCGGGGACCCAACGCACAGGGGAAGGAAAAACCACATGGACAGGTCTATGCTCTGTAGGAGAGGTTTAGTGAACCTAATCTCTCAGGAACATTCTTGGCTCCTATAGAGACAACTCTGTGTGTGAAGCTACACTCCCAACATTGGGGAACAGGGATCTTGGTTCTCTCCGTGGGGTGCTGATGCTTTGTAGTAAAGCACCTGCTTGAGAATCCATCCTCTTAGGCTTCCCTCGCTTTGTCAGAGGTCTCATTGCTGTAGCCCTTGGCAGTTTCAAAGAAGACCCTTACCCTTCATAAAGTAGGCCCTGTCCTAATTTGAATGGAAAGGCAATAGCTGAGCTGAGGCCAATAAGGAGCCAGTCCCCTCTGACACATTCCCGAAGCCTGCTCCTTCATGGAATATAACTCTAGAATCTTGGAATGTCTTTGCAAGGCTGGCAAAGGGCAGTCAGGAACCAGCACCCTGCCTCTGGAATTACCGACTTCTGAGCAGATCTGGAGGTCTCCTTTAGGAGAAACTAACCCATTCCTTCCAAATAGAGGCTTCAAAACACAGGCAGGTTGGCTGCCTTTCGTGCCCGAAGGAGGCTTGCTTTTCTCTCCTCCTATGAACCCCAGTTCCCAGCCTCTGGGAAAAGCGTATCTTGAAGATATTTTCTCAGGGGTTGTTTCCACGGAGCTGGGGCCGAGCCCGGGGCCCAAAGGCACAGGGGAAGGCAAGACCACATGGACAGGTCTATGCTCTGTAGCAGACCTCTCGTGAACCTCATCTCTCAGGAGCATTCTTGGCTCCTACAGAGACACCTCTGTGTGTGAAGCTGCGTACCTAACATAGGGGCAGAGAGAGCCTGATTCTCTCTGTTCATTTTGACGCTGTCATTCAGAAAACAGCTTGAGAATCCATAAAATGCTCTCCCTTACCACCGAGAGAATTCTCACTGCTGTAGCCCTTGGCACTTTGTAGAAATCTGCACCCAAACGCTTTTCCAAGTAGGCCTGGGTGCTAGCTCGGATGAACAGGCAATGGTGGAGCTGAGGCCAGTAAGGCAACAGTCAGGTTTCACACATTCTGGCAGCCTGCTCCTCCAGGGACTGTAAGGCCTCTTTTACTCTGCAGGAGATTCGCTTGCCTTACTTCATGTCAACAGCATTTCCCAGCCTCGGCGAAGCGGTTCCTGGAGATCTTTTCTCAGGGACAGTTTCCCCGGAGGTGTGGCAGACCTCGAGGACCCCACTCACAGGGGAAGGCAAAACCACATGGACAGGTCTATGCTCTGTAGGAGAGGTTTAGTGAACCTAATCTCTCAGGAACATTCTTGGCTCCTATAGAGACAACTCTGTGTGTGAAGCTACACTCCCAACATTGGTGCACAGGGAGCTTGATTCTCTCCGTGGGGTGCTGATGCTTTGTGGCAAAGCACCTGCTTGAGAATCCATCCTCTTAGGCTTCCCTCACCTTGACAGAGGTCTCATTGCTGTAGCCCTTGGCAGTTTGCAAAGAAGAAGACCCTTACCCTTCATAAAGTAGGGCCTTGTCCTAGTTTGAATGGAAAGGCAATAGCTGAGCTGAGGTCAATAAGGAGCCAGTCCCGTCTGACACATTCCCGAAGCCTGCTCCTTCATGGAAAATAACTCTAGAATCTAGGAATATCTTTGCAAGGCTAGCAAAGGGCAGTCAGGAACCAGTACCCTGCCTCTGGAATTACCGACTTCTGAGCAGATCTGGAGGTCTCCTTTAGGAGAAGCAAACCCATTCCTTCCAAATAGAGGCTTCAAAACACAGGCAGGTGGGCTGCCTTTTCGTTCCCTATGGAGGCGTGCTTTTCTCTCCTCCTACGAACCCCGGTTCCCAGACACTGGGAAAAGTGGATCTTGAAGATATTTTCTCAGGTGTTGTTTCCACGGAGCTGGGGCCGAGCCTGGAGACCCAAAGGCACAGGGGAAGGCAAGACCACATGGACAAGCCTTTGCTCTTTAGTATAGCTCTAATGAACCTCACTCTGTCAGGATCTTTCTTGATTCCTACGGAGACACACCTGTGTGTGAAGCTGCGGGCACAGAGAGCCTGATTACCCCTGTGCAGCGCTGAGTCTGGGCGGCTAAACAACAGCTTGGGAATGCAGCCTGGGGCGCTTCCCTTCCCTCGGACAGAGCTCTCCTTGCGGTAGGCCTTGGTAGTTTGCATACAATGGGGCCCTAAGCCCTCTGCAAGTTGGCCTGGCTCCTAGGTCCAAAGGGCAGGCCAGAGCGGAGCTGAGGCTGTCAGGCTCCAGACACATCTCCCATACTCCTACATCCTGCTCCTACCCGGGCGTGAACGCTAGAAGCTGGGAAGGTACCTGGACCGTGCAGGGGCGGGGTGAACGCGGGCGGCGTGGGGCGGGGGTCGGCTTCTGGCGGGGGTGGGGGCGGGCTTCCCAGTTGTGCTCTCAGAGGTGGACACTGAGGCTGCAAACGCGCCTGGAGTGCACCCGGGACTGGGTAAACCCGGGCTGCGCGGGTCGAGATTCCGATGGCTTTGGGTGGGGGTCGGTCCCAGTTGTGCTCCCGGGGGTCGCCACTGCGGCTGGGAACGCGCCGGGAGCGCGGCAGGGGCGGGGCTAACCCTGGGGGCGCGGGGCGGGGGTCGGCTCATGGGGGGATGGGGAGGGGTTCCCAGTTGCGCTCTCGGGGGTTGCAACTGCTGCTGGGAATGCCCATTTCGTCCGCTCCTGGGTCCCCAAGGATCGCCATCCCGTGGGTGCAGTGGAGGGCTGCGGACCACAGGTAAGGGAACTGGGACTGCGTGGAGCAGGGAACCAAGTATTCCGCCCTCTGTTGGCACATTCTCGGAGCTCCCCAACCTGGCGGTCGCAGAAAGGCCTTGCCTTTGGGGTCAAGGCCTTTACCGCTCCACCCCTCTGCTGAAAAATCTCCGAGTCTGCGCGGTTCTTCCAAGCAGCCTAGTGTCCGCTGGAAGTCCAAGGGACAGAACACTGAACTCTGGCCGGCTGGCCCAGCCCTGCTTCTGGCACTTTGTAAGCCAGCGGGCCCTTGAGCACCTGCTGGGATGGGAAAGGGAAGGGTCCACGGATTGCACCCTAGAAACTTAGTAGGGTGCATGGATTTCAAACCCTGGTGGCCGCCCAGGCAGCAAAGAAGGGGGGAGGGCACCTTGCTGCCCTTTCATGGCAGAATCTGTGGTTGTCCAGCTGCGTGGGCCTTTTCATGAGGACCCTGTGCAATAAAAGTTTGGTGTTTTGGAACTGAATAATTAGAACGTGTAAAAGCTTTAAATTATGTGGTGGTGTAATTAAAAAACAAAACAAAACAAAACCAAGCTCCAAGTGTTTTGCAAATGGAGGTTTAAATATTGAAGGACTGTATTCCTTGCACTGTGGCATTCTATCAAGAAGTGTGCAGGATTTTTTTTTTTTTAAGAAAAGTGTTCGAAGTGAGGGAAACAGGAAACCCAGAGGTGCCCCTGTATTTTGGGGAAGGCCTTAGGAGGTCACTTGGAAATGCTGCTGGCTGTGCGGGAGGGGGGCAGATGGGCTGTGCAGGCTTGTCCTTTGCATGGATGTTCTTGTGTGTGGAAACCCAGCTCGGAGCCATCTCCTGATGTGTAAGAATTTCGCAGACAAACCTTGAGTAAGCAATGCATTTTTTCCTAAGAAAATGTTTGTCTTAAGCGATGTAAATATCCTATGTATTTCCGCTAGACTCTGGCTTCAGGTCGGTTCCCCCAATAGGCTCAGAAGCGATTTGAACAAAACAGCATGTTTTCCTCCTAGCTTGTTCTCCTTATCTATGTTAAGGAAATGATATATTTGCCTGCAATACTGCCTTTCTTCAAGATTCATGTCAATCAAGTTTTGGCCCGGGATGACTCACCTGCTGCCAATATTATCTCAATGCATGTCGTGGGGGAAGGGCCTGGTGCCATTCACTGAAACAGTTCCTTTCTTTCCTTAGCTGACTGCTAGTGCCTGTAGAATATCTGGCTAAAGACCAGCAGGGGGTACTCTTACTACCCCCCCCACCCCGCCTCAAGTCTAAGTCAGCAGCTTTCTCTATCTCTTTAATACTTTAATAACACTTGATGACACAAAAGCTCTGAGCGATCAAATCATATCAAATCTTCATTTCAGATTGAAGATGCATTCCATGGTATTGCCATCTTAAGTCTTTCCATCGTTATGGAATATCTGTCCATGTATTCAGGATAGTTTTCAGCCAGGGTGTATAATTTCCAGTGTGCCAGTCTTGTCATCCTCGTTACATCCATGGCAAAGTGTTTTATTCATGTTGATATTATTGAAAGGGAATTTTTTAAAATTCCTTTTCAGATTATTATCTGCTAATGTATACAGATAAAACTGTGTAATCATTCATTTTTATCAGTTTGGACAGCTTGATAGTTGTCTTTAATTTCTTTACTTTCTGACACTTTAAGATTATCCTGGGACACATATGTAATGCCTCACCCCTAAATTCAGACATGTGTTCAAAGAACTTCTGTCCTTTTATTTATTTATTTATTTATTCTTTAACATTGAAATCGTTTTGACTATGCTGGGTGTTTGTTGCTAGATGGAAGTAGCTAGGACCTCTGGACTGCAGTCTCTCATCTCTTGCTGACCTCTTGTTGACCTCTGCAGATTCCTGGTAGGTGGGAGCTTGTTAGTTCCTTGTTCCTTATCAGAACCTCCTGTGGTAGGTGTTTTTCTCTTCTCTGTTGCCTGGTAAGGGTGGGTGGTCATGGGCATCCCAAAGTTGGCTAGAAGTCAATTATTTAGGCAGGCTTGTGCATAGATATGGGAGAAGGCAATGGCACCCCACTCCTGGAAAATCCCAAGGACGGAGGAGCCTGGTAGGCTGCAGTCCATGGGGTGGCTAAGAGTCGGACACCACTGAGCGACTTCATTTTCACTTTTCACTTTCATGCATAGGAGGAGGAAATGGCAACCCACTCCAGTGTTCTTGCCTAGAGAACCCCAGGGACTGCGGGGCCTGGTGGGCTGCCATCTATGGCGTGGCACAGGGTCGGCCTCAACTGAACCACTTAGCAGCTGCAGCAGCAGCAGCAGCAGTGCATAGATATCAAAGGGGATGAGAACAGTCAGGTAGGATCACATATGTCACCGTGAAACAATACTTCTCCTCTTAGCCAAAGCTAACAAAAGATTTCTGTTCTAGGTCAACCTAGAAGAGATCACTTAAGAGGTAAAGAAACTTAAACTCCATTAGCAAAGGCAGTTCAACATCTCAAGAAAACTTGTGCTAGGCACAAAACTCTTTTCTGGGGGCCTACTTTCCCTACAACCTCCTTATCCCATTCTGTACCCATTCCTTTGCTTCTCCCGTCCTGAAAATGCCACTTCTAAGACAGAACTACTTCGTTTTCCTTCTTAAAGTGTGATTGCATTCCATACATTCTTGTAATAACAAGTCATACATTTCCCTTCAGCAACCAAGAACTGACTCTTATATTGGCATTTGATAGATTGGTGAGCATACCTATCAGTGATAATAGCGCCCACCCCGCTTCCTGCAAGAACAGAACAAAACAAAACAAAACAAAAAAATTGCTTTCTTACATTTAATATGTTCGGATGGTGCCAGTCACTATTCATGCAGAGTCAAAAATCTCTTTTGTTTCTGTGTAAAAGGGAGGTCCTTTCAAGTCGTGAATGTTTCAGAAGTTTCATTTATTTGGAAGTGACCTAGCTATTCAATACACTGTCGTCACTTAGTTTAGCACCAGGATAGAAACTCAGGTAACCAAAACACCTGGAGGAACGATTGTAAGTTCAGTTCAGTTCAGTTGCTCAGTCGAGTCTGACTCTTTGGGACCCCGTGGCCTGCAGGACGCCAGGCTTCCGTGTCCATCACCAACTCCAGGGGCTTGCTCAAACTCATGTCCATCGAGTCAGTGATGCCATCCAACCATCTTATCCTCTGTCATCCCCTTCTCCTCTGCCTTCAATCAAGACTATGAGAGGCAGATATTTTAGAGTATAATTATTGTTAAGAGTTTATCTAAAAGCTCATATCACATTTACATTTTTTACATTGGTTGTTGCTGTTTCCAGGTACTTTCTTGCTGACAAGCTTGTGACACATATAACAATAGAGCAATTTTTACCTCAAAAGAAACCTAGGCACTATGAACATGTTGTGCTTAATGTTGTTGACTCTTAGACATGTCTATAGTGGAGGAGCAAAACCAAAAATACTAGATATTTAATATTGACTAGTTCCCAGTTCACAGGACTCTGACATTCATTTAGGTCAATGTCTTCTTGTATTTCCAGCAGTTTGATTTGGAAGGGCTGCCTTGTCTTGAGACCATTGAAATCAGAACTCAGAACTTGAGCAATATTATCAAAAAACACAAGGCTCACACTGACACATACCTTAATCCAGACAGACAGACAAGACATCTTCCAGTTTTCCGCCTGAGATTTAAAATATTTCTTTGAGCCGTTTTCCTGGGGAGTGGGGGGGGGGAGTGGGGGTGGCAGCGAGGCAGGCTTGGGTAACAAGCTAATTGTTGGTCATTGCATATGCAAAGAACCAGCTTTCCGGGTTCCAAGGAAAAAAGTTTCCTTGGTACCCAATTTTGTTTGGATCTATAGACTCTCATGGCCCTCCTAGGTCAGGACATCTTTCCTTTCTGTAGTCCTCGTTTTATCCCTAAATCATAGACAGCTTGGATTGTCTCTGTGGGGTGTATGTATTGTCCTCATGTTTGACCTGGCGGCAGCAGCGAGGTCCTAGAGCCTCTCCTGGAACCGGGCGTGGGGACGGGGCTCACCGAGAGCCACTGGTGAAGGTGGGCAGCGCCCCTGGAGCGCGGCAGGGGCGGGGCGAACCCGGGCGGCGCAGGGCGGGTGTCGGCTCCTGGCGGGGGTAGGGGAGGGCTTCCCAGTTGTGCTCTCGGAGATGGCCACTGCAGCTGGAAACGCGCCGGGAGCGCAGCCAGGGTGGGGTAAACCTGGGCTGCACAGGTCGAGATTCCGCTCGCTGTGGGTGGGGGGTCGGTCCCTGTTGTGCTCCCGGGGGTCGCCAATATGGCTGGGAACCCGCCGGGAGCCCGGCAGGGCCGGGGCGAAACCTGGCGGCGCGGGGCGGGGTGGGGTTCCGTTCGCAGCGGGGGTCGGCTCCTGGCGGGTGTGGGGGAGGGCTTTCCAGATGTGCTGTTGGGGGTCGCCATTGCAGCTGGGAATGCCCATTTCGTGAACTCCTGGATCCCCAAGGATCGGCATCCATTGGCCACAGCGGAGGGGTGCGGAACACAGGTAAGGGAACGGGGACTGCGTGGAGCAGGGAACCATGTATTCCGCCCTGTGTTGGCACAGTCTCAGAGCTCCCCAACCTGGCGGTCGCAGAAAGGCCTCGTCTTTGGGGTCAAGGCCTTTACCGCTCCACCCCTCTGCTGAAAAACCTCAGAGTCTGCGCGGTTTTCCCAAGCAGCCTAGTGTCCGCTGGAAGTCCAAGGGACAGAACCCTGAATTCTGGCCGGCTGGCCCAGCCCTGCTTCTGGCACTTTGTAGGCCAGCGGGCCCTGGAGCACCTGCTAGGATGGGAAAGGGAAGGGTACGCGAATTGCACCCTGGTGCCCGCCGAGGCAGCAAAGAAGGGGGGAGGGCACCTTACTGCCCTTTAATGGCAGACAGAATCTGTGGCTGTCCTGCTGCATGGGCCTTTTCATGGGGACCTTGTGCAATAAAAGTTTACTGGTGACCTTAGGGAACTTCCCAGTGTGCTTCTGACAGATGAGGGATGCTGTGGAGTTGGCGGGGCCTCTCAGGACTCCGCTGGGTTTGGCGCAATAGAAGAGGGCCTCACCTCCAGGGAAGGAAGGAACCTCAGGCTTCCTCTCCGTTTCGGACTCCGACCGCAGGGTCCCTGCAGAGTTGGGACAGGAGAGTCAGGAATCGTCTTGTCTGAGGAAGGGAACTCCGCTTGCCTCTCGAGGTGCTCAGGGGGTCTCAGGCCCCTTGTTGAGCTGTGTGTGGAACCTGCGGGTGTTTCCAGAAATGCACGACGGTGACAGTGCCCCTTCGTGTTGTGCCTTCACCCACTGGGTTGCCTTCGAAGAGGTGTCCGGGCCTCGGGTTCTTTTCAAGAGCGGGCAGGGAAATCGGGGTCTTTCGGCATGTGGGACCACCCACGGGACTAGTCTCAAATTTCCTAGTGAGGCCGGCTTCATTCTGAGGTGTGCTGGGAAGGCCGGGGACCCTTCCAGACAACGCAGGGGGATCGACTCTCCTGTCGCCATCAGGAGGGGAGAAGGGGCTCAGATGAAGTGGGGACGGAACCCTCGGTGTTACCCTCGAGGGAAACCGGCGTGTGGGGGACTTTTGGGGGTTGCATGAAAGGAGTCAGGTACCGTTTCGCACTTCAGGACAGAACCTGGGACTTCCCTTGAGACGCCGTAGCGGGCAAGGGCCTCATCTTGCGAAGACGTTGGGAACTTGTGGATTTTCTCGAGTTGCGGCGGGATTCTAGAGTTACGACGGGGATTTCAGGCTTCCTCTTGTGTTGGCCCCGGGAAGCCTAATCTTCCATTTGAGTTGCGAGGGAAAGCTGAGGGTTACACTCGAGTCACTGCAGGGCCAAAGAGACCTCATCTAGGCCTTTGTCCGGGACTTAACGTTCCTCTCAAGGGAAGACAGGGATCACAGGGTGGCGTTCCAGACTCCCCCGGGGAGTCAGGCCTCGCCTCGAGGGCAAGCCAAGGATGCCGCTCTCCTCTCAAGTCGCGACGCAGATCTCTTGGAGCCCACTGAGTGGCCTCAAGGGAGTCAGGCCTTCTCTTCAGTTTGGAGAGAGGACTCGGGATTGTGCTCTGGGTCAGGCAGGAAAAGAAGGCCCTCACCTCGCGAGGATGGGGGCTTCTCAGGGGTTTCCTCGAGCTGCGGCGCCCGTGGGGGTTTTCTCACGAGGCAAGACGAGGATCTCAGGGAGCCTCTCGTGCGGTGCCAGGGAAGTCAGGTCTCTGTGCGCGTGGCGAGGGGGAGCGCGTCATGGCTCTCCAGTCATGGGAGAGGACTAGGGTCTCCAGACGCGTTGAAGAAGGACACTCGAGGTCTTTCTGGGGTTGCGGCGGGAAAGCCTCGTTTCCCACGACTTCTGCCGGGGACCTGAGGGAACTTCCCATGGTGCCTCTGATAGGTGAGGGATGCTGTGGAGTTGGCGGGGCCTCTCGGGACTCCGCTGGGCTTGGCGCAATGGAAGAGGGCCTCATCTCGAGGGGAGACAGGAAACTTAGGCTTCCTCTCCTTTTCGGACTCCAGCCACAGGGTCCCTGCAGAGTTGGGACAGGAGAGTCAGGCCTCGTCTTGTCTGAGGAAGGGAACTCCGCTTGCCTCTCGAATTGCTCAGGGTGTCTCACGCACCTCGTCGAGCTGTGTGTGGAAACCGCGGGTTTTTCCGGACGACGCACGGGGGTGTCAGTGCCCCTTCGAATGGTAACTTCACCCACAGGGTTGCCTTCAAAGAGGTGTCTGGGCATCGGGTTCTTATCCAGAGCGGACTGGGAAATCGGGGTCGTTCGGCATGTGGCACAACCCACGGGGCTCGTCTCGAATTTCCTCGGGAGGCCGGCCTCATCCTGAGGTGTGCCGGGAAAGCCGGGAACCCCTTCCAGAATACGCAGGGGAATCGACTCTCCTGTCGTGATGAGGAGGGGAGAAGGGGCTCAGATGAAGGGGTGCCAGGACCCTCGGTGTTCCCCTCGAGGGAACCCGGCGTGTCTGGGAAATTTTGGAGGTCACATGAAGGGTGTCAGGTACCGTTTCGCAACTCAGGACGGAACGTGAGACTTCCCTTGAGACGCCGTAGTGGGCAAGGGCCCCATCTTACGAAGACGTTGGGACCACGTGCTTTTTCTCGAGTTGCGGCGGGATTCTCGAGTTACGACGGGGATTTCAGGCTTCCTCTTTGGTTGGCCCTGGGAAGCCCCATCTTCCATTCGAGTTGCGAGGGAAAGCTGGGGGTTGCGCTCGAGTCACTGCAGGGCCCAAGAGACCTCATCTAGGCGTGTGTCCAGGACCTAGTAGTACTCTCAAGGGAAGAGAGGGATCCCGGGGTTGCACTCCAGAGTCCCCCGTGGAGTCAGGCCTCGCCTCGAGGGGAAGCAAAGGACTCCGCTCTTCTCTTGAGCCACGACGCGGATCTCTTGGAGCCCTCTGACTGGCCTCAAGGGAGTCAAGCCTAATCTTCAGTTTGGAGAGAGGACTCGGGATTGCTCTCCAGGAAAGGCAGGAAAAGAAGGCCCTCACCTCGCGAGGACGGGGGCTTCTCAGGGGTTTCCTCGAGCTGCGGCGTCCGTGGGGCTTTTCTCACGAGGCACGACGAGGTTCTCAGGGAGCCTCTCGTGCGGCGCCAGGGAAGTCAGGTCTCCATGAGCGTGGCGAGGGGGAGCGCGTCATTCTTCTCGAGTCCTGGGAGGGGAGTAGGGCATCAAGGCGTGTAGAAGGACTCTCGAGGTCTTTCTCGGCTTGCGGCGGGAAACCCTCGTTTCCCTCGACTTCTCCCGGTGACCTGAGGGAACTTCCCAGGGTTCCTCTTAGAGGTGAGGGATGCTGTGGAGTTGGTGGGCCATCTCGGGACTCCTCTGGGTTTGGCGCAATCGAAGAGGGCCTCATCTCGAGGGGAGACAGGACCTCAGGCTTCCTCTCCGTTTCGTACTCCGACAGCAGTGTCCCTGCAGCGTTGGGGCAGGAGAGTCAGGCCTCGTCTTGTCTGAGGAAGGGAACTCCGCTTGCCTCTCGAGTTGCTCAGGGAGTCTCAGTCCCCTCGTGGAGCTGTGTGTGGAAACCGCGGGTGTTTTCGGACGATGCACGGGAGTGTCAGTGCCCCTTCGTGTTGTTCCTTCACTCACAGGGTGGCCTTCGAAGAGGTGTCCGGGCATCGGGTTCTCCTCAACTGTGGACCGGGAAATCAGGGTCGTTCAACATGGGGCACCAGCCACGGGGCTTGTCTCGAATTTCCTCGCGAGGCCGGCCTCATCCTGAGGGGCGCCGTGCAGGCCGGGAACCCCTTCCAGACCACGCAGGGGAATCAACTCTCCTGTCGCGAACAGGAGAGGAGTAGGAGCTCATAGGAAGTGGTTCCGGGTCGCTCGGTGTTCCCCTCAAGGGAACCCGGCATGTCGGGGAACTTTTGGATGTCGCATGAAGGGTGTCAGGTACCGTGTCTCACTTCACGACGGAACATGGGACTTCCCTTGAGACGCTGTACCGGGCAAGGGCCTCATCTTGCGAAGACGTTGAAACCACTTGGTTTTTCTCGAGTTGTGGCAGGATTCTCGAGTTTCGACGAGGATTTCAGGCTTCCTCTTGGGTTGGCCTTGGGAAGCCCCATCTCCCATTCAAGTAGCGAGGGAAATCTGGGGGTAGCACTCGAGTCACTGCAGGGCCCAAGAGACCTCACCTAGGCGTGTGTCCGGGACCTAATATTCCTCTCCAGGGATGGCAGGGATCTCGGGGTTGCATTCCAGGTTCCCCGGGGAGTCAGGCCTCGTCTCGAGGGGAAGCCAAGGACTCCGCTCTCCTCTCGAGTCGCGACGCGGGTCTCTTGGAGCCCCCTGAGCGGCCTCAAGGGAGTCCAGCCTCCTCTTCCGTTTGGAGAGAGGACCCGGGATTGCTCTCCAGGCCATGCAGAAAAGAAGGCCCTCAGCTCGCGAGGACGGGGGCGTCTCAGGGGTTTCCTCGAGCTGCGGCGCCCGTGGGGGTTTTCTCCTGAGGCACGACGAGGATCTCAGGGAGCCTCTCGTGCGGCGCCAGGGAAGTCAGGTCTCCATGCGCGTGGTGAGGGGGAGCGCGTCATGGCTCTCGAGTCACGGGAGGGGACTAGGGCCTCGAGACGCGTTGAAGAAGGACTCTCGAGGTCTTTGTCGGGGGGCGGCGGGAAACCCTCGTGTCCCTCGCCTTCTGCCGGGGACCTTAGGGAACTTGCCAGGGTTCCTCTGAGAGGCGAGGGATCCTGTGGAGGTGGCGGGGCCCCTCGGGACTCCGCTGGGTCTGGCGCAACGGAAGAGGGCCTCACCTCGAGGGGAGGCAGGAACCTCAGGCTTCCTCTCCGTTTCGGACTCCGACCGCAGGGTCCCTGCAGAGTTGGGACAGGAGAGTCAGGCCTCGTCTTGTCTGAGGAAGGGAACCCCGCTGGCCTCTCGAGTTGCTCAGGGGGTCTCAGGCCCCTCGTCGAGCTGTGTGTGGAATCTGCAGGTTTTTCCAGACGATGCATGGGGGTGTCAGTGACCCTTCGTTTTGTGTCTTCATCCACAGGGTTGCATTCGAAGAGGTGTCCGGGCATCGTGTTCTTATGAAGAGCGGACTGGGAAATCGGGGTCGTCCAGCATTTGGCACCACCCACGTGGCTAGTCTCGAATTTCCTCATGAAACCGGCCTCATCCTGAGGTGTGCCGTGAAGGTCATGAAACCCTTCCAGACAAAGCAGAGGAATCGACCCTCCTGTGGCGATCAGGAGGGGAGAAGTGGCTCAGATGAAGTGCTGCTGGGAACCTCGGTGTTTCCCTCAAGTGAGACAGGTATGTCGGGTAACTTTTGGGGTCGCATAACGCGTTCCAAGTACCGTTTCGCTCTTCAAATTGGAACGTGGGACTTCTCTTGGGGTGCTCCAGCGGGCAAGGGCCTCATCTTGGAATGACTGGGGAACCACTTGGTTTTTCTCTAGGTGCGGTGGGATATTTGAGTTACCACAGGGTATTCATGCTTCCTGTTGTGTTGGCCCACAAAAGTCTTATCTTCCATTCGAGATTCGAGGAAGAGCTGGAGGTGCGCTCTAGTCACTGAAGGCAAAAGAGACCCCACCAAGGCTTGTGTGCAGGACCTAATGTTCATGTCAAGGGGCGACAGGAATCTCGGGGTTGCATTCCAGACTCACCCTGGAGTCAGGCCTCGTCTCGAGGGGAAGCAAAGGACTCTGCTCTCCTCTCGAGTCGGACGGGTATGTCTTGGAGCCCACTGAGTGGCTTAAAGGGAGTCAAACCTCCTCTGGTGTTTGGAGGGAGGACACGGGATTGCTCTCCAGGCAATGCAGGAAATGAAGGCCCTCATCTCCCGATGACTGGGGCGTCTCGTAGGTTTTCTCGAGCTGTGGCGCTAGTGTGGGGTTTCTCACGAAGTAAGACTGGGAGCTCAGTGAGCCTCTCATGTCGTGCCAGGGCAGTCAGGTCTCTATGCACGTGGTGAGAGGGAGCCCGTCATTGTTCTCGAGTCATAGTAGGGGAATTGGGCCTGAAAACGTGTTAAAGAAGGACTCTCGAGGTCTTTCTTGGGTTGCAGCAGGAAACCCTGGGTTCCATCGACTTGTGCCAGTGACCTCAGGAAGCTTCTCAGCGTGCCTCTGAGAAGTCAGGGTCACTGTGGAGTTGGGAGGGGCCTCTCGGAACTCCACTGGGTTTGGTGCAATGGAAGAGGGCCTCATGACAAGTTGAGGCAGGAACCACAGGGTTCCTCTCCTGGCTTCGAATGCGCCGGATCTGACTCGGATCGCAGAGTCCCTGCAGAGTTGGGACAGGAGAGTCAGGCCTCGTCTTGTGTGGAGGAATGGAACTCCGCTTGAATCTCGCCTTGTTCATGGGGTGACAGGCCACTTGCGGGAACTTGTATGTGGAGCTGTGGCTCCAGTGTGGTGTTGCTCACGAGGTATAATGGGGAGCTCAGGGAGCCTCTCCTGTGGCGCCAGGGAAGTCAGGTTTCTATGCGCGTGGCTAGGGGGAGCGCGTCATTGCTCTCGAGTCATGGTAGGGGAATCGCACCTCAAGACGCGTTGAAGAAGGACTCTCGAGGTCTTTCTTGGGTTGCAGCAGGAAACCCTTGGTTCCCTCGACTTGTGCCGGTGATCTCAGGAAGGTCTAAGGATGCCTCTGAGAAGTCAGGGATACTGTGCAGTTGGGAGGGGCCTCTCGGGACTCCACTGGGTTCGGTGCAATGGAAGAGGGCCTCATCTCGAGTGGAGGCAGGAAACTCATGTTTCCTCTCCTGACTTCCCCTGGGCCAGATCTGACTCGGATCGCAGTTTCGCTGCAGAGTTCGAACAGGAGAGTCAGGCCTCGTCTTGTGTGGAGGAATGGAACTCTGCTTGCCTCTCCAGTTGTTCACGGGTTGACAGGTCACTTCTCGAGCTGTGTGTGGTACCTGCGGGTTTCTCCGGACGATACCCAGGGGTGTCAGTGCCCCTTCGTGTTGTGCCTTCATCAAAAGGGTTATCTTCAAAGAGGTGTCCGGGCATCAGGATCTTATCAAGAGCGGACCGGGAAATCGGGGTCTTTCGGCATGTGTCACCATCCACGTGGCTATGTCTCGAATATCCTCGTGAGACCGGCCTCATCCTGAGATGCACCTGGAAAGGTGGGAACCCCTTCAAGACAAAACAGGGGAATCGACCCTCCTGTCGCGATCAGGAGGGGAGAAGGGGCCCAGATGTAGTGGTGCCGGGAACCTCGGTGATCTCCTCGAGTCAGACTGGTGTGTCGAGGAACATTTGAGGGCGCATCAAGGGTGCCAATACCGTTTCGCACTTCAAGACGGAACGTGGGACTTTTCTTGAGACGCTGTAGGGGGCAAGGGCCTCATCTTGGGATGACGGGGGAACCACGTGGCGTTTCTCGAGTTGTGGCGGGATTCTCGAGTTTCGACGGGGAATACAGTCTTCCTCATGTGTTGGGCCAGGGAAGTCCTATCTTCCATTCGAGTTTAAAGGGAGAGCTGGGGATTGCTCTCGAGTCACTGCAGGGCAAAATAGACCTCATCTAGGCTTGTGTCCAGGACTTAATGCTCGTCCCTAGGGGAGACAGGGATCTTGGGGTTGCATACCAGACTCACCCGGGGAATCAGGCCTCGTCTTGAGGGGAAGCAAAGAACTCCGCTGTCCTTTTGAGTCGCGATGGGTATCTCTTGGGGCCAATTTGTGCCCTAAAGAGAGTCAAGCCTCCTGTGGTGTTTGGATAGAGGACTCGGGATTCCTCTCCAGGCCATGCAGGAAAAGAAGGCCCTCATCTTGCGATGATGGCGGCGTCTCGTGGGTTTTCTAGACTGCTGCGCTAGTGCCGGGTTTCTGACGAGGTACGAGAGGGTGCTCAGGGAGCCTCTCGTGTGGCGCCAGGGAAGTCAGGTCCCCATGAGATGGCTAGGGGGAGCTCGTCATTGCTCTCGAGTCATGGTAGGGTAATCGGGCCTCAAGACGGGTTGAAGAAGGACTCTCGAGGTCTTTCTCGGGTCACTGCATAAAACCCAGGGTTCCCTTGACTTGTGCCTGCGACCTCAGGGAGCTTCTCAGAGTGCCTCTGAGAAGTCAGGGATACTGTGCAGTTTGGAGGGGCCTCTCGAGACTCCTCTGCATTTGGTGGAATGTAAGAGGGACTCATCTCGAGTTGAAGCAGGAACCTCAGTGTTCCTCTCCATTTCTGACTCAGATCGCAAGGTCCCTGCATGTTGGTACAGGAGAGTCAGGCCTCGTCTTTTCTGCAGGATGGGACTCCTCTTGCCTCTCGAGTTGTTCTCGAGGTGACAGGCCACTTGTCGAGCTGTGTGTGTAACCTGCCCGTTTTTCCGGATGATGCACAGGTGTGTTAGTGCCCCTTCGTGTTGTACCTTCATACTCAAGGCTGCCTTCCAAGAGGTGTCCGAGCATCGGATTCTTATCAAGAGCGGACCGGGAAATTGGAGTCTTTCAGCAAGTGGCACCACCCACAAAGCTACGTATCGAATTTCCCCATGAGACCGGCCTCATCCTGAGTTGTGCAGGGAAGGTCGGGCCCCCTTGCAGACAAAGCAGGGGAATCGACCCACCGGTCACGATCAGGAGGGGAGAAGGGGCTTAAATGAAGTGGTGCCGGGAACCTCGGTGTTCCCCTTGAGTGAGACCGGCGTGTTGGGGGACTTTTGGGGTCGCATCAAGGGTGCCAAGTACCGTTTCGCATTTCAAGACGGAACCTGGGACATCTTTTGAAACGCTGTAGCGGGCAAGGGCCTCATCTTGCGATGACGGGAGAACCACGTGGTTTTGCTCGAGTTGCGGCGGGATTCTCGAGTTATGACCGGGAATTTAGGCTTCCTCTTGTTGGCCTTGAAATCCAATCTTCCATTCGGGTTGCGAGGGGGAGCTGGGGATTGCGCTAGAGTCACTGCAGGGCAAAAGAGACCTAATCTAGGCTTGTGTCCAGGATCTAACGTTGCTCTCCAGGGGCGACAGGGATCTCGGGTTTGCATTCCAGACTCATCCGGGGAGTCAGTTCTCACCTCGAGGGTAAGCAAAGAATTCCGCTCTCGTCTCGAGTCGCGATGGGTATCTCTTGGAGCCCACTGTGTGTACTAAAGGGAGTCAAGCCTCCTGTGGAGTTTGGAGAGAGGACTCGGGATTGGACTCCAGGCCATGCAGGAAAAGAAGGCCCTCATCTCGAGATGACGGTGGCGTCTCGTGGGTTTTCTCGAGCTGCGGCGCCAGTGTGGGGTGTCTCATGAAGTACCACGGGGATCTCAGGGAGCCTCTTGTATGGCGCCAGGAAAATCCAGTATTCCATTCGAGTTGCAAGTTAGAACTGGGGATTGCTCTCCAGTCACTGCAGGGCAAAATAGACCTCATCTACGCTTGTGTCCAGGACCTAGTGTTCCACTACTGGGCCAACAGGGATCTCAGGGTTGCATTCTCGACTCAGCCGGAGAGTCAGGCCTCGTCTTGAGGGGAAAAAAAGGACTCCGCTCTCCTGTCGAGTCGCGACGGGTATCTCTTGGAGCCCACTGCGTGGCGTAAAGGGAGTGAAGCCTCCTATGGAGTTTGGGGATGACTCGGGATTGTTTTCCTGGCCATGCAGGAAAAAAGGCCCTCATCTCGCGATGACGGGGGTGTCTCATGGGTTTTCTCGAGCTGCGGCGCCAGTGTGGGGTTTCTCACGAGATATGATGGGGAGTTAAGGGAGCCTCTCGTGCGGCGCCAGAGAAGCCTGACTCCATGCGTGTGGCCAGGCAGATCGCGTCATTGCTCTCGAATCATGGGAGGGACTAGGGCCTCAAGAGGCATTTAAGAAGGACTCTCAAGGACTTTCTTGGGTTGGGGCGAGAAACACTCGTTTCCATCGACCTCTACAGGGGACCTTAGGGAACTTCCCAGGTGCCTCTGAGAGGTGAGGGATACTGAGGAGTTAGAGGGGCCTCTCGGGACTCCACTAGGTTTGACGAAATGAAAGAGGGCCTCATCTCGATTGGAGGCAGGAACCTCAGGCTTCCTCTCCATTTCTGACTCCGACCGCAGGGTCCCTGCAGAGTTGGGACAGGAGAGTCAGGCCTCGTCTTGTCTGAGTAACGGAACTCTGCTTGCCTCTCGAGTCGTTCAGGGGGTCTCAGGGCCCTTGACAAGCTGTGTGTGGAAGCTGCGGGTGTTTCCAGAAGATGCATGGGGGTGTCAGTGCCCCTTCGTTTTGTGCCTTCCCCTACAGGGTTGCCTTCAAAGAGGTGTCCGGGCATCGGGTTCATTTCAAGAGCGGACCGGGAAATCGGGGTCATTCTGCATGTGGCACCACCCACGTGGCTCATCTCGAATTTCCTCGTGAGACCAGCATCATCCTGAGGTGCGCAGGGAAGGCCGGGAACACCTTCCACACAAAGTAGGGGAATCGATTCTCCTGTCGCGATCAGGAGGGGAGATGGGGTTCAGATGAAGTGGTGCCGGGACCCTCAGTGTTCCACTCGAGGGAACCCGGCGTTTCAGGGAACTTTAGGGGTCGCATCAAGGGAGCCAAGTACCGTTTCCCACTTCAGGACGGAACATGGGACTTCCCTGGAGACGCTGTAGCGGGCAAGGGCCTCATCCTGTGAAGACGTTGGAACCACGTCGTTTTTCTCGAGTTGCATCGGGATTCTCAAAAACGACAGGAATTTCAGGCTTCCTCTTGGGTTGGCCCTGGGAAGCCCAATCTTCAATTCGAGTTGCGATGGAAAGCTGGGGGTTCTGCTCGAGTCACTACAGGGCCAAAGAGACCTCATCGAGGCGTGTGTCCAGGACCTAATATTCCTCTCAAGGGAAGACAGGGATCACGGGTTTCCATTCCAGACTCCCCCGGGGGGTCAGGACTCGCCTGGAGGGGAAGCAAAGACTCCGCTTTCCTCTAAAGTCGCGACACGGATATCTTGGAGCCCACTGAGTGGACTCAAGGGTTTCGAGCCTCCTCTTCAGTTTGGAGAGAGGACTCGGGATTGCTCTCCAGGCCAGGCAAGAAAAGAAGGCCCTCATCTCGCGATGACGGGGGCGTCTCATGGGTTTCCTCAGGCTGCTGCGCCCATGGGGGTTTTCTCACGAGGCACGATGAGGACCTCAGGGAGCCTCTCGTGCGGCGCCAGGGAAGTCAGGTCTCCATGCGCATGGTGAGGGGGAGCTGGTCATCACTCTCGAGTCATGGGAAACGGCTAGGTCCTCAAGAGGCGTTGAAGAAGGACTCTCGAGGTCCTTCTCGGGTTGCGGCGGGAAACCCTCGTTTCCCTCGACTTCTGCAGGGGACCTTAGGGAACTTCCCACGGTGCCTCTGAGAGGTGAGGGATGCTGTGTAGTTGGCAGGGCCTCTCGGGACTCTGCTGGGTTCGGCGCAATGGAAGAGGGCCTCATCTCGAGGGGAGGCAGGAACCTCAGGCTTCCTCTCGGTTTCGGACTCCGACTGCATGGTCCCTGCAGTGTTGGGACAGGAGAGTCATGCCTCGTCTTGTCTGAGGAATGGAATTCTGGTTGCCTCTCGAGTTGTTCCGGGAGTCTCAGGCCCCTTGTCGAGCTGTGTGTAGACCCTGCGGGTTTTTCCGGATGATGCACGGGGGTGTCAGTGCCCCTTCGTGTTGTGCCTTCACTCACAGGGTTGCCTTTGAAGAGGTGTCCGGGCATCGGGTTCTTATCAAGAGCGGACCGGAAAATCGGTGTCGTTCGGCACGTGGCACCTCACACATGGCTAGTCTCGAATTTCCTCCTGAGACCGGCCTCATCCTGAGGTGCAACGGGAAGGCCGGGAACCCCTTCCAGAGAAAGCAGGGGAATCGACTCTCCTGTCGCGATCAGGAGGGGAGAAGGGGCTCAGATGAAGTGGTGCCGGGACCCTTGGTGTTCCCCTCGAGGGAACCCAGGGTGTCGGGGAACTTTTGCGGTCGCATCAAGGTGTCAAGTACCGTTTCGCACTTAAGGACAGAACATGGGACTTCCCTGGAGACGCCGGGAAGTTCGGTGTTCCCTTGGAGTGAGACCGGTATGTTGGGGAACTTTGGGGTCGCATCAAGGGTGCCAAGTAGCATTTCGAACTTTAAGATGGAACATGGGACTTCTCTTGAGACTCTAGCTGACAAGGGCCTCATATTGCGATGAAGGGGGAACCACATGGTTTTTAAGACTTGAGGCTGAATTCTCGAATTACGATGGGAAATTCAGACTTCCTCATGTGTTGACCGTGGGAAGCCCAATCTTCCATTCAAATTGTGAGGGAGAGATGGAGGTTGCTCTCGATCACTGTAGGGCAAAATAGACCTCATCTAGGCTTGTGTCTAGGACATAATGTTCCACTCCAGGGGCGACAGGGATCTCGGGGTTGCATTCCAAACTCACCCGGGGAGTCAGGCCTCGTCTCGAGGGAAGCAAAGGACTCCGCTCTCCTCTCGAATCGCACCGGGTATTTCTTGGACCCAACTGAGTGGCCTAAAGGGAGTCAATCCTCCTGTGAAGTTTGGAGAGAGGACCAGGAATTGCTCTCCAGGTCAGGCGGGAAAAGAAGGCCCCCATCTCTCCTTGACGGGGGCATCTTGTGGTTTTTCTCGAACTGCAGTGCCACTGTGGGTTTTCTCACGAGGTACGATGGGGTACTCAGGGAGCCTCTTGTGTGGTACTAGGGAAGTCAGTTTTCCTGCTTGTGGCGAGGGGAGCGCGTCCTTGCTCTGGAGTCATGGTAGGGGAATCGGGCATCAAGAGACGTTGAAAAAGCACTCTCCAAGTCTTCCTCGGGTTACTTCAGGAAACTCTGGGTTCCCTCGACTTGTGCCAGTGACCTCAGGTAGCTTCTCAGGGAGCCTCTGAGAATTCAGGGATACTGTGGTGTTGGGAGGGGCCTCTCGGGACACCACTGAGTTTGGTTCAATGGAAGAGGGCCTCTTCTCTAGTTGAGGCAGGAACCTCAGGGTTCCTCTCCATTTCTGACTCCGATCGCAGGGTCCCTGAAGAGTTGGGCCAGGAGGGTAAGGCCTCGTCTTGTGTGAAGGAATGCAACTTCACTTGCCTCTCGAGTTGTTCACGGGGTGACAGTCCACATTTGGAGCTGTGAGTGGAATCGGCGGGTTTTTCCAGACGATACATGGGGATGTCAGTGTCCCTTCGTGTTGTGCCTTCATCCACAGGGTTGCCTTCGAAGAGATGTCCGGGCGTCAGGTTCTTATCTAGAGTGGACCGGGAATTCGGGATCTTTCAGCATATGGCACCAACCATGAGGCTACTTTTCGAATTTCCTCATGAGACCGGCCTCATCCGGAGGTTCACGGGGAACGTCGGGAACCCCTTGCAGACAAAGCATGGGAGTCGACCCTCCTGTCGCGATCAGGAGGGGTGAAGGGGCTCACAGGAAGTGGTGCCATGAACTTTGGTGTTTCCCTCGAGTGAGACCGGTATGTCAGGGAACTTTGGGGGTCGCATCAAGGGTGCCAAGTGCCGTTCTGTACTTCAGGATGGAACGTGGGACTTCTCTTGACACGCTGTAGCGGCCAAGGGCCTCATCTTGCGATGACGGGGGAGCCACGTGGTTTTTCTCGAGTTGCGGCGGGATTCTCGAGTTACGACGGGGATTTCAGGCTTCCTCTTGTGTTGGGCCAGGGAAGTCCAATCATCCATTCGAGTTGCGAGGGAGAGCTGGGGGTTGCGCTCGAGTCACTGCAGGGCAAAGGAGACCTCATCTAGGCTTGTGTCCAGGACCTAATGTTCCTCTCCAAGGGCCACAGGGATCTCAGGTTTGCATTCCAGACTCACCCAGGGAGTCAGGCCTCATGTCGAAGGGAAGCAAAGGACTCCGCTCTCCTTTCGAGTTGCGACAGGCACCTCTTGGAGCCCACTTTGTGGCCTAAAGTGAGTCAAGCCTCCTGTGAAGTTTGGAGAGAGGACTTGGGACTGCTCTCCAGGCCATGCAGGAAAAGATGGCCCTCATCTCGCGATGACGGAGGGGTCTTGTGTGTTTTCTCGAGCTGCGGCGCCAGTGTGGGGTTTCACACGAGGTACGACAGGGAGCTCAGGGAGCCTCTCATGTGGCGCCAGGGAAGTCAGGTCTCCATGTGCGTGGCGAGGGGGAGCGCGTTATTGCTCTCGAGCCATGGTAGGGGAATCTGACCTCAAGACGCGTTGAAGAAGGACTCTCGAGGTCTTTCTTCGGTTGTGGCAGGAAACCCTTATTTCCCTCGACGTTTGCCGGTGGCCTCAAGGAGCTTCTCAGAATGCCTATGAGAAGTCAGGGATACTGTGGAGATGGGAGTGGCCTCTCGGGACTCCACTGGGTTTGTTTTAATGGAAGAGGGCCTCATCTCGGGTTGAGGCAGGAACCTCAGGTTTCCTCTCCATTTCTGACTCAGATCGAAGCGTGCCTGCAGAGTTGGGATTGGATACTCAGGCCTCGTCTTGTCTGAGGAAGGGAACTCCGCTTGCCTCTCTCGTTGTTTAAGGGGTGACAGGCCAGTTGTGGAGCTGTATGTGGATCCTGTGGGATTTTCCAGACGATGAACAGGGTTGCCAGTGCCCCCTCGTGTAGTGCCTTCATCCACAGGGTTGCCTTAGAAGAGGTGTCCGGGCATCGGGTTCTTATCAAGAGCAAGACCGAGAAATCGGGGTCTTTCGGCACGTGGCACCAACACGAGGCTACGTCTCGAATTTCTTCGTGAGACTGGCCTCATCCTGAGGTGCGCCATGAAGGTCGGGAACCCCTTCTAGGCAAAGCAGGGGAATCGACCTTCCTGCCGTGATCAGGAGGGGAGAAGGGGCTCAAATGAAGTGGTGCCAGGAACTTCGGTGTTCCCTTGGAGTGAGACCGGTATATTGGGGAACTTTTGGGGTCGCATCAAGGGTGCCAAGTAGCATTTCGAACTTTATGACGAAACATGGGACTTCTCTTGAGACTCTGTAGCGGGCAAAGGCCTCATATTGTGATGAATGGGGAACCACGTGGTTTTTAAGAGTTGCAGCGGGATTCTCGAGTTACAACGGGAAATTCAGACTTCCTCTTGTGTTGGCCCAGTGAAGACCAATCTTCCATTCGAATTGCGAGGGAGAGATGGGTGTTGCTCTCGAGTCACTGTAGGGCAAAATAGACCTCATCTAGGCTTTTGTCCAGGACATAATGTTCCTCTCCAGGGGCAACAGGGATCTCGGGGTTGCATTCCAGACTCACCCGAGGTAAGGCCTCATCTCGAGGGGAAACAAAATACTCTGCTCTCCTCTCAAGTCGCGACAGGTATCTCTTGGAGCCCATTGAGTGGCCTAAAGGGAGTAAAGCCTCCTGTGAAGTTTGGAGAAAGGACCAGGGATTGCTCTCCAGGTCAGGCAGGAAAAGAAGTCCCCAATCTCGCGATGACGGTGGCGTCTCGTGGGTTTTCCCGAGCTGTGGCGCCAGTGTGGGGTTTCTCACGAGGTATGACGGGGAGCTCAGGGAGCCTCTCATGTGGCGCCAGGGAAGTCAGGTGTCCATGCGCATGGCGAGGGGGAGCGTGTCATTGCTCTCGAGTCATGGTAGGGGAATCCGTCCTCAAGACGCGTTGAAGACGGACTCTTGAGGTCTTTCTCGGGTTGCGGCAGGATACCCTGTGTTCCCTCGACTTGTGCCGGTGACCGCAGGGAGTTGCTCAGGGTGCCTCTGAGAAGACACTGATACTGTGGTGTTGGGAGGGGCCTCTCGGGACTCCACTGCGTTTGGTGCAATGGAAGATTGCCGGGAGCCAGCGAGAGACATTCCACTCGTGACAAATATCATGAGGAAAGAGTCTCGGCATACGCAAAGGCGGGATCGAGCCTCCGGGAGTTCCCCCGTATATTCTTCAGCATCTACCCCCAAAAACCAAAGTCTGCCTTCTTTATTGCTTTGTTCTCTCACCTCTGACATTACTGGGGATGTCCCCCACCACCATCTCACTCTCTCTGTCAAAGAGCTAACTTACAGCTCCAACTAATAATGTTCCTGGGCAATTAGAAGTGTTTAAATCCAAACCCCTCAAATGGTTTTCTAACTCGCCTGACAAGTTTACCCGGTCTCCTACAGCTATGCATACGATTGTGTACAGTCTCCCAGCCTCGAGACGCACGGGAAGTTTAAGATATTCAAATAGCTTAGAGCCTCTCAGAGAGTTAGAAACTGTCAGAATAAAACTAGTAAAAGATTTCATTGATGAACCAATGCTTTTTGCCAAGTTTCCACATCCCCTGAATTGTATCCTTGAATGTGTGCTAATTAATATAGTTGGTATGTAGAAAAAATAAGTAGTGGCCTTGATGTTGGTAACTTTAGACCCTTAAGGTAATAAATTCTTTTCTTTGTTGTAAACCCATTACACATCCTCCCTATAGGAATGCAATTTTATCTTCGAAAGATGGCGCCAAACCTTAAACAATTACTCTTAGAGAAAATAACTCTTATGGTTGATAAGTCTTTGTCAAGAGTCATAAAATGTTAATAGGTCTTCTGGCCAGAAGATGATGTAAATCATCTAAACCATTTTTATACGATAAATCTGCAGAAAAGAAACCTTGGTTTTTGATAAGGATTAAAGACTGCTGACTTTGCATCCCCTATTATCCTCTATGTGTAACTTAGGGTTTTAAAACCCGTGTTGAAAATAAAGCTACGGGCCTTGCTCGCCAACGCTTGGTCTCCCCATGTCATTATTCCCCTCAATTTTCATATGAGTGTCCATCTGGAGCGCGGATATCCTCTGCGACCATTTATTTGCCTGGGCTTCGAAGACCCACTCGATAAGGTATCTAAGGTGGGGCACCTTCCTCTATTCTAGAGGGCACTTGCAGCCTCCGTGGTCAGAGCTAACCTGGTGTCACGGGTTATATTGATTTTCCGCATAAACCAAGCTACTCAGCTGCTTTTCTCCACTGAATTTTCCTACTGAGCTATCCTCATTCTATTACTCTTTATATCTTTGATGAATAAATAAATATATAAATAGGTCGCCTACTCCATCTTCCCTTCGAATACCCTGGATCAGCTGGGGCTGGACCTCTGCAGGTGGCGCCCGAGACAGGCATTTCGAAGGTAAATCCCCAACCCCATTCCCCCAGTGTTCAGTTTTGGGGACAGATAGGATCCCACTTAGGGGGCTGCAGATCCCCCTGTAGAATAGACAGGGCGAGAGGAGTGGGAAGTGTTGAAGAGTTAGAGAGAAAAAACGGTTTCTAAAAAGGCTGACAAAAAAGGCCTAATCTTTAGATAGCTAAAAGCAAAATCTTTTACTATCCTTAAGTTTCTGACATGGGCAACACTGAATCAAATGAAAGACAGCTCTTTATAGGAGTAATTTTACAGTTATTAAGTAAAAGAAGAATCAAGGTTAAAAAATCTTCCATTCAATAATTTTGTACATTTGTACAAGACCACTGCCCTTGGTTTCTACAACAAGGCACTGTTAACCTAGATATCTTGAAAAAACTAGGAAAACAGCTAAGAGCTTATTGTGCTCAGCAAGGTTTGGAAAAAATCCCTACTTACACCTTTCCTCTGTGGAATATGACTAGAGATGTTTTAGATCCAGCTCATGAATTTGAAAAGGTACCTGTTAAAGAGAAAAGTAAAGTTGGAAAAGTACCTGTTAAACAAAAAAGCAAATTTGAAAAGGTACCTGTTATAAAGAAAAGTGAAAATGAAGAGGCTATACCTAGCTATCGACAGCTAAATGAATGGCTAGCCACTATGACTGCCAATGAGCATGTAAAAGATAGGGATGAAAAGAAAGATCAGCTCTCCCCTCAATTTGAAAAAGGTTTAGAGGAAACAGCAGCTCGATGCCATTCTGATGAGGATTTTTTTTTTTAAGCTAAATATGCTCCTAAACGTTTAAGAAAACATCCCTAATCAGACCATCCGCTCCTAGGAGGTTGAGGGAAACATCCCCGATCAGACAGTTCGTAAGATTTAGTTACCAAACAGTTAAAGGATCTCCGGAACAGAAGAGGAAAACTTCGGGACGCTCCCATCCCCCTATGCCTCCTCCTCCATGTCGGGGTAAAGGGCTACCGCTAGGAGTTTCCCGGAGAAGGATTTTCTCTAGTCCCAAGGATGAACTTGATCCTCACCTTGAGGCTTCTTTTCTAGTCCCCTCTGCAGTTTAGCCAGGGTAAAGAGGTTACAAAATAAATAAAAATATTCTCTAAAATTAAAAAAAAATTAAAAATGGATTTCTCTGCATCTAAGAATAGACAAATATTTATTGAGTGTGGAATATGATTAGAAATGTCCTGGACCTCCGTCACGAGGCTGTTAAATAGACTATGGGGGAGGCTATAGAGGTGGATGGTGGTGAGTCTCCATTTACTGCACAGATCATATTTTCTGCCATTGAAAAAAAAAAAGGAGGGAGAAAGTGGTCTACCTCCCAAGGAAGGAGAGGGCTTACAGGACGCTGTGGCCGAGAGCCCTGGCGAGCTCCCTCCCCCTCTGCGCAAACCTTTAAAAAACTTATCCACCACTTTCTGATTTAAGGCGACTGCCACCGCCTTCGATTGTGCCTCCCAGGACCCAGGAGTTCCCCACTTTGCCCCCAAAGCCTCCCAAAGTGTTGCCTAAGACTGAGGAAGATAAAAAGCTTTTTAAACAAAGGAGCTTTTAGTACACAATATGCAGAGCGTGCTCCTTGGAGAAAACTCCCTCAGGGGGGTCTCACCCAGGCTAGGAGAAAAGCGAAAAGGCAAGGAGATTTAATAACAATATTAACCCCTGATGTGCTGCTTACTCCAATTCCAACCGGAGTGGCTGGCCCCCTATCTGAGGACATTGTAAGATTTGTCCTGGGGCGTAGCTTGCTTTCTTTTAAAAAAAAAAATTAAATAAAAAAAAAAAAGAAAGAAAAGAAATTTCGCTGGTGCATGGTGTAGTAGATTCTGATGATATTGAGAAATTAAAGTCTTGATCTCACTGCCTATCAAAACTGTACAAATTAATAAAGGTCAAAGAGTAACGCAGCTTTTACTTTTACCTTACTATCAGACAAGGAAAAACTTGACTTCTCAATCTAAGAGCCACAAAACATTTGGATCTAGTGATCTAGCCTTTTGGGTGCAGGAAATTACAGTTCCAAGGCCTTTAAAAGATCTTTTAATTCAAGAGAATAAAACGCCAGGGCTATTAGACACAGGAACAGACGTCTCTTAACATTGCTGGGAAAGACTGGCCCAGCTCCTGGCCAACACATAATACTGAAAATGAGTTGGTGGGATTAGAGAAAGTGGTATGTGGGGTGGAGATGCTGTACAGGTGGTACATTTAACAATACTTTATATATTGTTATAAATACATAATATAAATGTATTTGCCTAATTACAGTTTGCCTAATTAGGTATGGGTATAAATAAAATATAATAAAGGTACACCTAATTCTATTTATAGATCTATACTTAATTAATTTGTATATAAATTAATATGTATACTATATACACACACATATATATATACTGTATAATTAAATATATATGGCAGTAATATAATGTGTGTGTGGCTGATATTAATTGGTATGGATTGATGTGCTGTGATGATATATGTTCTATACACTGTATAATTATAAATGTGTGACATGTATTATTACAGTATATTGGTTTGTGTTGGTTGGTATTAGCTGTGTATGTGTTGTATTGTTGTAATATATATTAATTAATATATTAATTATAAAGATTAATTCAAGTATATTGATTTATATATATTATATGTCAATAACTTTATACTTGTTGCCATATATAAATACATATATAAATGCATTTTGCATTTAGGTATATCTGTATACCTGTATACCAAAATGAGATAAGGAGGTTATACATTTATTACTTAAATTTATACAGAGACCTAAACTAAACATTAGACCTAAATTAACATATCCATAGGGAAACAGCTAGACAAATAGTGAAGTTATGTTCCAATTGTAATTAATCACTTAAACGTAAACACACGGGGGCAGACTACAATGATGAGACACTAGATGCCTGAATTACAGGCTACGACTCGGCCCCTGGTCAAGTAAAAAGGCCTCCTTACGGGAGAGTGAAAAAGGCCAGATGTGTTGCTAACTTGTGGGAGAGGGTATGCTTGTATATTTCTACAGAATGCAGATTCTCCGGTTTGGATCTCAGACAAATTCGTCATGTCACATTCCCCAAAGACCAGGTTCGCGGCCCGCGCACTCGCTCGCTCCCCCTCCCCCAGCCAGCTCTCGCCTCCGTGCCACCAGCAGCACCTCGCACCCACCTCTCTGCACCCCGTGACCTAGAGCAAAGAAGTCTGTGCAGCAAGTGAGGGCCAGAGAGGAAAGCGCACCCGCGGAGTGCCGTCCAGACCAGCGTGGCCCCACCGGCGAGAGGGGACCGCCCTGAGCCCAAGCGGTGGCGGCTAGCCCTAAACCATGAACCCTGCCCCTCCGCCCACCATAGGCGCCTTGGCCCACAGCCTGCCGCTCGCGTTCTGCCTCCTGATGCTGGGGACACTGCTCCCCCGGGCTGACGCCTACAGCTGCTCCCTGGTTCATCTTGTTTAAACCCTCAATATAATGTTTGCTCCTTTGTAATGCTACAACATCCACCTTATCTTATGATGTAACCACTTATTGAATTATGGTCTTGCTGTATTACAACAACTACAGGATTTAATGCAAACACGACGGTTTGTGGGCTTACTTATCTTGGGAACAGCAGCTTTGATAAGTGCAATCACTTCTGTTACTGTGGCAGCAATATCATTGACTCAACAAGTACATACTGCTCAATATGTTGATTCTATGTCCAAAAATGTTTCTTTAACATTGGCAACACAGGAAGCTATAGAGAGAAAATTAGAAATGAGGGTAGACGCCCTAGAGAAAGCAGTAATACATATTGGGACTGAATTGCAGGCTTTAAAGGTGAAAATGGCATTGTCTTGTCATGCTGACTATCGGTGGATATGTGGAACACCCCTGAAAGTAAATGAGACAGATTTTGAATGGGAAAAGATTAAAAACCATATTTCAGGTATCTGGAACAGCTCTGACATTGGTTGAGACGTAGGGAAACTTCACTATCAAATAGCAACCATGGAGCACTCCCGATTAGATTTTACTGCTGCTGGAACAGCAAATGATTTCTTCCATACTTTCCCTAACTACATCTCAGGAAAGAATATTCTGTCTAATGTCTTTAGCTATGCTGCGGTGGCTGCTTTAATTCTGCTTCTCATAATCATTCTTCCTTGTATTGTCAGGATTCTTCGGCAGAGTATCCAGAGGCTCGCGACTGAGCTACATCTGGCTGTTTTAAGAAATAAAAAACGGGGAGATGCCGGGAGCCGGCGAGAGACATTCCACTCGTGACAAAGGTCATGAGGAAGGAGGCTGGGCATACACAAAGGCGGGATCGAGCCTCGGGAGTCCTCCCGGATATTCTTGAGCATCTACCCCCCAAAACCAGAGTCTGCCTACTTTATTGCTTTGTGCTCTCCCCTCTGACTTTACTGGGGGCTGTCCCCCACCACCATCTCACTCTCTCTGTCAAAGAGCTAACTTACAGCTCCAATTAATAAAGTTCCTGGGCAATTAGGAGTGTTTAAATCCAAACACGTCAGATGGCTCTCTAACTCGCCTGACAAGTTTACCCGGTCTCCTACAGCAATGCATACAATTGTTTACAGTCTCCGAGCCTCGAGAGGCACGGGAAGCTTAAGATATTCAAATAGCTTAGAGCCTCTCAGAGAGTTAGAAACTGTCAGAATAAAACTAGTAAAAGATTTCATTGATGAACCAATGCTTGTTGCCAAGTTTCCACATCCCCTGAATTGTATCCTTGAATGTGTATTAATTAATATAGTTGGTATGCAGAAGAAATAAGTAGTGGCCTTGGTGTTACTAACTTTAGACCCTTAAGGTAATAAATTATTTCCTTTGTTGTAAGCCCATTACACATCTGCCCTATAGGAATGCAATTTTATCTTCGAAAGATGGGGCCAAACCTTAAAATAATTACTCTTAGAGAAAATAAGTCTTATGGTTGATAAGTCTTTGTCAAGAGTCATAAAATGTTAATAGGTCTTCTGGCTAGAAGATGATGTAAATCACCTAAACCATTTGTATACGATACATTTGCAGGACAGAAACTCTGGTTTTTGATAAGGATCAAAGGCTGCTGTCTTTGCATCCCCATTATCCTCTATGTGTAACTTAGGGTATAAAAACCCCTGTTGAAAATAAAGCTACGGGCCTTGATTGCCAACGCTTAGTCTCCTAAGTCATTCTTCCCCTCAATTTTCAGATGAGTGTCCATCTGGTGCGCGGATATCCTCTGCGACCATTTATTTGCCTGAGCTTCAAAGACCACTTGAGAAGGTGTCTAAGGTGGGGCACTTTTCGCTATTCGAGAGGGAGCCTGCGGCCTCCGTGGTCAGAGCTAACCTGGTGTCACGGGTTATACTGATTTTCCGCATAAACCAAGCTACTCAGCTTCTTTTCTCCACTAAATTTTCCTACTGAGCTATCCTCATTCTATTACTCTTTATATCTTCGATAAATAAATCAATAGGTCGCCTACTCTGTCTCCCCTTCGAAAACCCTGGACCAGCCGAGGCTGGACCTTGTCAGAAGAGGGCCTCATCTCGATTTGAAGCAGGAACCTCAGGGTTGCTCTCCATTTCTGACTCTGAACACAGAGTCCCTACAGAGTTAGGACAGGAGAGTCAGGCCTCGTCTTGTGTGGAGGAATGGAACTCCACTGGACTCTCGAGTTGTTCACCGGATAACAGGCCACTTGTCGAGCTGTGTGTGGAACCTGCGGTTTTATCCGGACGATGCATGGGGGTGTCAGTTCCCCTTCGTTTTTTGCCTTCATACACAGGGTTGCCTTCGAAGAGGTATCCAGCCTTCAGATTCTTATCAAGAGCAGACCAGGAAATCAGTGTCTTTCGGCATGTGGCACCACCCACAAGCCTACGTCTCGAATTTCTTCTTGAGACGGACCTCAACCTGAGGTGCACCAGGAAGGTCGGTAACCCTTTCAGACAAAGCAAGTGAATCGACCCTCTTGTCCCGATCAGGAGGGGAGAAGGGGCTCAGATGAAGTGGTGCTGGGAACCTCGATGTTCCCCTCGAGTAAAACTGGGATGTCGGGGAACTTTTGGAGTCACATCAAAGGTGCTAAGTACCATTTCAAACTTCAAGACGGAACGTGAGACTTCTCTTGAGACGCTGTAGCTGGCAAGGGCCTCATCTTGTGGTGACGGGTTAACCACGTCGTTTTTCTCGAGTTGTGGCGGGATTCTCGAGTTAGGTCAGGAAATTCAGGCTTCCTCTTGTGTTGGCCCAGGGAAGTCCAGTCTTCCATTCGAGTTGCGAGGGAGAGCTAGGGATTGCGCTTGAGTTACTGCAGGGCAAAAGAGACCTTATCTAGGCTTGTGTCCAGGACATAATGTTCGTCTCCAGGGGGGACAGGGATCTCGGGGTTGCTTTCCTGATGCACCCGGGGAGTCAGTCCTTGTCTCGAGGGGAAGCGAAGGACTCCGCTCTCCTCTCGAGTTGCGACGGGTATCTCTTGGAGCCCACTGAGTGGCCTAAAGGGAGTCAAGCCTCCTGTGGAGTTTGGAGAGAGGACTCGTGATTGCTCTCCAGGCCATGCAGGAAAAGAAGGCCATCATCTCGCGATGAAGGGGGCGTCTCGTGGGTTTTCTCGAGCTGCAGCGCCAGTGTGGGGTTTCTCATGAGGTACTACGGGGAGCTCAGGGAGCCTCTCATGTGGCGCTTGGGAAGTCAGGTCTCCATGCGCATTGCGAGGGGGAGCGTGTCATTGCTCTAGAGTCATGGAAGGTGTATCGGTCCTCAAGAACCGTTAAAGAAGGCCTTTCAAGGTGTTTCTTGGGTCACGGCAGTAAACCCTGGGTTCCCTCGACTAGTGCCGGTGGCCTCAGGGAGCTTCTCAGTGTGCCTCTGAGAAGTCAAGGATACCCTGGAGTTGGGAGGGCCCTCTCGGGACTCCACTGGGTTTGGTGCAATAGAAGAGGGCCTCATCTCGAGTGGAGGCAGGAACCTCAGGGTTCGTCTCCATTTCTGACTCTGATCGCAGGGTCCCTGCAGAGTTGGGACAGGAGAGTCAGGCCTCGTCTTGTAAGGAGGAATGGAACTCCGCTTGCCTCTCGAGTTATTCACGGGGTGACAGGCAACTTGTCGAACTGTGTTTGGAATCTGCGGGTTTTTCCGGACGATGCACGAGGGTGTCAGTGCCCCTTCGTGTTGTGCCTTCTTCCACAGGGTTGCCTTTCAAGAGGTGTCTGGGCATCGGGTTCTTATCAAGAGTGGACCGGGGAATCGGGGTCTTTCAGCATGTGTTACCACCCATGAAGCTACGTCTCAAATATTCTCGTTAGACCGGCCTCATCCTGAGGTGCGCCGGGAAGGTTGGGAACCCCTTCCAGACAAAGCACGGGAGTCGACCCTCCAGTCGCAATCAGGAGGGGAGAAGTGGCTCAGATGAAGTCATACCGGGAACCTCGGTGTTCCCCTCGAGAGAGACCAGGGTGTCGGGGAACTTTTGGAATCGCATCAAGGGTGCCAAGTTTTCACACTTGAAGTGTGAAAACACTTCAAGAAGAAACCTGGGACTTCTCTTTAGACGCTGTAGCGGGCAAGGGCCTCATCTTGCGATGACAGGGTAACCATGTGGTTTTTCTCGAGTTTCGGCGGGATTCTCGAGTTACGATGGGGAATTCAGGCTTCCTCTTGTGTTGGCCCAGGGAAGTCCAATCTTCCATTGGAGTTGCGAGAGAGAGCTAGGGATTGCTCTCGAGTCACTTCAGGGCAAAAGAGACCTCATCTAAGCTTGTGTCCAGGACCTAATGTTCCTCTCCAGGGGTGACAGAGATCTCGGGGTTGCATTTTAGACGCACCCGAGGAGTCAGACCTCATCTCGAGAGGAAGGAAAGGACTCTGCTCTGCTTTCGAGTCCCGACGGGTATTTCTTGGAGACCACTGAGTGGCCTAAAGGGAGTCAAGCCTCCTGTGGATTTTTTTTTAAATTTTATTTTATTTTTAAAATTTACATAATTGTATTAGTTTTTCCAAATATCAAAATGAATCCGCCTCAGGTATACATGTGCTCCCCATCCTGAACCCTCCTCCCTCCTCCCCCCCATAGCATCCCTCTGGGTCGTCCCAGTGCACTAGCCCCAAGCATCCAGTGTCATGCATCAAACCTGGACTGGCAACTCTTTTCATACATGATATTTTACATGTTTCAATGCCATTCTCCCAAATCTTCCCACCTTCTCCCTCTCCCACAGAGTCCATAAGACTCTTCTATACATCAGTGTCTCTTTTGCTGTCTCGTACTCAGGGTTATTGTTACCGTCTTTCAAAGTTCCATATATATGCGTTAGTATACTGTATTGGTGTTTTTCTTTCTGGCTTACTTCACTCTGTATAATAGGCTCCAGTTTCATCCACCTCATTAGAACTGATTCATTCTATTCTTTTTAATGGCGAAGTAATACTCCATTGTGTATATGTACCACAGCTTTCTTATCCATTCATCTGCTGATGGACATCTAGGTTGCTTCCATGTCCTGGCTATTAGAAACAGTGCTGCGATGAACATTGGGGTACACGTGTCTCTTTCCCTTCTGGTTTCCTCAGTGTGTATGCCCAGCAGTGGGATTGCTGGATCATAAGGCAGTTCTATTTCCAGTTTTTTAAGGAATCTCCACACTGTTCTCTATAGTGGCTGTACTAGTTTGCATTCCCACCAACAGTGTAAGAGGGTTCCCTTTTCTCCACACCCTCTCCAGCATTTATTATTTGTAGACTTTTGCATTGCAGCCATTCTGACTGGCGTGAAATGGTACCTCATAGTGGTTTTGATTTGCATTTCTATGATAATGAGTGATTTTGAGCATCTTTTCATGTGTTTGTTAGCAATCTGTATGTCTTCTTTGGAGAAATGTCTATTTAGTTCTTTGGCCCATTTTTTGATTGGGTCATCTATTTTTCTGGAGTTGAGCTGTAGGAGTTGCTTGTATATTTTTGAGATTAGTTGTTTGTCAGTTGCTTCATTTCCTATTATTTTCTCCCATTCCGAAGGCTGTCTTTTCACCTTGCTAATAGTTTGCTTTGATGTGCAGAAGCTTTTAAGGTTAATTCGGTCCCATTTGTTTATTTTTGTTTTTATTTCCAATATTCTGGGAGGTGGGTCATAGAGGATCCTGCTGTGATGTATTTCAGAGAGTGTTTTGCCTATGTTCTCCTCTAGGAGTTTTATAGTTTCTGGTCTTACGTTTAGATCTTGAATCCATTTTGAGTTTATTTCTGTGTATTGTGTTAGAAAGTGTTCTAGTTTCATTCTTTTACAAGTGGTTGACCAGATTTCCCAGCACCACTTGTTAAAGAGATTGTCTTTACTCCATTGTATATTTTTGCCTCCTTTGTCAAAGATAAGGTGTCCATATGTGTGTGGATTTATCTCTGGGCTTTCTATTTCGTTCCACTAATCTATATTTCTGTCTTTGTGCCAGTACCATACTGTCTTGATAACTGTGGCTTTGTAGCGGAGCCTGAAATCAGGTAGGTTGATTCCTCCAGTTCCATTCTTCTTTCTCAAGATCGCTTTGGCTATTCGAGGTTTTTTGTATTTCCATACAAATTGTGAAATTATTTGTTCTAGCTCTGTGAAGAATACTGTTGGTAGCTTGATAGGGATTGCATTGAATCTATAAATTGCCTTGGGTAGTATACTCATTTTCACTATATTGATTCTTCCAATCCATGAACATGGTATATTTCTCCACCTATTAGTGTCCTCTTTGATTTCTTTCACCAGTGTTTTATAGTTTTCTATATATAGGTCTTTAGTTTCTTTAGGTAGGTATATTCCTAAGTATTTTATTCTTTCCGTTGCAATGGTGAATGAAATTGTTTCCTTAATTTCTCTTTCTGTTTTCTCATTATTAGTGTATAGGAATTCAAGGGATTTCTGTGTGTTGATTTTATATCCTGCAACTTTACTATAGTCATTGACTAGTTCTAGTGATTTTCTGGTGGAGTCTTTAGGGTTTTCTATGTAGAGGATCATGTCATCTGCAAACAGTGAGAGTTTTACTTCTTCTTTTCCAATTTGGATTCCTTTTGTTTCTTTTTCTGCTCTGATTGCTGTGGCCAAAACTTCCAAAGCTATGTTGAATAGTAATGGTGAAAGTGGGCACCCTTGTCTAGTTCCTGACTTTAGAGGAAATGCTTTCAATTTTTCACCATTGAGGATAATGTTTGCTGTGGGTTTGTCATATATAGCTTTTATTATGTTGAGGTATGTTCCTTCTATTCCTGCTTTCTGGAGAGTTTTTATCATAAATGGATGTTGAATTTTGTCAAAGGCTTTCTCTGCATCTATTGAGAAAATCATATGGTTTTTATTTTTCAATTTGTTAAGGTGGTGTATTACATTGATTGATTTGCGGATATTGAAGAATCCTTGCATCCCTGGGATAAAGCCCACTTGGTCATGGTGTATGATCTTTTTAATGTGTTGTTGGATTCTGATTGCTAGAATTTTGTTAAGGATTTTTGCATCTATGTCATCAGTGATATTGGCCTGTAGTTTTCTTTTTTTGTGGGATCTTTGTCAGGTTTTGGTATTAGGCTGATGGTGGCCTCATAGAATGAGTTTGGAAGTTTACCTTCCTCTGCAATTTTCTGGAAGAGTTTGAGCAGGATAGGTGTTAGCTCTTCTCTAAATTTTTCGTAGAATTCAGCTGTGAAGCCGTCTGGACCTGGGCTTTTGTTAGCTGGAAGATTTTTGGTTACAGTTTCCATTTCCGTGCTTGTGATGGGTCTGTTAAGATTTTCTAGTTCTTCCCTGGTCCAGTTTTGGAAAGTTGTACTTTTCTAAGAATTTGTCCATTTCTTCCACGTTGTCCATTTTATTGGCATATAATTGTTGATAGTAGTCTCTTATGATCCTTTGTATTTCTGTGTTTTCTGTTGTGATCTCTCCATTTTCATTTCTAATTTTATTGATTTGATTTTTCTCCCTTTGTTTCTTGATGAGTCTGGCTAATGGTTTGTCAATTTTATTTATCGTTTCAAAGAACCAGCTTTTGGTTTTGTTGATTTTTGCTATGGTCTCTTTTGTTTCTTTTGCATTTATTTCTGCTCTAATTTTTAAGATTTCTTTCCTTCTACTAACCCTGGGGTTCTTCATTTCTTCCTTTTCTAGTTGCTTTAGGTGTAGAGTTAGTTTATTTATTTGACTTTTTTCTTGTTTCTTGAGGTGTGCCTGTATTGCTATGAACTTTCCCCTTAGGACTGCTTTTACCATGTCCCACAAGTTTTGGGTTGTTGTGTTTTCATTTTCATCCATTTCTATGCAAATTTTGATTTCTTTTTTGATTTCTTCTGTGATTTGTTGGTTATTCAGCAGCGTGTTGTTCAGCCTCCATATGTTGGAATTTTTAATAGTTTTTCTCCTGTAATTGAGATCTAATCTTACTGCATTGTGGTCAGAAAAGATGCTTGGAATGATTTCTATTTTTTTGAATTTACCAATGCTAGCTTTATGGCCCAGGATGTGATCTATCCTGGAGAAGGTTCCATGTGCACTTTAGAAAAAGGTGAAATTCATTGTTTTGGGATGAAATGTCCTATAGATATCAATTAGGTCTAACTGGTCTATTGTATCATTTAAAGTTTGTGTTTCCTTGTTAAATTTCTGTTTAGTTGATCTATCCATAGGTGTGAGTGGGGTATTAAAATCTCCAACTATTATTGTGTTAGTGTTAATTTCTCCTTTCATACTTGTTAGCATTTGTCTTACATACTGTGGTGCTCCCACGTTGGGTGCATATATATTTATAATTGTTATATCTTCTTCTTGGATTGATCCTTTGATCATTATGTAGTGACCTTCTTTGTCTCTTTTCACAGCCTTTGTTTTAAAGTCTATTTTATCTGATATGAGTATCGCTACTCCTGCTTTCTTTTGGTCCCTATTTGCACGGAAAATCTTTTTCCAGCCCTTCACTTTCAGTCTGTATGTATCCCCTGTTTTGAGGTGGGTCTCTTGTAGACAACATATGTAGGGGTCTTGTTTTTGTATCCATTCAGCCAGTCTTTGTCTTTTGGTTGGAGCATTCAACCCATTTACGTTTAAGGTAATTACTGATAAGTATGATCCCATTGCCATTTACTTTATTGTTTGGGGTTTGAATTTATACACCGTTTTTGTGTTTCCTGTTTAGTATTTGTTGGAGAGCTGGTTTGGTGGTGCAGAATTCTCTCAGCTTTTGCTTGTCTGAAAAGCTTTTGATTTCTCATTCATACTTGAATGAGATCCTTGCTGGGTACAATAATCTGGGCTGTAGGTTATTTTCTTTCATCATTTTAAGTATGTCTTGCCATTCCCTCCTTGCTTGAAGAGTTTCTATTGAAAGATCAGCTGTTATCCTTATGGCAATTCCCTGGTGTGTTATTTGTTGTTTTTCCCTTGCTGCTTTTCATATTTGTTCTTTGTGTTTGATTTTTGTTAATGTGATTAATATGTGTCTTGGGGGGTTTCGCCTTGGCTTTATCCTGTGTGGGACTCTCTGGGTTTCTTGGACTTGAGTGAGTATTTCCTTCCCCATTTTAGGGAAGTTTTCAACTATTATCTCCTCAAGTATTTTCTCACGGTCTTTCTTTTTGTCTTCTTCTTCTGGGACCCCTATGATTCGAATGTTGTAGCGTTTAATATTGTCCTGGAGGTCTCTGAGATTGTGCTCATTTCTTTTAATTCGTTTTTCATTTATCCTCTCTGATTCATTTATTTCTACCATTCTATCTTCGAATTCACTAATCCTATCTTCTGCCTCTGTTATTCTACTATTTGTTGCCTCCAGAGTGTTTTTAATTTCATGTATTGCATTATTCATTATATATTGACTCTTTTTTTATTTCTTCTAGGTCCTTGTTAAACCTTTCTTGCATCTTCTCAATCCTTGTCTCCAGGCTATTTATCTGTGATTCCATTTTAATTTCAAGATTTTAGATCCATTTCACTATCCTTATTCGGAATTCTTTATCAGGTAGATTCCCTATCTCTTCCTCTTTTGTTTGGTTTGGTGGGCATTTATCCTGTTCCTTTATCTGCTGGGTATTCCTCTGTCTCATCTTGTTTAAATTGCTGAGGTTGGGGTGTCCTTTCTGTATTCTGGCAGTTTGTGGAGTTCTTTACTGTGGCATTTCCTCGCTGTGTGTGGGTTTGTACAGGTGTCTTGTCAAGGTTTCCTGGTTAGGGAAGCTTGTGTCCGTGTTCTGGTGGGTGGAGCTGTATTTCTTCTCTCTGGAGTGCAATGAAGTGTCCAGTAATGAGTTATGAGATGTTTGTGGTTTTGGGGTGACTTTGGGCAGCCTGTATCTTGAAGCTCAGGGCTGCGTTCCTTTCTTGCTGGAGAATTTGCTTGGTATGTCTTGCCCTGGAACTTGTTGGCCCTTGTGTGGTGCTTGATTTCAGTGTCGGTATGGAGGCATTTGATGAGCTCCTGTCAATTAATGTTCCTTGGAGTCAGGAGTTCCCTGGAGTCAGGGTTTGGACTTAAGCCTCCTGCTTCCAGTTATCTGTCTTACTTTTACAGTAGTTTCAAAACTTCTCCTTCTATACAGCACCATTGATAAAACATCTACGTTAAAGAAGAAAAGTTTCTCTACTGTGAGGGCCACTCAGAAAGGTTCACAGCGTTACATGGAGAAGAGAAGAGGGAGGAGGGAGTTAGAGGTGACCCAAATGAGATCAGGTGGAATCAATAGTGGAGAGAGTGGGCTGGCCAGTAGTCACTTCCTTATGTGCACTCCACAACTGGACCGCTCAGAGATGTTCACAGAGTTATACAGAGACGAGAAGAAGGAGGAAGGAGACAGAGGTGGCCAGAAGGATAAAAGGGGGGAATGAAAAGGAGGGAGACAGATCCAGCCAGTAATCAGTTCCCTAAGTGTTCTCCACCGTCTGGAATACACAGAAATTCACAGAGTTTGGTAGAGTAGAGAGGGGTTAGGGAGGAGACACAGGCGACCTGGTGGAGAAAAAGGAGAGTCCAAAGGGAGAGAGAGCAGTCAAGCCAGTAATCTCGCTCCCTAGTGAAAAATGGGTACTGAAGATTGGGTTCTTAAAGGTACAAAATTGGTAACAAATACATAAAAGCAAAAATTAAAAATCTAGAGTAGAGTTTGGACTTTCAAAAATACGATGTTAAAGAAAAGAAGAAGGAAAAGAAAGAGAGAAAAAACGAACAAAGAAAAACAAACAAGGTCGCAAAAATTATCAAGAAAATACAGGTACAAAATTGATAACTAATACCAAAAAGCAAAAATTAAAAATCTAGAGTAGAGTTTGGAATTTCAAAAATACAATGTTAAAAAAAAGGAAGAAGAAAACTAAAGAGAAAACAAACAAACAAAAACAAGCAATGTCGCAAAAATTATAAAGAAACTACAGGTACAAAATTGATATCAAATATCAAAAAGCATAAATTAAAAATCTAGAGTACAGTTTGGAATTTCAAAAATACAATGTTAAAGAAAAGAAGAAAAAAAAACAAAACAAAACAAAAAAACAAGGTCAAAAAATTATTTTATATATATATATATATATATATATATATGAAGTTTGCTGAAGAAGAAAAAAAAGGGTCTTTTTTTTTGCAAAGTAATAGGTTATAAAAGTGAAAATTAAATGAACAATAGAGAACTTAAAATTAAAAAAATTAAAAAAAAGTAAGAATGATCATAAAAATATATCTAGGACTTTCTCTGGTTTTGTTGTGAGTATCGTGGGTTCGGTTCATTTTTGGCTAGTTCCTTGGTCCGACTTATATTTCTCAAGATCTATAGGCGCCTTCCTATGTAGTCCTAGTAACCACAGGGTTTTAATCTATTGCCTGTAGCTTCCAAGGCGTTTCCCTCTGTTATAGCTTCTTTTGTTTGCTGGTCTCTTCAGTGTCTGGTTTACGCCCTGACACAAAGGGGACGGTGGAGGACACTTTTTTTTTTTAGGCTCACTTGTTCAGTTGCGCTGTGGGGAGGGAGGGAGGGAGTGATGCTGCAAACAAATAACACTGGCGTGCGCTCGCAGTGCCTCAGCCACACTGGGTCTGCCCCCGCTCACGGCACGTGTAGCCTCCCTGCCCACACTGCTCGGGCTCTAGGTTGTTCCACCGGGAACAATCCGAGGCTGGCCCTGGGCTGCATGCACCTCCCAGGTCCAAGCCGCTCAGGTTCAGGCACTCGGGTAGTCCTCAGAGGCACAGACTCGGTTGGGCCTGCGTTTTGTGCTCTTCCCAGGTCCGAGCAGCTCAGGTGATGAGGTGTTTGGCGAGCGCCAATGTTGTGACTTATCGCCTCCCCGCCACTCGGTTATCTGGGTGTAAAACAGGCGCACCTTCTCAGGCAGATGTTGACCGTCCAGATCCCCAAGAAGTTTTAGTTAGCAAAGAAGCCTGCTTACAGTTTTATAGATAATGTCTCTCTGGGGCTGCGATTGCCCCCTTCCGGCTCTGGCTGCCTGTCACCGGAGGGGGAAGGTCTGCAGCCGGCTATCTCTGTTCAGTCCTTTGTTCCGTGCGCGGGCCTGGCGGTGTCTTAGGTTAGGGCTGGCTTTTTGCGTGGTAGATATCCCAGAGTCTGGTTTGCTAGCCCAAGTTATTTCGTTCAGATAGCGCTCAGGGTATTCAGGCCAGATTTTTACTCTAAGCGATGCAGCCCGCGCTGCGCCTCCCTGCCCAGCCCCTGCTTGCTAATGGTGTGAGCAGGCGTCTGCACTGCTTCGCGGCTGGGGGAGTTACCGTAGGGCTTGCAATCTGCGAGTTTTAATTGTTTATTTATTTTTATCCCCCTTATGTTGCCCTTTGTGCTTCCAAAGCTTGGCAAAGATTTGGCAGTGAAAAGCTTTCCTGGTGTTTGGAAACTTTTCTCTTTTTAAGACTATCTTCCCGGGACGGAAATCCCTCCCTCCCTCTTTTGTCTCTTTTTTTGTCTTTTATACTTTTTCCTACCTACTTTCCAAGAGTTGGGTTCTTTTCTGGGTGCCTGATGTCCTCTGGCAGCATTCATAAGTTGTATTGTGGAATTTACTCGACGTTTAAATGCTCTTTTGATGAAATTGTTTGGGGGGGAAAGAGTTCTCCCCGTCCTACTCCTCAGCAATCTTGGCTCCTCTCTTGTGGAGTTTGGAGAGAGCACGCGGGATTGCTCTCCAGGCCATGCAGGAAAAGAAGGCCCTCATCTCGCGATGTCGGGGGAGTCTCATGGTTTTTCTGGAGCTGCGGTGCCAGTGTGGGGTTTCTCACAAGGTACGACCGGGAGCTCAGGGAGCCTCTCGTGTGGTGTCAGGGAAGTCAAGTCTCCATACGAGTGGCGAGGGGGCGCACGTCATTGCTCTCGAGTCATGGTAGTGGAATCAGGGCTCAACGCAATGAAAAAGGACGCTCGAGGTCTTTCTCGGGTTGCGGCAGGAAACCCTGGGTTCCCTCGACTTGTGCCTGTGACCTCAGGTAGCTTCTCAGGGTGCCTCTGAGAAGTCAGTGATACTATGGAGCTGGGAGAGGCCTCTCGGGACTCCACTGGGTTTGCTGCAATGGAAGAGGGCCTAATCTCGAGATCAGGAAGGAACCTCAGGGTTCCTCTCCATTTCTGACTCAGATTGCAGGGTCCCTGCAGAGTTGGGACAGGAGAGTCAGGCCTCGTCTTGTGTGGAGGAATGGAACTCCGCTTGCCTCTCGAGTTGTTCAAGGAGTGACAGGCCACTTGTCGAGCTGTGTGTGGAACCTGCGGTTTTTTCCAGACAATGCACGGGGGTGTCAGTGCCCCTTCGTGATGTGCTTTCATCCACAGGGTTGCCTTCGAAGTGGTGTGCGGGCATCGGGTTCTTATCAAGAGCGGACCAGGAAATCGGGGTCTTTTGGAATGCGGCACTACACACGAGGCTACGTCTCGAATTTCCTCGTGAGACGGGCCTCATGCTGAGGTGCCCCTGGAAGGTCAGGAAAGCCTTCCAGACAAAGCAGGTTAATCGACCCTACTGTCGCGATCAGGAGGGGAGAAGGGGCTCAGATGAAGTGGTGCCGGGAACCTCGGTGTTCCCCTTGAGTGAGACCGGTATGTCAGGGAACTTTTGGGGTCTCACGAAGCTTGCCAAATACTGTTTCAAACTTCAAGATGAAACGTGGGACTTCTCTTGAGACTCTGTGGCGGGCAAGGGCCTCATCTTGTGATGAAGGGGAAACCACGTGGTTTTTTTCGAGTTGCGATGGGATTGTTGACTTACGACGGGGAATTCAGGCTTCCTCTTCTGTTGGCCCAGGGAAGTCCATTCTTCCATTCGAGTTGCCAGGGAGAGCTGGGTGGGAATTGCTCTCGAGTCACGGCAGGTCAAAATAGACCTCATCTAGGCTTGTGTCCAGGACCTAATGTTCCTCTCCAGGGGCGATAGGGATCATGGGGACGCATTCCAGACTCACCCAGTGAGTCAGGCCTCGGCTCGAGGGGAAGCAAAGGATTCTGATATCCTCCTGGGTCGCGATAGGTATCTCTTGGAGCCCACTGAGTGGCCTCCAGGGAGTCAAGCCTCCTGTGGAGTTGGAGAGAGGACTCGGGATTGCTCTCCAGGCCATACAGGAAAGAAGGCCCTCAGCTCGCAATGACGGGGGCGTCTTGTGGGTTTTCTCGAGTTGGAGCGCAAGTATGAGTTTTCTCACGAGGTACGACGGGGAGCTCAGGGAGCCTCTCGTGTGGTGCCAGGAAAGTCAGGTGTCTATGCGTCTGATGAGGAGGAGCCCATAAATGCTCTCGAATCATGGTAGGGAAATCGGGACTCAAGACGTGTTGAAGAAGGAGTCTCGAGGTCTTTCTCAGGTTGCGGCAGGAAACCCTGGGTTCCCTCGACTTGTACCGGTGACCTCAGGGAGCTTCTCAGGGTGCCTCTGAGAAGTCAGGCATACTGTGGACTTGGGAGGCGCTCTCGGAACTCCACTGGGTTTGGTGCAATGGCAAAGGTTCTCATCTCGAGTTGAGGCAGGAACCTAAGGGTTCCTCTCCATTTAAAACTCCGACCACAGGGTCCCTGAAGAGTTGGGACAGGAGAGTCAGGCCTCGTCTTGTGTGGAGGAATGGAACTCCACTTGCCTCTCGAGTTGTTCACAGGATAACAGACCATTTGTCGAGCTGTGAGTGGAACCTTCGGTTTTTTCCGTAAGATGCATGAGGGGGTCAGTGCCCCTTCGTGTTGTGCCTTCATCCACAGGGTTGCCTTCAAAGAGGTATCCGGACATCGGGTTCTTATCAATAGCAGAGCAGGAAATCGGGGTCTTTCAGAACGTGGCACCATCCATGAGGCTACGTCTCGAATTTCTTCGTTAGACTGGTGTCATCCTGAGGTGCACCATGAAGATCGGGAACCCCTTCCAGACAAAGCAGGGGAATCGACCATCTTGTCGCGATCAGGAGGAGTGAAAGGGCTCAGTTGAAGTCGTGCCGGGAACCTCGGTGTTCCCCTCGAGTGGGACCGGTGTGTCGGGAAACTTTTGGGGTCACTTCAAGGGTGCCAAGTACCGTTTTGCACTTCAATACGGACTTGGGGCTTCTCTTGACACGCTGTAGAGGGCAAGGGCCTCATCTTGGGATGACGGGGGAATCACGTGGTTTTCCTCGAGTTGCAGCGGGATTTTCGAATTACGACGGGGAATTCAGGTTTCCTCTTGTGTTGTCCCAGGGAAGTCCATTCTTCCATTCGAGGTGCGAGGGAGAGCAGGGGATTGCTCTCGAGTCACTTCAGGGCAAATGAGACCTCATCTATGCTTGTGTCTAGGACCTAATGTTCCCCTCCAGGGGCGACAGGGATCTCGGGGTTGCATTCCAGACTCACCTGAGGAGTCAGGCCTGGTATATAGGGGAAGCAAAGAATTCCGCTCTCCTCTCGAGTCCCAACGGGTATCTCTTGGAGCCCACAGAGTGGCCTAAAGGGAGTCATGCCTCCTGTGGAGTTTGAAGAGAGGCCTCGAGATTGCTCTCCAGGCCATGCAGGAAAAGAAGGCCTTCATCTCGCGATGACGGAGGCGTCTCGTGTGTTTTCTCGAGCTGGGGAGCCAGTGTGGGATTTCTCACGAGGTATGACGGGGAGCTCAGGGAGCCTCTCGTGTGGCGCCAGGGAAGTCAAGTCTCCATGCGAGTGGCGAGGGGGAACGCGTCATTGCTCTCGAGTCATGGTAGGGGAATCGGGATTCAAGATGCGTTGAAGGAGGATTTTCGAGGTCTTTCTCGGGTTGCGTCAGGAAACCCTGTGTTCCCTCGACTTGTGCCAGTGACCTCAGGGAGCTTCTAAGGGTGCCTCTGAGAAGTCGCGATACTGTGGATTTGGGAGGGGCCTCTCGGGCCTCCACTGTTTTTGGTGTAATGGAAGAGGGCCTCATCTCGAGTGGAGTCAGGAACCTCAGGGTTCCTCTCCATTTCGGACTCCGATCGCAGGGTCCCTTCAGAGTTGGGACCGGAGAGTCAGGCCTCGTCTTGAGTGGAGGAATGGAACTCTGCTTGCCTCTTGAGTTGTTCATGGGATGACAGGCCTCTTGTCGAGCTGTGTGTGGAACCTGCGGCTTTTACCGAATCATGCACGGGAGTGTCAGTGACCCTTCGTTTTGTGCCTTCGTCCACAGGGTTGCCTTCGAAGAGGTGTCCGGGCATCGGGTTCTTCTCAAGAGTGGGCCGGGAAATCGGGGTATTTCGGCATGTGACACCACCCACGACGCTATGTCTCGAATTTCCTCATGAGACCGGCCTCATCCTGAGGTGCGCCGGGAATGTGGGGAACCCCTTCGAAACAAAGCAGGGGAATAGACCCTCCTGTCTCGAACAGGAGGGGAGAAGGTGCTCAGATGAAGTGGTGCGGGAACCTCGGTGTTCCTGTCGAGTGAGACCTGCGTGTCCGGGAACATTTGGTGTCGCATCAAGGGTGAAAAGTACCGTTTCACACTTCAAGACGGAACGTGGTTCTTTTCTTGAGACGCCATAGCAGCAAGGGCCTCATCTTGGGATGACGTTGGAAACACGTGGTTTTTCTCGAGTTGCGGTGGGATTCTCGAGTTACGAAGGGGATTTCTGGCTTCCTCTTGTGTTGGCCCAGGGAAGCCCAATCTTCCATTCGAGTTGCGAGGGAGAGCTGGGGGTTGCGCTCGAGTCACTGCAGGGCAAAAGAAACCTCATCCAGGCTTGTGTCTAGGACCTAATGTTCCTCTCAAGGGATGACTGGGATCTTGGGGTTGCATTCTAGACTCATCCAGGAGTCAGGCGTCCTCTCGAGGGGAAACAAAGGACTTCTCTCTCTTCTCGAGTCACGACGGGTATTTCTTGGAGCCCACTGAGTGGACTAAAGGGAGTCAAGCCTCCTCTGGAGTTTGGAGAGAGGACTCGGGATTGCACTCCAGGACATGCAGGAAAAGAAGGCCCTCATCTCACGATGACGGGGGGTCTCGGTGGTTTTACCGAGCTGCAGCGCCTGTGTTGGTTTCTCAGGAGGTTCGACAGGGAGCTCAGGGAGCCTCTTGTGTGGTGCCAGGGAAGTTAGGTCTCGATGCGTGTGGCGAGGGGGAGCGCGTCATTGCTCTCGAGTCATGGTAGGGGAATCAGGCCTCTAGACGCGTTGAAGGACTCTCAAGATCTCTCTCGGGTCTTGGCAAGAATATCTGGGTTCCCTCGACTTGTGCTGGTGACCTCAGGGAGATTCTCCGGGTGCCTCTGAGAAGTCAGGGATACTGTGGAGTTGGGAAAGACCGCTCGGGAGTCCACTGGGTTTGGTGAAATGGAAGGGGGCCTCATCTCGAGGGGAGGCAGGAACCTCAGGGTTCCTCTCCATTTCTGATTCCGATCGCAGCCCCCTGCATAGTTGGGAGAGGTGAGTCAGGCCTTGTCTTGTGTGCAGGAATGGACCTCCGCTTGCCTCTCAAGTTGTTCACTGGGTGACAGGCACTTGTTGAGCTGTATGAGTAACCTGCGGTCTTTTCCGGACGATGCACAGCGGTGTCAGTGCCCCTTCGTGTTGTGCCTTCATCCACACTATCTTCGAATAGGTGTCTGGGCATCGCGTTCTTATCAAGAGCAGATCGGGAAATCGCGGTCTTTCGGCATGTGGCACCACCATCGAGGCTACGTCTCGAATTTCCTCTTGAGACAGCCTCATCTGAGGTGCGTGGAGAAGGTCGGGAACCCCTTGCAGACAAAGCAGGGGAATTGACCCTCCTTTCGCGATCAGGAGGGGAGAAGGGGCTCAGATGAAGTGGTGCCAGGAACCTCGGTGTTCCCCTCTAGTGCGACCCGTATGTCGGGGAACTTTTGGGGTAGCATTAAGGGTGCCAAATATCATTTCGCACTTGAAGACAGAACGTGGGACTACTCTTGAGACGCTGGAGTGGGCAAGGGCCTCATCTTGCAATGACGGGGGAACCACGTGGTTTTTCTCAAGTTGAGGCGGAATTCTCGAATTACTACTGGGAATTCAGGCTTCCTCTTGTGTTGGCCCAGGGAGGTCCAATCTTCCATTCGGGTTGCGAGGGAAAGCTGGGGAGTGCTCTCGAGTTACTGCAGGGCAAAAGCGACCTCATCTAGCCTTGTGTTCAGGACCCAGTGATCCTCTCCAAGGGCGACAGGGATCTCGGGTTTGCGTTACAGACTCACCCGGGGAGTTAGGCCTCGTCTCGAGGGGAAGCAAAGGACTCGGCTATCCTCTCGAGTTGCAACGCGTATCTCTTGGAGCCCACTGAGTGGTCTAAAGGGAGTCAACCCTCCTCTTCAGTTTGGAGAGAGGACTCGGGATTGCTCTCCAGGCCATGCAGGAAAAGAAGGCCCTCATCTCGAGATGACGGGGGCGTCTCGTGTGTTTTCTCGAGCTGCGGCGCCAGTGTGGGGTTTCTCACGAGGTACGACGGGGAGTTCAGGTAGCCTCTCGTGTGGCAACAGGGAAGTCAGGTCTCCATGGGCGGGGCAAGGGGTAGCGCGTCATTGCTCTCAAGTCAGGGTAGGGGAATCGGGCCTCATGACGGGTTGAAAAAGAACTCTCGATGTCTTTCTAGGGTTGCGGCAGGAAACCCTGAGTTCCCTTGACTTGTGCCGGTGACCTCAGGGAGCATCTCAGGGTGCCTCTGAGAAGTCAGGGATACTGTGGATTTGGGAGAGGCCTCTCGGGACTCCTCTGGGTTTGGTGCAATGGAAGTGGGCCTCATCTCGAGTTGAGGCAGGAACCTCAGGGTTCTGCTCCTGACTTCCTGGAGGCCGGATCTGACTCAGATCGCAGGGTCCCTGTTGAGTTTGCTCAGGAGTGTCAGGTCTCGTGTTCTGCGGAGGAATGGAACTCCGCTTTCATCTCAAGTTGTTCAAGGATAACACCACTTTTCGTGATGTGTGTGGAACCTGCGGGTTTTTCGGAGATGCACGAGGGCGTCAGTGCTCCTTCCTGTTGTGCCTTCATCCACAAGGTTGCCTTCAAAGAGGTGTCCGGGCATCGTGTTCTCCTCAAGTGTGGACCGGGAAATTGGGGTCTTTCAGCATGTTGCACCACCCACTAGGCTACGTCTCGAATTTTCTCGTGAGACCGGCCTCATCCTGAGGCGCGCAGGAAAGTCCGGGAACCCTTTCCAAACAAAGCAGGGGAATCGACCCTACTTTCGGGATCAGGAGGAGAGAAAGGGCTCAGATGAAGTAGTGCCGGGAACCTCGGTGCTCTCCTTGAGTGAAAGTCGGGTAACTTTTCTGGTTGCATCAAGGGTGCCAAGTACCGTTTCGCACTTCAAGAGGGAACCTGGGACTTCTCTTGAGACGCAGTAGTGGGCAAGGGCCTCATCTAGCACTGACGGGGGACCCACATATTTTTTCTCGAGTTGCGGCAGGATTCTTGAGTTACGATGGGGAATACAGGTTTCCTCTTGTGTTGGCCCAGGGAAGTCCAATCTTCCATTCGAGTTGCAAGTGAGAGCTGGAGATTGCTCTCGAGTCACTGCAGGGCAAAATAGAGCTCATCTAGGTTTGTGTCCAGGACCGAGTTTTTCTCTCCAGGGGCGACAGGGATCTCGGGGTTGCATTCCAGACTCACCCGGGGAGTCAGGCCTCATCTCGAAGGGAATGAATGGACTCCGCTCTCCTCTCGAGTCGCGACGGGTATCCCTTGGAGCCCAAGAGTGGCCTAAATGGAGTTAAGCCTCCTGTGGAGTTTGGAGAGAGGACTCGGGATTGCTCTCTAGGCCATGCAGGAAAAGAAGGCCCTCATCTCGCGATGACGGGGGCGTCTCGTGGGTTTTCTCAAGGTGCAGTGCCTGGTTGGGGTTTCTCACGAGATAGGACGGGGAGCTCAGGGAGACTCCTGTGGTGCCACGGAAGTCAGGTCTCCATGGACGTGGCGTGGGGGAGCGCCTCATTGCTCTCGAGTCATGGTAGGGGAATCAAGCCTCAAGATGCTTCGAAGAAGAACTCTCGAGGTCTTTCTCGGGGTGTGGCAGGAAACCCTGGGTTCCCTCGACTTGTGCCCATGACCTCAGGGAGCTTAGCGGGGTTCCTCTGAGAAGTCAGGGATACTGTGGAGTTGAGAGGGGCTTCTCGGGACATCACAGGGACTGGTGCAATTGAAGAGGACCTAATCTCGGATTGAGGCAGTAACGTCCCTCTCCATTTCTGACTCGGATAGCAGGGTCCCTGCAGAGTTGGGACAGGAGAGTCAGACCTCGTCTTGTGTGGAGTAATGGAACTCCGCTTGCCTCTCGAGTTGTTCACGGGATGACAGGCCACCTGTCGAGTTGTATGTGGAACCTGCGGTTTTGGGGGACGATGCACAGGGGTGTCAGTGCCCCTTCGTGTTGTGCCTTCATCCACAGGGTTACCTTCGAAGAGGTGACCGGGTATCGGGATCTTATCAATAGCGGACCAGGAAATCGGGGTCTTTCGGCATGTGGCACAACCCACGAGGCTACGTCTCGACTTCCCTCGTGAGACTGGCCTCATCCTGAGGTTCGCCGGGAAGTCTGGGAACCCCTTCCAGACAAAGCAGGGGAATCGACCCTCCTGTCGCCATCAGGAGGGGAGAAGAGGCTCAGCTGAAGCGGTGCTGGGAACCTCCATGTTCTCCTCGAGTGAGACCGGGGTGTCAGGGAAATTTGGGGGTCGCATCAAGGGTGCCAAGTACCGTTTCACACTTCAAGACGGAACATGGGACTTCCCTGGAGACGCTATAGCTGACAGGGGCCTCATATTTCGATGACGGAGGAGCCACGTTGTTTTTCTCCAGTTTCCGCGGGATTCTCGAATTACAATGGGGAATACAGGCTTCCTCTTGTGTTGGCCCAGGGAAGTCCAATCATCCATTCGAGTTGCGAGGGAGAGCTGGGGATTGCACTTGAGTCAATGCAGGACAAAAAATACCTCATTTAGGCTTGTGTCCAGGACCGAGTTTTCCTCTACAGGGGCAACACGGATCTCGGGATCCCACTCCAGACTCACCCAAGTAGTCAGGCCTCGGCTCGAGGGCAAGCAACGGACTCTGCTCTCCTCTAGAGTAGCGACGTGTATCTCTTGGAGGCTACTGAGTGGCCTAAAGGGAGTCAGGCCTCCAGTGGAGTTTGGAGAGTGGACTCGGGATTGCTCTCTAGGTCATGTAGGAAAAGAAGGCCCTCATTTTACGATGATGGGGGCGTCTCGTGAGTTTTCTAGAGCAGCGGTGCCAGTGTGGGGTTTTCGTGAGGTAGGACGGGGAGTGCAGGGAGCCTCTCGTGTGGCGCCAGGGAAGTTAGGTTTCAATGGGCGTGGCGAGGGGAATGCGTCATTGCTCTCCAGTCATGGTAGGGTATCGGGCCTCAAGACGCGGTAAAGAAGGACTCTCAAGGTCTTTCTCAGAATGCAGCAGGAAACCCTGGGTTCACTCGACTTGTGCCAGTGACCGCAGAGAGCTTCTGAGGGTGCCTCTGAGAATCAGGGATACTGTGGAGTTTTAGGGGCCTCTCGGGACTCCACTGGGTATGGCGCAATGGAAGAGGGCCTCATTTCGAGTTGATGAAGGAACGTCAGGTTTCATCTACATTTCTGACTCCGATCGCACGGTCCCTGCAGAGTTGGGAAAGGAGAGTCAGGCCTTCTCTTGTGTGGAGGAACGGAACTCCGCATGCCTCTCTATTTCTTCAAGGGATGACAGGACACTTGTCGATCTGTGTTTGGAATCTGCGTGTTTTTCCGTACTATGCATGGGGATGTCAGTACCCCTTCGTGTTGTGCATTCATCCACAGGTTTGCTTTCGAAGAGGTGTCCTGGCATCGGGTTCTTATTAAGAGCGGACCGGGAAATCGGGGTCTTTCCGCATGTGGCACCACCCACCAGGCTACGTGTCGAATTTCCTAGTGAGACCGGCCTCATCCTGTGGTGCGCCGGGAAAGTCGGAACCCCTTGCAGACAAAGCAGAGGAATCGACCCTCCTGTCTCGATCAGGAGGGGAGAAGGGGCACAGATGAGGTGATGCCGGGAACCTCAGTGTTCCCCTCCAGTGAGACCAGTGTGTTGGGGAACTTTTGGGGTCGCATCAAAGGTGCCAAGTACCGTATCACACTTCAAGATGGAACGTAAGACTTCTTTTGAGACGCTGTAGCGGCAATGGCCGCATCTTGCGATGAAGAGGGAACGACGTGGTTTTTCTCGAGTTGTGGCGGGATTCTTGAGTTACAACGGGAAATTCAGGCTTCCTCTTCTGTTGGCCCAGGGAAGTCCAGTCTTCCATTCGAGTTGCGAGGGAGAGTTGGGGATTGCTCTCGAGTCACTGCAGGAAAAAAGAGACCTCATCTAGGCTTGTGTCCAGGACCTAATGTTTCTCTCCAGGGGCGACAGGGACCTCCGGTTCACATATCAGACACACCCGAGGAGTCAGGCCTCGCCTCGAGGGGAAGGAAAAGACTCCGCTCTCCTCTCGAGTCGCGACGGGTATGTCTTGGAGTCCACTGAGTGACCAAAAGGGAGTCAAGCCTACTGTGGAGTTTGGAGAGAGGACTCGGGATTGCTCTCCAGGCCATGCTAGAAAAGAAGGCCGTCATGTCGCGAAAACGGGGGCGTCTCGTGGGTTTTCTCTATCTGTGGCGCCAGTGTTTGGTTTCTCACGAGGTATGACGGGGAGCTCAGGGAGCCTCTCGTGTGGTGCCAGGGAAGTCAGGGCTTCATGAGTGTAGCAGAGGGAGCGCGTCATTGCCCTCGGGTCATGGTAGGGGAATCAGGCCTCAAAATGCGTTGAAGAAGGACTCTTGAGTTCTTTCTATGGTGGCGGCAGTAAACCCTGGGTTCACTCGAATTGTGCTGGTGACCTCAGGGAGCTTCTCAGGGTGCCTCTGAGAAGTCAGGGATACTGTGGAGCTGGGACGCGTCTCTCGGGACTCCACTGGGTTTCGTGCAATGGAAGAGGTCCTAATCTCGAGTGGAGGCAGGAACCTCAGCGTTCCTCTCGTGACTTCACTGGCGCTGGTCTGATTCGGATCGCAAAGTCCCTGCAGAGTTGGGACAGGAGAGTCAGGCATCGTCTTGTGTAGAGGAATGAAACCCCACTTGCCTCTCGAGTTCTTCAGGGGTGACAAGCCACTTGTTGAGCTGTATGTGGAACCTGCGGGTTTTTCCGGACGATGCACGAGGGTGTCAGTGCCCCTTTGTGTTGTGCCTTCATCCACAGGGTTGCCTTCGAAGAGGTGTCCAGGCATCGGGTTCTTATCAAGAGCGTACCGGGAAATCATAGTCTTTTGGCATGTGGCACCACCCGCGAGCTACGTCTCGAATTACCTCGTGAGACCGGCCTCATCCTGAAGTGCCCCGTGAAGGTCGGGAACCCCTTACAAACAAAGCAGGGGAAGTGACCCTCCTATCACGAACAGGAGGGGAGAAGGGGCTCAGATAAACTGGTGCCGGGAACCTCGGTGTTCACCTCGAGTGAGACCGATATTTCGGGGAACTTTTGGGGTCACATCAAGGGTGTCAAGTATCGTTTTGCACTTCAAGACGGAACGTGGGACTTTTCTTGAGAAGCTGTAGCGGGCAAGGGCCTCATCTTGTGATGACGAGGGAACCAAGTGCTTTTTCTCGAGTTGCGGCGGGATTCTCGAGTTACGAAGGGGAATTCAGGCTTCCTCTTGTGTTGGCCCAGGGAAGTCCAATCTTCCATTCGAGTTGTCAGGGAGAGCGGGGGATTGCTCTCGAGTTACAGAAGGGCAAAAGAGACCTCATCTAGGCTTGTTTCCAGGACCTAATGTTCATCTCCAGGGGAGACAGGGATCTCGGGGTTGCATTCCAGACCCACCTGGTGAGTCAGCCCTTGTCTCGAGGGGAAGCAAAGGACTCCATTCTCCTCTCGAGTCGTGACGGGTATCTCTTGGAGCCCACTAAGTGGCCTAAAGGGAGTCAAGCCTCCTGTGGAGTTTGGAAAGAGGATTCGGGATTCCTCTCCAGGCCATGCAGGAAAAGAAGGCCCTCATCTCGCGATGACAGGGGCGTATGGTGAGTTTTCTCAAGCTGCGGCGTCAGTGTGGGGTTTCTCACGAGGTACGACAGGGAGCTCAGGGAGCCTCTCTTATGGCGCCAGGGAAGTCAGGTCTCCATGTGCGTGGCGAGGGGGTGTGTGTCATTTCCATAGAGCCATGGAAGCAGATTCGGGCTTCAAGACACGTTGAAGTAGGACTCTCGAGGTCTTTTTCCCATTGTGGCAGGAAACCCTGGGTTCCCTCAACATGTGCCGGTGACCTCATGGAGCTTCTCCGGGTGCCTCTGAGAAGTCAGGGGTACTGTGGAGTTGGGAGGGGCCTCTCTGGACTCCACTGGGTTTGGTGCAATGGATGAGAGCCTCATCTCGAGTGGAGGCAGGAACCTCATGTTTCCTCTCCTGGGTTTCCTGTCGCTGGTACTGACTCGGATCGCAGTTTCCCTGCAGAGTTGGTACAGAAAATCAGGTCTCGTCTTGTGTGGAGGAATGGAACTCCACTTGCCTGTCGAGTTGTTCACGGGGTGACAGACCACTTGTTGAACTGTGTTTGTAACCTGCGGGTTTTTCTGGACGATGCATGGGGGTGTCAGTGCCCCTTCGTGTTGTGCTTTCATCCACAGGTTTTCCTTCGTAAAGGTGTCAGGGCATCACGTTCTTATCAAGAGAAGACCGGGAAATCTGGGTCTTTCGGCTTGTGGCACCACCTACGAGGCTATGTCTCGAATTTCCTCGTGAGACCTGCCTCATCCTTAGGCGCACTGGAAAGGTCGGGAACCCCTTCCAGACATAGCAGGGGAATCAACACTCCTTTCGCGATCACGAGGGCAGAAGGAGCTCAAATGAAGTGGTTCCGGGAACCTCGGTGTTCCTTTCGAGTGAGACCGGTATGTCGGGGAATTTTGAGATTGCATCAAGGGTGCCAAGTACCGTTTCGCACTTCAAGACAGAAAGTGGGACTTCTCTTGAGTCGCTGTAGCGGGCAAGGGCCTCATCTAGCGCTGATGGGGGAACTACGTGGATTTTCTCGAGTTTCGGCGGGATTCTCGAGTTACGATGTCGAATTCAGGCTTCCAATTGTATTGGCCCAGGGAAGTCCAATCTTCAATTCGATTTGCGAGGGAGAGCTGGCGATTGAGCTCTAGTAACTGCAGTGCAAAATAGACCTCATCTAGGCTTGTGTCCAGGACCGAGTTTTCCTCTCCAGGTTTGACAGGAACTCGGGGTTGCATTCCAGACTCACACGGGGAGTCAGGCCTCGTCTCGAGGGGAAGCAAAGGACTCTGCTCTCCCTTCAGGTCCTGACAGGTATCTCTTGGAGCCAACTGAGAGGCCTAAAGAGAGTCAAGCCTCCTGTGGAGTCTGGAGAGAGGACTCGGTTTTGCTCTCCATGCCAGGCAGGAAAGAAGTCCCTCATCTCGTGATGATGGGGGCGTATCGTGGGTTTTCTCGAGCTGCGGTGCCTGAATGGGGTTTCCGAAGAGGTACGACGGGGAGCTCAGGGAGACTCTCTTCAGGAGTCAGGGAAGTCAGGTCTCCATGCGCATGGCGATGGGGAGCGGGTCTTTGCTCTCGAGTCATGGTAGGGGAATCGGGCCTCAAGACGCGCCGAAGGACTCTCAAGGTCTTTCTCGGGTCGCAGCAGGAAACCCTGGGTTCCCGGGACTTGAGCCGGTGACCTCAGGTAGATTCTCAAGGTGCCTCTGAGAATTCAGGGATACTGTGGTGTTGGGAGGGGCCTCTCGCGACTCATCTGGGTTTGGTGAAATGGAAGAGGGCCTCACCTCGAGGGGAGACAGGAACCTGAGGATTCCTCTCCGTTTCGGACTCCGACCGCAGGGTCCCTGCAGAGTTGGGACAGGAGAGTCAGGCCTCGTCTTGTCTGAGGAAGGGAACCCCGCTGGCCTCTCGAGTTGCTCAGGGGGTCTCAGGCCCCTCGTCGAGCTGTGTGTGGAACCCGCGGGTCTTTGCGGACGATGCACGGGGGTGGCAGTGCCCCTTCGTGTTGTGCCTTCACCCACAGGGTTGCCTTCGAAGAGGGGTCCGGGCCTCGGGTCCTTCTCAAGAGCGGACCGGGGAATCGGGGGCGTTCGGCATGTGGCCCCACCCACGTGGCTCGTCTCGAATTTCCTCGTGAGACCGGCCTCATCCTGAGGTGCGCCGGGAAGGCCGGGAACCCCTTCCAGACCACTCAGGTTAATCACCTCTCCTGTCGCGATCAGGAGGGGAGAAGGGGCTCAGAGGAAGCGGTGCCGGGACCCTCGGTGTTCCCCTCGGGGGACCCCGGCGTGTCGGGGGACTTTTGGGGGTCGCAGGAAGGCTGTCAGGGACCGTTTCGCCCTTCAGGGTGGAACAGGGGACTTCCCTTGAGACGCCGTCGCGGGCAAGGGCCTCATCTTGCCAAGAGGTGGGAACCACGTGGTTTTTCTCGAGTTGCGGTGGGATTCTCGAGTTATGACGGGGATCTCATGCTTCCTCTTGGGTTGGCCCTGGGAAGCCCAATCTTCCCCTCGCGTTGGGAGAGAAAGCTGGGCGTTGCGCTCGGGTCACTGCAGGCCCGAAGAGACCTCACCTAGGCATGTGTCCGGGACCTAATATTCCTCTCCAGGGAAGGCAGGGATCTCGGGGTTGCATTCCAGGCTCCCCCGGGGAGTCAGGCCTCGTCTCGAGGGGAAGCCAAGGACTCCGCTCTCCTCTCGAGTCGCGACGTGGGTCTCTTGGAGCCCCCTGAGCATCCTCAAGGGAGTCCAGCCTCCTCTTCCGTTTGGAGAGAGGACCCGGGATTGCTCTCCAGGCCATGCAGGAAAAGAAGGCCCTCAGCTCGCGAGGACGGGTGCGTCTCAGGGGTTTCCTCGAGCTGCGGTGCTCGTGGGGGTTTTCTCCCGAGGCACAACGAGGATCTCAGGGAGCCTCTCGTGCGGCGCCAGGGAAGTCAGGTCTCCATGCCCGTGGCGAGGGGGAGCGTGTCATGGCTCTCGAGTCATGGTAGGGGAATCGGGACTCAAGATATTTTGAAGCACTCTCGCGGTCTTTCTCGAGTCGCGGAAGAAAACCCAGGGTACCCTCAACTTGTGCCTTTGACCTCAGAGAGCTTCTCATTGTGCCTGTGAGAACTCAGGGATACTGTGGAGTTGGTAGGGGCCTCTCGGAACTCCACTGCGTGTGGTGCAATGGAAGAGGGCCTCATCTCGAGTGGCGCAGGAACCTCAGGCTTCCTCTCCGTTTCTGACTCGGATCCCATGGTCCCTGCAGAGTAGGCACAAGAGAGTCACACCTAATCTTCTGTTGAGGAAGTGGACCTTCTTTTGCCTTTCGAGTTGTTTACAGGGTCACAGTCCACTTGTCGAAATGTCTGTGGGACCTGCGGGTTTTTCTGGACGATGCACGCGGGTGTCAGTGCCCCTTCGTCTTGTGCCTTCATCCACAGGTTTTCCTTCAAAGAGGTGTGCTGGCATCAGGTTCTTTTCAAGAATGGACCATGAAATTGGGGTCTTTCGACATGTGGCACCACCCACGAGGCTACGTCTCGAACTTCCTCATGAGACCGGCCTCATCCTGAGGTGCGCCCGGAAGGTCGGGAACCCCTTGCAGACAGAGAAGGGCAGTCGACCCTCCTGTCGCAATCAGGAGAGGAGAAGGGGCTCAGATGAAGTGGTGCCGGGAACATCGGTGTTCCCCTTGAGTGAGTCTGGTATGTCGCCGAACTTTTGTGGTCGCATCAAGGGTGCCAAGTACCGTTTCGCACTTCAGGATGGAACGTGGGACTTCTCTTGAGATGCTGTAGCGGACAAAGGGCCTCATCTTGCGATGACGAGGGAAGCACGTGGTTTTTCTCGAGTTGCGGTGGGATTCTCGAGTTACGACGGGGAATTCAGGCTTCCTCTTGTGTTGGCCCAGGAAGTCTAATCTTCGATTTCAGTTGCCAGGGAGAGCTGGGGATTGGGCTCCATTCACTGAAGTGCAAACTAGACCTCATCTAGGCTTGTATCCAGGACTTAATGTTCCTCTCCATAGGCGACAGGGATTTGGGGTTGCATTCCATACTCACCCGGGGAGTCAGGCCTCATCTCGAGGGGAAGCAAAGGACTCCACTCTCTTCTCGAGTCGCGACATGTATCTCTTGGAGCCCACTGAGTGGTCTTCGCTCTGTAGGAGAGCTCTAGTGTACATAAGCCTGTACATAAGTGAACACACACACTCTGTGTGCATGTTGCTGCGTACCCAAAATAGGGCCACAAGGAGCCTCATGCTCTCCATGCGGCGCGGAAGCTGTGTAGCCACGCAGCAGCTGAAGAATCCAACCAATTGCTCTTTTCTTACCTCTGACAGAGCTCGCATTGCCGTAGCCCTTGGCAGTTTGGAAACACTGGATCCTAACCCCTCTCAAAGTAGGCCTGGGTTCTAGTTCGAATAGAAAGTCAATAGCGGAGCTGAGGACAGGAACGCGGCAGTCATTTATCACACGCTCCTGCAGCCTGCTACTACAGGGACACTAACGCTAGAAGCTAGGAATGTCTTTGCAAGGTGCGCAAAGGACAAGGGAGAACCTCGACCCTGACTCTAGTATTTCAGTCCCCTGAGCAGATCTGAGGTTCTCCCGCTGTAGAAGCTAACCCATTCCTTTCAAATACAGGCTTCCTAACACAGGGCCAGTTGGCTGCTTGCTCTTCCACGAAGCAGGCTTCCTTAACTTGCAAACTGCGAATTCCGCTTAACAGCCTGGAGGAAAATCTCTTCTTGGAAGATTTTTTTCAGAGGCTGTATCCCCGGAGCTGGGGCCAAGCTAGGGGACCCATACTGACAAGGGAAGGCAAAACCACATCCAATGTCTTTGCTCTGGAGGACAGCTTTGGTGAGCCTAAGTCTTTCAGGAATATTTCTGGCTCCAACAGAGTCAAATTCTGTGTGTGAAGCTGCACAGCCAAAATAGGGGAACAGAGAGCCTGATTCTCTCTGTGTAGCTTTGAAGCTGTCATTCAAACAACAGCTTGAGAATCCATACAATGCTCTCCCTTACTGCTAAGAGAATTCTCATTGCTGTCGTCCTTGAAAGTTTGTAGAAATCCGCACCCTAACCCTTCTCCAAGTAGGCCTGGGTCCTAGCTCGGAATAACAGGCAACGGCGGAGCTGAGGCCAGTAAGGCACAAGTGAGGTCTCACACACTCTTGCAGCCTGATCGTCCAGGAGCAGTAAGGCCTCTTTTTCCCTGCAGGAGGCTCGCTTGCCTTGCCTCCTGTGAACTGCATTTCCCAGCCTGGGCGCAAAGCTGTTCCTGGAGATTTTTTCTCAGGGGCTGTTTCCCTGGAGCTGGGTCGGACCTCGGGGGCCCAACTCACAGGGGAAGACAAAACCACATGGACAGGTCTATGCTCTGTAGGAGAGCTCTAGTGAACCTCATCTCTCAGGAACATTCTTGGCTTCTACAGAGACACCTCTGTGCATGAAGCTACACACCCAAAATAGTGGCAAAGGGAGTCTGATTCTCTCCGTGGGTGCTGATGCTTTGTGGCAAAGCACCTGCTAAGAATCCATCCGCATAGGCTTCCCTCACCTTGACAGAGGTCTCATTGCTGTAGTCCTTGGCAGTTTGGAAAGAAGCAGACCCTTACCCTTCACCAAGTAGGCCCTTGTCCTTGTTTAAATGGAAAGGCAGTAGTTGAGCTGAGGCCAGTAAGGCGCCAGTCAAGTCTGACATATTCCCGATGCCTGCTCCTTCATGGAAAATAACGTTAGAATCTGGGAATGTCTTTGCAAGGCTGGCAAAGGGCAGTCAGGAACCTCGACCCTGCCTCTGGAATTTCTATCTTCTCAGCACATCTGGCGGTCTCGGTCAGGAGAAACTAACCCATTGCTTGCAAATATAGGCTTCCAAACACAGGCCGGTTGGCTGTCTCTTCTTGCCGAAGGAAGCTTGCTTATCCCACCTCCTGCGAACTCCGCTTCCCAGCCTGGGGGATAAGAGGTTCTTGGAGATCTTTTCTCAGAGGCTGTTTCCACGGAGCAGGGGCCGATCCCGGAGACCCATACGCACAGGGGAAGGGAAAACCGCATGGATAAGTCTTTGCTCTCTAGGAGTGCTCTAGTGAACCTCAGTCTATGGGGAATGTTCTTGGCTCCAACGGGGACATCTCTGTGTGGGAAGCTGCATTGCCAACATAGAGACACAGAGACCTGATTCTCTCTGTGCAGCTTTGACGCTGTCGTTCAAACAACAAATTGAGAATCCACACAATGCTCTCCCTTACCACTGAGAGAGTTATCATTGCTGTAGCCCTTCGCAGTTTCTGGAAATCGGCACACAAACACTTCTCCAAGTAGGCCTGGGTTCAAGTTCAGATGAACATGCAATAGCGGAGCTGAGGCCAGTAAGGCACCAGTCAGGTGTCACACACTCTGGCAGCCTGCTCCTCCAGGGACAGTAAGGCCTCTATTTCCCTTCAGGAGGCTCGCTTGCCTTACTTCCTGTGAACAGCGTTTCCCAGCCTGGGCGGAAAGCAGTTCCTGGAGATCTTTTCTCAGGGGCTGTTTCCCCGGAGTTGGGGCGGACCTCGGGGACCCAACTCACAGGGGAAGGCAAAACCAAATGGACAGGTCTATGCTCTGTAGGAGATCTCTAGTGAACTGCCGGGGTCCAGCCCCAGCTGAACCAGGGTATTCGAAGCAGAGACGGCGTAGGCGAGGGTCAGGGAACAACTGCTTAATTAAACGTTAATTAAGGATATAAAGAGTAATAAAATGAGGATAGCTCAGTAGGAAAATTCAGTGGAGAAAAGAGGCTGAGTAGCTTGGTTTACGCGGGGGACCAATAAAACTTCAAGACAAGAAGCTTGCACCACTTACGTAGGCCGCAGGCGTCCTTCCGTTCTCCCGAAGGAGAGGAGACACTGAGGCCTCCCCGGTCGGATCTTAGAAGCCCAGGCAAAATTAGTAAGCTTGGTGGGTTCCGCACTCCAGATGGAGACTCAACCAGAGTGAGAGAGAGAGAGAGACATGGGGAGACCAGTATTTCGAGAAACTGATCCCAATTCTTTATTTTCCATGGTCTACTTTTATACACTGAGATGTTATGCAAAAGTCACGTGGGGTCAGCAGTCCTGACTTTTATCAAAGTCAGGTGCTTCATACAAAAGTATACAGAGGTCTTAGGGGTGTTACATCATCTTCTGGCCGGGGGGCCTGCTGACAATTTACGACCCTCTCCTTGTGACAGCGGTCAGTCAACCAGGACACTTATTTCTCCAGGGGTGATTATTCTTAAAACAGATGCCACCCAAATAAAGTTACATTCCTATAGGGTGAGGGTGTAGTGGGTTTTAGTTAAGGAAAGAATTTACTTAGCCTAAGGTCTAACGTGATTTATATCAAAGGTTAATACTTATTTCTTCTATATATTCATTAATGTGTATAAGGGCAGGGGATGTGGAGACTTAGCAGTAAACATCAGCTCAACAAATGAAAAACCCTTCACCAATATGATTTCTAATCAGCCCATTATACTTATACTAATAATTTTCTAACTTTTCTAAGGAACCTGTTTTTAGAAGGTTTAAAGCATCTCGTGCCTCTCATGGTTGGGAGGCTGTGAGCAATCACATGTGGCCGGACAAGCCTGTCAGGCAGGCTAGAGAACCTTCAGAGGAGTTTGTAGGTTAAAACACTCTTGTCACACCCAGGGGTTTATATCAACTGGAGCTCTAGGTTAACTCCTTCTCCGAAAGAGGTGGTGGGGGACAGCCCCCCGTAAAGTCAGAGGTGCAGGTGAGAGCACAAAGTAGTAAGGTTGGCAGGCTCTGGTTATGGGGGTAGATGCTCGAGGATTTCCAGGGGGACTCCTGAGGCTCGATCCCGCCTTTGCGTATGTCGAGCCTCCTTCCTCATGACCTTTGCCATGGGCGGAGTGCCTCACTCTGGCCCCCAACAGTGAACCTCCTCTCTCAGGAACATTCTTGGCTCCTATCGAGACACCTCTGTGTGTGTAGCTACACACGCAACGTAGGGGCAAAGGGAGCCAGATTCTTTCCGTGGGGTGCTGATGCTTTGTGGCAAAGCACCTGCTTGAGAATCCATCAGCTTACGCTTCCCTCGCCTTGACAGAGGTCTCATTGCTGTAGCCCTTGGCAGTTTGGAAAGAAGCGGACCCTTACCTTTCATAAAGTGGGCCCTTGTCCTAGTTTGAAAGGAAAGGCAAGAGCTGAGCTGAGGCCAATAAGGCGCCAGTCAAGTCTGACATATTCCCGAAGCCTGCTCCTTCATGGAAAATAACGCTGGAATCTAGGAATGTCTCTGCAAGGCTGGCAAAGGGCAGTCAGGAGCCTGCACCCTGCCTCTGGAATTACCGATTTCTGAGCAGATCTGGAGGTCTACTTTAGGAGAATCTAACTCATTCCTTCCATATTGAGACTTCCAAAAACAGGCCGGTCGGCTGCCTCTTCGTGCCCGAAGGAGGCTTGCTTTTCCTGCCTCCTATGAACCCAGCTTCCCAGGCTCTGGGAAAAGCGGATCTTGAAGATCTTTTCTCGGGGGTTGTTTCCACGGAGCTGGGGCTAAGCCTGGAGACCCAAACTCACAGGGGAAGAAAAACCACATGGACAAGTCTTTGCTCTCTAGGAGAGCTCTAGTGAACTTCACTCTGTCACGAACATTCTTGATTCATATGGAGACACCCATATGTGCGAAGCTGCGTACCCAACATGGGGGCACAGAGAGCCTGATTCTCTCTGTGTAGCTTTAAAGATGTCGTTCAAAAAACACCTTGAAAATCCATACAATGCTCTTCCTTACCCGTGACAGAGTTCTCATTGCTGTAGCCCTTGGCAGTTTTTAGAAATCCGCACCCAAACCCTTCTTCAAGTAGTCCTGGGTCCTAGTTCGGAGGAACATGCAATGGTGGAGCTGAGGCCAGTAAGGCACCAGTCAAGTCTGACATATTCCTGAAGCCTGCTCCTTCATGGAAAATAACGCTAGAATCTAGAAAGGTCTTTGCAAGGCTGGCAAAGGACAGTCAGGAACCTCGACCCTGCCTCTGGAATTTCCGTCTTCTGAGCAGATCTGGAGGTCTTCTTTTGGAGAAGCTTACCATTCCTTCCAAATAGAGGCTTCCAAACACAGGCTAGTTGGCTGCCTCGACTTGCCCGAAGGAGGCTTGCTTGTTCCGCTTCCTGTGAACTCGGCTTCCCGCCTGAGGGAAAAGTGGTTCTTGGAGATCTTTTTTCAGGGGCTATTTCAACGGAGTTGGAGCCGAGCCCGGAGACCCACACGCACAGAGGAAGGCAAAACCACATGGACAAGTCTTTGCTCTGTAGGAGAACTCTAGTTAACCTCAGTATGTGAGGAAAGTCTTGGATTCTACGGGGATACCTCTGTGTGTGGAGCTGCATACCCAACAAGGGGGCACACAGGGCCTGATTCTCTCTTTGCAGCTTTGAAGCTGTCGTTCAAACAACAGCTTGAGAATCCATACAATGCTCTCCCTTACCTCTGAGAGACTTCTCATTGCAGTAGCCCTTGGCAGTTTTTACAAATCCGCACCCAAACCCTTCTCCAAGTAGGCCTGGGTCCTGGTTTGGATGGCCATGAAATGGCGGAGCTGAGGTCAGTAAGGCACCAGTCAGGTGTCACACACTCTGGCAGCCTGCTCCTCCAGGGACAGTAAGGCCTATTTTTCCCTGCAGGAGCCTCGCTTGCCTTGCCTCCTGTGAACTGCGTTTCCCAGCCTGGGCAAAAAGCGGTTCCTGGAGATCTTTTCTCAGGGGCTCTATCCCCAGAGCTGGGGTGGACCTCGGGGACCCATCTCACAGGCGAAGGAAAAACCACATGGACAGGTCTATGCTCTGTAGGAGACGTTAGTGTGTCTCATCTCTTAGGAACATTCTTGGCTCGTACAGAGACACCTCTGTGTGTAAAGCTACACACCGAACATAGGGGCACAGGGAGCCTGATTCTCTCTGTGGGGTGCTGATGCTTTGTGGCAAAGCACCTGTTTGAGAATCCATCCTCTTACGCTTCCCTCGCCTTGACAGAGGTCTCATTGCTGTGTCTCTTGGCAGTTTGGAAAGAAGCAGACCCTTACCCTTCACCAAGTAGGCCCTGATCCTAGTTTGAAAGGAAAGGCAATAGCTGAGCTGAGGCCAGTAAGGCACCCGTCAACTCTGACATATTCCCGATGCCTGCTCCTTCATGGAAAATATTGCTAGAATCTAGGAATGTCTTTGCAAGGCTGGCAAAGGGCAGTCAAGAACCTCCACCCTGCCTCTGGAATATCTATCTTCTGAGCAGATCTGGAGGTCTCCTTCTGGAGAAGCTTACCCATTCCTTGCAAATAGAGGCTTCCAAACACAGGCCGGTTGGCTGCCTCTTCTTGCCTGAAGGAGGCTTGCTTTTCCTGCCTCCTATGATCCCTGGTTCCCAGCATGGGGGAAAAGCAGATTCTTGGAGATCTTTGCTCAGGGGTTGTTTCCACGGAGCTGGGGTTGTGCCCAGAGACCCACACATACAGGGGAAGGCAAAACCACATGAACAAGTCTTTGCTCTCTAAGAGAGCTCTAGTGAACCTCAGTCTTTGACGAACGTTCTTGGCTCCTATGCGGACACCTCTGTGTGTGAAACTGCGTACCCAACATGGCGGCAGAGAGCCTGATTCTCTCTGTGCAGGTTTAATGCTGTCGTTCAGAAAACAGCTTGAGAATCCATACAATTCTCGCCCTTACCTCTGAGAGAGTTCTCATTGCAGTAGCCCTTGGCGGTTTGTAGAAATCTGCACCTAAACCCTTCTCCAAGTAGGCCTGAGTCCCAGTTCGGAGGAACAGGCAATGGCGGAGCTAAGACCAGTATGGCACCAGTCAGTTTTCACACACTCTGGCAGCCTGCTCCTCCAGGGACAGTAAGGCTTCTTTTTCTCTGCAGGAGGCTCACTTGCCTTACTTCCTGTGAACAGCTTTTCCCAGCCTGGGCGAAAAGCGGTTCCTGGAGATCTTTTCTCAGAGGCTGTTTTCTCGGAGCTGGGGCGGACCTCGGGCACCCAACTCACAGGGGAAGGCGAAACCACATGTACAGGTGAGCACTCTGTAGGAGAGCTCTTGTGAGCCTCATCTCTCAGGAACATTCTTGGCTCCTGTAGAGACACCACTGTGTGTGAATCTACACACCGCACATAGGGGCAAAGGGAGCCTGATTCTCTCCGTGGGGTGCTGATGCTTGGTGGCAAAGAACCTTCCTGATAATCCATCCGCTTATGCTTCCCTCGCATTTACGGAGGTCTCATTGCTGTAGCCCTCGGCAGTTTGGAAAGAAGAAGACCCTTACCCTTCATAAAGTAGGGCCTTGTCCTACTTTGAATGGAAAGGCAATAGCTGAGCTGAGGCCAATAAGGCACCAGTCAAGTCTGACATATTCCCAAAGCCTGCTTCTTCAGGAAGATAACTGTAGAATCTAGGAATGTCTTTGCAAGGCTGGCAAAGGGCAGTCAGGAGCCTGCACACTGCCTCTGGAATTACCGACTTCTGAACAGATCTGGAGGTCTCCCTTAGGGGAAGCTAACCCATTCTTCCAAATAGAGGCTTCCAAACGCAGGTCGCTTGGCTGCCTCTTGCTCTCTGAATGAGGCCTGCTTTTCCCGCCTCCTATGAACCCCACATCCCAGCCTCTGGGAAAAGCGGATCTTGAAGATCTTTTCTCAGGGGTTGTTTCCACGGAGCTGGGGCCGAGCCTGGAGCCCCAAACGCACAGGGGAAGAAAACCACATGGACAAGTCTTTGCTCTCTAGGAGAGCTCTAGTGAACCTCACTCTGTCAGGAACGTTCTTATTTCCTATGGAGACACCCCTGTCTGTGAAGCTGTGTACCGAACATGGAGACACAGAGTCTGATTCTCTCTGTGCAGCTTTGAAGCTGTCGTTCAAACAACAGCTTGAAAATCCATACAATGCTCTTCCTTACCCGTGACACAGTTCTCATTGCTATACCCCTTGGCAGTATTTAGAAATCCATACCCAAACCCTTCTCCAAGTAGGCCTGGGTCCTAGTTCGGAGGAACATGCAATGGCGGAGCTGAGGCCAGTAAGGCACCAGTCAGGTCTCACACACTCTTGCAGCCTGATCATCCAGGGACACTAAGGCCTGTTGTGCCTTGCAGGAGGCTCGCTTGCGTTACCTCCTGTGAACTGCGTTTGCCAGCCTGGGGGAATAGCGGTCCCTGGAGATCTTTTCTCAGGGGCTCCTTCCCCTGAGCTGGGGCGGACCTCGGGGACCCAACTCACAGGGCAAGGCAAAACCATATGGACAGGTCTATGCTCTGTAGCAGACTTCTAGTGAACCTCATCTCTCAGGAACATTCTTGGCTCCTATAGGGACACTTCTGTGTGTGAAGCTGCGTACCTAACATAGGGGCACAGAGAGCCTGATTCTCTCAGTTCATTTTGACGCAGTCATTCAGAAAACAGCTTGAGAATCCATAAAATGCTCTCCCTTACCGCTGAGAGAATTCTCACTGCTGTAGCCCTTGGCACTTTGTAGAAATCCGCAGCCAAACGCTTCTCCAAATAGGCCTGGGTCCTAGTTCGGAGGAACAGGCAATGGTGGAACTGAGGCCAGCAAGGCAACAGTCAGGTTTCACACACTCTGGCAGCCTGCTCCTCCAGGGACAGTAAGGCCTTTTTTCTCTGCAGGAGATTCGCTTGCCTTACTTCCTGTGAACAGCGTTTCCCAGCCTCAACGAAGCGGTTCCTGGAGATCTTTTCTCAGGGACAGTTTCCCCGGAGGTGTGGCGGACCTCGGGGACCCAACTCACAGGGGAAGGAAAAACCACATTGACAGGTCTATGTTCTGTAGGAGAGGTTTAGTGAACCTAATCTCTCAGGAACATTCTTGGCTCCTATACAGACAACTCTGTGTGTGAAGCTACACTCCCAACATTGGGGAACAGGGATCTTGGTTCTCTCCGTGGGGTGCTGATGCTTTGTAGTAAAGCACCTGCTTGAGAATCCGTCCTCTTAGGCTTCCCTCACCTTGACAGAGGTCTCATTGCTGTAGCCCTTGGCAGTTTCAAAGAAGAAGACCCTTACCCTTCATAAAGTAGGCCCTTGTCCTAGTTTGAATGGAAAGGCAATAGCTGAGCTAGGCCAACAAGGAGCCAGTCCCCTCTGACACATTCCCGAAGCCTGCTCCTTCATGGAATATAACTGTAGAATCTTGGAATGTCTTTGCAAGGCTAGCAAAGGACAGTCAGGAACCAGTACCCTGCCTCTGGAATTACCGACTTCTGAGCAGATCTGGAGGTCTCCTTTAGGAGAAGCTAACCCATTCCTTCCAAATAGAGGCTTCAAAACACAGGCAGATTGGCTGCCTTTCGTGCCCGAAGGAGGCTTGCTTTTCTCTCCTCCTATGAACCCCAGTTCCCAGACACTGGGAAAAGCGTATCTTGAAGATATTTTCTCAGGGGTTGTTTCCACGGAGCTGGGGCCGAGCCTGGAGACCCAAAGGCACAGGGGAAGGCAAGACCACATGGACAAGCCTTTGCTCTTTAGTATAGCTCTAATGAACCTCACTCTGTCAGGATCTTTCTTGATTCCTACGGAGACACACCTGTGTGTGAAGCTGCGGCCACAGAGAGCCTGATTACCCCTGTGCAGCGCTGAGTCTGGGCGGCTAAACAACAGCTTGGGAATGCAGCCTGGGGCGCTTCCCTTCCCTCTGACAGAGCTCTCCTTCGGTCCCTAAGCCCTCTGCAAGGAGGCATGGATCATAGGTGCAAAGGGAAGGGAAGAGCGGAGCTGAGGCCAGTAAGGCGCCCGCCAGTCACGTCTCCCCCACTTCCGCAGTCTGTTCCTTCCCCTGCGCGAAAGCTAGAAGCTGGGAAGGGCTTGGCGAGGCTCGCCCAGGCAGAGCAGCCTCTAGGTCGGGGCTCTGCGATATCGCGCCTGGGCGCAGATCTGGAGCTCCGCCGGAGTGGAAGCTCATTCAGTCCTTCCCAATACAGGCTTGCAAGCACCCGACGGCGGCCTGACTCTATTCTCCCGCGTGCTGGGAGTGGGCTTCCAATCCAGGGCACAGAGCACTGCCTGGAGCTCTCTGCTCAGGGGCTGGTTCCCCTGCACTGGGACTGTGCTAGGGAGCCCAAAGGCACAGGGGAAGGCCCCAAACCACATGCACACGACTCTGCTCTGGAGCTGAGCTCCGGGGAAGCCCAGTCTGTAAGGCGGTTTCTGAACACAAACGGAGGAACACTCTGGCTGTGGAGCTCCCTCCCCACGACAGGGGCACTGGGACCCTGATTCCCTCCGTTCAGCGCTGAGTCTGGGCTGCCAAGCAAAAGCTTGGGAATACAACCTGGGGCATTTCCCTTCCCTCAGACAGAGGTCTCCTTGCGGGAGGCTTTCGCAGTTTGCACACCCCCGTGCCCTAAGCCGTCTGCAAGGAGGCCTGGCTCCTAGGTCCAAAGGGAAGGCAAGAGCGGAGCTGAGGCCAGTCAGGAGCCAGTCATGTCGCCCACACTCCCGCAGCCTGCTCCTTTGCAGGTGCAAACGCTAGAAGCTGGGAAGGGCTTGGCGAGGCTCGCCCAGGCAGAGCAGCCTCTCGACAGGGGCTCTGTCCTATCGCGCCTGGGCGCAGGTCTGCAGCTCCGCCGGTGTGGAAGCTCACTCGGTCCTTTCCAATACAGGCTTGCAAGGACCCGCCGGCAGCCTAACTCATCTCTCCCGCGTGCTGGGACTGGGCATCCAGGCCTGGGCACAAAGCACTGCCTGGAGCTCTTTGCTCAGGGGCTGGTTCCCCTATGCTGGGGCTGTGCTAGGGAGCCCAAACGCACATGTCAAGGCCCCAAAACACATCCACACGTCTCTGCTCTGCAACAGAGCTCCGGGGAAGCCCAGTCTGGCAGGCGCTTTCTGGGCACAAAGGGAGGAACACTCTGGCTGTGGAGCTTCCTCCCCAAGATAGGGGCACTAGGACCCTGATTCCCTCCGTTTACCGCTGAGTCTGCATTGCCAAGCAACAGCTTGGGAACGCAGCCTGGGGTGCTTCCCTTCCCTCGGACAGAGCTCTCCTTGCGGTAGGCCTTGGTAGTTTGCATACAATGGGGCCCTAAGCCCTCTGCAAGTTGGCCTGGCTCCTAGGTCCAAAGGGCAGGCCAGAGCGGAGCTGAGGCTGTCAGGCTCCAGACACATCTCCCATACTCCTACATCCTGCTCCTACCCGGGCGTGAACGCTAGAAGCTGGGAAGGTACCTGGACCGTGCAGGGGCGGGGCGAACGCGGGCGGCGTGGGGCGGGGGTCGGCTTCTGGCGGGGGTGGGGGCGGGCTTCCCAGTTGTGCTCTCGGAGGTGGACACTGAGGCTGAAAACGCCCCGGGAGCGCACCCGGGACTGGGTAAACCCGGGCTGCGCGGGTCGAGATTCCGATGGTTTTAGGTGGGGGTCGGTCCCAGTTGTGCTCCCGGGGGTCGCCACTGCGGCTGGGAACGCGCAGGGAGCGCGGCAGGGGCGGGGCTAACCCTGGCGGCGCAGGGCGGGGGTCGGCTCATTGGGGGGGATGGGGAGGGGTTCCCAGTTGCGCTCTCGGGGGTTGCAACTGCGGCTGGGAACGCCCATTTCGTCCGCTCCTGGGTCCCCAAGGATCGCCATCCCGTGGGTGCAGCGGAGGGCTGCGGACCACAGGTAAGGGAACTGGGACTGCGTGGAGCAGGGAACCAAGTATTCCGCCGTCTGTGGGCATATTCTCGGAGCTCCCCAACCTGGCGGTCGCAGAAAGGCCTTGCCTTTGGGATCAAGGCCTTTACCGCTCCACCCCTCTGCTGAAAAATCTCAGAGTCTGCGCGGTTCTTCCAAGCAGCCTAGTGTCCGCTGGAAGTCCAAGGGACAGAACACTGAACTCTGGCCGGCTGGCCCAGCCCTGCTTCTGGCACTTTGTAAGCCAGCGGGCCCTTGAGCACCTGCTGGGATGGGAAAAGGAAGGGTCCATGGATTGCACCCTAGAAACTTAGTAGGGTACATGGATTTCAAACCCTGGTGGCCACACAGGCAGCAAAGAAGGGGGTGGGCACCTTGCTGCCCTTTCATGGCAGAATCTGTGGTTGTCCAGCTGCGTGGGCCTTTTCATGAGGACCCTGTGCAATAAAAGTTTGGTGTTTTGGAACTGAATAATTAGAACGTGTAAAAGCTTTAAATTATGTGGTGGTGTAATTAAAAAGCAAAACAAAACAAAACCAAGCTCCAAGTGTTTTGCAAATAGAGGTTTAAATATTGAAGGACTGTATTCCTTGCACTGTGGCATTCTATCAAGAAGTGTGCAGGATTTTTTTTTTTTTTAAGAAAAGTGTTCGAAGTGAGGGAAACAGGAAACCCAGAGGTGCCCCTGTATTTTGGGGAAGGCCTTAGGAGGTCACTTGGAAATGCTGCTGGCTGTGCGGGAGCGGGGCAGATGGGCTATGCAGGCTTGTCCTTTGCATGGATGTTCTTGTGTGTTGAAACCCAGCTCGGAGCCATCTCCTGATGTGTAAGAATTTCGCAGACAAACCTTGAGCTAAGCAATGCATTTTTTCCTAAGAAAATGTTTGTCTTAAGCGATGTAAATATCCTATGTATTTCCGCTAGACTCTGGCTTCAGGTCGGTTCCCCCAAAAGGCTCAGAAGCGATTTGAACAAAACAGCATGTTTTCCTCCTAGCTTGTTCTCCTTATCTATGTTAAGGAAATGATATATTTGCCTGCAATACTGCCTTTCTTCAAGATTCATGTCAATCAAGTTTTGGCCCGGGATGACTCACCTGCTGCCAATATTATCTCAATGCATGTCATGGGAGAGGGGCCTGGTGCCATTCCCTGAAACAGTTCCTTTCTTTCCTTAGCTGACTGCTAGTGCCTGTAGAATATCTGGCTAGAGACCAGCAGGGCGTACACCCCGCCTCAAGTCTAAGTCAGCAGCTTTCTCTATCTCAGTTATACTTTAATAACAATTGATGACACAAAAGGTCTGAGCGATCAAATCATATCAAATCTTCATTTCAGATTGAAGATGCATTCCATGGTATTGCCATCTTAAGTCTTTCCATTGTTATGGAATATCTGTCCATGTATTCAGGATAGTTTTCAGCCAGGGTGTATAATTTCCAGTGTGCCAGTCTTGTCATCCTCGTTACATCCATGGCAAAGTGTTGTATTCATGTTGACATTATTGAAAGGGAATTTTTTTTTAATTCCCTTTCAGATTATTATCTGCTAATATATACAGAAAAAACTGTGTAATCTTTCGTTTTTATCAGTTTGGACAGCTTGATAGTTGTCTTTAATTTCTTTCCTTTCTCATACTTTAAGATTTTCTGGGCACCGTACATGTACTGCCTCACCCCTAATCTCAGTCATGTGTGCAAAGAACTTCTGTCCTTTATTTGTTTACTTATTTTTTGTAACATTGAATTCGTTTTGACTATGCTGGGTCTCTGCTGCAAGATGGAAGTTGCTAGGACCTCTGGACTGCAGTCTTCCATCTCTTATTGACCTCTTGTTGACCTCTGCAGAATCCTGGTTGGCGGGAGCTTGTTAGTTCCTTGTTCTTTACCAGGACCTCCTGTGGTAAGTGTTTTTCTCTTCTCTGTTGCCTGGTAAGGGTGGATGGTCATTGGCATCCCAAAGCTAGCTAGAAGTCAATTATTTAGGCAGGCTTGTGCATAGATATGGGAGAAGGCAATGGCACCCCACTCCAGTACTCTTGTGTGGAAAATCCCATGGATGGAGGAGCCTGGTAGGCTGCAGTCCATGGGGTCGCTAAGACTCGGGCACCACTGAACGACTTCACGTTCACTTTTCACTTTCATGCATGAGAAGAGGAAATGGCAACCCACTCCAGTGTTCTTGCCTAGAGAACCCCAGGGACTGCGGGGCCTGGTGGGCTGCCGTCTATGGGGTCGCACAGAGTTGGACACGACTGAAACGACTTAGCAGCAGCGGCGGCGGCAGCAGCAGCAGAAGCAGTGCATCGATATCAAAAGGGCTGCAAACAGTCAGGAAGGATCACATATGTCACCGTGAAACACTACTTCTCCACTTAGCCAAAGCTAACAAAAGATTTCTGTTCTAGGTCAACCTAGAAGAGATCACTTAAGAGGTAAAGAAACTTAAACTCCATTAGCAAAGGCAGTTCGACATCTCAAGAAAACTTGTGCTAGGCACAGAACTCTTTTCTGGGGGTCCACTTTCCCTACAACCTCCTTATCCCATTCTGTACCCATTCCTTTGCTTCTCCCATCCTGAAACTGCCACCTGTAAGACAGAACTACTTCGTTTTCCTTCCTCAAGTGCCATTGCATTCCACATACTTTCTTGTAATAACAAGTCATACATTTCCCTTCAGCAACCAAGAACTGACTTTTATATTGGCATTGGCTATAGCCCGCCCCCCTCCCCCCACCCCCAAGAACAGAACAAAACAAAACAAAACAATTGCTTTCTTACATTTAACATGTCAGGATGGTGCCAGACACTATACATGGAGAGTCAAAAATCTCTTTTGTTTCTGTGTAAAAGGGAGGTCCTTTCAAGTCGTGAATGTTTCAGAACTTTCATTTATTTGGAAATGACCTAGCTATTCAATACACTGTCGTCACAAGGATAGAAACTCGGGTAACCAAAACACCTGGAGAGACGTTTGTTAGTTCAGTTCAGTTCAGTTGCTCAGTCGTGTCTGACTCTTTGGGACCCCGTGGCCTGAAGGACGCCAGGCTTCCGAGTCCGTCACCAGCTCCAGGGGCTTGCTCAAACTCATGTCCATCGAGTCAGTGATGCCATCCAACCATCTTATCCTCTGTCATCCCCTTTTCCTCTGCCTTCAATCAAGACTATGAGAGGCAGATATTTTAGAGTATAATTATTGTAAAGAGTTTGTCTAAAAGCTCATATCACATTTACATTTTTTACTTTTGTTGTTGTCGTTTCCAGGTAGTTTCTTGCTGACAAGCTTGTGACAGATATACTAATAGAGCAATTTTTACCTCAAAAGAAACCTAGGCACTATGAACATATTGTGCTTAATGTTGTTGACTCTTAGACATGTCTATAATGGAGGAGCAAAACCCAAAATACTAGATATTTAATATTGACTAGTTCCCAGTTCAAGGGAATCTGACATCCATTTAGGTCAATATTTTCTGGTATTTCCAGCAGTTTGATTTGGAAGGGCTGCCTTGTCTTGAGAGCATTGATATCAGAACACAGAACTTGAGCAATATTATCAAAAAACACAAGGGTCACACTGACACATACCTTAATCCAAACAGACAGACAAGACATCTTCCAGGTTTCCGCCTGAGATTTAAAATATTTCTTTGAGCCAGTCTTCTGGGGAGTGGGGGGATGGGGGTGGCAGTGAGGCAGGCTTGGGTAACAAGCTAATTGTTGGTCATTGCATATGCAAAGAACCAGCTTTCCGGGTTCCAAGGAAAAAAGTTTCCTTGGTAACCAACTTTGTCTGGTTCTATAGAATATCATGGCCCTCCTAGGTCAGGTCATCTTGCCTTTCTGTAGTCCTCGTTTTATCCCTAAATCATAGACAGCTTGGATTGTCTCTGTGGGTGTATGTATTGTCCTCATGTTTGACGTGGCGGCAGCAGCGAGGTCCGAGAGCCTCTCCTGGAACCGGGCGTGGGGACGGGGCTCACCGAGAGCCACTGGTGAAGGTGGGCAGCGCCCCTGGAGCGCGGCAGGGGCGGGGCGAACCCGGGCGGCGCAGGGCGGGGGTCGGCTTCTGGCGGGGGTGGGGGCGGGCTTCCCAGTTGTGCTCTCAGAGGTGGACACTGAGGCTGCAAACGCGCCTGGAGTGCACCCGGGACTGGGTAAACCCGGGCTGCGCGGGTCGAGATTCCGATGGCTTTGGGTGGGGGTCGGTCCCAGTTGTGCTCCCGGGGGTCGCCACTGCGGCTGGGAACGCGCCGGGAGCGCGGCAGGGGCGGGGCTAACCCTGGGGGCGCGGGGCGGGGGTCGGCTCATGGGGGGATGGGGAGGGGTTCCCAGTTGCGCTCTCGGGGGTTGCAACTGCTGCTGGGAATGCCCATTTCGTCCGCTCCTGGGTCCCCAAGGATCGCCATCCCGTGGGTGCAGTGGAGGGCTGCGGACCACAGGTAAGGGAACTGGGACTGCGTGGAGCAGGGAACCAAGTATTCCGCCCTCTGTTGGCACATTCTCGGAGCTCCCCAACCTGGCGGTCGCAGAAAGGCCTTGCCTTTGGGGTCAAGGCCTTTACCGCTCCACCCCTCTGCTGAAAAATCTCCGAGTCTGCGCGGTTCTTCCAAGCAGCCTAGTGTCCGCTGGAAGTCCAAGGGACAGAACACTGAACTCTGGCCGGCTGGCCCAGCCCTGCTTCTGGCACTTTGTAAGCCAGCGGGCCCTTGAGCACCTGCTGGGATGGGAAAGGGAAGGGTCCACGGATTGCACCCTAGAAACTTAGTAGGGTGCATGGATTTCAAACCCTGGTGGCCGCCCAGGCAGCAAAGAAGGGGGGAGGGCACCTTGCTGCCCTTTCATGGCAGAATCTGTGGTTGTCCAGCTGCGTGGGCCTTTTCATGAGGACCCTGTGCAATAAAAGTTTGGTGTTTTGGAACTGAATAATTAGAACGTGTAAAAGCTTTAAATTATGTGGTGGTGTAATTAAAAAACAAAACAAAACAAAACCAAGCTCCAAGTGTTTTGCAAATGGAGGTTTAAATATTGAAGGACTGTATTCCTTGCACTGTGGCATTCTATCAAGAAGTGTGCAGGATTTTTTTTTTTTTAAGAAAAGTGTTCGAAGTGAGGGAAACAGGAAACCCAGAGGTGCCCCTGTATTTTGGGGAAGGCCTTAGGAGGTCACTTGGAAATGCTGCTGGCTGTGCGGGAGGGGGGCAGATGGGCTGTGCAGGCTTGTCCTTTGCATGGATGTTCTTGTGTGTGGAAACCCAGCTCGGAGCCATCTCCTGATGTGTAAGAATTTCGCAGACAAACCTTGAGTAAGCAATGCATTTTTTCCTAAGAAAATGTTTGTCTTAAGCGATGTAAATATCCTATGTATTTCCGCTAGACTCTGGCTTCAGGTCGGTTCCCCCAATAGGCTCAGAAGCGATTTGAACAAAACAGCATGTTTTCCTCCTAGCTTGTTCTCCTTATCTATGTTAAGGAAATGATATATTTGCCTGCAATACTGCCTTTCTTCAAGATTCATGTCAATCAAGTTTTGGCCCGGGATGACTCACCTGCTGCCAATATTATCTCAATGCATGTCGTGGGGGAAGGGCCTGGTGCCATTCACTGAAACAGTTCCTTTCTTTCCTTAGCTGACTGCTAGTGCCTGTAGAATATCTGGCTAAAGACCAGCAGGGGGTACTCTTACTACCCCCCCCACCCCGCCTCAAGTCTAAGTCAGCAGCTTTCTCTATCTCTTTAATACTTTAATAACACTTGATGACACAAAAGCTCTGAGCGATCAAATCATATCAAATCTTCATTTCAGATTGAAGATGCATTCCATGGGATTGCCATCTTAAGTCTTTCCATCGTTATGGAATATCTGTCCATGTATTCAGGATAGTTTTCAGCCAGGGTGTATAATTTCCAGTGTGCCAGTCTTGTCATCCTCGTTACATCCATGGCAAAGTGTTTTATTCATGTTGATATTATTGAAAGGGAATTTTTTAAAATTCCTTTTCAGATTATTATCTGCTAATGTATACAGATAAAACTGTGTAATCATTCATTTTTATCAGTTTGGACAGCTTGATAGTTGTCTTTAATTTCTTTACTTTCTGACACTTTAAGATTATCCTGGGACACATATGTAATGCCTCACCCCTAAATTCAGACATGTGTTCAAAGAACTTCTGTCCTTTTATTTATTTATTTATTTATTCTTTAACATTGAAATCGTTTTGACTATGCTGGGTGTTTGTTGCTAGATGGAAGTAGCTAGGACCTCTGGACTGCAGTCTCTCATCTCTTGCTGACCTCTTGTTGACCTCTGCAGATTCCTGGTAGGTGGGAGCTTGTTAGTTCCTTGTTCCTTATCAGAACCTCCTGTGGTAGGTGTTTTTCTCTTCTCTGTTGCCTGGTAAGGGTGGGTGGTCATGGGCATCCCAAAGTTGGCTAGAAGTCAATTATTTAGGCAGGCTTGTGCATAGATATGGGAGAAGGCAATGGCACCCCACTCCTGGAAAATCCCAAGGACGGAGGAGCCTGGTAGGCTGCAGTCCATGGGGTGGCTAAGAGTCGGACACCACTGAGCGACTTCATTTTCACTTTTCACTTTCATGCATAGGAGGAGGAAATGGCAACCCACTCCAGTGTTCTTGCCTAGAGAACCCCAGGGACTGCGGGGCCTGGTGGGCTGCCATCTATGGCGTGGCACAGGGTCGGCCTCAACTGAACCACTTAGCAGCTGCAGCAGCAGCAGCAGCAGTGCATAGATATCAAAGGGGATGAGAACAGTCAGGTAGGATCACATATGTCACCGTGAAACAATACTTCTCCTCTTAGCCAAAGCTAACAAAAGATTTCTGTTCTAGGTCAACCTAGAAGAGATCACTTAAGAGGTAAAGAAACTTAAACTCCATTAGCAAAGGCAGTTCAACATCTCAAGAAAACTTGTGCTAGGCACAAAACTCTTTTCTGGGGGCCTACTTTCCCTACAACCTCCTTATCCCATTCTGTACCCATTCCTTTGCTTCTCCCGTCCTGAAAATGCCACTTCTAAGACAGAACTACTTCGTTTTCCTTCTTAAAGTGTGATTGCATTCCATACATTCTTGTAATAACAAGTCATACATTTCCCTTCAGCAACCAAGAACTGACTCTTATATTGGCATTTGATAGATTGGTGAGCATACCTATCAGTGATAATAGCGCCCACCCCGCTTCCTGCAAGAACAGAACAAAACAAAACAAAACAAAAAAATTGCTTTCTTACATTTAATATGTTCGGATGGTGCCAGTCACTATTCATGCAGAGTCAAAAATCTCTTTTGTTTCTGTGTAAAAGGGAGGTCCTTTCAAGTCGTGAATGTTTCAGAAGTTTCATTTATTTGGAAGTGACCTAGCTATTCAATACACTGTCGTCACTTAGTTTAGCACCAGGATAGAAACTCAGGTAACCAAAACACCTGGAGGAACGATTGTAAGTTCAGTTCAGTTCAGTTGCTCAGTCGAGTCTGACTCTTTGTGACCCCGTGGCCTGCAGGACGCCAGGCTTCCGTGTCCATCACCAACTCCAGGGGCTTGCTCAAACTCATGTCCATCGAGTCAGTGATGCCATCCAACCATCTTATCCTCTGTCATCCCCTTCTCCTCTGCCTTCAATCAAGACTATGAGAGGCAGATATTTTAGAGTATAATTATTGTTAAGAGTTTATCTAAAAGCTCATATCACATTTACATTTTTTACATTGGTTGTTGCTGTTTCCAGGTACTTTCTTGCTGACAAGCTTGTGACACATATAACAATAGAGCAATTTTTACCTCAAAAGAAACCTAGGCACTATGAACATGTTGTGCTTAATGTTGTTGACTCTTAGACATGTCTATAGTGGAGGAGCAAAACCAAAAATACTAGATATTTAATATTGACTAGTTCCCAGTTCACAGGACTCTGACATTCATTTAGGTCAATGTCTTCTTGTATTTCCAGCAGTTTGATTTGGAAGGGCTGCCTTGTCTTGAGACCATTGAAATCAGAACTCAGAACTTGAGCAATATTATCAAAAAACACAAGGCTCACACTGACACATACCTTAATCCAGACAGACAGACAAGACATCTTCCAGTTTTCCGCCTGAGATTTAAAATATTTCTTTGAGCCGTTTTCCTGGGGAGTGGGGGGGGGGGGAGTGGGGGTGGCAGCGAGGCAGGCTTGGGTAACAAGCTAATTGTTGGTCATTGCATATGCAAAGAACCAGCTTTCCGGGTTCCAAGGAAAAAAGTTTCCTTGGTACCCAATTTTGTTTGGATCTATAGACTCTCATGGCCCTCCTAGGTCAGGACATCTTTCCTTTCTGTAGTCCTCGTTTTATCCCTAAATCATAGACAGCTTGGATTGTCTCTGTGGGGTGTATGTATTGTCCTCATGTTTGACCTGGCGGCAGCAGCGAGGTCCTAGAGCCTCTCCTGGAACCGGGCGTGGGGACGGGGCTCACCGAGAGCCACTGGTGAAGGTGGGCAGCGCCCCTGGAGCGCGGCAGGGGCGGGGCGAACCCGGGCGGCGCAGGGCGGGTGTCGGCTCCTGGCGGGGGTAGGGGAGGGCTTCCCAGTTGTGCTCTCGGAGATGGCCACTGCAGCTGGAAACGCGCCGGGAGCGCAGCCAGGGTGGGGTAAACCTGGGCTGCACAGGTCGAGATTCCGCTCGCTGTGGGTGGGGGGTCGGTCCCTGTTGTGCTCCCGGGGGTCGCCAATATGGCTGGGAACCCGCCGGGAGCCCGGCAGGGCCGGGGCGAAACCTGGCGGCGCGGGGCGGGGTGGGGTTCCGTTCGCAGCGGGGGTCGGCTCCTGGCGGGTGTGGGGGAGGGCTTTCCAGATGTGCTGTTGGGGGTCGCCATTGCAGCTGGGAATGCCCATTTCGTGAACTCCTGGATCCCCAAGGATCGGCATCCATTGGCCACAGCGGAGGGGTGCGGAACACAGGTAAGGGAACGGGGACTGCGTGGAGCAGGGAACCATGTATTCCGCCCTGTGTTGGCACAGTCTCAGAGCTCCCCAACCTGGCGGTCGCAGAAAGGCCTCGTCTTTGGGGTCAAGGCCTTTACCACTCCACCCCTCTGCTGAAAAACCTCAGAGTCTGGGCGGTTTTCCCAAGCAGCCTAGTGTCCGCTGGAAATCCAAGGGACAGAACCCTGAATTTTGGCCGGCTGGCCCAGCCCTGCTTCTGGCACTTTGTAGGCCAGCGGGCCCCGGAGCACCTGCTAGGATGGGAAAGGGAAGGGTACGCGAATTGCACCCTGGTGGCCGCCGAGGCAGCAAAGAAGGGGGGAGGGCACCTTACTGCCCTTTAATGGCAGACAGAATCTGTGGATGTCCTGCTGCTTGGGCCTTTTCATGGGGACCTTGTGCAATAACAGTTTACCGGTGACCTTAGGGAACTTCCCAGTGTGCTTCTGACAGATGAGGGATGCTGTGGAGTTGGCGGGGCCTCTCAGGACTCCGCTGGGTTTGGCGCAATGGAAGAGGGCCTCATCTCCAGGGAAGGCAGGAACCTCAGGCTTCCTCTCCGTTTCGGACTCCGACCGCAGGGTCCCTGCAGAGTTGGGACAAGAGAGTCAGGAATCGTCTTGTCTGAGGAAGGGAACTCCGCTTGCCTCTCGAGGTGCTCAGGGGGTCTCAGGCCCCTTGTTGAGCTGTGTGTGGAACCTGCGGGTGTTTCCGGACGATGCACGACAGTGACAGTGCCCCTTCGTGTTGTGCCTTCACCCACTGGCTTGCCTTCGAAGAGGTGTCCGGGCCTCGGGTTCTTTTCAAGAGCGGACAGGGAAATCGGGGTCTTTCGGCATGTGGGACCACCCACGGGGCTAGTCTCAAATTTCCTAGTGAGGCCGGCTTCATCCTGAGGTGTGCCGGGAAGGCCGGGGATCCTTCCAGACAACGCAGGGGGATCGACTCTCCTGTCGCCATCAGGAGGGGAGAAGGGGCTCAGATGAAGTGGGGCGGGAACACTCGGTGTTACACTCGAGGGAAACCGGCGTGTGAGGGACTTTTGTTGGATGCATGAAAGGAGTCAGGTACCGTTTCACACTTCAGGACAGAACCTAGGACTTCCCTTGAGACGCCGTAGCGGGCAAGGGCCTCATCTTGCGAAGACGTTGGAACCATGTGGATTTTCTCGAGTTGCGGCGGGATTCTAGAGTTACAACGGGGATTTCAGGCTTCCTATTGTATTGGCCCCGAGAAGCCTAATCTTCCATTCGAGTTGCGAGGGAAAGCTGGGGGTTGCACTCGAGTCACTGCAGGGCCAAAGAGACCTCATCTATGTCTGTGTCCGGGACTTAACGTTCCTCTCAAGGGAAGACAGGGATCTCGGGGTGGCTTTCCAGACTCCCCCTGGGAGTCAGGCCTCGTCTCGAGGGCAAGCAAAGGATGCCGCTCTCCTCTCAAGTCGAGACGCAGATCTCTTGGAGTCCACTGAGTGGCCTCAAGGGAGTCAGGCCTCCTCTTCAGTTTGGAGAGAGGACTCGGGATTGCGCTCTGGGTAAGGCAGGAAAAGAAGGCCCTCACCTCGCGAGGACGGGGGCTTCTCAGGGGTTTCTTCGAGCTGCGGCGCCCATGGGGGTTTTCTCCCGAGGCACGACGAGGATCTCAGGGAGCCTCTCGTGCGGCGCCTGGAAAGTCAGGTCTCCATGTTTGTGGCGAGGGGGAGCACGTTATGGCTCTCGAGTCACGGGAGGGGACTAGGGCCTCGAGACGCGTTGAAGAAGCACTCTCGAAGTCTTTCTCGGGGGGCAGCGGGAAACCCTCGTTTCCCTCGCCTTCTGCCGGGGACATTAGGGAACTTCCCAGGGTGTCTCTGAGAGTTGAGGGATACTGTGGAGTTGGCGGGGCCTCTCGGGTCTCCGCTGGGTTTCGCGCAATGGAAGAGGGCCTCATCTCGAGGGGAGGCAGGAACCTCAGACTTCCTCTCTGTTTTGGACTCCAACATCAGGGTCCCTGCAGAGTTGGGACAGGAGAGTCAGGCTACTTCTTTTCTGAGGAATCGAACTCCGCTTGCCTCTCGAGTTGTTCATGGGGTTTCAGGCCCCTTGTCAAACTGTGTGTGGAATCTGCAGGTTTTTCCAGACGATGCACGGGGGTGTCAGTGACCCTTCGTTTTGTGTCTTCATCCACAGGGTTGCCTTCGAAGAGGTGTCCGGGCATCGGGTTCTTATCAAGAGCGGACCGGAAAATCAGGGTCGTTCGGCACGTGGCACCTCACACATGGTTAGTCAAGAATTTCCTCCTGAGACCGGCCTCATCCTGAGGTGCACCAGGAAGGCCGGGAACCCCTTCCAGAGAAAGCAGGGGAATCGACTCTGCTGTCACGATCAGGAGGGGAGAAGGGGCTCAGATGAAGTGGTGCCTGGACCCTCGGTGTTCCCCTCGAGGGAACCCAGCGTGTCGGGGAACTTTTGCGGTCGCATCAAGGGTGTCAAGTACCGTTTCGCACTTAAGGACGGAACATGGGACTTCCCTGGAGACGCCCGGAACTTCGGTGTTCCCCTGGAGTGAGACCGGTATGTTGGGGAACTTTGGGGTCGCATCAAGGGTGCCAAGTAGAATTTCGAACTTTAAGATGGAACGTGGGACTTCTGTTGAGACTCTAGCTGGCAAGGGCCTCATATTGCGATGAAGGGGGAACCACATGGTTTTTAAGACTTGAGGCTGAATTCTCGAATTACGATGGGAAATTCAGACTTCCTCTTGTGTTGACCGTGGGAAGACCAATCTTCCATTCAAATTGTGAGGGAGAGATGGAGGTTGCTCTCGAGTCACTGTAGGGCAAAATAGACCTCATCTAGGCTTGTGTCTAGGACATAATGTTCCACTCCAGGGGCGACAGGGATCTCGGGGTTGCATTCCAAACTCACCCGGGGAGTCAGGCCTCGTCTCCAGGGAAGCAAAGGACTCCGCTCTCCTCTCGAGTCGCACCGGGTATTTCTTGGACCCAACTGAGTGGCCTAAAGGGAGTCAATCCTCCTGTGAAGTTTGGAGAGAGGACCAGGGATTGCTCTCCAGGTCAGGCAGGAAAAGAAGGCCCCCATCTCTCCTTGACAGGGGCATCTTGTGGTTTTTCTCGAACTGCGGCGCCACTGTGGGTTTTCTCACGAGGTACGATGGGGTACTCAGGGAGCCTCTTGTGTGGTACTAGGGAAGTCAGTTTTCCTGCTTGTGGCGAGGGGAGCGCGTCCTTGCTCTGGAGTCATGGTAGGGGAATCGGGCATCAAGAGACGTTGAAAAAGGACTCTCCAAGTCTTTCTCGGGTTACTTCAGGAAACTCTGGGTTCCCTCGACTTGTGCCAGTGACCTCAGGTAGCTTCTCAGGGAGCCTCTGAGAATTCAGGGATACTGTGGTGTTGGGAGGGGCCTCTCGGGACACCACTGAGTTTGGTTCAATGGAAGAGGGCCTCTTCTCTAGTTGAGGCAGGAACCTCAGGGTTCCTCTCCATTTCTGACTCCGATCGCAGGGTCCCTGAAGAGTTGGGCCAGGAGAGTAAGGCCTCGTCTTGTGTGAAGGAATGCAACTTCACTTGCCTCTCGAGTTGTTCACGGGGTGACAGTCCACATTTGGAGCTGTGAGTGGAATCGGCGGGTTTTTCCAGACGATGCATGGGGATGTCAGTGTCCCTTCGTGTTGTGCCTTCATCCACAGGGTTGCCTTCGAAGAGATGTCCGGGCGTCAGGTTCTTATCTAGAGTGGACCGGGAATTCGGGATCTTTCAGCATGTGGCACCAACCATGAGGCTACTTTTCGAATTTCCTCATGAGACCGGCCTCATCCAGAGGTTCACGGGGAACGTCGGGAACCCTTGCAGAAAAAGCATGGGAATCGACCCTCCTGTCGCGATCAGGAGGGGTGAAGGGGCTCACAGGAAGTGGTTCCGTGAACTTTGGTGTTTCCCTCGAGTGAGACCGGTATGTCAGGGGACTTTGGGGGTCGCATCAAGGGTGCCAAGTACCGTTTTGTACTTCAGGATGGAACGTGGGACTTCTCTTGATACGCTGTAGCGGCCAAGGGCCTCATCTTGCGATGACAGGGGAGCCACGTGGTTTTTCTCGAGCTGCAGCGGGATTCTCGAGTTACGACGGGGAATTCAGGCTTCCTCTTGTGTTGGCCCAGGGAAGTCCAATCTTCCATTCGATTTGCAAGGGAGAGCTGGCGATTGCTCTCTAGTAACTGCAGTGCAAAATAGACCTCATCTAGTCTTGTGTCCAGGACCGAGTTTTCCTCTCCAGGTGCGACAGGAACTCGGGGTTGCATTCCAGACTCACACGGGGAGTCAGGCCTCGTCTCTAGGGGAAGCAAAGGACTCCGCTCTCCCTTCAAGTCCTGACAGGTATCTCTTGGAGACAACTGAGAGGCCTAAAGAGAGTCAAGCCTCCTGTGGAGTCTGGAGAGAGGACTCGGTTTTGCTCTCCATGCCAGGCAGGAAAGAAGTCCCTCTTCTCGTGATGACGGGGGCGTATCATGGGTTTTCTCGAGCTGCGGTGCCTGAATGGGGTTTCCAAAGACGTACGACGGGGAGCTCAGGGAGACTCTCTTCAGGCGTCAGGGAAGTCAGGTCTCCATGCGCATGGCGATAGGGAGCGGGTCTTTGCTCTCGAGTCATGGTAGGGGAATCGGGCCTCAAGACGCGCCGAAGGACTCTCAAGGTCTTTCTCGGGTCGCAGCAGGAAACCCTGGGTTCCCTCAACTTGTGCCGGTGACCTCAGGTAGATTCTCAAGGTGCCTCTGAGAATTCAGGGATACTGTGGAGTTGGGAGGGGCCTCTCGCGACTCATCTGGGTTTGGTGCAATGGAAGAGGGCCTCATCTCGAGTTGAGGCAGGAACCTCAGGTTTCCTCTCCATTTCTAACTCGGAGGGCAGGGTCCCTGCAGAGTTGGGACAGGAGAGTCAGGCCTCGTCTTGTGTGGAGGAAACGAACTCTGCTTGCCTATCGAGTTGTTCACGGGGTGACATTCCACTTGTCGAGCTGTGTTTGGAACCTGCGGGTTTTTCTGGACGATGCACGGGAGTTTTAGTAACCCTTCTGTTGTGCCTTCATCCACAGGGTTGCCTTCGAAGTGGTGTCCGGGCATCGGGTTCTTATATAGAGCGGACCACACAATCGGGGTCTTTCGGCATGTGGCACCACCCACGAGGCTACGTCTCGAATTTCCTCCTGAGAAAGGCCTCATCCTTAGGTGCGCCGGGATGGGCGGGAACTCCTTCCAGACAAAGCAGGGGAATTTACCCTCCTGTCGTGATCAGGAGGGGAGAAAGTGATCAGATGAAGTGATGCCGGGAACTTCGGTGTTCCCCTCGGTGAGAACGGTGTGTCGGGGAACTTTTGGGGTTACATCAAGGGTGAAAAGTAGCATTTCGCACTTCAAGACGGAACGTGGGACTTCACTTGAGACGCTGTAGCGGGCCAGGGCCTCATCTTGGGATGACGAGTGAACCACGTGGTTTTTCTCGCATTGCGGCGGAAGTCTCGAGTTTCGACGGGGAATTCAGATTTCCTCCTGTGTTGGCCCATGGAAGTCCAATCTTTCATTCGAGTTGCGAGGGTGAGCTGGGATCCCACTCGAGTCACTGCAGGGCAAAATAGACCATATCTAGGCTTGTGTCCAGGACCGAATATTCCTCTCCATGGGTGACAGGGATCTCGGGGTGGCATTCCAGACTCACCCGGGAAGTCCGGCCTTGTTTCTAGGGGAAGCAAAGTACTCCGCTTTCCTCTCGAGTCGCGACGGGTACCTATTGAGCGCACTGAGTAGCCTTAGTGAGTCAAGCCTCCCGTGGAGTTTGGAGAGACGACTCGGGATTGCCCTCCAGGCCATGCAGTTAATGATGGCCCTCATCTCACGATAACGGGGGCGTCTCGTGGGTTTTCTCGAGCTGCAGCGCCAGTGTGGGGTTTCTCACGAGGTACGACGGGGACCTCAGGGAGCCTCTCATGAGGTGCCAGGGAAGTTAAGTCTCCATGCGCATGGGTACTGGGAGTGCTTCATTGCTCTTGAGACATGGTAGGGGAATCGGGCCTCAAGACGCATCAAAGAAGGACTGTCCAATCTTTCTCGGATTGTGTCAGGAAACCCTGGGTTCCATCGACTTGTGCCGGAGATCTCAGGGAGCTTGTCAGGGTGCCTCTGAGAAGTCAGGGACACTGTGGGTTGGAGGGACCTCTCGGGACTCCAGTGGTTTTGGTGCTATGGAAGAGGGCCTCATCTTGAGTTGAGGCAGGAACCTCAGGGTTCCTCTCCATTTCTGATTCGGATTGCAGGGTCCCAGCAGATTTGGGACAGGAGAGTCAGGCCTCGTCCTGTGTGGAGGATGGAACTCAGCTTGCCTCTCGAGTTGTGCACGGGGTGACAGACCACGTGTCGAGCTGTGTGTGGAACCTGTAGGTTTTTCCAGACGATGCACGGGTGTGTCTGTGCCCCTTCGTGTTGTGCCTTCATCCACAGGGTTGCCTTCTAAGGGGTGTCCAGGCATCAGGTTCTTATCAAGAGCGGACCGGGCAATCGGAGTCTTTCGGCATGTGGCACCACCCACGAGGCTACGTCTCGAACTTCCTTGTGAGACCGGCATCATCCTGAGGTGCGCCGTTAAGGTCGGGAAACCCTTGCAGACAAAGCAGGGGAATCGACCCTCCTGTCGTGATCAGGAGGGGAGAAGGCGCTCAAAAGAAATGGTGCCGGGAACTTCGGTGTTCCCCTCAAGTGAGACCGGTATGTTGGGGAACTTTTGGGGTCGCATCAAGGGTGCCAAGTACTGTTTCGCACTTCAAGATGGAACGTGGGACTACTCTTGAGACGCTGTAGTGGGAAAGTGCCTCATATTGCGATGATGGGGCAACCACTTGGTTTTTCTCCAGTTACGGCGGGATTCTCGAGTTACGACGGGGATTTCAGGCTTCCTCTTGTGTTGGCCCAGGGAAGTCCAATCTTCAATTCGAGTTGCGAGGGAGAGCTGGGGATTGCGCACAAGTCACTGTAGGGAAAAAGAGACCTCATCTTGGCTTGTGTCCAGGATCTAATGTTCCTCTCCAGGGGCGACAGGGATCTCGGGGTTGCATTCCAGACTCACCCGGGGAGTCAGGCCTCGTCTCGAGGGGAAGCAAATGACTCCACTCTCCTCTCGAGTCGCGACGGATATCTCTTGGAGCCCACTGAGTGGCCTACAGGGAGCCAAGCTTCCTGTGGATTTTGGAGAGAGGACTCGGTATTGCTCTCCAGGCCATGCAGAAAAAGAAGGCCCTCATCTCGCGATGACAGGGGCATCTCGTGGGTTTTCTCGAGCTGAGGCACAAGTGTGGTGTTTCCCTCGTGGTAAGGCTGGGAGCTCAGGGAGCATCTTGTGCGGCGCCAGGGAAGTCAGGTCTCCATGCGCGTGGCGAGGGGGAGTGCGTTATTGCTCTCTTGTCATGATAGGGGATTTGGACCTCAAGACGCATTGAAGAAGGACTCTCAAGGTCTTTCTCAGGTTGTGGCAGGAAACCATGGGTTCCCTCGACTCATGCATGTTACGTCAGGGAGCTTCTCAGGTGCCTCTGTGAAATCAGGGATACTGTGGAGTTGGGAGTGACCTCTCGGAACTCCACTGGGTTTGGTGAAATGGAAAAAGGCATCATCTTTAGATAAAGCAGGAACATCAGGTTTCCTCTTCATTTCTGCTTTGGATCGCATGTTCCTGCAGAGTTGGGAGAGGAGAGTCAGGACTCATCTTGTGTGGAGGAATGGAAATCCGCTTGCATCTCGAGTTGTTCACGGGGTGACAGGCCTCTTGTAGAGCTGTAGGTTCCACATACATTTTTCCAGACGAGGCACAGGGGTGTCAGTGCCCCTTTTGTTGTACCTTCATCCACAGGGTTGTCTTCAAAGAGGTTTCTGGTCATCGGGTTCTTCTCAAGAGTGTACTGGGAAATCGGGGTCTTTCGGCATGTGGCACCCCCCATGAGGCCACGTCTCGAAATTTCGCATGAGTCCGGCTTCATCCTGAGGTGCGCCTTGAATGTCGGGAACTCCTTTAAGTCAAAGCAGGGGAATCGACCCTCTTGTCGCTATCAGGAGGGGAGAAGGGGCTCAAAAGAAGTGGTGCTGGGAACCTCGGTGTTCCCCTCAAATGAAACCGGTGTGTCGGGGAACATTTGGGGTCGCATTAAGGGTGCCAAGTAACGTTTCGCACTTCAACACGGAACGTGGGACTTCTCTTGAGACGCTGTAGTGAGCACGGGCCCCATCTTGTGATGACGGGGGAACCACGTGGTTTTTCTCGAGTTGCGGCAGGGAATTCAGGCTTCCTCTTGTGTTGGCCCAGGGAAGTCCAAATTTCCATACGAGTTGAGAGCTAGAGCTGGGGGTTGGCTCGAGTTATTGCAGGGCAAAAGAGACCTCATCTAGGCTTGTGTCTAGGACCTAATGTTCCTTTCAAGGGGCAACAGGGATCTCGGAGTTGCATTCCAGATCCTCCCGAGGAGTCAGGCCTCTTCAAGAGGGTAATAAATGGACTCCCCTCTCCTCTTGAGTCACGACGGGTATCTCTTAGAGCCCATTGTGTGGCCTAAAGGGAGTCAAGCCTCCTGTCGAGATTGGAGAGAGGACTCGGGATTGCTCTCCAGGCCATGCAGGAAAAGAAGGCCCTCATATCGTGATGACGGGGGCGTCTTGTGCATTTTCTCGAGGTGAGGTGCCAGGATGGGGTTTCTCACAAGATACGATGGGGAGCTCAGGGAGTCTCTCGTGTGGTGACAGGAAAGTCAGGTCTCCATGCACGTGTGGAGGGGGAGCGCGTCATTGCTCTCGAGTCATGGTAGGGGAATCGGGCCTCAAGAGGCATTGAAGAACGACTCTCAAGGTCTTTCTCCGGTTGCGGCAGGAAACCCTGGTTTTTCTCGACTTGTGCTGGTGACCTCAGGGAGCTTAACATGGTGCCTCTGAGAAGTCAGGGATTCTGTGGAGTTGGGAGGGGCCACTCGGGACACCACTGGGTGTGGTATAATGCAAGAGGGCCTCATCTCGTGTTGAGGAAGGAACCTCAGGGTTCCTCTCCATTTCAGACTCCGATCTCAGGATTCCTGCAGAGTTGGGACAGGAGAGTCAGGCCTCGTATTCTGTGGAGAAATGAAACTTAGCTTGCCTCTCGAGTTGTTCACGAGGTAACAGGTCACTTGTCGAGCTGTATGTGGAACCTGCAGAATTTTCCAAAAGATGCACGGGTGTGCAGGGCCCCTCCTTGTTGTGCCTTCATCCAACGGGATGCATTCGAAGAAGTGTACGGGCATCGGGTTCTTATTAATAGCGGACCAGGAAATGGGGTCTTTCCGTATGTGGCACCACCCACGAGGCTACATCTCCAATTTCCTCGTGAGACCGGCCTCATCCTGAGGTACGCTGGGAAGATCGGTAACGCCTTCCAGACAAAGCAGGAGAATCGACACTCCTGTTGCAATCAGGAGGGGAGAAGGGGCTCAAATGATGTGGTGTGGGGAACATGGGTGTTCCCCTCGAGTGAGGCATGTATGTTGGGGAACTTTGGGGGTGCCATCATGGGTGCCAAGTACTGTTTTGCACTTCAGTGGGAACGTGGACATCTTTTGAGACGCTGTGGAGGGCAAGGGGCTCATGCTGCGAAGACGATGGAACCACGTGGTTTTTCTCGAGTTGCGGCGGGATTCTCGAGTTATCATGGGGATTTCAGGCTTCCTCTTGTGTTGGCCCTGGGAAGCCCAAATTTCCCTTCGAGTTGTGAGCGAAAGCTGGGGGTTGTGCTCGAGTCACTGCAGGGCCAAAGAGACCTCATCTAGGCGTGTGTCCAGGACCTAATAGTCCTCTCATGGGAAGACAAGGATCTCGGGGTCGCACGCCAGACTCCCCCGGGGAGTCAGGCCTCGCCTCGAGGGGAAGCAAAGGACTGCGCTCTCCTCTCGAGCCACGACGCGGATCTCTTGGAGCCCACTGAGTGGCCTCAAGGGAGTCAAGCCTCCTCTTCAGTTTGGAGAGAGGACTCGGGATTGCTCTCCAGGCCAGGCAGGAAAAGAAGGCCCTCACCTCGAGAGGACGGGGGCGTCTCAGGGGTTTCCTCGAGCTGCGGCGCCCGTGGGGGTTTTCTCACAAGGCACGACGAGGATCTCAGGAGACTCTCGTGCGGCGCTAGGGAAGCCAGGTCTCCATGGGGGAGGCGAGGGGGAGCGCGTCTTTACTTTCTAGTCCAGGGAGGGGACTAGGGCCTCAAGACACGTTGAAGAAGGAATCTCGAGGTGTTTCTCGGGTGGCGGCGGGAAACCCACGTTTCCCACGACTTCTGCCGGAGACCTGAGGGAACTTCCCAGGGAGCCTCTGAGAGGTGAGGGATGCTGTGGAGTTGGCGGGGCCTCTCGGGACTAAGCTGGGTTTGGGGCACTGGAAGAGGGCCTCACCTCGAGGGGAGGCAGGAACTTCAGGCTTCCTCTCCGTTTCGGACTCCGACCGCAGGGTCCCTGCAGAGTTGGGACAGGAGAGTCAGGGTTCGTCTTGTCTGAGGAAGGGAACCCCGCTGGCCTCTCGAGTTGCTCAGGGGGTCTCAGGCCCCTCATCGAGCTGTGTGTGGAACCCGCGGGTCTTTGCGGACGATGCACGGGAGTGGCAGTGCCCCTTCGTGTTGTGCCTTCACCCACAGGGTTGCCTTCGAAGAGGGGTCCGGGCCTCGGGTCCTTCTCAAGAGCGGACCGGGGAATCGGTGGCGTTCGGCATGTGGCACCACCCACGTGGCTCATCTCGAATTTCCTCGTGAGACCGGCCTCATCCTGAGGTGCGCCGGGAAGGCCGGGAACCCCTTCCAGACCACGCAGGGGAATCGCCTCTCCTGTCGCGATCAGGAGGGGAGAAGGGGCTCAGAGGAAGCGGTGCCGGGACCCTCGGTGTTCCCCTCGGGGGACCCCGGCGTGTCGGGGGACTTTTGGGGGTCGCAGGAAGGCTGTCAGGGACCGTTTCGCCCTTCAGGGCGGAACAGGGGACTTCCCTTGAGACGCCGTGGCGGGCAAGGGCCTCATCTTGCCAAGAGGTGGGAACCACGTGGTTTTTCTCGAGTTGCGGCGGCATTCTCGAGTTACGACGGGGATCTCAGCCTTCCCCTTGGGTTGGCCCTGGGAAGCCCAATCTTCCCCTCGGGTTGCGAGGCAAAGTTGGGGGTTGCGCTCGAGTCACTGCAGGGCCGAAGAGACCTCACCTAGGCGTGTGTCCGGGACCTAATATTCCTCTCCAGGGAAGGCAGGGACCTCGGGGTTGCATTCCAGGCTCCCCCGGGGAGTCAGGCCTCGTCTCGAGGGGAAGCCAAGGACTCCGCTCTCCTCTCGAGTCGCGACGCGGGTCTCTTGGAGCCCCCTGAGCGGCCTCAAGGGAGTCCAGCCTCCTCTTCCGTTTGGAGAGAGGACCCGGGATTGCTCTCCAGGCCATGCAGGAAAAGAAGGCCCTCAGCTCGCGAGGACGGGGGCGTCTCAGGGGTTTCCTCGAGCTGCGGCGCCCGTGGGGGTTTTCTCCCGAGGCACGACGAGGATCTCAGGGAGCCTCTCGTGCGGCGCCAGGGAAGTCAGGTCTCCATGCGCGTGGCGAGGGGGAGCGCGTCCTGGTTCTCGAGTCACGGGAGGGGACTAGGGCCTCGAGACTCGTTGAAGAAGGACTCTCGAGGTCTTTCTCGGGGGGCGGCGGGAAACCCTCGTTTCCCTCGCCTTCTGCCGGGGACCTTAAGGAACTTGCCAGGGTGCCTCTGAGAGGCGAGGGATCCTGTGGAGGTGGCGGGGCCCCTCGGGACTCCGCTGGGTCTGGCGCAACGGAAGAGGGCCTCACCTCGAGGGGAGGCAGGAAACTCAGGCTTCCTCTCCGTTTTGGACTCCGACCGCAGGGTCCCTGCATAGTTGGGACAGGAGAGTCAGGCCTCGTCTTGTCTGAGGAAGAGAACCCCGCTGGCATCTCGAGTTGCTCAGGGGGTCTCAGGCCCCTCGTCGAGCTGTGTGTGGAACCCGCGGGTCTTTGCGGACGATGCACGGGGGTGGCAGTGCCCCTTCGTGTTGTGCCTTCACCCACAGGGTTGCCTTCGAAGAGGGGTCCGGGCCTCGGGTCCTTCTCAAGAGCGGACCGGGGACTCGGGGGCGTTCGGCATGTGGCCCCACCCACGTGGCTCATCTCGAATTTCCTCGTGAGACCGGCCTCATCCTGAGGTGCGCCTGGAAGGCCGGGAACCCCTTCCAGAAAACGCAGGGGAATCGCCTCTCCTGTCGCGATCAGGAGGGGAGAAGGGGCTCAGAGGAAGCGGTGCCGGGACCCTCGGTGTTCCCCTCGGGGGACCCCAGCGTGTCGGGGGACTTTTGGGGGTCGCAGGAAGGCTGTCAGGGACCGTTTCGCCCTTCAGGGCGGAACAGGGGACTTCCCTTGAGACGCCGTCACGGGCAAGGGCCTCATCTTGCCAAGAGGTGGGAACCACGTGGTTTTTCTCGACTTGCGGCGGGATTCTCGAGTTACGACGGGGATCTCAGGCTTCCCCTTGGGTTGGCCCTTGGAAGCCCAATCTTCCCCTCGGGTTGCGAGGGAAAGCTGGGGGTTGCGCTCGGGTCACTGCAGGGCCAAAAAGACGTCACTAGGCGTGTGTCCGGGACCTAATATTCCTCTCCAGGGAAGGCAGGGATCTCGGGGTTGCCTTCCAGGCTCCCCCGGGGAGTCAGGCCTCGTCTAGAGGGGAAGCCAAGGACTCCGCTCTCCTCTCGAGTCGCTACGCGGATCTCTTGGAGCCCCTTGAGCGGCTTCAAGGGAGTCCAGCCTCCTCTTCAGTTTGGAGAGAGGACTCGTGATTGGTCTCCAGGCCATGCAGGAAAATAAGGCCCTCATCTCGCGATGACCAGGGTGTCTCATGTGTTTCCTCGAGCTGCCGCGCCAGTGTGAGTTTCCTCACGAGGTACGATGAGGAACTCATGGAGCCTCTCGTGCAGTGCCAGGTTAGTCAGGTCTCCATGCGCGTGGCGAGGGGGAGCGTGTCATGGCTCTCGAGTCATGGTAGGGGAATCGCGACTCAACACATTTTGAAGCACTCTCGAGGTCTTTCTCGAGTCACGGCAGAAAACCCAGCGTTCCCTCGACTTGTGCCTGTGACCTCAGGGAGCTTCTCATTTTGCCTCTGAGAACTCAGGGATACTGTGGAGTTGGTAGGGGCCTCTCGGGACTCCACTGGTTGTGGTGCAATGGAAGAGGGCTTCATCTCGAGTGGACGCAGGAACCTCAGGCTTCCTCTCCGTTTCTGACTCGGATCCCATGGTCCCTGCAGAGTAGGGACAAGAGAGTCACACCTAGTCTTCTGTTGAGGAATGGACCTTCGTTTGCCTTTCGAGTTGTTTACAGGGTGACAGTCCACTTGTCGAAATGTCTGTGGGACCTGCGGGTTTTTCTGGACGATGCACGCGGGTGTCAGTGCCCCTTCGTGTTGTGCCTTCATCCACAGGTTTTCCTTCAAAGAGGTGTGCTGGCATCGTGTTCTTTTCAAGAGTGGACCGTGAAATTGGGGTCTTTCGACATGTGGCACCACCCACGAGGCTACGTCTCGAACTTCCTCATGAGACAGGCCTCATCCTGAGGTGCGCCCGGAAGGTCGGGAACCCCTTGCAGACAGAGAAGGGGAGTCGACCCTCCTGTCGCAATCAGGAGAGGAGAAGGGGCTCAGATGAAGTGGTGCCGGGAACCTCGGTGTTCCCCTTGAGTGAGTCTGGTATGTCGCGGAACTTTTGGGGTCGCATCAAGGGTGCCAAGTACCGTTTCGCACTTCAGGATGGAACGTGGGACTTCTCTTGAGATGCTGTAGCGGACAAAGGGCCTCATCTTGCGATGACGAGGGAAGCACGTGGTTTTTCTCGAGTTGCGGCGGCATTCTCGAGTTACGACGGGGATCTCAGCCTTCCCCTTGGGTTGGCCCTGGGAAACCCCATCTTCCCCTCGGGTTGCGAGGCAAAGCTGGGGGTTGCGCTCGAGTCACTGCAGGGCCGAAGAGACCTCACCTAGGCGTGTGTCCGGGACCTAATATTCCTCTCCAGGGAAGGCAGGGACCTCGGGGTTGCATTCCAGGCTCCCCCGGGGAGTCAGGCCTCGTCTCGAGGGGAAGCCAAGGACTCCGCTCTCCTCTCGAGTCACGACGCGGGTCTCTTGGAGCCCCCTGAGCGGCCTCAAGGGAGTCCAGCCTCCTCTTCCGTTTGGATAGAGGACCCGGGATTGCACTCCAGGCCATGCAGGAAAAGAAGGCCCTCAGCTCGCGAGGACGGGGGCGTCTCAGGGGTTTCCTCGAGCTGCGGCGCCCGTGGGGGTTTTCTCCCGAGGCACGACGAGGATCTCAGGGAGCCTCTCGTGCGGCGCCAGGGAAGTCAGGTCTCCATGCGCGTGGCGAGGGGGAGCGCGTCCTGGCTCTCGAGTCACGGGAGGGGACTAGGGCCTCGAGACGCGTTGAAGAAGGACTCTCGAGGTCTTTCTCGGGGGGCGGCGGGAAACCCTCGTTTCCCTCGGCTTCTGCCGGGGACCTTAGGGAACTTCCCAGGGTGCCTCTGAGAGGCGAGGGATCCTGTGGAGGTGGCGGGGCCCCTCGGGACTCCACTGGGTCTGGCGCAACGGAAGAGGGCCTCACCTCGAGGGGAGGCAGGAACCTCAGGCTTCCTCTCCGTTTCGGACTCCGACCGCAGGGTCCCTGCAGAGTTGGGACAGGAGAGTCAGGCCTCGTCTTGTCTGAGGAAGGGAACCCCGCTGGCCTCTCGAGTTGCTCAGGGGGTCTCAGGCCCCTCGTCGAGCTGTGTGTGGAAACCGCGGGTCTTTGCGGACGATGCACGGGGGTGGCAGTGCCCCTTCGTGTTGTGCCTTCACCCACAGGGTTGCCTTCGAAGAGGGGTCCGGGCCTCGGGTCCTTCTCAAGAGCGGACCGGGGAATCGGGGGCGTTTGGCATGTGGCCCCACCCACGTGGCTCGTCTCGAATTTCCTCGTGAGACCGGCCTCATCCTGAGGTGCGCCGGGAAGGCCGGGAACCCCTTCCAGACCACGCAGGGGAATCGCCTCTCCTGTCGCGATCAGGAGGGGAGAAGGGGCTCAGAGGAAGCGGTGCCGGGACCCTCGGTTTTCCCCTCGAGGGACCCCGGCGTGTCGGGGGACTTTTGGGGGTCGCAGGAAGGCTGTCAGGGACCGTTTCGCCCTTCAGGGCGGAACAGGGGACTTCCCGTGAGACGCCGTCGTGGGGAAGGTCCTCATCTTGCCAAGAGGTGGGAACCACGTGGTTTTTCTCGAGTTGCGGCGGGATTCTCGAGTTACGACGGGGATCTCAGGCTTCCCCTTGGGTTGGCCCTTGGAAGCCCAATCTTCCCCTCGGGTTGCGAGGGAGAGCTGGGGGTTGCGCTCGAGTCACTGCAGGGCAAAGGAGACCTCATCTAGGCTTGTGTCCAGGACCTAATGTTCCTCTCCAAGGGCCACAGGGATCTCAGGTTTGCATTCCAGACTCACCCAGGGAGTCAGGCCTCGTGTCGAAGGGAAGCAAAGGACTCCGCTCTCCTTTCGAGTTGCGACGGGCACCTCTTGGAATCCACTTTGTGGCCTAAAAGGAGTTAAGCCTCCTGTGAAGTTTGGAGAGTGGACTTGGGACTGCTCTCCAGGCCATGCAGGAAAACATGGCCCTCATCTCGCGATGACGGAGGGATCTTGTGGGTTTTCTCGAGCTGCGGCGCCAGTGTGGGGTTTCACACGAGGTACGACAGGGAGCTCAGGGAGCCTCTCGTGTGGCGCCAGGGAAGTCAGGTCTCCATGTGCATGGCGAGGGGGAGCGCGTTATTGCTCTCGAGCCATGATAGGGGAATCTGACCTCAAGACGCATTGAAGAAGGACTCTCGAGGTCTTTCTTTGGTTGTGGCAGGAAACCCTTATTTCCCTCGACTTTTGCCGGTGGCCTCAAGGAGCTTCTCAGAATGCCTAGGAGAAGTCAGGGGTACTGTGGAGATGGGAGGGGCCTCTCGGGACTCCACTGGGTTTGTTTTAATGGAAGAGGGCCTCATCTCGGGTTGAGGCAGGAACCTCAGGTTTCCTCTCCATTTCTGACTCAGATCGAAGCGTGCCTGCAGAGTTGGGATTGGATACTCAGGCCTCGTCTTGTCTGAGGAAGGGAACTCCGCTTTCCTCTCTCATTGTTTAAGGGGTGACAGGCCAGTTGTGGAGCTGTATGTGGATCCTGTGGGATTTTCCGGATGATGAACAGGGTTGCCAGTGCCCCCTCGTGTAGTGCCTTCATCCACAGGGTTGCCTTAGAAGAGGTGTCCGGGCATCGGGTTCTTATCAAGAGCAAGACCGAGAAATCGGGGTCTTTCAGCACGTGGCACCAACATGAGGCTACGTCTCGAATTTCTTCGTGAGACTGGCCTCATCCTGAGGTGCGCCATGGAGGTTGGGAACCCCTTCTAGACAAAGCAGAGGAATCGACCTTCCTTCCGTGATCAGGAGGGGAGAAGGGGCTCAAATGAAGTGGTGCCAGGAACTTCGGTGTTCCCTTGGAGTGAGACCGGTATATTGGGGAACTTTTGGGGACGCATCAAGGGTGCCAAGTAGCATTTCGAACTTTATGACGAAACATGGGACTTCTCTTGAGACTCTGTAGCGGGCAAAGGCCTCATATTGCGATGAATGGGGAACCACGTGGTTTTTAAGAGTTGCGGCGGGATTCTCGAGTTACAACGGGAAATTCAGACTTCCTCTTGTGTTGGCCCAGTGAAGACCAATCTTCCATTCGAATTGCGAGGGAGAGATGGGTGTTGCTCTCGAGTCACTGTAGGGCAAAATAGACCTCATCTAGGCTTTTGTCCAGGACATAATGTTCCTCTCCAGGGGCAACAGGGATCTCGGGGTTGCATTCCAGACTCACCCGGGGTAAGGCCTCGTCTCAAGGGGAAACAAAGTACTCTGCTCTCCTCTCAAGTCGCGACAGGTATCTCTTGGAGCCCATTGAGTGACCTAAAGGGAGTAAAGCCTCCTGTGAAGTTTGGAGAAAGGACCAGGGATTGCTCTCCAGGTCAGGCAGGAAAAGAAGTCCCCAATCTCGCGATGACGGTGGCGTCTCGTGGGTTTTCCCGAGCTGCGGCGCCAGTGTGGGGTTTCTCACGAGGTATGACGGGGAGCTCAGGGAGCCTCTCATGTGGCGCCAGGGAAGTCAGGTGTCCATGCGCATGGCGAGGGGGAGCGTGTCATTGCTCTCGAGTCATGGTAGGGGAATCCGGCCTCAAGACGCGTTGAAGACGGACTCTTGAGGTCTTTCTCGGGTTGCGGCAGGATACCCTGTGTTCCCTCGACTTGTGCCGGTGACCTCAGGGAGTTGCTCAGGGTGCCTCTGAGAAGACACTGATACTGTGGTGTTGGGAGGGGCCTCTCGGGACTCCACTGCGTTTGGTGCAATGGAAGATTGCCGGGAGCCAGCGAGAGACATTCCACTCGTGACAAATGTCAAGAGGAAAGAGTCTCGGCATACGCAAAGGCGGGATCGAGCCTCCGGGAGTTCCCCCGTATATTCTTCAGCATCTACCCCCAAAAACCAAAGTCTGCCTTCTTTATTGCTTTGTTCTCTCACCTCTGACATTACTGGGGATGTCTTCCACCACCATCTCACTCTCTCTGTCAAAGAGCTAACTTACAGCTCCAACTAATAATGTTCCTGGGCAATTAGTAGTGTTTAAATCCAAACCCCTCAGATGGTTTTCTAACTCGCCTGACAAGTTTACCCGGTCTCCTACAGCTATGCATACGATTGTGTACAGTCTCCCAGCCTCGAGACGCACGGGAAGTTTAAGATATTCAAATAGCTTAGAGCCTCTCAGAGAGTTAGAAACTGTCAGAATAAAACTAGTAAAAGATTTCATTGATGAACCAATGCTTTTTGCCAAGTTTCCGCATCCTCTGAATTGTATCCTTGAATGTGTGTTAATTAATATAGTTGGTATGTAGAAAAAATAAGTAGTGGCCTTGATGTTGGTAACTTTAGACCCTTAAGGTAATAAATTCTTTCCTTTGTTGTAAACCCATTACACATCCTCCCTATAGGAATGCAATTTTATCTTCGAAAGATGGCGCCAAACCTTAAACAATTACTCTTAGAGAAAATAACTCTTATGGTTGATAAGTCTTTGTCAAGAGTCATAAAATGTTAATAGGTCTTCTGGCCAGAAGATGATGTAAATCATCTAAACCATTTTTATACGATAAATCTGCAGAAAAGAAACCCTGGTTTTTGATAAGGATTAAAGACTGCTGACTTTGCATCCCCTATTATCCTCTATGTGTAACTTAGGGTATTAAAACCTGTGTTGAAAATAAAGCTACGGGCCTTGCTCGCCAACGCTTGGTCTCCCCATGTCATTATTCCCCTCAATTTTCAGATGAGTGTCCATCTGGAGCGCGGATATCCTCTGCGACCATTTATTTGCCTGGGCTTCGAAGACCCACTCGATAAGGTGTCTAAGGTGGGGCACCTTCCTCTATTCTAGAGGGCACTTGCAGCCTCCGTGGTCAGAGCTAACCTGGTGTCACGGGTTATATTGATTTTCCGCGTAAACCAAGCTACTCAGCTGCTTTTCTCCACTGAATTTTCCTACTGAGCTATCCTCATTCTATTACTCTTTATATCTTTGATGAATAAATAAATAAATACATAGGTCGCCTACTCCATCTTCCCTTCGAATACCCTGGATCAGCTGGGGCTGGACCTCTGCAGGTGGCGCCCGAGACAGGCATTTCGAAGGTAAATCCCCAACCCCATTCCCCCAGTGTTCAGTTTTCGGGACAGATAGGATCCCACTTAGGGGGCTGCAGATCCCCCTGTAGAATAGACAGGGCGAGAGGAGTGGGAAGTGTTGAAGAGTTAGAGAGAAAAAACGGTTTCTAAAATGGCTGACAAAAAAGGCCTAATCTTTAGATAGCTAAAAGCAAAATCTTTTACTATCCTTAAGTTTCTGACATGGGCAACACTGAATCAAATGAAAGACAGCTCTTTATAGGAGTAATTTTACAGTTATTAAGTAAAAGAAGAATCAAGGTTAAAACATCTTCCATTCAATCATTTTTTACATTTGTACAAGACCACTGCCCTTGGTTTCTACAACAAGGCACTGTTAACCTAGGTATCTTGAAAAAACTAGGAAGACAGCTAAGAGCTTATTGTGCTCAGCAAGGTTTGGAAAAAATCCCTACTTACACCTTTCCTCTGTGGAATATGACTAGAGATGTTTTAGATCCAGCTCATGAATTTGAAAAGGTACCTGTTAAAGAGGAAAGTAAAGTTGGAAAACTACCTGTTAAACAAAAAAGCAAATCTGAAAAGGTACCTGTTATAAAGAAAAGTGAAAATGAAGAGGCTATACCTAGCTATCGACAGCTAAATGAATGGCTAGCCGCTATGACTGCCAATGAGCATGTAAAAGATAGGGATGAAAAGAAAGATCAGCTCTCCCCTCAATTTGAAAAAGGTTTAGAGGAAACAGCAGCTCGATGCCATTCTGATGAGGATTGGTTTTTTTTTAGCTAAAGATGCTCCTAAAAGTTTAAGAAAACATCCCTAATCAGACCATCCGCTCCTAGGAGGTTGAGGGAAACATCCCCGATCAGACAGTTCGTAAGATTTAGTTACCAAACAGTTAAAGGATCTCCGGAACAGAAGAGGAAAACTTCGGGACGCTCCCATCCCCCTATGCCTCCTCCTCCATGTCAGGGTAAAGGGCCACCGCTAGGAGTTTCCCGGAGAAGGATTTTCTCTAGTCCCAAGGATGAACTTGATCCTCACCTTGAGGCTTCTTTTCTAGTCCCCTCTGCAGTTTAGCCAGGGTAAAGAGGTTACAAAATAAATAAAAATATTCTCTAAAATTAAAAAAAAATTAAAAATGGATTTCTCTGCATCAAAGAATAGACAAATATTTATTGACTGTTGAATATGATTAGAAATGTCCTGGACCTCCGTCACGAGGCTGTTAAATAGCCTATGGGGGAGGCTATAGAGGTGGATGGTGATGAGTCTCCATTTACTGCACAGATCATATTTTCTGCCATTGAAAAAAAAAAAAAAAGGAGGGAGAAAGTGGTCTACCTCCCGAGGAAGGAGAGGGCTTACAGGACGCTGCGGCCGAGAGCCTGGCGAGCTCCCTCCCCCTCTGTGCAAACCTTTAAAAAACTTATCCACCACTTTCTGATTTAAGGCGACCGCCACCGCCTTCGATTGTGCCTCCCAGGACCCAGGAGTTCCCCACTTTGCCCCCAAAGCCTCCCAAAGTGTTGCCTAAGACTGAGGAAGATAAAAAGTTTTTTAAACAAAGGAGCTTTTAGTACACAATATTCAGAGCGTGCTCCTTGGAGAAAACTCCCTCAGGGGGGTCTCACCCAGGCTAGGAGAAAAGCGAAAAAGCAAGGAGATTTAATAACAATATTAACCCCTGATGTGCCACTTACTCCAATTCCAACCGGAGTGGCTGGCCCCCTATCTGAGGACATTGTAAGATTTGTCCTGCGGCGTAGCTCGCTTTCTTTAAAAAAAAAAAATTAAACAAAAAAAAAGAAAGAAAAGAAATTTCGCTGGTGCATGGTGTAGTAGATTCTGATGATATTGAGAAATTAAAGTCTTGATCTCACTGCCTATCAAAACTGTACAAATTAATAAAGGTCAAAGAGTAACACAGCTTTTACTTTTACCTTACTATCAGACAAGGAAAAACTTGACTTCTCAAGCTAAGAGCCACAAAACATTTGGATCTAGTGATCTAGCCTTTTGGGTGCAGGAAATTACAGTTCCAAGGCCTTTAAAAGATCTTTTAATTCAAGAGAATAAAACGCCAGGGCTATTAGACACAGGAACAGACGTCTCTTAACATTGCTGGGAAAGACTGGCCCAGCTCCTGGCCAACACATAATACTGAAAATGAGTTGGTGGGATTAGAGAAAGTGGTATGTGGGGTGGAGATGCTGTACAGGTGGTACATTTAACAATACTTTATATATTGTTATAAATACATAATATAAATGTATTTGCCTAATTACAGTTTGCCTAATTAGGTATGGGTATAAATAAAATATAATAAAGGTATACCTAATTTTATTTATAGATCTATACTTAATTAATTTGTATATAAATTAATATGTATACTATATACACACACATATATATATACTGTATAATTAAATATATATGGCAGTAATATAATGTGTGTGTGGCTGATATTAATTGGTATGGATTGATGTGCTGTGATGATAAATGTTCTATATACTGTATAATTATAAATGTGTGACATGTATTATTACAGTATATTGGTTTGTGTTGGTTGGTATTAGCTGTGTATGTGTTGTATTGTTGTAATATATATTAATTAATATATTAATTATAAAGATTAATTCAAGTATATTGATTTATATATATTATATGTCAATAACTTTATACTTGTTGCCATATATAAATACATATATAAATGCATTTTGCATTTAGGTCTATCTGTATACCTGTATACCAAAATGAGATAAGGAGGTAATACATTTATTACTTAAATTTATACAGAGACCTAAACTAAACATTAGACCTAAATTAACATATCCATAGGGAAACAGCTAGACAAATAGTGAAGTTATGTTCCAATTGTAATTAATCACTTAAACGTAAACACACAGGGGCAGACTACAATGATGAGACACTAGATGCCTGAATTACAGGCTACGACTCGGCCCCTGGTCAAGTAAAAAGGCCTCCTTACGGGAGAGTGAAAAAGGCCAGATGTGTTGCTAACTTGTGGGAGAGGGTATGCTTGTATATTTCTACAGAATGCAGATTCTCCGGTTTGGATCTCAGACAAATTCGTCATGTCACATTCCCCAAAGACCAGGTTCGCGGCACGCGCACTCGCTCGCTCCCCCTCCCCCAGCCAGCTCTCGCTTCCGCGCCACCAGCAGCGTCTCGCACCCACCTCTCTGCACCCCGTGACCTAGAGCAAAGAAGTCTGTGCAGCGAGTGAGGGCCAGAGAGGAAAGCACGCCCGCGGAGTGCCGTCCAGACCAGCGTGGCCCCACCGGCGAGAGGGGACCGCCCTGAGCCCAAGCGGTGGCGGCTAGCCTTAAACCACGAACCCTGCCCCTCCGCCCACCATAGGCGCCTTGGCCCACAGCCTGCCGCTCGCGTTCTGCCTCCTGATGCTGGGGACACTGCTCCCCCGGGCTGACGCCTACAGCTGCTCCCTGGTTCATCTTGTTTAAACCCTCAATATAATGTTTGCTCCTTTGTAATGCTACAACATCCACCTTATCTTATGATGTAACCACTTATTGAATTATGGTCTTGCTGTATTACAACAACTACAGGATTTAATGCAAACACGACGGTTTGTGGGCTTACTTATCTTGGGAACAGCAGCTTTGATAAGTGCAATCACTTCTGTTACTGTGGCAGCAATATCATTGACTCAACAAATACATACTGCTCAATATGTTGATTCTATGTCCAAAAATGTTTCTTTAACATTGGCAACACAGGAAGCTATAGAGAGAAAATTAGAAATGAGGGTAGACGCCCTAGAGGAAGCAGTAATACATATTGGGACTGAATTGCAGGCTTTAAAGGTGAAAATGGCATTGTCTTGTCATGCTGGCTATCGGTGGATATGTGGAACACCCCTGAAAGTAAATGAGACAGATTTTGAATGGGAAAAGATTAAAAACCATATTTCTGGTATCTGGAACAGCTCTGACATTGGTTGAGATGTAGGGAAACTTCACTATCAAATAGCAACCATGGAGCACTCCCGATTAGATTTTACTGCTGCTGGAACAGCAAATGATTTCTTCCATACTTTCCCTAACTACATCTCAGGAAAGAATATTCTGTCTAATGTCTTTAGCTATGCTGCGGTGGCTGCTTTAATTCTGCTTCTCATAATCATTCTTCCTTGTATTGTCAGGATTCTTCGGCAGAGTATTCAGAGGCTCGCGACTGAGCTACATCTGGCTGTTTTAAGAAATAAAAAACGGGGAGATGCCGGGAGCCGGCGAGAGACATTCCACTCGTGACAAAGGTCATGAGGAAGGAGGCTGGGCATACACAAAGGCGGGATCGAGCCTCGGGAGTCCTCCCGGATATTCTTGAGCATCTACCCCCCAAAACCAGAGTCTGCCTACTTTATTGCTTTGTGCTCTCACCTCTGACTTTACTGGGGGCTGTCCCCCACCACCATCTCACTCTCTCTGTCAAAGAGCTAACTTACAGCTCCAATTAATAAAGTTCCTGGGCAATTAGGAGTGTTTAAATCCAAACACGTCAGATGGCTCTCTAACTCGCCTGACAAGTTTACCCGGTCTCCTACAGCAATGCATACAATTGTTTACAGTCTCCGAGCCTCGAGAGGCACGGGAAGCTTAAGATATTCAAATAGCTTAGAGCCTCTCAGAGAGTTAGAAACTGTCAGAATAAAACTAGTAAAAGATTTCATTGATGAACCAATGCTTGTTGCCAAGTTTCCACATCCCCTGAATTGTATCCTTGAATGTGTATTAATTAATATAGTTGGTATGTAGAAAAAATAAGTAGTGGCCTTGGTGTTACTAACTTTAGACCCTTAAGGTAATAAATTATTTCCTTTGTTGTAAGCCCATTACACATCTGCCCTATAGGAATGCAATTTTATCTTCGAAAGATGGGGCCAAACCTTAAAATAATTACTCTTAGAGAAAATAAGTCTTACGGTTGATAAGTCTTTGTCAAGAGTCATAAAATGTTAATAGGCCTTCTGGCTAGAAGATGATGTAAATCACCTAAACCATTTGTATACGATACATTTGCAGGACAGAAACTCTGGTTTTTGATAAGGATCAAAGGCTGCTGTCTTTGCATCCCCATTATCCTCTATGTGTAACTTAGGGTATAAAAATCCCTGTTGAAAATAAAGCTACGGGCCTTGATTGCCAACGCTTAGTCTCCTAATGTCATTCTTCCCCTCAATTTTCAGATGAGTGTCCATCTGGAGCGCGGATATCCTCTGCGACCATTTATTTGCCTGGGCTTCGAAGACCACTTGAGAAGGTGTCTAAGGTGGGGCACTTTTCGCTATTCGAGAGGGAGCCTGCGGCCTCCATGGTCAGAGCTAACCTGGTGTCACGGGTTATACTGATTTTCCGCATAAACCAAGCTACTCAGCTTCTTTTCTCCACTAAATTTTCCTACTGAGATATCCTCATTCTATTACTCTTTATATCTTCGATAAATAAATCAATAGGTCGCCTACTCTGTCTCCCCTTCGAAAACCCTGGACCAGCCGAGGCTGGACCTTGTCAGAAGAGGGCCTCATCTCGATTTGAAGCAGGAACCTCAGGGTTGCTCTCCATTTCTGACTCTGAACACAGAGTCCCTACAGAGTTAGAACAGGAGAGTCAGGCCTCGTCTTGTGTGGAGGAATGGAACTCCACTGGACTCTCGAGTTGTTCACCGGATAACAGGCCACTTGTCGAGCTGTGTGTGGAACCTGCGGTTTTATCCGGACGATGCATGGGGGTGTCAGTTCCCCTTCGTTTTTTGCCTTCATACACAGGGTTGCCTTCGAAGAGGTATCCAGCCTTCAGATTCTTATCAAGAGCAGACCAGGAAATCAGGGTCTTTCGGCATGTGGCACCACCCACAAGCCTACGTCTCGAATTTCTTCTTGAGACGGACCTCAACCTGAGGTGCACCAGGAAGGTCGGTAACCCTTTCAGACAAAGCAAGTGAATCGACCCTCTTGTCCCGATCAGGAGGGGTGAAGGGGCTCAGATGAAGTGGTGCCGGGAACGTCGATGTTCCCCTCGAGTAAAACTGGGATGTCGGGGAACTTTTGGAGTCACATCAAAGGTGCTAAGTACCGTTTCAAACTTCAAGACGGAACGTGAGACTTCTCTTGAGACGCTGTAGCTGGCAAGGGCCTCATCTTGTGGTGACGGGTTAACCACGTCGTTTTTCTCGAGTTGTGGTGGGATTCTCGAGTTAGGTCAGGAAATTCAGGCTTCCTCTTGTGTTAGCCCAGGGAAGTCCAGTCTTCCATTCGAGTTGCGAGGGAGAGCTAGGGATTGCGCTTGAGTTACTGCAGGGCAAAAGAGACCTTATCTAGGCTTGTGTCCAGGACATAATGTTCGTCTCCAGGGGGGACAGGGATCTCGGGGTTGCTTTCCTGATGCACCCGGGGAGTCAGTCCTTGTCTCGAGGGGAAGCGAAGGACTCCACTCTCCTCTCGAGATGCGACGGGTATCTCTTGGAGCCCACTGAGTGGCCTAAAGGGAGTCAAGCCTCCTGTGGAGTTTGGAGAGAGGACTCGTGATTGCTCTCCAGGCCATGCAGGAAAAGAAGGCCATCATCTCGCGATGAAGGGGTCGTCTCGTGGGTTTTCTCGAGCTGCAGCGCCAGTGTGGGGTTTCTCATGAGGTACTACGGGGAGCTCAGGGAGCCTCTCATGTGGCGCTTGGGAAGTCAGGTCTCCATGCGCATTGCGAGGGGGAGCGCGTCATTGCTCTAGAGTCATGGAAGGTGTATCGGGCCTCAAGAACCGTTAAAGAAGGCCTTTCAAGGTGTTTCTTGGGTCACGGCAGTAAACCCTGGGTTCCCTCGACTAGTGCCGGTGGCCTCAGGGAGCTTCTCAGTGTGCCTCTGAGAAGTCAAGGATACCCTGGAGTTGGGAGGGCCCTCTCGGGACTCCACTGGGTTTGGTGCAATAGAAGAGGGCCTCATCTCGAGTGGAGGCAGGAACCTCAGGGTTCATCCCCATTTCTGACTCTGATCGCAGGGTCCCTGCAGAGTTGGGACAGGAGAGTCAGGCCTCGTCTTGTAAGGAGGAATGGAACTCCGCTTGCCTCTCGAGTTATTCATGGGGTGACAGGCAACTTGTCGAACTGTGTTTGGAATCTGCGGGTTTTTCCGGACGATGCACTAGGGTGTCAGTGCCCCTTCGTGTTGTGCCTTCTTCCACAGGGTTGCCTTTCAAGAGGTGTCCGGGCATCGGGTTCTTATCAAGAGTGGACCGGGGAATCGGGGTCTTTCAGCATGTGTTACCACCCATGAAGCTACGTCTCAAATATTCTCGTTAGACCGGCCTCATCCTGAGGTGCGCTGGGAAGGTTGGTAACCCCTTCCAGACAAAGCACGGGAGTCGACCCTCCAGTCGAAATCAGGAGGGGAGAAGTGGCTCAGATGAAGTCGTACCGGGAACCTCGGTGTTCCCCTCGAGAGAGACCAGGGTGTCGGGGAACTTTTGGAATCGCATCAAGGGTGCCAAGTTTTCACACTTGAAGTGTGAAAACACTTCAAGAAGAAACCTGGGACTTCTCTTTAGACGCTGTAGCGGGCAAGGGCCTCATCTTGCGATGACAGGGTAACCATGTGGTTTTTCTCGAGTTTCGGCGGGATTTTCGAGTTACGATGGGGAATTCAGGCTTCCTCTTGTGTTGGCCCAGGGAAGTCCAATCTTCCATTGGAGTTGCGAGAGAGAGCTAGGGATTGCTCTCGAGTCACTTCAGGGCAAAAGAGACCTCATCTAAGCTTGTGTCCAGGACCTAATGTTCCTCTCCAGGGGCGACAGAGATCTCGGGGTTGCATTTTAGACGCACCCGTGGAGTCAGACCTCATCTCGAGAGGAAGGAAAGGACTCTGCTCTGCTCTCGAGTCCCGACGGGTATTTCTTGGAGACCACTGAGTGGCCTAAAGGGAGTCAAGCCTCCTGTGGATTTTTTTTTTAATTTTATTTTATTTTTAAACTTTACATAATTGTATTAGTTTTTCCAAATATCAAAATGAATCCGCCTCAGGTATACATGTGCTCCCCATCCTGAACCCTCCTCCCTCCTCCCCCCAATAGCATCCCTCTGGGTCGTCCCAGTGCACTAGCCCCAAGCATCCAGTGTCATGCATCAAACCTGGACTGGCAACTCTTTTCATACATGATATTTTACATGTTTCAATGCCATTCTCCCAAATCTTCCCACCTTCTCCCTCTCCCACAGAGTCCATAAGACTCTTCTATACATCAGTGTCTCTTTTGCTGTCTCGTACTCAGGGTTATTGTTACCGTCTTTCAAAGTTCCATATATATGCGTTAGTATACTGTATTGGTGTTTTTCTTTCTGGCTTACTTCACTCTGTATAATAGGCTCCAGTTTCATCCACCTCATTAGAACTGATTCATTCTATTCTTTTTAATGGCGGAGTAATACTCCATTGTGTATATGTACCACAGCTTTCTTATCCATTCATCTGCTGATGGACATCTAGGTTGCTTCCATGTCCTGGCTATTAGAAACAGTGCTGCGATGAACATTGGGGTACACGTGTCTCTTTCCCTTCTGGTTTCCTCAGTGTGTATGCCCAGCAGTGGGATTGCTGGATCATAAGGCAGTTCTATTTCCAGTTGTTTAAGGAATCTCCACACTGTTCTCCATAGTGGCTGTACTAGTTTGCATTCCCACCAACAGTGTAAGAGGGTTCCCTTTTCTCCACACCCTCTCCAGCATTTATTATTTGTAGACTTTGGATTGCAGCCATTCTGACTGGCGTGAAATGGTACCTCATAGTGGTTTTGATTTGCATTTCTATGATAATGAGTGATTTTGAGCATCTTTTCATGTGTTTGTTAGCCATCTGTATGTCTTCTTTGGAGAAATGTCTATTTAGTTCTTTGGCCCATTTTTTGATTGGGTCATCTATTTTTCTGGAGTTGAGCTGTAGGTGTTGCTTGTATATTTTTGAGATTAGTTGTTTGTCAGTTGCTTCATTTCCTATTATTTTCTCCCATTCCGAAGGCTGTCTTTTCACCTTGCTAATAGTTTGCTTTGATGTGCAGAAGCTTTTAAGGTTAATTAGGTCCCATTTGTTTATTTTTGTTTTTATTTCCAATATTCTGGGAGGTGTGTCATAGAGGATCCTGCTGTGATGTATTTCAGAGAGTGTTTTGCCTATGTTCTCCTCTAGGAGTTTTATAGTTTCTGGTCTTACGTTTAGATCTTTAATCCATTTTGAGTTTATTTTTGTGTATTGTGTTAGAAAGTGTTCCAGTTTCATTCTTTTACAAGTGGTTGACCAGATTTCCCAGCACCACTTGTTAAAGAGATTGTCTTTAATCCATTGTATATTTTTGCCTCCTTTGTCAAAGATAAGGTGTCCATATGTGTGTGGATTTATCTCTGGGCTTTCTATTTTGTTCCACTAATCTATATTTCTGTCTTTGTGCCAGTACCATACTGTCTTGATAACTGTGGCTTTGTAGCGGAGCCTGAAATCAGGTAGGTTGATTCCTCCAGTTCCATTCTTCTTTCTCAAGATCGCTTTGGCTATTCGAGGTTTTTTGTATTTCCATACAAATTGTGAAATTATTTGTTCTAGCTCTGTGAAGAATACTGTTGGTAGCTTGATAGGGATTGCATTGAATCTATAAATTGCCTTAGGTAGTATACTCATTTTCACTATATTGATTCTTCCAATCCATGAACATGGTATATTTCTCCACCTATTAGTGTCCTCTTTGATTTCTTTCACCAGTGTTTTATAGTTTTCTATATATAGGTCTTTAGTTTCTTTAGGTAGGTATATTCCTAAGTATTTTATTCTTTCCGTTGCAATGGTGAATGAAATTGTTTCCTTAATTTCTCTTTCTGTTTTCTCATTATTAGTGTATAGGAATTCAAGGGATTTCTGTGTGTTGATTTTATATCCTGCAACTTTACTATAGTCATTGACTAGTTCTAGTGATTTTCTGGTGGAGTCTTTAGGGTTTTCTATGTAGAGGATCATGTCATCTGCAAACAGTGAGAGTTTTACTTCTTCTTTTCCAATTTGGATTCCTTTTGTTTCTTTTTCTGCTCTGATTGCTGTGGCCAAAACTACCAAAGCTATGTTGAATAGTAATGGTGAAAGTGGGCACCCTTGTCTAGTTCCTGACTTTAGAGGAAATGCTTTCAATTTTTCACCATTGAGGATAATGTTTGCTGTGGGTTTGTCATATATAGCTTTTATTATGTTGAGGTATGTTCCTTCTATTCCTGCTTTCTGGAGAGTTTTTATCATAAATGGATGTTGAATTTTGTCAAAGGCTTTCTCTGCATCTATTGAGAAAATCATATGGTTTTTATTTTTCAATTTGTTAAGGTGGTGTATTACATTGATTGATTTGCGGATATTGAAGAATCCTTGCATCCCTGGGATAAAGCCCACTTGGTCATGGTGTATGATCTTTTTAATGTGTTGTTGGATTCTGATTGCTAGAATTTTGTTAAGGATTTTTGCATCTATGTCATCAGTGATATTGGCCTGTAGTTTTCTTTTTTTGTGGGATCTTTGTCAGGTTTTGGTATTAGGCTGATGGTGGCCTCATAGAATGAGTTTGGAAGTTTACCTTCCTCTGCAATTTTCTGGAAGAGTTTGAGCAGGATAGGTGTTAGCTCTTCTCTAAATTTTTCGTAGAATTCAGCTGTGAAGCCGTCTGGACCTGGGCTTTTGTTGGCTGGAAGATTTTTGGTTACAGTTTCAATTTCCATGCTTGTGATGGGTCTGTTAAGATTTTCTATTTCTTCCCTGGTCCAGTTTTGGAAAGTTGTACTTTTCTAAGAATTTGTCCATTTCTTCCACGTTGTCCATTTTATTGGCATATAATTGTTGATAGTAGCCTCTTATGATCCTTTGTATTTCTGTGTTTTCTGTTGTGATCTCTCCATTTTCATTTCTAATTGTATTGATTTGATTTTTCTCCCTTTGTTTCTTGATGAGTCTGGCTAATGGTTTGTCAATTTTATTTATCGTTTCAAAGAACCAGCTTTTGGTTTTGTTGATTTTTGCTATGGTCTCTTTTGTTTCTTTTGCATTTATTTCTGCTCTAATTTTTAAGATTTCTTTCCTTCTACTAACCCTGGGGTTCTTCATTTCTTCCTTTTCTAGTTGCTTTAGGTGTAGAGTTAGGTTATTTATTTGACCTTTTTCTTGTTTCTTGAGGTGTGCCTGTATTGCTATGAACTTTCCCCTTAGGACTGCTTTTACCATGTCCCACAAGTTTTGGGTTGTTGTGTTTTCATTTTCATCCGTTTCTATGCAAATTTTGATTTCTTTTTTTGATTTCTTCTGTGATTTGTTGGTTATTCAGCAGCGTGTTGTTCAGCCTCCATATGTTGGAATTTTTAATAGTTTTTCTCCTGTAATTGAGATCTAATCTTACTGCATTGTGGTCAGAAAAGATGCTTGGAATGATTTCTATTTTTTTGAATTTACCAACGCTAGCTTTATGGCCCAGGATGTGATCTATCCTGGAGAAGGTTCCATGTGCACTTTAGAAAACGGTGAAATTCATTGTTTTGGGATGAAATGTCCTATAGATATCAATTAGGTCTAACTGGTCTATTGTATCATTTAAAGTTTGTGTTTCCTTGTTAAATTTCTGTTTAGTTGATCTATCCATAGGTGTGAGTGGGGTATTAAAATCTCCAACTATTATTGTGTTAGTGTTAATTTCTCCTTTCATACTTGTTAGCATTTGTCTTACATACTGTGGTGCTCCTGCGTTGGGTGCATATATATTTATAATTGTTATATCTTCTTCTTGGATTGATCCTTTGATCATTATGTAGTGACCTTCTTTGTCTCTTTTCACAGCCTTTGTTTTAAAGTCTATTTTATCTGATATGAGTATCGCTACTCCTGCTTTCTTTTGGTCCCTATTTGCATGGAAAATCTTTTTCCAGCCCTTCACTTTCAGTCTGTATGTATCCCCTGTTTTGAGGTGGGTCTCTTGTAGACAACATATGTAGGGGTCTTGTTTTTGTATCCATTCAGCCAGTCTTTGTCTTTTGGTTGGAGCATTCAACCCATTTACGTTTAAGGTAATTACTGATAAGTATGATCCCATTGCCATTTACTTTATTGTTTGGGGTTCGAATTTATACACCGTTTTTGTGTTTCCTGTTTAGTATTTGTTGGAGAGCTGGTTTGGTGGTGCAGAATTCTCTCAGCTTTTGCTTGTCTGAAAAGCTTTTGATTTCTCATTCATACTTGAATGAGATCCTTGCTGGGCACAATAATCTGGGCTGTAGGTTATTTTCTTTCATCATTTTAAGTATGTCTTGCCATTCCCTCCTTGCTTGAAGAGTTTCTATTGAAAGATCAGCTGTTATCCTTATGGCAATTCCCTGGTGTGTTATTTGTTGTTTTTCCCTTGCTGCTTTTCATATTTGTTCTTTGTGTTTGATTTTTGTTAATGTGATTAATATGTGTCTTGGGGGGTTTCGCCTTGGCTTTATCCTGTTTGGGACTCTCTGGGTTTCTTGGACTTGAGTGAGTATTTCCTTCCCCATTTTAGGGAAGTTTTCAACTATTATCTCCTCAAGTATTTTCTCATGGTCTTTCTTTTTGTCTTCTTCTTCTGGGACCCCTATGATTCGAATGTTGTAGCGTTTAATATTGTCCTGGAGGTCTCTGAGATTGTGCTCATTTCTTTTAATTCGTTTTTCATTTATCCTCTCTGATTCATTTATTTCTACCATTCTATCTTCGAATTCACTAATCCTATCTTCTGCCTCTGTTATTCTACTATTTGTTGCCTCCAGAGTGTTTTTAATTTCATTTATTGCATTATTCATTATATATTAACTCTTTTTTTATTTCTTCTAGGTCCTTGTTAAACCTTTCTTGCATCTTCTCAATCCTTGTCTCCAGGCTATTTATCTGTGATTCCATTTTAATTTCAAGATTTTAGATCCATTTCACTATCCTTACTCGGAATTCTTTATCAGGTGGATTCCCTATCTCTTCCTCTTTTGTTTGGTTTGGTGGGCATTTATCCTGTTCCTTTATCTGCTGGGTATTCCTCTGTCTCATCTTGTTTAAATTGCTGAGTTTGGGGTGTCCTTTCTGTATTCTGGCAGTTTGTGGAGTTCTTTACTGTGGCATTTCCTCGCTGTGTGTGGGTTTGTACAGGTGTCTTGTCAAGGTTTCCTGGTTAGGGAAGCTTGTGTCCGTGTTCTGGTGGGTGGAGCTGTATTTCTTCTCTCTGGAGTGCAATGAAGTGTCCAGTAATGAGTTATGAGATGTTTGTGGTTTTGGGGTGACTTTGGGCAGCCTGTATCTTGAAGCTCAGGGCTGCGTTCCTTTCTTGCTGGAGAATTTGCTTGGTATGTCTTGCCCTGGAACTTGTTGGCCCTTGTGTGGTGCTTGATTTCAGTGTCGGTATGGAGGCATTTGATGAGCTCCTGTCAATTAATGTTCCTTGGAGTCAGGAGTTCCCTGGAGTCAGGGTTTGGACTTAAGCCTCCTGCTTCCAGTTATCTGTCTTACTTTTACAGTAGTTTCAAAACTTCTCCTTCTATACAGCACCATTGATAAAACATCTACGTTAAAGAAGAAAAGTTTCTCTACTGTGAGGGCCACTCAGAAAGGTTCACAGCGTTACATGGAGAAGAGAAGAGGGAGGAGGGAGTTAGAGGTGACCCAAATGAGATCAGGTGGAATCAATAGTGGAGAGAGTGCGCTGGCCAGTAGTCACTTCCTTATGTGCACTCCACAACTGGACCGCTCAGAGATGTTCACAGAGTTATACAGAGATGAGAAGAAGGAGGAAGGAGACAGAGGTGGCCAGAAGGATAAAAGGGGGGAATGAAAAGGAGGGAGACAGATCCAGCCAGTAATCAGTTCCCTAAGTGTTCTCCACCGTCTGGAATACACAGAAATTCACAGAGTTGGGTAGAGTAGAGAGGGGTTAGGGAGGAGACACAGGCGACCTGGTGGAGAAAAAGGAGAGTCCAAAGGGAGAGAGAGCAGTCAAGCCAGTAATCTCGCTCCCTAGTGAAAAATGGGTACTGAAGATTGGGTTCTTAAAGGTACAAAATTGGTAACAAATACATAAAAGCAAAAATTAAAAATCTAGAGTAGAGTTTGGAATTTCAAAAATACGATGTTAAAGAAAAGAAGAAGGAAAAGAAAGAGAGAAAAAACGAACAAAGAAAAACAAACAAGGTCGCAAAAATTATCAAGAAAATACAGGTACAAAATTGATAACTAATACCAAAAAGCAAAAATTAAAAATCTAGAGTAGAGTTTGGAATTTCAAAAATACAATGTTAAAAAAAAGGAAGAAGAAAACTAAAGAGAAAACAAACAAAAACAAGCAATGTCGCAAAAATTATAAAGAAACTACAGGTACAAAATTGATATCAAATATCAAAAAGCATAAATTAAAAATCTAGAGTACAGGTTCGAATTTCAAAAATACAATGTTAAAGAAAAGAAGAAAAAAAAACAAAACAAAAAAACAAGGTAAAAAAATTATTATATATATATATATATTTTTATATATGAAGTTTGCTGAAGAAGAAAAAAATAGGGTCTTTTTTTTTGCAAAGTAATAGGTTATAAAAGTGAAAATTAAATGAACAATAGAGAACTTAAAATTAAAAAAATTAAAAAAAGTAAGAATGATCATAAAAATATATCTAGGACTTTCTCTGGTTTTGTTGTGAGTATCGTGGGTTCGGTTCATTTTTGGCTAGTTCCTTGGTCCGACTTATATTTCTCAAGATCTATAGGCGCCTTCCTATGTAGTCCTAGTAACCACAGGGTTTTAATCTATTGCCTGTAGCTTCCAAGGCGTTTCCCTCTGTTATAGCTTCTTTTGTTTGCTGGTCTCTTCAGTGTCTGGTTTACGCCCTGACACAAAGGGGACGGTGGAGGACACTTTTTTTTTTTAGGCTCACTTGTTCAGTTGCGCTGTGGGGAGGGAGGGAGGGAGTGATGCTGCAAACAAATAACACTGGCGTGCGCTCGCAGTGCCTCAGCCACACTGGGTCTGCCCCCGCTCACGGCACGTGTAGCCTCCCTGCCCACACTGCTCGGGCTCTAGGTTGTTCCACCGGGAACAATCCGAGGCTGGCCCTGGGCTGCATGCACCTCCCAGGTCCAAGCCGCTCAGGTTCAGGCACTCAGGTAATCCTCAGAGGCACAGACTCGGTTGGGCCTGCGTTTTGTGCTCTTCCCAGGTCCGAGCAGCTCAGGTGATGAGGTGTTTGGTGAGCGCCAATGTTGTGACTTATCACCTCCCCGCCACTCGGTTATCTGGGTGTAAAACAGGCGCACCTTCTCAGGCAGATGTTGACCGTCCAGATCCCCAAGAAGTTTTAGTTAGCAAAGAAGGCTGCTTACAGTTTTATAGATAATGTCTCTCTGGGGCTGCGATTGCCCCCTTCTGGCTCTGGCTGCCTGTCACCGGAGGGGGAAGGTCTGCAGCCGGCTATCTCTGTTCAGTCCTTTGTTCCGTGCGCGGGCCTGGTGGTGTCTTAGGTTAGGGCTGGCTTTTTGCGTGGTAGATATCCCAGAGTCTGGTTTGCTAGCCCAAGTTATTTCGTTCAGGTAGTGCTCAGGGTATTCAGGCCAGATTCTTACTCTAAGTGATGCAGCCCGCGCCGCGCCTCCCTGCCCAGCCCCTGCTTGCTAATGGTGTGAGCAGGCGTCTGTACTGCTTCGCGGCTGGGGGAGTTACCGTAGGGCTTGCAATCTGCGAGTTTTAATTGTTTATTTATTTTTATCCCCCTTATGTTGCCCTTTGTGCTTCCAAAGCTTGGCAAAGATTTGGCAGTGAAAAGCTTTCCTGGTGTTTGGAAACTTTTCTCTTTTTAAGACTATCTTCCCGGGATGGAAATCCCTCCCTCCCTCTTTTGTCTCTTTTTTTGTCTTTTATACTTTTTCCTACCTACTTTCCAAGAGTTGGGTTCTTTTCTGGGTGCCTGATGTCCTCTGGCAGCATTCATAAGTTGTATTGTGGAATTTACTCGACGTTTAAATGCTCTTTTGATGAAATTGTTTGGGGGGGGAAAGAGTTCTCCCCGTCCTACTCCTCAGCAATCTTGGCTCCTCTCTTGTGGAGTTTGGAGAGAGCACGCGGGATTGCTCTCCAGGCCATGCAGGAAAAGAAGGCCCTCATCTCGCGATGTCGGGGGAGTCTCGTGGTTTGTCTGGAGCTGCGGTGCCAGTGTGGGGTTTCTCACAAGGTACGACCGGGAGCTCAGGGAGCCTCTCGTGTGGTGTCAGGGAAGTCAAGTCTCCATACGAGTGGCGAGGGGGCGCACGTCATTGCTCTCGAGTCATGGTAGTGGAATCAGGGCTCAACGCAATGAAAAAGGACGCTCGAGGTCTTTCTCGGGTTGCGGCAGGAAACCCTGGGTTCCCTCGGCTTGTGCCTGTGACCTCAGGTAGCTTCTCAGGGTGCCTCTGAGAAGTCAGGGTTACTATGGAGCTGGGAGAGGCCTCTCGGGACTCCACTGGGTTTGCTGCAATGGAAGAGGGCCTAATCTCGAGATCAGGAAGGAACCTCAGGGTTCCTCTGCATTTCTGACTCAGATTGCAGGGTCCCTGCAGAGTTGGGACAGGAGAGTCAGGCCTCGTCTTGTGTGGAGGAATGAAACTCCGCTTGCCTCTCGAGTTGTTCAAGGAGTGACAGGCCACTTGTCGAGCTGTGTGTGGAACCTGCGGTTTTTTCCAGACAATGCACGGGGGTGTCAGTGCCCCTTCGTGATGTGCTTTCATCCACAGGGTTGCCTTCGAAGTGGTGTGCGGGCATCGGGTTCTTATCAAGAGCGGACCAGGAAATCGGGGTCTTTTGGAATGCGGCACCACACACGAGGCTACGTCTCGAATTTCCTCGTGAGACGGGCCTCATGCTGAGGTGCCCCTGGAAGGTCGGGAAAGCATTCCAGACAAAGCAGGTTAATCGACCCTACTGTCGCGATCAGGAGGGGAGAAGGGGCTCAGATGAAGTGGTGCTGGGAACCTCGGTGTTCCCCTTGAGTGAGACCGGTATGTCAGGGAACTTTTGGGGTCTCACGAAGCTTGCCAAATACTGTTTCAAACTTCAAGATGAAACGTGGGACTTCTCTTGAGACGCTGTGGCGGGCAAGGGCCTCATCTTGTGATGAAGGAGAAACCACGTGGTTTTTTTCGAGTTGCGATGGGATTGTTGACTTACGACGGGGAATTCAGGCTTCCTCTTCTGTTGGCCCAGGGAAGTCCATTCTTCCATTCGAGTTGCCAGGGAGAGCTGGGTGGGAATTGCTCTCGAGTCACGGCAGGTCAAAATAGACCTCATCTAGGCTTGTGTCCAGGACCTAATGTTCCTCTCCAGGGGCGATAGGGATCACGGGGACGCATTCCAGACTCACCCAGTGAGTCAGGCCTCGGCTCGAGGGGAAGCAAAGGATTCTGATATCCTCCTGGGTCGCGATAGGTATCTCTTGGAGCCCACTGAGTGGCCTCCAGGGAGTCAAGCCTCCTGTGGAGTTGGAGAGAGGACTCGGGATTGCTCTCCAGGCCATACAGGAAAGAAGGCCCTCAGCTCGCAATGACGGGGGCGTCTTGTGGGTTTTCTCGAGTTGGAGCGCAAGTATGAGTTTTCTCACGAGGTACGACGGGGAGCTCAGGGAGCCTCTCATGTGGCGCCAGGAAAGTCAGGTGTCTATGCGTGTGATGAGGAGGAGCCCATAAATGCTCTCGAGTCATGGTAGGGAAATCGGGACTCAAGACGCGTTGAAGAAGGAGTCTCGAGGTCTTTCTCAGGTTGCGGCAGGAAACCCTGGGTTCCCTCGACTTGTACCGGTGACCTCAGGGAGCTTCTCAGGGTGCCTCTGAGAAGTCAGGCATACTGTGGACTTGGGAGGCGCTCTTGGAACTCCACTGGGTTTGGTGCAATGGCAAAGGTTCTCATCTCGAGTTGAGGCAGGAACCTAAGGGTTCCTCTCCATTTAAAACTCCGACCACAGGGTCCCTGAAGAGTTGGGACAGGAGAGTCAGGCCTCGTCTTGTGTGGAGGAATGGAACTCCACTTGCCTCTCGAGTTGTTCACAGGATAACAGACCATTTGTCGAGCTGTGAGTGGAACCTTCGGTTTTTTCCGTAAGATGCATGAGGGGGTCAGTGCCCCTTCGTGTTGTGCCTTCATCCACAGGGTTGCCTTCAAAGAGGTGTCCGGACATCGGGTTCTTATCAATAGCAGAGCAGGAAATCGGGGTCTTTCAGAACGTGGCACCATCCATGAGGCTACGTCTCGAATTTCTTCATTAGACTGGTGTCATCCTGAGGTGCGCCATGAAGATCGGGAACCCCTTCCAGACAAAGCAGGGGAATCGACCATCTTGTCGCGATCAGGAGGAGTGAAAGGGCTCAGTTGAAGTCGTGCCGGGAACCTCGGTGTTCCCCTCGAGTGGGACCAGTGTGTCGGGAAACTTTTGGGGTCACTTCAAGGGTGCCAAGTACCGTTTTGCACTTCAATACGGACTTGGGACTTCTCTTGACACGCTGTAGAGGGCAAGGGCCTCATCTTGGGATGACGGGGGAATCACGTGGTTTTTCTCAAGGTGCGGCGGGATTCTCGAGTTACGACGGGGAATTCAGGCTTCCTCTTGTGTTGGCCCAGGGAAGTCCAATCTTCCATTCGAGTTTCGAGGGAGAGCTGGGGTTTGCTCTTGAGTCACTGCAGGGCAAAAGAGACCTCATCTAGGCTTGTGTCCAGGACCTAATATTCCTCTCCAGGCCCGACAGCGATCTCGGGGTTGCATTCCAGACGCATCCTGGGAGTCAGAGCTCGACTCGAGGGGAAGCAAAGGACCCCGCTCTCCTCTTGAGTCACCACAGGTGTCTCTTGGAGCCCACTGAGTGGCCTAAAGGGAGTCAAGCCCCCTGTGGAGTTTGGAGAGAGGACTCAGGATTGCTCTCCAGGCCATTCAGGAAAAGAAGACCCTCATCTCACGATGACAGGGGCGTCTTGTTGGTTTTCTCGAGCTGCGGTGCCAGTGTGCGGTTTCTGACGAGGTGCGACGGGAAGCTCAGGGAGCCTTTCGTGTGGCACCAGGGAATTCAGGTCTCCATGCGCATGGCAAGGGGGAGCGCGTCATTGCTCTCGAGATATGATACGGGAATCGGGCCTCAAGACACGTTAAAGCAGGACTCTCAAGGTCTTTCTCGGGTTGCGGCAGGAAACCCTGGGTTCCGTCGACTTCTGCCGGTGACCTTAGGGAGCTTCTCAGGGTGCCTCTGAGAAATCAGGCATACTGTGGATTTGGGACGGGCCTCTCGGGACTCCACTGGTTTTGTGGCAATGGAAAAGGGCCTCATCTTGAGTGGAGGCAGGAACCTCAGGCTTCCTCTCCATTTCTGACTCGGTGCGCAAGGTCCCTAGAGTTGTGACAGGAGAGTCAGGCATCGTCTTGTGTGGAGGAATGGAACTCCGCTTGCTTCTCGAGTTGTTCACGAGGTGACAGACCACTTGTGGAGCTGTGTGAGGAACCTGCGGGTTTTTCTGGAAGATGCACGGGGTGTCAGTGCCCCTACGTGTTGTGCCTTCATCCACAGGCTTGCCTTCGAAGAGGTGTCCAGGAGTCTGGTTTTGATGAAAAGTGGACCATGGAATCGGGGTCTTTCGGCATGTAGTATGGCCCTCGAGGCTACCTCTCGAATTTCCTCGTGAGACCGGCCTCATCCTGAGGTGTGCCGGGAAGGTCGGGAATCCCTTCGAGACAAAGCAGTGGAATCGACCCTCCTATCGCGATCAGGAGAGGAGAAAGACCTCAGATGAAGTGGTGCCAGAAACTTCAGTGTCCCCTCTAGTGAGATCGGTATATAGGGGAACTTTTGGGGTCGCATCAAGGGTGCCAAGTACTGTTTTGCACTTCAAGACGGAATGTGAGACTTCTCTTGAGACGCTGTAGGGGGCAAGGGCCTCATCTTGCAATACGGGGAACCACGTGATTTTTCTCGAGTTGCGGCGGGTTTCTCAAATTACAACTGGAAATTCAGGCTTCCTCTTGTGTTGGCTCAGAAAGGCCAATCTTCCATTCGAGTTGCAAGGGAAAGCTAGGTGTTGCGCTTGAGTCACTGCAGGGCCAAAGAGACCTCATCTAGGCTTTTGTCCAGGACCTAAGGTTCCTCTCCAGGGGCGACAGGGATCCAGGGTTGCATTCCAGACTCACCCTCGTAGTCAGGCCTCATCTCGAGGGGAAGCAAAGGACACCGCTCTCCTCCTGAGTATCGACGGGTATCTCTTGGAGCCCACTGAGTGACCTAAAGGGAGTCAAGCCTCCTTTGGAGTTTGGAGAGAGGATTCGGGTTTGCTCTTCAGGTCATGCAGGAAAGAAGGCCCTCATTTCACCATGACAGGGGCGTCTCGTGGGTTTTCTCGAGCTGCGGCGCCAGTGTGGGGTTTCTCACGAGGTACGATGGGGAGCTCAGGGAGCCTCTCATGTGGTGCCGGGGAAGTCAGATCTTCATGCGCGTGGCGAGGGGGAGCGCGTCATTTTTCTCCAGTCATGGTAGGGGAATCGGGCCTCAAGACGCATGAAGAAGGACTCTCGAGGTTTTTCTCAGGTTACGGCAGGAAACCCTGGGTTCCGTCGACTTATGCCCGTGACCTCAGGGAGCTTTTCAGGGTGCCTCTGAGAAGTCAGGGATACTGTGCAGTTGGGAGGGGCCGCTCCGAACTCCACTGGGTTTGGTGCAGTAGAAGAGGGCCTTATCTCTAGTTGAGGCAGGAACCTCATGGTTCCTCTCCATTTCTGAATCGGATCTCAGTGTCCATGCAGAGTTGGGACAGGAGAGTCAGGCCTCGTCTTGTGTGGAGGAATTTAACTCCTCTTGCCTCTCAAGTTATTCACGGGGTGACAGGCCACTTATCGATCTGTATGTGGAACTTGCGGGCTTTTCCAACGATGCAGGAGGGTGTCAGACCCCTTCGTTTTGTGCCTTCGTCCACAGGATTGCCTTCGAAGAGGTGTCCTAGCATTGGGTTCTTATCAAGAGCAGACAGGGAAATCGGGGTCTTTCGGCGTGTGGCACCAACCACAAGGCTACGTCTCGAATTTCCTCGTGAGACCGGCCTCATCCTGAGGTGCGCCGGGAAGGTCCGGAACCCCTTCCAGACAAAGCAGGGTAATCGACCCTCCCGTCGCGATCAGGAGGGGATAAGGGGCTCAGAACAAGCGGTGCACCGAACCTTGGTGTTCCCCTCGAGTGAGACCAGGGTGTCGGGGAACTTTTGTGCTAACATCAAGGTTGCCAATTATCGTTTTAAACTTCAAGATGGAATGTAGGGCTTCTACTGAGACGCTGTAGCTGGCAAGGGCCTCATCTTGCGATGACGGGGGGACCACGTGGTTTTCCTCGAGTTGCAGCAGGATTTTCCAATTACGACGGGGAATTCAGGTTTCCTCTTGTGTTGTCCCAGGGAAGTCCATTCTTCCATTCGAGGTGCGAGGGAGAGCAGGGGATTGCTCTCGAGTCACTTCAGGGCAAATGAGACCTCATCTATGCTTGTGTCTAGGACCTAATGTTCCTCTCCAGGGGCGACAGGGATCTCGGGGTTGCATTCCAGACTCACCTGAGGAGTCAGGCCTGGTATATAGGGGAAGCAAAGAATTCCGCTCTCCTCTCGAGTCCCAACGGGTATCTCTTGGAGCCCACAGAGTGGCCTAAAGGGAGGCAGGCCTCCTGTGGAGTTTGAAGAGAGGCCTCGAGATTGCTCTCCAGGCCATGCAGGAAAAGAAGGCCTTCATCTCGCGATGACGGAGGCGTCTCGTGGGTTTTCTGGAGCTGGGGAGCCAGTGTGGGATTTCTCACGAGGTATGACGGGGAGCTCAGGGAGCCTCTCGTGTGCTGCCAGGGAAGTCAAGTCTCCATGCGAGTGGCGAGGGGGAACGCGTCATTGCTCTCGAGTCATGGTAGGGGAATCGGGATTCAAGATGCGTTGAAGGAGGATTTTCGAGGTCTTTCTTGGGTTGCGTCAGGAAACCCTGTGTTCCCTCGACTTGTGCCAGTGACCTCAGGGAGCTTCTAAGGGTGCCTCTGAGAAGTCGCGATACTGTGTATTTGGGAGGGGCCTCTCGGGCCTCCACTGTTTTTGGTGTAATGGAAGAGGGCCTCATCTCGAGTGGAGTCAGGAACCTCAGGGTTCCTCTCCATTTCGGACTCCGATCGCAGGGTCCCTTCAGAGTTGGGACCGGAGAGTCAGGCCTCGTCTTGAGTGGAGGAATGGAACTCTGCTTGCCTCTCGAGTTGTTCATGGGATGACAGGCCTCTTGTCGAGCTGTGTGTGGAACCTGCGGCTTTTACCGAATGATGCACGGGAGTGTCAGTGACCCTTCGTTTTGTGCCTTCGTCCACAGGGTTGCCTTCGAAGAGGTGTCCGGGCATCGGGTTCTTCTCAAGAGTGGGCCGGGAAATCGGGGTATTTCGGCATGTGACACCACCCACGACGCTATGTCTCGAATTTACTCGTGAGACCGGCCTCATCCTTAGGTGCGCCGGGAATGTGGGGAACCCCTTCCAAACAAAGCAGGGGAATAGACCCTCCTGTCTCGAACAGGAGGGGAGAAGGTGCTCAGATGAAGTGGTGCGGGAACCTCGGTGTTCCTGTCGAGTGAGACCGGCCTGTCCGGGAACATTTGGTGTCGCATCAAGGGTGAAAAGTACCGTTTCGCACTTCAAGACGGAACGTGGTTCTTTTCTTGAGACGCCATAGCAGCAAGGGCCTCATCTTGGGATGACGTTGGAAACACGTGGTTTTTCTCGAGTTGCAGCAGGATTCTTGAGTTACGAAGGGGATTTCTGGCTTCCTCTTGTGTTGGCCCAGGGAAGCCCAATCTTCCATTCGAGTTGCGAGGGAGAGCTGGGGGTTGCGCTCGAGTCACTGCAGGGCAAAAGAAACCTCATCCAGGCTTGTGTCTAGGACCTAATGTTCCTCTCAAGGGATGACTGGGATCTTGGGGTTGCATTCTAGACTCACCCAGGAGTCAGGCGTCCTCTCGAGGGGAAACAAAGGACTTCTCTCTCTTCTTGAGTCGCGACGGTATTTCTTGGAGCCCACTGAGTGGACTAAAGGGAGTCAAGCCTCCTCTGGAGTTTGGAGAGAGAACTCGGGATTGAACTCCAGGACATGCAGGAAAAGAAGGCCCTCATCTCACGATGACGGGGGGGTCTCGGTGGTTTTACCGAGCTGCAGCGCCTGTGTTGGTTTCTGAGGAGGTACGACGGGGAGCTCAGGGAGCCTCTTGTGTGGCGCCAGGGAAGTTAGGTCTCGATGCGTGTGGCGAGGGGGAGCGCGTCATTGCTCTCGAGTCATGGTAGGGGAATCAGGCCTCTAGACGCGTTGAAGGACTCTCAAGATCTCTCTCGGGTCTTGGCAAGAATACCTGGGTTCCCTCGACTTGTGCCGGTGACCTCAGGGAGATTCTCTGGGTGCCTCTGAGAAGTCAGGGATACTGTGGAGTTGGGAAAGACCTCTCGGGACTCCACTGGGTTTGGTGAAATGGAAGGGGGCCTCATCTCGAGGGGAGGCAGGAACCTCAGGGTTCCTCTCCATTTCTGATTCCGATCGCAGCCCCCTGCATAGTTGGGAGAGGTGAGTCAGGCTTTGTCTTGTGTGCAGGAATGGACCTCCGCTTGCCTCTCGAGTTGTTCACTGGGTGACAGGCACTTGTTGAGCTGTATGAGTAACCTGCGGTCTTTTCCGGACGATGCACGGGGGTGTCAGTGCCCCTTCGTGTTGTGCCTTCATCCACACTATCTTCGAATAGGTGTCTGGGCATCGCGTTCTTATCAAGAGCGGATCGGGAAATCGCGGTCTTTCGGCATGTGGCACCACCATCGAGGCTACGTCTCGAATTTCCTCTTGAGACAGCCTCATCTGAGGTGCGTGGAGAAGGTCGGGAACCCCTTGCAGACAAAGCAGGGGAATTGACCCTCCTTTAGCGATCAGGAGGGGAGAAGGGGCTCAGATGAAGTGGTGCCAGGAACCTCGGTGTTCCCCTCTAGTGCGACCCGTATGTCGGGGAACTTTTGGGGTAGCATTAAGGGTGCCAAATATCATTTCGCACTTGAAGACAGAACGTGGGACTACTCTTGAGACGCTGGAGCGGGCAAGGGCCTCATCTTGCAATGACGGGGGAACCACGTGGTTTTTCTCAAGTTGAGGTGGAATTCTCGAATTACTACTGGGAATTCAGGCTTCCTCTTGTGTTGGCCCAGGGAGGTCCAATCTTCCATTCGGGTTGCGAGGGAAAGCTGGGGAGTGCTCTCGAGTTACTGCAGGGCAAAAGCGACCTCATCTAGACTTGTGTTCAGGACCCAGTGATCCTCTCCAAGGGCGACAGGGATCTCGGGTTTGCGTTACAGACTCACCCGGGGAGTTAGGCCTCGTCTCGAGGGGAAGCAAAGGACTCGGCTATCCTCTCGAGTTGCGACGCGTATCTCTTGGAGCCCACTGAGTGGTCTAAAGGGAGTCAACCCTCCTCTTCAGTTTGGAGAGAGGACTCGGGATTGCTCTCCAGGCCATGCAGGAAAAGAAGGCCCACATCCCGAGATGACGGGGGCGTCTCGTGTGTTTTCTCAAGCTGCGGCGCCAGTGTGGGGTTTCTCACGAGGTACGACGGGGAGTTCAGGTAGCCTCTCGTGTGGCAACAGGGAAGTCAGGTCTCCATGGGCGGGGCAAGGGGTAGCGCGTCATTGCTCTCAAGTCAGGGTAGGGGAATCGGGCCTCATGACGGGTTGAAAAAGAACTCTCGATGTCTTTCTAGGGTTGCGGCAGGAAACCCTGGGTTCCCTTGACTTGTGCCAGTGACCTCAGGGAGCGTCTCAGGGTGCCTCTGAGAAGTCAGGGATACTGTGGATTTGGTGGAGGCCTCTCGGGACTCCTCTGGGTTTGGTGCAATGGAAGTGGGCCTCATCTCGAGTTGAGGCAGGAACCTCAGGGTTCTGCTCCTGACTTCCTGGAGGCCGGATCTGACTCAGATCGCAGGGTCCCTGTTGAGTTTGCTCAGGAGTGTCAGGTCTCGTGTTCTGCGGAGGAATGGAACTCCGCTTACATCTCAAGTTGTTCAAGGATAACACCACTTTTCGTGATGTGTGTGGAACCTGCGGGTTTTTCGGAGATGCACGGGGGCGTCAGTGCTCCTTCCTGTTGTGCCTTCATCCACAAGGTTGCCTTCGAAGAGGTGTCCGGGTATCGTGTTCTCCTCAAGTGCGGACCGGGAAATTGGGGTCTTTCAGCATGTTGCACCACCCACTAGGCTACGTCTCGAATTTTCTCGTGAGACCAGCCTCATCCTGAGGTGCGCAGGAAAGTCCGGGAACCCTTTCCAAACAAAGCAGGGGAATCGACCCTACTTTCGGGATCAGGAGGAGAGAAAGGGCTCAGATGAAGTAGTGCCGGGAACCTCGGTGCTCTCCTTGAGTGAAAGTCGGGTAACTTTTCTGGTTGCATCAAGGGTGCCAAGTACCGTTTCGCACTTCAAGAGGGAACCTGGGACTTCTCTTGAGATGCTGTAGTGGGCAAGGGCCTCATCTAGCGCTGACGGGGGACCCACGTGTTTTTTCTCGAGTTGCGGCAGGATTCTTGAGTTACGATGGGGAATACAGGTTTCCTCTTGTGTTGGCCCAGGGAAGTCCAATCTTCCATTCGAGTTGCAAGTGAGAGCTGGAGATTGCTCTCGAGTCACTGCAGGGCAAAATAGAGCTCATCTAGGTTTGTGTCCAGGACCGAGTTTTTCTCTCCAGGGGCGACATGGATCTCGGGGTTGCATTCCAGACTCACCCAGGGAGTCAGGCCTCGTCTCGAAGGGAATGAATGGACTCCGCTCTCCTCTCGAGTCGCGACGGGTATCCCTTGGAGCCCAAGAGTGGCCTAAATGGAGTTAAGCCTCCTATGGAGTTTGGAGAGAGGACTCGGGATTGCTCTCTAGGCCATGCAGGAAAAGAAGGCCCTCATCTCGCGATGACGGGGGCGTCTCGTGGGTTTTCTCAAGGTGCAGTGCCTGGTTGGGGTTTCTCACGAGATAGGACGGGGAGCTCAGGGAGACTCCTGTGGTGCCACGGAAGTCAGGTCTCCATGGACGTGGTGTGAGGGAGCGCCTCATTGCTCTCGAGTCATGGTAGGGGAATCAAGCCTCAAGAAGCTTCGAAGAAGAACTCTCGAGGTCTTTCTCGGGGTGTGGCAGGAAACCCTGGGTTCCCTCGACTTGTGCCCATGACCTCAGGGAGCTTATCGGGGTTCCTCTGAGAAGTCAGGGATAATGTGGAGTTGAGAGGGGCTTCTCGGGACTTCACAGGGACTGGTGCAATTGAAGAGGACCTAATCTCGGATTGAGGCAGTAACGTCAGGGTTCCTCTCCATTTCTGACTCGGATAGCAGGGTCCCTGCAGAGTTGGGACAGGAGAGTCAGACCTCGTCTTGTGTGGAGTAATGGAACTCCGCTTGCCTCTCGAGTTGTTCACGGGATGACAGGCCACCTGTCGAGTTGTATGTGGAACCTGAGGTTTTGGGGGACGATGCACAGGGGTGTCAGTGCCCCTTCGTGTTGTGCCTTCATCCACAGGGTTACCTTCGAAGAGGTGACCCGGCATCGGGATCTTATCAATAGCGGACCAGGAAATCGGGGTCTTTCGGCATGTGGCACAACCCACGAGGCTACGTCTCGACTTCCCTCGTGAGACTGGCCTCATCCTGAGGTTCGCCGGGAAGTTTGGGAACCCCTTCCAGACAAAGCAGGGGAATCGACCCTCCTGTCGCCATCAGGAGGGGAGAATAGGCTCAGCTGAAGCGGTGCTGGGAACCTCCATGTTCTCCTCGAGTGAGACTGGGGTGTCAGGGAAATTTGGGGGTCGCATCAAGGGTGCCAAGTACCGTTTCACACTTCAAGACGGAACATGGGACTTCCCTGGAGACGCTATAGCTGACAGGGGCCTCATATTTCGATGACGGAGGAGCCACGTTGTTTTTCTCCAGTTGCCGCGGGATTCTCGAATTACAATGGGGAATACAGGCTTCCTCTTGTGTTGGCCCAGGGAAGTCCAATCATCCATTCGAGTTGCGAGGGAGAGCTGGGGATTGCACTTGAGTCAATGCAGGACAAAAAAGACCTCATTTAGGCTTGTGTCCAGGACCGAGTTTTCCTCTACAGGGGCAACACGGATCTCGGGATCCCATTCCAGACTCACCCAAGTAGTCAGGCCTCGGCTCGAGGGGAAGCAACAGACTCTGCTCTCCTCTAGAGTAGCGACGTGTATCTCTTGGAGGCTACTGAGTGGCCTAAAGGGAGTCAGGCCTCCAGTGGAGTTTGGAGAGTGGACTCGGGATTGCTCTCTAGGTCATGTAGGAAAAGAAGGCCCTCATCTTACGATGATGGGGGCGTCTCGTGCGTTTTCTCGAGCGGCGGTGCCAGTGTGGGGTTTTCATGAGGTAGGACGGGGAGCGCAGGGAGCCTCTCGTGTGGCACCAGGGAAGTTAGGTTTCAATGGGCGTGGCGAGGGGAATGCGTCATTGCTCTCCAGTCATGGTAGGGTATCGGGCCTCAAGACGCGGTAAAGAAGGACTCTCAAGGTCTTTCTCAGAATGCAGCAGGAAACCCTGGGTTCACTCGACTTGTGCCAGTGACCGCAGAGAGCTTCTGAGGGTGCCTCTGAGAATCAGGGATACTGTGGAGTTTTAGGGGCCTCTCGGGACTCCACTGGGTATGGCGCAATGGAAGAGGGCCTCATTTCGAGTTGATGCAGGAACGTCAGGTTTCATCTACATTTCTGACTCCGATCGCACAGTCCCTGCAGAGTTGGGAAAGGAGAGTCAGGCCTTCTCTTGTGTGGAGGAATGGAACTCCGCATGCCTCTCTAGTTCTTCAAGGGATGACAGGACACTTGTCGATCTGTGTTTGGAATCTGCGTGTTTTTCCGTACTATGCATGGGGATGTCAGTACCCCTTCGTGTTGTGCATTCATCCACAGGTTTGCTTTCGAAGAGGTGTCCTGGCATCGGGTTCTTATTAAGAGCGGACCGGGAAATCGGGGTCTTTCCGCATGTGGCACCACCCACCAGGCTACGTCTCGAATTTCCTAGTGAGACCGGCCTCATCCTGAGGTGCACCGGGAAGGTCGGAACCCCTTGCAGACAAAGCAGGGGAATCGACCCTCCTGTCTCGATCAGGAGGGGAGAAGGGGCACAGATGAGGTGATGCCGGGAACCTCGGTGTTCCCCTCCAGTGAGACCAGTGTGTTGGGGAACTTTTGGGGTCGCATCAAAGGTGCCAAGTACCGTATCGCACTTCAAGATGGAACGTAAGACTTCTTTTGAGACGCTGTAGCGGCAATGGCCGCATCTTGCGATGAAGAGGGAACGACGTGGTTTTTCTCGAGTTGTGGCGGGATTCTTGAGTTACAACGGGAAATTCAGGCTTCCTCTTCTGTTGGCCCAGGGAAGTCCAGTCTTCCATTCGAGTTGCGAGGGAGAGTTGGGGATTGCTCTCGAGTCACTGCAGGAAAAAAGAGACCTCATCTAGGCTTGTGTCCAGGACCTAATGTTTCTCTCCAGGGGCGACAGGGACCTCCGGTTCACATATCAGACACACCCGAGGAGTCAGGCCTCGCCTCGAGGGGAAGGAAAAGACTCCGCTCTCCTCTCGAGTCGCGACGGGTATGTCTTGGAGTCCACTGAGTGACCAAAAGGGAGTCAAGCCTACTGTGGAGTTTGGAGAGAGGACTCGGGATTGCTCTCCAGGCCATGCTAGAAAAGAAGGCCGTCATGTCGCGAAAATGGGGGCGTCTCGTGGGTTTTCTCTATCTGTGGCGCCAGTGTTTGGTTTTTCACGAGGTATGACGGGGAGCTCAGGGAGCCTCTCGTGTGGCGCCAGGGAAGTCAGGGCTTCATGAGTGTAGCAGAGGGAGCGCGTCATTGCCCTCGAGTCATGGTAGGGGAATCAGGCCTCAAAATGTGTTGAAGAAGGTCTCTTGAGTTCTTTCTATGGTGGCGGCAGTAAACCCTGGTTTCACTCGAATTGTGCTGGTGACCTCAGGGAGCTTCTCAGGGTGCCTCTGAGAAGTCAGGGATACTGTGGAGCTGGGACGCGTCTCTCGGGACTCCACTGGGTTTCGTGCAATGGAAGAGGTCCTAATCTCGAGTGGAGGCAGGAACCTCAGCGTTCCTCTCGTGACTTCACTGGCGCTGGTCTGATTCGGATCGCAAAGTCCCTGCAGAGTTGGGACAGGAGAGTCAGGCATCGTCTTGTGTAGAGGAATGAAACCCCACTTGCCTCTCGAGTTCTTCAGGGGTGACAAGCCACTTGTTGAGCTGTATGTGGAACCTGCGGGTTTTTCCGGACGATGCACGAGGGTGTCAGTGCCCCTTTGTGTTGTGCCTTCATCCACAGGGTTGCCTTCGAAGAGGTGTCCAGGCATCAGGTTCTTATCAAGAGCGTACCGGGAAATCATAGTCTTTTGGCATGTGGTACCACCCGCGAGCTACGTCTCGAATTTCCTCGTGAGACTGGCCTCATCCTGAAGTGCCCCGTGAAGGTCGGGAACCCCTTACAAACAAAGCAGGGGAAGTGACCCTCCTATCACGAACAGAAGGGGAGAAGGGGCTCAGATAAACTGGTGCCGGGAACCTCGGTGTTCACCTCGAGTGAGACAGATATTTCGGGGAACTTTTGGGGTCACATCAAGGGTGTCAAGTATCGTTTCGCACTTCAAGACGGAACATGGGACTTTTCTTGAGAAGCTGTAGCGGGCAAGGGCCTCATCTTGTGATGACGAGGGAACCAAGTGCTTTTTCTCGAGTTGCGGCGGGATTCTCGAGTTACGAAGGGGAATTCAGGCTTCCTCTTGTGTTGGCCCAGGGAAGTCCAATCTTCCATTCCAGTTGTCAGGGAGAGCAGGGGATTGCTCTCGAGCTACAGAAGGGCAAAAGAGACCTCATCTAGGCTTGTTTCCAGGACCTAATGTTCCTCTCCAGGGGAGACAGGGATCTCGGGGTTGCATTCCAGACCCACCTGGTGAGTCAGGCCTTGTCTCGAGGGGAAGCAAAGGACTCAATTCTCCTCTCGAGTCGCGACGGGTATCTCTTGGAGCCCACTAAGTGGCCTAAAGGGAGTCAAGCCTCCTGTGGAGTTTGGAAAGAGGATTCGGGATTCCTCTCCAGGCCATGCAGGAAAAGAAGGCCCTCATCTCGCGATGACAGGGGCGTATGGTGAGTTTTCTCAAGCTGCGGCATCAGTGTGGGGTTTCTCACGAGGTACGACAGGGAGCTCAGGGAGCCTCTCTTATGGCGCCAGGGAAGTCAGCTCTCCATGTGCGTGGCGAGGGGGTGCGTGTCATTTCTATAGAGCCATGGAAGCAGATTCGGGCTTCAAGACACGTTGAAGTAGGACTCTCGAGGTCTTTTTCCCATTGTGGCAGGAAACCCTGGGTTCCCTCGACATGTGCCGGTGACCTCATGGAGCTTCTCCGGGTGCCTCTGAGAAGTCAGGGGTACTGTGGAGTTGGGAGGGGCCTCTCTGGACTCCACTGGGTTTGGTGCAATGGATGAGAGCCTCATCTCGAGTGGAGGCAGGAACCTCATGTTTCCTCTCCTGGGTTTCCTGTCGCTGGTACTGACTCGGATCGCAGTTTCCCTGCAGAGTTGGTACAGAAAATCAGGTCTCGTCTTGTGTGGAGGAATGGAACTCCACTTGCCTGTCGAGTTGTTCACGGGGTGACAGACCACTTGTTGAACTGTGTTTGTAACCTGCGGGTTTTTCTGGACAATGCACGGGGGTGTCAGTGCCCCTTCGTGTTGTGCTTTCATCCACAGGTTTTCCTTCGTAAAGGTGTCAGGGCATCACGTTCTTATCAAGAGCAGACCGGGAAATCGGGGTCTTTCGGCTTGTGGCACCACCCACGAGGCTATGTCTCGAATTTCCTCGTGAGACCTGCCTCATCCTTAGGCGCGCTGGAAAGGTCGGGAACCCATTCCAGACATAGCAGGGGAATCGACACTCCTGTCACGATCACGAGGGGAGAAGGAGCTCAAATGAAGTGGTTCCGGGAACCTCGGTGTTCCTTTCGAGTGAGACCGGTATGTCGGGGAATTTTGAGATTGCATCAAGGGTGCCAAGTACCGTTTCGCACTTCAAAACAGAAAGTGGGACTTCTCTTGAGTCGCTGTAGCGGGCAAGGGCCTCATCTAGCGCTGATGGGGGAACCACGTGGATTTTCTCGAGTTTCGGCGGGATTCTCGAGTTACGATGTCAAATTCAGGCTTCCAATTGTATTGGCCCAGGGAAGTCCAATCTTCAATTTGATTTGCGAGGGAGAGCTGGCGATTGCGCTCTAGTAACTGCAGTGCAAAATAGACCTCATCTAGGCTTGTGTCCAGGACCGAGTTTTCCTCTCCAGGTGTGACAGGAACTCGGGGTTGCATCCCAGACTCACACGGGGAGTCAGGCCTCGTCTCGAGGGGAAGCAAAGGACTCTGCTCTCCCTTCAGGTCCTGACAGGTATCTCTTGGAGCCAACTGAGAGGCCTAAAGAGAGTCAAGCCTCCTGTGGAGTCTGGAGAGAGGACTCGGTTTTGCTCTCCATGCCAGGCAGGAAACAAGTCCCTCATCTCGTGATGACGGGGGCGTATCGTGGGTTTTCTCGAGCTGCGGTGCCTGAATGGGGTTTCCGAAGAGGTACGACGGGGAGCTCAGGGAGACTCACTTCAGGAGTCAGGGAAGTCAGGTCCCCATGCGCATGGCGATGGGGAGCGGGTCTTTGCTCTCGAGTCATGGTAGGGGAATCGGGCCTCAAGACGCGCCGAAGGACTCTCAAGGTCTTTCTCGGGTCGCAGCAGGAAACCCTGGGTTCCCTGGACTTGAGCCGGTGACCTCAGGTAGATTCTCAAGGTGCCTCTGAGAATTCAGGGATACTGTGGAGTTGGGAGGGGCCTCTCGCGACTCATCTGGGTTTGGTGCAATGGAAGAGGGCCTCACCTCGAGGGGAGACAGGAACCTCAGGATTCCTCTCCGTTTCGGACTCCGACCGCAGGGTCCCTGCAGAGTTGGGACAGGAGACTCAGGCCTCGTCTTGTCTGAGGAAGGGAAGCCCTCAGGCCTCTCAAGTTGCTCAGGGGGTCTCAGGCCCCTCGTCGAGCTGTGTGTGGAACCCGCGGGTCTTTGCGGACGATGCACGGGGGTGGCAGTGCCCCTTCGTGTTGTGCCTTCCCCCACAGGGTTGCCTTCGAAGAGGGGTCCGGGCCTCGGGTCCTTCTCAAGAGCGGACAGGGGAATCGGGGGCGTTGGGCATGTGGCACCACCCACGTGGCTCGTCTCGAATTTCTTCGTGAGACCGGCCTCATCCTGAGGTGCGCCGGGAAGGCCGGGAACCCCTTCCAGACCACGCAGGGGAATCGCCTCTCCTGTCGCGATCAGGAGGGGAGAAGGGGCTCAGAGGAAGCGGTGTCGGGACCCTCGGTGTTGCCCTCGAGGGAACCCGGCGTGTCGGGGAACTTTTGGGGGTCGCAGGAAGGCTGTCAGGGACCGTTTCCCCCTTCAGGGCGGAACAGGGGACTTCCCTTGAGACGCCGTCGCGGGCAAGGGCCTCATCTTGCCAAGAGGTGGGAACCACGTGGTTTTTCTCGAGTTGCGGCGGGATTCTCGAGGTACGACGGGGATCTCAGGCTTCCTCTTAGGTTGGCCTTGGGAAGCCCAATCTTCCTCTCAGGTTGCGAGGGAAAGCAGGGGGTTGCGCTCGGGTCACTGCAGGGCCGAAGAGACCTCAGCTAGGCGTGTGTCCGGGACCTAATATTCCTCTCCAGGGAAGGCAGGGATCTCGGGGTTGCATTCCAGGCTCCCCCGTGGAGTCAGGCCTCGTCTCGAGGGGAAGCCAAGGACTCCGCTCTCCTCTCGAGTCGCGACTCGGGTCTCTTGGAGCCCCCTGAGCAGCCTCAAGGGAGTCCAGCCTCCTCTTCCGTTTGGAGAGAGGACCCGGGATTGCTCTCCAGGCCATGCAGGAAAAGAAGGCCCTCAGCTCGCGAGGACGGGGGCGTCTCAGGGGTTTCCTCGAGCTGCGGCGCCCGTGGGGGTTTTCTCACGAGACACGGCGAGGATCTCAGGGAGCCTCTCGTGCGGCGCCAGGGAAGTCAGGTCTCCATGCGCGTGGCGAGGGGGAGCGCGTCCTGGCTCTCGAGTCACGGGAGGGGACTAGGGCCTCGAGACGCGTTGAAGAAGGACTCTCGAAGTCTTTGTCGGGGGGCGGCGGGAAAACCTCATTTCCCTCGCCTTCTGCCGCGGACCTTAGGGAACTTCCCAGGGTGCCTCTGAGAGGCGAGGGATCCTGTGGAGGTGGCGGGGCCCCTCGGGACTCCGCTGGGTCTGGCGCAACTGAAGAGGGCCTCACCTCGAGGGGAGGCAGGAACCTCAGGCTTCCTCTCCGTTTCGGACTCCGACCGCACGGTCCCTGCAGAGTTGGGACAGGAGAGTCAGGCCTCGTCTTGTCTGAGGAAGGGAACCCCGCTGGCCTCCCGAGTTCCTCAGGGGGGTCTCAGGCCCCTCGTCGAGCTGTGTGTGGAACCCGCGGGTCTTTGCGGACGATGCACGGGGGTGGCAGTGCCCCTTCGTGTTGTGCCTTCACCCACAGGGTTGCCTTCGAAGAGGGGTCCGGGCTTCGGGTCCTTCTCAAGAGCGGACCGGGGAATCGGGGGCGTTCGGCCTGTGGCCTCCCCCACGTGGCTCGTCTCGAATTTCCTCGTGAGACCAGCCTCATCATGAGGTGCGCCGGGAAGGCTGGGAACCCCTTCCAGACCACGCAGGGGAATCGCCTCTCCTGTCGCGATCAGGAGGGGAGAAGGGGCTCAGAGGAAGCGGTGCCGGGACCCTCGGTGCTCCCCTCGGGGGACCCGGCGTGTCGGGGGACTCCTGGGGGTCGCAGGAAGGCTGTCAGGGACCGTTTCGCCCTTCAGGGCGGAACAGGGGACTTCCCTTGAGACGCCGTCGCGGGCAAGGGCCTCATCTTGCCAAGAGGTGGGAACCACGTGGTTTTTCTCGAGTTGCGGCGGCATTCTCGAGTTACGACGGGGATCTCAGCCTTCCCCTTGGGTTGGCCCTGGGAAGCCCAATCTTCCCCTCGGGTTGCCAGGGAAAGCTGGGGGTTGCGCTCGAGTCACTGCAGGGCCGAAGAGACCTCACCTAGGCGTGTGTCCAGGACCTAATATTCCTCTCCAGGGAAGGCAGGGATCTCGGGGTTGCATTCCAGGCTCCCCCGGGGAGTCAGGCCTCATCTCGAGGGGAAGCCAAGGACTCCGCCCTTCTCTCGAGTCGCGACGCGGTCTCTGGGAGCCCCCTGAGCGGCCTCAAGGGAGTCCAGCCTCCTCTTCCGTTTGGAGAGAGGACCCGGGATTGCTCTCCAGGCCATGCAGGAAAAGAAGGCCCTCAGCTCGCGAGGACGGGGGCGTCTCAGGGTTTTCCTCGAGCTGCGGCGCCCGTGGGGGTTTCCTCCCGAGACACGACGAGGATCTCAGGGAGCATCTTGTGCGGCGCCAGGGAAGTCAGGTCTCCACGCTCGTGGTGAGGGGGAGCGCGTCATGGCTCTCGAGTCACGGCAGGAGACTAGGGCCTCGAGACGCGTTGAAGAAGGACTCTCGATGTCTTTGTCGGGGGGCGGCGGGAAACCCTCGTTTCCCTCGCCTTCTGCCGGGGACCTTAGGGAACTTCCCAGGGAGCCTCTGAGAGGCGAGGGATCCTGTGGAGGTGGCGGGGCCCCTCGGACTCCGCTGGGTCTGGCGCAACGGAAGAGGTCCTCATCTCGTGGGGAGGCAAGAACCTCAGGCTTCCTCTCCGTTTCGGACTCCGACCGCAGGGTCCCTGCAGAGTTGGGACAGGAGAGTCAGGCTATGTCTTTTCTGAGGAATGGAACTCCGCTTGCCTCTCGAGTTGTTCATGGGGTTTCAGGCCCCTTGTCAAACTGTGTGTGGAATCTGCAGGTTTTTGCAGATGATGCATGGGGTTGTCAGTGACCCTTCGTTTTGTGTCTTCATCCACAGGGTTGCCTTCGAAGAGGTGTCCGGGCATCGTGTTCTTATGAAGAGCGGACTGGGAAATCGGGGTCGTTCAGCATTTGGCACCACCCACGTGGCTAGTCTCGAATTTCCTCATGAAACCGGCCTCATCCTGAGGTGTGCCGCGAAGGTCATGAAACCCTTCCAGACAAAGCAGAGGAATCGACCCTCCTGTGGCGATCAGGAGGGGAGAAGTGGCTCAGATGATGTGCTGCTGGGAATCTCATTGTTTCCCTCAAGTGAGACAGGTATGTCGGGTAACTTTTGGGGTCGCATAACGCGTTCCAAGTACCGTTTCGCTCTTCAAAATGGAACGTGGGACTTCTCTTGGGGTGCTCCAGCGGGCAAGGGCCTCATCTTGGAATGACTGGGGAACCACTTGGTTTTTCTCGAGTTGCGGTGGGATATTTGAGTTACCACAGGGAATTCATGCTTCCTCTTGTGTTGGCCCACAAAAGTCTTATCTTCCATTCGAGATTCGAGGAAGAGCTGGAGGTGCGCTCTAGTCACTGAAGGCAAAAGAGACCCCACCAAGGCTTGTGTGCAGGACCTAATGTTCATGTCAAGGCTCGACAGAAATCTCGGGGTTGCATTCCAGACTCACCTTGGAGTCAGGCCTCGTCTCGAGGGGAAGCAAAGGACTCTGCTCTCCTCTCGAGTCGGACGGGTATGTCTTGGAGCCCACTGAGTGGCTTAAAGGGAGTCAAACCTACTCTGGTGTTTGGAGGGAGGACACGGGATTGCTCTCCAGGCAATGCAGGAAATGAAGGCCCTCATCTCCCGATGACTGGGGCGTCTCGTAGGTTTTCTCGAGCTGTGGCGCTAGTGTGGGGTTTCTCACGAAGTAAGACTGGGAGCTCAGTGAGCCTCTCATGTCGTGCCAGGGCAGTCAGGTCTCTATGCACGTGGTGAGAGGGAGCCCGTCATTGTTCTCGAGTCATGGTAGGGGAATTGGGCCTGAAAACGTGTTAAAGAAGGACTCTCGAGGTCTTTCTTGGGTTGCAGCAGGAAACCCTGGGTTCCATCGACTTGTGCCAGTGACCTCAGGAAGCTTCTCAGCGTGCCTCTGAGAAGTCAGGGTCACTGTGGAGTTGGGAGGGGCCTCTCGGAACTCCACTGGGTTTGGTGCAATGGAAGAGGGCCTCATGACAAGTTGAGGCAGGAACCACAGGGTTCCTCTCCTGGCTTCGAATGCGCCGGATCTGACTCGGATCGCAGAGTCCCTGCAGAGTTGGGACAGGAGAGTCAGGCCTCGTCTTGTGTGGAGGAATGGAACTCCGCTTGACTCTCGCGTTGTTCATGGGGTGACAGGCCACTTGTCGATTTGTATGTGGAACTTGCGGGTTTTTCTGGACGATGCACTGGGGTGTCACTGCCCCTTTGTGTTGTGCCTTGTTCCACAGGATTGCCTTCGAGTTGGGTTCTGCCATCGGGTTCTTATCAAGAGCGGACCAGGGAATCGGGGTCTTTTGGCATGCCGCACCACCCACGAGGCTATGTCTCGAATTTCCTCGTGAGACTGGCCTCAGCTTGATGTGCGCCAGGAAGGTCGGGAACGCCTTCCAGACAAAGCAGGGGAATCGAACCTCCTGTCGCGATCAAGAGGGGAGAAGAGTCTCAGATGAAGTGGTGCCGGGAACCTCGGTGTTCTCCTCAAGTGAGACTGGTATTTTGGGGAACTTTTGGGGTCGCATCAAGGGTTCCAAGTAACTTTTCGCTCTTCAATACGGAACGTGGGACTTCTCTTGAGACGCTGTAGCGGGCAAGGGCCTCATGTTTCGATGACGGGGGAACCACGTGGTTTTTCTTGAGTTGGGGCGGGATTCTCGAGTTACAACCGGGAATTCAGGCTTCCTGTTCAACTGGCCCAGGGAAGTCCAGTTTTCATTCGAACTGTGAGTTAGAACTGGGGATTGCTCTCGAGACACTGCAGGGCCAAATAGACCTCATCTAGGCTTGTGTCCAGGACCTAATGTTCCTCTGCTGGGGCGAAAGCGATCTCAGCATTGCATTCTCGACTCACCCGGGGAGTCAGGCCTCGTCTCGAGGGGAAGCCAAGGACACCGCTCTCCTGTCAAGTCGCGACAGGTATATCTTGGAGCTCACTGTGTGGCCTAAAATGAGTCAAGCCTCCTGTGGAGTTTGGAGAGAGGACTCAGGATTGCTCTCCAGGCCATACAGCAAAAGAAGGCCCTCATCTCGTGAGGACTGGGGCGTCTCGTGGGTATTCTCGAGCTGCGGCTCCAGTGTGGTGTTGCTCACGAGGTATAATGGGGAGCTCAGGGAGCCTCTCCTGTGGCGCCAGGGAAGTCAGGTTTCTATGCGGGTGGCTAGGGGGAGCGCGTCATTGCTCTCGAGTCATGGTAGGGGAATCGCACCTCAAGACGCGTTGTAGAAGGACTCTTGAAGTCTTTTACGGGTTGGGGCAGGAAACCCTTGGTTCCCTCGACTTGTGCCGGTGATCTCAGGAAGGTCTAAGGGTGCCTCTGAGAAGTCAGGGATACTGCACAGTTGGGAGGGGTCTCTCGGGACTCCACTGGGTTCGGTGCAATGGAAGAGGGCCTCATCTCGAGTGGAGGCAGGAAACTCATGTTTCCTCTCCTGAGTTCCCCTGGGCCAGATCTGACTCGGATCGCAGTTTCACTGCAGAGTTCGAACAGGAGAGTCAGGCCTCGTCTTGTGTGGAGGAATGGAACTCTGCTTGCCTCTCCAGTTGTTCACGGGGTGACAGGTCACTTCTCGAGCTGTGTGTGGTACCTGCTGGTTTCTCCGGACGATACACAGTGGTGTCAGTGCCCCTTCGTGTTGTACCTTCATACTCAAGGCTGCCTTCCAAGAGGTGTCCGAGCATCGGATTCTTATCAAGAGCGGACCGGGAAATTGGAGTCTTTCAGCAAGTGACACCACCCACAAAGCTACGTATCGAATTTCCCCATGAGACCGGCCTCATCCTGAGTTGTGCAGGGAAGGTCGGGCCCCCTTGCAGACAAAGCAGGGGAATCGACCCACCGGTCACGATCAGGAGGGGAGAAGGGGCTTAAATGAAGTGGTGCCGGGAACCTCGGTGTTCCCCTTGAGTGAGATCGGCGTGTTGGGGGACTTTTGGGGTCGCATCAAGGGTGCCAAGTACCGTTTCGCATTTCAAGACGGAACCTGGGACATCTTTTGAAACGCTGTAGCAGGCAAGGGCCTCATCTTGCGATGACGGGAGAACCACGTGGTTTTGCTCGAGTTGCGGCGGGATTCTCGAGTTATGACCGGGAATTTAGGCTTCCTCTTGTTTGCCTTGAAATCCAATCTTCCATTCGGGTTGCGAGGGGGAGCTGGGGATTGCGCTAGAGTCACTGCAGGGCAAAAGAGACCTAATCTAGGCTTGTGTCAAGGATCTAACGTTGCTCTCCAGGGGTGACAGGGATCTTGGGTTTGCATTCCAGACTCATCCAGGGAGTCAGTTCTCACCTCGAGGGTAAGCAAAGAATTCCGCTCTCGTCTCGAGTCTCGATGGGTATCTCTTGGAGCCCAATGTGTGTACTAAAGGGAGTCAAGCCTCCTGTGGAGTTTGGAGAGAGGACTCGGGATTGGACTCCAGGCCATGCAGGAAAAGAAGGCCCTCATCTCGAGATGACGGTGGCGTCTCGTGGGTTTTCTCGAGCTGCGGCGCCAGTGTGGGGTGTCTCATGAAGTACCACAGGGATTTCAGGGAGCCTCTTGTGTGGCGTCAGGAAAATCCAGTATTCCATTCGAGTTGCAAGTTAGAACTGGGGATTGCTCTCCAGTCACTGCAGGGCAAAATAGACCTCATCTACGCTTGTGTCCAGGACCTAGTGTTCCACTACTGGGCCGACAGGGATCTCAGGGTTGCATTCTCGACTCACCCGGAGAGTCAGGCCTCGTCTTGAGGGGAAAAAAAGGACTCCGCTCTCCTGTCGAGTCGCGACGGGTATCTCTTGGAGCCCACTGCGTGGCGTAAAGGGAGTGAAGCCTCCTATGGAGTTTGGAGAGATGACTCGGGATTGTTTTCCTGGCCATGCAGGAAAAAAGGCCCTCATCTCGCGATGACGGGGGCGTCTCGTGGGTTTTCTCCAGCTGCGGCGCCAGTATCAGATTTCTCACGAGGTACAACGGGGAGCTCAGAGAGCCTCTCGTGTGGTGCTAGGGACGTCAGGTCTCCGTGCGTGTGGTGAAGGGGAGTGCGTGATTTCTCTCGAGTCATAGTAGGCGAATCGGGCCTCAAGACGCATTGAAGAAGGACTCTCGAGGTCTTTCTCGGGTTGCGGCAGGGAACCCTGGGTTCCCTCGACTTGTGTCGGTGACCTCAGGTAACTTCTCAGGGTGCCTCTGAGAATTCAGGGACACTGTGGATTTGGGAGGGGCCTTTCGTTACTCAACTGGGTTTGGTGCAATCGAAGAGGGCCTCATCTCGAATGGAGGCAGGAACCTCAGGGGTCCTCTCCATTTCTGACTCGGGTCGCAGAGTACCTTCCGAGTACGGACAGGAGAGTCACGCCTCGTCTTCCGTGGAGGAATGGATCTCCGCTTGCCTTTCGAGTTGTTCACGGAGTGACAGGCCACTTGTTGAGCTGTGTGTGGAACCTGCGGGTTTTTCCGGACGATGCACAGGGGTGTCAGTGCCCCTTCGTGTTGTGCCTTCATCCACAGGGTTGCCTTCAAAGAGGTGTCCGGGCATCGGGTTCTTTTCAAGAGCGTACCAGAAAATTGGGGTCATTCAGCATGTGGTACCACCCACGAGGCTACGTCTCGAATTTCCTCGGGAGACCGGCCTTATCCTGAGGTTCGCCGGGAAGGTAGGGAACCCTTGCAGACAAAGCAGGGGAATCGACACACCGGTCGCGATCAGAAGGGGAGAAGGGGCTCAGATGAAGTGGTGCCGGGAACCTCGGTGGTCCCCTCGAGTGAGACCGGTATGTCACGGCACTTTTGAGGTCGCATCAAGGGTGCCAAGTACAGTTTCGCACTTCAAGACGGAACGTGGGAATTCTCTGGAGATGCTCTAGCGGGCAAGGGCCTCATATTGCGATGACGAGGGAAACACGTGGTTTTTCTCGAGTTGCGGCGGGATTCTCGAGTTACGACGGGGAATTCAGGCTTCCTCTTGTGTTGGCCCAGGAAGTCCAATCTTCCATTCAACTTGTTAGAGAGAGCTGTGGGTTGCTCTCGAGTCACTTCAGGGCAAATAGTCCTCATCTAGGCTTGGGTCCAGGACGTAGTGTTCCTCTCCAGGGGCAACAGGGATATCGGGGTCGCATTCCAGTCTCACCCGGTGGGTCACGCCTCGTCTCGAGTGGAAGCAAATGACTCCACTATCCTCTCGATTCGCGACGTGTAACTCTTGGAGCCCAATGAGTGGCCTAAAGGGAGTCAAGCGTCCTGTGTAGCTTGGACAGAAGGTTCACGCTTGATCTGCATACCATTCAGTAAAAGATGGCCCTCCTCTCGTGATGACGGGAGCGTCTCATGGGTTTTCTCGAGCTGCGGCGCCAGTGTGGGGTTTCTCACGAGATATGATGGGGAGCTCAGGGAGCCTCTCGTGCGGCGCCAGAGAAGTCAGGCCTCCATGCATGTGGCCAGGCAGATCGCGTCATTGCTCTGGAGTCATGGGAGGGACTAGGGCCTCAAGACGCATTTAAGGACTCTCGACGTCTTTCTTGGGTTGGGGCAGGAAACACTCGTTTCCCTCGACCTCTACCGGGGACCTTAGGGAACTTCCCAGGTGCCTCTGAGAGGTGAGGGATACTGAGGAGTTAGAGGGGCCTCTCGGGACTCCACTAGGTTTGACGAAATGAAAGAGGGCCTCATCTCGATTGGAGGCAGGAACCTCAGGTTTCCTCTCCATTTCTGACTCAGACCGCAGGGTCCCTGCAGGGTTGGGACAGGAGAGTCAGGCCTCGTCTTGTCTGAGTAATGGAACTCTGCTTGCCTCTCGAGTCGTTCAGTGGGTCTCAGGCCCCTTGTCGAGCTGTGTGTGGAACCTGCGGGTGTTTCCAGAAGATGCACGGGGGTGTCATTGCCCCTTCATTTTGTGCCTTCCCCCACAGGGTTGCCTTCAAAGAGGTGTCCGGGCATCAGGTTCATTTCAAGAGCGGACCGGGAAATCGGGGTCGTTCGACATGTGGCACCACCCACGTAGCTCATCTCGAATTTCCTCGTGAGACCAGCATCATCCTGAGGTGCGCCGGGAAGGCCGGGAACACCTTCCACACAAAGAAGGGGAATCGACTCTCCTGTCGCGATCAGGAGGGGAGATGGGGCTCAGATGAAGTGGGGCCGGGACTCTAGGTGTTCCACTCGAGGGAACCCGGCGTTTCAGGGAACTTTAGCGGTCGCATCAAGGGAGCCAAGTACCGTTTCCCACTTCAGGACGGAACATGGGACTTCCCTGGAGACGCTGTAGCGGGCAAGGGCCTCATCCTGTGAAGACGTTGGAACCACGTCGTTTTTCTCGAGTTGCATCGGGATTTTCGAAAACGACAGGAATGTCAGGCTTCCTCTTGGGTTGGCCCTGGGAAGCCCAATCTTCAATTCGAGTTGCCTTGGAAAGCTGGGGGTTCTGCTCGAGTCACTACAGGGCCAAAGAGACCTCATCGAGGCGTGTGTCCAGGACCTAATGTTCCTCCCAAGGGAAGACAGGGATCACGGGTTTCCATTCCAGACTCACCCGGGGGGTCAGGACTCGCCTGGAGGGGAAGCAAAGGACTCCGCTTTCCTCTCAAGTCGCTACACGGATCTCTTGGAGCCCACTGAGTGGACTCAAGGGTGTCGAGCCTCCTCTTCAGTTTGGAGAGAGGACTCGGGATTGCTCTCCAGGTCAGGCAGGAAAAGAAGGCCCTCATCTCGCGATGACGGGGGCGTCTCATGGGTTTCCTCAGGCTGCTGTGCCCGTGGGGGTTTTCTCACGAGGCACGACGAGGACCTCAGGGAGCCTCGTGCAGCGCCAGGGAAGTCAGGTCTCCATGCGCATGGCGAGGGGGAGCTGGTCATCACTCTCGAGTCATGGGAAACGGCTAGGTCCTCAAGAGGCGTTGAAGAAGGACTCTCGAGGTCTTTCTTGGGTTGCGGCGGGAAACCCTCGTTTCCCTCGACTTCTGCAGGGGACCTTAGGGAACTTCCCAGGGTGCCTCTGAGAGGTGAGGGATGCTGTGTAGTTGGCAGGGCCTCTCGGGACTCTGCTGGGTTCGGCGCAATGGAAGAGGGCCTCATCTCGAGGGGAGGCAGGAACCTCAGGCTTCCTCTCGGTTTCGGACTCCGACTGCACGGTCCCTGCAGTGTTGGGACAGGAGAGTCATGCCTAGTCTTGTCTGAGGAATGGAATTCTGGTTGCCTCTCGAGTTGTTCCGGGAGTCTCAGGCCCCTTGTCGAGCTGTGTGTAGACCCTGCGGGTTTTTCCGGATGATGCACGGGGGTGTCAGTGCCCCTACGTGTTGTGCCTTCACCCACAGGGTTGCCTTCGAAGAGGTGTCCGGGCATCAGGTTCATTTCAAGAGCGGACCGGAAAATCGGAGTCGTTCGGCACGTGGCACCTCACACGTGGCTAGTCTCGAATTTCCTCCTGAGACCGGCCTCATCCTGAGGTGCGCCAGGAAGGCCGGGAACCCCTTCCAGACAAAGCAGGGGAATCGCCTCTCCTGTCGCGATCAGGAGGGGAGAAGGGGCTCAGATGAAGTGGTGCCGGGACCCTCGGTGTTCCCCTCGAGGGAACCCAGCGTGTCGGGGAACTTTTGCGGTCGCATCAAGGGTGTCAAGTACCGTTTCGCCCTTCAGGGCGGAACATGGGTCTTCCCTGGAGACACTGGGAACTTCGGTGTTCCCCCGGAGTGAGACCAGTAGGTTGGGGAACTTTGGGGTTGCATCAAGGTTGCCAAGTAGCATTTCGAACTTTAAGATGGAACGTGGGACTTCTCTTTAGACTCTAGCTGGCAAGGGCCTCATATTGCGATGAAGGGGGAAACCACATGGTTTTTAAGACTTGAGGCTGAATTCTCGAATTACGATGGGAAATTTAGACTTCCTCTTGTGTTGACCGTGGGAAGACCAATCTTCCATTCAAATTGTGAGGGAGAGATGGAGGTTGCTCTCGAGTCACTGTAGGGCAAAATAGACCTCATCTAGGCTTGTGTCTAGGACATAATGTTCCCCTCCAGGGGCGACAGGGATCTCGGGGTTGCATTCCAAACTCACCCGGGGAGTCAGGCCTCGTCTCCAGGGAAGCAAAGGACTCCGCTCTCCTCTCGAGTCGCACCGGGTATTTCTTGGACCCAACTGAGTGGCCTAAAGGGAGTCAATACTCCTGTGAAGTTTGGAGAGAGGACCAGGAATTGCTCTCCAGGTCAGGCAGGAAAAGAAGGCCCCCATCTCTCCTTGACGGGGGCATCTTGTGGTTTTTCTCGAACTGCGGCGCCAGTGTGGGTTTTCTCACGAGGTACGATGGGGTACTCAGGGAGCCTCTTGTGTGGTACTAGGGAAGTCAGTTTTCCTGCTTGTGGCGAGGGGAGCGCGTCCTTGCTCTGGAGTCATGGTAGGGGAATCGGGCATCAAGAGACGTTGAAAAAGGACTCTCCAAGTCTTTCTCGGGTTACTTCAGGAAACTCTGGGTTCCCTCGACTTGTGCCAGTGACCTCAGGTAGCTTCTCAGGGAGCCTCTGAGAATTCAGGGATACTGTGGTGTTGGGAGGGGCCTCTCGGGACACCACTGAGTTTGGTTCAATGGAAGAGTGCCTCTTCTCTAGTTGAGGCAGGAACCTCAGGGTTCCTCTCCATTTCTGACTCCAATTGCAGGGTCCCTGAAGAGTTGGGACAGGAGAGTAAGGCCTCGTCTTGTGTGAAGGAATGCAACTTCACTTGCCTCTCGAGTTGTTCACGAGGTGACAGTCCACATTTGGAGCTGTGAGTGGAATCTGCGGGTTTTTCCAGACGATGCATGGGGATGTCAGTGTCTCTTCGTGTTGTGCCTTCATCCACAGGGTTGCCTTCGAAGAGATGTCCGGGCGTCAGGTTCTTATCTAGAGTGGACCGGGAATTCGGGATCTTTCAGCATATGGCACCAACCATGAGGCTACTTTTTGAATTTCCTCATGAGACCGGCCTCATCCGGAGGTTCGCGGGGAACGTCGGGAACCCCTTGCAGACAAAACATGGGAATCGACCCTTCTGTCGCGATCAGGAGGGGTGAAGGGGCTCACAGGAAGTGGTGCCGTGAACTTTGGTGTTTCCCTCGAGTGAGACCGGTATGTCAGGGAACTTTGGGGGTCGCATCAAGGGTGCCAAGTACCGTTTTGTACTTCAGGATGGAACGTGGGACTTCTCTTGATACGCTGTAGCGGCCAAGGGCCTCATCTGGCGATGACGGGGGAGCCACGTGGTTTTTCTCGAGTTGCGGCGGGATTCTCGAGTTACGACGGGGATTTCAGGCTTCCTCTTGTGTTGGGCCAGGGAAGTCCAATCATCCATTCGAGTTGCGAGGGAGAGCTGGGGGTTGCGCTCGAGTCACTGCAGGGCAAAGGAGACCTCATCTAGGCTTGTGTCCAGGACCTAATGTTCCTCTCCAAGGGCCACAGGGATCTCAGGTTTGCATTCCAGACTCACCCAGGGAGTCAGGCCTCATGTCGAAGGGAAGCAAAGGACTCCACTCTCCTTTCGAGTCGCGACGGGCACCTCTTGGAGCCCACTTTGTGGCCTAAAGGGAGTCAAGCCTCCTGTGAAGTTTGGAGAGAGGACTTGGGACTGCTCTCCAGGCCATGCAGGAAAAGATGGCCCTCATCTCGCGATGACGGAGGGATCTTGTGGGTTTTCTCGAGCTGCGGCGCCAGTGTGGGGTTTCACACGAGGTACGACGGGGAGCTCAGGGAGCTTCTCGTGTGGCGCCAGGGAAGTCAGGTCTCCATGTGCGTGGCGAGGGGGAGCGCATTATTGCTCTCGAGCTATGGTAGGGGAATCTGACCTCAAGACACATTGAAGAAGGACTCTCGAGGTCTTTCTTCGGTTGTGGCAGGAAACCCTTATTTCCCTCGACTTTTGCCGGTGGCCTCAAGGAGCTTCTCAGAATGCCTATGAGAAGTCAGGGATACTGTGGAGATGGGAGGGGCCTCTCGGGACTCCACTGGGTTTGTTTTAATGGAAGAGGGCCTCATCTCGGGTTGAGTCAGGAACCTCAGGTTTCCTCTCCATTTCTGACTCAGATCGAAGCGTGCCTGCAGAGTTGGGATTGGATACTCAGGCCTCGTCTTGTCTGAGGAAGGGAACTCCGCTTTCCTCTCTCATTGTTTAAGGGGTGACAGGCCAGTTGTGGAGCTGTATGTGGATCCTGCGGGGTTTTCCGGACGATGAACAGGGTTGCCAGTGCCCCCTCGTGTAGTGCCTTCATCCACAGGGTTGCCTTAGAAGAGGTGTCCGGGCATCGGGTTCTTATCAAGAGCAAGACCGAGAAATCGGGGTCTTTCGGCACGTGGCACCAACACGAGGCTACGTCTCGAATTTCTTCGTGAGACTGGCCTCATCCTGAGGTGCGCCATGAAGGTCGGGAACCCCTTCTAGACAAAGCAGGGGGATCGACCTTCCTGCCGTGATCAGGAGCGGAGAAGGGGCTCAAATGAAGTGGTGCCAGGAACTTCGGTGTTCCCTTGGAGTGAGACCGGTATATTGGGGAACTTTTGGGGTCGCATCAAGGGTGCCAAGTAGCATTTCGAACTTTATGACGAAACATGGGACTTCTCTTGAGACTCTGTAGCGGGCAAAGGCCTCATATTGCGATGAATGGGGAACCACGTGGTTTTTAAGATTTTCGGTGGGATTCTCGAGTTACAACGGGAAATTCAGACTTCCTCTTGTGTTGGCCCAATGAAGACCAATCTTCCATTCGAATTGCGAGGGAGAGATGGGTGTTGCTCTCGAGTCACTGTAGGGCAAAATAGACCTCATCTAGGCTTTTGTCCAGGACATAATGTTCCTCTCCAGGGGCAACAGGGATCTCGGGGTTGCATTCCAGACTCACCCGAGGTAAGGCCTCGCCTCGAGGGGAAACAAAGTACTCTGCTCTCCTCTCAAGTCGCGACAGGTATCTCTTGGAGCCCATTGAGTGGCCTAAAGGGAGTAAAGCCTCCTGTGAAGTTTGGAGAAAAGACCAGGGATTGCTCTCCAGGTCAGGCAGGAAAAGAAGTCCCCAATCTCGCGATGATGGTGGGTTTTCCCGAGCTGCGGCGCCAGTGTGGGGTTTCTCACGAGGTATGACGGGGAGCTCAGGGAGCCTCTCATGTGGCGCCAGGGAAGTCAGGTGTCCATGCGCATGGCGAGGGGGAGCGTGTCATTGCTCTCGAGTCATGGTAGGGGAATCCGTCCTCAAGACGCGTTGAAGACGGACTCTTGAGGTCTTTCTCGGGTTGCGGCAGGATACCCTGTGTTCCCTCGACTTGTGCCGGTGACCTCAGGGAGTTGCTCGGGGTGCCTCTGAGAAGACACTGATACTGTGGAGTTGGGAGGGGCCTATCGGGACTCCACTGGGTGTGGTATAATACAAGAGGGCCTCATCTCGTGTTGAGGAAGGAACCTCAGGGTTCCTCTCCATTTCAGACTCCGATCTCAGGATTCCTGCAGAGTTGGGACAGGAGACTCAGGCCTCGTATTCTGTGGAGAAATGAAACTTAGCTTGCCTCTCGAGTTGTTCACGAGGTAACAGGTCACTTGTCGAGCTGTATGTGGAACCTGCAGAATTTTCCAAAAGATGCACGGGTGTTCAGGGTCCCTCCTTGTTGTGCCTTCATCCTACGGGATGCATTCCAAGAAGTGTACGGCATTGGGTTCTTATTAATAGCTGACCGGGAAATGGGGTCTTTCCGCATGTGGCACCACCCACGAGGCTACATCTCCAATTTCCTCGTGAGACAGGCCTCATCCTGATGTGCGCTGGGAAGATCGGTAACCCCTTCCACACAAAGCAGGAGAAAAGACACTCCTGTTGCAATCAGGAGGGGAGAAGGGGCTCAAATGATGTGGTGCGGGGAACATGGGTGTTACCCTCGAGTGAGGCCTGTATGTTGGGGAACTTTGGGGGTGCCATCATGGGTGCCAAGTACCGTTTTGCACTTCAGTAGGAACGTGGGACTTCTTTTGAGATGCTGTGGCGGGCAAGGGCCTCATGCTGCGAAGACGATGGAACCACGTGGTTTTTTCGAGTTGCGGCGGGATTCTCGAGTTACGACGTGGATTTCAGGCTTCCTCTTGTGTTGGCCCTGGGAAGCCCAAACTTCCCTTCGAGTTGCGAGGGAAAGCTGGATGTTGTGCTCGAATCACTGCAAGGCCAAAGAGACCTCATCTAGGCGTGTGTCCAGGACCTAATAGTCCTCTCAAGGGAAGACAAGGATCTCGGGATTGCACTCCAGACTCCCCCGGGGAGTCAGGCCTCGCCTCGAGGGGAACCAAAGGACTGCGCTCTCCTCTCGAGCCACGACGCGGATCTCTTGGAGCCCACTGAGTCGCCTCAAGGGAATCCATTCTATTCTTCAGTTTGGAGGGAGGACTCGGGATTGCTTTCCAGGCCAGGCAGGAAAAGAAGCCCCTCAGCTCTCGAGAACGGGGGCGTCTCAGGGGTTTCCTCGAGCGGCGGTGCCCGTGGGGGTTTTCTCCCGAGGCACGACGAGGATCTCAGGGAGCCTCTCGTGCGCGCCAGGGAAGTCAGGTCTCCATGCGCGTGGCGAGGGGGAGCGCATCCTGGCTCTCGAGTCACGGGAGGGGACTAGGGCCTCGAGACGCGTTGAAGAAGGACTCTCGAGGTCTTTCTCGGGGGGCGTCAGGAAACCCTCGTGTCCCTCGCCTTCTGCCGGGGACTTTAGGGAACTTCCCAGGGTGCCTCTGAGAGGCGAGGGATCCTGTGGAGGTGGCGGGGCCCCTCGGGACTCCGCTGGGTCTGGCGCAACGGAAGAGGGCCTCATCTCGAGGGGAGGCAGGAACCTCAGGCTTCCTCTCCGTTTCGGACTCCGACCGCAGGGTCCCTGCAGAGTTGGGACAGGAGAGTCAGGCCTCGTCTTGTCTGAGGAAGGGAACCCCGCTGGCCTCTCGAGTTGCTCAGGGGGTCTCAGGCCCCCCGTCCAGCTGTGTGTGGAACCCGCGGGCCTTTGCGGACGATGCACGGGGGTTGCAGTGCCCCTTCGTGTTGTGCCTTCCCCCACAGGGTTGCCTTCGAAGAGGGGTCCGGGCCTCGGGTCCTTCTCAAGGGCGGACCGGGGAATCGGGGGCGTTCGGCATGTGGCCCACCCACGTAGCTCGTCTCGAATTTCCTCGTGAGACCGGCCTCATCCTGAGGTGCGCCGGGAAGGCCGGGAACCCCTTCCAGACCACGCAGGGGAATCGCCTCTCCTGTCGCGATTAGGAGGGGAGAAGGGGCTCAGAGGAAGCGGTGCCGGGACCCTCGGTGTTCCCCTCGAGGGAACCCGGCGTGTCGGGGGACTTTTGGGGGTCGCAGGAAGGCTGTCAGGGACCGTTTCGCCCTTCAGGGCGGAACAGGGGACTTCCCTTGAGACGCCGTGGTGGGCAAGGGCCTCATCTTGCCAAGAGGTGGGAACCACGTGGTTTTTCTCGAGTTGCGGCGGCATTCTCGAGTTACGACGGGGATCTCAGCCTTCCCCTTGGGTTGGCCCTGGGAAGCCCAATCTTCCCCTCGGGTTGCGAGGGAAAGCTGGGGGTTGGGCTCGAGTCACTGCAGGGCCGAAGAGACCTCACATAGGCGTGTGTCCGGGACCTAATATTCCTCTCCAGGGAAGGCAGGGATCTCGGGGTTGCATTCCAGGCTCCCCCGGGGAGTCAGGCCTCGTCTCGAGGGGAAGCCAAGGACTCCGCTCTCCTCTCGAGTCGCGACGCGGTTCTCTTGGAGCCCCCTGAGCGGCCTCAAGGGAGTCCAGCCTCCTCTTCCGTTTGGAGAGAGGACCCGGGATTGCTCTCCAGGCCATGCAGGAAAAGAAGGCCCTCAGCTCGCGAGGACGGGGGCGTCTCAGGGGTTTCCTCCAGCTGCGGCGCCCGTGGGGGTTTTCTCCCGAGGCACGACGAGGATCTCAGGGAGCCTCTCGTGCGGCGCCAGGGAAGTCAGGTCTCCATGCGCGTGGCGAGGGGGAGCGCGTCCTGGCTCTCGAGTCACGGGAGGGGACTAGGGCCTCGAGACGCGTTGAAGAAGGACTCTCGAGGTCTTTCCGGGGGGCGGCGGGAAACCCTCGTGTCCCTCGCCTTCTGCCGGGGACCTTAGGGAACTTCCCAGGGTGCCTATGAGAGGCGAGGCATCCTGTGGAGTTGGCGGGGCCCCTCGGGACTCCGCTGGGTCTGGCGCAACGGAAGAGGGCCTCACCTCGAGGGGAGGCAGGAACCTCAGGCTTCCTCTCCGTTTCGGACTCCGACCGCAGGGTCCCTGCAGAGTTGGGACAGGAGAGTCAGGCCTCGTCTTGTCTGAGGAAGGGAACCCCGCTGGCCTCTCGAGTTGCTCAGGGGGTCTCAGGCCCCTCGTCGAGCTGTGTGTGGAACCCGCGGGTCTTTGCGGACGATGCACGGGGGTGGCAGTGCCCCTTCGTGTTGTGCCTTCCCCCACAGGGTTGCCTTCGAAGAGGGGTCCGGGCCTCGGGTCCTTCTCAAGGGCGGACCGGGGAATCGGGGGCGTTCGGCATGTGGCCCCACCCACGTGGCTCGTCTCGAATTTCCTCGTGAGACCGGCCTCATCCTGAGGTGCGCCGGGAAGGCCGGGAACCCCTTCCAGACCACGCAGGGGAATCGCCTCTCCTGTCGCGATCAGGAGGGGAGAAGTGGCTCAGAGGAAGCGGTGCCGGGACCCTCGGTGTTCCCCTCGAGGGAACCCGGCGTGTCGGGGGACTTTTGGGGGTCGCAGGAAGGCTGTCAGGGACCGTTTCGCCCTTCAGGGCGGAACAGGGGACTTCCCTTGAGACGCCGTGGCGGGCAAGGGCCTCATCTTGCCAAGAGGTGGGAACCACGTGGTTTTTCTCGAGTTGCGGCGGCATTCTCGAGTTACGACGGGGATCTCAGCCTTCCCCTTGGGTTGGCCCTGGGAAGCCCAATCTTCCCCTCGGGTTGCGAGGGAAAGCTGGGGGTTGCGCTCGAGTCACCGCAGGGCCGAAGAGACCTCACCTAGGCGTGTGTCCGGGACCTAATATTCCTCTCCAGGGAAGGCAGGGATCTCGGGGTTGCATTCCAGGCTCCCCCGGGGAGTCAGGCCTCGTCTCGAGGGGAAGCCAAGGACTCCGCTCTCCTCTCGAGTCGCGACGCGGGTCTCTTGGAGCCCCCTGAGCGGCCTCAAGGGAGTCCAGCCTCCTCTTCCGTTTGGAGAGAGGACCCGGGATTGCTCTCCAGGCCATGCAGGAAAAGAAGGCCCTCAGCTCGCGAGGACGGGGGCGTCTCAGGGGTTTCCTCGAGCTGCGGCGCCCATGGGGGTTTTCTCCCGAGGCACGACGAGGATCTCAGGGAGCCTCTCGTGCGGCGCCAGGGAAGTCAGGTCTCCATGCGCGTGGCGAGGGGGAGCGCGTCCTGGCTCTCGAGTCACGGGAGGGGACTAGGGCCTCGAGACGCGTCGAAGAAGGGCTCTCGAGGTCTTTCTCGGGGGGCGGCAGGAAACCCTCGTGTCCCTCGCCTTCTGCCGGGGACCTTAGGGAACTTCCCAGGGTGCCTCTGAGAGGCGAGGGATCCTGTGGAGGTGGCGGGGCCCCTCGGGACTCCGCTGGGTCTGGCGCAACGGAAGAGGGCCTCACCTCGAGGGGAGGCAGGAACCTCAGGCTTCCTCTCCGTTTCGGACTCCGACCGCAGGGTCCCTGCAGAGTTGGGACAGGAGAGTCAGGCCTCGTCTTGTCTGAGGAAGGGAACCCCGCTGGCCTCTCGAGTTGCTCAGGGGGTCTCAGGCCCCTCGTCGAGCTGTGTGTGGAACCCGCGGGTCTTTGCGGACGATGCACGGGGGTGGCAGTGCCCCTTCGTGTTGTGCCTTCCCCCACAGGGTTGCCTTCGAAGATGGGTCCGGGCCTCGGGTCCTTCTCAAGGGCGGACCGGGGAATCGGGGGCGTTCGGCATGTGGCCCCACCCACTTGGCTCGTTTCGAATTTCCTCGTGAGACCGGCCTCATCCTGAGGTGCGCCGGGAAGGCCGGGAACCCCTTCCAGACCACGCAGGGGAATCGCCTCTCCTGTCGCGATCAGGAGGGGAGAAGGGGCTCAGAGGAAGCGGTGCCGGGACCCTCGGTGTTCCCCTCGAGGGAACCCGGCGTGTCGGGGGACTTTTGGGGGTCGCAGGAAGGCTGTCAGGGACCGTTTCGCCCTTCAGGGCGGAACAGGGGACTTCCCTTGAGACGCCGTGGCGGGCAAGGGCCTCATCTTGCCAAGAGGTGGGAACCACGTGGTTTTTCTCGAGTTGCGGCGGCATTCTCGAGTTACGACGGGGATCTCAGCCTTCCCCTTGGGTTGGCCCTGGGAAGCCCAATCTTCCCCTCGGGTTGCGAGGGAAAGCTGGGGGTTGCGCTCGAGTCACCGCAGGGCCGAAGAGACCTCACCTAGGCGTGTGTCCGGGACCTAATATTCCTCTCCAGGGAAGGCAGGGATCTCGGGGTTGCATTCCAGGCTCCCCCGGGGAGTCAGGCCTCGTCTCGAGGGGAAGCCAAGGACTCCGCTCTCCTCTCGAGTCGCGACGCGGGTCTCTTGGAGCCCCCTGAGCGGCCTCAAGGGAGTCCAGCCTCCTCTTCCGTTTGGAGAGAGGACCCGGGATTGCTCTCCAGGCCATGCAGGAAAAGAAGGCCCTCAGCTCGCGAGGACGGGGGCGTCTCAGGGGTTTCCTCGAGCTGCGGCGCCCGTGGGGGTTTTCTCCCGAGGCACGACGAGGATCTCAGGGAGCCTCTCGTGCGGCGCCAGGGAAGTCAGGTCTCCATGCGCGTGGCGAGGGGGAGCGCGTCCTGGCTCTCGAGTCACGGGAGGGGACTAGGGCCTCGAGACGCGTTGAAGAAGGACTCTCGAGGTTTTTCTCGGGGGGCGGCGGGAAACCCTCGTGTCCCTCGCCTTCTGCCGGGGACCTTAGGGAACTTCCCAGGGTGCCTATGAGAGGCGAGGCATCGTGTGGAGGTGGCGGGGCCCCTCGGGACTCCGCTGGGTCTGGTGCAACGGAAGAGGGCCTCACCTCGAGGGGAGGCAGGAACCTCAGGCTTCCTCTCCGTTTCGGACTCCGACCGCAGGGTCCCTGCAGAGTTGGGACAGGAGAGTCAGGCCTCGTCTTGTCTGAGGAAGGGAACCCCGCTGGCCTCTCGAGTTGCTCAGGGGGTCTCAGGCCCCTCGTCGAGCTGTGTGTGGAACCCGCGGGTCTTTGCGGACGATGCACGGGGGTGGCAGTGCCCCTTCGTGTTGTGCCTTCCCCCACAGGGTTGCCTTCGAAGAGGGGTCCGGGCCTCGGGTCCTTCTCAAGGGCGGACCGGGGAATCGGGGGCGTTCGGCATGTGGCCCCACCCACGTGGCTCGTCTCGAATTTCCTCGTGAGACCGGCCTCATCCTGAGGTGCGCCGGGAAGGCCGGGAACCCCTTCCAGACCACGCAGGGGAATCGCCTCTCCTGTCGCGATCAGGAGGGGAGAAGGGGCTCAGAGGAAGCGGTGCCGGGACCCTCGGTGTTCCCCTCGAGGGAACCCGGCGTGTCGGGGGACTTTTGGGGGTCGCAGGAAGGCTGTCAGGGACCGTTTCGCCCTTCAGGGCGGAACAGGGGACTTCCCTTGAGACGCCGTGGCGGGCAAGGGCCTCATCTTGCCAAGAGGTGGGAACCACGTGGTTTTTCTCGAGTTGCGGCGGCATTCTCGAGTTACGACGGGGATCTCAGCCTTCCCCTTGGGTTGGCCCTGGGAAGCCCAATCTTCCCCTCGGGTTGCGAGGGAAAGCTGGGGGTTGCGCTCGAGTCACCGCAGGGCCGAAGAGACCTCACCTAGGCGTGTGTCCGGGACCTAATATTCCTCTCCAGGGAAGGCAGGGATCTCGGGGTTGCATTCCAGGCTCCCCCGGGGAGTCAGGCCTCGTCTCGAGGGGAAGCCAAGGACTCCGCTCTCCTCTCGAGTCGCGACGCGGGTCTCTTGGAGCCCCCTGAGCGGCCTCAAGGGAGTCCAGCCTCCTCTTCCGTTTGGAGAGAGGACCCGGGATTGCTCTCCAGGCCATGCAGGAAAAGAAGGCCCTCAGCTCGCGAGGACGGGGGCGTCTCAGGGGTTTCCTCCAGCTGCGGCGCCCGTGGGGGTTTTCTCCCGAGGCACGACGAGGATCTCAGGGAGCCTCTCGTGCGGCGCCAGGGAAGTCAGGTCTCCATGCGCGTGGCGAGGGGGAGCGCGTCCTGGCTCTCAAGTCACGGGAGGGGACTAGGGCCTCGAGACGCGTTGAAGAAGGACTCTCGAGGTCTTTCTCGGGGGGTGGCGGGAAACCCTCGTGTCCCTCGCCTTCTGCCGGGGACCTTAGGGAACTTCCCAGGGTGCTTCTGAGAGGCGAGGGATCATGTGGAGGTGGCGGGGCCCCTCGGGACTCCGCTGGGTCTGGCGCAACGGAAGAGGGCCTCACCTCGAGGGGAGGCAGGAACCTCAGGCTTCCTCTCCGTTTCGGACTCCGACCGCAGGGTCCCTGCAGAGTTGGGACAGGAGAGTCAGGCCTCGTCTTGTCTGAGGAAGGGAACCCCGCTGGCCTCTCGAGTTGCTCAGGGGGTCTCAGGCCCCTCGTCGAGCTGTGTGTGGAACCCGCGGGTCTTTGCGGACGATGCACGGGGGTGGCAGTGCCCCTTCGTGTTGTGCCTTCCCCCACAGGGTTGCCTTCGAAGAGGGTTCCGGGCCTCGGGTCCTTCTCAAGGGCGGACCGGGGAATCGGGGGCGTTCGGCATGTGGCCCCACCCACGTGGCTCGTCTCGAATTTCCTCGTGAGACCGGCCTCATCCTGAGGTGCGCCGGGAAGGCCGGGAACCCCTTCCAGACCACGCAGGGGAATCGCCTCTCCTGTCGCGATCAGGAGGGGAGAAGGGGCTCAGAGGAAGCGGTGCCGGGACCCTCGGGGTTCCCCTCGAGGGAACCCGGCGTGTCGGGGGACTTTTGGGGGTCGCAGGAAGGCTGTCAGGGACCGTTTCGCCCTTCAGGGCGGAACAGGGGACTTCCCTTGAGACGCCGTGGCGGGCAAGGGCCTCATCTTGCCAAGAGGTGGGAACCACGTGGTTTTTCTCGAGTTGCGGCGGCATTCTCGAGTTACGACGGGGATCTCAGCCTTCCCCTTGGGTTGGCCCTGGGAAGCCCAATCTTCCCCTCGGGTTGCGAGGGAAAGCTGGGGGTTGCGCTCGAGTCACCGCAGGGCCGAAGAGACCTCACCTAGGCGTGTGTCCGGGACCTAATATTCCTCTCCAGGGAAGGCAGGGATCTCGGGGTTGCATTCCAGGCTCCCCCGGGGAGTCAGGCCTCGTCTCGAGGGGAAGCCAAGGACTCCGCTCTCCTCTCGAGTCGCGACGCGGGTCTCTTGGAGCCCCCTGAGCGGCCTCAAGGGAGTCCAGCCTCCTCTTCCGTTTGGAGAGAGGACCCGGGATTGCTCTCCAGGCCATGCAGGAAAAGAAGGCCCTCAGCTCGCGAGGACGGGGGCGTCTCAGGGGTTTCCTCCAGCTGCGGCGCCCGTGGGGGTTTTCTCCCGAGGCACGACGAGGATCTCAGGGAGCCTCTCGTGCGGCGCCAGGGAAGTCAGGTCTCCATGCGCGTGGCGAGGGGGAGCGCGTCCTGGCTCTCGAGTCACGGGAGGGGACTAGGGCCTCGAGACGCGTTGAAGAAGGACTCTCGAGGTCTTTCTCGGGGGGCGGCGGGAAACCCTCGTGTCCCTCGCCTTCTGCCGGGGACCTTAGGGAACTTCCCAGGGTGCCTCTGAGAGGCGAGGGATCCTGTGGAGGTGGCGGGGCCCCTCGGGACTCCGCTGGGTCTGGCGCAACGGAAGAGGGCCTCACCTCGAGGGGAGGCAGGAACCTCAGGCTTCCTCTCCGTTTCGGACTCCGACCGCAGGGTCCCTGCAGAGTTGGGACAGGAGAGTCAGGCCTCGTCTTGTCTGAGGAAGGGAACCCCGCTGGCCTCTCGAGTTGCTCAGGGGGTCTCAGGCCCCTCGTCGAGCTGTGTGTGGAACCCGCGGGTCTTTGCGGACGATGCACGGGGGTGGCAGTGCCCCTTCGTGTTGTGCCTTCCCCCACAGGGTTGCCTTCGAAGAGGGGTCCGGGCCTCGGGTCCTTCTCAAGGGCGGACCGGGGAATCGGGGGCGTTCGGCATGTGGCCCCACCCACGTGGCTCGTCTCGAATTTCCTCGTGAGACCGGCCTCATCCTGAGGTGCGCCGGGAAGGCCGGGAACCCCTTCCAGACCACGCAGGGGAATCGCCTCTCCTGTCGCGATCAGGAGGGGAGAAGGGGCTCAGAGGAAGCGGTGCCGGGACCCTCGGTGTTCCCCTCGAGGGAACCCGGCGTGTCGGGGGACTTTTGGGGGTCGCAGGAAGGCTGTCAGGGACCGTTTCGCCCTTCAGGGCGGAACAGGGGACTTCCCTTGAGACGCCGTGGCGGGCAAGGGCCTCATCTTGCCAAGAGGTGGGAACCACGTGGTTTTTCTCGAGTTGCGGCGGCATTCTCGAGTTACGACGGGGATCTCAGCCTTCCCCTTGGGTTGGCCCTGGGAAGCCCAATCTTCCCCTCGGGTTGCGAGGGAAAGCTGGGGGTTGCGCTCGAGTCACCGCAGGGCCGAAGAGACCTCACCTAGGCGTGTGTCCGGGACCTAATATTCCTCTCCAGGGAAGGCAGGGATCTCGGGGTTGCATTCCAGGCTCCCCCGGGGAGTCAGGCCTCGTCTCGAGGGGAAGCCAAGGACTCCGCTCTCCTCTCGAGTCGCGACGCGGGTCTCTTGGAGCCCCCTGAGCGGCCTCAAGGGAGTCCAGCCTCCTCTTCCGTTTGGAGAGAGGACCCGGGATTGCTCTCCAGGCCATGCAGGAAAAGAAGGCCCTCAGCTCGCGAGGACGGGGGCGTCTCAGGGGTTTCCTCGAGCTGCGGCGCCCGTGGGGGTTTTCTCCCGAGGCACGACGAGGATCTCAGGGAGCCTCTCGTGCGGCGCCAGGGAAGTCAGGTCTCCATGCGCGTGGCGATGGGGAGCGCATCCTGGCTCTCGAGTCACGGGAGGGGACTAGGGCCTCGAGACGCGTTGAAGAAGGACTCTGGAGGTCTTTCTCGGGGGGCGGCGGGAAACCCTCGTGTCCCTCGCCTTCTGCCGGGGACCTTAGGGAACTTCCCAGGGTGCCTCTGAGAGGCGAGGGATCCTGTGGAGGTGGCGGGGCCCCTCGGGACTCCGCTGGGTCTGGCGCAACGGAAGAGGGCCTCACCTCGAGGGGAGGCAGGAACCTCAGGCTTCCTCTCCGTTTCGGACTCCGACCGCAGGGTCCCTGCAGAGTTGGGACAGGAGAGTCAGGCCTCGTCTTGTCTGAGGAAGGGAACCCCGCTGGCCTCTCGAGTTGCTCAGGGGGTCTCAGGCCCCTCGTCGAGCTGTGTGTGGAACCCGCGGGTCTTTGCGGACGATGCACGGGGGTGGCAGTGCCCCTTCGTGTTGTGCCTTCCCCCACAGGGTTGCCTTCGAAGAGGGGTCCGGGCCTCGGGTCCTTCTCAAGGGCGGACCGGGGAATCGGGGGCGTTCGGCATGTGGCCCCACCCACGTGGCTCGTCTCGAATTTCCTCGTGAGACCGGCCTCATCCTGAGGTGCGCCGGGAAGGCCGGGAACCCCTTCCAGACCACGCAGGGGAATCGCCTCTCCTGTCGCGATCAGGAGGGGAGAAGGGGCTCAGAGGAAGCGGTGCCGGGACCCTCGGTGTTCCCCTCGAGGGAACCCGGCGTGTCGGGGGACTTTTGGGGGTCGCAGGAAGGCTGTCAGGGACCGTTTCGCCCTTCAGGGCGGAACAGGGGACTTCCCTTGAGACGCCGTGGCGGGCAAGGGCCTCATCTTGCCAAGAGGTGGGAACCACGTGGTTTTTCTCGAGTTGCGGCGGCATTCTCGAGTTACGACGGGGATCTCAGCCTTCCCCTTGGGTTGGCCCTGGGAAGCCCAATCTTCCCCTCGGGTTGCGAGGGAAAGCTGGGGGTTGCGCTCGAGTCACCGCAGGGCCGAAGAGACCTCACCTAGGCGTGTGTCCGGGACCTAATATTCCTCTCCAGGGAAGGCAGGGATCTCGGGGTTGCATTCCAGGCTCCCCCGGGGAGTCAGGCCTCGTCTCGAGGGGAAGCCAAGGACTCCGCTCTCCTCTCGAGTCGCGACGCGGGTCTCTTGGAGCCCCCTGAGCGGCCTCAAGGGAGTCCAGCCTCCTCTTCCGTTTGGAGAGAGGACCCGGGATTGCTCTCCAGGCCATGCAGGAAAAGAAGGCCCTCAGCTCGCGAGGACGGGGGCGTCTCAGGGGTTTCCTCGAGCTGCGGCGCCCGTGGGGGTTTTCTCCCGAGGCACGACGAGGATCTCAGGGAGCCTCTCGTGCGGCGCCAGGGAAGTCAGGTCTCCATGCGCGTGGCGAGGGGGAGCGCGTCCTGGCTCTCGAGTCACGGGAGGGGACTAGGGCCTCGAGACGCGTTGAAGAAGGACTCTCGAGGTCTTTCTCGGGGGGCGGCGGGAAACCCTCGTGTCCCTCGCCTTCTGCCGGGGACCTTAGGGAACTTGCGAGGGTGCCTCTGAGAGGCGAGGGATCCTGTGGAGGTGGCGGGGCCCCTCGGGACTCCGCTGGGTCTGGCGCAACGGAAGAGGGCCTCACCTCGAGGGGAGGCAGGAACCTCAGGCTTCCTCTCCGTTTCGGACTCCGACCGCAGGGTCCCTGCAGAGTTGGGACAGGAGAGTCAGGCCTCGTCTTGTCTGAGGAAGGGAACCCCGCTGGCCTCTCGAGATGCTCAGGGGGTCTCAGGCCCCTCGTCGAGCTGTGTGTGGAACCCGCGGGTCTTTGCGGACGATGCACGGGGGTGGCAGTGCCCCTTCGTGTTGTGCCTTCCCCCACAGGGTTGCCTTCGAAGAGGGGTCCGGGCCTCGGGTCCTTCTCAAGGGCGGACCGGGGAATCGGGGGCGTTCGGCATGTGGCCCCACCCACGTGGCTCGTCTCGAATTTCCTCGTGAGACCGGCCTCATCCTGAGGTGCGCCGGGAAGGCCGGGAACCCCTTCCAGACCACGCAGGGGAATCGCCTCTCCTGTCGCGATCAGGAGGGGAGAAGGGGCTCAGAGGAAGCGGTGCCGGGACCCTCGGTGTTCCCCTCGAGGGAACCCGGCGTGTCGGGGGACTTTTGGGGGTCGCAGGAAGGCTGTCAGGGACCGTTTCGCCCTTCAGGGCGGAACAGGGGACTTCCCTTGAGACGCCGTGGCGGGCAAGGGCCTCATCTTGCCAAGAGGTGGGAACCACGTGGTTTTTCTCGAGTTGCGGCGGCATTCTCGAGTTACGACGGGGATCTCAGCCTTCCCCTTGGGTTGGCCCTGGGAAGCCCAATCTTCCCCTCGGGTTGTGAGGGAAAGCTGGGGGTTGCGCTCGAGTCACCGCAGGGCCGAAGAGACCTCACCTAGGCGTGTGTCCGGGACCTAATATTCCTCTCCAGGGAAGGCAGGGATCTCGGGGTTGCATTCCAGGCTCCCCCGGGGAGTCAGGCCTCGTCTCGAGGGGAAGCCAAGGACTCCGCTCTCCTCTCGAGTCGCGACGCGGGTCTCTTGGAGCCCCCTGAGCGGCCTCAAGGGAGTCCAGCCTCCTCTTCCGTTTGGAGAGAGGACCCGGGATTGCTCTCCAGGCCATGCAGGAAAAGAAGGCCCTCAGCTCGCGAGGACGGGGGCGTCTCAGGGGTTTCCTCGAGCTGCGGCGCCCGTGGGGGTTTTCTCCCGAGGCACGACGAGGATCTCAGGGAGCCTCTCGTGCGGCGCCAGGGAAGTCAGGTCTCCATGCGCGTGGCGAGGGGGAGCGCGTCCTGGCTCTCGAGTCACGGGAGGGGACTAGGGCCTCGAGACGCGTTGAAGAAGGACTCTGGAGGTCTTTCTCGGGGGGCGGCGGGAAACCCTCGTGTCCCTCGCCTTCTGCCGGGGACCTTAGGGAACTTCCCAGGGTGCCTCTGAGAGGCGAGGGATCCTGTGGAGGTGGCGGGGCCCCTCGGGACTCCGCTGGGTCTGGCGCAACGGAAGAGGGCCTCACCTCGAGGGGAGGCAGGAACCTCAGGCTTCCTCTCCGTTTCGGACTCCGACCGCAGGGTCCCTGCAGAGTTGGGACAGGAGAGTCAGGCCTCGTCTTGTCTGAGGAAGGGAACCCCGCTGGCCTCTCGAGTTGCTCAGGGGGTCTCAGGCCCCTCGTCGAGCTGTGTGTGGAACCCGCGGGTCTTTGCGGACGATGCACGGGGGTGGCAGTGCCCCTTCGTGTTGTGCCTTCCCCCACAGGGTTGCCTTCGAAGAGGGGTCCGGGCCTCGGGTCCTTCTCAAGGGCGGACCGGGGAATCGGGGGCGTTCGGCATGTGGCCCCACCCACGTGGCTCCTCTCGAATTTCCTCGTGAGACCGGCCTCACCCTGAGGGGCGCCGGGAAGGCCGGGAACCCCTTCCAGACCACGCAGGGGAATCGCCTCTCCTGTCGCGATCAGGAGGGGAGAAGGGGCTCAGAGGAAGCGGTGCCGGGACCCTCGGTGTTCCCCTCGAGGGAACCCGGCGTGTCGGGGGACTTTTGGGGGTCGCAGGAAGGCTGTCAGGGACCGTTTCGCCCTTCAGGGCGGAACAGGGGACTTCCCTTGAGACGCCGTGGCGGGCAAGGGCCTCATCTTGCCAAGAGGTGGGAACCACGTGGTTTTTCTCGAGTTGCGGCGGGATTCTCGAGTTACGACGGGGATCTCAGCCTTCCCCTTGGGTTGGCCCTGGGAAGCCCAATCTTCCCCTCGGGTTGCGAGGGAAAGCTGGGGGTTGCGCTCGAGTCACCGCAGGGCCGAAGAGACCTCACCTAGGCGTGTGTCCGGGACCTAATATTCCTCTCCAGGGAAGGCAGGGACCTCGGGGTTGCATTCCAGGCTCCCCCGGGGAGTCAGGCCTCGTCTCGAGGGGAAGCCAAGCACTCCGCTCTCCTCTCGAGTCGCGACCCGGGTCTCTTGGAGCCCCCTGAGCGGCCTCAAGGGAGTCCAGCCTCCTCTTCCGTTTGGAGAGAGGACCCGGGATTGCTCTCCAGGCCATGCAGGAAACGAAGGCCCTCAGCTCGCGAGGACGGGGGCGTCTCAGGGGTTTCCTCGAGCTGCGGCGCCCGTGGGGGTTTTCTCCCGAGGCACGACGAGGATCTCAGGGAGCCTCTCGTGCGGCGCCAGGGAAGTCAGGTCTCCATGCGCGTGGCGAGGGGGAGCGCGTCCTGGCTCTCGAGTCACGGGAGGGCACTAGGGCCTCGAGACGCGTTGAAGGAGGACTCTCGAGGTCTTTCTCGGGGGGCGGCGGGAAACCCTCGTGTCCCTCGCCTTCTGCCGGGGACCTTAGGGAACTTGCCAGGGTGCCTCTGAGAGGCGAGGGATCCTGTGGAGGTGGCGGGGCCCCTCGGGACTCCGCTGGGTCTGGCGCAACGGAAGAGGGCCATCTCCTCGAGGGGAGGCAGGAACCTCAGGCTTCCTCTCCGTTTCGGACTCCGACCGCAGGGTCCCTGCAGAGTTGGGACAGGAGAGTCAGGCCTCGTCTTGTCTGAGGAAGGGAACCCCGCTGGCCTCTCGAGTTGCTCAGGGGGTCTCAGGCCCCCCGTCGAGCTGTGTGTGGAACCCGCGGGTCTTTGCGGACGATGCACGGGGGTGGCAGTGCCCCTTCGTGTTGTGCCTTGTTCCACAGGATTGCCTTCGAGTTGGGTTCTGCCATCGGGTTCTTATCAAGAGCGGACCAGGGAATCGGGGTCTTTTGGCATGCCGCACCACCCACGAGGCTATGTCTCGAATTTCCTCGTGAGACTGGCCTCATCTTGATGTGCGCCAGGAAGGTCGGGAACGCCTTCCAGACAAAGCAGGGGAATCGAACCTCCTGTCGCGATCAAGAGGGGAGAAGAGTCTCAGATGAAGCGGTGCCGGGAACCTCGGTGTTCTCCTCAAGTGAGACTGGTATGTCGGGGAACTTTTGGGGTCGCATCAAGGGTTCCAAGTAACTTTTCGCTCTTCAATACGGAACGTGGGACTTCTCTTGAGACACTGTAGCGGGCAAGGGCCTCATCTTTCGATGACGGGGGAACCACGTGGTTTTTCTTGAGTTGGGGCAGGATTCTCGAGTTACAACTGTGAATTCAGGCTTCCTCTTCAACTGGCCCAGGGAAGTCCAGTTTTCATTCGAATTGTGAGTTAGAACTGGGGATTGCTCTCGAGACACTGCAGGGCCAAATAGACCTCATCTAGGCTTGTGTCCAGGACCTAATGTTCCTCTGCTGGGGCGATAGCGATCTCAGCATTGCATTCTCGACTCACCCGGGGAGTCAGGCCTCGTCTCGAGGGGAAGCCAAGGACACCGCTCTCCTGTCAAGTCGCGACGGGTATATCTTGGAGCTCCCTGTGTGGCCTAAAATGAGTCAAGCCTCCTGTGGAGTTTGGAGAGAGGACTCAGGATTGCTCTCCAGGCCATACAGCAAAAGAAGGCCCTCATCTCGTGAGGACTGGGGCGTCTCGTGGGTATTCTCGAGCTGTGGCTCCAGTGTGGTGTTGCTCACGAGGTATAATGGGGAGCTCAGGGAGCCTCTCCTGTGGCGCCAGGGAAGTCAGGTTTCTATGCGCGTGGCTAGGGGGAGCGTGTCATTGCTCTCGAGTCATGGTAGGGGAATCGCACCTCAAGACGCGTTGAAGAAGGACTCTCGAGGTCTTTTACGGGTTGGGGCAGGAAACCCTTGGTTCCCTCGACTTGTGCCGGTGATCTCAGGAAGGTCTAAGGGTGCCTCTGAGAAGTCAGGGATATTGTGCAGTTGGGAGGGGCCTCTCGGGACTCCACTGGGTTCGGTGCAATGGAAGAGGGCCTCATCTCGAGTGGAGGCAGGAAACTCATGTTTCCTCTCCTGACTTCCCCTGGGCCAGATCTGACGCGGATCGCAGTTTCGCTGCAGAGTTTGAACAGGAGAGTCAGGCCTCGTCTTGTGTGGAGGAATGGAACTCTGCTTGCCTCTCCAGTTGTTCACGGGGTGACAGGTCACTTCTCGAGCTGTGTGTGGTACCTGCGGGTTTCTCCGGACGATACCCAGGGGTGTCAGTGCCCCTAAGTGTTGTGCCTTCATCAAAAGGGTTATCTTCAAAGAGGTGTCCGGGCATCAGGATCTTATCAAGAGCGGACCGGGAAATCGGAGTCGTTCGGCACGTGGCACCTCACACGTGGCTAGTCTCGAATTTCCTCCTGAGACCGGCCTCATCTTGAGGTGTGCCAGGAAGGCTGGGAAACCCTTCCAGACAAAGCAGGGGAATCGACTCTCCTGTCGCGATCAGGAGGGGAGAAGGGGCTCAGATGAAGTTGTGCCGGGATCCTCGGTGTTCCCCTCGAGGGAACCCAGCGTGTCGGGGAACTTTTGCGGTCGCATCAAGGGTGTCAAGTACCGTTTCGCCCTTCAGGGCGGAACATGGGACTTCCCTGGAGACACCGGGAACTTCGGTGTTCCCCTGGAGTGAGACCGGTATGTTGGGGAACTTTGGGGTCGCATCAAGGGTGCCAAGTAGCATTTCGAACTTTAAGATGGAACGTGGGACTTCTCTTGAGACTCTAGCTGGCAAGGGCCTCATATTGGGATGAAGGGGGAACCACATGGTTTTTAAGACTTGAGGCTGAATTTTCGAATTACGATGGGAAATTCAGACTTCCTCTTGTGTTGACCGTGGGAAGACCAATCTTCCATTCAAATTGTGAGGGAGAGATGGAGGTTGCTCTCGAGTCACTGTAGGGCAAAATAGACCTCATCTAGGCTTGTGTCTAGGACATAATGTTCCACTCCAGGGGCGACAGGGATCTCGGGGTTGCATTCCAAACTCACCCGGGGAGTCAGGCCTCGTCTCGAGGGAAGCAAAGGACTCCGCTCTCCTCTCGAGTCGCACCGAGTATTTCTTGGACCCAACTGAGTGGCCTAAAGGGAGTCAATACTCCTGTGAAGTTTGGAGAGAGGACCAGGAATTGCTCTCCAGGTCAGGCAGGAAAAGAAGGCCCCCATCTCTCCTTGACGGGGGCATCTTGTGGTTTTTCTCGAACTGCGGCGCCACTGTGGGTTTTCTCACGAGGTACGATGGGGTACTCAGGGAGCCTCTTGTGTGGTACTAGGGAAGTCAGTTTTCCTGCTTGTGGCGAGGGGAGCGCGTCCTTGCTCTGGAGTCATGGTAGGGGAATCAGGCATCAAGAGACGTTGAAAAAGGACTCTCCAAGTCTTTCTCGGGTTACTTCAGGAAACTCTGGGTTCCCTCGACTTGTGCCAGTGACCTCAGGTAGCTTCTCAGGGAGCCTCTGAGAATTCAGGGATACTGTGGTGTTGGGAGGGGCCTCTCGGGACACCACTGAGTTTGGTTCAATGGAAGAGGGCCTCTTCTCTAGTTGAGGCAGGAACCTCAGGGTTCCTCTCCATTTCTGACTCCAATTGCAGGGTCCCTGAAGAGTTGGGACAGGAGAGTAAGGCCTCGTCTTGTGTGAAGGAATGCAACTTCACTTGCCTCTCGAGTTGTTCACGAGGTGACAGTCCACATTTGGAGCTGTGAGTGGAATCTGCGGGTTTTTCCAGACGATGCATGGGGATGTCAGTGTCCCTTCGTGTTGTGCCTTCATCCACAGGGTTGCCTTCGAAGAGATGTCCGGGCGTCAGGTTCTTATCTAGAGTGGACCGGGAATTCGGGATCTTTCAGCATATGGCACCAACCATGAGGCTACTTTTCGAATTTCCTCATGAGACCGGCCTCATCTGGAGGTTCGCGGGAAACGTCGGGAACCCCTTGCAGACAAAACATGAGAATCGACCCTTCTGTCGCGATCAGGAGGGGTGAAGGGGCTCACAGGAAGTGGTGCCGTGAACTTTGGTGTTTCCCTCGAGTGAGACCGGTATGTCAGGGAACTTTGGGGGTCGCATCAAGGGTGCCAAGTACCGTTTTGTACTTCAGGATGGAACGTGGGACTTCTCTTGATACGCTGTAGCGGCCAAGGGCCTCATCTTGCGATGACGGGGGAGCCACGTGGTTTTTCTCGAGTTGCGGCGGGATTCTCGAGTTACGACGGGGATTTCAGGCTTCCTCTTGTGTTGGGCCAGGGAAGTCCAATCATCCATTCGAGTTGCGAGGGAGAGCTGGGGGTTGCGCTCGAGTCACTGCAGGGCAAAGGAGACCTCATCTAGGCTTGTGTCCAGGACCTAATGTTCCTCTCCAAGGGCCACAGGGATCTCAGGTTTGCATTCCAGACTCACCCAGGGAGTCAGGCCTCATGTCGAAGGGAAGCAAAGGACTCCACTCTCCTTTCGAGCCGCGACGGGCACCTCTTGGAGCCCACTTTGTGGCCTAAAGGGAGTCAAGCCTCCTGTGAAGTTTGGAGAGAGGACTTGGGACTGCTCTCCAGGCCATGCAGGAAAAGATGGCCCTCATCTCGTGATGACGGAGGGATCTTGTGGGTTTTCTCGAGCTGCGGCGCCAGTGTGGGGTTTCACACGAGGTACGACGGGGAGCTCAGGGAGCCTCTCGTGTGGTGCCAGGGAAGTCAGGTCTCCATGTGCGTGGCGAGGGGGAGCGCATTATTGCTCTCGAGCTATGGTAGGGGAATCTGACCTCAAGATGCATTGAAGAAGGACTCTCGAGGTCTTTCTTCGGTTGTGGCAGGAAACTCTTATTTCCCTCGACTTTTGCTGGTGGCCTCAAGGAGCTTCACAGAATGCCTATGAGAAGTCAGGGATACTGTGGAGATGGGAGGGGCCTCTCGGGACTCCACTGGGTTTGTTTTAATGGAAGAGGGCCTCTTCTCGGGTTGAGGCAGGAACCTCAGGTTTCCTCTGCATTTCTGACTCAGATCGAAGCGTGCCTGCAGAGTTGGGATTGGATACTCAGGCCTCGTCTTGTCTGAGGAAGGGAACTCCGCTTTCCTCTCTCATTGTTTAAGGGGTGACAGGCCAGTTGTGGAGCTGTATGTGGATCCTGCGGGGTTTTCCGGACGATGAACAGGGTTGCCAGTGCCCCCTCGTGTAGTGCCTTCATCCACAGGGTTGCCTTAGAAGAGGTGTCCGGGCATCGGGTTCTTATCAAGAGCAAGACCGAGAAATCGGGGTCTTTTGGCACGTGGCACCAACACGAGGCTACGTCTCGAATTACTTCGTGAGACTGGCCTCATCCTGAGGTGCGCCATGAAGGTCGGGAACGCCTTCTAGACAAAGCAGGGGGATCGACCTTCCTGCCGTGATCAGGAGGGGAGAAGGGGCTCAAATGAAGTGGTGCCAGGAACTTCGGTGTTCCCTTGGAGTGAGACCGGTATATTGGGGAACTTTTGGGGTCGCATCAAGGGTGCCAAGTAGCATTTCGAGCTTTATGACAAAACATGGGACTTCTCTTGAGACTCTGTAGCGGGCAAAGGCCTCATATTGCGATGAATGGGGAACCACGTGGTTTTTAAGAGTTGCGGCGGGATTCTCGAGTTACAACGGGAAATTCAGACTTCCTCTTGTGTTGGCCCAGTGAAGACCAATCTTCCATTCGAAATGCGAGGGAGAGATGGGTGTTGCTCTCGAGTCACTGTAGGGCAAAATAGACCTCATCTAGGCTTTTGTCCAGGACATAATGTTCCTCTCCAGGGGCAACAGGGATCTCGGGGTTGCATTCCAGACTCACCCGAGGCAAGGCCTCGTCTCGAGGGGAACAAAGTACTCTGCTGTCCTCTCAAGTCGCGACAGGTATCTCTTGGAGCCCATTGAGTGGCCTAAAGGGAGTAAAGCCTCCTGTGAAGTTTGGAGAAAAGACCAGGGATTGCTCTCCAGGTCAGGCAGGAAAAGAAGTCCCCAATCTCGCGATGATGGTGGGTTTTCCCGAGCTGCGGCGCCAGTGTGGGGTTTCTCACGAGGTATGACGGGGAGCTCAGGGAGCCTCTCATGTGGCGCCAGGGAAGTCAGGTGTCCATGCGCATGGCGAGGGGGAGCGTGTCATTGCTCTCGAGTCATGGTAGGGGAATCCGTCCTCAAGACGCGTTGAAGACGGACTCTTGAGGTCTTTCTCGGGTTGCGGCAGGATACCCTGTGTTCCCTCGACTTGTGCCGGTGACTTCAGGGAGTTGCTCATGGTGCTTCTGAGAAGACACTGATACTGTGGTGTTGGGAGGGGCCTCTCGGGACTCCACTGGGTGTGGTATAATACAAGAGGGCCTCATCTCGTGTTGAGGAAGGAACCTCAGGGTTCCTCTCCATTTCAGACTCCGATCTCAGGATTCCTGCAGAGTTGGGACAGGAGAGTCAGGCCTCGTATTCTGTGGAGAAATGAAACTTAGCTTGCCTCTCGAGTTGTTCACGAGGTAACAGGTCACTTGTCGAGCTGTATGTGGAACCTGCAGAATTTTCCAAAAGATGCACGGGTGTTCAGGGTCCCTCCTTGTTGTGCCTTCATCCTACGGGATGCATTCCAAGACGTGTACGGGCATCGGGTTCTTATTAATAGCTGACCGGGAAATGGGGTCTTTCCGCATGTGGCACCACCCACGAGGCTACATCTCCAATTTCCTCGTGAGACCGGCCTCATCCTGATGTGCGCTGGGAAGATCGGTAACCCCTTCCACACAAAGCAGGAGAATCGACACTCCTGTTGCAATCAGGAGGGGAGAAGGGGCTCAAATGATGTGGTGCGGGGAACTTGGGTGTTACCCTCGAGTGAGGCCTGTATGTTGGGGAAATTTGGGGGTGCCATCATGGGTGCCAAGTACCGTTTTGCACTTCAGTAGGAACGTGGGACTTCTTTTGAGACGCTGTGGCGGGCAAGGGCCTCATGCTGCGAAGACGATGGAACCACGTGGTTTTTCTCCAGTTGCGGCGGGATTCTCGAGTTACGCGGTGGATTTCAGGCTTCCTCTTGTGTTGGCCCTGGGAAGCCCAAACTTCCCTTCGAGTTGCGAGGGAAAGCTGGATGTTGTGCTTGAATCACTGCAAGGCCAAAGAGACCTCATCTAGGCGTGTGTCCAGGACCTAATAGTCCTCTCAAGGGAAGACAAGGATCTCGGGATTGCACTCCAGACTCCCCCGGGGAGTCAGGCCTCGCCTCGAGGGGAAGCAAAGGACTGCGCTCTCCTCTCGATCCGCGACGCGGATATCTTGGAGCCCACTGAGTCGCCTCAAGGGAGTCCAGCCTACTCTTCAGTTTGGAGAGAGGACTCGGGATTGCTCTCCAGGCCATGCAGGAAAAGAAGGCCCTCAGCTCGCGAGGACGGGGGCGTCTCAGGGGTTTCCTCGATCTGCGGCGCCCATGGCGGTTTTCTCCTGAGGCACGACGAGGATCTCAGGGAGCCTCTCGTGCGGTGCCAGGGAAGCCAGGTCTGCATGCGCGAGGCGAGGGGGAGCGCATCATTGCTCTCTAGTCCAGAGAGGGGACAAGGGCCTCAAGACACTTTGAAGAAGGACTATCGAGGTCTTTCTCGAGAGGGTGGGAAACCCTCATTTCCCTCAACTTCTGCCGGGGACCTGAGGGAACTTCCCTGGGTGCCTCTGAGAGGTGAGGGATGCGGTGGAGTTAGCGGGGCCTCTCGGGATTCCACTGGGGTTGGCGCAATGGAAGAGGGCCTCATCTCGAGGGCAGGCAGGAACCTCAGGTTTCCTCTCTGTTTCTGACTCCGACCCTCCGACCTCAGGGTCCCTGCAGAGTTGGGACAGGAGAGTCAGGCCTCGTCTTGTCTGAGGAAGGGAACCCCGCTTGCCTCTCGAGTTGTTCAGGGGGTCTCAAGCCCCTGATCGAGCTGTGTGTGGAACCCGCGGGTCTTTGCGGACGATGCACGGGGGTGGCAGTGCCCCTTCGTGTTGTGCCTTCCCCCACAGGGTTGCCTTCGAAGAGGGGTCCAGGCCTCGGATCCTTCTCAAGAGCGGACTGTGGAATCGGGGGCGTTCGGCATGTGGAACCACCCACGTGGCTCGTCTCGAATTTCCTCGTGAGACCGGCCTCCTCCTGAGGTGCGCCGGGAAGGCCGGGAACCCCTTCCAGACCACGCAGGGGAATCGCCTCTCCTGTCGCGATCAGGAGGGGAGAAGGGGCTAAGATGAAGAAGTGCCGGGACCCTCGGTGTTGCCCTCGAGGGAACCCGGCGTGTAGGGGAACTTTTGGGGGTCGCAGGAAGCCTGTCAGGGACCGTTTCGCCCTTCAGGGCGGAACAGGGGACTTCCCTTGAGACGCCGTCGCGGGCAAGGGCCTCATCTGGCCAAGAGGTGGGAACCACGTGGTTTTTCTCGAGTTGCGGCGGGATTCTCGAGTTACGACGGGGATCTCAGCCTTCCCCTTGGGTTGGCCCTGGGAAGCCCAATCTTCCCCTCGCCTTGTGAGAGAAATCTGGGGGTTGCGCTCGGGTCACTGCAGGGCCGAAGAGACCTCACCTATGCGTGTGTCCGGGAACTAATATTCCTCTCCAGGGAAGGCAGGGATCTCGGGGTTGCATTCCAGGCTCCCCCGGGGAGTTAGGCCTCGTCTCGAGGGGAAGCCACGGACCCCACTCTCCTCTCGAGTCGCGACGCGGTCTCTTGGAGCCCCCTGAGCGTCCTCAAGGGAGTCCGGCCTCCTCTTCCGTTTGGAGAGAGGACCCGGGATTGCTCTCCAGGCCATGCAGGAAAAGAAGGCCCTCAGCTCGCGAGGACGGGGGCGTCTCATGGGTTTCCTCGAGCTGCGGCGCCCGTGGGGGTTTTCTCCCGAGGCACGACGAGGATCTCAGGGAGCCTCTCGTGCGGCGCTAGGGAAGTCAGGTCTTCATGCGTGTGGCGAGGGGGAGCGTGTCGTGGCTCTCGAGTCATGGTAGGGGAATCGCGACTCAAGACATTTTGAAGCACTCTCGCGGTCTTTCTCGAGTCGCGGCAGAAAACCCAGGGTTCCCTCAACTTGTGCCTGTGACCTCAGGGAGCTTCTCATTGTGCCTGTGAGAACTCAGGGATACTGTGGAGTTGGTAGGGCCCTCTCGGGACTCCACTGGGTGTGGTGCAATGGAAGAGGGCCTCATCTCGAGTGGACGCAGGAACCTCAGGCTTCCTCTCCGTTTCTGACTCGGATCCCATGGTCCCTGCAGAGTAGGCACAAGAGAGTCACACCTAGTCTTCTGTTGAGGAAGTGGACCTTCGTTTGCCTTTCGAGTTGTTTACAGGGTGACAGTCCACTTGTCGAAATGTCTGTGGGACCTGCGGGTTTTTCTGGACGATGCACGCGGGTGTCAGTGCCCCTTCGTCTTGTGCCTTCATCCACAGGTTTTCCTTCAAAGAGGTGTGCTGGCATCGGGTTCTTTTCAAGAGTGGACCGTGAAATTGGGGTCTTTCGACATGTGGCACCACCCACGAGGCTAAGTCTCGAACTTCCTCATGAGACCGGCCTCATCCTGAGGTGCGCCCGGAAGGTCGGGAACCCCTTGCAGACAGAGAAGGGGAGTCGACCTCCTGTCTCAATCAGGAGAGGAGAAGGGGCTCAGATGAAGTGGTGCCGGGAACCTCGGTTTTCCCCTTGAGTGAGTCTGGTATGTCGCGGAACTTTTGGGGTCGCATCAACGTGGTTTTTCTCGAGTTGCGGTGGGATTCTCGAGTTACGACGGGGAATTCAGGCTTCCACTTGTGTTGGCCCAGGAAGTCTAATCTTCCATTTGAGTTGCCAGGGAGAGCTGGGGATTGGGCTCCATTCACTGAAGTGCAAACTACACCTCATCTAGGCTTGTATCCAGGACTTAATGTTCCTCTCCATAGGCGACAGTGATTTGGGGTTGCATTCCATACTCACCCGGGGAGTCAGGCCTCATCTCGAGGGGAAGCAAAGGACTCCACTCTCTTCTCGAGTCGCGACAGGTATCTCTTGGAGCCCACTGAGTGGTCTTCGCTCTGTAGGTGAGCTCTAGTGTACATAAGCCTGTACATAAGTGAACACAGACACTCTGTGTGCATGTTGCTGCGTACCCAAAATAGGGCCACAAGGAGTCTCATGCTCTCCATGCGGCACGGAAGCTGTGCAGCCACGCAGCAGCTGAAGAATCCAACCAATTGCTCTTTTCTTACCTCTGACAGAGCTCGCATTGCCGTAGCCCTTGGCAGTTTGGAAACACTGGACCCTAACCCCTCTCAAAGTAGGCCTGGGTTCTAGTTCGAATAGAAAGTCAATAGCGGAGCTGAGGACAGGAACGCAGCAGTCATTTATCACACGCTCCTGCAGCCTGCTACTACAGGGACCCTAACGCTAGAAGCTAGGAATGTCTTTGCAAGGTGCGCAAAGGACAAGGGAGAACCTCGACCCTGACTCTAGTATTTCAGCCCCCTGAGCAGATCTGAGGTTCTCCCGCTGTAGAAGCTAACCCATTCCTTTCAAATACAGGCTTCCTAACACAGGGCCAGTTGGCTGCTTGCTCTTCCACGAAGCAGGCTTCCTTAACTTGCAAACTGCGAATTCCGCTTAACAGCCTGGAGGAAAATCGCTTCTTGGAAGATTTTTTTCAGAGGCTGTATCCCCGGAGCTGGGGCCAAGCTAGGGGACCCATACTGACAAGGGAAGGCAAAACCACATCCAATGTCTTTGCTCTGGAGGACAGCTTTGGTGAGCCTAAGTCTTTCAGGAATATTTCTGGCTCCAACAGAGTCAAATTCTGTGTGTGAAGCTGCACAGCCAAAATAGGGGAACAGAGAGCCTGATTCTCTCTGTGTAGCTTTGAAGCTGTCATTCAAACAACAGCTTGAGAATCCATACAATGCTCTCCCTTACTGCTAAGAGAATTCTCATTGCTGTCGTCCTTGACAGTTTGTAGAAATCCGCACCCTAACCCTTCTCCAAGTAGGCCTGGGTCCTAGCTCGGAACAACAGGCAAAGGCGGAGCTGAGGCCAGTAAGGCACAAGTGAGGTCTCACACACTCTTGCAGCCTGATCGTCCAGGAGCAGTAAGGCCTCTTTTTCCCTGCAGGAGGCTCGCTTGCCTTGCCTCCTGTGAACTGCATTTCCCAGCCTGGGCGCAAAGCTGTTCCTGGAGATTTTTTCTCAGGGGCTGTTTCCCTGGAGCTGGGTCGGACCTCGGGGGCCCAACTCACAGGGGAAGACAAAACCACATGGACAGGTCTATGCTCTGTAGGAGAGCTCTAGTGAACCTCATCTCTCAGGAACATTCTTGGCTTCTACAGAGACACCTCTGTGCATGAAGCTACACACCCAACATAGTGGCAAAGGGAGTCTGATTCTCTCCGTGGGTGCTGATGCTTTGTGGCAAAGCACCTGCTAAGAATCCATCCGCATAGGCTTCCCTCACCTTGACAGAGGTCTCATTGCTGTAGTCCTTGGCAGTTTGGAAAGAAGCAGACCCTTACCCTTCACCAAGTAGGCCCTTGTCCTTATTTGAATGGAAAGGCAGTAGCTGAGCTGAGGCCAGTAAGGCGCCAGTCAAGTCTGACATATTCCCGATGCCTGCTCCTTCATGGAAAATAACGTTAGAATCTGGGAATGTCTTTGCAAGGCTGGCAAAGGGCAGTCAGGAACCTCGACCCTGCCTCTGGAATTTCTATCTTCTCAGCACATCTGGCGGTCTCGGTCAGGAGAAACTAACCCATTCCTTGCAAATATAGGCTTCCAAACACAGGCCGGTTGGCTGTCTCTTCTTGCCGAAGGAAGCTTGCTTATCCCACCTCCTGCGAACTCCGCTTCCCAGCCTGGGGGATAAGAGGTTCTTGGAGATCTTTTCTCAGAGGCTGTTTCCACGGAGCAGGGGCCGATCCCGGAGACCCACACGCACAGGGGAAGGGAAAACCGCATGGATAAGTCTTTGCTCTCTAGGAGTGCTCTAGTGAACCTCACTCTATGGGGAATGTTCTTGGCTCCAACGGGGACATCTCTGTGTGGGAAGCTGCATTGCCAACATAGAGACACAGAGACCTGATTCTCTCTGTGCAGCTTTGACGCTGTCATTCAAACAACAAATTGAGAATCCACACAATGCTCTCCCTTACCACTGAGAGAGTTATCATTGCTGTAGCCCTTCGCAGTTTCTGGAAATCGGCACACAAACACTTCTCCAAGTAGGCCTGGGTTCAAGTTCAAATGAACATGCAATAGCGGAGCTGAGGCCAGTAAGGCACCAGTCAGGTGTCACACACTCTGGCAGCCTGCTCCTCCAGGGACAGTAAGGCCTCTATTTCCCTTCAGGAGGCTCGCTTGCCTTACTTCCTGTGAACAGCGTTTCCCAGCCTGGGCGGAAAGCAGTTCCTGGAGATCTTTTCTCAGGGGCTGTTTCCCCGGAGTTGGGGCGGACCTCGGGGACCCAACTCACAGGGGAAGGCAAAACCAAATGGACAGGTCTATGCTCTGTAGGAGATCTCTAGTGAACTGCCGGGGTCCAGCCCCAGCTGATCCAGGGTGTTCGAAGCAGAGACGGCATAGGCGAGGGTCAGGGAACAACTGCTTAATTAAACGTTAATTAAGGATATAAAGAGTAATAAAATGAGGATAGCTCAGTAGGAAAATTCAGTGGAGAAAAGAGGCTGAGTAGCTTGGTTTACGCGGGGGACCAATAAAACTTCAAGACAAGAAGCTTGCACCACTTACGTAGGCCGCAGGCGTCCTTCCGTTCTCCCGAAGGAGAGGAGACACTGAGGCCTCCCCGGTCGGATCTTAGAAGCCCAGGCAAAAATAGTAAGCTTGGTGGGTTCCGCGCTCCAGATGGAGACTCAACCAGAGTGAGAGAGAGAGAGAGACATGGGGAGACCAGTATTTCGAGAAACTGATCCCAATTCTTTATTTTCCATGGTCTACTTTTATACACTGAGATGTTATGCAAAAGTCACGTGGGGTCAGCAGTCCTGACTTTTATCAAAGTTAGGTGCTTCATACAAAAGTATACAGAGGTCTTAGGGGTGTTACATCATCTTCTGGCCGGGGGGCCTGCTGACAATTTACGACCCTCTCCTTGTGACAGCGGTCAGTCAACCAGGACACTTATTTCTCCAGGGGTGATTATTCTTAAAACAGACGCCACCCAAATAAAGTTACATTCCTATAGGGTGAGGGTGTAGTGGGTTTTAGTTAAGGAAAGAATTTACTTAGCCTAAGGTCTAACGTGATTTATATCAAAGGTTAATACTTATTTCTTCTATATATTCATTAATGTGTATAAGGGCAGGGGATGTGGAGACTTAGCAGTAAACATCAGCTCAACAAATGAAAAACCCTTCACCAATATGATTTCTAATCAGCCCATTATACTTATACTAATAATTTTCTAACTTTTCTAAGGAACCTGTTTTTAGAAGGTTTAAAGCATCTCGTGCCTCTCATGGTTGGGCGGCTGTGAGCAATCACATGTGGCCGGACAAGCCTGTCAGGCAGGCTAGAGAACCTTCAGAGGAGTTTGTAGGTTAAAACACTCTTGTCACACCCAGGGGTTTTTATCAACTGGAGCTCTAGGTTAACTCCTTCTCCGAAAGAGGTGGTGGGGGACAGCCCCCCGTAAAGTCAGAGGTGTAGGTGAGAGCACAAAGTAGTAAGGTAGGCAGGCTCTGGTGATGGGGGTAGATGCTCGAGGATTTCCAGGGGGACTCCTGAGGCTCGATCCCGCCTTTGCATATGTCGAGCCTCCTTCCTCATGACCTTTGCCATGGGCGGAGTGCCTCACTCTGGCCCCCAACAGTGAACCTCCTCTCTCAGGAACATTTTTGGCTCCTATCGAGACACCTCTGTGTGTGTAGCTACACACGCAATGTAGGGGCAAAGGGAGCCAGATTCTTTCCGTGGGGTGCTGATGCTTTGTGGCAAAGCACCTGCTTGAGAATCCATCAGCTTACGCTTCCCTCGCCTTGACAGAGGTCTCATTGCAGTAGCCCTTGGCAGTTTGGAAAGAAGAGGACCCTTACCTTTCATAAAGTGGGCCCTTGTCCTAGTTTGAAAGGAAAGGCAAGAGCTGAGCTGAGGCCAATAAGGCGCCAGTCAAGTCTGACATATTCCCGAAGCCTGCTCCTTCATGGAAAATAACGCTGGAATCTAGGAATGTCTCTGCAAGGCTGGCAAAGGGCAGTCAGGAGCCTGCACCCTGCCTCTGGAATTACCAATTTCTGAGCAGATCTGGAAGTCTCCTTTAGGAGAATCTAACTCATTCCTTCCATATTGAGACTTCCAAAAACAGGCCGGTCGGCTGCCTCTTCGTGCCCGAAGGAGGCTTGATTTTCCTGCCTCCTATGAACCCAGCTTCCCAGGCTCTGGGAAAAGCGGATCTTGAAGATCTTTTCTCAGGGGTTGTTTCCACGGAGCTGGGGCTAAGCCTGGAGACCCAAACTCACAGGGGAAGAAAAACCACATGGACAAGTCTTTGCTCTCTAGGAGAGCTCTAGTGAACTTCACTCTCTCACGAACATTCTTGATTCATATGGAGACACCCCTATGTGTGAAGCTGCGTACCCAACATGGGGGCACAGAGAGCCTGATTCTCTCTGTGTAGCTTTAAAGATGTCGTTCAAAAAACACCTTGAAAATCCATACAATGCTCTTCCTTACCCGTGACAGAGTTCTCATTGCTGTAGCCCTTGGCAGTTTTTGGAAATCCGCACCCAAACCCTTCTCCAAGTAGTCCTGGGTCCTAGTTCGGAGGAACATGCAATGGCGGAGCTGAGGCCAGTAAGGCACCAGTCAGGTCTCACACACTCTGGCAGCCTGCTCCTCCAGGGGCAGTAAGGCCTCTTTTTCTCTGCAGGAGGCTCGCTTGCCTTGCCTTCTGTGAACTGTGTTTCCCAGTCTGGACGAAAAGCAGTTCCTGGAGGTGTTTTCTCAGGGGTTTCTTCCTCGGAGCTGGGGCGAACATCGGGAACCCAACTCACAGGGGAAGGCAAAACCATATGGACAGGTCTATGCTCCATAGCAGGGCTCTAGTGAACCTCATCTCCCAGGAACATTCTTGGCTCCTATAGAGACACCTCTGTGTTTGAAGCTACACACCCAACATAGGGGCAAATGCAGCCTGATTCTCTCCGTGGGGTGCAGATGCTTTGTGGCAAAGCACCTGTTTGAGAATCCATCCGCTTCCACTTCCCTCTCTTTGACAGAGGTGTCTTTGCTGTAGCCTTTGGCAGTTTGGAAAGAAGCAGACCCTTACCCTTCACCAAGTAGGCCCTTGTCCTAGTTTGAACGGAAAGGCGATAGCTGAGCTGAGGCCAGTAAGGCGCCAGTCAAGTCTGACATATTCCTGAAGCCTGCTCCTTCATGGAAAATAACGCTAGAATCTAGAAAGGTCTTTGCAAGGCTGGCAAAGGACAGTCAGGAACCTCGACCCTGCCTCTGGAATTTCCGTCTTCTGAGCAGATCTGGAGGTCTTCTTTTGGAGAAGCTAACCATTCCTTCCAAAGAGAGGCTTCCAAACACAGGCTAGTTGGCTGCCTCTACTTGCCCGAAGGAGGCTTGCTTGTTCTGCTTCCTGTGAACTCCGCTTCCCGCCTGGGGGAAAAGTGGTTCTTGGAGATCTTTTTTCAGGGGCTATTTCAACGGAGTTGGAGCTGATCCCGGAGACCCACATGCACAGAGGAAGGCAAAACCACATGGACAAGTCTTTGCTCTGTAGGAGAACTCTAGTTAACCTCAGTATGTGAGGAAAGTCTTGGATTCTACGGGGATACCTCTGTGTGTGGAGCTGCATACCCAACAAGGGGGCACACAGGGCCTGATTCTCTCTTTGCAGCTTTGAAGCTGTCGTTCAAACAACAGCTTGAGAATCCATACAATGCTCTCCCTTACCTCTGAGAGACTTCTCATTGCAGTAGCCCTTGGCAGTTTTTACAAATCCGCACCCAAACCCTTCTCCAAGTAGGCCTGGGTCCTGGTTTGGATGGCCATGCAATGGCGGAGCTGAGGTCAGTAAGGCACCAGTCAGGTGTCACACACTCTGGCAGCCTGCTCCTCCAGGGACAGTAAGGCCTATTTTTCCCTGCGGGAAGCTCGCTTGCCTTACCTCCTGTGAACTGCGTTTCCCAGCTTGGGCAAAAAGCGGTTCCTGGAGATCTTTTCTCAGGGGCTCTATCCCCAGAGCTGGGGTGGACCTCGGGGACCCATCTCACAGGGGAAGGAAAAACCACATGGACAGGTCTATGCTCTGTAGGAGACGTTAGTGTGTCTCATCTCTTAGGAACATTCTTGGCTCATACAGAGACACCTCTGTGTGTAAAGCTACACACCGAACATAGGGGCACAGGGAGCCTGATTCTCTCTGTGGGGTGCTGATGATTTGTGGCAAAGCACCTGTTTGAGAATCCATCCGCTTACGCTTCCCTCGCCTTGACAGAGATCTCATTGCTGTGTCTCTTGGCACTTTGGAAAGAAGCAGACCCTTACCCTTCACCAAGTAGGCCCTGATCCTAGTTTGAAAGGAAAGGCAATAGCTGAGCTGAGGCCAGTGAGGCACCTGTCAACTCTGACATATTCCCGATGCCTGCTCCTTCATGGAAAATATTGCTAGAATCTAGGAATGTCTTTGCAAGGCTGGCAAAGGGCAGTCAGGAACCTCCACCCTGCCTCTGGAATATCTATCTTCTGAGCAGATCTGGAGGTCTCCTTCTGGAGAAGCTAACCCATTCCTTGCAAATAGAGGCTTCCAAACACAGGCCGGTTGGCTGCCTCTTCTTGCCTGAAGGAGGCTTGCTTTCCCTGCCTCCTATGATCCCTGGTTCCCAGCATGGGGGGAAAGCAGATTCTTGGAGATCTTTGCTCAGGGGTTGTTTCCACGGAGCTGGGGTTGTGCCCAGAGACCCACACATACAGGGGAAGGCAAAACCACATGAACAAGTCTTTGCTTTCTAAGAGAGCTCTAGTGAACCTCAGTCTTTGACGAACGTTCTTGGCTCCTATGCGGACACCTCTGTGTGTGAAACTGCGTACCCAACATGGCGGCAGAGAGCCTGATTCTCTCTGTGCAGGTTTAATGCTGTCGTTCAGAAAACAGCTTGAGAATCCATACAATTCTCGCCCTTACCTCTGAGAGAGTTCTCATTGCAGTAGCCCTTGGCAGTTTGTAGAAATCTGCACCTAAACCCTTCTCCAAGTAGGCCTGAGTCCCAGTTCGGAGGAACAAGCAATGGCGGAGCTAAGACCAGTATGGCACCAGTCAGTTTTCACACACTCTGGCAGCCTGCTCCTCCAGGGACAGTAAGGCTTCTTTTTCTCTGCAGGAGGCTCACTTGCCTTACTTCCTGTGAACAGCTTTTCCCAGCCTGGGCGAAAAGCGGTTCCTGGAGATCTTTTCTCAGAGGCTGTTTTCTCGGAGCTGGGGCGGACCTCGGGAACCCAACTCACAGGGGAAGGCGAAAACACATGTACAGGTGAGCACTCTGTAGGAGAGCTCTTGTGAGCCTCATCTCTCAGGAACATTCTTGGCTCCTGTAGAGACACCACTGTGTGTGAATCTACACACCTCACATAGGGGCAAAGGGAGCCTGATTCCCTCCGTGGGGTGCTGATGCTTGGTGGCAAAGAACCTTCCTGATAATCCATCCGCTTATGCTTCCCTCGCATTTATGGAGGTCTCATTGCTGTAGCCCTCGGCAGTTTGGAAAGAAGAAGACCCTTACCTTTCATAAAGTAGGGCCTTGTCCTACTTTGAATGGAAAGGCAATAGCTGAGCTGGGGCCAATAAGGCGCCAGTCAAGTCTGACATATTCCCAAAGCCTGCTTCTTCAGGAAGATAACTGTAGAATCTAGGAATGTCTTTGCAAGGCTGGCAAAGGGCAGTCAGCACCCTGCACACTGCCTCTGGAATTACCGACTTCTGAACAGATCTGGAGGTCTCCCTTAGGGGAAGCTAACCCATTCTTCCAAATTGAGGCTTCCAAACGCAGGCCGCTTGGCTGCCTCTTGCTCTCTGAATGAGGCCTGCTTTTCCCGCCTCCTATGAACCCCACATCCCAGCCTCTGGGAAAAGCGGATCTTGAAGATCTTTTCTCAGGGTTTGTTTCCACGGAGCTGGGGCCGAGCCTGGAGCCCCAAACGCACAGGGCAAGAAAACCCACATGGACAAGGCTTTGCTCTCTAGGAGAGTTCTAGTGAACCTCACTCTGTCAGGAACGTTCTTGTTTCCTATGGAGACACCCCTGTCTGTGAAGCTGTGTACCGAACATGGAGACACAGAGTCTGATTCTCTCTGTGCAGCTTTGAAGCTGTCGTTCAAACAACAGCTTGAAAATCCATACAATGCTCTTCCTTACCCGTGACACAGTTCTCATTGCTATACCCCATGGCAGTATTTAGAAATCCATACCCAAACCCTTCTCCTAGTAGGCCTGGGTCCTAGTTCGGAGGAACATGCAATGGCGGAGCTGAGGCCAGTAAGGCACCAGTCAGGTCTGACACACTCTGGCAGCCTGATCGTCCAGGGACACTAAGGCCTGTTGTGCCTTGCAGGAGGCTCGCTTGCGTTACCTCCTGTGAACTGCGTTTGCCAGCCTGGGGGAATAGCGGTCCCTGGAGATCTTTTCTCAGGGGCTCCTTCCCTTGAGCTGGGGTGGACCTCGGGGACCCAACTCACAGGGCAAGGCAAAACCATATGGACAGGTCTATGCTCTGTAGCAGACTTCTAGTGAACCTCATCTCTCAGGAACATTCTTGGCTCCTATAGAGACACTTCTGTGTGTGAAGCTGCGTACCTAACATAGGGGCACAGAGAGCCTGATTCTCTCAGTTCATTTTGACGCAGTCGTTCAGAAAACAGCTTGAGAATCCATAAAATGCTCTCCCTTACCGCTGAGAGAATTCTCACTGCTGTAGCCCTTGGCACTTTGTAGAAATCCGCAGCCAAACGCTTCTCCAAATAGGCCTGGGTCCTAGTTCGGAGGAACAGGCAATGGTGGAACTGAGGCCAGCAAGGCAACAGTCAGGTTTCACACACTCTGGCAGCCTGCTTCTCCAGGGACAGTAAGGCCTCTTTTTCTCTGCAGGAGATTCGCTTGCCTTACTTCATGTGAACAGCGTTTCCCAGCCTCAGCGAAGCGGTACCTGGAGATCTTTTCTCAGGGACAGTTTCCCCGGAGGTGTGGCGGACCTCGGGGACCAAACTCACAGGGGAAGGAAAAACCACATGGACAGGTCTATGCTCTGTAGGAGAGGTTTAGTGAACCTAATCTCTCAGGAACATTCTTGGCTCCTATAGAGACAACTCTGTGTGTGAAGCTACACTCCCAACATTGGGGAACAGGGATCTTGGTTCTCTCCGTGGGGTGCTGATGCTTTGTAGTAAAGCACCTGCTTGAGAATCCGTCCTCTTAGGCTTCCCTCGCCTTGACAGAGGTCTCATTGCTGTAGCCCTTGGCAGTTTCAAAGAAGAAGACCCTTACACTTCATAAAGTAGGCCCTTGTCCTAGTTTGAATGGAAAGGCAATAACTGAGCTGAGGCCAATAAGGAGCCAGTCCCCTCTGACACATTCCCGAAGCCTGCTCCTTCATGGAATATAACTCTAGAATCTTGGAATGTCTTTGCAAGGCTGGCAAAGGGCAGTCAGGAACCAGCACCCTGCCTCTGGAATTACCGACTTCTGAGCAGATCTGGAGGTCTCCTTTAGGAGAAGCTAACCCATTCCTTCCAAATAGAGGCTTCAAAACACAGGCAGGTTGGCTGCCTTTCGTGCCCGAAGGAGGCTTGCTTTTCTCTCCTCCTATGAACCCCAGTTCCCAGCCTCTGGGAAAAGCGTATCTTGAAGATATTTTCTCAGGGGTTGTTTCCACGGAGCTGGGGCCGAGCCCGGGGCCCAAAGGCACAGGGGAAGGCAAGACCACATGGACAGGTCTATGCTCTGTAGCAGACCTCTAGTGAACCTCATCTCTCAGGAGCATTCTTGGCTCCTTTAGAGACACCTCTGTGTGTGAAGCTGCGTACCTAACATAGGGGCACAGAGAGCCTGATTCTCTCTGTTCATTTTGACGCTGTCGTTCAGAAAACAGCTTGAGAATCCATAAAATGCTCTCCCTTACCACTGAGAGAATTCTCACTGCTGTAGCCCTTGGCACTTTGTAGAAATCTGCACCCAAACGCTTTTCCAAGTAGGCCTGGGTGCTAGCTCGCATGAACAGGCAATGGCGGAGCTGAGGCCAGTAAGGCAACAGTCAGGTTTCACACACTCTGGCAGCCTGCTCCTCCAGGGACTGTAAGGCCTCTTTTACTCTGCAGGAGATTCGCTTGCCTTACTTCCTGTGAACAGCATTTCCCAGCCTCGGCGAAGCGGTTCCTGGAGATCTTTTCTCAGGGACAGTTTCCCCGGAGGTGTGGCGGACCTCGAGGACCCAACTCACAGGGGAAGGCAAAACCACATGGACAGGTCTATGCTCTGTAGGAGAGGTTTAGTGAGCCTAATCTCTCAGGAACATTCTTGGCTCCTATAGAGACAACTCTGTGTGTGAAGCTACACTCCCAACATTGGTGCACAGGGAGCTTGATTCTCTCCGTGGGGTGCTGATGCTTTGTGGCAAAGCACCTGCTTGAGAATCCATCCTCTTAGGCTTCCCTCACCTTGACAGAGGTCTCATTGCTGTAGCCCTTGGCAGTTTGCAAAGAAGAAGACCCTTACCCTTCATAAAGTAGGGCCTTGTCCTAGTTTGAATGGAAAGGCAATAGCTGAGCTGAGGTCAATAAGGAGCCAGTCCCGTCTGACACATTCCCGAAGCCTGCTCCTTCATGGAAAATAACTCTAGAATCTAGGAATATCTTTCAAGGCTAGCAAAGGACAGTCAGGAACCAGTACCCTGCCTCTGGAATTACCGACTTCTGAGCAGATCTGGAGGTCTCCTTTAGGAGAAGCTAACCCATTCCTTCCAAATAGAGGCTTCAAAACACAGGCAGGTGGGCTGCCTTTCATGCCCGAAGGAGGCTTGCTTTTCTCTTCTCCTATGAACCCCAGTTCCCAGCCTCTGGGAAAAGCGTATCTTGAAGATATTTTCTCAGGGGTTGTTTCTACGGAGCTGGGGCCGAGCCTGGAGACCCAAAGGCACAGGGGAAGGCAAGACCACATGGACAAGCCTTTGCTCTTTAGTATAGCTCTAATGAACCTCACTCTGTCAGGATCTTTCTTGATTCCTACGGAGACACACCTGTGTGTGAAGCTGCGGCCACAGAGAGCCTGATTACCCCTGTGCAGCGCTGAGTCTGGGCGGCTAAACAACAGCTTGGGAATGCAGCCTGGGGCGCTTCCCTTCCCTCTGACAGAGCTCTCCTTCGGTCCCTAAGCCCTCTGCAAGTAGGCATGGATCATAGGTGCAAAGGGAAGGGAAGAGCGGAGCTGAGGCCAGTAAGGCGCCCGCCAGTCACGTCTCCCCCAGTTCCGCAGTCTGTTCCTTCCCCTGCGCGAAAGCTAGAAGCTGGGAAGGGCTTGGCGAGGCTCGCCCAGGCAGAGCAGCCTCTAGGCCGGGGCTCTGCGATATCGCGCCTGGGCGCAGATCTGGAGCTCCGCCGGAGTGGAAGCTCATTCGGTCCTTCCCAATACAGGCTTGCAAGCACCCGACGGCGGCCTGACTCTATTCTCCCGCGTGCTGGGAGTGGGCTTCCAATCCAGGGCACAGAGCACTGCCTGGAGCTCTCTGCTCAGGGGCTGGTTCCCCTGCACTGGGACTGTGCTAGGGAGCCCAATGGCACAGGGGAAGGCCCCAAACCACATGCACACGACTCTGCTCTGGAGCTGAGCTCCGGGGAAGCCCAGTCTGTAAGGCAGTTTCTGAACACAAACGGAGGAACACTCTGGCTGTGGAGCTCCCTCCCCATGACAGGGGCACTGGGACCCTGATTCCCTCCATTCAGCGCTGAGTCTGGGCTACCAAGCAACAGCTTGGGAATGCAACCTGGGGCATTTCCCTTCCCTCAGACAGAGGTCTCCTTGCGGGAGGCTTTCGCAGTTTGCACACCCCCGTGCCCTAAGCCGTCTGCAAGGAGGCCTGGCTCCTAGGTCCAAAGGGAAGGCAAGAGCGGAGCTGAGGCCAGTCAGGAGCCAGTCATGTCGCCCATAATCCCGCAGCCTGCTCCTTTGCAGGTGCAAACGCTAGAAGCTGGGAAGGGCTTGGCGAGGCTCGCCCAGGCAGAGCAGCCTCTCGACAGGGGCTCTGTCATATCGCGCCTGGGCGCAGGTCTGCAGCTCCGCCGGTGTGGAAGCTCACTCGGTCCTTTCCAATACAGGCTTGCAAGGACCCGCCGGCAGCCTAACTCATCTCTCCCGCATGCTGGGACTGGGCATCCAGGCCTGGGCACAAAGCACTGCCTGGAGCTCTTTGCTCAGGGGCTGGTTCCCCTACGCTGGGGCTGTGCTAGGGAGTCCAAACGCACATGTCAAGGCCCCAAAACACATCCACACGTCTCTGCTCTGCAACAGAGCTCCGGGGAAGCCCAGTCTGGCAGGCGCTTTCTGGGCACAAAGGGAGGAACACTCTGGCTGTGGAGCTTCCTCCCCAAGACAGGGGCACTAGGACCCTGATTCCCTCCGTTTACCGCTGAGTCTGCATTGCCAAGCAACAGCTTGGGAAGGCAGCCTGGGGCGCTTCCCTTCCCTCGGACAGAGCTCTCCTTGCGGTAGGCCTTGGTAGTTTGCATACAATGGGGCCCTAAGCCCTCTGCAAGTTGGCCTGGCTCCTAGGTCCAAAGGGCAGGCCAGAGCGGAGCTGAGGCTGTCAGGCTCCAGACACATCTCCCATACTCCTACATCCTGCTCCTACCCGGGCGTGAACGCTAGAAGCTGGGAAGGTACCTGGACCATGCAGGGGCGGGGCGAACGCGGGCGGCGTGGGGCGGGGGTCGGCTTCTGGCGGGGGTGGGGGCGGGCTTCCCAGTTGTGCTCTCGGAGGTGGACACTGAGGCTGAAAACGCCCCGGGAGCGCACCCGGGACTGGGTAAACCCGGGCTGCGCGGGTCGAGATTCCGATGGCTTTAGGTGGGGGTCGGTCCCAGTTGTGCTCCCGGGGGTCGCCACTGCGGCTGGGAACGCGCAGGGAGCGCGGCAGGGGCGGGGCTAACCCTGGGGGCGCGGGGCGGGGGTCGGCTCATGGGGGGATGGGGAGGGGTTCCCAGTTGTGCTCTCGGGGGTTGCAACTGCGGCTGGGAACGCCCATTTCGTCCGCTCCTGGGTCCCCAAGGATCGCCATCCCGTGGGTGCAGCGGAGGGCTGCGGACCACAGGTAAGGGAACTGGGACTGCGTGGAGCAGGGAACCAAGTATTCCGCCGTCTGTTGGCACATTCTCAGAGCTCCCCAACCTGGCGGTCGCAGAAAAGCCTTGCCTTTGGGGTCAAGGCCTTTACTGCTCCACCCCTCTGCTGAAAAATCTCAGAGTCTGCCCGGTTCTTCCAAGCAGCCTAGTGTCCGCTGGAAGTCCAAGGGACAGAACACTGAACTCTGGCCGGCTGGCCCAGCCCTGCTTCTGGCACTTTGTAAGCCAGCGGGCCCTTGAGCACCTGCTGGGATGGGAAAGGGAAGGGTCCACGGATTGCACCCTAGAAACTTAGTAGGGTGCATGGATTTCAAACCCAGGTGGCCGCCCAGGCAGCAAAGAAGGGGGTGGGCACCTTGCTGCCCTTTCATGGCAGAATCTGTGGTTGTCCAGCTGCGTGGGCCTTTTCATAAGGACCCTGTGCAATAAAAGTTTGGTGTTTTGGAACTGAATAATTAGAACGTGTAAAAGCTTTAAATTATGTGGTGGTGTAATTAAAAAACAAAACAAAACAAAACCAAGCTCCAAGTGTTTTGCAAATGGAGGTTTAAATATTGAAGGACTGTATTCCTTGCACTGTGGCATTCTATCAAGAAGTGTGCAGGATTTTTTTTTTTTTTAAGAAAAGTGTTCGAAGTGAGGGAAACAGGAAACCCAGAGGTGCCCCTGTATTTTGGGGAAGGCCTTAGGAGGTCACTTGGAAATGCTGCTGGCTGTGCGGGAGCAGGGCAGATGGGCTGTGCAGGCTTGTCCTTTGCATGGATGTTCTTGTGTGTGGAAACCCAGCTCAGAGCCATCTCCTGATGTGTAAGAATTTCGCAGACAAACCTTGAGCTAAGCAATGCATTTTTTCCTAAGAAAATGTTTGTCTTAAGCGATGTAAATATCCTATGTATTTCCGCTAGACTCTGGCTTCAGGTCGGTTCCCCCAAAAGGCTCAGAAGCGATTTGAACAAAACAGCATGTTTTCCTCCTAGCTTGTTCTCCTTATCTATGTTAAGGAAATGATATATTTGCCTGCAATACTGCCTTTCTTCAAGATTCATGTCAATCAAGTTTTGGCCCGGGATGACTCACCTGCTGCCAATATTATCTCAATGCATGTCGTGGGGGAGGGGCCTGGTGCCATTCCCTGAAAGAGTTCCTTTCTTTCCTTAGCTGACTGCTAGTGCCTGTAGAATATCTGGCTAAAGACCAGCAGGGGGTACTCTTACTACCCCCCCCACCCCGCCTCGAGTCTAAGTCAGCAGCTTTCTCTATCTCTTTAATACTTTAATAACACTTGATGACACAAAAGCTCTGAGCGATCAAATCATATCAAATCTTCATTTCAGATTGAAGATGCATTCCATGGGATTGCCATCTTAAGTCTTTCCATCGTTATGGAATATCTGTCCATGTATTCAGGATAGTTTTCAGCCAGGGTGTATAATTTCCAGTGTGCCAGTCTTGTCATCCTCGTTACATCCATGGCAAAGTGTTGTATTCATGTTGATATTATTGAAAGGGAATTTTTTAAAATTCCTTTTCAGATTATTATCTGCTAATGTATACAGATAAAACTGTGTAATCATTCATTTTTATCAGTTTGGACAGCTTGATAGTTGTCTTTAATTTCTTTACTTTCTGACACTTTAAGATTATCCTGGGACACATATGTAATGCCTCACCCCTAAATTCAGACATGTGTTCAAAGAACTTCTGTCCTTTTATTTATTTATTTATTCTTTAACATTGAAATCGTTTTGACTATGCTGGGTGTTTGTTGCTAGATGGAAGTAGCTAGGACCTCTGGACTGCAGTCTCTCATCTCTTGCTGACCTCTTGTTGACCTCTGCAGAATCCTGGTAGGTGGGAGCTTGTTAGTTCCTTGTTCCTTATCAGAACCTCCTGTGGTAAGTGTTTTTCTCTTCTCTGTTGCCTGGTAAGGGTGGGTGGTCATGGGCATCCCAAAGTTGGCTAGAAGTCAATTATTTAGGCAGGCTTGTGCACAGATATGGGAGAAGGCAATGGCACCCAACTCCTGGAAAATCCCAAGGACGGAGGAGCCTGGTAGGCTGCAGTCCATGGGGTGGCTAAGAGTCGGACACCACTGAGCGACTTCATTTTCACTTTTCACTTTCATGCATAGGAGGAGGAAATGGCAACCCACTCCAGTGTTCTTGCCTAGAGAACCCCAGGGACTGCGGGGCCTGGTGGGCTGCCATCTATGGCATGGCACAGGGTCGGCCTCAACTGAACCACTTAGCAGCTGCAGCAGCAGCAGCAGCAGTGCATAGATATCAAAGGGGATGAGAACAGTCAGGTAGGATCACATATGTCACCGTGAAACAATACTTCTCCTCTTAGCCAAAGCTAACAAAAGATTTCTGTTCTAGGTCAACCTAGAAGAGATCACTTAAGAGGTAAAGAAACTTAAACTCCATTAGCAAAGGCAGTTCAACATCTCAAGAAAACTTGTGCTAGGCACAAAACTCTTTTCTGGGGGCCTACTTTCCCTACAACCTCCTTATCCCATTCTGTACCCATTCCTTTGCTTCTCCCGTCCTGAAAATGCCACCTGTAAGACAGAACTACTTCGTTTTCCTTCTTAAAGTGTGATTGCATTCCATACATTCTTGTAATAACAAGTCATACATTTCCCTTCGGCAACCAAGAACTCACTCTTATATTGGCATTTGATAGATTGGTGAGCATACCTATCAGTGATAATAGCGCCCACCCCGCTTCCTGCAAGAACAGAACAAAACAAAACAAAACCAAAAAATTGCTTTCTTACATTTAATATGTTCGGATGGTGCCAGTCACTATTCATGCAGAGTCAAAAATCTCTTTTGTTTCTGTGTAAAAGGGAGGTCCTTTCAAGTCGTGAATGTTTCAGAAGTTTCATTTATTTGGAAGTGACCTAGCTATTCAATACACTGTCGTCACTTAGTTTAGCACCAGGATAGAAACTCAGGTAACCAAAACACCTGGAGGAACGATTGTAAGTTCAGTTCAGTTCAGTTGCTCAGTCGAGTCTGACTCTTTGGGACCCCGTGGCCTGCAGGACGCCAGGCTTCCGTGTCCATCACCAACTCCAGGGGCTTGCTCAAACTCATGTCCATCGAGTCAGTGATGCCATCCAACCATCTTATCCTCTGTCATCCCCTTCTCCTCTGCCTTCAATCAAGACTATGAGAGGCGGATATTTTAGAGTATAATTATTGTTAAGAGTTTATCTAAAAGCTCATATCACATTTACATTTTTTACATTGGTTGTTGCTGTTTCCAGGTACTTTCTTGCTGACAAGCTTGTGACACATATAACAATAGAGCAATTTTTACCTTAGAATAAACCTAGGCACTATGAACATGTTGTGCTTAATGTTGTTGACTCTTAGACATGTCTATAATGGAGGAGCAAAACCAAAAATACTAGATATTTAATATTGAATAGTTCCCAGTTCACGGGACTCTGACATTCATTTAGGTCAATGTTTTCTTGTATTTCCAGCAGTTTGATTTGGAAGGGCTGCCTTGTCTTGAGACCATTGAAATCAGAACACAGAACTTGAGCAATATTATCAAAAAACACAAGGCTCACACTGACACATACCTTAATCCAAACAGACAGACAAGACATCTTCCAGGTTTCCGCCTGAGATTTAAAATATTTCTTTGAGCCAGTCTTCTGGGGAGTGGGGGGATGGGGGTGGCAGTGAGGCAGGCTTGGGTAGCAAGCTAATTGTTGGTCATTGCATATGCAAAGAACCAGCTTTCCGGGTTCCAAGGAAAAAAGTTTCCTTGGTAACCAACTTTGTCTGGTTCTATAGAATATCATGGCCCTCCTAGGTCAGGTCATCTTGCCTTTCTGTAGTCCTCGTTTTATCCCTAAATCATAGACAGATTGGATTGTCTCTGTGGGGTGTATGTATTGTCCTCATGTTTGACCTGGCGGCAGCAGCGAGGTCCGAGAGCCTCTCCTGGAACCGGGCGTGGGGACAGGGCTCACCAGGAGCCGCTGGTGAAGGTGGGCAGCGCCCCTGGAGCGCAGCAGGGGCGGGGCGAACCCGGGCGGCGCAGGGCGGGTGTCGGCTCCTGGCGGGGGTGGGGGAGGGCTTCCCAGTTGTGCTCTCGGAGATGGCCACTGCGGCTGGAAATGCTCCGGGAGCGCACCCAGGGCGGGGTAAACCTGGGCTGCACAGGTCGAGATTCCGCTCGCTGTGGGTGGGTGGTCGGTCCCTGTTGTGCTCCCGGGGGTCGCCAATGTGGCTGGGAACCCGCCGGGAGCCCGGCAGGGCCGGGGCAAAACCTGGCGGCGCGGGGTGGGGTGGGGGGTCCGTTCACAGCGGGGGTCGGCTCCTGGCGGGGGTGGGGGAGGGCTTTCCAGATGTGCTGTTGGGGGTCGCCATTGCGGCTGGGAATGCCCATTTCGTGAACTCCTGGATCCCCAAGGATCGGCATCCATTGGCCACAGCGGAGGGGTGCGGAACACAGGTAAGGGAACGGGGACTGCGTGGAGCAGGGAACCATGTATTCCGCCCTGTGTTGGCACAGTCTCAGAGCTCCCCAACCTGACGATCGCAGAAAGGCCTCGTCTTTGGGGTCAAGGCCTTTACCGCTCCACCCCTCTGCTGAAAAACCTCAGAGTCTGCGCGGTTTTCCCAAGCAGCCTAGTGTCCGCTGGAAGTCCAAGGGACAGAACCCTGAATTCTGGCCGGCTGGCCCAGCCCTGCTTCTGGCACTTTGTAGGCCAGCGGGCCCTGGAGCACCTGCTAGGATGGGAAAGGGAAGGGTACGCGAATTGCACTCTGGTGGCCGCCGAGGCAGCAAAGAAGTGGGGAGGGCACCTTACTGCCCTTTAATGGCAGACAGAATCTGTGGCTGTCCTGCTGCGAGGGCCTTTTCATGGGGACCTTGTGCAATAAAAGTTTACCAGTGACCTTAAGGAACTTCCCAGTGTGCTTCTGACAGATGAGGGACGCTGTGGAATTGGCGGGGCCTCTCAGGACTCCGCTGGGTTTGGCGCAATGGAAGAGGGCCTCATCTCCAGGGAAGGCAGGAACCTCAGGCTTCCTCTCCGTTTCGGACTCCGACCGCAGGGTCCCTGCAGAGTTGGGACAAGAGAGTCAGGAATCGTCTTGTCTGAGGAAGGGAACTCCGCTTGCCTCTCGAGGTGCTCAGGGGGTCTCAGGCCGCTTGTTGAGCTGTGTGTGGAACATGCGGGTGTTTCCGGACGATGCACGACAGTGACAATGCCCCTTCGTGTTGTGCCTTCACCCACTGGCTTGCCTTCGAAGAGGTGTCCGGGCCTCGGGTTCTTTTCAAGAGCAGACAGGGAAATTGGGGTCTTTCAGCATGTGGGACCACCCACGGGGCTAGTCTCAAATTTCCTAGTGAGGCCGACTTCATTCTGAGGTGTGCCGGGAAGGCCGGGGACCCTGCAAGACAACGCAGGGGGATCGACTCTCCTGTCGCGGTCAGGAGGGGAGAAGGGGCTCGGATGAAGTGCGGCCGGAACCCTCGGTGTTACCCTCGAGGGAAACCGGCGTGTGAGGGACTTTTGGGGGATGCATGAAAGGAGTCAGGTACCGTTTCGCACTTCAGGACAGAACCTAGGACTTCCCTTGAGACGCCGTAGCGGGCAAGGGCCTCATCTTGCGAAGACGTTGGAACCATGTGGATTTTCTCGAGTTGCGGTGGGACTCTAGAGTTACGACGGGGATTTCAGGCTTCCTCTTGTATTGGCCCCGAGAAGCCTAATCTTCCATTCGAGTTGCGAGGGAAAGGTGGGGGTTGCGCTCGAGTCACTGCAGGGCCGAAGAGACCTCACATAGGCGTGTGTCCGGGACTTAATATTCCTCTCCAGGGAAGGCAGGGATCTCGGGGTTGCATTCCAGGCTCCTCCTGGGAGTCAGGCCTCGTCTCCAGGGGAAGCCAAGGAGTCCGCTCACCTCTCGAGTCGCGACGCGGGTCTCCGGGAGCCCCCTGAGCGGCCTCAAGGGAGTCCAGCCTCCTCTTCCGTTTGGAGAGAGAACCCGGGATTGCTCTCCAGGCCATGCAAGAAAAGAAATCCCTCAGCTCGCTAGGAGGGGGGCGTCTCAGGGGTTTCCTCGAGCTGCGGCGCCCGTGGGGGTTTTCTCCCGAGGCACGATGAGGATCTCAGGGAGCCTCTCGTGCGGCGCCAGGGAAGTCAGGTCTCCATGCGCATGGCGAGTTGGAGTGCGTCATCGCTCTCGAGTCACGGGAGGGGACTAGGGCCTCGAGACGTGTTGAAGAAGGACTCTCGAGGTCTTTCTCGGGGGGCGGCGGGAAACCCTCGTTTCCCTCGCCTTCTGCCGGGGACCTTAGGGAACTTCCCAGGGTGCCTCTGAGAGGCGAGGTATACTGTGGAGTTGGCGGGGCCTATCGGGACTCCGCTGGTTCTGGCGCAACGGAAGAGGGCCTCACCCGAGGGGAGGCAGGAAGCCCAGGCTTCCTCTCCGTTTCGGACTCCGACCGCAGGGTCCCTGCAGAGTTGGGACAGGAGAGTCAGACCTCGTCTTGTCTGAAGAAGGGAAACCCACTTGCCTCTCGAGTTGTTCAGGGGGTCTCAGGCCACTCGTCGAGCTGTGTTTGGAACCCGCGGGTCGTTGCGGACGATGCACGGGGGTGGCAGTGCCCCTTCGTGTTCTGCCTTCACCCACAGGGTTGCCTTCGAAGAGTGGTCCGGGACTCGGGTCCTTCTCAAGAGCGGACCGAGAAATCGGGGGCGTTCGGCATGTTGCACCACACACGTGGCTCTTTTCGAATTTCCTCGTGAGACCGGCCTCCTCCTGAGGTGCGCCGGGAAGGCCGGGAACCCCTTCCAGACCAAGCAGGGCAATGGACTCTCCTGTCGCGATCAGGAGGGGAGAAGGGGCTCAGAGGAAGCGGTGCCGGGACCCTCGGTGTTCCCCTCGAGAGAACGCAGCGTGTCGGGGAACTTTTGGGGGTCGCATGAAGGCTGTCAGGGACCGTTTCGCCCTTCAGGGCGGAACAGGGGACTTCCCTTGAGACGCCATCGCGGGCAAGGGCCTCATCTTGCGAAGAGTTGGGAACCACGTGGTTTTTCTCGAGTTGCGGAGGGATTCTCGAGTTACGACGGGGATCTCAGGCTTCCTCTTCGGTTGGCCCTGGGAAGCCCAATCTTCCCCTCTAGTTGCGAGGGAAAGCTGTGGGTTGCAATCGAGTCACTGCAGGGCCCAAGAGACCTCACCACGGCGTGTGTCCGGGACCTAATATTCCTCTCCAGGGAAGGCAGGGATCTCGGGGTTGCATTCCATGCTCCCCCGGGGAGTCAGGCCTCGTCTCGAGGGGAAGCCAAGGACTCCGCTCTCCTCTCGAGTCGCGACGCGGGTCTCTGGTAGCCCCCTGAGTGGCCTCAAGGGAGTCCAGCCTCCTCTTCAGTTTGGAGACAGGACCCGGGATTGCTCTCCAGGCCATGCAGGAAAAGAAGGCCCTCTGCTCGCGAGGATGTGGTGTCTCAGGGGTTTCCACAAGCTGTGGCGCCCCTAGGGGTTTTCTCCCTAGGCACGACGAGGATCTCAGGAAGCCTCTCGTGCGGCGCCAGGGAAGTCAGGTCTCCATGTGCGTGGCGAGGGGGAGCGCGTCATGGCTCTCGAGTCATGGGAGGGGACTAGGGCCTCGAGACGCGTTGAAGAAGGACTCTCGAGGTCTTTCTCGGGGGGCGGCAGGAGACCCTCGTTTCCCTCGCCTTCTGCCGGGGACCTTAGGGAACTTCCCAGGGTGCCTCTGAGAGGCGAGGGATCCTGTAGAGGTGGCGGGGCCTCTCGGGACTCCGCTGGGTCTGGCGCAACGAAAGAGGGCCTCACCCGAGGGGAGGCAGGAAGCCCAGGCTTCCACTCCGTTTCGGACTCCGACCGTAGGGTCCGTGCAGAGTTGGGACAGGAGAGTCAGGCCTTATCTTGTCTGAGGAAGGGAACCCCGCTTGCCTCTCGAGTTGTTCAGAGGGCCACAGGCCCCTCGTCGAGTTGTGTGTGGAACCCGCGGTTGTTTCCGGACGATGCACGGGGGTGTCAGTGCCGCTTCGGGCTGTGCCTTCACCCACAGGGTTGCCTTCGAAGAGGGGTCCGTCATCGGGTTCTTCTCAAGAGCGGAACGGGGAATCGGGCTCGTTCGCCATGTGGCACCACCCACGTGGCTCGTCTCGAATGTCCTCGTGTGACCGGCCTCCTCTTGAGGTGCGCCGGCAAGTCCGGGAACCCCTTCCAGACCACGTAGGGGAATCGACTCTCCTGTCGTGATCAGGAGGGGAGAAGGGGCTCAGATGAAGCGGTGCCGGCACCCTCGGTGTTCCACTCGAGGGAACCCGGCGTATCGGGGAACTTTTGGGGGTCGCATGAAGGCTGTCAGGTTCCGTTTCGCACTTCAGGGCGGAACAGGGGACTTCCCTTGAGACGCCGTCACGGGCAAGGGCCTCATCTTGCCAAGAGGTGGGAACCACGTGGTTTTTCTCGAGTTGCGGCGGGATTCTCATGTTACGACAGGGGATTACAGGCTTCCTCTTGTGTCGGCCCTGGTTAACCCAACCTTCTATTCTACTGGCGAGGGAAAACTGGGGGTTGCGCTCGAGTCACTGCAGGGCCAAAGAGACCTCATCTAGGCGTGTGTCCAGGACCTATTGCTCCTCTCCAGGGAAGACAAGGATCTCGGGGTTGCATCCCATGCTCCCCCGGGGAGTCAGGCCTCGCCTCGAGAGGAAGCAAAGGACTCCGCTCTCCTCCCGAGTCGCGACGCTGATATCTTGCTGCCCCCTGAGTGGCCTCAAGGGCGTCCAGCCTCCTCTTCACTTTTGAGAGAGGACTCGTGATTGCTCTCCAGGCCAGGCAGGAAAAGAAGGCCCTCACCTCGCGAGGACGGTGGCATCTCAGGGGTTTCCTCGAGCTGCGGCACCCGTGGGGGTTTTCTCCCGAGGCACGACGAGGATATCAGGGAGCCTCTCGTGCGGCGCCAGGGAAGTCATGTCTCCATGCACGTGGCGAGAAGGAGCGTGTCATTGTTCTCGAGTCATGGGAGGGGACTAGGGCCTCAAGACGCGTTGAAGAAGGACTCTCGATGTCTTTCTCGGGTTGCAGCGGGAAACCCTAGTTTCCCCCGACTTCTGTCGGGGACCTGAGGGAACTTCCCAGGGTGCCTCTGAGAGGTGAGGGTCGCTGTGGTGTTGGTGGGGCCTCTCGGGACACCACTGTGTTTGTCGCAATGGAAGAGGGCCTCATCTCGAGTGGAGGCAGGAACCTCAGGCTTCCTCTCCAATTCTGACTCTGATCGTAGTGTCCCTGCAGAGTTGGGACAGGAGAGTCAGGCTATGTCTTTTCTGAGGAATGGAACTCCGCTTGCCTCTTGAGTTGTTCATGGGGTTTCAGGCCCCATGTCAAACTGTGTGTGAAATCTGCAGGTTTTTCCAGACGATGCATGGGGGTGTCAGTGACCCTTCGTTTTGTGTCTTCATCCAAAGGGTTGCCTTCGAAGAGGTGTCCGGGCATCGTGTTCTTATGAAGAGCGGACTGGGAAATCGGGGTCGTTCAGCATTTGGCACCACCCACGTGGCTAATCTCGAATTTCTTCATGAAACCGGCCTCATCCTGAGGTGTGCCGCGAAGGTCATGAAACCCCTCCAGACAAAGCAGAGGATTCGACCCTCCTGTGGTGATCAGGAGGAGAGAAGTGGCTCAGATGAAGTGCCGCTGGGAACCTCGGTGTTTCCCTCAAGTGAGACAGGTATGTCGGGTAACTTTTGGGGTCACATAACGCGTTCCAAGTACCGTTTCGCTCTTCAAATTGGAACGTGGGACTTCTCTTGGGGTGCTCCAGCGGGCAAGGGCCTCATCTTGGAATGACTGGGGAACCACTTGGTTTTTCTCGAGTTGTGGTGGGATATTTGAGTTACCACAGGGAATTCATGCTTCCTCTTGTGTTGGCCCACAAAAGTCTTATCTTCCATTCGAGATTCGAGGAAGAGCTGGAGGTGCGCTCTAGTCACTGAAGGCAAAAGAGACCCCACCAAGGCTTGTGTGCAGGACCTAATGTTCATGTCAAGGGGCGACAGGAATCTCGGGGTTGCATTCCAGACTCACCCTGGAGTCAGGCCTCGTCTCGAGGGGAAGCAAAGGACTCTGCTCTCCTCTCGAGTCGGACGGGTATGTCTTGGAGCCCACTGAGTGGCTTAAAGGGAGTCAAACCTCCTCTGGTGTTTGGAGGGAGGACACGGGATTGCTCTCCAGGCAATGCAGGAAATGAAGGCCCTCGTCTCCCGATGACTGGGGCGTCTCGTAGGTTTTCTCGAGCTGTGGCGCTAGTGTGGGGTTTCTCACGAAGTAAGACTGGGAGCTCAGTGAGCCTCTCATGTGGTGCCAGGGCAGTCAGGTCTCTATGCACGTGGTGAGAGGGAGCCCGTCATTGTTCTCGAGTCACGGTAGGGGAATTGGGCCTGAAAACGTGTTAAAGAAGGACTCTCGAGGTCTTTCTTGGGTTGAAGCAGGAAACCCTGGGTTCCATCGACTTGTGCCAGTGACCTCAGGAAGCTTCTCAGCGTGCCTCTGAGAAGTCAGGGTCACTGTGGAGTTGGGAGGGGCCTCTCGGAACTCCACTGGGTTTGGTGCAATGGAAGAGGGCCTCATGACAAGTTGAGGCAGGAACCACAGGGTTCCTCTCCTGGCTTCGAATGCGCCGGATCTGACTCGGATCGCAGAGTCCCTGCAGAGCTGGGACAGGAGAGTCAGGCCTCGTCTTGTGTGGAGGAATGGAACTCCGCTTGACTCTCACGTTGTTCATGGGGTGACAGGCCACTTGTCGATTTGTATGTTGAACATGCGGGTTTTTCTGGACGATGCACTGGGGTGTCACTGCCCCTTCGTGTTGTGCCTTGTTCCACAGGATTGCCTTCGAGTTGGGTTCTGCCATCGGGTTCTTATCAAGAGCGGACCAGGGAATCGGGGTCTTTTGGCATGCCGCACCACCCACGAGGCTATGTCTCGAATTTCCTCGTGAGACTGGCCTCATCTTGATGTGCGCCAGGAAGGTCGGGAACGCCTTCCAGACAAAGCAGGGGAATCGAACCTCCTGTCGCGATCAAGAGGGGAGAAGAGTCTCAGATGAAGTGGTGCTGGGAACCTCGGTGTTCTCCTCAAGTGAGACTGGTATGTCGGGGAACTTTTGGGGTCGCATCAAGGGTTCCAAGTAACTTTTCGCTCTTCAATACGGAACGTGGGACTTCTCTTGAGACGCTGTAGCGGGCAAGGGCCTCATCTTTCGATGACGGGGGAACCACGTGGTTTTTCTTGAGTTGGGGCGGGATTCTCGAGTTACAACCGGGAATTCAGGCTTCCTCTTCAACTGGCCCAGGGAAGTCCAGTTTTCATTCGAATTGTGAGTTAGAACTGGGGATTGCTCTCGAGACACTGCAGGGCCAAATAGACCTCATCTAGGCTTGTGTCCAGGACCTAATGTTCCTCTGCTGGGGCGAAAGCGATCTCAGCATTGCATTCTCGACTCACCTGGGGAGTCAGGCCTCGTCTCGAGGGGAAGCCAAGGACACCGCTCTCCTGTCAAGTCGCGACGGGTATATCTTGGAGCTCCCTGTGTGGCCTAAAATGAGTCAAGCCTCCTGTGGAGTTTGGAGAGAGGATTCAGGATTGCTCTCCAGGCCATACAGCAAAACAAGGCCCTCATCTCGTGAGGACTGGGGCGTCTCGTGGGTATTCTCGAGCTGTGGCTCCAGTGTGGTGTTGCTCACGAGGTATAATGGGGAGCTCATGGAGCCTCTCCTGTGGCGCCAGGGAAGTCAGGTTTCTATGCGCGTGGCTAGGGGGAGCGCGTCATTGCTCTCGAGTCATGGTAGGGGAATCACACCTCAAGACGCGTTGAAGAAGGACTCTCGAGGTCTTTTACGGGTTGGGGCAGGAAACCCTTGGTTCCCTCGACTTGTGCCGGTGATCTCAGGAAGGTCTAAGGGTGCCTCTGAGAAGTCAGGGATACTGTGCAGTTGGGAGGGGTCTCTCGGGACTCCACTGGGTTCGGTGCAATGGAAGAGGGCCTCATCTCGAGTGGAGGCAGGAAACTCATGTTTCCTCTCCTGACTTCCCCTGGGCCAGATCTGACTCGGATCGCAGTTTCGCTGCAGAGTTCGAACAGGAGAGTCAGGCCTCGTCTTGTGTGGAGGAATGGAACTCTGCTTGCCTCTCCAGTTGTTCACGGGGTGACAGGTCACTTCTCGAGCTGTGTGTGGTACCTGCGGGTTTCTCCGGACGATACCCAGGGGTGTCAGTGCCCCTAAGTGTTGTGCCTTCATCAAAAGGGTTATCTTCAAAGAGGTGTCCGGGCATCAGGATCTTATCAAGAGCGGACCGGGAAATCGGGGTCTTTCGGCATGTGTCACCATCCACGTGGCTATGTCTCGAATATCCTCGTGAGACCGGCCTCATCCTGAGATGCACCGGGAAAGGTGGGAACCCCTTCAAGACAAAACAGGGGAATCGACCCTCCTGTGGCGATCAGGAGGGGAGAAGGGGCCCAGATGTAGTGGTGCCGGGAACCTCGGTGTTCTCCTCGAGTCAGACTGGTGTGTCGAGGAACTTTTGAGGGCGCATCAAGGGTGCCAATACCGTTTCGCACTTCAAGACGGAACGTGGGACTTCTCTTGAGACGCTGTAGGGGGCAAGGGCCTCATCTTGGGATGACGGGGGAACCACGTGGCGTTTCTCGAGTTGTGGCAGGTTTCTCGAGTTTCGACGGGGAATACAGTCTTCCTCATGTGTTGGGCCAGGGAAGTCCTATCTTCCATTCGAGTTTAAAGGGAGAGCTGGGGATTGCTCTCGAGTCACTGCAGGGCAAAATAGACCTCATCTAGGCTTGTGTCCAGGACTTAATGTTCGTCCCTAGGGGCGACAGGGATCTTGGGGTTGCATACCAGACTCACCCGGGGAATCAGGCCTCGTCTCGAGGGGAAGCAAAGAACTCCGCTGTCCTTTTGAGTCACGATGGGTATCTCTTGGAGCCCACTGTGTGCCCTAAAGGGAGTCAAGCCTCCTGTGGTGTTTGGATAGAGGACTCGGGATTCCTCTCCAGGCCATGCAGGAAAAGAAGGCCCTCATCTCGCGATGATGGCGGTGTCTCGTGGGTTTTCTAGACTGCTGCGCTAGTGCCGGGTTTCTGACGAGGTACGAGAGGGAGCTCACGGAGCCTCTCGTGTGGCGCCAGGGAAGTCAGGTCCCCATGAGATGGCTAGGGGGAGCTCGTCATTGCTCTCAAGTCATGGTAGGGTAATCGGGCCTCAAGACGGGTTGAAGAAGGACTCTCGAGGTCTTTCTCGGGTCACTGCATAAAACCCAGGGTTCCCTTTACTTGTGCCTGCGACCTCAGGGAGCTTCTCAGAGTGCCTCTGAGAAGTCAGGGATACTGTGCAGTTTGGAGGGGCCTCTCGAGACTCCTCTGCATTTGGTGGAATGTAAGAGGGACTCATCTCGAGTTGAAGCAGGAACCTCAGTGTTCCTCTCCATTTCTGACTCAGATCGCAAGGTCCCTGCATGTTGGTACAGGAGAGTCAGGCCTCGTCTTTTCTGGAGGATGGGACTCCTCTTGCCTCTCGAGTTGTTCTCGAGGTGACAGGCCACTTGTCGAGCTGTGTGTGTAACCTGCCCGTTTTTCCGGATGATGCACAGGTGTGTTAGTGCCCCTTCGTGTTGTACCTTCATACTCAAGGCTGCCTTCCAAGAGGTGTCCAAGCATCGGATTCTTATCAAGAGCGGACCGGGAAATTGGAGTCTTTCGGCAAGTGGCACCACCCACAAAGCTACGTATCGAATTTCCCCATGAGACCGGCCTCATCCTGAGTTGTGCAGGGAAGGTCGGGCCCCCTTGCAGACAAAGCAGGGGAATCGACCCACCGGTCACGATCAGGAGGGGAGAAGGGTCTTAAATGAAGTGGTGCCGGGAACCTCGGTGTTCCCCTTGAGTGAGACCGGCGTGCTGGGGGACTTTTGGGGTCGCATCAAGGGTGCCAAGTACCGTTTCGCATTTCAAGATGGAACCTGGGACATCTTTTGAAACGCTGTAGCGGGCAAGGGCCTCATCTTGCGATGACGGGAGAACCAAGTGGTTTTGCTCGAGTTGCGGCGGATTTCTCGAGTTATGACCGGGAGTTTAGGCTTCCTCTTGTTGGCCTTGAAATCCAATCTTCCATTCGGGTTGCGAGGGGGAGCTGGGGATTGCGCTAGAGTCACTGCAGGGCAAAAGAGACCTAATCTAGGCTTGTGTCCAGGATCTAACGTTGCTCTCCAGGGGCGACAGGGATCTCGGGTTTGCATTCCAGACTCATCCGGGGAGTCAGTTCTCACCTCGAGGGTAAGCAAAGAATTCCGCTCTCGTCTCGAGTCGCGATGGGTATCTCTTGGAGCCCACTGTGTGTACTAAAGGGAGTCAAGCCTCCTGTGGAGTTTGGAGAGAGGACTCGGGATTGGACTCCAGGCCATGCAGGAAAAGAAGGCCCTCATCTCGAGATGACGGTGGCGTCTCGTGGGTTTTCTCGAGCTGCGGCGCCAGTGTGGGGTGTCTCATGAAGTACCACGGGGATCTCAGGGAGCCTCTTGTGTGGCGCCAGGAAAATCCAGTATTCCATTCGAGTTGCAAGTTAGAACTGGGGATTGCTCTCCAGTCACTGCAGGACAAAATAAACCTCATCTACGCTTGTGTCCAGGACCTAGTGTTCCACTACTGGGCCAACAGAGATCTCAGGGTTGCATTCTCGACTCACCCGGAGAGTCAGGCCTCGTCTTGAGGGGCAAAAAAGGACTCCGCTCTCCTGTCGAGTCGCGACGGGTATCTCTTGGAGCCCACTGCGTGGCGTAAAGGGAGTGAAGCCTCCTATGGAGTTTGGAGAGATGACTCGGGATTGTTTTCCTGGCCATGCAGGAAAAAAGGCCCTCATCTCGCGATGACGGGGGCATCTCGTGGGTTTTCTCCAGCTGCGGCGCCAGTATCAGATTTCTCACGAGGTACAACGGGGAGCTCAGAGAGCTTCTCGTGTGGTGCTAGGGACGTCAGGTCTCCGTGCATGTGGTGAAGGGGAGTGCGTGATTGCTCTCGAGTCATAGTAGGCGAATCGGGCCTCAAGACGCATTGAGGAAAGACTCTTGAGGTCTTTCTCGGGTTGCGGCAGGGAACCCTGGGTTCCCTTGATTTGTGTCGGTGACCTCAGACAACTTCTAAGGGTGCCTCTGAGAAGTCAGGGACACTGTGGATTTGGGAGGGGCCCTTCGTTACTCAACTGGGTTTGGTGCAATCGAAGAGGGCCTCATCTCGAATGGAGGCAGGAACGTCAGGGGTCCTCTCCATTTCTGACTAGGGTCGCAGGGTACCTGCAGAGTATGGACAAGAGAGTCACGCCTCGTCTTCTGTGGAGGAATGGATTTCCCCTTGCCTTTCGAGTTGTTCACGGAGTGACAGGCCACTTGTTGAGCTGAGTGTGGAACCTGCGGGTTTTTCCGGACGATGCACGGGGGTGTCAGTGCCCCTTCGTGTTGTGCCTTTATCCACAGGGTTGCCTTCAAAGAGGTTTCCGGGCATCGGGTTCTTTTCAAGAGCGTACCGGAAAATTGGGGTCTTTCAGCATGTGGTACCACCCACGAGGCTACGTCTCGAATTTCCTCGGGATACCGGCCTCATCCTGAGGTGCGCCGGGAAGGTCGGGAACCCCTTGCAAACAAAGCAGGGGAATCGACCCACCGCTCGCGATCAGAAGGGGAGAAGGGGCTCAGATGAAGTGGTGCCGGGAACCTCGGTGGTCCCCTCGAGTGAGACCGGTATGTCACGGCACTTTTGAGGTCGCATCAAGGCTGCCAAGTACAGTTTCGCACTTCAAGACGGAACGTGGGAATTCTCTGGAGATGCTCTAGCGGGCAAGGGCCTCATATTGCGATGACGAGGGAAACACGTGGTTTTTCTCGAGTTGCGGCGGGATTCTCGAGTTACAACGGGGAATTCAGGCTTCCTCTTGTGTTGGCCCAGGAAGTCCAATCTTCCATTCAACTTGTCAGAGAGAGCTGGGGGTTGCTCTCGAGTCACTTCAGGGCAAAGAGTCCTCATCTAGGCTTGGGTCCAGGACGTAATGTTCCTCTCCAGGGGCGACAGGGATATCGGGGTCGCATTCCAGTCTCACCCGGTGGGTCACGCCTCATCTCGAGTGGAAGCAAAGGACTCCACTATCCTCTCGAGTCGCGACACGTAACTCTTGGAGCCCAATGAGTGGCCTAAAGGGAGTCAAGAGTCCTGTGTAGCTTGGACAGAAGGTTCACGCTTGATCTGCATACCATGCAGTTAAAGATGGCCCTCCTCTCGAGATGATGGGGGCGTCTCATGGGTTTTCTCGAGCTGCGGCGCCAGTGTGGGGTTTCTCACGAGATATGATGGGGAGTTCAGGGAGCCTCTTGTGCAGCGCCAGAGAAGCCTGACTCCATGCGTGTGGCCAGGCAGATCGCGTCATTGCTCTCGAGTCATGGGAGGGACTAGGGCCTCAAGAGGCATTTAAGAAGGACTCTCAAGGTCTTTCTTGGGTTGGGGCGGGAAACACTCGTTTCCCTCGACCTCTACAGGGGACCTTAGGGAACTTCCCAGGTGCCTCTGAGAGGTGAGGGATACTGAGGAGTTAGAGGGGCCTCTCGGGACACGACTAGGTTTGACGAAATGAAAGAGGGCCTCATCTCGATTGGAGGCAGGAACCTCAGGCTTCCTCTCCATTTCTGACTCCGACCGCAGGGTCCCTGCAGAGTTGGGACAGGAGAGTCAGGCCTCGTCTTGTCTGAGTAACGGAACTCTGCTTGCCTCTCGAGTCGTTCAGGGGGTCTCAGGGCCCTTGACAAGCTGTGTGTGGAACCTGCGGGTGTTTCCAGAAGATGCATGGGGGTGTCAGTGTCCCTTCTTTTTGTGCCTTCCCCCACAGGGTTGCCTTCAAAGAGGTGTCCGGGCATCGGGTTCATTTCAAGAGCGGACCGGGAAATCGGGGTCATTCGGCATGTGGCACCAACCACGTGGCTCACCTCGAATTTCCTCATGAGACCAGCATCATCCTGAGGTGCGCCAGGAAGGCCGGGAACCCCTTCCACACAAAGTAGGGGAATCGATTCTCCTGTCGCGATCAGGAGGGGAGATGGGGCTCAGATGAAGTGGTGCCGGGAACCTCGGTGTTCCACTCGAGGGAACCCGGCATTTCAGGGAACTTTAGGGGTCGCCTCAAGGGAGCCAAGTACCGTTTCCCACTTCAGGACGGAACATGGGACTTCCCTGGAGACGCTGTAGCGGGCAAGGGCCTCATCCTGTGAAGACGTTGGAACCACGTCGTTTTTCTTGAGTTGCATCGGGATTCTCGAAAACGACAGGAATTTCAGGTCTCTCCTGGGTTGGCCCTGGGAAGCCCAATCTTCAATTCGAGTTGCGATGGAAAGCTGGGGGTTCTGCTCGAGTCACTACAGGGCCAAAGAGACCTCATCGAGGCGTGTGTCCAGGACCTAATATTCCTCTCAAGGGAAGACAGGGATCCAGGGTTTCCATTCCAGACTCCCCCGGGGAGTCAGGACTCGCCTGGAGGGGAAGCAAAGGACTCCGCTTTCCTCTCAAGTCGCGACACGGATCTCTTGGAGCCCACTGAGTGGACTCAAGGGTGTCGAGCCTCCTCTTCAGTTTGGAGAGAGGACTCAGGATTGCTCTCCAGGCCAGGCAGGAAAAGAAGGCCCTCATCTCGCGATGACGGGGGCGTCTCATGGGTTTCCTCAGGCTGCTGCGCCCATGGGGGTTTTCTCACGAGGCACGACGAGGACCTCAGGGAGCCTCTCGTGCGGCGCCAGGGAAGTCAGGTCTCCATGCGCATGGCGAGGGGGAGCTGGTCATCACTCTCAAGTCATGGGAAGCGGCTAGGTCCTCAAGAGGCATTGAAGAAGGGCTCTCGAGGTCTTTCTTGGGTTGCGGCGGGAAACCCTCGTTTCCCTCGACTTCTGCAGGGGACCTTAGGGAACTTCCCACGGTGCCTCTGAGAGGTGAGGGATGCTGTGTAGTTGGCAGGGCCTCTCGGGACTCTGCTGGGTTCGGCGCAATGGAAGAGGGCCTCATCTCGAGGGGAGGCAGGAACCTCAGGCTTCCTCTCGGTTTCGGACTCCGACTGCACGGTCCCTGCAGTGTTGGGACAGGAGAGTCATGCCTCGTCTTGTCTGAGGAATGGAATTCTGGTTGCCTCTCGAGTTGTTCCGGGAGTCTCAGGCCCCTTGTCGAGCTGTGTGTAGACCCTGCGGGTTTTTCCGGATGATGCACGGGGGTGTCAGTGCCCCTTCGTGTTGTGCCTTCACCCACAGGGTTGCCTTCGAAGAGGTGTCCAGGCATCGGGTTCTTATCAAGAGCGGACTTGAAAATCGGGGTCGTTCGGCACGTGGCACCTCACACGTGGCTAGTCTCGAATTTCCTCCTGAGACCGGCCTCATCCTGAGGTGCACCAGGAAGGCCGGGAACCCCTTCCAGACAAAGCAGGGGAATCGACTCTCCTGTCGCGATCAGGAGGGGAGAAGGGGCTCAGATGAAGTGGTGCCGGGACCCTCGGTGTTCCCCTCGAGGGAACCCAGCGTGTCGGGGAACTTTTGCGGTCGCATCAAGGGTGTCAAGTACCGTTTTGCACTTAAGGACAGAATATGGGACTTCCCTGGAGACACCAGGAACTTCGGTGTTCCCCTGGAGTGAGACCGGTATGTTGGGGAATTTTGGGGTCGCATCAAGGGTGCCAAGTAGCATTTCGAACTTTAAGATGGAATGTGGGACTTCTCTTGAGACTCTAGCTGGCAAGGGCCTCATATTGGGATGAAGGGGGAACCACATGGTTTTTAAGACTTGAGGCTGAATTCTCGAATTACGATGGGAAATTCAGACTTCCTCTTGTGTTGACCGTGGGAAGACCAATCTTCCTTTCAAATTGTGAGGGAGAGATGGAGGTTGCTCTCGAGTCACTGTAGGGCAAAATAGACCTCATCTAGGCTTGTGTCTAGGACAAAATGTTCCACTCCAGGGGCGACAGGGATCTCGGGGTTGCATTCCAAACTCACCCGGGGAGTCAGGCCTCGTCTCGAGGGAAGCAAAGGACTCCGCTCTCCTCTCGAGTCGCACCGGGTATTTCTTGGACCCAACTGAGTGGCCTAAAGGGAGTCAATACTCCTGTGAAGTTTGGAGAGAGGACCAGGAATTGCTCTCCAGGTCAGGCAGGAAAAGAAGGCCCCCATCTCTCCTTGACGGGGGCATCTTGTGGTTTTTCTCGAACTGCGGCGCCACTGTGGGTTTTCTCACGAGGTACGATGGGGTACTCAGGGAGCCTCTTGTGTGGTACTAGGGAAGTCAGTTTTCCTGCTTGTGGCGAGGGGAGCGCGTCCTTGCTCTGGAGTCATGGTAGGGGAATCGGGCATCAAGAGATGTTGAAAAAGGACTCTCCAAGTCTTTCTCGGGTTACTTCAGGAAACTCTGGGTTCCCTCGACTTGTGCCAGTGACCTCAGGTAGCTTCTCAGGGAGCCTCTGAGAATTCAGGGATACTGTGGTGTTGGGAGGGGCCTCTCGGGACACCACTGAGTTTGGTTCAATGGAAGAGGGCCTCTTCTCTAGTTGAGGCAGGAACCTCAGGGTTCCTCTCCATTTCTGACTCCAATTTCAGGGTCCCTGAAGAGTTGGGACAGGAGAGTAAGGCCTCGTCTTGTGTGAAGGAATGCAACTTCACTTGCCTCTCGAGTTGTTTACGAGGTGACAGTCCACATTTGGAGCTGTGAGTGGAATCTGCGGGTTTTTCCAGACGATGCATGGGGATGTCAGTGTCTCTTCGTGTTGTGCCTTCATCCACAGGGTTGCCTTCGAAGAGATGTCCGGGCGTCAGGTTCTTATCTAGAGTGGACCGGGAATTCGGGATCTTTCAGCATATGGCACCAACCATGAGGCTACTTTTCGAATTTCCTCATGAGACCGGCCTCATCCAGAGGTTCGCGGGGAACGTCGGGAACCCCTTGCAGACAAAAGATGGGAATCGACCCTTCTGTCGCGATCAGGAGGGGTGAAGGGGCTCACAGGAAGTGGTGCCGTGAACTTTGGTGTTTCCCTCGAGTGAGACCGGTATGTCAGGGAACTTTGGGGGTCGCATCAAGGGTGCCAAGTACCGTTTTGTACTTCAGGATGGAACGTGGGACTTCCCTTGATACGCTGTAGCGGCCAAGGGCCTCATCTTGCGATGACGGGGGAGCCACGTGGTTTTTCTTGAGTTGCGGCGGGATTCTCGAGTTACGACGGGGATTTCAGGCTTCCTCTTGTGTTGGGCCAGGGAAGTCCAATCATCCATTCGAGTTGCGAGGGAGAGCTGGGGGTTGCGCTCGAGTCACTGCAGGGCAAAGGAGACCTCATCTAGGCTTGTGTCCAGGACCTAATGTTCCTCTCCAAGGGCCACAGGGATCTCAGGTTTGTATTCCAGACTCACCCAGGGAGTCAGTCCTCATGTCGAAGGGAAGCAAAAGACACCACTCTCCTTTCGAGCCGCGACGGGCACCTCTTGGAGCCCACTTTGTGGCCTAAAGGGAGTCAAGCCTCCTGTGAAGTTTGGAGAGAGGACTTGGGACTGCTCTCCAGGCCATGCAGGGAAAGATGGCCCTCATCTCGCGATGACGGAGGGATCTTGTGGGTTTTCTCGAGCTGCGGCGCCAGTGTGGGGTTTCACACGAGGTACGACGGGGAGCTCAGGGAGCCTCTCGTGTGGTGCCAGGGAAGTCAGGTCTCCATGTGCGTGGCGAGGGGGAGCGCATTATTGCTCTCGAGCTATGGTAGGGGAATCTGACCTCAAGACGCATTGAAGAAGGACTCTCGAGGTCTTTCTTCGGTTGTGGCAGGAAACTCTTATTTCCCTTGACTTTTGCCGGTGGCCTCAAGGAGCTTCTCAGAATGCCTATGAGAAGTCAGGGATACAGTGGAGATGGGAGGGGCCTCTCGGGACTCCGCTGGGTTTGTCGCAATGGAAGAGGGCCTTATCTCGAGGGGAGGCAGGAACCTCAGGCTTCCTCTCTGTTTCTGACTCCGACCCTCCGACCTCAGGGTCCCTGCAGAGTTGGGAGCGGAGAGTTAGGCCTCGTCTTGTCTGAGGAAGGGAACTCCGCTTGCCTCTCGAGTTGCTCAGGGGGTCTCAGGCCCCTCTTCGAGCTGTGTGTGGAACCCACGGGTGTTTCTGGACGATGCACGGGAGTGTCAGTGCCCCTTCGTGTTGTGCTATCACCCACAGGGTTGCCTTCGAAGAGGTGTCCGTGCAACGGGTTCTTCTCAAGAGTGGACCGGGAAATCGAGGTCGATCGGCATGTGGCACCACCCCCGTGGCTCATCTCGAATTTCCTTGTGCGGACGGCCTCATCCTGAGATGCGCCGGGAAGGCCGGGAATCCCTTCCAGACCACGCAGGGGAATCGACACTCCTGTCGCCATCAGGAGGGGAGAAGGGGCTCAGATGAAGTGGTGTCGGGACCCTCGGTGTTTCCCTCGAGGGAACTCGGTGTGTCGGGGAAATTCTGGGGGTCGCATGAAAGGTGTCAGGTACTGTTTCGCAATTCAGGACAGAAACTGGGACTTCCCTTGAGACGCCATAGCGGGCAAGAGGCTCATCTTGCAAAGACGTAGGAACCACGTGGTTTTCCTCGAGTTGCGGCGGGATTCTCGAGTTACGACGGGGATCTCAGGCTTCCCCTTGGGTTGGCCCTGGGAAGCCCAATCTTCCCCTCGAGTGAGAGGGAAAGCTGGGGGTTGCGCTCGAGTCACTGCAGGGCCGAAGAGACCTCACCTAGGCGTGTGTCCGGGACCTAATATTCCTCTCCAGGGAAGGCAAGGATCTCGGGGTTGCATTCCAGGCTCCCCCGGGGAGTCAGGCCTCGTCTCGAGGGGAAGCCAAGGACTCCGCTCTCCTCTCGAGTCGCGACGCGGGTCTCTGGGAGCCCCCTGAGCGGCCTCAAGGGAGTCCAGCCTCCTTTTCAGTTTGGAGAGAGGACCCGGGATTGCTCTGCAGGCCATGCAGGAAAAGAAGGCCCTCAGCTCGCGAGGACGGGGGCGTCTCAGGGGTTTCCTCGAGCTGCGGTGCCCATTGGGGTTTTCTCCCGAGGCACTACGAGGATCTCAGGGAGCCTCTCGTGTGGCGCCAGGGAAGTCAGGTCTCCATGCGGTGGCGATGGGGATCGAGTCCTGGCTCTCGAGTCACGGGAGGGGACTAGGGCCTCGAGACGCGTTGAAGAAGGACTCTCGAGGTCTTTTTCGGGGGGCGGCGGGAAACCCTCGTTTCCCTCGCCTTCTGCCGGGGACCTTAGGGAACTTCCCAGGGTGCCTCTGAGAGGCGAGGGATCCTGTGGTGTTGGCGGGGCCTCTCGGGACTCCGCTGGGTCTGACAAAACGGAAGAGGCCCTCACCTCGAGGGGAGGCAGGAACCTCAGGCTTCCTCTCCGTTTCGGACTCCGACCGCAGGGTCCCTGCAGAGTTGGGACAGGAGAGTCAGGCCTCGTCTTGTCTGAGGAAGAGAACCCCGCTTGCCTCTCGAGTTGCTCAGGGGGTCTCAGGCCCCTCGTCGAGCTGTGTGTGGTATCCGCGGGTCTTTGCGGACGATGCACAGGGGTGGAAGTGCCCCTTCGTGTTGTGCCTTCACCCACAGGTTGCCTTCGAAGAGGGGTCCGGGCCTCGGGTCCTTCTCAAGAGCGGACCGGGGAATCGGGGTCGTTCGGCATGTGGCACCACACACGTGGCTCGTCTCGAATTTCCTCGTGAGACCGGCCTCATCCTGAGGTGCGCCGGGAAGGCCGGGAACCCCTTCCAGACCACGCAGGGGAATCGCTTCTCCTGTCGCGATCAGGAGGGGAGAAGGGGCTCAGAGGAAGCGGTGCCGGGACCCTCGGTGTTCCCCTCGAGGGAACCCGGCGTGTCGGGGGACTTTTGGGGGTCGCAGGAAGGCTCTCAGGGACAGTTTCGCCCTTCAGGGCGGAACAGGGGACTTCCCTTGAGACGCCGTGGCGGGCAAGGGCCTCATCTTGCCAAGAGGTGGGAACCACGTGGTTTTTCTCGAGTTGCGGCGGGATTCTCGAGTTACGACGGGGATCTCAGCCTTCCCCTTGGGTTGGCCCTGGGAAGTCCAATCTTCCCCTCGGGTTGCGAGGGAAAGCTGGGGGTTGCGCTCGAGTCACTGCAGGGCCGAAGAGACCTCACCTAGGCGTGTGTCCGGGACCTAATATTCCTCTACAGGGAAGGCAGGGATCTCGGGGTTGCATTCCAGGCTCCCCCGGGGAGTCAGGCCTCGTCTCGAGGGGAAGCCAAGGACTCCGCTCTCCTCTCGAGTCGTGACGCGGGTCTCTTGGAGCCCCCTGAGCGGCCTCAAGGGAGTCCAGCCTCCTCTTCCGTTTGGAGAGAGGACCCGGGATTGCTCTCCAGGCCATGCAGGAAAAGAAGGCCCTCAGCTCGCGAGGACGGGGGCGTCTCAGGGGTTTCCTAGAGCTGCAGCGCCCGTGGGGGTTTTCTCCCGAGGCACGACGAGGATCTCAGGGAGCCTCTCGTGCGGCGCCAGGGTAGTCAGGTCTCCATGCGCGTGGCGAGGGGGAGCGCGTCCTGGCTCTCGAGTCACGGGAGGGGACTAGGGCCTCGAGAAGCGTTGAAGAAGGACTCTCGAGGTCTTTCTCAGGGGGCAGCGGGAAACCCTCGTTTCCCTCGCCTTCTGCCGGGGACCTTAAGGAACTTGACAGGGTGCCTCTGAGAGGTGAGGGATCCTGTGGAGGTGGCGGGGCCCCTCGGGATTCCGCTGGGTCTGGCGCAACGAAAGAGGGCCTCACCTCGAGGGGAGGCAGGAACCTCAGGCTTCCTCTCCGTTTCGGACTCCGACCGCAGGGTCCCTGCAGAGTTGGGACAGGAGAGTCAGGCCTCGTCTTGTCTGAGGAAGGGAACCCCGCTGGCCTCTCGAGTTGCTCAGGGGGTCTCAGGCCCCTCGTCGAGCTGTGTGTGGAACCCGCGGGTCTTTGCGGACGATGCACGGGGCTGCAGTGCCCATTCGTGTTGTGCCTTCACCCACAGGGTTACCTTCGAAGAGGGGTCCGGGCCTCGGGTCCTTCTCAAGGGCGGACCGGGGAACCGGGGGCGTTCGGCATGTGGCACCACCTACGTGGCTCGTCTCGAATTTCCTCGTGAGACCGGCCTCATCCTGAGGTGCGCCGGGAAGGACGGGAACCCCTTCCATACCACGCAGGGGAATCGCCTCTCCTGTCACGATCAGGAGGGGAGAAGGGGCTCAGAGGAAGCAGTGTCGGGACCCTCGGTGTTCCCCTCGAGGGAACCCGACGTGTCGGGGGACTTTTGGGGGTCGCAGGAAGGCTCTCAGGGACAGTTTCGCCCTTCAGGGCGGAACAGGGGACTTCCCTTGAGACGCCGTGGCGGGCAAGGGCCTCATCTTGCCAAGAGGTGGGAACCACGTGGTTTTTCTCGAGTTGCGGCGGGATTCTCGAGTTACGACGGGGATCTCAGCCTTCCCCTTGGGTTGGCCCTGGGAAGCCCAATCTTCACCTGGGATTGTGAGGGAAAGCTGGGGGTTGTGCTCGAGTCACTGCAGGGCCGAAGAGACCTCACCTAGGCGTGTGTCCGGGACCTAATATTCCTCTCCAGGGAAGGCAGGGATCTCGGGGTTGCATTCCAGGCTCCCGCGGGGAGTCAGGCCTCGTCTCGAGGGGAAGCCAAGGACTCCGCTCTCCTCTCGAGTCGCGACGCGGGTCTCTTGGAGCCCCCTGAGCGGCCTCAAGGGAGTCCAGCCTCCTCTTCCGTTTGGAGAGAGGACCCGGGATTGCTCTCCAGGCCATGCAGGAAAAGAAGGCTCTCAGCTCGCGAGGACGGGGGCGTCACCGGGGTTTCCTTGAGCTGCGGCGCCCGTGGAGGTTTTCTCCCGAGGCACGACGAGGATCTCAGGGAGCCTCACGTGCGGTGCCAAGGAAGTCAGGTCTCCATGCGCGTGGCGAGGGGGAGCGCGTCCTGGCTCTGGAGTCACGGGAAGGGACTAGGGCCTCGAGACGTGTTGAAGAAGGACTCTCAAGGTCTTTCTCGGGGGGCGGCGGGAAACCCTCGTTTCAATCGCCTTCTGCCGGGGACCTTAGGGAACTTCCCAGGGTGCCTCTGAGAGGCGAGGGATCCTGTGGAGGTGGCGGGGCCCCTCGGGACTCCGCTGGGTCTGGCGGAACGGAAGAGGGCCTCACCTCGAGGGGAGGCAGGAACCTCAGGCTTCCTCTCCGTTTCGGACTCCGACCGCAGGGTCCCTGCAGAGTTGGGACAGGAGAGTCAGGCCTCGTCTTGTCTGAGGAAGGGAACCCCGCTGGCCTCTCGAGTTGCTCAGGGGGTCTCAGGCCCCTCGTCGAGCTGTGTGTGGAACCCGCGGGTCTTTGCGGACCATGCACGGGGGTGGCAGTGCCCCTTCGTGTTGTGCCTTCTCCCACAGGGTTGCCTTCGAAGAGGGGTCCGGGCCTCGGGTCCTTCTCAATGGCGGACCGGGGAACCGGGGGCGTTCGGCATGTGGCACCACCCATGTGGCTCGTCTCGAATTTCCTCGTGAGACCGGCCTCATCCTGAGGTGCGCCGGGAAGACCGGGAACACCTTCCAGACCACGCAGGGGAATCGCCTCTCCTGTCGCGAGCAGGAGGGGAGAAGGGGCTCAGAGGAAGCGGTGCCAGGACCCTCGGTGTTCCCCTTGGGGGAACCCGGCGTGTCGGGGGACTTTTGGGGGTCGCAGGAAGGCTCTCAGGGACCGTTTCGCCCTTCAGGGCGGAACAGGGGACTTCCCTTGAGACGCCGTGGCGGGCAAGGGCCTCATCTTGCCAAGAGGTGGGAACCACGTGGTTTTTCTCGAGTTGCGGCAGCATTCTCGAGTTACGATGGGGATCTCAGCCTTCCCCTTGGGTTGGCCCTGGGAAGCCCAATCTTCCCCTCGGGTTGCGAGGGAAAGCTGGGGGTTGCGCTCGAGTCACTGCAGGGCCAAAGAGACCTCACCTAGGCGTGTGTCCAGGACCTTATGCTCCTCTCCAAGGAAGACAAGGATCTCGGGGTTGCATCCCATGCTCTCCCGGGGAGTCAGACCTCGCCTCGAGGGGAAGCAAAGGACTCCGCTCTCCTCCCGAGTCGCGACGTGGATATCTTGGTGCCCCCTGAGTGGCCTCAAGGGAGTCCAGCCTCCTCTTCACTTTTGAGAGAGGACTCGTGATTACTCTCCAGGCCAGGCATGAAAAGAAGGCCCTCACCTCGCGAGGACGAGGGCATCTCAGGGGTTTCCTCGAGCTGCGGCACCCGTGGGGGTTTTCTCCCGAGGCACAACGAGGATCTCAGGGAGCCTCTCGTGCGGAGCCAGGGAAGTCATGTCTCCATGCATGTGGCGAGAAGGAGCGCGTCATTGTTCTCGAGTCATGGGAGGGGACTAGGGCCTCAAGACGCGTTGAAGAAGGACCCTCGATGTCTTTCTCGGGTTGCAGCGGGAAACCCTCGTTTCCTCCGACTTCTGCCGGGGACCTGAGGAAACTTCCCAGGGTGCCTCTGAGAGGTGAGGGACGCTGTGGATTTGGCGGGGCCTCTCGTGACTCCACTGGGTTTGTCGCAATGGAAGAGGGCCTCGTCTCGAGTGGAGGCAGGAACCTCAGGCTTCCTCTCCAATTCTGACTCTGATCGTAGTGTCCCTGCAGAGTTGGGACAGGAGAGTCAGGCTATGTCTTTTCTGAGCAATGGAACTCTGCTTGCCTCTCGAGTTGTTCTTGGGGTTTCAGGCCCCTTGTCAAACTGTGTGTGGAATCTGCAGGTTTTTCCAGACGATGCATGGGGGTGTCAGTGACCCTTCGTTTTGTGTCTTCATCCACAGGGTTGCCTTCGAAGAGGTGTCCGGGCATCGTGTTCTTATGAAGAGCGGACTGGGAAATCGGGGTCGTTCAGCATTTGGCACCACCCACGTGGCTAGTCTCGAATATCCTCATGAAACCGGCCTCATCCTGAGGTGTGCCACGAAAGTCATGAAACCCTTCCAGACAAAGCAGAGGATTCGACCCTCCTGTGGCGATCAGGAGGGGAGAAGTGGCTCAGATGAAGTGCTGCTGGGAACCTCGGTGTTTCCCTCAAGTGAGACAGGTATGTCGGGTAACTTTTGGGGTCGCATAACGCGTTCCAAGTACCGTTTCGCTCTTCAAATTGGAACGTGGGACTTCTCTTAGGGTGCTCCAGCAGGCAAGGGCCTCATCTTGGAATGACTGGGAACCACTTGGTTTTCCTCGAGTTGCAGTGGGATATTTGAGTTACCACAGGGAATTCATGCTTCCTCTTGTGTTGGCCCACAAAAGTCTTATCTTCCATTCGAGATTCGAGGAAGAGCTGGAGGTGCGCTCTAGTCACTGAAGGCAAAAGAGACCCCACCAAGGCTTGTGTGCAGGACCTAATGTTCATGTCAAGGGGCGACAGGAATCTCGGGGTTGCATTCCAGACTCACCCTGGAGTCAGGCCTCGTCTCGAGGGGAAGCAAAGGACTCTGCTCTCCTCTCGAGTCAGACGGGTATGTCTTGGAGCCCACTGAGTGGCTTAAAGGGAGTCAAACCTCCTCTGGTGTTTGGAGGGAGGACACGGGATTGCTCTCCAGGCAATGCAGGAAATGAAGGCCCTCATCTCCCGATGACTGGTGCGTCTCGTAGGTTTTCTCGAGCTGTGGCGCTAGTGTGGGGTTTCTCACGAAGTAAGACTGGGAGCTCAGTGAGCCTCTCATGTGGTGCCAGGGCAGTCAGGTCTCTATGCACGTGGTGAGAGGGAGCCCGTCATTGTTCTCGAGTCATGGTAGGGGAATTGGGCCTGAAGACGTGTTAAAGAAGGACTCTCGAGGTCTTTCTTGGGTTGAAGCAGGAAACCCTGGGTTCCATCGACTTGTGCCAGTGACCTCAGGAAGCTTCTCAGCGTGCCTCTGAGAAGTCAGGGTCACTGTGGAGTTGGGAGGGGCCTCTCGGAACTCCACTGGGTTTGGTGCAATGGAAGAGGGCCTCATGACAAGTTGAGGCAGGAACCACAGGGTTCCTCTCCTGGCTTCGAATGCGCCGGATCTGACTCGGATCGCAGAGTCCCTGCAGAGCTGGGACAGGAGAGTCAGGCCTCGTCTTGTGTGGAGGAATGGAACTCCACTTGACTCTCGCGTTGTTCATGGGGTGACAGGCCACTTGTCGATTTGTATGTGGAACTTGCGGGTTTTTCTGGACGATGCACTGGGGTGTCACTGCCCCTTCGTGTTGTGCCTTGTTCCACAGGATTGCCTTCGAGTTGGGTTCTGCCATCGGGTTCTTATCAAGAGCGGACCAGGGAATCGGGGTCTTTTGGCATGCCGCACCACCCACGAGGCTATGTCTCGAATTTCCTCGTGAGACTGGCCTCATCTTGATGTGCGCCAGGAAGGTCGGGAACGCCTTCCAGACAAAGCAGGGGAATCGAACCTCCTGTCGCGATCAAGAGGGGAGAAGAGTCTCAGATGAAGTGGTGCCGGGAACCTCGGTGTTCTCCTCAAGTGAGACTGGTATGTCGGGGAACTTTTGGGGTCGCATCAAGGGTTCCAAGTAACTTTTCGCTCTTCAATACGGAACGTGGGACTTCTCTTGAGACGCTGTAGCGGGCAAGGGCCTCATGTTTCGATGACGGGGGAACCACGTGGTTTTTCTTGAGTTGGGGCGGGATTCTCGAGTTACAACCGGGAATTCAGGCTTCCTCTTCAACTGGCCCAGGGAAGTCCAGTTTTCATTCGAATTGTGAGTTAGAACTGGGGATTGCTCTCGAGACACTGCAGGGCCAAATAGACCTCATCTAGGCTTGTGTCCAGGACCTAATGTTCCTCTGCTGGGGCGAAAGCGATCTCAGCATTGCATTCTCGACTCACCTGGGGAGTCAGGCCTCGTCTCGAGGGGAAGCCAAGGACACCGCTCTCCTGTCAAGTCGCGACGGGTATATCTTGGAGCTCACTGTGTGGCCTAAAAAGAGTCAAGCCTCCTGTGGAGTTTGGAGAGAAGACTCAGGATTGCTCTCCAGGCCATACAGCAACAGAAGGCCCTCATCTCGTGAGGACTGGGGCGTCTCGTGGGTATTCTCGAGCTGCGGCTCCAGTGTGGTGTTGCTCACGAGGTATAATGGGGAGCTCAGGGAGCCTCTCCTGTGGCGCCAGGGAAGTCAGGTTTCTATGCGCGTGGCTAGGGGGAGCGCGTCATTGCTCTCGAGTCATGGTAGGGGAATCGCACCTCAAGACGTGTTGAAGAAGGACTCTCGAAGTCTTTTACGGGTTGGGGCAGGAAACCCTTGGTTCCCTCGACTTGTGCCGGTGATCTCAGGAAGGTCTAAGGGTGCCTCTAAGAAGTCAGGGATACTGTGCAGTTGGGAGGGGCCTCTTGGGACTCCACTGGGTTCAGTGCAATGGAAGAGGGCCTCATCTCGAGTGGAGGCAGGAAACTCATGTTTCCTCTCCTGACTTCCCCTGGGCCAGATCTGACTCGGATCGCAGTTTCACTGCAGAGTTCGAACAGGAGAGTCAGACCTTGTCTTGTGTGGAGGAATGGAACTCTGCTTGCCTCTCCAGTTGTTCACGGGGTGACAGGTCACTTCTCGAGCTGTGTGTGGTACCTGCGGGTTTCTCCGGATGATACCCAGGGGTGTCAGTGCCCCTAAGTGTTGTGCCTTCATCAAAAGGGTTATCTTCAAAGAGGTGTCCGGGCATCAGGATCTTATCAAGAGCGGACCGGGAAATCGGGGTCTTTCGGCATGTGTCACCATCCACGTGGCTATGTCTCGAATATCCTCGTGAGACCGGCCTCATCCTGAGATGCACCGGGAAAGGTGGGAACCCCTTCAAGACAAAACAGGGGAATCGACCCTCCTGTCGCGATCAGGAGGGGAGAAGGGGCCCAGATGTAGTGGTGCCGGGAACCTCGGTGTTCTCCTCGAGTCAGACTGGTGTGTCGAGGAACTTCTGAGGGCGCATCAAGGGTGCCAATACCGTTTCGCACTTCAAGACGGAACGTGGGACTTCTCTTGAGACGCTGTAGGGGGCAAGGGCCTCATCTTGGGATGACGGGGGAACCACGTGGCGTTTCTCGAGTTGTGGTGGGATTCTCGAGTTTCGACGGGGAATACAGTCTTCCTCATGTGTTGGGCCAGGGAATTCCTATCTTCCATTCGAGTTTAAAGGGAGAGCTGGGGATTGCTCTCGAGTCACTGCAGGGCAAAATAGACCTCATCTAGGCTTGTGTCCAGGACTTAATGCTCGTCCCTAGGGGAGACAGGGATCTTGGGGTTGCATACCAGACTCACCCGGGGAATCAGGCCTCGTCTCGAGGGGAAGCAAAGAACTCCGCTGTCCTTTTGAGTCGCGATGGGTATCTCTTGGAGCCCACTGTGTGCCCTAAAGGGAATCAAGCCTCCTGTGGTGTTTGGATAGAGGACTCGGGATTCCTCTCCAGGCCATGCAGGAAAAGAAGGCCCTCATCTCGCGATGATGGCGGCGTCTCGTGGGTTTTCTAGACTGCTGCGCTAGTGCCGGGTTTCTGACGAGGTACGAGAGGGAGCTCAGGGAGCCTCTCGTGTGGCGCCAGGGAAGTCAGGTCCCCATGAGATGGCTAGGGGGAGCTCGTCATTGCTCTCGAGTCATGGTAGGGTAATCGGGCCTCAAGACGGGTTGAAGAAGGACTCTCGAGGTCTTTCTCGGGTCACTGCATAAAACCCAGGGTTCCCTTGACTTGTGCCTGCGACCTCAGGGAGCTTCTCAGAGTGCCTCTGAGAAGTCAGGGATACTGTGCAGTTTGGAGGGGCCTCTCGAGACTCCTCTGCATTTGGTGGAATGTAAGAGGGACTCATCTCGAGTTGAAGCAGGAACCTCAGTGTTCCTCTCCATTTCTGACTCAGATCGCAAGGTCCCTGCATGTTGGTACAGGAGAGTCAGGCCTCGTCTTTTCTGGAGGATGGGACTCCTCTTGCCTCTCGAGTTGTTCTCGAGGTGACAGGCCACTTGTCGAGCTGTGTGTGTAACCTGCCCGTTTTTCCGGATGATGCACAGGTGTGTTAGTGCCCCTTCGTGTTGTACCTTCATACTCAAGGCTGCCTTCCAAGAGGTGTCCGAGCATCGGATTCTTATCAAGAGCGGACCGGGAAATTGGAGTCTTTCGGCAAGTGGCACCACCCACAAAGCTACGTATCGAATTTCCCCATGAGACCGGCCTCATCCTGAGTTGTGCAGGGAAGGTCGGGCCCCCTTGCAGACAAAGCAGGGGAATCGACCCACCGGTCACGATCAGGAGGGGAGAAGGGGCTTAAATGAAGTGGTGCCGGGAACCTCGGTGTTCCCCTTGAGTGAGACCGGCGTGTTGGGGGGCTTTTGGGGTCGCATCAAGGGTGCCAAGTACCGTTTCGCATTTCAAGACGGAACCTGGGACATCTTTTGAAACGCTGTAGCGGGCAAGGGCCTCATCTTGCGATGACGGGAGAACCACGTGGTTTTGCTCGAGTTGCGGCGGGATTCTCGAGTTATGACCGGGAATTTAGGCTTCCTCTTGTTGGCCTTGAAATCCAATCTTCCATTCGGGTTGCGAGGGGGAGCTGGGGATTGCGCTAGAGTCACTGCAGGGCAAAAGAGACCTAATCTAGGCTTGTGTCCAGGATCTAACGTTGCTCTCCAGGGGCGACAGGGATCTCGGGTTTGCATTCCAGACTCATCCGGGGAGTCAGTTCTCACCTCGAGGGTAAGCAAAGAATTCTGCTCTCGTCTCGAGTCGCGATGGGTATCTCTTGGAGCCCACTGTGTGTACTAAAGGGAGTCAAGCCTCCTGTGGAGTTTGGAGAGAGGACTCGGGATTGGACTCCAGGCCATGCAGGAAAAGAAGGCCCTCATCTCGAGATGACGGTGGCGTCTCGTGGGTTTTCTCGAGCTGCGGCGCCAGTGTGGGGTGTCTCATGAAGTACCACGGGGATCTCAGGGAGCCTCTTGTATGGCGCCAGGAAAATCCAGTATTCCATTCGAGTTGCAAGTTAGAACTGGGGATTGCTCTCCAGTCACTGCAGGGCAAAATAGACCTCATCTTCGCTTGTGTCCAGGACCTAGTGTTCCACTATTGGGCCAACAGAGATCTCAGGGTTGCATTCTCGACTCACCCGGAGAGTCAGGCCTCGTCTTGAGGGGAAAAAAAGGACTCCGCTCTCCTGTCGAGTCGCGACGGGTATCTCTTGGAGCCCACTGCGTGGCGTAAAGGGAGTGAAGCCTCCTATGGAGTTTGGAGAGATGACTCGGGATTGTTTTCCTGGCCATGCAGGAAAAAAGGCCCTCATCTCGCGATGACGGGGGCATCTCGTGGGTTTTCTCCAGCTGCGGCGCCAGTATCAGATTTCTCACGAGGTACAACGGGGAGCTCAGAGAGCCTCTCGTGTGGTGCTAGGGACGTCAGGTCTCCGTGCGTGTGGTGAAGGGGAGTGCGTGATTGCTCTCGAGTCATAGTAGGCGAATCGGGCCTCAAGACGCATTGAAGAAGGACTCTCGAGGTCTTTCTCGGGTTGCGGCAGGGAACCCTGGGTTCCCTTGATTTGCGTCGGTGACCTCAGGCAACTTCTAAGGGTGCCTCTGAGAAGTCAGGGACACTGTGGATTTGGGAGGGGCCTTTCGTTACTCAACTGGGTTTGGTGCAATCGAAGAGGGCCTCATCTCGAATGGAGGCAGGAACCTCAGGAGTCCTCTCCATATCTGACTCAGGTCACAGGGTACCTGCAGAGTATGGACAAGAGAGTCACGCCTCGTCTTCTGTGGAGGAATGGATTTCCCCTTGCCTTTCGAGTTGTTCACGGAGTGACAAGCCACTTGTTGAGCTGTGTGTGGAACCTGCGGGTTTTTCCGGACGATGCACGGGGGTGTCAGTGCCCCTTCGTGTTGTGCCTTCATCCACAGGGTTGCCTTCAGAGAGGTTTCCGGGCATCGGGTTCTATTCAAGAGCATACAGGAAAATTGGGGTCTTTCAGCATGTGGTACCACCCACGAGGCTACGTCTCGAATTTCCTCGGGATACCGGCCTCATCCTGAGGTGCGCCGGGAAGCTCGGGAACCCCTTGCAGACAAAGCAGGGGAATCGACCCACCGGTCGCAATCAGAAGGGGAGAAGGGGCTCAGATGAAGTGGTGCCAGGAACCTCGGTGGTCCCCTCGAGTGAGACCGGTATGTCACGGCACTTTTGAGGTCGCATCAAGGGTGCCAAGTACAGTTTCGCACTTCAAGACGGAACGTGGGAATTCTCTGGAGATGCTGTAGCGGGCAAGGGCCTCATATTGCGAAGACGAGCGAAACACGTGGTTTTTCTCGAGTTGAGGCGGGATTCTCGAGTTACAACGGGGAATTCAGGCTTCCTCTTGTGTTGGCCCAGGAAGTCCAATCTTCCATTCAACTTGTCAGAGAGAGCTGGGGGTTGCTCTCGAGTCACTTCAGGGCAAAGAGTCCTCATCTAGGCTTGGGTCCAGGACGTAATGTTCCTCTCCAGGGGCGACAGGGATATCGGGGTCGCATTCCAGTCTCACCCGGTGGGTCACGCCTCGTCTCGAGTGGAAGCAAAGGACTCCACTATCCTCTCGAGTCGGGACGCGTAACTCTTGGAGCCCAATGAGTGGCCTAAAGGGAGTCAAGCGTCCTGTGTAGCTTGGACAGAAGGTTCACGCTTGATCTGCATACCATGCAGTTAAAGATGGCCCTCCTCTCGTGATGACGGGGGCGTCTCATGGGTTTTCTCGAGCTGCGGCGCCAGTGTGGGGTTTCTCACGAGATATGATGGGGAGTTCAGGGAGCCTCTCGTGCGGCGCCAGAGAAGCCTGACTCCATGCGTGTGGCCAGGCAGATCGCGTCATTGCTCTCGAGTCATGGGAGGGACTAGGGCCTCAAGAGGCATTTAAGAAGGACTCTCAAGGTCTTCCTTGGGTTGGGGCGGGAAACACTCGTTTCCCTCGACCTCTACAGGGGACCTTAGGGAACTTCCCAGGTGCCTCTGAGAGGTGAGGGATACTGAGGAGTTAGAGGGGCCTCTCGGGACTCCACTAGGTTTGACGAAATGAAAGAGGGCCTCATCTCGATTGGAGGCAGGAACCTCAGGCTTCCTCTCCATTTCTGACTCCGACCGCAGGGTCCCTGCAGAGTTGGGACAGGAGAGTCAGGCCTCGTCTTGTCTGAGTAACGGAACTCTGCTTGCCTCTCGAGTCATTCAGGGGGTCTCAGGGCCCTTGACAAGCTGTGTGTGGAACCTGCGGGTGTTTCCAGAAGATGCATGGGGTTGTCAGTGCCCCTTCGTTTTATGCATTCCCCCACAGGGTTTCCTTCAAAGAGGTGTCCGGGCATCGGGTTCATTTCAAGAGCGGACAGGAAAATCGGGGTCATTCGGCATGTGGCACCACCCACGTGGCTCATCTCGAATTTCCTCGTGAGACCAGCATCATCCTGAGGTGCGCCGGGAAGGCCGGGAACACCTTCCACACAAAGTAGGGGAATCGATTCTCCTGTCGCGATCAGGAGGGGAGATGGGGCTCAGATGAAGTGGTGCCGGGACCCTAGGTGTTCCACTCGAGGGAACCCGGCGTTTCAGGGAACTTTAGGGGTCGCAACAAGGGAGCCAAGTACCGTTTCCCACTTCAGGACGGAACATGGGAATTCCCTGGAGACGCTGTAGCGGGCAAGGGCCTCATCCTGTGAAGACGTTGGAACCACGTCGTTTTTCTCGAGTTGCATCGGGATTCTCGAAAAGGACAGGAATTTCAGGCTTCCTCTTGTGTTGGCCCTGGGAAGCCCAATCTTCAATTCGAGTTGCGATTGAAAGCTGGGGGTTCTGCTCGAGTCACTACAGGGCCAAAGAGACGTCATCGAGGCATGTGTCCAGGACCTAATATTCCTCTCAAGGGAAGACAGGGATCACGGGTTTCCATTCCAGACTCCCCCGGGGGGTCAGGACTCGCCTGGAGGGGAAGCAAAGGACTCCGCTTTCCTCTCAAGTCGCGACACGGATCTCTTGGAGCCCACTGAGTGGACTCAAGGGTGTCGAGCCTCCTCTTCAGTTTGGAGAGAGGACTCGGGATTGCTCTCCAGGCCAGGCAGGAAAAGAAGGCCCTCATCTCGCGATGACGGGGGCGTCTCATGGGTTTCCTCAGGCTGCTGTGCCCATGGGGGTTTTCTCCCGAGGCACGACGAGGACCTCAGGGAGCCTCTCGTGCGGCGCCAGGGAAGTCAGGTCTCCATGCGCATGGCGAGGGGGAGCTGGTCATCACTCTCGAGTCATGGGAAACGGCTAGGTCCTCAAGAGGCGTTGAAGAAGGACTCTCGAGGTCTTTCTCGGGTTGCGGCGGGAAACCCTCATTTCCCTGGACTTCTGCAGGGGACCTTAGGGAACTTCCCACGGTGCCTCTGAGAGGTGAGGGATGCTGTGTAGTTGGCAGGGCCTCTCGGGACTCTGCTGGGTTCGGCGCAATGGAAGAGGGCCTCATCTCGAGGGGAGGCAGGAACCTCAGGCTTCCTCTCGGTTTCGGACTCCGACTGCACGGTCCCTGCAGTGTTGGGACAGGAGAGTCATGCCTCGTCTTGTCTGAGGAATGGAATTCTGGTTGCCTCTCGAGTTGTTCCGGGAGTCTCAGTCCCCTTGTTGAGCTGTGTGTAGACCCTGCGGGTTTTTCCGGATGATGCACGGGGGTGTCAGTGCCCCTTCGTGTTGTGCCTTCACCCACAGGGTTGCCTTCGAAGAGGTGTCCAGGCATCGGGTTCTTATCAAGAGCGGACCGGAAAATCGGAGTCGTTCGGCATGTGGCACCTCACACGTGGCTCGTCTCGAATTTCCTCCTGAGACCGGCCTCATCCTGAGGTGCGCCGGGAAGTCCGGAAACCCCTTCCAGACCACGCAGGGGAATCGCCTCTCCTGTCGCGATCAGGAGGGGAGAAGGGGCTCAGAGGAAACGGTGCCGGGACCCTCCGTGTTCCCCTCAGGGGAACCCGGCGTGTCGGGGGAATTTTCGGTGTCGCAGGAAGGCTGTCAGGGACCGTTTCGCCCTTCAGGGCGGAACAGGGGACTTCCCTTGAGAGGCCGTGGCGGGCAAGGGCCTCATCTTGCCAAGAGGTGGGAACCACGTGGTTTTTCTCGAGTTGCGGCGGGATTCTCGAGCTACGACGGGGATCTCAGCCTTCCCCTTAGGTTGGCCATGGGAAGCCCAATCTTCCCCTCGGGTTGCGAGGGAAAGCTCGGTGTTGCGCTCGAGTCAGTGCAGGGCCGAAAAGACCTCACCTAGGCGTGTGTCCGGGACCTAATATTCCTCTCCAGGGAAGGCAGGGATCTCGGGGTTGCATTCCAGGCTCCCCCGGGGAGTCAGGCCTCGTCTCGAGGGGAAGCCAAGGACTCCGCTCTCCTGTCGAGTCTCGACGCGGGTCTCTTGTAGCCCCCTGAGCGGCCTCAATGGAGTCCAGCCTCATCTTCCGTTTGGAGAGAGGACCCGGGATTGCTCTCCAGGCCATGCAGGAAAAGAAGGCCCTCAGCTGGCGAGGACGGGGGCGTCTCAGGGGTTTCCTCGAGCTGCGGCGCCCGTGGGGGTTTTCTCCCGAGGCACGACTAGGATCTCAGGGAGCCTGTCTTGCGGCGCCAGGGAAGTCAGGTCTCCATGCGCGTGGCGAGGGGGAGCGCGTCATGGCTCTCGAGTCACGGGAGGGGACTAGGGCCTCGAGACGCGTTGAAGAAGGACTCTCGAGGTCTTTCTCGGGGGGCGGCGGGAAACCCTCGTGTCCCTCTCCTTCTGCCGGGGACCTTAGGGAACTTCCCAGGGTGCCTCTGAGAGGCGAGGGATCCTGTGGAGGTGGCGGGGCCCCTCGGGACTCCGCTGGGTCTGGCGCAACGGAAGAGGGCCTCACCTCGAGGGGAGGCAGGAACCTCAGGCTTCCTCTCCGTTTCGGACTCCGACCGCAGGGTCCCTGCAGAGTTGGGACAGGAGAGTCAGGCCTCGTCTTGTCTGAGGAAGGGAACCCCGCTGGCCTCTCGAGTTGCTCAGGGGGTCTCAGGCCCATCGTCGAGCTGTGTGTGGAACCCACGGGTCTTTGCGGATGATGCACGGGGGTGGCAGTGCCCGTTGGTGTTGTGCCTTCACCCACAGGGTTGCCTTCGAAGAGGGGTCCGGGCCGCCGGTCCTTCTCAAGAGCGGACCGGGGAATCGGAGGCGTTCGGCATGTGGCCCCACCCACGTGGCTCGTCTCGAATTTCCTCGTGAGACCGGCCTCATCCTTAAGTGCCCCGGGAAGGCCTGGAATCCCTTCCAGACCACGCAGGGGAATCGACTCTCCTGTCGCAATCAGGAGGGGAGAAGGGGCTCAGAGGAAGCGGTTGCGGGACCCTCGGTGTTCCCCTCGAGGTAACCCGGCGTGTCGGGGAACTTTTGGGGGTCGCATGAAGGCTGGCAGGATCCTTTCCGCCCTTCAGGGCGGAAGAAGGGACTTCCCTTGAGACGCCGTCGCGGGCAAGGGTCTCATCTTGCCAAGAGTTGGGAACCACGTGGTTATTCTCGAGTTGCGGCGGGATTCTCGAGTTACAATGGGGATCTCAGCCTTCCTTTTGGGTTGGCCCTGGGAAGCCCAATCTTCCCCTCGAGTTGCAAGGGAAATCTGGGGGTTGCGCTCAAGTCACTGCAGGGCCGAAGAGACCTCACCTAGGCGTGTGTCCAGGACCTACTATTCCTCTCCAGGGAAAGCAGGCATCTCGAGGTTGCATTCCAGGCTCCCCCGGGGAGTCAGACCTCGTCTCGAGGGGAAGCCAAGGACTCCGCTCTCCTCTCGAGTCACGACAAGGATCTGTTGGAGCCCCCTGAGCGGCCTCAACGGAGTCCAGCCTGCTCTTCAGTTTGGAGAGAGGACTCGTGATTTGTCTCCAGGCCATGCAGGAATATAAGGCCCTCATCTCGCGATGACCGGTGTGTCTCATGTGTTTCCTCGAGCTGCCGCGGCAGTTTGGGTTTCCTCACGAGGTACGATGAGGATCTCAGGGAGCCTCTCGTGCAGTGCCAGGTTAGTCAGGTCTCCATGCGCGTGAAGAGGGGGCGCGTGTCATGGCTCTCGAGTCATGGTAGGGGAATCGCGACTCAACACATTTTGAAGCACTCTCGAGGTCTTTCTCGAGTCATGGCAGAAAACCCAGGGTTCCCTCGACTTGTGCCTGTGACCTCAGGGAGCTTCTCATTGTGCCTCTGAGAACTCAGGGATACTGTGGAGTTGGTAGGGGCCTCTCGGGACTCCACTGGGTGTGGTGCAATGGAAGAGGGCCTCATCTCGAGTGGACGCAGGAACCTCAGGCTTCCTCTCCGTTTCTGACTCGGATCCCATGGTCCCTGCAGCGTAGGGACAAGAGAGTCACACCTAGTCTTCTGTTGAGGAATGGACCTTCGTTTGCCTTTCGAGTTGTTTACAGGGTGACAGGCCACTTGTCGAAATGTCTGTGGGACCTGCGGGTTTTTCTGGACGATGCACGCGGGTGTCAGTGCCCCTTCGTGTTGTGCCTTCATCCACAGGTTTTCCTTCAAAGAGGTGTGCTGGCATCGGGTTCTTTTCAAGAGTGGACCGTGAAATTGGGGTCTTTCGGCATGTGGCACCACCCACGAGGCTACGTCTCGAACTTCCTCATGAGACCGGCCTCATCCTGAGGTGCGCCCGGAAGGTCGGGAACCCCTTGCAGACAGAGAAGGGGAGTCGACCCTCCTGTCGCAATCAGGAGAGGAGAAGGGGTCAGATGAATTGGTGCCGGGAACCTCGGTGTTCCCCTTGAGTGAGTCTGGTATGTCGCGGAACTTTTGGGGTCGCATCAAGGGTGCCAAGTACCGTTTCGCACTTCAGGATGGAACGTGGGACTTCTCTTGAGATGCTGTAGCGGACAAAGGGCCTCATCTTGCGATGACGAGGGAAGCACGTGGATTTTCTCGAGTTTCGGTGGGATTCTCGAGTTACGACGGGGAATTCAGGCTTCCACTTGTGTTGGCCCAGGAAGTCTAATCTTCCATTCGAGTTGCCAGGGAGAGCTGTGGATTGGGCTCCATTCACTGAAGGGCAAACTAGACCTCATCTAGGCTTGTATCCAGGACTTAATGTTCCTCTCCATAGGCGACAGGGATTTGGGGTTGCATTCCATACTCACCCGGGGAGTCAGGCCTCATCTCGAAGGGAAGCAAAGGACTCCACTCTCTTCTCGAGTCGCGACAGGTATCTCTTGGAGCCCACTGAGTGGTCTTTGCTCTGTAGGAGAGCTCTAGTGTAGATAAGCCTGTACATAAGTGAACACAGACATTCTGTGTGCATGTTGCTGCATACCCAAAATAGGGCCACAAGGAGCCTCATGCTCTCCATGCGGCGCGGAAGCTGTGCAGCCACGCAGCAGCTGAAGAATCCAACCAATTGCTCTTTTCTTACCTCTGACAGAGCTCGCATTGCCGTAGCCCTTGGCAGTTTGGAAACACTGGACCCTAACCCCTCTCAAAGTAGGCCTGGGTTCTAGTTCGAATAGAAAGTCAATAGCGGAGCTGAGGACAGGAACGCGGCAGTCATTTATCACACGCTCCTGCAGCCTGCTACTACAGGGACACTAACGCTAGAAGCTAGGAATGTCTTTGCAAGGTGCGCAAAGGACAAGGGAGAACCTCGACCCTGACTCTAGTATTTCAGTCCCCTGAGCAGATCTGAGGTTCTCCCGCTGTAGAAGCTAACCCATTCCTTTCAAATACAGGCTTCCTAACACAGGGCCAGTTGGCTGCTTGCTCTTCCACGAAGCAGGCTTCCTTAACTTGCAAACTGCGAATTCCGCTTAACAGCCTGGAGGAAAAATCGCTTCTTGGAAGATTTTTTTCAGAGGCTGTATCCCCGGAGCTGGGGCCAAGCTAGGGGACCCATACTGACAAGGGAAGGCAAAACCACATCCAATGTCTTTGCTCTGGAGGACAGCTTTGGTGAGCCTAAGTCTTTCAGGAATATTTCTGGCTCCAACAGAGTCAAATTCTGTGTGTGAAGCTGCACAGCCAAAATAGGGGAACAGAGAGCCTGATTCTCTCTGTGTAGCTTTGAAGCTGTCATTCAAACAACAGCTTGAGAATCCATACAATGCTCTCCCTTACTGCTAAGAGAATTCTCATTGCTGTCGTCCTTGACAGTTTGTAGAAATCCGCACCCTAACCCTTCTCCAAGTAGGCCTGGGTCCTAGCTCGGAACAACAGGCAACGGCGGAGCTGAGGCCAGTAAGGCACAAGTGAGGTCTCACACACTCTTGCAGCCTGATCGTCCAGGAGCAGTAAGGCCTCTTTTTCCATGCAGGAGGCTCGCTTGCCTTGCCTCCTGTGAACTGCATTTCCCAGCCTGGGCGCAAAGCTGTTCCTGGAGATTTTTTCTCAGGGGCTGTTTCCCTGGAGCTGGGTCGGACCTCGGGGGCCCAACTCACAGGGGAAGACAAAACCACATGGACAGGTCTATGCTCTGTAGGAGAGCTCTAGTGAACCTCATCTCTCAGGAACATTCTTGGCTTCTACAGAGACACCTCTGTGCATGAAGCTACACACCCAACATAGTGGCAAAGGGAGTCTGATTCTCTCCGTGGGTGCTGATGCTTTGTGGCAAAGCACCTGCTAAGAATCCATCCGCATAGGCTTCCCTCACCTTGACAGAGGTCTCATTGCTGTAGTCCTTGGCAGTTTGGAAAGAAGCAGACCCTTACCCTTCACCAAGTAGGCCCTTGTCCTTGTTTGAATGGAAAGGCAGTAGCTGAGCTGAGGCCAGTAAGGCGCCAGTCAAGTCTGACATATTCCCGATGCCTGCTCCTTCATGGAAAATAACGTTAGAATCTGGGAATGTCTTTGCAAGGCTGGCACAGGGCAGTCAGGAACCTCGACCCTGCCTCTGGAATTTCTATCTTCTCAGCACATCCGGAGGTCTCGGTCAGGAGAAACTAACCCATTCCTTGCAAATAGAGGCTTCCAAACACAGGCCGGTTGGCTGTCTCTTCTTGCCGAAGGAAGCTTGCTTATCCCACCTCCTGCGAACTCCGCTTCCCAGCCTGGGGGATAAGAGGTTCTTGGAGATCTTTTCTCAGAGGCTGTTTCCACGGAGCAGGGGCCGATCCCGGAGACCCACACGCACAGGGGAAGGGAAAACCGCATGGATAAGTCTTTGCTCTCTAGGAGTGCTCTAGTGAACCTCAGTCTATGCGGAATGTTCTTGGCTCCAACGGGGACATCTCTGTGTGGGAAGCTGCATAGCCAACATAGAGACACAGAGACCTGATTCTCTCTGTGCAGCTTTGACGCTGTCGTTCAAACAACAAATTGAGAATCCACACAATGCTCTCCCTTACCACTGAGAGAGTTATCATTGCTGTAGCCCTTCGCAGTTTCTGGAAATCGGCACACAAACACTTCTCCAAGTAGGCCTGGGTTCAAGTTCAGATGAACATGCAATAGCGGAGCTGAGGCCAGTAAGGCACCAGTCAGGTGTCACACACTCTGGCAGCCTGCTCCTCCAGGGACAGTAAGGCCTCTATTTCCCTTCAGGAGGCTCGCTTGCCTTACTTCCTGTGAACAGCGTTTCCCAGCCTGGGCGGAAAGCAGTTCCTGGAGATCTTTTCTCAGGGGCTGTTTCCCCGGAGTTGGGGCGGACCTCGGGGACCCAACTCACAGGGGAAGGCAAAACCAAATGGACAGGTCTATGCTCTGTAGGAGATCTCTAGTGAACTGCCGGGGTCCAGCCCCAGCTGATCCAGGGTATTCGAAGCAGAGACGGCGTAGGCGAGGGTCAGGGAACAACTGCTTAATTAAACGTTAATTAAGGATATAAAGAGTAATAAAATGAGGATAGCTCAGTAGGAAAATTCAGTGGAGAAAAGAGGCTGAGTAGCTTGGTTTACGCGGGGGACCAATAAAACTTCAAGACAAGAAGCTTGCACCACTTACGTAGGCCGCAGGCGTCCTTCCGTTCTCCCGAAGGAGAGGAGACACTGAGGCCTCCCCGGTCGGATCTTAGAAGCCCAGGCAAAATTAGTAAGCTTGGTGGGTTCCGCGCTCCAGATGGAGACTCAACCAGAGTGAGAGAGAGAGAGAGACATGGGGAGACCAGTATTTCGAGAAACTGATCCCAATTCTTTATTTTCCATGGTCTACTTTTATACACTGAGAGGTTATGCAAAAGTCACGTGGGGTCAGCAGTCCTGACTTTTATCAAAGTCTGGTGCTTCATACAAAAGTATACAGAGGTCTTAGGGGTGTTACATCATCTTCTGGCCGGGGGGCCTGCTGACAATTTACGACCCTCTCCTTGTGACAGCGGTCAGTCAACCAGGACACTTATTTCTCCAGGGGTGATTATTCTTAAAACAGACGCCACCCAAATAAAGTTACATTCCTATAGGGTGAGGGTGTAGTGGGTTTTAGTTAAGGAAAGAATTTACTTAGCCTAAGGTCTAACGTGATTTATATCAAAGGTTAATACTTATTTCTTCTATATATTCATTAATGTGTATAAGGGCAGGGGATGTGGAGACTTAGCAGTAAACATCAGCTCAACAAATGAAAAACCCTTCACCAATATGATTTCTAATCAGCCCATTATACTTATACTAATAATTTTCTAACTTTTCTAAGGAACCTGTTTTTAGAAGGTTTAAAGCATCTCGTGCCTCTCATGGTTGGGAGGCTGTGAGCAATCACATGTGGCCGGACAAGCCTGTCAGGCAGGCTAGAGAACCTTCAGAGGAGTTTGTAGGTTAAAACACTCTTGTCACACCCAGGGGTTTTTATCAACTGGAGCTCTAGGTTAACTCCTTCTCCGAAAGAGGTGGTGGGGGACAGCCCCCCGTAAAGTCAGAGGTGTAGGTGAGAGCACAAAATAGTAAGGTAGGCAGGCTCTGGTGATGGGGGTAGATGCTCGAGGATTTCCAGGGGGACTCCTGAGGCTCGATCCCGCCTTTGCGTATGTCGAGCCTCCTTCCTCATGACCTTTGCCATGGGCGGAGTGCCTCACTCTGGCCCCCAACAGTGAACCTCCTCTCTCAGGAACATTCTTGGCTCCTATCGAGACACCTCTGTGTGTGTAGCTACACACGCAACGTAGGGGCAAAGGGAGCCAGATTCTTTCCGTGGGGTGCTGATGCTTTGTGGCAAAGCACCTGCTTGAGAATCCATCAGCTTACGCTTCCCTCGCCTTGACAGAGGTCTCATTGCTGTAGCCCTTGGCAGTTTGGAAAGAAGAGGACCCTTACCTTTCATAAAGTGGGCCCTTGTCCTAGTTTGAAAGGAAAGGCAAGAGCTGAGCTGAGGCCAATAAGGCGCCAGTCAAGTCTGACATATTCCCGAAGCCTGCTCCTTCATGGAAAATAACGCTGGAATCTAGGAATGTCTCTGCAAGGCTGGCAAAGGGCAGTCAGGAGCCTGCACCCTGCCTCTGGAATTACCGATTTCTGAGCAGATCTGGAGGTCTCCTTTAGGAGAATCTAACTCATTCCTTCCATATTGAGACTTCCAAAAACAGGCCGGTCGGCTGCCTCTTCGTGCCCGAAGGAGGCTTGCTTTTCCTGCCTCCTATGAACCCAGCTTCCCAGGCTCTGGGAAAAGCGGATCTTGAAGATCTTTTCTCAGGGGTTGTTTCCACGGAGCTGGGGCTAAGCCTGGAGACCCAAACTAACAGGGGAAGAAAAACCACATGTACAAGTCTTTGCTCTCTAGGAGAGCTCTAGTGAACTTCACTCTGTCACGAACATTCTTGATTCATATGGAGACACCCCTGTGTGCGAAGCTGCGTACCCAACATGGGGGCACAGAGAGCCTGATTCTCTCTGTGTAGCTTTAAAGATGTCGTTCAAAAAACACCTTGAAAATCCATACAATGCTCTTCCTTACCCGTGACAGAGTTCTCATTGCTGTAGCCCTTGGCAGTTTTTAGAAATCCGCACCCAAACCCTTCTCCAAGTAGTCCTGGGTCCTAGTTCGGAGGAACATGCAATGGCGGAGCTGAGGCCAGTAAGGCACCAGTCAGGTCTCACACACTCTGCAGCCTGATCGTCCAGGGACAGTAAGCCCTCTTTTTCCCTGCAGGAGGCTCACTTGACTTCCCTCCTGTGAGCTGCATTTCCCAGCCTGGGGGAAAAGAGGTCCCTGGAGATCTTTTCTCAGGGGCTCCTTCCCCGGAGCTGGGGAGGACCTCGAGGACCCAACTCACAGGGGAAGGCAAAAGCACATGGACAGGTCTATGCTCTGTAGGAGAGCTCTAGTGAACCTCATCTCTCAGGAACATTCTGGCCTCCTATAGAGACACCTCTGTATGTGAAGCTACACACCCAACATAGGGGCAAATGGAGCCTGATTCTCCCCGTGGGGTGCTGATGCTTTGTGGCAAAGCACCTGCTTGATGATACATCCACTTAGGCTTCCCTCGCCTTGACAGAGGTCCCATTGCTGTAGCCCTTGCAGTTTGGAAAGAAGAAGACCCTTACCCTTCATAAAGTAGGCCTTTGTCCTAGTTTGAATGGAAAGGTAATAGCTGAGCTGAGGCCAATAAGGTGCCTGCCAAGTCTGACATACTCCCGTAGACTTCACCTTCATGGAAAATAACTCTAGAATCTGGGAATGTCTTTGCAAGGCTGGCAAAGGGCAGTCAGGAACCAGCACCCTGCCTCTGGAATTACCGACTTCTGAGCAGATCTGGAGGTCTCCTTTAGGAGAAGCTAACCCATTCTTTCCAAATAGAGGCTTCCAAACAGGCCAGTTGGCTGCCTTTTCGCGCCCGAAGGAGGCCTGCTTTTCTCGCATCCTATGAAGCCCTGTTCCCAGCCTCTGGGAAAAGCGGATCTTGAAGATATTTTCTCAGGGGTTGTTTCTATGGAGCTGGGGCCGAGACCAGAGACCCAATCGCACAGGGGAAGGAAAACCACATGGACAAGTCTTTGCTCTCCAGGAGACCTCTAAGTGAAACTTACTGTGTCAGGAACGTTCTTGACTCCTATGGAGACACCCCTGTGTGTGAAGCTGTGTACCCAACAAGGGGGCACACAGGGCCTGATTCTCTCTTTGCAGCTTTGAAGCTGTCGTTCAAACAACAGCTTGAGAATCCATAGAATGCTCTCCCTTACCTCTGAGAGACTTCTCATTGCTGTAGCCTTTGGCAGTTTTTACAAATCCGCACCCAAACCCTTCTCCAAGTAGGTCTGGGTCCTGGTTTGGATGGCCATGCAATGGCGGAGCTGAGGTCAGTAAGGCACCAGTCAGGTGTCACACACTCTGGCAGCCTGCTCCTCCAGGGACAGTAAGGCCTATTTTTCCCTGCAGGAGGCTCGCTTGCCTTGCCTCCTGTGAACTGCGTTTCCCAGCCTGGGCAAAAAGCGGTTCCTGGAGATCTTTTCTCAGGGGCTCTATCCCCAGAGCTGGGGTGGACCTCGGGGACCCATCTCACAGGGGAAGGAAAAACCACATGGACAGGTCTATGCTCTGTAGGAGACGTTAGTGTGTCTCATCTCTTAGGAACACTCTTGGCTCGTACAGAGACACCTCTGTGTGTAAAGCTACACACCGAACATAGGGGCACAGGGAGCCTGATTCTCTCCGTGGGGTGCTGATGCTTTGTGGCAAAGCACCTGTTTGAGAATCCATCCGCTTACGCTTCCCTCGCCTTGACAGAGGTCTCATTGCTGTGTCTCTTGGCAGTTGGGAAAGAAGTAGACCCTTACCCTTCACCAAGTAGGCCCTGATCCTAGTTTGAAAGGAAAGGCAATAGCTGAGCTGAGGCCAGTAAGGCACCCGTCAACTCTGACATATTCCCGATGCCTGCTCCTTCATGGAAAATATTGCTAGAATCTAGGAATGTCTTTGCAAGGCTGGCAAAGGGCAGTCAGGAACCTCGACCCTGCCTCTGGAATTTCTATCTTCTGAGCAGATCTGGAGGTCTCCTTCTGGAGAAGCTAACCCATTCCTTGCAAATAGAGGCTTCCAAACACAGGCTAGTTGGCTGCCTCTTCTTGCCTGAAGGAGGCTTGCTTTTCCTGCCTCCTATGATCCCTGGTTCCCAGCATGGGGGAAAAGCAGATCTTGGAGATCTTTGCTCAGGTGTTGTTTCCACGGAGCTGGGGTTGTGCCCAGAGACCCACACATACAGGGGAAGGCAAAACCACATGAACAAGTCTTTGCTCTCTAAGAGAGCTCTAGTGAACCTCAGTCTTTGACGAACGTTCTTGGCTCCTATGTGGACACCTCTGTGTGTGAAACTGCGTACCCAACATGGCGGCAGAGAGCCTGATTCTCTCTGTGCAGGTTTAATGCTGTCGTTCAGAAAACAGCTTGAGAATCCATACAATTCTCGCCCTTACCTCTGAGAGAGTTCTCATTGCAGTAGCCCTTGGTAGTTTGTAGAAATCTGCACCTAAACCCTTCTCCAAGTAGGCCTGAGTCCCAGTTCGGAGGAACAAGCAATGGCGGAGCTAAGACCAGTATGGCACCAGTCAGTTTTCACACACTCTGGCAGCCTGCTCCTCCAGGGACAGTAAGGCTTCTTTTTCTCTGCAGGAGGCTCACTTGCCTTACTTCCTGTGAACAGCTTTTCCCAGCCTGGGCGAAAAGCGGTTCCTGGAGATCTTTTCTCAGAGGCTGTTTTCTCGGAGCTGGGGTGGACCTCGGGCACCCAACTCACAGGGGAAGGCGAAACCACATGTACAGGTGAGCACTCTGTAGGAGAGCTCTTGTGAGCCTCATCTCTCAGGAACATTCTTGGCTCCTGTAGAGACACCACTGTGTGTGAATCTACACACCCCACATAGGGGCAAAGGGAGCCTGATTCTCTCCGTGGGGTGCTGATGCTTGGTGGCAAAGAACCTTCCTGATAATCCATCCGCTTATGCTTCCCTCGCATTTACGGAGGTCTCATTGCTGTAGCCCTCGGCAGTTTGGAAAGAAGAAGACCCTTACCCTTCATAAAGTAGGGCCTTGTCCTACTTTGAATGGAAAGGCAATAGCTGAGCTGAGGCCAATAAGGCACCAGTCAAGTCTGACATATTCCCAAAGCCTGCTTCTTCAGGAAGATAACTGTAGAATCTAGGAATGTCTTTGCAAGGCTGGCAAAGGGCAGTCAGCACCCTGCACACTGCCTCTGGAATTACCGACTTCTGAACAGATCTGGAGGTCTCCCTTAGGGGAAGCTAACCCATTCTTCCAAATAGAGGCTTCCAAACGCAGGCCGCTTGGCTGCCTCTTGCTCTCTGAAGGAGGCCTGCTTTTCCCGCCTCCTATGAACCCCACATCCCAGCCTCTGGGAAAAGCGGATCTTGAAGATCTTTTCTCAGGGGTTGTTTCCACGGAGCTGGGGCCGAGCCTGGAGCCCCAAACGCACAGGGGAAGAAAAACCACATGGACAAGTCTTTGCTCTCTAGGAGAGCTCTAGTGAACCTCACTATGTCAGGAACGTTCTTGTTTCCTATGGAGACACCCCTGTCTGTGAAGCTGTGTACCGAACATGGAGACACAGAGTCTGATTCTCTCTGTGCAGCTTTGAAGCTGTCGTTCAAACAACAGCTTGAAAATCCATACAATGCTCTTCCTTACCCGTGACACAGTTCTCATTGCTATACCCCTTGGCAGTATTTAGAAATCCATACCCAAACCCTTCTCCTAGTAGGCCTGGGTCCTAGTTCAGAGGAACATGCAATGGCGGAGCTGAGGCCAGTAAGGCACCAGTCAGGTCTCACACACTCTGGCAGCCTGATCGTCCAGGGACACTAAGGCCTGTTGTGCCTTGCAGGAGGCTCGCTTGTGTTACCTCCTGTGAACTGCGTTTGCCAGCCTGGGGGAATAGCGGTCCCTGGAGATCTTTTCTCAGGGGCTCCTTCCCTGAGCTGGGGCGGACCTCAGGACCCAACTCACAGGGCAAGGCAAAACCATATGGACAGGTCTATGCTCTGTAGCAGACTTCTAGTGAACCTCATCTCTCAGGAACATTCTTGGCTCCTATAGAGACACTTCTGTGTGTGAAGCTGCGTACCTAACATAGGGGCACAGAGAGCCTGATTTTCTCAGTTCATTTTGACCCTGTCGTTCAGAAAACAGCTTGAGAATCCATAAAATGCTCTCCCTGACCGCTGAGAGAATTCTCACTGCTGTAGCCCTTGGCACTTTGTAGAAATCCGCACCCAAACGCTTCTCCAAATAGGCCTGGGTCCTAGTTCGGAGGAACAGGCAATGGTGGAACTGAGGCCAGCAAGGCAACAGTCAGGATTCACACACTCTGGCAGCCTGCTCCTCCAGGGACAGTAAGGCCTCTTTTTCTCTGCAGGAGATTCGCTTGCCTTACTTCCTGTGAACAGCGTTTCCCAGCCTCAGCGAAGCCGTTCCTGGAGATCTTTTCTCAGGGACAGTTTCCCCGGAGGTGTGGTGGACCTCGGGGACCCAACTCACAGGGGAAGGAAAAACCACATGGACAGGTCTATGCTCTGTAGGAGAGGTTTAGTGAACCTAATCTCTCAGGAACATTCTTGGCTCCTATAGAGACAACTCTGTGTGTGAAGCTACACTCCCAACATTGGGGAACAGGGATCTTGGTTCTCTCCGTGGGGTGCTGATGCTTTGTAGCAAAGCACCTGCTTGAGAATCCGTCCTCTTAGGCTTCCCTCGCCTTGACAGAAGTCTCATTGCTGTAGCCCTTGGCAGTTTCAAAGAAGAAGACCCTTACACTTCATAAACTAGGCCCTTGTCCTAGTTTGAATGGAAAGGCAATAGCTGAGCTGAGGCCAATAAGGAGCCAGTCCCCTCTGACACATTCCCGAAGCCTGCTCCTTCATGGAATATAACTCTAGAATCTTGGAATGTCTTTGCAAGGCTGGCAAAGGGCAGTCAGGAACCAGCACCCTGCCTCTGGAATTACCGACTTCTGAGCAGATCTGGAGGTCTCCTTTAGGAGAAGCTAACCCATTCCTTCCAAATAGAGGCTTCAAAACACAGGCAGGTTGGCTGCATTTCGTGCCCGAAGGAGGCTTGCTTTTCTCTCCTCCTATGAACTCCAGTTCCCAGCCTCTGGGAAAAGCGTATCTTGAAGATATTTTCTCAGGGCTTATTTCCACGGAGCTGGGGCCGAGCCCGTGGCCCAAAGGCACAGGGGAAGGCAAGACCACATGGACAGGTCTATGCTCTGTAGCAGACCTCTAGTGAACCTCATCTCTCAGGAGCATTCTTGGCTCCTATAGAGACACCTCTGTGTGTGAAGCTGCGTACCTTACATAGGGGCACAGAGAGCCTGATTCTCTCTGTTCATTTTGACGCTGTCATTCAGAAAACAGCTCGAGAATCCATAAAATGCTCTCCCTTACCACTGAGAGAATTCTCACTGCTGTAGCCCTTGGCACTTTGTAGAAATCTGCACCCAAACGCTTTTCCAAGTAGGCCTGAGTGCTAGCTCGGATGAACAGGCAATGGCGGAGCTGAGGCCAGTAAGGCAACAGTCAGGTTTCACACACTCTGGCAGCCTGCTCCTCCAGGGACTGTAAGGCCTCTTTTACTCTGCAGGAGATTCGCTTGCCTTACTTCCTGTGAACAGCATTTCCCAGCCTCGGCGAAGCCGTTCCTGGAGATCTTTTCTCAGGGACAGTTTCCCTGGAGGTGTGGTGGACCTCGAGGACCCAACTCACAGGGGAAGGCAAAACCACATTGACAGGTCTATGCTCTGTAGGAGAGGTTTAGTGAACCTAATCTCTCAGGAACATTCTTGGCTCCTATACAGACAACTCTGTGTGTGAAGCTACACTCCCAACATTGGTGCACAGGGAGCTTGATTCTCTCCGTGGGGTGCTGATGCTTTGTGGCAAAGCACCTGCTTGAGAATCCATCCTCTTAGGCTTCCCTCACCTTGACAGAGGTCTCATTGCTGTAGCCCTTGGCAGTTTGCAAAGAAGAAGACCCTTACACTTCATAAAGTAGGGCCTTGCCCTAGTTTGAATGGAAAGGCAATAGCTGAGCTGAGGTCAATAAGGAGCCAGTCCCGTCTGACACATTCCCGAAGCCTGCTCCTTCATGGAAAATAACTCTAGAATCTAGGAATATCTTTGCAAGGCTAGCAAAGGGCAGTCAGGAACCAGTACCCTGCCTCTGGAATTACCGACTTCTGAGCAGATCTGGAGGTCTCCTTTAGGAGAAGCTAACCCATTCCTTCCAAATAGAGGCTTCAAAACACAGGCAGGTGGGCTGCATTTTTGTTCCCGATGGAGGCTTGCTTTTCTCTCCTCCTACGAACCCCGGTTCCCAGACACTGGGAAAAGTGGATCTTGAAGATATTTTCTCAGGGGTTGTTTCCACGGAGCTGGGGCCGAGCCTGGAGACCCAAAGGCACAGGGGAAGGCAAGACCACATGGACAAGCCTTTGCTCTTTAGTATAGCTCTAATGAACCTCACCCTGTCAGGATCTTTCTTGATTCCTACGGAGACACACCTGTGTGTGAAGCTGCGGCTACAGAGAGCCTGATTCCCTCCGTTTACCGCTGAGTCTGCATTGCCAAGCAACAGCTTGGGAACGCAGCCTGGGGCACTTCCCTTCCCTCGGACAGAGCTCTCCTTGTGGTAGGCCTTGGTAGTTTGCATACAATGGGGCCCTAAGCCCTCTGCAAGTTGGCCTGGCTCCTAGGTCCAAAGGGCAGGCCAGAGCGGAGCTGAGGCTGTCAGGCTCCAGACACATCTCCCATACTCCTACATCCTGCTCCTACCAGGACGTGAACGCTAGAAGCTGGGAAGGTACCTGGACCGTGCAGGGGCGGGGCGAACGCGGGCGGCGTGGGGCAGGGGTCGGCTTCTGGCGGAGGTGGGGGCGGGCTTCCCAGTTGTGCTCTCAGAGGTGGACACTGAGGCTGAAAACTCGCCGGGAGCGCACCCGGGACTGGGTAAACCCGGGCTGCGGGGGTCGAGATTCAGATGGCTTTGGGTGGGGGTCGGTCCCAGTTGTGCTCCCGGGGTCGCCACTGCGGCTGGGAACGCGCAGGGAGCGCGGCAGGGGCGGGGCTAACCCTGGCGGAGCGGGGCGGGGTCGGCTCACGGGGGGGATGGGGAGGGGTTCCCAGTTGCGCTCTCGGGGGTTGCAACTGCGGCTGGGAACGCCCATTTCGTCCGCTCCTGGGTCCCCAAGGATCGCCATCCCGTGGGTGCAGCGGAGGGCTGCGGACCACAGGTAAGGGAACTGGGACTGCGTGGAGCAGGGAACCAAGTATTCCGCCGTCTGTTGGCACATTCTCGGAGCTCCCCAACCTGGCGGTCGCAGAAAGGCCTTGCCTTTGGGGTCAAGGCCTTTACCGCTCCACCCCTCTGCTGAAAAATCTCAGAGTCTGCGCGGTTTTTCCAAGCAGCCTAGTGTCCGCTGGAAGTCCAAGGGACAGAACCCTGAACTCTGGCCGGCTGGCCCAGCCCTCTTCTGGCACTTTGTAAGCCAGCGGGCCCTTGAGCACCTGCTGGGATGGGAAAGGGAAGGGTCCATGGATTGCACCCTAGAAACTTAGTAGGGTGCATGGATTTCAAACCCTGGTGGCCGCCCAGGCAGCAAAGAACTGGGGAGGGCAACTTGCTGCCCTTTCATGGCAGAATCTGTGGTTGTCCAGCTGCGTGGGCCTTTTCATGAGGACCCTGTGCAATAAAAGTTTGGTGTTTTGGAACTGAATAATTAGAACGTGTAAAAGCTTTAAATTATGTGGTGGTGTAATTAAAAAACAAAACAAAACAAAACCAAGCTCCAAGTGTTTTGCAAATGGAGGTTTAAATATTGAAGGACTGTATTCCTTGCACTGTGGCATTCTATCAAGAAGTGTGCAGGATTTTTTTTTTTAAGAAAAGTGTTCGAAGTGAGGGAAACAGGAAACCCAGAGGTGCCCCTGTATTTTGGGGAAGGCCTTAGGAGGTCACTTGGAAATGCTGCTGGCTGTGCGGGAGGGGGGCAGATGGGCTGTGCAGGCTTGTCCTTTGCATGGATGTTCTTGTGTGTGGAAACCCAGCTCGGAGCCATCTCCTGATGTGTAAGAATTTCGCAGACAAACCTTGAGCTAAGCAATGCATTTTTTCCTAAGAAAATGTTTTTCTTAAGCGATGTAAATATCCTATGTATTTCCGCTAGACTCTGGCTTCAGGTCGGTTCCCCCAAAAGGCTCAGAAGCGATTTGAACAAAACAGCATGTTTTCCTCCTAGCTTGTTCTCCTTATCTATGTTAAGGAAATGATATATTTGCCTGCAATACTGCCTTTCTTCAAGATTCATGTCAATCAAGTTTTGGCCCGGGATGACTCACCTGCTGCCAATATTATCTCAATGCATGTCGTGGGGGAGGGGCATGGTGCCATTCCCTGAAACAGTTCCTTTCTTTCCTTAGCTGACTGCTAGTGCCTGTAGAATATCTGGCTAAAGACCAGCAGGGGGTACTCTTACTACCCACCCCCCACCCCGCCTCGAGTCTAAGTCAGCAGCTTTCTCTATCTCTTTAATACTTTAATAACACTTGATGACACAAAAGCTCTGAGCGATCAAATCATATCAAATCTTCATTTCAGATTGAAGATGCATTCCATGGGATTGCCATCTTAAGTCTTTCCATCGTTATGGAATATCTGTCCATGTATTCAGGATAGTTTTCAGCCAGGGTGTATAATTTCCAGTGTGCCAGTCTTGTCATCCTCGTTACATCCATGGCAAAGTGTTGTATTCATGTTGATATTATTGAAAGGGAATTTTTTAAAATTCCTTTTCAGATTATTATCTGCTAATGTATACAGATAAAACTGTGTAATCATTCATTTTTATCAGTTTGGACAGCTTGATAGTTGTCTTTAATTTCTTTACTTTCTGACACTTTAAGATTATCCTGGGACACATATGTAATGCCTCACCCCTAAATTCAGACATGTGTTCAAAGAACTTCTGTCCTTTTATTTATTTATTTATTTATTCTTTAACATTGAAATCGTTTTGACTATGCTGGGTGTTTGTTGCTAGATGGAAGTAGCTAGGACCTCTGGACTGCAGTCTCTCATCTCTTGCTGACCTCTTGTTGACCTCTGCAGAATCCTGGTAGGTGGGAGCTTGTTAGTTCCTTGTTCCTTATCAGAACCTCCTGTGGTAAGTGTTTTTCTCTTCTCTGTTGCCTGGTAAGGGTGGGTGGTCATGGGCATCCCAAAGTTGGCTAGAAGTCAATTATTTAGGCAGGCTTGTGCACAGATATGGGAGAAGGCAATGGCACCCCACTCCTGGAAAATCCCAAGGATGGAGGAGCCTGGTAGGCTGCAGTCCATGGGGTGGCTAAGAGTCGGACACCACTGAGTGACTTCATTTTCACTTTTCACTTTCATGCATAGGAGGAGGAAATGGCAACCCACTCCAGTGTTCTTGCCTAGAGAACCCCAGGGACTGCGGGGCCTGGTGGGCTGCCATCTATGGCGTGGCACAGGGTCGGCCTCAACTGAACCACTTAGCAGCTGCAGCAGCAGCAGCAGCAGTGCATAGATATCAAAGGGGATGAGAACAGTCAGGTAGGATCACATATGTCATCGTGAAACAATACTTCTCCTCTTAGCCAAAGCTAACGAAAGATTTCTGTTCTAGGTCAACCTAGAAGAGATCACTTAAGAGGTAAAGAAACTTAAACTCCATTAGCAAAGGCAGTTCAACATCTCAAGAAAACTTGTGCTAGGCACAAAACTCTTTTCTGGGGGCCTACTTTCCCTACAACCTCCTTATCCCATTCTGTACCCATTCCTTTGCTTCTCCCGTCCTGAAAATGCCACCTGTAAGACAGAACTACTTCGTTTTCCTTCTTAAAGTGTGATTGCATTCCATACATTCTTGTAATAACAAGTCATACATTTCCCTTCGGCAACCAAGAACTCACTCTTATATTGGCATTTGATAGATTGGTGAGCATACCTATCAGTGATAATAGCGCCCACCCCGCTTCCTGCAAGAACAGAACAAAACAAAACAAAACCAAAAAATTGCTTTCTTACATTTAATATGTTCGGATGGTGCCAGTCACTATTCATGCAGAGTCAAAAATCTCTTTTGTTTCTGTGTAAAAGGGAGGTCCTTTCAAGTCGTGAATGTTTAAGAAGTTTCATTTATTTGGAAGTGACCTAGCTATTCAATACACTGTCGTCACTTAGTTTAGCACCAGGATAGAAACTCAGGTAACCAAAACACCTGGAGGAACGATTGTAAGTTCAGTTCAGTTCAGTTGCTCAGTCGAGTCTGACTCTTTGGGACCCCGTGGCCTGCAGGACGCCAGGCTTCCGTGTCCATCACCAACTCCAGGGGCTTGCTCAAACTCATGTCCATCGAGTCAGTGATGCCATCCAAACATCTTATCCTCTGTCATCCCCTTCTCCTCTGCCTTCAGTCAAGACTATGAGAGGCAGATATTTTAGAGTATAATTATTGTTAAGAGTTTATCTAAAAGCTCATATCACATTTACATATTTTACATTGGTTGTTGCTGTTTCCAGGTACTTTCTTGCTGACAAGCTTGTGACACATATAACAATAGAGCAATTTTTACCTCAGAAGAAACCTAGGCACTATGAACATGTTGTGCTTAATGTTGTTGACTCTTGGACATGTCTATAGTGGAGGAGCAAAACCAAAAATACTAGATATTTAATATTGACTAGTTCCCAGTTCACGGGACTCTGACATTCATTTAGGTCAATGTTTTCTTGTATTTCCAGCAGTTTGATTTGGAAGGGCTGCCTTGTCTTGAGACCATTGAAATCAGAACTCAGAACTTGAGCAATATTATCAAAAAACACAAGGCTCACACTGACATATACCTTAATCCAGACAGACAGACAAGACATTTTCCAGTTTTCCGCCTGAGATTTAAAATATTTCTTTGAGCCGTTTTCCTGGGGAGTGGGGGGGGGGGAATGGGGGTGGCAGCGAGGCAGGCTTGGGTAACAAGCTAATTGTTGGTCATTGCATATGCAAAGAACCAGCTTTCCGGGTTCCAAGGAAAAAAGCTTCCTTGGTACCCAATTTTGTTTGGATCTATAGACTCTCATGGCACTCCTAGGTCAGGACATCTTTCCTTTCTGTAGTCCTCGTTTGAACCCTAAATCATAGACAGCTTGGATTGTCTCTGTGGGGTGGATGTATTGTCCTCATGTTTGACCTGGCGGCAGTAGCGAGGTCCGAGAGCCTCTCCTGGAACCGGGCGTGGGGACAGGGCTCACCGGGAGCCCCTGGTGGAAGTGGGCAATGCGCCGGGAGCGCGCCAGGGGCGGGGCGATCCCAGGCGGCGCGGGTCGAGGTTCCGGTCGGGAGGGGGTGGGGGGTGGTAACAGTTGTGCTCTCGGGGGTCCCCACTGCAGCTGGAAACGCGCTGGGAGTGCGGCAGGGGCGGGGTGAACCCTGGTGGCGGGGGGCGGGGTTCGGCTCCTGGCGGGGGTGGGGGAGGGCTTCCCAGTTGTGCTCTCGGTGGTGGCCACTGCGGCTGGAAACGCGCCGGGAGCGCACCCGGGGCGGGGTAAACCTGGGCTGCGCGGGTCGAGATTTAGATGGCTGTGGGTGGGGGTTCGGTCCCAGTTGTCCTCTCCGGGGTCGCCACTGCGGCTAGGAACGCCCATTTCCTATGCTAATGTGTCCCCAAGGATCCACATCTAGTGGGTGCAGCGGAGGGCTGCGGGCCACAGGTCAGAGAACTGGGACTGCTTGGAGCAGGGAACCACGTATTCCGCCCTCTGTTGGCACATTCTCGGAGCTCCCCAACCTGGCGGTTGCAGAAAGGCCTCGCCCTTGGTGTCAAGGCCTTTACCGCTCCACCCATTTGCTGAAAAATCTCAGTCTGCACGGTTTTCCCAAGCAGCCTAGTGTCCCCTGGAAGTCCAAGGGACAGAACCCTGAACTCTGGCCGGCTGGCCCAGCCCTGCTTCTGGCACTTTGTAGGCCAGCGGGCCCTGGAGCACCTGCTAGGATGAGAAAGGGAAGGGTCCGCGAATTGCACCATAGAAAGTTAGTAGGGTGCATGGATTTCAAACCCTGGTGGCCGCCCAGGCAGCAAAGAAGGGGGGAGGGCACCTTGCTGCCCTTTCATGGCAGAATCTGTGGCTGTCCTGATGCGTGGGCCTTTTCATGGGGACCTTGTGCAATAAAAGTTTGGTGTTTTGGTACTGAATAATTAGAAATTGTAAAAAGTTTAAATTATGTGGTGGTGTAATTAAAAAACAAAACAAAACAAAACCAAGCCCCAAGTGTTTGGCACAGGGAGGTTTAAGTATTGAAGGCCTGTTTTCCTTGCACTGTGGCATTCTATCAAGAAGTGTGCAGGATTTTTTTTTTTTTTAAGAAAAGTGTTCGAAGAGCTTGAAACAGGAAACCCAGAGGTGCCCCTGTATTTTGGGGAAGGCCTTAGGAGGTCACTTGGAAATGCTGCTGGCTGTGGGGGAGGGGGGCAGATGGGCTGTGCAGGCTTGTCCTTTGCATTCATGTTCTTGTGTGTAGAAACCCAGCTCGGAGCCATCTACTGATGTGTAAGAATTTCGCAGACAAACCTTGAGCTAAGCAATGCATTTGTTCCTGAGGAAATGTTTGTCTTAAGCGATGTAAATATCCTATGTATATCTGCTGGACTCTGGCTTCAGGTCGGTTCCCCCAATAGGCTCACAAGCGACTTGAACAAAACAGTATGTTTTCCTCGTACCTTGTTCTCCTAATCTATGTTAAGGAAATGATATATTTGCCTGGAATACTGCCTTTCTTCAAGATTCATGTCAATCAGTTTTTGGCCCAGGATGACTCACCTGCTGCCAATGTGACCTCAAGGCATGTCGTGGGGGAGGGGCCTGGTGCCATTCCCTGAGACAGTGCCTTTCTTTCCTTAGCTGACTGCTAGTGCCTGTAGAATATCTGGCTAGAGACCAGCAGGGTGTACACCCCGCCTCAAGTCTAAGTCAGCAGCTTTCTCTATCTCATTTATACTTTAATAACAATTGATGACACAAAAGCTCTGAGCGATCAAATCATATCAAATCTTCATTTCAGATTGAAGATGCATTCCATGGTATTGCCATCTTAAGTCTTTCCATTGTTATGGAATATCTGTCCATGTATTCAGGATAGTTTTCAGCCAGGGTGTATAATTTCCAGTGTGCCAGTCTTGTCATCCTCGTTACATCCATGGCAAAGTGTTGTATTCATGTTGACATTATTGAAAGGGAATTTTTTTAAATTCCTTTTCAGATTATTATCTGCTAATATATACAGAAAAAACTGTGTAATCTTTCGTTTTTATCAGTTCGGACAGCTTGATAGTTGTCTTTAAATTCTTTCCTTTCTCATACTTTAAGATTTTCCGGGCACCGTACATGTACTGCCTCACCCCTAATCTCAGTCATGTGTTCAAAGGACTTCTGTCCTTTATTTGTTTACTTATTTTTTGCAACATTGAATTCGTTTTGACTATGCTGGGTCTCTGCTGCAAGATGGAAGTTGCTAGGACCTCTGGACTGCAGTCTTCCATCTCTTACTGACCTCTTGTTGACCTCTGCAGAATCCTGGTTGGCGGGAGCTTGTTAGTTCCTTGTTCCTTACCAGGACCTCCTGTGGTAAGTGTTTTTCTCTTCTCTGTTGCCTTGTAAGGGTGGATGGTCATTGGCATCCCAAAGCTAGCTAGAAGTCAATTATTTAGGCAGGCTTGTGCATAGATATGGGAGAAGGCAATGGCACCCCACTCCAGTACTCTTGCGTGGAAAATCCCATGGATGGAGGAGCCTGGTAGGCTGCAGTCCATGGGGTGGTTAAGAGTCGGACACCACTGAGCGACTTCACGTTCACTTTTCACTTTCATGCATGGGAGGAGGAAATGGCAACCCACTCCAGTGTTCTTGCCTAGAGAACCCCAGGGACTGCGGGGCCTGGTGGGCTGCCGTCTATGGGGTCGCACAGAGTCGGACACGACTGAAACGACTTAGCAGCAGCGGCGGCGGCAGCAGCAGCAGAAGCAAGGCATCGATATCAAAAGGGCTGCAAACAGTCAGGAAGGATCACATATGTCACCGTGAAACACTACTTCTCCACTTAGCCAAAGCTAACCAAAGATTTCTGTTCTAGGTCAACCTAGAAGAGATCACTTAAGAGGTAAAGAAACTTAAACTCCATTAGCAAAGGCAGTTCGACATCTCAAGAAAACTTGTGCTAGGCACAGCACTCTTTTCTGGGGGTCCACTTTCCCTACAACCTCCTTATCCCATTCTGTACCCATTCCTTTGCTTCTCCCATCCTGAAACTGCCACCTGTAAGACAGAACTACTTCGTTTTCCTTCCTCAAGTGCCATTGCATTCCACATACTTTCTTGATATAACAAGTCATACATTTCCCTTCAGCAACCAAGAACTGACTTTTATATTGGCATTGGCTATAGCCCGCCCCCCTCCCCCCACCCCCAGGAACAGAACAAAACAAAACAAAACAATTGCTTTCTTACATTTAACATGTCAGGATGGTGCCAGACACTATTCATGGAGAGTCAAAAATCTCTTTTGTTTCTGTGTAAAAGAGAGGTCCTTTCAAGTCGTGAATGTTTCAGAACTTTCATTTATTTGGAAATGACCTAGCTATTCAATACACTGTCGTCACAAGGATAGAAACTCGGGTAACCAAAACACCTGGAGAAACGTTTGTTAGTTCAGTTCAGTTCAGTTGCTCAGTCGTGTCTGACTCTTTGGGACCCCGTGGCCTGAAGGACTCCAGGCTTCCGTGTCTGTCACCAGCTCCAGGGGCTTGCTCAAACTCATGTCCATCGAGTCAGTGATGCCATCCAACCATCGTACCCTTGTCATCCCCTTCTCCTCTGCCTTCAATCAAGACTATGAGAGGCAGATATTTTAGAGTATAATTATTGTAAAGAGTTTGTCTAAAAGCTCATATCACATTTACATTTTTTACTTTTGTTGTTGTCGTTTCCAGGTAGTTTCTTGCTGACAAGCTTGTGACAGATATAACAATAGAGCAATTTTTACCTCAAAAGAAACCTAGGCACTATGAACATGTTGTGCTTAATGTTGTTGACTCTTAGACATGTCTATAATGGAGGAGCAAAACCAAAAATACTAGATATTTAATATTGACTAGTTCCCAGTTCACGGGACTCTGACATTCATTTAGGTCAATGTTTTCTTGTATTTCCAGCAGTTTGATTTGGAAGGGCTGCCTTGTCTTGAGACCATTGAAATCAGAACACAGAACTTGAGCAATATTATCAAAAAACACAAGGCTCACACTGACACATACCTTAATCCAAACAGACAGACAAGACATCTTCCAGGTTTCCGCCTGAGATTTAAAATATTTCTTTGAGCCAGTCTTCTGGGGAGTGGGGGGATGGAGGTGGCAGTAAGGCAGGCTTGGGTAACAAGCTAATTGTTGGTCATTGCATATGCAAAGAACCAGCTTTCCGGGTTCCAAGGAAAAAAGTTTCCTTGGTAACCAACTTTGTCTGGTTCTATAGAATATCATGGCCCTCCTAGGTCAGGTCATCTTGCCTTTCTGTAGTCCTCGTTTTATCCCTAAATCATAGACAGCTTGGATTGTCTCTGTGGGGTGTATGTATTGTCCTCATGTTTGACCTGGCGGCAGCAGCGAGGTCCGAGAGCCTCTCCTGGAACCGGGCGTGGGGACGGGGCTCACCGAGAGCCGCTGGTGAAGGTGGGCAGCGCCCCTGGAGCGCGGCAGGGGTGGGGCGCCCCAGGCGGCGCAAGGCGGGTGTCGGCTCCTGGCGGGGGTAGGGGAGGGCTTCCCAGTTGTGCTCTCGGAGATGGCCACTGCGGCTGGAAACGCGCCGGGAGCGCAGCCAGGGTGGGGTAAACCTGGGCTGCACAGGTCGAGATTCCGCTCGCTGTGGGTGGGGGGTCGGTCCCTGTTGTGCTCCCGGGGGTCGCCAATATGGCTGGGAACCCGCCGGGAGCCCGGCAGGGCCGGGACGAAACCTGGCGGCGCGGGGCGGGGTGGGGGTCCGTTCGCAGCGGGGGTCGGCTCCTGGCAGGGGTGGGGGAGGGCTTTCCAGATGTGCAGTTGGGGGTCGCCATTTCGGCTGGGAATGCCCATTTCGTGAACTCCTGGATCCCCAAGGATCGGCATCCATTGTCCACAGCGGAGGGGTGCGGAACACAGGTAAGGGAACGGGGACTGCGTGGAGCAGGGAACCATGTATTCCGCCCTGTGTTGGCACAGTCTCAGAGCTCCCCAACCTGGCGGTCGCAGGAAGGCCTCGTCTTTGGGGTCAAGGCCTTTACCACTCCACCCCTCTGCTGAAAAACCTCAGAGTCTGGGCGGTTTTCCCAAGCAGCCTAGTGTCCGCTGGAAGTCCAAGGGACAGAACCCTGAATTCTGGCCGGCTGGCCCAGCCCTGCTTCTGGCACTTTGTAGGCCAGCGGGCCCTGGAGCACCTGCTAGGATGGGAAAGGGAAGGGTATGCGAATTGCACCCTGGTGGCCACCGAGGCAGCAAAGAAGAGGGGAGGGCACCTTACTGCCCTTTAATGGCAGACAGAATCTGTGGCTGTCCTGCTGCGTGGGCCTTTTCATGGGGACCTTGTGCAATAAAAGTTTACCGGTGAACTTAGGGAACTTCCCAGTGTGCTTCTGACAGATGAGGGATGCTGTGGAGTTGGCGGGGCCTCTCAGGACTCTGCTGGGTTTGGCGCAATGGAAGAGGGCCTCATCTCCAGGGAAGGCAAGAACCTCAGGCTTCCTCTCCGTTTCGGACTCCGACCGCAGGGTAACTGCAGAGTTGGGAAGGAGAGTCAGGAATCGTCTTGTCTGAGGAAGGGAACTCCGCTTGCCTCTCGAGGTGCTCAGCGCGTCTCAGGCCCCTTGTTGAGCTGTGTGTGGAACCTGCGGGTATTTCCGGAAATGCACGACGGTGACAGTGCCCCTTCGTGTTGTGCCTTCACCCACTGGGTTGCCTTCGAAGAGGTGTCTGGGCCTCGGGTTCTTTTTAAGAGCGGACCGGGAAATCGGGGTCTTTCGGCATGTGGGACCACCCACGGGGCTAGTCTCAAATTTCCTAGTGAGGCCGGCTTCATCCTGACGTGTGCCGGGAAGGCCGGGGACCCTTCCAGACAACGCAGGGGGATCGACTCTCCTGTCGCCATCAGGAGGGGAGAAGGGGCTCAGATGAAGTGGGGCTGGAACCGTCGGAGTTACCCTCGAGGGAAACCGGCGTGTGGGGGACTTTTGGGGGTTGCATGAAAGGAGTCAGGTACCATTTCGCACTTCAGGACAGAACCTGGGACTTCCCTTGAGACGCCGTAGCGGGCAAGGGCCTCATCTTGCGAAGACGTTGGAACCATGTGGATTTTCTCGAGTTGCGGCAGGATTCTAGAGTTACGACGGGGATTTCAGGCTTCCTCTTGTGTTGGCCCCGGGAAGCCTAATCTTCCATTCGAGTTGCGAGGGAAAGCTTGGGGTTGCACTCGAGTCACTGCAGGGCCAAAGAGACCTCATCTAGGCCTGTGTCCGGGACTTAACGTTCCTCTCAAGGGAAGACAGGGATCTCAGGGTGGCGTTCCAGACTCCCCCGGGGAGTCAGGCCTAGCCTCGAGGGCAAGCAAAGGATGCCGCTCTCCTCTCAAGTCGCGACGCAGATCTCTTGGAGCCCACTGAGTGGCCTCAAGGGAGTCAGGCCTTCTCTTCAGTTTGGAGAGAGGACTCAGGATTGCGGTCTGGGTCAGGCAGGAAAAGAAGGCCCTCACCTCGCGAGGATGGGGGCTTCTCAGGGGTTTCCTCGAGCTGCGGCGCCCGTGGGGGTTTTTCACGAGGCAAGACGAGGATCTCAGGGAGCCTCTCGTGCGGTGCCAGGGAAGTCAGGTCTCTGTGCGGGTGGCGAGGGGGAGCGCGTCATGGCTCTCGAGTCATGGGAGAGGACTAGGGCCTCCAGACACGTTGAAGAAGGACACTCGAGGTCTTTCTGGGGTTGCGGCGGGAAAGCCTCATTTCCCTCGACTTCTACCAGTGACCTGAGGGAACTTCCCATGGTGCCTCTGATAGGTGAGGGATGCTGTGGAGTTGGCGGGGCCTCTCGGGACTCCGCTGGGCTTGGCGCAATGGAAGAGGGCCTCATCTCGAGGGGAGACAGGAAACTTAGGCTTCCTCTCCTTTTCGGACTCCAACCACAGGGTCCCTGCAGAGTTGGGACAGGAGAGTCAGGCCTCGTCTTTTCTGAGGAAGGGAACTCCGCTTGCCTCTCGAATTGCTCAGGGTGTCTCACGCACCTCGTCGAGCTGTGTGTGGAAACCGCGGGTTTTTCCAGACGACTCACGGGGGTGTCAGTGCCCCTTCGAGTGGTACCTTCACCCACAGGGTTTCCTTCGAAGAGGGGTCCGGGCCTCGGGTCCTTCTCAAGAGTGGACCGGGGAATCGGGGGCGTTCGGCATGTGGCACCACCCATGTGGCTCGTCTCGAATTTCCCCGTGAGACCGGCCTCATCCTGAGGTGCGCCGGGAAGGCCGGGAACCCCTTCTGGACCACGCAAGGGAATCGCCTCTCCTGTCGCGATCAGGAGGGGAGAAGGGGCTCAGATGAAGCTGTGCCGGGACTCTCGGTGTTCCCCTCGAGGGAACCCGGCGTGTCGGGGAACTTTTGGGTGTCATACGAAGGGTGTCAGGTACCGTTTCGCACTTCAGGGCGGATCATGGGACTTCCCTTGAGACGCCGTAGTGGGCAAGGGCCTCATCTTGCGAAGACGTTGGAACCACGTGTTTTTTCTCGATTTGCGGTGGGATTCTCGAGTGATGATGGGGATTACAGGCTTCCTCCTCTGTTGGCCCTGGGAAGCCCCGTCTTCCATTCGAGTGGCGAGGGAAAGCTGGGGGCTGCCTTGAGTCACTGCAGGGCCAAAGAGACCTCATCTAGGCGTGTTTCCAGGACCTAATGTTCCTATCCAGGGAAGGCAGGGATCTCGGGGTTGCATTCCAGGATCCCCCGGGGTGCCAGGCCTCATCTCGAGGGGAAGCCAAGGACTCCGCTGTCCTCCCGAGTCGCGACGCGGATCTCTTGGAGCCCCCTAGTGGCCTCAGTGGAGTCAAGCCTCCTCTTCATTTTGGAGAGAGGGCTCGGGATTGTTCTCCAGGCCATGCAGGAAAAGAAGGCCCTTCACCTCGTGAGGACGGGGGCGTCTCAGGGGTTTCCTCGAGCTGCGGCGCCCTTGGGGGTTTTCTCGCGAGGCACGACGAGGATCTCAGGGAGCCTCTCGTGCGGCGCCAGGGAAGTCAGGTCTCCCTGCGCGTGGCGAGGGGGAGCGCGTCATGGCTCTCGAGTCACGGGAGGGGACTAGGGCCTCGAGACACGTTGAAGAGGGACTATCGAGGTCTTTCTCGGGTTGTGTCGGGAAAAGTCATTTCCCTCGACTTCTGCCGGGGACCTTAGGGAACTTCCCAGGGTGTCTCTGAGAGTTGATGGATACTGTGGAGTTGGCGGGGCCTCTCGGGACTCCGCTGGGTTTGTCGCAATGGAAGAGGGCCTCATCTCGAGGGGAGGCAGGAACCTCAGACTTCCTCTCTGTTTCGGACTCAGACCGCAGGGTCCCTGCAGAGTTGGGACAGGAGAGTCAGGCTACGTCTTTTCTGAGGAATGGAACTCCGCTTGCCTCTCGAGTTGTTCATCGGGTTTCAGGCCCCTTGTCAAACTGTGTGTGGAATCTGCAGGTTTTTCCAGACGATGCACGGGGGTGTCAGTGATCCTTCGATTTGTGCCTTCATCCACAGGGTTGCCTTCGAAGAGGTGTCCGGGCATCGGGTTCTTATGAAGAGCGGACTGGGAAATCGGGGTCGTTCAGCATTTGGCACCACCCACGTGGGTTGTCTCGAATTTCCTCATGAAACCGGCCTCATCCTGAGGTGTGCGGCGAAGGTCATGAAACTCTTCCAGACAAAGCAGAGGAATCGACCCTCCTGTGGCGATCAGGAGGGGAGAAGTGGCTCAGATGAAGTGCTGCTGGGAACCTCGGTGTTTCCCTCAAGTGAGACAGGTATGTCGGGTAACTTTTGGGGTTGCATAAAGCGTTCCAAGTACCATTTCACTCTTCAAAATGGAACGTTGGACTTCTCTTGGGGTGCTCCAGCGGGCAAGGGCCTCATCTTGGAATGACTGCGGAACCACTTGGTTTTTCTCGAGTTGCGGTGGGATATTTGAGTTACCACAGGGAATTCATGCTTCCTCTTGTGTTGGCCCACAAAAGTCTTATCTTCCATTCGAGATTCGAGGAAGAGCTGGAGGTGCGCTCTAGTCACTGAAGGCAAAAGAGACCCCACCAAGGCTTGTGTGCAGGACCTAATGTTCATCTCAAGACTCGACAGAAATCTCGGGGTTGCATTCCAGACTCACCTTGGAGTCAGGCCTCGTCTCGAGGGGAAGCAAAGAACTCTGCTCTCCTCTCGAGTCGGACGGGTATGTCTTGGAGCCCACTGAGTGGCTTAAAGGGAGTCAAACCTCCTCTGGTGTTTGGAGGGAGGACACGGGATTGCTCTCCAGGCAATGCATGAAATGAAGGCCCTCATCTCCCAATGACTGGGGCGTTTCGTAGGTTTTCTCGAGCTGTGGCGCTAGTGTGGGGTTTCTCACGAAGTAAGACTGGGAGCTCAGTGAGCCTCTCACGTGGTTCCAGGGCAGTCAGGTCTCTATGCACGTGGTGAGAGGGAGCCCGTCATTGTTCTCGAGTCATGGTAGGGGAATTGGGCCTGAATACGTGTTAAAGAAGGACTCTCAAGGCCTTTCTTTGGTTGCAGCAGGAAACCCTGGGTTCCATCGACTTGTGCCAGTGACCTCAGGAAGCTTCTGAGCGTGCCTCTGAGAAGTCAGGGTCACTGTGGAGTTGGGAGGGGCCTCTCTGAACTCCACTGGGTTTGTTGCAAAGGAAGAGGGCCTCATGACAAGTTGAGGCAGGAACCACAGGGTTCCTCTCCTGGCTTCGAATGCGCCGGATCTGACTCGGATCCCAGAGTCCCTGCAGAGTTGGCACAGGAGAGTCAGGCCTCGTCTTGTGTGGAGGAATGGAACTCCGCTTGACTCTCGCGTTGTTCATGGGGTGACAGGCCACTTGTCGATTTGTATGTGGAACTTGCGGATTTTTCTGCACGATGCACCGGGGTGTCACTGCCCCTTCGTGTTGTGCCTTGATCCACAGGATTGCCTTCGAGTTGGGTTCTGCCATCGGGTTCTTATCAAGAGCGGACCAGGGAATCGGGGTCTTTTGGCATGTCGCACCACCCATGAGGCTATGTCTCGAATTTCCTCGTGAGACTGGCCTCATCTTGATGTGCGCCAGGAAGGTCGGGAACGCCTTCCAGACAAAGCAGGGGAATCGAACCTCCTGTCGCGATCAAGAGGGGAGAAGAGTCTCAGATGAAGTGGTGCCGGGAACCTCGGTGTTCTCCTCAAGTGAGACTGGTATGTCGGGGAACTTTTGGGGTCGCATCAAGGGTTCCAAGTAACTTTTCGCTCTTCAATACGGAACGTGGGACTTCTCTTGAGACGCTGTAGCGGGCAAGGGCCTCATGTTTCGATGACGGGGGAACCACGTGGTTTTTCTTGAGTTGGGGCGGGATTCTCGAGTTACAACCGGGAATTCAGGCTTCCTCTTCAACTGGCCCAGGGAAGTCCAGTTTTCATTCGAATTGCGAGTTAGAACTGGCGATTGCTCTCGAGACACTGCAGGGCCAAATAGACCTCATCTAGGCTTGTGTCCAGGACCTAATGTTCCTCTGCTGGGGCGACAGCGATCTCGGCATTGCATTCTCGACTCACCCTGGGAATCAGGCCTCGTCTCGAGGGGAAGCCAAGGACACCGCTCTCCTCTCGAGTCGCGACGGGTATATCTTGGAGCTCACTGTGTGGCCTAAAATGAGTCAAGCCTCCTGTGGAGTTTGGAGAGAGGACTCAGGATTGCTCTCCAGGCCATACAGCAAAAGAAGGCCCTCATCTCGTGAGGACTGGGGCGTCTCGTGTGTATTCTCGAGCTGCGGCTCCAGTGTGGTGTTGCTCACGAGGTATAATGGGGAGCTCAGGGAGCCTCTCCTGTGGCGCCAGGGAAGTCAGGTTTCTATGCGCGTGGCTAGGGTGAGCGCGTCATTGCTCTCGAGTCATGGTAGGGGAATCACACCTCAAGACGTGTTGAAGAAGGACTCTCGAGGTCTTTTACGGGTTGGGGCAGGAAACCCTTGGTTCCCTCGACTTGTGCCGGTGATCTCAGGAAGGTCTAAGGGTGCCTCTGAGAAGTCAGGGATACTGTGCAGTTGGGAGGGGCCTCTCGGGACTCCACTGGGTTTGGTGCAATGGAAGAGGGCCTCATCTCGAGTGGAGGCAGGAAACTCATGTTTCCTCTCCTGACTTCCCCTGGGCCAGATCTGACTCGGATCGCAGTTTTGCTGCAGAGTTCGAACAGGAGAGTCAGGCCTCGTCTTGTGTGGAGGAATGGAACTCTGCTTGCCTCTCCAGTTGTTCACGGGGTGACAGGTCACTTCTCGAGCTGTGTGTGGTACCTGCGGGTTTCTCCGGATGATACCTGGGGGTGTCAGTGCCCCTTCGTGTTGTGCCTTCATCAAAAGGGTTATCTTCAAAGAGGTGTCCGGGCATTGGGATCTTATCAAGAGTGAACCGGGAAATCGGGGTCTTTCGGCATGTGTCACCATCCACGAGGCTATGTCTCGAATATCCTCGTGAGACCGGCCTCATCCTGAGATGCACCGGGAAAGGCGGGAACCCGTTCAAGACAAAACAGGGGAATCAACCTTCCTGTCACGATCAGGAGGGGAGAAGGGGCCCAGATGTAGTGGTGCCGGGAACCTCGGTGTTCTCCTCGAGTCAGACCGGTGTGTCGAGGAACTTTTGAGGTTGCATCAAGGGTGCCAATACCGTTTAGCACTTCAAGACGGAACGTGGGACTTCTCTTGAGACGCTGTAGGGGGCAAGGGCCTCATCTTGCGATGACGGGGGAACCACGTGGCGTTTCTCGAGTTGTGGCGGGATTCTCGAGTTTCGACGGGGAATAAAGTCTTCCTCATGTGTTGGCCCAGGGAAGTCCTATCTTCCATTCGAGTTTCAAGGGAGAGCTGGGGATTGTCCACGAGTCACTGCAGGGCAAAATAGACCTCATCTAGGCTTGTGTCCAGGACTTAATGTTCGTCCCTAGGGGCGACAGGGATCTGGGGGTTGCATACCAGACTCACCCGGGGAATCAGGCCTCGTCTCGAGGGGAAGCAAAGAACTCCGCTGTCCTTTTGAGTCGCGATGGGTATCTCTTGGAGCCCACTGTGTGCCCTAAAGGGAGTCAAGCCTCCTGTGCTGTTTGGATAGAGGACTCGGGATTCCTCTCCAGGCCATGCAGGAAAAGAAGGCCCTCATCTCGCGATGACGGCGGCGTCTCGTGGGTTTTCTAGACTGCCACGCTAGTGCCGGGTTTCTGACGAGGTACGAGAGGGAGCTCAGGGAGCCTCTCGTGTGGCTCCAGGGAAGTCAGGTCCCCGTGAGATGGCTAGGGGGAGTTCGTCATTGCTCTCGAGTCATGGTAGGGTAATCGGGCCTCAAGACGGGTTGAAGAAGGACTCTCGAGGTCTTTCTCGGGTTGCTGCATAAAACCCAGGGTTCCCTTGACTTGTGCCTGCGACCTCAGGGAACTTCTCAGAGTGCCTCTGAGAAGTCAGGGATACTGTGCAGTTTGGAGGGTCCTCTCGAGACTCCTCTGCATTTGGTGGAATGTAAGAGGGACTCATCTCGAGTTGAAGCAGGAACCTCAGTGTTCCTCTCCATTTCTGACTCAGATCGCAAGGTCCCTGCATGTTGGTACAGGAGAGTCAGGCCTCGTCTTTTCTGGAGGATGGGACTCCTCTTGCCTCTCGAGTTGTTCTCGAGGTGACAGGCCACTTGTCGAGCTGTGTGTGTAACCTGCCCATTTTTCCAGATGATGCACAGGTGTGTTAGTGCCCCTTCGTGTTGTACCTTCATACTCAAGGCTGCCTTCCAAGAGGTGTCCGAGCATCGGATTCTTATCAAGAGCGGACCGGGAAATTGGAGTCTTTCAGCCAGTGGCACCACACACAAAGCTACGTATCGAATTTACCCATGAGACCGGCCTCATCCTGAGTTGTGCAGGGAAGGTCGGGCCCCCTTGCAGACAAAGCAGGGGAATCGACCCACCGGTCACCATCAGGAGGGGAGAAGGGGCTTAAATGAAGTGGTGCCGGGAACCTCGGTGTTCCCCTTGAGTGAGACTGGCGTGTTGGGGGACTTTTGGGGTCGCATCAAGGGTGCCAAGTACCGTTTCGCATTTCAAGACGGAACCTGGGACATGTTTTGAAACGCTGTAGTGGGCAAGGGCCTCATCTTGCGATGACGGGAGAACCACGTGGTTTTGCTCGAGTTGCGGCGGGATTCTCGAGTTATGACCGGGAATTTAGGCTTCCTCTTGTTGGCCTTGAAATCCAATCTTCCATTCGGGTTGCGAGGGGGAGCTGGGGATTGCACTAGAGTCACTGCAGGGCAAAAGAGACCTAATCTAGGCTTGTGTCCAGGATCTAACGTTGCTCTCCAGGGGCGACAGGGATCTCGGGTTTGCATTCCAGACTCATCCGGGGAGTCAGTTCTCACCTCGAGGGTAAGCAAAGAATTCCGCTCTCGTCTCGAGTCGCGATGGGTATCTCTTGGAGCCCAATGTGAGTACTAAAGGGAGTCAAGCCTCCTGTGGAGTTTGGAGAGAGGACTCGGGATTGGACTCCAGGCCATGCAGGAAAAGGAGGCCCTCATCTCGAGATGACGGTGGCGTCTCGTGGGTTTTCTCGAGCTGCGGCGCCAGTGTGGGGTGTCTCATGAAGTACCACGGGGATCTCAGGGAGCCTCTTGTGTGGCGCCAGGAAAATCCAGTATTCCTTTCGAGTTGCAAGTTAGAACTGGGGATTGCTCTCCAGTCACTGCAGGGCAAAATAGACATCATCTAGGCTTGTGTCCAGGACCTAGTGTTCCACTACTGGGCCGACAGGGATCTCAGGGTTGCATTCTCGACTCACCCGGAGAGTCAGGCCTCGTCTTGAGGGGAAAAAAAGGACTCCGCTCTCCTGTCGAGTCGCGACGGGTATCTCTTGGAGCCCACTGCGTGGCGTAAAGGGAGTGAAGCCTCCTATGGAGTTTGGAGAGATGACTCGGGATTGTTTTCCTGGCCATGCAGGAAAAAAGGCCCTCATCTCGCGATGACGGGGGCGTCTCGTGGGTTTTCTCCAGCTGCGGAGCCAGTATCAGATTTCTCACGAGGTACGACGGGGAACTCAGAGAGCCTCTCGTGTGGTGCTAGGGACGTCAGGTCTCCGTGCATGTGGTGAAGGGGAGTGCATGATTGCTCTCGAGTCATAGTAGGCGAATTGGGCCTCAAGACGCATTGAAGAAGGACTCTCGAGGTCTTTCTCGGGTTGCGGCAGGGAACCCTGGGTTCCCTCGACTTGTGTCGGTGACCTCAGGCAACTTCTCAGGGTGCCTCTGAGAAGTCAGGGACACTGTGGATTTGGGAGGGGCCTTTCGTTACTCAACTGGGTTTGGTGCAATCGAAGAGGGCCTCATCTCGAATGGAGGCAAGAACCTCAGGGGTCCTCTCCATTTCTGACTCGGGTCGCAGAGTACCTGCCGAGTATGGACAAGAGAGTCACGCCTCGTCTTCTGTGGAGGAATGGATCTCCGCTTGCCTTTCGAGTTGTTCACGGAGTGACAGGCCACTTGTTGAGCTGTGTGTGGAACCTGCGGGTTTTTCCAGACGATGCACAGGGGTGTCAGTGCCCCTTCGTGTTGTGCCTTCATCCAAAGGGTTGCCTTCAATGAGGTGTGCGGGCATCGGGTTCTTTTCAAGAGCGTACCAGAAAATTGGGGTCTTTCAGCATGTGGTACCACCCACGAGGCTACGTCTCGAATTTCCTCGGGAGACCGGCCTCCTCCTGAGGTTCGCCGGGAAGGTAGGGAACCCCTTGCAGACAAAGCAGGGGAATCGATCCACCGGTCATGATCAGAAGGGGAGAAGGGGCTCAGATGAAGTGGTGCCGGGAACCTCGGTGGTCCCCTCGAGTGAGACCGGTATGTCACGGCACTTTTGAGGTCGCATCAAGGGTGCCAAGTACAGTTTCACACTTCAAGACGGAACGTGGGAATTCTCTGGAGATGCTCTAGCGGGCAAGGGCCTCATATTGCAATGACGAGGGAAACACGTGGTTTTTCTCGAGATGCGGCGGGATTCTCGAGTTACAACGGGGAATTCAGGCTTCCCCTTGTGTTGGCCCAGGAAGTCCAATCTTCCATTCAACTTGTCACAGAGAGCTGTGGGTTACTCTCGAGTCACTTCAGGGCAAAGAGTCCTCATCTAGGCTTGGGTCCAGGACGTAGTGTTGCTCTCCAGGGGCAACAGGGATATCGGGGTCGCATTCCAGTCTCACCTGGTGGGTCACGCCTCGTCTCGAGTGGAAGCAAAGGACTCCACTATCCTCTCGAGTCACGACGTGTAACTCTTGGAGCCCAATGAGTGGCCTAAAGGGAGTCAAGCGTCCTGTGTAGCTTGGACAGAAGGTTCACGCTTGATCTGCATACCATTCAGTTAAAGATGGCCCTCCTCTCTTGATGACGGGAGCATCTCATGGGTTTTCTCGAGCTGCGGCGTCAGTGTGGGGTTTCTCACGAGATATGATGGGGAGCTCAGGGAGCCTCTCGTGTGGCGCCAGAAAAGTCAGGCCTCCATGCGTGTGGCCAGGCAGATCGCGTCATTGCTCTGGAGTCATGGGAGGGACTAGGGCCTCAAGACGCATTTAAGAAGGACTCTCGAGGTCTTTCTTGGGTAGGGGCGGGAAACACTTATTTCCCTCGACCTCTACCGGGGACCTTAGGGAACTTCCCAGGTGCCTCTGAGAGGTGAGGGATACTGAGGAGTTAGAGGGGCCTCTCGGGACTCGACTAGGTTTGACGAAATGAAAGAGGGCCTCATCTCGATTGGAGGCAGGCACCTCAGGCTTCCTCTCCATTTCTGACTCCGACCGCAGGGTCCCTGCAGGGTTGGGACAGGAGAGTCAGGCCTCGTCTTGTCTGAGTAATGGAACTCTGCTTGCCTCTTGAGTCGTTCAGTGGGTTTCAGGCCCCTTGTCGAGCTGTGTGTGGAACCTGCGGGTGTTTCCAGAAGATGCACAGGGGTGTCATTGCCCCTTCATTTTGTGCCTTCCCCCACAGGGTTGCCTTCAAAGAGGTGTCCGGGCATCGGGTTCATTTCAAGAGCGGACCAGGAAATCGGGGTCGTTCGGCATGTGGCAGCACCCACGTGGCTGATCTCGAATTTCCTCGTGAGACCAGCATCATCCTGAGGTGCGCCGGGAAGGCCGGGAACACCTTCCACACAAAGAAGGGGAATCGACTCTCCTGTCGTGATCAGGTGGGGAGATGGGGCTCAGATGAAGTGGGGCCGGGACTCTAGGTGTTCCACTCGAGGGAACCCGGCATTTCAGGGAACTTTAGGGGTCGCAACAAGGGAGCCAAGTACCGTTTCCCACTTCAGGACGGAACATGTGACTTCCCTGGAGACGCTGTAGCGGGCAAGGGCCTCATTCTGTGAAGACGTTGGAACCACGTCGTTTTTCTCGAGTTGATTCTGGATTCTCGAAAACGACGGGGATTTCAGGCTTCCTCTTGGGTTGGCCCTGGGAAGCCCAATCTTCCCCTGGAGTTGCGAGGAAAAGCTGGGGGTTCTGCTCGAGTCACTACAGGGCCAAAGAGACCTCATCGAGGCGTGTGTCCAGGACCTAATATTCCTCTCAAGGGAAGACAGGGATCTCGGGTTTCCATTCCAGACTCCCCCAGGGAGTCAGGCCTCGCCTCGAGGGGAAGCAGAGGACTCCGCTTTCCTCTCAAGTCGCGACACGGATCTCTTGGAGCCCAATGAGTGGACTCAAGGGTGTCGAGCCTCCTCTTCAGTTTGGAGAGAGGACTCGGGATTGCTCTCCAGGCCAGGCAGGAAAAGAAAGCCCTCATCTAGCGATGACGGGGGCGTCTCATGGGTTTCCTCAGGCTGCGGCGCCCATGGGGGTTTTCTCACGAGGCACGACGAGGATTTCAGGGAGCCTCTCGTGCGGTGCCGGGGAACTCATGTCTCCATGCGCATGGCGAGGGGGAGCTGGTCATCACTCTCGAGTCATGGGAAGTGACTAGGGCCTCAAGACGCGTTGAAGAAGGACTCCCGAGGTCTTTCTCGGGTGGCGGCGGGAAACCCTCGTTTCCCTCGACTTCTGCAGGGGACTATATGGAACTTCCCATGGTGACTCTGAGAGGTGAGGGATGCTGTGGAGTTGGCAGGGCCTCTCGGGACTCTGCTGGGTTCGGCGCAATGGAAGAGGGCCTCATCTCGAGGGGAGGCAGGAACCTCAGGCTTCCTCTACGATTCTGACTCCGACTGCACGGTCCCTGCAGTGTTGGGACAGGAGAGTCATGGCTCGTCTTGTCTGAGGAATGGAATTCTGGTTGCCTCTCGAGTTGTTCCGGGAGTCTCAGGCCCCTTGTCGAGCTGTGTGTAGACCCTGCGGGTTTTTCCGGATGATGCACGGGGGTGTCAGTGCCCCTTCGTGTTGTGCCTTCACTCACAGGGTTGCCTTCGAAGAGGTGTCCGGGCATCGGGTTCTTATCAAGAGCGGACCGGAAAATCGGGGTCATTTGGCACGTGGCACCTCACACATGGCTAGTCTCGAATTTCCTCCTGAGACCGGCCTCATCCTGAGGTGCATCAGGAAGGCCGGGAACCCCTTCCAGAGAAAGCAGGGGAATCGACTCTCCTGTCGCGATCAGGAGGGGAGAAGGGGCTCAGATGAAGTGGTGCCGGGACCCTCGGTGTTCCCCTCGAGGCACCCAGCGTGTCGGCGAAATCTTGCGGTCTCATCAAGGGTGTCAAGTACCGTTTCACACTTAAGGACGGAACATGGGACTTCCCTGGAGACGCCGGGAATTTCGGTGTTCCCCTGGAGTGAGACCGGTATGTTGGGGAACTTTGGGGTCGCATCAAGGGTGCCAAGTAGCATTTCGAACTTTAAGATGGAACGTGGGACTTCTCTTGAGACTCTAGCTGGCAAGGGCCTCATATTGCAATGAAGGGGGAACAACATGGTTTTTAAGACTTGAGGCTGAATTCTCGAATTACGATGGGAAATTCAGACTTCCTCTTGTGTTGACCGTGGGAAGACCAATCTTCCATTCAAATTGTGAGGGAGAGATGGAGGTTGCTCTCGAGTCACTGTAGGGCAAAATAGACCTCATCTAGGCTTGTGTCTAGGACATAATGTTCCACTCCAGGGGCGACAGGGATCTCGGGGTTGCATTCCAAACTCACCCAGGGAGTCAGGCCTCGTCTCGAGGGAAGCAAAGGACTCCGCTCTCCTCTCGAGTCGCACCGGGTATTTCTTGGACCCAACTGAGTGGCCTAAAGGGAGTCAATCCTCCTGTGAAGTTTGGAGAGAGGACCAGGGATTGCTCTCCAGGTCAGGCAGGAAAAGAAGGCCCCCATCTCTCCTTGACGGGGGCATCTTGTGGTTTTTCTCGAACTGCGGCGCCACGGTGTGTTTTCCCACGAGGTACGATGGGGTACTCAGGGAGCCTCTTGTGTGGTACTAGGGAAGTCAGTTTTCCTGCTTGTGGCAAGGGGAGCGCGTCCTTGCTCTGGAGTCATGGTAGGGGAATCGGGCATCAAGAGACGTTGAAAAAGGACTCTCCAAGTCTTTCTCGGGTTACTTCAGAAAACTCTGGGTTCCCTCGACTTGTGCCAGTGACCTCAGGTAGCTTCTCAGGGAGCCTCTGAGAATTCAGGGATACTGTGGTGTTGGGAGGGGCCTCTCGGGACACCACTGAGTTTGGTTCAATGGAAGAGGGCCTCTTCTCTAGTTGAGGCAGGAACCTCAGGGTTCCTCTCCATTTCTGACTCCGATCGCAGGGTCCCTGAAGAGTTGGGCCAGGAGGGTAAGGCCTCGTCTTGTGTGAAGGAATGCAACTTCACTTGCCTCTCGAGTTGTTCACGGGGTGACAGTCCACATTTGGAGCTGTGAGTGGAATCGGCGGGTTTTTCCAGACGATGCATGGGGATGTCAGTGTCCCTTCGTGTTGTGCCTTCATCCACAGGGTTGCCTTCGAAGAGATGTCCGGGCGTCAGATTCTTATCTAGAGTGGACCGGGAATTCGGGATCTTTCAGCATGTGGCACCAACCATGAGGCTACTTTTCGAATTTCCTCATGAGACCGGGCTCATCCACAGGTTCGCGGGGAACGTCGGGAACCCCTTGCAGACAAAGCATGGGAGTCGACCCTCCTGTTGCGATCAGGAGGGGTGAAGGGGCTCACAGGAAGTGGTGCCGTGAACTTTGGTGTTTCCCTCGAGTGAGACCGGTATGTCAGGGAATTTTGGGGGTCGCATCAAGGGTGCCAAGTACCGTTTTGTACTTCAGGATGGAACGTGGGACTTCTCTTGATACGCTGTAGCGGCCAAGGGCCTCATCTTGCGATGACGGGGGAGCCACGTGGTTTTTCTCGAGTTGCGGCGGGATTCTCGAGTTACGACGGGGATTTCAGGCTTCCTCTTGTGTTGGGCCAGGGAAGTCCAATCATCCATTCGAGTTGCGAGCGAGAGCTGGGGGTTGCGCTCGAGTCACTGCAGGGCAAAGGAGACCTCATCTAGGCTTGTGTCCAGGACCTAATGTTCCTCTCCAAGGGCCACAGCGATCTAAGGTTTGCATTCCAGACTCACCCAGGGAGTCAGGCCTTGTGTTGAAGGGAAGCAAAGGACTCCGCTCTCCTTTCGAGTCGCGACGGGCACCTCTTGGAGCCCACTTTGTGGCCTAAAGGGAGTCAAGCCTCCTGTGAAGTTTGGAGAGAGGACTTGGGACTGCTCTCCAGGCCATGCAGGAAAAGATGGCCCTCATCTCGCGATGACGGAGGGGTCTTGTGGGTTTTCTCGAGCTGCGGCGCCAGTGTGGGGTTTCACACGAGGTACGTCAGGGAGCTCAGGGAGCCTCTCATGTGGCGCCAGGGAAGTCAGGTCTCCATGTGCGTGGCGAGGGGGAGCGCGTTATTGCTCTCGAGCCATGGTAGGGGAATCTGACCTCAAGACGCATTGAAGAAGGACTCTCGAGGTCTTTCTTCGATTGTGGCAGGAAACCCTTATTTCCCTCGACGTTTGCCGGTGGCCTCAAGGAGCTTCTCAGAATGCCTATGAGAAGTCAGGGATACTGTGGAGATGGGAGTGGCCTCTCGGGACTCCACTGGGTTTGTTTTAATGGAAGAGGGCCTCATCTCGGGTTGAGGCAGGAACCTCAGGTTTCCTCTCCATTTCTGACTCAGATCGAAGCGTGCCTGCAGAGTTGGGATTGGATACTCAGGCCTCGTCTTGTCTGAGGAAGGGAACTCCGCTTTCCTCTCTCATTGTTTAAGGGGTGACAGGCCAGTTGTGGAGCTGTATGTGGATCCTGTGGGATTTTCCGGACGATGAACTGGGTTGCCAGTGCCCCCTCGTGTAGTGCCTTCATCCACAGGGTTGCCTTAGAAGAGGTGTCCGGGCATCGGGTTCTTATCAAGAGCAAGACCGAGAAATCGTGGTCTTTCGGCACGTGGCACCAACACGAGGCTACGTCTCGAATTTCTTCGTGAGACTGGCCTCATCCTGAGGTGCGCCATGAAGGTCGGGAACCCCTTCTAGACAAAGCAGGGGGATCGACCTTCCTGCCGTGATCAGGAGCGGAGAAGGGGCTCAAATGAAGTGGTGCCAGGAACTTCGGTGTTCCCTTGGAGTGAGACCGGTATATGGGGGAACTTTTGGGGTCGCATCAAGCGTGCCAAGTAGCATTTCGAACTTTATGACGAAACATGGGACTTCTCTTGAGATTCTGTAGCGGGCAAAGGCCTCATATTGCGATGAATGGGGAACCACGTGGTTTTTAAGAGTTGCGGTGGGATTCTCGAGTTACAACGGGAAATTCAGACTTCCTCTTGTGTTGGCCCAGTGAAGACCAATCTTCCATTCGAATTGCGAGGGAGAGATGGGTGTTGCTCTCGAGTCACTGTAGGGCAAAATAGACCTCATCTAGGCTTTTGTCCAGGACATAATGTTCCTCTCCAGGGGCAACAGGGATCTCGGGGTTGCATTCCAGACTCACCCGAGGTAAGGCCTCATCTCGAGGGGAAACAAAGTACTCTGCTCTCCTCTCAAGTCGCGACAGGTATCTCTTGGAGCCCATTGAGTGGCCTAAAGGGAGTAAAGCCTCCTGTGAAGTTTGGAGAAAGGACCAGGGATTGCTCTCCAGGTCAGGCAGGAAAAGAAGTCCCCAATCTCGCGATGACGGTGGCGTCTCGTGGGTTTTCCCGAGCTGCGGCGCCAGTGTGGGGTTTCTCACGAGGTATGACGGGGAACTCAGGGAGCCTCTCATGTGGCGCCAGGGAAGTCAGGTGTCCATGCGCATGGCGAGGGGGAGCGTGTCATTGCTCTCGAGCCATGGTAGGGGAATCCGGCCTCAAGACGCGTTGAAGACGGACTCTTGAGGTCTTTCTCGGGTTGCGGCAGGACACCCTGTGTTCCCTCGACTTGTGCCGGTGACCTCAGGGAGTTGCTCAGGGTGCCTCTGAGAAGACACTGATACTGTGGTGTTGGGAGGGCCCTCTCGGGACTCCACTGCGTTTGGTGCAATGGAAGATTGCCGGGAGCCAGCGAGAGACATTCCACTCGTGACAAATGTCATGAGGAAAGAGTCTCGGCATACGCAAAGGCGGGATCGAGCCTCCGGGAGTTCCCCCGTATATTCTTGAGCATCTACCCCCAAAAACCAAAGTCTGCCTTTTTTATGGCTTTGTTCTCTCACCTCTGACATTACTGGGGATGTCCCCTACCACCATCTCACTCTCTCTGTCAAAGAGCTAACTTACAGCTCCAACTAATAATGTTCCTGGGCAATTAGTAGTGTTTAAATCCAAACCCCTCAGATGGTTTTCTAACTCGCCTGACAAGTTTACCCGGTCTCCTACAGCTATGCATACGATTGTGTACAGTCTCCCAGCCTCGAGACGCACGGGAATTTTAAGATATTCAAATAGTTTAGAGCCTCTCAGAGAGTTAGAAACTGTCAGAATAAAACTAGTAAAAGATTTCATTGATGAACCAATCCTTTTTGCCAAGTTTCCGCATCCCCTGAATTGTATCCTTGAATGTGTGTTAATTAATATAGTTGGTATGTAGAAAAAATAAGTACTGGCCTTGATGTTAGTAACTTTAGACCCTTAAGGTAATAAATTCTTTTCTTTGTTGTAAACCCATTACACATCCTCCCTATAGAAATGCAATTTTATCTTCGAAAGATGGCGCCAAACCTTAAACAATTACTCTTAGAGAAAATAACTCTTATGGTTGATAAGTCTTTGTCAAGAGTCATAAAATGTTAATAGGTCTTCTGGCCAGAAGATGATGTAAATCATCTAAACCATTTTAATACGATAAATCTGCAGAAAAGAAACCCTGGTTTTTGATAAGGATTAAAGACTGCTGACTTTGCATCCCCTATTATCCTCTATGTGTAACTTAGGGTATTAAAACCTGTGTTGAAAATAAAGTTACGGGCCTTGCTCGCCAACGCTTGGTCTCCCCATGTCATTATTCCCCTCAATTTTCAGATGAGTGTCCATCTGGAGCGCGGATATCCTCTGCGACCATTTATTTGCCTGGGCTTCGAAGACCTACTCGATAAGGTGTCTAAGGTGGGGCAACTTCCTCTATTCTAGAGGGCACTTGCAGCCTCCGTGGTCAGAGCTAACCTGGTGTCATGGGTTATATTGATTTTCCGCGTAAACCAAGCTACTCAGCTGCTTTTCTCCACTGAATTTTCCTACTGAGCTATCCTCATTCTATTACTCTGTATATCTTTGATGAATAAATAAATATATAAATAGGTCTCCTACTCCATCTTCCCTTCAAATACCCTGGATCAGCTGGGGCTGGACCTCTGCAGGTGGCGCCCGAGACAGGCATTTCGAAGGTAAATCCCCAACCCCATTCCCCCAGTGTTCAGTTTTCGGGACAGATAGGATCCCACTTAGGGGGCTGCAGATCCCCCTGTAGAATAGACAGGGCGAGAGGAGTGGGAAGTGTTGAAGAGTTAGAGAGAAAAAACGGTTTCTAAAAAGGCTGACAAAAAGGGCCTAATCTTTAGATAGCTAAAAGCAAAATCTTTTACTATCCTTAATTTTCTGACATGGGCAACACTGAATCAAATGAAAGACAGCTCTTTATAGGAGTAATTTTACAGTTATTAAGTAAAAGAAGAATCAAGGTTAAAACATCTTCCATTCAATCATTTTGTACATTTGTACAAGACCACTGCCCTTGGTTTCTACAACAAGGCACTGTTAACCTAGATATCTTGAAAAAACTAGGAAAACAGCTAAGAGCTTATTGTGCTCAGCAAGGTTTGGAAAAAATCCCTACTTACACCTTTCCTCTGTGGAATATGACTAGAGATGTTTTAGATCCAGCTCATGAATTTGAAAAGGTACCTGTTAAAGTGGAAAGTAAAGTTGGAAAAGTACCTGTTAAACAAAAAAGCAAATCTGAAAAGGTACCTGTTATAAAGAAAAGTGAAAATGAAGAGGCTATACCTAGCTATCGACAGCTAAATGAATGGCTAGCCGCTATGACTGCCAATGAGCATGTAAAAGATAGGGATGAAAAGAAAGATCAGCTCTCCCCTCAATTTGAAAAAGGTTTAGAGGAAACAGCAGCTCGATGCCATTCTGATGAGGATTGTTTTTTTTTTTTTTTTTTTTTTAGCTAAAGATGCTCCTAAAAGTTTAAGAAAACATCCCTAATCAGACCATCCGCTCCTAGGAGGTTGAGGGAAACATCCCCGATCAGACAGTTCGTAAGATTTAGTTACCAAACAGTTAAAGGATCTCCGGAACAGAAGAGGAAAACTTTGGGACGCTCCCATCCCCCTATGCCTCCTCCTCCATGTCGGGGTAAAGGGCCACCGCTAGGAGTTTCCCGGAGAAGGATTTTCTCTAGTCCCAAGGATGAACTCGATCCTCACCTTGAGGCTTCTTTTCTAGTCCCCTCTGAAGTTTAGCCAGGGTAAAGAGGTTACAAAATAAATAAAAATATTCTCTAAAATTAAAAAAAAAAATTAAAAATGGATTTCTCTGCATCTAAGAATAGACAAATATTTATTGACTGTGGAATATGATTAGAAATGTCCTGGACCTCCGTCACGAGGCTGTTAAATAGCCTATGGGGGAGGCTATAGAGGTGGATGGTGGTGAGTCTCCATTTACTGCACAGATCATATTTTCTGCCATTGAAAAAAAAAAAAGGAGGGAGAAAGTGGTCTACCTCCCGAGGAAGGAGAGGGCTTACAGGACGCTGCGGCCGAGAGCCCTGGCGAGCTCCCTCCCCCTCTGCACAAACCTTTAAAAAACTTATCCACCACTTTCTGATTTAAGGAGACTACCACCGCCTTCGATTGTGCCTCCCAGGACCAAGGAGTTCCCCACTTTGCCCCCAAAGCCTCCCAAAGTGTTGCCTAAGACTGAGGAAGATAAAAAGTTTTTTAAACAAAGGAGCCTTTAGTACACAATATTCAGAGCGTGCTCCTTGGAGAAAACTCCCTCAGGGGGGTCTCACCCAGGCTAGGAGAAAAGCGAAAAGGCAAGGAGATTTAATAACAATATTAACCCCTGATGTGCCGCTTACTCCAATTCCAACCGGAGTGGCTGGCCCCCTATCTGAGGACATTGTAAGATTTGTCCTGGGGCGTAGCTCGCTTTCTTTTAAAAAAAAATTAAATAAAAAAAAAAGAAAGAAAAGAAATTTCGCTGGTGCATGGTGTAGTAGATTCTGATGATATTGAGAAATTAAAGTCTTGATCTCACTGCCTATCAAAACTGTACAAATTAATAAAGGTCAAAGAGTAACACAGCTTTTACTTTTTCCTTACTATCAGACAAGGAAAAACTTGACTTCTCAAGCTAAGAGCCACAAAACATTTGGATCTAGTGATCTAGCCTTTTGGGTGCAGGAAATTACAGTTCCAAGGCCTTTAAAAGATCTTTTAATTCAAGAGAATAAAATGCCAGGGCTATTAGACACAGGAACAGACGTCTCTTAACATTGCTGGGAAAGACTGGCCCAGCTCCTGGCCAACACATAATACTGAAAATGAGTTGGTGGGATTAGAGAAAGTGGTATGTGGGGTGGAGATGCTGTACAGGTGGTACATTTAACAATACTTTATATATTGTTATAAATACATAATATAAATGTATTTGCCTAATTACAGTTTGCCTAATTAGGTATGGGTATAAATAAAATATAATAAAGGTATACCTAATTTTATTTATAGATCTATACTTAATTAATTTGTATATAAATTAATATGTATACTATATACACACACATATATATATACTGTACAATTAAATATATATGGCAGAATATAATGTGTGTGTGGCTGATATTAATTGGTATGGATTGATGTGGTGTGATGATAAATGTTCTATATACTGTATAATTATAAATGTGTGACATGTATTATTACAGTATATTGGTTTGTGTTGGTTGGTATTAGCTGTGTATGTGTTGTATTGTTGTAATATATATTAATTAATATATTAATTATAAAGATTAATTCAAGTATATTGATTTATATATATTATATGTCAATAACTTTATACTTGTTGCCATATATAAATACATATATAAATGCATTTTGCATTTAGGTCTATCTGTATACCTGTATACCAAAATGAGATAAGGAGGTTATACATTTATTACTTAAATTTATACAGAGACCTAAACTAAACATTAGACCTAAATTAACATATCCATAGGGAAACAGCTAGACAAATAGTGAAGTTATGTTCCAATTGTAACTAATCACTTAAACGTAAACACACAGGGGCAGACTACAATGATGAGACACTAGATGCCTGAATTACAGGCTACGACTCGGCCCCTGGTCAAGTAAAAAGGCCTCCTTACGGGAGAGTGAAAAAGGCCAGATGTGTTGGTAACTTGTGGGAGAGGGTATGCTTGTATATTTCTACAGAATGCAGATTCTCCGGTTTGGATCTCAGACAAATTCGTCATGTCACATTCCCCAAAGACCAGGTTTGCGGCGTGCGCACTGGCTCCCTCCCCCTCCCCCAGCCAGCTCTCGCCTCCGTGCCACCAGCAGCGCCTCGCACCCACCTCGCTGCACCCCGTGACCTAGAGCAAAGAAGTCTGTGCAGCGAGTGAGGGCCAGAGAGGAAAGCGCACCCGCGGAGTGCTGTCCAGACCAGCGTGGCCCCACCGGCGAGAGGGGACCGCCCTGAGCCCAAGCGGTGGCGGCTAGCCCTAAACCACGAACCCTGCCCCTCCGCCCACCATAGGCGCCTTGGCCCACAGCCTGCTGCTCGCGTTCTGCCTCCTGATGCTGGGGACACTGCTCCCCCGGGCTGACGCCTACAGCTGCTCCCTGGTTCATCTTGTTTAAACCCTCAATAGAATGTTTGCTCCTTTGTAATGCTACAACATCCACCTTATCTTATGATGTAACCACTTATTGAATTATGGTCTTGCTGTATTACAACAACTACAGGATATAATGCAAACACGACGGTTTGTGGGCTTACTTATCTTGGGAACAGCAGCTTTGATAAGTGCAATCACTTCTGTTACTGTGGCAGAAATATCATTGACTCAACAAGTACATACTGCTCAATATGTTGATTCTATGTCCAAAAATGTTTCTTTAACATTGGCAACACAGGAAGCTATAGAGAGAAAATTAGAAATGAGGGTAGACGCCCTAGAGGAAGCAGTAATACATATTGGGACTGAATTGCAGGCTTTAAAGGTGAAAATGGCATTGTCTTGTCATGCTGACTATCGGTGGATATGTGGAACACCCCTGAAAGTAAATGAGACAGATTTTGAATGGGAAAAGATTAAAAACCATATTTCAGTTATCTGGAACAGCTCTGACATTGGTTGAGACGTAGGGAAACTTCACTATCAAATAGCAACCATGGAGCACTCCCGATTAGAATTTACTGCTGCTGGAACAGCAAATGATTTCTTCTATACTTTCCCTAACTACATCTCAGGAAAGAATATTCTGTCTAATGTCTTTAGCTATGCTGCGGTGGCTGCTTTAATTCTGCTTCTCATAATCATTCTTCCTTGTATTGTCAGGATTCTTCGGCAGAGTATTCAGAGGCTCGCGACTGAGCTACATCTGGCTGTTTTAAGAAATAAAAAATGGGGAGATGCCGGGAGCCGGCGAGAGACATTCCACTCGTGACAAAGGTCATGAGGAAGGAGGCTGGGCATACACAAAGGCGGGATCGAGCCTCGGGAGTCCTCCCGGATATTCTTGAGCATCTACCCCCCAAAACCAGTGTCTGCCTACTTTATTGCTTTGTGCTCTCACCTCTGACTTTACTGAGGGCTGTCCCCCACCACCATCTCACTCTTTCTGTCAAAGAGCTAACTTACAGCTCCAATTAATAAAGTTCCTGGGCAATTAGGAGTGTTTAAATCCAAACACGTCAGATGGCTCTCTAACTCGCCTGACAAGTTTACCCGGACTCCTACAGCAATGCATACAATTGTTTACAGTCTCCGAGCCTCGAGAGGCACGGGAAGTTTAAGATATTCAAATAGCTTAGAGCCTCTCAGAGAGTTAGAAACTGTCAGAATAAAACTAGTAAAAGATTTCATTGATGAACCAATGCTTGTTGCCAAGTTTCCACATCCCCTGAATTGTATCCTTGAATGTGTATTAATTAATATAGTTGGTATGTAGAAGAAATAAGTAGTGGCCTTGGTGTTACTAACTTTAGACCCTTAAGGTAATAAATTCTTTCCTTTGTTGTAAACCCATTACATATCTGCCCTATAGGAATGCAATTTTATCTTCGAAAGATGGGGCCAAACCTTAAAATAATTACTCTTAGAGAAAATAAGTCTTACGGTTGATAAGTCTTTGTCAAGAGTCATAAAATGTTAATAGGTCTTCTGGCTAGAAGATGATGTAAATCACCTAAACCATTTGTAGATGATACATTTGCAGGAAAGAAACCCTGGTTTTTGATAAGGATCAAAGGCTGCTGACTTTGCATCCCCATTATCCTCTATGTGTAACTTAGGGTATAAAAACCCCTGTTGAAACTAAAGCTACGGGCCTTGATTGCCAACGCTTAGTCTCCTAATGTCATTCTTCCCCTCAATTTTCAGATGAGTGTCCATCTGGAGCGCGGATATCCTCTGCGACCATTTATTTGCCTGGGCTTCGATGACCACTTGAGAAGGTGTCTAAGGTGGGGCACTTTTCGCTATTCGAGAGGGAGCCTGCGGCCTCCGTGGTCAGAGCTAACCTGGTGTCACGGGTTATACTGATTTTCCGCATAAACCAAGCTACTCAGCTTCTTTTCTCCACTAAATTTTCCTACTGAGCTATCCTCATTCTATTACTCTTTATATCTTTGATAAATAAATCAATAGGTCGCCTACTCTGTCTCCCCTTCGAAAACCCTGGACCAGCCGAGGCTGGACCTTGTCAGAAGAGGGCCTCATCTCGATTTGAAGCAGGAACCTCAGGGTTGCTCTCCATTTCTGACTCTGAACACAGAGTCCCTACAGAGTTAGGACAGGAGAGTCAGGCCTCGTCTTGTGTGGAGGAATGGAACTCCACTGGACTCTCGAGTTGTTCAACAGATAACAGGCCACTTGTCGAGCTGTGTGTGGAACCTGCGGTTTTATCCGGACGATGCATGGGGGTGTCAGTTCCCCTTTGTTTTTTGCCTTCATACACAGGGTTGCCTTCGAAGAGGTATCCAGCCTTCAGGTTCTTATCAAGAGCAGACCAGGAAATCAGGGTCTTTCGGCATGTGGCACCACCCACAAGCCTACGTCTCGAATTTCTTCTTGAGACGGACCTCAACCTGAGGTGCACCAGGAAGGTCGGTAACCCTTTCAGACAAAGCAAGTGAATCGACCCTCTTGTCCCAATCAGGAGGGGAGAAGGGGCTCAGATGAAGTGGTGCCGGGAACCTCGATGTTCCCCTCGAGTAAAACTGGGATGTCGGGGAACTTTTGGAGTCACATCAAAGGTTCTAAGTACCGTTTCAAACTTCAAGACGGAACGTGAGACTTCTCTTGAGACGCTGTAGCTGGCAAGGGCCTCATCTTGTGGTGACGGGTTAACCACGTCGTTTTTCTCGAGTTGTGGCGGGATTCTCGAGTTAGGTCAGGAAATTCAGGCTTCCTCTTGTGTTGGCCCAGGGAAGTCCAGTCTTCCATTCGAGTTGCGAGGGAGAGCTAGGGATTGCACTTGAGTCACTGCAGGGCAAAAGAGACCTTATCTAGGCTTGTGTCCAGGACATAATGTTCGTCTCCAGGGGGGACAGGGATCTCGGGGTTGCTTTCCTGATGCACCCGGGGAGTCAGTCCTTGTCTCGAGGGGAAGCGAAGGACTCCGCTCTCCTCTCGAGTTGCGACGGGTATCTCTTGGAGCCCACTGAGTGGCCTAAAGGGAGTCAAGCCTCCTGTGGAGTTTGGAGAGAGGACTCGGGATTGCTCTCCAGGCCATGCAGGAAAAGAAGGCCATCATCTCGCGATGAAGGGGGCGTCTCGTGGGTTTTCTCGAGCTGCAGCGCCAGTGTGGGGTTTCTCATGAGGTACTACGGGGAGCTCAGGGAGCCTCTCATGTGGCGCTTGGGAAGTCAGGTCTCCATGCGCATTGCGAGGGGGAGCGCGTCATTGCTCTAGAGTCATGGAAGGTGTATCGGGCCTCAAGAACCGTTAAAGAAGGACTTTCAAGGTGTTTCTTGGGTCGCGGCAGTAAACCCTGGGTTCCCTCGACTAGTGCCGGTGGCCTCAGGGAGCTTCTCAGTGTGCCTCTGAGAAGTCAGGGATACCCTGGAGTTGGGAGGGCCCTCTCGGGACTCCACTGGGTTTGGTGCAATAGAAGAGGGCCTCATCTCGAGTGGAGGCAGGAACCTCAAGGTTCATCTCCATTTCTGACTCTGATCGCAGGGTCCCTGCAGAGTTGGGACAGGAGAGTCAGGCCTCGTCTTGTAAGGAGGAATGGAACTCCGCTTGCCTCTCGAGTTATTCATGGGGTGACAGGCAACATGTCGAACTGTGTTTGGAATCTGCGGGTTTTTCCGGACGATGCACGAGGGTGTCAGTGCCCCTTCGTGTTGTGCCTTCTTCCACAGGGTTGCCTTTGAAGAGGTGTCCGGGCATCGGGTTCTTATCAAGAGCGGACCGGGGAATCGGGGTCTTTCAGCATGTGTTACCACCCATGAAGCTACGTCTCAAATATTCTCGTTAGACTGGCCTCATCCTGAGGTGCGCCGGGAAGGTTGGGATCCCCTTCCAGACAAAGCACGGGAGTCGACCCTCCAGTCGCAATCAGGAGGGGAGAAGTGGCTCAGATGAAGTCGTACCGGGAACCTCGGTGTTCCCCTCGAGAGAGACCAGGGTGTTGGGGAACTTTTGGAATCGCATCAAGGGTGCCAAGTTTTCACACTTGAAGTGTGAAAACACTTCAAGAAGAAACCTGGGACTTCTCTTTAGACGCTGTAGCGGGCAAGGGCCTCATCTTGCGATGACGGGGTAACCATGTGGTTTTTCTCGAGTTTCGGCGGGATTCTCGAGTTATGATGGGGAATTCAGGCTTCCTCTTGTGTTGGCCCAGGGAAGTCCAATCTTCCATTAGAGTTGCGAGAGAGAGCTAGGGATTGCTCTCGAGTCACTTCAGGGCAAAAGAGACCTCATCTAAGCTTGTGTCCGGGACCTAATGTTCCTCTCCAGGGGCGACAGAGATCTCGGGGTTGCATTTTAGACGCACCCGAGGAGTCAGTCCTCATCTCGAGAGGAAGGAAAGGACTCTGCTCTGCTCTCGAGTCCCGACGGGTATTTCTTGGAGACCACTGAGTGGCCAAAAGGGAGTCAAGCCTCCTGTGGATTTTTTTTTTTTTTTATTTTATTTTTAAAATTTACATAATTGTATTAGTTTTTCCAAATATCAAAATGAATCCGCCTCAGGTATACATGTGCTCCCCATCCTGAACCCTCCTCCCTCCTCCCCCCCATAGCATCCCTCTGGGTCGTCTCAGTGCACTAGCCCCAAGCATCCAGTGTCATGCATCAAACCTGGACTGGCAACTCTTTTCATACATGATATTTTACATATTTCAATGCCATTCTCCCAAATCTTCCCACCTTCTCCCTCTCCCACAGAGTCCATAAGACTCTTCTATACATCAGTGTCTCTTTTGCTGTCTCGTACTCAGGGTTATTGTTACCGTCTTTCAAAGTTCCATATATATGCGTTAGTATACTGTATTGGTGTTTTTCTTTCTGGCTTACTTCACTCTGTATAATAGGCTGCAGTTTCATCCACCTCATTAGAACTGATTCATTCTATTCTTTTTAATGGCGGAGTAATACTCCATTGTGTCTATGTACCACAGCTTTCTTATCCATTCATCTGCTGATGGACATCTAGGTTGCTTCCATGTCCTGGCTATTAGAAACAGTGCTGCGATGAACATTGGGGTACACGTGTCTCTTTCCCTTCTGGTTTCCTCAGTGTGTATGCCCAGCAGTGGGATTGCTGGATCATAAGGCAGTTCTATTTCCAGTTGTTTAAGGAATCTCCACACTGTTCTCCATAGTGGCTGTACTAGTTTGCATTCCCACCAAGAGTGTAAGAGGGTTCCCTTTTCTCCACACCCTCTCCAGCATTTATTATTTGTAGACTTTTGGATTGCAGCCATTCTGACTGGCGTGAAATGGTACCTCATAGTGGTTTTGATTTGCATTTCTATGATAATGAGTGATTTTGAGCATCTTTTCATGTGTTTGTTAGCCATCTGTATGTCTTCTTTGGAGAAATGTCTATTTAGTTCTTTGGCCCATTTTTTGATTGGGTCATCTATTTTTCTGGAGTTGAGCTGTAGGTGTTGCTTGTATATTTTTGAGATTAGTTGTTTGTCAGTTGCTTCATTTCCTATTATTTTCTCCCATTCCGAAGGCTGTCTTTTCACCTTGCTAATAGTTTGCTTTGATGTGCAGAAGCTTTTAAGGTTAATTAGGTCCCATTTGTTTATTTTTGTTTTTATTTCCAATATTCTGGGAGGTGGGTCATAGAGGATCCTGCTGTGATGTATTTCAGAGAGTGTTTTGCCTATGTTCTCCTCTAGGAGTTTTATAGTTTCTGGTCTTACGTTTAGATCTTTAATCCATTTTGAGTTTATTTTTGTGTATTGTGTTAGAAAGTGTTCTAGTTTCATTCTTTTACAAGTGGTTGACCAGATTTCCCAGCACCACTTGTTAAAGAGATTGTCTTTAATCCATTGTATATTTTTGCCTCCTTTGTCAAAGATAAGGTGTCCATATGTGTGTGGATTTATCTCTGGGCTTTCTATTTTGTTCCACTAATCTATATTTCTGTCTTTGTGCCAGTACCATACTGTCTTGATAACTGTGGCTTTGTAGCGGAGCCTGAAATCAGGTAGGTTGATTCCTCCAGTTCCATTCTTCTTTCTCAAGATCGCTTTGGCTATTCGAGGTTTTTTGTATTTCCATACAAATTGTGAAATTATTTGTTCTAGCTCTGTGAAGAATACTGTTGGTAGCTTGATAGGGATTGCATTGAATCTATAAATTGCCTTGGGTAGTATACTCATTTTCACTATATTGATTCTTCCAATCCATGAACATGGTATATTTCTCCACCTATTAGTGTCCTCTTTGATTTCTTTCACCAGTGTTTTATAGTTTTCTATATATAGGTCTTTAGTTTCTTTAGGTAGGTATATTCCTAAGTATTTTATTCTTTCCGTTGCAATGGTGAATGAAATTGTTTCCTTAATTTCTCTTGCTGTTTTCTCATTATTAGTGTATAGGAATTCAAGGGATTTCTGTGTGTTGATTTTATATCCTGCAACTTTACTATAGTCATTGACTAGTTCTAGTAATTTTCTGGTGGAGTCTTTAGGGTTTTCTATGTAGAGGATCATGTCATCTGCAAACAGTGAGAGTTTTACTTCTTCTTTTCCAATTTGGATTCCTTCTGTTTCTTTTTCTGCTCTGATTGCTGTGGCCAAAACTTCCAAAGCTATGTTGAATAGTAATGGTGAAAGTGGGCACCCTTGTCTAGTTCCTGACTTTAGAGGAAATGCTTTCAATTTTTCACCATTGAGGATAATGTTTGCTGTGGGTTTGTCATATATAGCTTTTATTATGTTGAGGTATATTCCTTCTATTCCTGCTTTCTGGAGAGTTTTTATCATAAATGGATGTTGAATTTTGTCAAAGGCTTTCTCTGCATCTATTGAGAAAATCATATGGTTTTTATTTTTCAATTTGTTAAGGTGGTGTATTACATTGATTGATTTGCGGATATTGAAGAATCCTTGCATCCCTGGGATAAAGCCCACTTGGTCATGGTGTATGATCTTTTTAATGTGTTGTTGGATTCTGATTGCTAGAATTTTGTTAAGGATTTTTGCATCTATGTCATCAGTGATATTGGCCTGTAGTTTTCTTTTTTTGTGGGATCTTTGGCAGGTTTTGGTATTAGGCTGATGGTGGCCTCATAGAATGAGTTTGGAAGTTTACCTTCCTCTGCAATTTTCTGGAAAAGTTTGAGCAGGATAGGTGTTAGCTCTTCTCTAAATTTTTGGTAGAATTCAGCTGTGAAGCCGTCTGGACCTGGGCTTTTGTTGGCTGGAAGATTTTTGGTTACAGTTTCCATTTCCGTGCTTGTGATGGGTCTGTTAAGATTTTCTAGTTCTTCCCTGGTCCAGTTTTGGAAAGTTGTACTTTTCTAAGAATTTGTCCATTTCTTCCACGTTGTCCATTTTATTGGCATATAATTGTTGATAGTAGTCTCTTATGATCCTTTGTATTTCTGTGTTTTCTGTTGTGATCTCTCCATTTTCATTTCTAATTTTATTGATTTGATTTTTCTCCCTTTGTTTCTTGATGAGTCTGGCTAATGGTTTGTCAATTTTATTTATCGTTTCAAAGAACCAGCTTTTGGTTTTGTTGATTTTTGCTATGGTCTCTTTTGTTTCTTTTGCATTTATTTCTGCTCTAATTTTTAAGATTTCTTTCCTTCTACTAACCCTGGGGTTCTTCATGTCTTCCTTTTCTAGTTGCTTTAGGTGTAGAGTTAGTTTATTTATTTGACTTTTTTCTTGTTTCTTGAGGTGTGCCTGTATTGCTATGAACTTTCCCCTTAGGACTGCTTTTACCGTGTCCCACAAGTTTTGGCTTGTTGTGTTTTCATTTTCATCCGTTTCTATGCAAATTTTGATTTCTTTTTTGATTTCTTCTGTGATTTGTTGGTTATTCAGCAGCGTGTTGTTCAGCCTCCATATGTTGGAATTTTTAATAGTTTTTCTCCTGTAATTGAGATCTAATCTTACTGCATTGTGGTCAGAAAAGATGCTTGGAATGATTTCTATTTTTTCGAATTTACCAACGCTAGCTTTATGGCCCAGGATGTGATCTATCCTGGAGTAGGTTCCATGTGCACTTTAGAAAAAGGTGAAATTCATTGTTTTGGGATGAATTGTCTTATAGATATCAATTAGGTCTAACTGGTCTATTGTATCATTTAAAGTTTGTGTTTCCTTGTTAAATTTCTGTTTAGTTGATCTATCCATAGGTGTGAGTGGGGTATTAAAATCTCCAACTATTATTGTGTTAGTGTTAATTTCTCCTTTCATACTTGTTAGCATTTGTCTTACATACTGTGGTGCTCCCGCGTTGGGTGCATATATATTTATAATTGTTATATCTTCTTCTTGGATTGATCCTTTGATCATTATGTAGTGACCTTCTTTGTCTCTTTTCACAGCCTTTGTTTTAAAGTCTATTTTATCTGATATGAGTATCGCTACTCCTGCTTTCTTTTGGTCCCTATTTTCATGGAAAATCTTTTTCCAGCCCTTCACTTTCAGTCTGTATGTATCTCCTGTTTTGAGGTGGGTCTCTTGTAGACAACATATGTAGGGGTCTTGTTTTTGTATCCATTCAGCCAGTCTTTGTCTTTTGGTTGGAGCATTCAACCCATTTACGTTTAAGGTAATTACTGATAAGTATGATCCCATTGCCATTTACTTTATTGTTTGGGGTTCGAATTTATACACCGTTTTTGTGTTTCCTGTTTAGTATTTGTTGGAGAGCTGGTTTGGTGGTGCAGAATTCTCTCAGCTTTTGCTTGTCTGAAAAGCTTTTGATTTCTCATTCATACTTGAATGAGATCCTTGCTGGGTACAATAATCTGGGCTGTAGGTTATTTTCTTTCATCATTTTAAGTATGTCTTGCCATTCCCTCCTTGCTTCAAGAGTTTCTATTGAAAGATCAGCTGTTATCCTTATGGCAATTCCCTTGTGTGTTATTTGTTGTTTTTCCCTTGCTGCTTTTCATATTTGTTCTTTGTGTTTGATTTTTGTTAATGTGATTAATATGTGTCTTGGGGGGTTTCGCCTTGGCTATATCCTGTTTGGGACTCTCTGGGTTTCTTGGACTTGAGTGAGTATTTCCTTCCCCATTTTAGGGAAGTTTTCAACTATTATCTCCTCAAGTATTTTCTCACGGTCTTTCTTTTTGTCTTCTTCTTCTGGGACCCCTATGATTCGAATGTTGTAGCGTTTAATATTGTCCTGGAGGTCTCTGAGATTGTGCTCATTTCTTTTAATTCGTTTTTCATTTATCCTCTCTGATTCATTTATTTCTACCATTCTATCTTCGAATTCACTAATCCTATCTTCTGCCTCTGTTATTCTACTATTTGTTGCCTCCAGAGTGTTTTTAGTTTCATTTATTGCATTATTCATTATATATTGACTCTTTTTTTATTTCTTCTAGGTCCTTGTTAAACCTTTCTTGCATCTTCTCAACCCTTGTCTCCAGGCTATTTATCTGTGATTCCATTTTAATTTCAAGATTTTAGATCCATTTCACTATCCTTACTCGGAATTCTTTATCAGGTAGATTCCCTATCTCTTCCTCTTTTGTTTGGTTTGGTGGGCATTTATCCTGTTCCTTTATCTGCTGGGTATTCCTCTGTCTCATCTTGTTTAAATTGCTAAGTTTGGGGTGTCCTTTCTGTATTCTGGCAGTTTGTGGAATTCTTTACTCTGGCATTTCCTCGTTGTGTGTGGGTTTGTACAGGTGTCTTGTCAAGGTTTCCTGGTTAGGGAAGCTTGTGTCCATGTTCTGGTGGGTGGAGCTGTATTTCTTCTCTCTGGAGTGCAATGAAGTGTCCAGTAATGAGTTATGAGATGTTTATGGTTTTGGGGTGACTTTGGGCAGCCTGTATCTTGAAGCTCAGGGCTGCGTACCTTTGTTGCTGCAGAATTTGCTTGGTATGTCTTGCCCTGGAACTTGTTGGCCCTTGTGTGGTGCTTGATTTCAGTGTCGGTATGGAGGCATTTGATGAGCTCCTGTCAATTAATGTTCCTTGGAGTCAGGAGTTCCCTGGAGTCAGGGTTTGGACTTAAGCCTCCTGCTTCCAGTTATCTGTCTTTCTTTTACAGTAGTTTCAAAACTTCTCCTTCTATACAGCACCATTGATAAAACATCTACGTTAAAGAAGAAAAGTTTCTCTACTGTGAGGGTCACTCAGAAAGGTTCACAGCGTTACATGGAGAAGAGAAGAGGGAGGAGGGAGTTAGAGGTGACCCAAATGAGATGAGGTGGAATCAATAGTGGAGAGAGTGGGCTGGCCAGTAGTCACTTCCTTATGTGCACTCCACAACTGGACCGCTCAGAGATGTTCACAGAGTTATACAGAGACGAGAAGAAGGAGGAAGGATACAGAGGTGGCCAGAAGGATAAAAGGGGGGAATGAAAAGGAGGGAGACAGATCCAGCCAGTAATCAGTTCCCTAAGTGTTCTCCACCGTCTGGAATACACAGAAATTCACAGAGTTGGGTAGAGTAGAGAGGGGTTAGGGAGGAGACACAGGCGACCTGGTGGAGAAAAAGGAGAGTCCAAAGGGAGAGAGAGCAGTCAAGCCAGTAATCTCGCTCCCTAGTGAAAAATGGGTACTGAAGATTGGGTTCTTAAAGGTACAAAATTGGTAACAAATACATAAAAGCAAAAATTAAAAATCTAGAGTAGAGTTTGGAATTTCAAAAATACGATGTTAAAGAAAAGAAGAAGGAAAAGAAAGAGAGAAAAAACGAACAAAGAAAACAAACATGGTCGCAAAAATTATCAAGAAAATACAGGTACAAAATTGATAACTAATACCAAAAAGCAAAAATTAAAAATCTAGAGTAGAGTTTGGAATTTCAAAAATACAATGTTAAAAAAAAGGAAGAAGAAAACTAAAGAGAAAACAAACAAACAAAAACAAGCAATGTCGCAAAAATTATAAAGAAACTACAGGTACAAAATTGATATCAAATATCAAAAAGCATAAATTAAAAATCTAGAATACAGTTTGGAATTTCAAAAATACAATGTTAAAGAAAAGAAGAAAAAAAACAAAACAAAAAAACAAGGTCAAAAAATTATTATATATATATATAAATATATATATATGAAGTTTGCTGAAGAAGAAAAAAATAGGGTCTTTTTTTTGCAAAGTAATAGGTTATAAAAGTGAAAATTAAATGAACAATAGAGGACTTAAAATTAAAAAAATTAAAAAAAAGAAAGAATGATCATAAAAATATATCTAGGACTTTCTCTGGTTTTGTTGTGAGTATCGTGAGTTCGGTTCATTTTTGGCTAGTTCCTTGGTCCGACTTATATTTCTCAAGATCTATAGGCGCCTTCCTATGTAGTTCTAATAACCACAGGGTTTTAATCTATTGCCTGTAGCTTCCAAGGCGTTTCCCTCTGTTATAGCTTCTTTTGTTTGCTGGTCTCTTCAGTGTCTGGTTTACGCCCTGACACAAAGGGGACGGTAGAGGACACTTTTTTTTTTTAGGCTCACTTGTTCAGTTGCGCTGTGGGGAGGGAGGGAGGGAGTGATGCTGCAAACAAATAACACTGGCGTGCGTTCGCAGTGCCTCAGCCACACTGGGTCTGCCCCCACTCATGGCGCGTGTAGCCTTCCTGCCCACACTGCTCGGGCTCTAGGTTGTTCCACCGGGAACAATCCGAGGCTGGCCCTGGGCTGCATGCACCTCCCAGGTCCAAGCCGCTCAGGTTCAGGCACTCGGGTAGTCCTCAGAGGCACAGACTCAGTTCGGCCTGCGTTTTGTGCTCTTCCCAGGTCCGAGCAGCTCAGGTGATGAGGTGTTTGGCGAGCGCCAATGTTGTGACTTATCGCCTCCCCGCCACTCGGTTATCTGGGTGTAAAACAGGCGCACTTTCTCAGGCAGATGTTGACCGTCCAGATCCCCAAGAAGTTTTAGTTAGCAAAGAAGCCTGCTTACAGTTTTATAGATAATGTCTCTCTGGGGCTGCAATTGCCCCCTTCCGGCTCTGGCTGCCTGTCACCGGAGGGGGAAGGTCTGCAGCCGGCTATCTCTGTTCAGTCCTTTGTTCCGTGCCCGGGCCTGGCGGTGTCTTAGGTTAGGGCAGGCTTTTTGCGTGGTAGATATCCCAGAGTCTGGTTTGCTAGCCCAAGTTATTTCGTTCAGATAGCACTCATGGTATTCAGGCCAGATTCTTACTCTAAGCGATGCAGCCCGCGCCGCGCCTCCCTGCCCAGCCCCTGCTTGCTAATGGTGTGAGCAGGCGTCTGCACTGCTTCGCGGCTGGGGGAGTTACCATAGGGCTTGCAATCTGCGAGTTTTAATTGTTTATTTATTTTTATCCCCCTTATGTTGCCCTTTGTGCTTCCAAAACTTGGCAAAGATTTGGCAGTGAAAAGCTTTTCTGGTGTTTGGAAACTTTTCTCTTTTTAAGACTATCTTCCCGGGACGGAAATCCCTCCCTCCCTCTTTTGTCTCTTTTTTTGTCTTTTATACTTTTTCCTACCTACTTTCCAAGAGTTGGGTTGCTTTTCTGGGTGCCTGATGTCCTCTGGCAGCATTCATAAGTTGTATTGTGGAATTTACTCGACGTTTAAATGCTCTTTTGATGAAATTGTTTGGGGGGGGAAGAGTTCTCCCCGTCCTACTCCTCAGCAATCTTGGCTCCTCTCTTGTGGAGTTTGGAGAGAGCACGCGGGATTGCTCTCCAGGCCATGCAGGAAAAGAAGGCCCTCATCTCGCGATGTCGGGGGAGTCTCGTTTTTCTGGAGCTGCGGTGCCAGTGTGGGGTTTCTCACAAGGTACGACCGGGAGCTCAGGGAGCCTCTCGTGTGGTGTCAGGGAAGTCAAGTCTCCATACGAGTGGCGAGGGGGCGCACGTCATTGCTCTCGAGTCATGGTAGAGGAATCAGGGATCAACACAATGAAAAAGGACACTCGAGGTCTTTCTCGGGTTGCGGCAGGAAACCCTGTGTTCCCTCGACTTGTGCCTGTGACCTCAGGTAGCTTCTCAGGGTGCCTCTGAGAAGTCAGGGATACTATGGAGCTGGGAGAGGCCTCTCGGGACTCCACTGGGTTTGCTGCAATGGAAGAGGGCCTAATCTCGAGATCAGGAAGGAACCTCAGGGTTCCTCTCCATTTCGGACTCAGATCGCAGGGTCCTTGCAGAGTTGGGACAGGAGAGTCAGGCCTCGTCTTGTGTGGAGGAATGGAACTCCGCTTGCCTCTCAAGTTGTTCAAGGAGTGACAGGCCACTTGTCGAGCTGTGTGTGGAACCTGCGGTTTTTTCCAGACAATGCACGGCGGTGTCAGTGCCCCTTCGTGATGTGCTTTCATCCACAGGGTTGCCTTCGAAGTGGTGTGCGGGCATCGGGTTCTTATCAAGAGCGGACCAGGAAATCGGGGTCTTTTGGAATGCGGCACCACACACGAGGCTACATCTCGAATTTCCTCGTGAGACGGGCCTCATGCTAAGGTGCCCCTGGAAGGTCGGGAAAGCCTTCCAGACAAAGCAGGTTAATCGACCCTACTGTCGCGATCAGGAGGGGAGAAGGGGCTCAGATGAAGTGGTGCCAGGAACCTCGGTGTTCCCCTTGAGTGAGACTGGTATGTCAGGGAACTTTTGGGGTCTCATGAAGCTTGCCAAATACTGTTTCAAACTTCAAGACGAAACGTGGGACTTCTCTTGAGACGCTGTGGTGGGCAAGGGCCTCATCTTGTGATGAAGGGGAAACCACGTGGTTTTTTTCGAGTTGCGATGGGATTGTTGACTTACGACGGGGAATTCAGGCTTCCTCTTCTGTTGGCCCAGGGAAGTCCATTCTTCCATTCGAGTTGCCAGAGAGAGCTGGTTGGGAATTGCTCTCGAGTCACCGCAGGTCAAAATAGACCTCGTCTAGGCTTGTGTCCAGGACCTAATGTTCCTCTCCAGGGGCGATAGGGATCATGGGGACGCATTCCAGACTCACCCAGTGAGTCAGGCCTCGGCTCGAGGGGAAGCAAAGGATTCTGATATCCTCCTGGGTCACGATAGGTATCTCTTGGAGCCCACTGAGTGGCCTCCAGGGAGTCAAGCCTCCTGTGGAGTTGGAGAGAGGACTCGGGATTGCTCTCCAGGCCATACAGGAAGAGAAGGCCCTCAGCTCGCAATGACGGGGGCGTCTTGTGGGTTTTCTCGAGTTGGGGCGCAAGTATGAATTTTCTCACGAGGTACAACGGGGATCTCAGGGAGCCTCTCATGTGGCGCCAGGAAAGTCAGGTGTCTATGCGTGTGATGAGGGGGAGCCCATAAATGCTCTCGAGTCATGGTAGGGAAATCGGGACTCAAGACGCGTTGAAGAAGGAGTCTCAATGTCTTTCTCAGATTGTGGCAGGAAACCCTGGGTTCCCTCGACTTGTACCGGTGACCTAGGGAGCTTCTCAGGGTGCCTCTGAGAAGTCAGGCATACTGTGGACTTGGGAGGGGCTCTCGGACCTCCACTGGGTTTGGTGCAATGGCAAAGGTTCTCATCTCGAGTTGAGGCAGGAACCTAAGGGTTCCTCTCCATTTAAAACTCCGACCACAGGGTCCCTGAAGAATTGGGACAGGAGAGTCAGGCCTCGTCTTGTGTGGACGAATGGAACTCCACTTGCCTCTCGAGTTGTTCACAGGATAACAGACCATTTGTCGAGCTGTGAGTGGAACCTTCGGTTTTTTCCGTAAGATGCATGAGGGGGTCAGTGCCCCTTCGTGTTGTGCCTTCATCCACAGGGTTGCCTTCAAAGAGGTGTCTGGACATCGGGTTCTTATCAATAGCGAAACAGGAAATCGGGGTCTTTCAGAACGTGGCACCATCCATGAGGCTACGTCTCGAATTTCTTCGTTAGACTGATGTCATCCTGAGGTGCGCCATGAAGATCGGGAACCCCTTCCAGACAAAGCAGGGGAATCGACCATCTTGTCGCGATCAGGAGGAGTGAAAGGGCTCAGCTGAAGTCGTGCCAGGAACCTCGGTGTTCCCCTCGAGTGGAACCGGTGTGTCGGGAAACTTTTGGGGTCGCTTCAAGGGTGCCAAGTACCGTTTTGCACTTCAATACGGACTTGGGGCTTCACTTGACACGCTGTAGAGGGCAAGGGCCTCATCTTGGGATGACGGGGGAATCACGTGGTTTTTCTCAAGGTGCGGCGGGATTCTCGAGTTACGACGGGGAATTCAGGCTTCCTCTTGTGTTGGCCCAGGGAAGTCCAATCTTCCATTCGAGTTTCGAGGGAGAGCTGGGGTTTGCTCTTGAGTCACTGCAGGGCAAAAGAGACCTCATCTAGGCTTGTGTCCAGGACCTAATATTCCTCTCCAGGGCCAACAGCGACGTCGGGTTTGCATTCCAGACGCATCCTGGGAGTCCGAGCTCGACTCGAGGGGAAGCAAAGGACCCCGCTCTCCTCTCGAGTCGCCACAGGTGTCTCTTGGAGCCCACTGAGTGGCCTAAAGGGAGTCAAGCCCCCTGTGGAGTTTGGAGAGAGGACTCGGGATTGCTCTCCAGGCCATGCAGGAAAAGAAGATCCTCATCTCGCGATGACAGGGGCGTCTTGTTGGTTTTCTCGAGCTGTGGTGCCAGTGTGCGGTTTCTGACGAGGTGCGACGGGAAGCTCAGAGAGCCTTTCGTGTGTCGCCAGGGAAGTCAGGTCTCCATGCGCATGGCAAGGGGGAGCGCGTCATTGCTCTCGAGATATGGTATGGGAATCGGGCCTCAAGATACGTTAAAGCAGGACTCTCAAGGTCTTTCTCAGGTTGGGGCAGGAAACCCTGGGTTCCGTCGACTTCTGCCGGGGACCTTAGGGAGCTTCTCAGGGTGCCTCTGAGAAGTCAGGCATACTGTGGATTTGGGACGGGCCTCTCGGGACTCCTCTGGTTTTGCGGCAATGGAAAAGGCCTCGTCTTGAGTGGAGGCAGGAACCTCAGGCTTCCTCTCCATTTCTGACTCGGTGCGCAAGGTCCCTAGAGTTGTGACAGGAGAGTCAGGCATCGTCTTGTGTGGAGGAATGGAACTCCGCTTGCTTCTCGAGTTGTTCACGAGGTGACAGACCACTTGTGGAGCTGTGTGAGAACCTGCAGGTTTTTCCGGAAGATGCACGGGGTGTCAGTGCCCCTACGTGTTGTGCCTTCATCCACAGGCTTGCCTTCGAAGAGGTGCCCAGGAGTCTGGTTTGATCAAAAGTGGACCATGGAATCGGGGTCTTTCGGCATGTAGTATGGCCCTCGAGGCTACGTCTCGAATTTCCTCGTGAGACCGGCCTCATCCTGAGGTGCGCCGGGAAGGTCGGGAACCCCTTCGAGACAAAGCAGTGGAATCGACCCTCCTATCGCGATCATGAGAGGAGAAAGGCCTCAGATGAAGTGGTGCCGGGAACTTCAGTGTCCCCTCTAGTGAGATCGGTATATAGGGGAACTTTTGGGGTCGCATCAAGGGTGCCAAGTACTGTTTTGCACTTCAAGACGGAATGTGAGACTTCTCTTGAGACGCTGTAGGGGGCAAGGGCCTCATCTTGCAATACAGGGAACCACGTGATTTTTCTCGAGTTGCGGCGGGTTTCTCAAATTACAACTGGAAATTCAGGCTTCCTCTTGTGTTGGCTCAGAAAGGCCAATCTTCCATTCGAGTTGCAAGGGAAAGCTAGGGGTTGCGCTTGAGTCACTGCAGGGCCAAAGAGACCTCCTCTAGGCTTTTGTCCAGGACCTAAGGTTCCTCTCCAGGGGCGACAGGGATCCAGGGTTGCATTCCAGACTCATCCTCATAGTCAGGCCTCATCTCGAGGGGAAGCAAAGGACACCGCTCTCCTCCTGAGTATCGACGCATATCTCTTGGAGCCCACTGAGTGACCTAAAGGGAGTCAAGCCTCCTTTGGAGTTTGGAGAGAGGATTCGGGATTGCTCTTCAGGTCATGCAGGAAAGAAGGCCCTCATTTCACCATGACAGGGGCATCTCGTGGGTTTTCTCGAGCTGCGGCGCCAGTGTGGGGTTTCTCACGAGGTACGATGGGGAGCTCAGGGAGACTCTCATGTGGTGCCGGGGAAGTCAGATCTTCATGCGCGTCATTTTTCTCCAGTCATGGTAGGGGAATCGGGCCTCAAGACGCGTGAAGAAGGACTCTCGAGATTTTTCTCAGGTTACGGCAGGAAACCCTGGGTTCCCTCGACTTATGCCCGTGACCTCAGGGAGCTTCTCAGGGTGCCTCTGAGAAGTCAGGGATACTGTACAGTTGGTAGGGGCCGCTCCGAACTCCACTGGGTTTGGTGCAGTAGAAGAGGGCCTTATCTCGAGTTGAGGCAGGAACCTCATGGTTCCTCTCCATTTCTGAATCGGATCTCAGTGTCCATGCAGAGTTGGGACAGGAGAGTCAGGCCTCGTCTTGTGTGGAGGAATTTAACTCCTCTTGCCTCTCGAGTTGTTCACGGGGTGACAGGCCACTTGTCGATCTGTATGTGGAACTTGCGGGCTTTTCCAACGATGCACGAGGGTGTCAGACCCCTTCGTTTTGTGCCTTCGTCCACAGGATTGCCTTCGAAGAGGTGTCCTAGCATTGGGTTCTTATCAAGAGCAGACAGGGAAATCGGGGTCTTTCGGCGTGTGGCACCAACCACAAGGCTACGTCTCGAATTTCCTCGTGAGACCGGTCTCATCCTGAGGTGCGCCGGGAAGGTCCGGAACCCCTTCCAGACAAAGCAGGGTAATCGACCCTCCCATCGCGATCAGGAGGGGATAAGGGGCTCAGAACAAGCGGTGCACCGAACCTTGGTGTTCCCCTCGAGTGAGACCAGGGTGTCGGGGAACTTTTGTGGTAACATCAAGGTTGCCAATTATCGTTTTAAACTTCAAGATGGAACGTGGGGCTTCTCCTGAGACGCTGTAGCTGGCAAGGGCCTCATCTTGCGATGACGGGGGAACCACATGGTTTTCCTCGAGTTGCGGCGGGATTTTCGAATTACGATGGGGAATTCAGGCTTCCCCTTGTGTTGTCCCAGGGAAGTCCATTCTTCCATTCGAGGTGCGAGGGAGAGCAGGGGATTGCTCTCGAGTCACTTCAGGGCAAATGAGACCTCATCTATGCTTGTGTCTAGGACCTAATGTTCCTCTCCAGGGGCGACAGGGATCTCGGGGTTGCATTCCAGACTCACCTGAGGAGTCAGGCCTGGTATATAGGGGAAGCAAAGAATTCCGCTCTCCTCTCGAGTCCCAACGGGTATCTCTTGGAGCCCACAGAGTGGCCTAAAGGGAGTCAGGCCTCCTGTGGAGTTTGAAGAGAGGCCTCGAGATTGCTCTCCAGGCCATGCAGGAAAAGAAGGCCTTCATCTCGCGATGACGGAGGCGTCTCGTGGGTTTTCTGGAGCTGGGGAGCCAGTGTGGGATTTCTCACGAGGTATGACGGGGAGCTCAGGGAGCCTCTCGTGTGGCGCCAGGGAAGTCAAGTCTCCATGCGAGTTTCGAGGGGGAACGCGTCATTGCTCTCGAGTCATGGTAGGGGAATCGGGATTCAAGACGCGTGAAGGAGGATTTTCGAGGTCTTTCTCGGGTTGCGTCAGGAAACCCTGTGTTCCCTCGACTTGTGCCGGTGACCTCAGGGAGCTTCTAAGGGTGCCTCTGAGAAGTCGCGATACTGTGGATTTGGGAGGGGCCTCTCGGGCCTCCACTGTTTTTGGTGTAATGGAAGAGGGCCTCATCTCGAGTGGAGTCAGGAACCTCAGGGTTCCTCTCCATTTCGGACTCCGATCGCAGGGTCCCTTCAGAGTTGGGACCGGAGAGTCAGGCCTCGTCTTGAGTGGAGGAATGGAACTCTGCTTGCCTCTCGAGTTGTTCATGGGATGACAGGCCTCTTGTCGAGCTGTGTGTGGAACCTGCGGCTTTTACCGAATGATGCACGGGAGTGTCAGTGACCCTTCGTTTTGTGCCTTCGTCCACAGGGTTGCCTTCGAAGAGGTGTCCGGGCATCGGGTTCTTCTAAAGAGTGGGCCGGGAAATCGGGGTATTTCGGCATGTGACACCACCCCCGATGCTATGTCTCGAATTTCCTCGTGAGACCGGCCTCATCCTGAGGTGCACCGGGAATGTGGGGAACCCCTTCCAAACAAAGCAGGGGAATAGACCCTCCTGTCTCGAACAGGAGGGGAGAAGGTGCTCAGATGAAGTGGTGCGGGAACCTAGGTGTTCCTGTCGAGTGAGACCGGCGTGTCCAGGAACATTTGGTGTCGCATCAAGGGTGCAAAGTACCGTTTCGCACTTCAAGACGGAACGTGGTTCTTTTCTTGAGAGGCCATAGCAGCAAGGGCCTCATCTTGGGATGACGTTGGAAACACGTGGTTTTTCTCGAGTTGCGGCGGGATTCTCGAGTTACGAAGGGGATTTCTGGCTTCCTCTTGTGTTGGCCCAGGGAAGCCCAATCTTCCATTCGAGTTGCGAGGGAGAGCTGGGGGTTGCGCTCGAGTCACTGCAGGGCAAAAGAAACCTCATCCAGGCTTGTGTCTAGGACCTAATGTTCCTCTGAAGGGGTGACTGGGATCTTGGGGTTGCATTCCAGACTCACCCAGGAGTCAGGCGTCATCTCGAGGGGAAACAAAGGACTTATCTCTCTTCTCGAGTCGCGACGGGTATTTCTTGGAGCCTACTGAGTGGACTAAAGGGAGTCAAGCCTCCTCTGGAGTTTGGAGAGAGGACTCGGGATTGCACTCCAGGACATGCAGGAAAAGAAGGCCCTCATCTCACGATGACGGGGGGGGGGGGTCTCAGTGGTTTTACCGAGCTGCAGCTCCTGTGTTGGTTTCTCAGGAGGTACGACGGGGAGCTCAGGGAGCCTCTTGTGTGGCGCCAGGGAAGTTAGGTCTCGATGCGTGTGGCAAGGGGGAGCGCGTCATTGCTCTCGAGTCATGGTAGGGGAATCAGGCCTCTAGACGCGTTGAAGAAGGACTCTCAAGATCTCTCTCGGGTCTTGGCAAGAATACCTGGGTTCCCTCGACTTGTGCCGGTGACCTCAGGGAGATTCTCCGGGTGCCTCTGAGAAGTCAGGGATACTGTGGAGTTGGGAAAGACCTCTCGGGACTCCACTGGGTTTGGTGAAATGGAAGGGGGCCTCATCTCGAGGGGAGGCAGGAACCTCAGGGTTCCTCTCCATTTCTGATTCCAATCACAGCCCCCTGCATAGTTGGGAGAGGTGAGTCAGGCCTTGTCTTGTGTGCAGGAATGGACCTCCGCTTGCCTCTCGAGTTGTTCACTGGGTGACAGGAACTTGTTGAGCTGTATGAGTAACCTGCGGTCTTTTCCGGACGATGCACGGGGGTGTCAGTGCCCCTTCGTGTTGTGCCTTCATCCACACTATCTTCGAGTAGGTGTCTGGGCATCGCGTTCTTATCAAGAGCGGATCGGGAAATCGCGGTCTTTCGGCATGTGGCACCACCATCGAGGCTACGTCTCGAATTTCCTCGTGAGACAGCCTCATCTGAGGTGCGTGGAGAAGGTCGGGAACCCCTTGCAGACAAAGCAGGGGAATCGACCCTCCTTTCGCGATCAGGAGGGGAGAAGGGGCTCAGATGAAGTGGTGCCAGGAACCTCGGTGTTCCCCTCGAGTGCGACCCGTATGTCGGGGAACTTTTGGGGTAGCATTAAGGGTGCCAAATATCATTTCGCACTTGAAGACAGAACGTGGGACTACTCTTGAGACGCTGGAGCGGGCAAGGGCCTCATCTTGCAATGAAGGGGAAACCACGTGGTTTTTCTCAAGTTGAGGTGGAATTCTCGAATTACTACTGGGAATTCAGGCTTCCTCTTGTGTTGGCCCAGGGAGGTCCAATCTTCCATTCGGGTTGCGAGGGAAAGCTGGGGAGTGCTCTCGAGTTACTGCAGGGCAAAAGCGACCTCATCTAGCCTTGTGTTCAGGACCCAATGATCCTCTCCAAGGGCGACAGGGATCTCGGGTTTGCATTACAGACTCACCCAGGGAGTTAGGCCTCGTCTCGAGGGGAAGCAAAGGACTCGGCTCTCCTCTCGAGTAGCGACGCGTATCTCTTGGAGCCCACTGAGTGGTCTAAAGGGAGTCAACCCTCCTCTTCAGTTTGGAGAGAGGACTCGGGATTGCTCTCCAGGCCATGCAGGAAAAGAAGGCCCACATCTCGAGATGACGGGGGCGTCTCGTGTGTTTTCTCGAGCTGCGGCGCCAGTGTGGGGTTTCTCACGAGGTACGACGGGGAGTTCAGGTAGCCTCTCGTGTGGCAACAGGGAAGTCAGGTCTCCATTGGCGGGGCAAGGGGGAGCGCGTCATTGCTCTCAAGTCAGGGTAGGGGAATCGGGCCTCATGACGGGTAGAAAAAGAACTCTCGATGTCTTTCTAGGGTTGCGGCAGGAAACCCTGGGTTCCCTTGACTTGTGCCGGTGACCTCAGGGAGCGTCTCAGGGTGCCTCTGAGAAGTCAGGGATACTGTGGATTTGGGAGAGGCCTCTCGGGACTCCTCTGGGTTTGGTGCAATGGAAGTGGGCCTCATCTCGAGTTGAGGCAGGAACCTCAGGGTTCTGCTCCTGACTTCCTGGAGGCCGGATCTGACTCAGATCGCAGGGTCCCTGTTGAGTTTGCTCAGGAGTGTCAGGTCTCGTGTTCTGCGGAGGAATGGAACTCCGCTTACATCTCAAGTTGTTCAAGGATGACACCACTTTTCGTGATGTGTGTGGAACCTGCGGGTTTTTCGGAGATGCACGGGGGCGTCAGTGCTCCTTCCTGTTGTGCCTTCATCCACAGGGTTGCCTTCGAAGAGGTGTCCGGGCATCGGGATCTCCTCAAGTGCGGACCGGGAAATTGGGTTCTTTCAGCATGTTGCACCACCCACGAGGCTACGTCTCGAATTTCCTCGTGAGACCGGCCTCATCCTGAGGCGCGCAGGAAAGTCCGGGAACCCTTTCCAAACAAAGCAGGGGAATCGACCCTCCTTTCGGGATCAGGAGGAGAGAAAGGGCTCAGATGAAGTAGTGCCGGGAACCTCGGTGCTCTCCTTGAGTGAAGTCGGGTAACTTTTCGCGTTGAATCAAGGGTGCCAAGTACCGTTTCGCACTTCAAGACGGAACCTGGGACTTCTCTTTAGATGCTGTAGTGGGCAAGGGCCTCATCTAGCGCTGACGGGGGACCCACGTGTTTTTTCTCGAGTTGCGGCAGGATTCTTGAGTTACGATGGGGAATACAGGTTTCTTCTTGTGTTGGCCCAGGGAAGTCCAATCTTCCATTCGAGTTGCAAGTGAGAGCTGGAGATTGCTCTCGAGTCACTGCAGGGCAAAATAGAGCTCATCTAGGTTTGTGTCCAGGACCGAGATTTTCTCTCCAGGGGCGACAGGGATCTCGGGGTTGCATTCCAGACTCACCCGGGGAGTCAGGCCTCATCTCGAAGGGAATGAATGGACTCCGCTCTCCTCTCGAGTCACGACGGGTATCCCTTGGAGCCCAAGAGTGGCCTAAATGGAGTTAAGCCTCCTGTGGAATTTGGACAGAGGACTCGGGATTGCTCTCTAGGCCATGCAGGAAAAGAAGGCCCTCATCTCGCGATGATGGGGGCGTCTCGTGGGTTTTCTCAAGGTGCAGTGCCTGGTTGGGGTTTCTCACGAGATAGGACGGGGAGCTCAGGGAGACTCCTGTGGTGCCACGGAAGTCAGGTCTCCATGGACGTGGCGTGGGGGAGCGCCTCATTGCTCTCGAGTCATGGTAGGGGAATCAAGCCTCAAGACGCTTCGAAGAAGAACTCTCGAGGTCTTTCTCGGGGTGTGGCAGGAAACCCTGGGTTCCCTCGACTTGTGCCCATGACCTCAGGGAGCTTAGCGGGGTTCCTCTGAGAAGTCAGGGATACTGTGGAGTTGAGAGGGGCTTCTCGGGACTTCACAGGGACTGGTGCAATTGAAGAGGACCTAATCTCGGATTGAGGCAGTAACGTCAGGGTTCCTCTCCATTTCTGACTCGGATAGCAGGGTCCCTGCAGAGTTGGGACAGGAGAGTCAGACCTCGTCTTGTGTGGAGTAATGGAACTCCGCTTGCCTCTCGAGTTGTTCATGGGATGACAGGCCACCTGTCGAGTTGTATGTGGAACCTGCGGTTTTGGGGGACGATGCACAGGGGTGTCAGTGCCCCTTCGTGTTGTGCCTTCATCCACAGGGTTACCTTCGAAGAGGTGACCGGGCATCGGGATCTTATCAATAGCGGACCAGGAAATCGGGGTCTTTCGGCATGTGGCACAACCCACGAGGCTACGTCTCGACTTCCCTCGTGAGACTGGCCTCATCCTGAGGTTCGCCAGGAAGTCTGGGAACCCCTTCCAGACAAAGCAGGGGAATCGACCCTCCTGTCGCCATCAGGAGGGGAGAAGAGGCTCAGCTGAAGCGGTGCTGGGAACCTCCATGTTCTCCTCGAGTGAGACCGGGGTGTCAGGGAAATTAGGGGGTCGCATCAAGGGTGCCAACTACCGTTTCACACTTCAAGACGGAACATGGGACTTCCCTGGAGACGCTATAGCTGACAGGGGCCTCATATTTCGATGACGGAGGAGCCACGTTGTTTTTCTCCACTTGCCGCGGGATTCTCGAATTACAACGGGGAATACAGGCTTCCTCTTGTGTTGGCCCAGGGAAGTCCAATCATCCATTCGAGTTGGGAGGGAGAGCTGGGGATTGCACTTGAGTCAATGCAGGACAAAAAAGACCTCATTTAGGCTTGTGTCCAGGACCGAGTTTTCCTCTACAGGGGCGACACGGATCTCGGGATCCCATTCCAGACTCACCCAAGTAGTCAGGCCTCTGCTCGAGGGGAAGCAACGGACTCCGCTGTCCTCTAGAGTAGCGACGTGTATCTCTTGGAGGCTACTGAATGGCCTAAAGGGAGTCAGGCCTCCAGTGGAGTTTGGAGAGTGGACTCGGGATTGCTCTCTAGGTCATGTAGGAAAAGAAGGCCCTCATCTTACGATGATGGGGGCGTCTCGTGAGTTTTCTCGAGCGGCGGTGCCAGTGTGGGGTTTTCATGAGGTAGGACGGGGAGCGCAGGGAGCCTCTCGTGTGGCGCCAGGGAAGTTAGGTTTCAATGGGCGTGGCGAGGGGAATGCGTCATTGCTCTCCAGTCATGGTAGGGTATCGGGCCTCAAGATGCGGTAAAGAAGGTCTCTCGAGGTCTTGCTCAGAATGTAGCAGGAAACCCTGGGTTCACTCGACTTGTGCCAGTGACCGCAGAGAACTTCTGAGGGTGCCTCTGAGAATCAGGGATACTGTGGATTTGGGAGGGGCCTCTCGGAACTCCACTGGGTATGGCACAATGGAACAGGGCCTCATTTCGAGTTGATGCAGGAACGTCAGTTTTCATCTACATTTCTGACTCCGATCGCACGGTCCCTGCAGAGTTGGGAAAGGAGAGTCAGGCCTTCTCTTGTGTGGAGGAAAGAAACTCCGCATGCCTCTCTAGTTCTTCAAGGGATGACAGGACACTTGTCAATCTGTGTTTGGAATCTGCGTGTTTTACCATACTATGCATGGGGATGTCAGTACCCCTTCGTGTTGTGCCTTCACACAGGGGTTGCCTTCGAAGAGGGGTCCGGGCCTCAGGGCCTTCTCAAGAGCGGACCGGGGCATCGGGGGCTTTCGGCATGTGGCACCACCCACGTGGTTCGTCTCGAATTTCCTAGTGAGACCGGCCTCATCCTGAGGTGCGCTGGGAAGGTCGGAACCCCTTGCAGACAAAGCAGGGGAATCGACCCTCCTGTCTCGATCAGGAGGGGAGAAGAGGCACAGATGAGGTGATGCCGGGAACCTCGGTGTTCCCCTCCAGTGAGACCAGTGTGTTGGGGAACTTTTGGGGTCGCATCAAAGGTGCCAAGTACCGTATCGCACTTCAAGATGGAACGTAAGACTTCTTTTGAGACGCTGTAGCGGCAATGGCCGCATCTTGCGATGAAGAGGGAACGACGTGGTTTTTCTCGAGTTGTGGCGGGATTCTTGAGTTACAACGGGAAATTCAGGCTTCCTCTTCTGTTGGCCCAGGGAAGTCCAGTCTTCCATTTGAGTTGCGAGGGAGAGTTGGGGATTGCTCTCGAGTCACTGCAGGAAAAAAGAGACCTCATCTAGGCTTGTGTCCAGGACCTAATGTTTCTCTCCAGGGGCGACAGGGATATCCGGTTCGCATATCAGACTCACCCGAGGAGTCAGGCCTCGCCTTGTGGGGAAGGAAAAGACTCCACTCTCCTCTCGACTCGCGACGGGTATGTCTTGGAGTCCACTGAGTGACCAAAAGGGAGTCAAGCCTACTGTGGAGTTTGGAGAGAGGACTCGGGATTGATCTCCAGGCCATGCTAGAAAAGAAGGCCGTCATGTCGCGAGAACGGGGGCGTCTCGTGGGTTTTCTCTATCTGCGGCGCCAGTGTGGGGTTTCTCACGAGGTATGACGGGGATCTCAGGGAGCCTCTCGTATGGCGCCAGGGAAGTCAGGGCTTCATGAGTGTAGCAGAGGGAGCGCGTCATTGCCCTCGAGTCATGGTAGGGGAATCAGGCCTCAAAATGCGTTGAAGAAGGACTCTTGAGTTCTTTCTATGGTGGCGGCAGTAAACCCTGGGTTCACACGAATTGTGCTGGTGACCTCAGGGAGCTTCTCAGGGTGCCTCTGAGAAGTCAGGGATACTGTGGAGCTGGGACGTGTCTCTCGGGACTCCACTGGGTTTCGTGCAATGGAAGAGGTCCTAATCTCGAGTGGAGGCAGGAACCTCAGCGTTCTTCTCGTGACTTCACTGGCGCTGGTCTGATTCGGATCGCAAAGTCCCTGCAGAGTTGGGACAGGAGAGTCAGGCCTCGTCTTGTGTAGAGGAATGAAACCCCACTTGCCTCTCGAGTTCTTCAGGGGTGACAAGCCACTTGTTGAGCTGTATGTGGAACCTGCGGGTTTTTCCGGACGATGCACGAGGGTGTCAGTGCCCCTTTGTGTTGTGCCTTCATCCACAGGGTTGCCTTCGAAGAGGTGTCCAGGCATCGGGTTCTTATGAAGAGTGTACAGGGAAATCATAGTCTTTTGGCATGTGGCACCACCCGCGAGCTACGTCTCGAATTTCCTCGTGAGACCGGCCTCATCCTGAAGTGCCCTGTGAAGGTCGGGAACCCCTTACAAACAAAGCAGGGGAAGTGACCCTCCTATCACGAACAGGAGGGGAGAAGGGGCTCAGATAAACTGGTGCCGGGAACCTCGGTGTTCACCTCGAGTGAGACCGATATTTCGGGGAACTTTTGGGGTCACATCAAGGGTGTCAAGTATCGTTTCGCACTTCAAGACGGAACGTGGGACTTTTCTTGAGAAGCTGTAGCGGGCAAGGGCCTCATCTTGCGATGACGAGGGAACCAAGTGCTTTTTCTCGAGTTGCGGTGGGATTCTCGAGTTACGAAGGGGAATTCAGGCTTCCTCTTGTGTTGGCCCAGGGAAGTCCAATCTTCCATTCGAGTTGTCAGGGAGAGCGGGGGATTGCTCTCGAGTTACAGAAGGGCAAAAGAGACCTCATCTAGGCTTGTTTCCAGGACCTAATGTTCCTCTCCAGGGGAGACAGGGATCTCGGGGTTGCATTCCAGACCCACCTGGTGAGTCAGGCCTTGTCTCGAGGGGAAGCAAAGGACTCCATTCTCCTCTCGAGTCGCGATGGGTATCTCTTGGAGCCCACTAAGTGGCCTAAAGGGAGTCAAGCCTCCTGTGGAGTTTGAAAAGAGGATTCGGTATTCCTCTCCAGGCCATGCAGGAAAAGAAGGCCCTCATCTCGCGATGACAGGGGCGTATGGTGGGTTTTCTCAAGCTGCGGCGTCAGTGTGGGGTTTCTCACGAGGTACAACAGGGAGCTCAGGGAGCCTCTCTTATGGCGCCAGGGAAGTCAGGTCTCCATGTGCGTGGCGAGGGGGTGCGTGTCATTTCTATAGAGCCATGGAAGCAGATTCGGGCTTCAAGACACGTTGAAGTAGGACTCTCGAGGTCTTTTTCGCATTGTGGCAGGAAACCCTAGGTTCCCTCGACATGTGCCGGTGACCTCATGGAGCTTCTCTGGGTGCCTCTGAGAAGTCAGGGGTACTGTGGAGTTGGGAGGAGCCTCTCTGGACTCCACTGGGTTTGGTGCAATGGATGAGAGCCTCATCTCGAGTGGAGGCAGGAACCTCATGTTTCCTCTCCTGGGTTTCCTTGCGCCGGTACTGACTCGGATCGCAGTTTCCCTGCAGAGTTGGTACAGAAAATCAGGTCTCGCCTTGTGTGGAGGAATGGAACTCCACTTGCCTCTCGAGTTGTTCACGGGGTGACAGACCACTTGTTGAACTGTGTTTGTAACCTGCGGGTTTTTCTGGATGATAAACGGGGGTGTCAGTGCCCCTTCGTGTTGTGCTTTCATCCACAGGTTTTCCTTCGTAAAGGTGTCAGGGCATCGCGTTCTTATCAAGAGTAGACCGGGAAATCGGGGTCTTTCGGCTTGTGGCACCACCCACGAGGCTATGTCTCGAATTTCCTCCTGAGACCTGCCTCATCCTTAGGCGCGCTGGAAAGGTCGGGAACGCCTTCCAGACATAGCAGGGGAATCGACACTCCTGTCGCGATCACGAGGGCAGAAGGAGCTCAGATGAAGTGGTTCCGGGAACCTCGGTGTTCCTTTCGAGTGAGACCGGTATGTCGGGGAATTTTGAGATTGCATCAAGTGTGCCAAGTACCGTTTCGCACTTCAAGACAGAACGTGGGACTTCTCTTGAGTCGCTGTAGCGGGCAAGGGCCTCATCTAGCGCTGATGGGGGAACCACGTGGATTTTCTCGAGTTTCGGCGGGATTCTCGAGTTACGATGTCGAATTCAGGCTTCCAATTGTATTGGCCCAGGGAAGTCCAATCTTCAATTCGATTTGCAAGGGAGAGCTGGCGATTGCTCTCTAGTAACTGCAGTGCAAAATAGACCTCATCTAGGCTTGTGTCCAGGACCGAGTTTTCCTCTCCAGGTGCGACAGGAACTCGGGGTTGCATTCCAGACTCACACGGGGAGTCAGGCCTCATCTCGAGGGGAAGCAAAGGACTCCTCTCTCCCTTCAAGTCCTGACAGGTATCTCTTGGAGCCAACTGAGAGGCCTAAAGAGAGTCAAGCCTCCTGTGGAGTCTGGAGAGAGGACTCGGTTTTGCTCTCCATGCCAGGCAGGAAAGAAGTCCCTCATCTCGTGATGACGGGGGCGTATCGTGGGTTTTCTCGAGCTGCGGTGCCTGAATGGGGTTTCCGAAGAGGTACGACGGGGAGCTCAGGGAGACTCTCTTCAGGCGTCAGGGAAGTCAGGTCTCCATGCACATGGCGATGGGGAGCGGGTCTTTGCTCTCGAGTCATGGTAGGGGAATCGGGCCTCAAGACGCGCTGAAGGACTCTCAAGGTCTTTCTCGGGTCGCAGCAGGAAACCCTGGGTTCCCTTGACTTGTGCCGGTGACCTCAGGTAGATTCTCAAGGTGCCTCTGAGAATTCAGGGATACTGTGGAGTTGGGAGGGGCCTCTCGCGACTCATCTGGGTTTGGTGCAATGGAAGAGGGCCTCACCTCGAGTTGAGACAGGAACCTCAGGTTTCCTCTCCATTTCTAACTCGGATGGCAGGGTCCCTGAAGAGTTGGGACAGGAGAGTCAGGCCTCATCTTGTGTGGAGGAATCGACCTCCGCTTGCCTATAGAGTTGTTCACGGGGTGACATTCCACTTGTCGAGCTGTGTGTAGAACCTGTGGGTTTTTCTGGACGATGCACGGGAGTTTTAGTAACCCTTCTGTGGTGCCTTCATCCACAGGGTTGCCTTCGAAGTGGTGTCCGGGCATCGGGTTCTTATCCAGAATGGACCGCACCATCGGGGTCTTTCGGCATGTGGCACCACCCACGAGGCTACGTCTTGAATTTCCTCCTGAGAAAGGCCTCATCCTTAGGTGCGCCGGGATGGGCGGGAACTCCTTCCAGACAAAGCAGGGGAATATACCCTCCTGTCGTGATCAGGAGGGGAGAAAGTGATCAGATGAAGTGGTGCCGGGAACTTCGGTGTTCCCCTCGGTGAGAACGGTGTGTCGGGGAACTTTTGGGGTTACATCAAGGGTGAAAAGTAGCATTTCGCACTTCAAGACGGAACGTGGGACTTCACTTGAGACGCTGTAGTGGGCCAGGGCCTCATCTTGGGATGACGAGTGAACCACGTGCTTTTGCTCGCATTGCGGCGGGAGTCTCGAGTTTCGACGGGGAATTCAGATTTCCTCCTGTGTTGGCCCATGGAAGTCCAATCTTCCATTCGAGTTGCGAGGGTGAGCTGGGATCCCACTCAAGTCACTGCGGGGCAAAATAGACCATATCTAGGCTTGTGTCCAGGACCGAATATTCCTATCCAGGGGTGACAGGGATCTCGGGGTGGCATTCCAGACTCACTCAGGAAGTCCGGCCTTGTTTCTAGGGGAAGCAAAGTATTCCGCTTTCCTCTCGAGTCGCGAAGGGTACATATTGAGCGCACTGGGTAGCCTTAGTGAGTCAAGCCTCCCGTGGAGTTTGGAGAGACGACTCGGGATTGCCCTCCAGGCCATGCAGTTAATGATGGCCCTCATCTCACGATAACGGGGGCGTCTCGTGGGTTTTCTCGAGCTGCGGCGCCAGTGTGGGGTTTCTCCCAAGGCACGACGGGGATCTCAGGGAGCCTCTCGTGCGGCGCCAGGGAAGTCAGGTCTCCATGCGCGTGGCGAGGGGGAGCGCGTCCTGGCTCTCGAGTCACGGGAGGGGACTAGGGCCTCGAGACGCGTTGAAGAAGGACTCTCGAGGTCTTTCTCGGGGGGCGGCGGGAAACCCTCGTTTCCCTCGCCTTCTGCCGGGGACCTTAGGGAACTTCCCAGGGTGCCTGTGAGAGGCGAGGGATCCTGTGGAGGTGGCGGGGCCCCTTGGTACTCCGCTGGGTCTGGCGCAACAGAAGAGGGCCTCACCTCGAGGGGAGGCAGGAACCTCAGGCTTCCTCTCCGTTTCGGACTCCGACCGCAGGGTCCCTGCAGAGTTGGGACAGGAGAGTCAGGCCTCGTCTTGTCTGAGGAAGGGAACCCCGCTGGCCTCTCGAGTTGCTCAGGGGGTCTCAGGCCCCTCGTCGAGCTGTGTGTGGAACCCGCGGGTCTTTGCGGACGATGCACGGGGGTGGCAGTGCCCCTTCGTGTTGTGCCTTCACCCACAGGGTTGCCTTCGAAGAGGGGTCCGGGCCTCGGGTCCTTCTCAAGAGCGGACCGGGGAATCGGGGGAGTTCGGCATGTGGCCCCACCCACGTGGCTCACCTCGAATTTCCTCGTGAGACCGGCCTCATCCTGAGCTGCGCCGGGAAGGCCGGGAACCCCTTCCAGACCACGCAGGGGAATCGACTCTCCTGTCGCGATCAGGAGGGGAGAAGGGGCTCAGATGAAGCGGTGCCGGGACACTTGGTGGTCCCCTCGATGGAACCCGGCGTGTCGGGGAACTTTTGGGGGTCGCAGAAAGGCTGTAAGGGACTGTTTCGCCCTTCAGGGCGGAACAGGGGACTTCCCTTGAGACGCCGTCGCGGGCAAGGGCCTCATCTTGCCAAGAGGTGGGAACCACGTGGTTTTCTCGAGTTGCGGCGGGATTCTCGAGTTACGACGGGGATCTCAGGCTCCCTCTTGGGTTGGCCCTGGGAAGCCCAAACTTCCCCTCGAGTTGCGAGCGAAAGCTGGGGGTTGCGCTTGGGTCACTGCAGGGCCGAAGAGACCTCACCTAGGCGTGTGTCCGGGACCTAATATTCCTCTCCAGGGAAGGCAGGGATCTCGGGGTTGCATTCCAGGCTCCCCCGGGGAGTCAGGCCTCGTCTCGAGGGGAAGACAAGCACTCCGCTCTCCTCTCGAGTCGCGACGCGGGTCTCTTGGAGCCCCCTGAGCGGCTTCAAGGGAGTCCAGCCTCCTCTTCCGTTTGGAGAGAGGACTCGTGATTCCTCTCCAGGCCATGCAGGAAATGAAGGCCCTCAGGTCGCGAGGACGGGGGCGTCTCAGGGCTTTCCTCGAGCTGCAGCGCCCGTGGGGGTTTTCTCCCGAGGCACGACGAGGATCTCAGGGAGCCTCTCGTGCGGCGCCAGGGAAGTCAGGTCTCCATGCGCGTGGCGAGGGGGAGCGCGTCCTGGCTCTCGAGTCACGGGAGGGGACTAGGGCCTCGAGATGCGTTGAAGAAGGACTCTCGAGGTCTTTCTCGGGGGGCGGTGGGAAACCCTCGTTTCCCTCGCCTTCTGCCGGGGACCTTAGGGAACTTCCCAGGGTGCCTCTGAGAGGCGAGGGATCGTGTGGAGGTGGCGGGGCCCCTCGGGACTCCACTGGGAATGGCGCAATGGAAGAGGGCCTCACCTCGAGGGGAGGCACGAACCTCAGGCTTCCTCTCCGTTTCGGACTCAGACCGCAGGGTCACTGCAGAGTTGGGACAGGAGAGTCAGGCTACGTCTTTTCTGAGGAATGGAACTCCGCTTGCCTCTTGAGTTGTTCATAGGGTTTCAGGCCCCTTGTCAAACTGTGTGTGGAATCTGCAGGTTTTTCCAGACTATGCACGGGGGTGTCAGTGACCCTTCGTTTTTGTCTTCATCCACAGGGTTGCCTTCGAAGAGCTGTCCGGGCATCGAGTTCTTATGAAGAGCGGACCGGGAAATCGGGGTCGTTCAGGATTTGGCACCACCCACGTGGCTAGTCTCGAATTTCCTTATGAAACCGGCCTCATCTTGAGTTGTGCCGCGAAGGTCATGAAACCCTTCCAGACAAAGCAGAGGAATCGACCCTCCTGTGGCGATCAGGAGGGGAGAAGTGGCTCAGATGATGTGCTGCTGGGAACCTCGGTGTTTCCCTCAAGTGAGACAGGTATGTCGGGTAACTTTTGGGGTCGCATAACACGTTCCAAGTACCGTTTCGCTCTTCAAAATGGAACGTTGGACTTCTCTTGGGGTGCTCCAGCGGGCAAGGGCCTCATCTTGGAATGACTGGGGAACCACTTGGTTTTTCTCGAGTTGCGGTGGGATATTTGAGTTACCACAGGGAATTCATGCTTCCTCTTGTGTTGGCCCACAAAAGTCTTATCTTCCATTCGAGATTCGAGGAAGAGCTGGAGGTGCGCTCAACTCACTGAAGGCAAAAGAGACCCCACCAAGGCTTGTGTGCAGGACCTAATGTTCATGTCAAGGGGCGACAGGAATCTCGGGGTTGCATTCCAGACTCGCCTTGGAGTCAGGCCTCGTCTCGAGGGGAAGCAAAGGACTCTGCTCTCCTCTCGAGTCGGACGGGTATGTCTTGGAGCCCACTGAGTGGCTTAAAGGGAGTCAAACCTCCTCTGGTGTTTGGAGGGAGGACACGGGATTGCTCTCCAGGCAATGCAGGAAATGAAGGCCCTCGTCTCCCGATGACTGGTGCGTCTCGTAGGTTTTCTCGAGCTGTGGCGCTAGTGTCGGGTTTCTCACGAAGTAAGACTGGGAGCTCAGTGAGCCTCTCACGTGGTGCCAGGGCAGTCAGGTCTCTATGCACGTGGTGAGAGGGAGCCCGTCATTGTTCTCGAGTCATGGTAGGGGAATTGGGCCTGAAGACGTGTTAAAGAAGGACTCTCGAGGTCTTTCTTGGGTTGCAGCAGGAAACCCTGGGTTCCATCGACTTGTGCCAGTGACCTCAGGAAGCTTCTGAGCGTGCCTCTGAGAAGTCAGGGTCACTGTAGAGTTGGGAGGGGCCTCTCGGAACTCCACTGGGTTTGGTGCAATGGAAGAGGGCCTCATGACAAGTTGAGGCAGGAACCACAGGGTTCGTCTCCTGGCTTCGAATGCGCCGGATCTGACTCGGATCGCAGAGTCCCTGCAGAGTTGGGACAGGAGAGTCAGGCCTCGTCTTGTGTGGAGGAATGGAACTCTGCTTGACTCTCGCGTTGTTCATGGGGTGACAGGCCACTTGTCGATTTGTATGTGGAACTTGCAGGTTTTTCTGGACGATGCACCGGGGTGTCACTGCCCCTTCGTGTTGTGCCTTCATCCACAGGATTGCCTTCGAGTTGGGTTCTGCCATCGGGTTCTTATCAAGAGCGGACCAGGGAATCGGGGTCTTTTGGCATGTCGCACCACCCACGAGGCTATGTCTCGAATTTCCTCGTGAGACTGGCCTCATCTTGATGTGCGCCAGGAAGGTCGGGAACGCCTTCCAGACAAAGCAGGGGAATCGAACCTCCTGTCGTGATCAAGAGGGGAGAAGAGTCTCAGATGAAGTGGTGCCGGGAATCTCGGTGTTCTCCTCAAGTGAGACTGGTATGTCGGGGAACTTTTGGGGTCGCATCAAGGGTTCCAAGTAACTTTTCGCTCTTCAATACGGAACGTGGGACTTCTCTTGAGACGCTGTAGCGGGCAAGGGCCTCATCTTTCGATGACGGGGGAACCACGTGGTTTTTCTTGAGTTGCGGCGGGATTCTCAAGTTACGACGGGGAATTCAGGCTTCCTCTTCAACTGGCCCAGGAAAGTCCAGTTTTCATTCGAATTGCGAGTTAGAACTGGGGATTGCTCTCGAGACACTGCAGGGCCAAATAGACCTCATCTAGGCTTGTGTCTAGCACTTAATGTTCGTCCCTAGGGGCGACAGGGATCTGGGGGTTGCATACCAGACTCACCCGGGGAATCAGGCCTCGTCTCGAGGGGAAGCAAAGAACTCCGCTGTCCTTTTGAGTCGCGATGGGTATCTCTTGGAGCCCACTGTGTGCCCTAAAGGGAGTCAAGCCTCCTGTGCTGTTTGGATAGAGGACTCGGGATTCCTCTCCAGGCCATGCAGGAAAAGAAGGCCCTCATCTCGCGATGACGGCGGCGTCTCGTGGGTTTGCTAGACTGCCGCGCTAGTGCCGGGTTTCTGACGAGGTACGAGAGGGAGCTCAGGGAGCCACTCGTGTGGCGCCAGGGAAGTCAGGTCCCCATGAGATGGCTAGGGGGAGCTCGTCATTGCTCTCGAGTCATGGTAGGGTAATCGGGCCTCAAGACGGGTTGAAGAAGGACTCTCGAGGTCTTTCTCGGGTCACTGCATAAAACCCAGGGTTCCCTTGACTTGTGCCTGCGACCTCAGGGAGCTTCTCAGAGTACCTCTGAGAAGTCAGCTATACTGTGCAGTTTGGAGGGGCCTCTCGAGACTCCTCTGCATTTGGTGGAATGTAAGAGGGACTCATCTCGAGTTGAAGCAGGAACCTCAGTGTTCCTCTCCATTTCTGACTCAGATCGCAAGGTCCCTGCATGTTGGTACAGGAGAGTCAGGCCTCGTCTTTTCTGGAGGATGGGACTCCTCTTGCCTCTCGAGTTGTTCTCGAGGTGACAGGCCACTTGCCGAGCTGTGTGTGTAACCTGCCCATTTTTCCGGATGATGCACAGGTGTGTTAGTGCCCCTTCGTGTTGTACCTTCATACTCAAGGCTGCCTTCCAAGAGGTGTCCGAGCATCGGATTCTTATCAAGAGCGGACTGGGAAATTGGAGTCTTTCGGCAAGTGGCACCACCCACAAAGCTACGTATCGAATTTCCCCATGAGACCGGCCTCATCCTGAGTTGTGCAGGGAAGGTCGGGCCCCCTTGCAGACAAAGCAGGGGAATCAACCCACCGGTCACGATCAGGAGGGGAGAAGGGGCTTAAATGAAAGTGGTGCCGGGAACCTCGGTGTTCCCCTTGAGTGAGACCGACGTGTTGGGGGACTTTTGGGGTGGCATCAAGGGTGCCAAGTACCGTTTCGCATTTCAAGACGGAACCTGGGACATCTTTTGAAACGCTGTAGTGGGCAAGGGCCTCATCTTGCGATGACGGGAGAACCACGTGGTTTTGCTCGAGTTGCGTCGGGATTCTCGAGTCATGACCGGGAATTTAGGCTTCCTCTTGTTGGCCTTGAAATCCAATCTTCCATTCAGGTTGCCAGGGGGAGTTGAGGATTGCGCTAGAGTCACTGCAGGGCAAAAGAGACCTAATCTAGGCTTGTGTCCAGGATCTAACGTTGCTCTCCAGGGGCGACAGGGATCTCGGGTTTGCATTCCAGACTCATCCGGGGAGTTGGTTCTCACCTCGAGGGTAAGCAAAGAATTCCGCTCTCGTCTCGAGTCGCGATGGGTATCTCTTGGAGCCCACTGTGTGTACTAAAGGGAGTCAAGCCTCCTGTGGAGTTTGGAGAGAGGACTCGGGATTGAACTCCAGGCCACGCAGGAAAAGAAGGCCCTCATCTCGAGATGACGGTGGCGTCTCGTGGGTTTTCTCGAGCTGCGGCGCCAGTGTGGGGTGTCTCATGAAGTTCCACGGGGATCTGAGGGAGCCTCTTGTGTGGCGCCAGGAAAATCCAGTATTCCATTCGAGTTGCAAGTTAGAACTGGGGATTGCTCTCCAGTCACTGCAAGGCAAAATAGACCTCATCTACGCTTGTGTCCAGGACCTAGTGTTCCACTACTGGGCCGACAGGGATCTCAGGGTTGCATTCCCGACTCACCCGGAGAGTCAGGCCTCATCTTGAGGGGAAAAAAAGGACTCCGCTCTCCTGTCGAGTCGCGACGGGTATCTCTTGGAGCCCACTGCGTGGCGTAAAGGGAGTGAAGCCTCCTAAGGTGTTTGGAGAGATGACTCGGGATTGTTTTCCTGGCCATGCAGGAAAAAAGGCCCTCATCTCGCGATGACCAGGGCGTCTCGTGGGTTTTCTCCAGCTGTGGCGCCAGTATCAGATTTCTCACGAGGTACAACGGGGAGCTCAGAGAGCCTCTCGTGTGGTGCTAGGGACGTCAGGTCTCCGTGCGTGTGGTGAAGGGGAGTGCGTGATTGCTCTCGAGTCATAGTAGGCGAATCGGGCCTCAAGACGCATTGAAGAAGGACTCTCGAGGTCTTTCTCGGGTTGCGGCAGGGAACCCTGGGTTCCCTCGACTTGTGTCGGTGACCTCAGGCAACTTCTCAGGGTGCCTCTGAGAAGTCAGGGACACTGTGGATTTGGGAGGGGCCTTTCCTTACTCAACTGGGTTTGGTGCAATCGAAGAGGGCCTCATCTCGAATGGAGGCAGGAACCTCAGGGGTCCTCTCCATTTCTGACTCGGGTCGCAGGCTACCTGCAGAGTATGGACAAGAGAGTCACGCCTCGTCTTCTGTGGAGGAATGGATCTCCGCTTGCCTTTCGAGTTGTTCACGGAGTGACAGGCCACTTGTTGAGCTGTGTTTGGAACCTGCGTGTTTTTCCGGACGATGCACGGGGGTGTCAGTGCCCCTTCGTGTTGTGCCTTCATCCACAGGGTTGCCTTCAAAGAGGTGTCTGGGCATCGGGTTCTTTTCAAGATTGTACCAGAAAATTGGGGTCTTTCAGCATGTGGTACCACCCACGAGGCTATGTCTCGAATTTCCTCGGGAGACCGGCCTCATCCTGAGGTGTGCCGGGAAGGTTGGGAACCCCTTGCAGACAAAGCAGGGGAATCGACCCACCGGTCGCGATCAGAAGGGGAGAAGGCGCTCAGATGAAGTGGTGCCGGGAACTTCGGTGGTCCCCTCGTGTGAGACCGGTATGTCACGGCACTTTTGAGGTCGCATCAAGGGTGCCAAGTACAGTTTCGCACTTCAAGACGGAACGTGGGAATTCTCTGGAGATGCTCTAGCGGGCAAGGGCCTCATATTGCGATGACGAGGGAAACACGTGGTTTTTCTCGAGTTGAGGCAGGATTCTCGAGTTACGACGGGGAATTCAGGCTTCCTCTTGTGTTGGCCCAGGAAGTCCAATCTTCCATTCAACTTGTCAGAGAGAGCTGGGGGTTGCTCTCGAGTCACTTCAAGGCAAAGAGTCCTCATCTAGACTTGGGTCCAGGACGTAATGTTCCTCTCCAGGGGCGACAGGGATATCGGGGTCGCATTCCAGTCTCACCCGGTGGGTTATGCCTCGTCTCGAGTGGAAGCAAAGGACTCCACTATCCTCTCGAGTCCCGACGCGTAACTCTTGGAGCCATATGAGTGGCCTAAAGGGATTCAAGCGTCCTGTGTAGCTTGGACAGAAGGTTCACGCTTGATCTGCATACCATGCAGTTAAAGATGGCCCTCCTCTCGTGATGACGGGGGCGTCTCATGGGTTTTCTCGAGCTGCGGCGCCAGTGTGGGGTTTCTCACGTTATATGATGGGGAGCTCAGGGAGCCTCTCGTGCGGCGCCAGAGAAGTCAGGCCTCCATGCGTGTGGCCAGGCAGATCGCGTCATTGCTCTCGAGTCATGTGAGGGACTAGGACCTCAAGACGCATTTAAGAAGGACTCTCCAGTTTTTTCTTGGGTTGGGGCGGGAAACACTCGTTTCCCTCGACCTCTACCGGGGACCTTAGGGAACTTTCCAGGTGCCTCTGAGTGGTGAGGGATACTGAGGAGTTAGAGGGGCCTCACGGGACTCCGCTAGGTTTGACGAAATGAAAGAGGGCCTCATCTTGATTGGAGGCAGGAACCTCAGGGTTCCTTTCCATTTCTGACTCCGATCGCAGGGTCCCTGAAGAGTTGGGACAGGAGAGTAAGGCCTCGTCTTGTGTGAAGGAATGCAACTTCACTTGCCTCTCGAGTTGTTCACGGGGTGACAGTCCACATTTGGAGCTGTGAGTGGAATCGGCGGGTTTTTCCAGACGATGCATGGGGATGTCAGTGTCCCTTCATGTTGTGCCTTCATCCACAGGGTTGCCTTCGAAGAGATGTCCGGGCGTCAGGTTCTTATCTAGAGTGGACTGGGAATTCGGGATCTTTCAGCATGTGGCACCAACCATGAGGCTACTTTTCAAATTTCCTCATGAGACCGGCCTCATCCGGAGGTTCACGGGGAACGTCGGGAACCCCTTGCAGACAAAGCATGGGAATAGACCCTCCTGTCGCGATCAGGAGGGGTGAAGGGGCTCACACGATGTGGTGCCGTGAACTTTGGTGTTTCCCTCGAGTGAGACTGGTATGTCAGGGAACTTTGGGGGTCGCATCAAGGGTGCCAAGTACCGTTTTGTACTTCAGGATGGAACGTGGGACTTCTCTTGATACGCTGTAGCGGCCAAGGGCCTCATCTTGCGATGACGGGGGAGCCACGTGGTTTTTCTCGAGTTGTGGCGGGATTCTCGAGTTACGACGGGGATTTCAGGCTTCCTCTTGTGTTGGGCCAGGGAAGTCCAATCATCCATTCGAGTTGCGAGGGAGAGCTGGGGGTTGCGCTCGAGTCACTGCAGGGCAAAGGAGACCTCATCTAGGCTTGTGTCCAGGACCTAATGTTCCTCTCCAAGGGCACAGGGATCTCAGGTTTGCATTCCAGACTCACCCAGGGAGTCAGGCCTCGTGTCGAAGGGAAGCAAAGGACTCCGCTCTCCTTTCGAGTCGCGACGGGCACCTCTTGGAACCCACTTTGTGGCCTAAAAGGAGTCAAGCCTCCTGTGAAGTTTGGAGAGAGGACTTGGGACTGCTCTCCAGGCCATGCAGGAAAAGATGGCCCTCATCTCGCGATGACGGAGGGGTCTTGTGGGTTTTCTCGAGCTGCGGCGCCAGTGTGGGGTTTCACACGAGGTACGACAGGGAGCTCAGGGAGCCTCTCGTGTGGCGCCAGGGAAGTCAGGTCTCCTTGTGCCTGGCGAGGGGGAGCGGGTTATTGCTCTCGAGCCATGGTAGGGGAATCTGACCTCAAGACGCATTGAAGAAGGACTCTCGAGGTCTTTCTTCGGTTGTGGCAGGAAACCCTTATTTCCCTCGACTTTTGCCGGTGGCCTCAAGGAGCTTCTCAGAATGCCTAGGAGAAGTCAGGGATACTGTGGAGATGGGAGGGGCCTCTCGGGACTCCACTGGGTTTGTTTTAATGGAAGAGGGCCTCATCTTGGGTTGAGGCAGGAACCTCAGGTTTCCTCTCCATTTCTGACTCAGATCGAAGCGTGCCTGCAGAGTTGGGATTGGATACTCAGGCCTCGTCTTGTCTGAGGAAGGGAACTCCGCTTGCCTCTCTCGTTGTTTAAGGGGTGACAGGCCAGTTGTGGAGCTGTATGTGGATCCTGCGGGATTTTCCGGACGATGAACAGAGTTGCCCGTGACCCCTCGTGTAGTGCCTTCATCCACAGGGTTGCCTTAGAAGAGGTGTCCGGGCATCGGGTTCTTATCAAGAGCAAGACTGAGAAATCGGGGTCTTTCGGCACGTGGCACCAACATGAGGCTACATCTCGAATTTCTTCGTGAGACTGGCCTCATCCTGAGGTGCGCCATGAAGGTTGTGAACCCCTTCTAGACAAAGCAGGGGAATCGACCTTCATGCCGTGATCAGGAGGGGAGAAGGGGCTCAAATGAAGTGGTGCCAGGAACTTTGGTGTTCCCTTGGAGTGAGACCGGTATATTGGGGAACTTTTGGGGTCGCATCAAGGGTGCCAAGTAGCATTTCGAACTTTATGACGAAACATGGGACTTCTCTTGAGATTCTGTAGCGGGCAAAGGCCTCATATTGCGATGAATGGGGAACCACGTGGTTTTTAAGAGTTGCGGTGGGATTCTCGAGTTACAACGGGAAATTCAGACTTCCTCTTGTGTTGGCCCAGTGAAGACTAATCTTCCATTTGAATTGCGAGGGAGAGATGGGTGTTGCTCTCGAGTCACTGTAGGGCAAAATAGACCTCATCTAGGCTTTTGTCCAGGACATAATGTTCCTCTCCAGGGGCAACAGGGATCTCGGGGTTGCATTCCAGACTCACCCGAGGTAAGGCCTCATCTCGAGGGGAAACAAAGTACTCTGCTCTCCTCTCAAGTCGCGACAGGTATCTCTTGGAGCCCATTGAGTGGCCTAAAGGGAGTAAAGCCTCCTGTGAAGTTTGGAGAAAGGACCAGGGATTGCTCTCCAGGTCAGGCAGGAAAAGAAGTCCCCAATCTCGCGATGACGGTGGCGTCTCGTGGGTTTTCCCGAGCTGCGGCGCCAGTGTGGGATTTCTCACGAGGTATGACGGGGAGCTCAGGGAGCCTCTCATGTGGCGCCAGGGAAGTCAGGTATCCATGCGCATGGCGAGGGGGAGCGTGTCATTGCTCTCGAGTCATGGTAGGGGAATCCGGCCTCAAGACGCGTTGAAGACGGACTCTTGAGGTCTTTCTCGGGTTGCGGCAGGACACCCTGTGTTCCCTCGACTTGTGCCGGTGACCTCAGGGAGTTGCTCAGGGTGCCTCTGAGAAGACACTGATACTGTGGTGTTGGGAGGGGCCTCTCGGGACTCCACTGCGTTTGGTGCAATGGAAGATTGCCGGGAGCCAGCGAGAGACATTCCACTCGTGACAAATGTCATGAGGAAAGAGTCTCGGCATACGCAAAGGCGGGATCGAGCCTCCGGGAGTTCCCCCGTATATTCTTCAGCATCTACCCCCAAAAACCAAAGTCTGCCTTCTTTATTGCTTTGTTCTCTCACCTCTGACATTACTGGGGATGTCTCCCACCACCATCTCACTCTCTCTGTCAAAGAGCTAACTTACAGCTCCAACTAATAATGTTCCTGTGCAATTAGTAGTGTTTAAATCCAAACCCCTCAGATGGTTTTCTAACTCGCCTGACAAGTTTACCCGGTCTCCTACAGCTATGCATACGATTGTGTACAGTCTCCCAGCCTCGAAACGCACGGGAAGTTTAAGATATTCAAATAGCTTAGAGCCTCTCAGAGAGTTAGAAACTGTCAGAATAAAACTAGTAAAAGATTTCATTGATGAACCAATGCTTTTTGCCAAGTTTCCGCATCCCCTGAATTGTATCCTTGAATGTGTGCTAATTAATATAGTTGGTATGTAGAAAAAATAAGTAGTGGCCTTGATGTTGGTAACTTTAGACCCTTAAGGTAATAAATTCTTTTCTTTGTTGTAAACCCATTACACATCCGCCCTATAGGAATGCAATTTTATCTTCGAAAGATGGCGCCAAACCTTAAACAATTACTCTTAGAGAAAATAACTCTTATGGTTGATAAGTCTTTGTCAAGAGTCATAAAATGTTAATAGGTCTTCTGGCCAGAAGATGATGTAAATCATCTAAACCATTTTTATACGATAAATCTGCAGAAAAGAAACCCTGGTTTTTGATAAGGATTAAAGACTGCTGACTTTGCATCCCCTATTATCCTCTATGTGTAACTTAGGGTATTAAAACCTGTGTTGAAAATAAAGCTACGGGCCCTGCTCGCCAACGCTTGGTCTCCCCATGTCATTATTCCCCTCAATTTTCAGATGAGTGTCCATCTGGAGCGCGGATATCCTCTGCGGCCATTTATTTGCCTGGGCTTCGAAGACCCACTCGATAAGGTGTCTAAGGTGGGGCACCTTCCTCTATTCTAGAGGGCACTTGCAGCCTCCGTGGTCAGAGCTAACCTGGTGTCACGGGTTATATTGATTTTCCGCGTAAACCAAGCTACTCAGCTGCTTTTCTCCACTGAATTTTCCTACTGAGCTATCCTCATTCTATTACTCTTTATATCTTTGATGAATAAATAAATAAATACATAGGTCGCCTACTCCATCTTCCCTTCGAATACCCTGGATCAGCTGGGGCTGGACCTCTGCAGGTGGCGCCCGAGACAGGCATTTCGAAGGTAAATCCCCAACCCCATTCCCCCAGTGTTCAGTTTTCGGGACAGATAGGATCCCACTTAGGGGGCTGCAGATCCCCCTGTAGAATAGACAGGGCGAGAGGAGTGGGAAGTGTTGAAGAGTTAGAGAGAAAAAACGGTTTCTAAAAAGGCTGACAAAAAAGGCCTAATCTTTAGATAGCTAAAAGCAAAATCTTTTACTATCCTTAATTTTCTGACATGGGCAACACTGAATCAAATGAAAGACAGCTCTTTATAGGAGTAATTTTACAGTTATTAAGTAAAAGAAGAATCAAGGTTAAAACATCTTCCATTCAATCATTTTGTACATTTGTACAAGACCACTGCCCTTGGTTTCTACAACAAGGCACTGTTAACCTAGGTATCTTGAAAAAACTAGGAAGACAGCTAAGAGCTTATTGTGCTCAGCAAGGTTTGGAAAAAATCCCTACTTACACCTTTCCTCTGTGGAATATGACTAGAGATGTTTTAGATCCAGCTCATGAATTTGAAAAGGTACCTGTTAAAGAGGAAAGTAAAGTTGGAAAAGTACCTGTTAAACAAAAAAGCAAATCTGAAAAGGTACCTGTTATAAAGAAAAGTGAAAATGAAGAAGCTATACCTAGCTATCGACAGCTAAATGAATGGCTAGCCGCTATGACTGCCAATGAGCATGTAAAAGATAGGGATGAAAAGAAAGATCAGCTCTCCCCTCAATTTGAAAAAGGTTTAGAGGAAACAGCAGCTCGATGCCATTCTGATGAGGATTGTTTTTTTTTTAGCTAAAGATGCTCCTAAAAGTTTAAGAAAACATCCCTAATCAGACCATCCGCTCCTAGGAGGTTGAGGGAAACATCCCCGATCAGACAGTTCATAAGATTTAGTTACCAAACAGTTAAAGGATCTCCGGAACAGAAGAGGAAAACTTCGGGATGCTCCCATCCCCCTATGCCTCCTCCTCCATGTCAGGGTAAAGGGCCACCGCTAGGAGTTTCCCGGAGAAGGATTTTCTCTAGTCCCAAGGATGAACTTGATCCTCACCTTGAGGCTTCTTTTCTAGTCCCCTCTGCAGTTTAGCCAGGGTAAAGAGGTTACAAAATAAATAAAAATATTCTCTAAAATTAAAAAAAAATTAAAAATGGATTTCTCTGCATCAAAGAATAGACAAATATTTATTGACTGTGGAATATGATTAGAAATGTCCTGGACCTCCGTCACGAGGCTGTTAAATAGCCTATGGGGGAGGCTATAGAGGTGGATGGTGGTGAGTCTCCATTTACTGCACAGATCATATTTTCTGCCATTGGAAAAAAAAAAAAAAAAGGAGGGAGAAAGTGGTCTACCTCCCGAAGAAGGAGAGGGCTTACAGGACGCTGCGGCCGAGAGCCCTGGTGAGCTCCCTCTCCCTCTGCGCAAACCTTTAAAAAACTTATCCACCACTTTCTGATTTAAGGAGACCGCCACCGCCTTCGATTGTGCCTCCCAGGACCCAGGAGTTCCCCACTTTGCCCCAAATGCCTCCCAAAGTGTTGCCTAAGACTGAGGAAGATAAAAAGTTTTTTAAACAAAGGAGCTTTTAGTACACAATATGCAGAGCGTGCTCCTTGGAGAAAACTCCCTCAGGGGGGTCTCACCCAGGCTAGGAGAAAAGCGAAAAGGCAAGGAGATTTAATAGCAATATTAACCCCTGATGTGCTGCTTACTCCAATTCCAACCGGAGTGGCTGGCCCCCTATCTGAGGACATTGTAAGATTTGTCCTGGGGTGTAGCTCGCTTTCTTTTAAAAAAAAAATTAAACAAAAAAAAAAAAAAAGAAAGAAAAGAAATTTCGCTGGTGCATGGTGTAGTAGATTCTGATGATATTGAGAAATTAAAGTCTTGATCTCACGGCCTATCAAAACTGTACAAATTAATAAAGGTCAAAGAGTAACACAGCTTTTACTTTTACCTTACTATCAGACAAGGAAAAACTTGACTTCTCAAGCTAAGAGCCACAAAACATTTGGATCTAGTGATCTAGCCTTTTGGGTGCAGGAAATTACAGTTCCAAGGCCTTTAAAAGATCTTTTACTTCAAGAGAATTAAACGCCAGGGCTATTAGGCACAGGAACAGATGTCTCTTAACATTGCTGGGAAAGACTGGCCCAGCTCCTGGCCAACACATAATACTGAAAATGAGTTGGTGGGATTAGAGAAAGTGGTATGTGGGGTGGAGATGCTGTACAGGTGGTACACTTAACAATACATTATATATTTTTATAAATACATAATATAAATATATTTGCCTAATTACAGTTTGCCTAATTAGGTATGGGTATAAATAAAATATAATAAAGGTATACCTAATTCTATTTATAGATCTATACTTAATTAATTTGTATATAAATTAATATGTATACTATATACACACATATATATATATATATACTGTATAATTAAATATATATGGCAGTAATATAATGTGTGTGTGGCTGATATTAATTGGTATGGATTGATGTGCTGTGATGATATATGTTCTATATACTGTATAATTATAAATGTGTGACATGTATTATTACAGTATATTGGTTTGTGTTGGTTGGTATTAGCTGTGTATGTGTTGTATTGCTGTAATATATATTAATTAATATATTAATTATAAAGATTAATTCAAGTATATTGATTTATATATATTATATGTCAATAACTTTATACTTGTTGCCATATATAAATACATATATAAATGCATTTTGCATTTAGGTATATCTGTATACCTGTATACCAAAATGAGATAAGGAGGTTATACATTTATTACTTTAATTTATACAGAGACCTAAACTAAACATTAGACCTAAATTAACATATCCATAGGGAAACAGCTGGACAAATAGTGAAGTTATGTTCCAATTGTAATTAATCACTTAAACGTAAACACACAGGGGCAGACTACAATGATGAGACACTAGATGCCTGAATTACAGGCTACGACTCGGCCCCTGGTCAAGTAAAAAGGCCTCCTTACGGGATAGTGAAAAAGCCAGATGTGTTGCTAACTTGTGGGAGAGGGTATGCTTGTATATTTCTACAGAATGCAGATTCTCCAGTTTGGATCTCAGACAAATTCGTCATGTCACATTCCCCAAAGACCAGTTTGCGGCGTGCGCACTCACTTGCTCCCCCTCCCCCAGCCAGCTCTCGCCTCCATGCCACCAGCAGCGCCTCGCACCCTCCTCGCTGCACCCCGTGACCTAGAGCAAAGAAGTCTGTGCAGCGAGTGAGGGCCAGCGAGGAAAGCGTGCCTGCGGAGTGCCATCCAGACCAGCGTGGCCCCACTGGCAAGAGGGGACCGCCTTGAGCCCAAGCGGTGGCGGCTAGCCCTAAACCATGAACCCTGCCCCTCCGCCCGCCATAGGCGCCTTGGCCCACAGCCTGCCGCTCGCGTTCTGCCTCCTGATGCTGGGGACACTGCTCCCCCGGGCCGACGCCTACAGCTGCTCCCTGGTTCATCTTGTTTAAACCCTCAATATAATGTTTGCTCCTTTGTAATGCTACAACATCCACCTTATCTTATGATGTAACCACTTATTGAATTATGGTCTTGCTGTATTACAACAACTACAGGATTTAATGCAAACACGACAGTTTGTGGGCTTACTTATCTTGGGAACAGCAGCTTTGATAAGTGCAATCACTTCTGTTACTGTGGCAGCAATATCATTGACTCAACAAGTACATACTGCTCAATATGTTGATTCTATGTCCAAAAATGTTTCTTTAACATTGGCAACACAGAAAGCTATAGAGAGAAAATTAGAAATGAGGGTAGATGCCCTAGAGGAAGCAGTAATACATATTGGGACTGAATTGCAGGCTTTAAAGGTGAAAATGGCATTGTCTTGTCATGCTGACTATCGGTGGATATGTGTAACACCCCTGAAAGTAAATGAGACAGATTTTGAATTGGAAAAGATTAAAAACCATATTTCAGGTATCTGGAACAGCTCTGACATTGTTTGAGACGTAGGGAAACTTCACTATCAAATAGCAACCATGGAGCACTCCCGATTAGATTTTACTGCTGTTGGAACAGCAAATGATTTCTTCCATACTTTCCCTAACTACATCTCAGGAAAGAATATTCTGTCTAATGTCTTTAGCTATGCTGGGGTGGCTGCTTTAATTCTGCTTCTCATAATCATTCTTCCTTGTATTGTCAGGATTCTTCGGCAGAGTATTCAGAGGCTCGCGACTGAGCTACATCTGGCTGTTTTAAGAAATAAAAAATGGGGAGATGCCGGGAGCCGGCGAGAGACATTCCACTCGTGACAAAGGTCATGAGGAAGGAGGCTGGGCATACACAAAGGCGGGATCGAGCCTCGGGAGTCCCCGGATATTCTTGAGCATCTACCCCCCAAAACCAGAGTCTGCCTACTTTATTGCTTTGTGCTCTCACCTCTGACTTTCCTGGGGGCTGTCCCCCACCACCATCTCCCTCTTTCTGTCAAAGAGCTAACTTACAGCTCCAATTAATAAATTTCCTGGGCAATTAGGAGTGTTTAAATCCAAACACTTCAGATGGCTCTCTAACTCTCCTGACAAGTTTACCCGGTCTCCTACAGCAAGGCTTACAATTGTTTACAGTCTCTGAGCCTCGAGAGGCACGGGAAGCTTAAGATATTCAAATAGCTTAGAGCCTCTCAGAGAGTTAGAAACTGTCAGAATAAAACTAGTAAAAGATTTCATTGATGAACCAATGCTTGTTGCCAAGTTTCCACATCCCCTGAATTGTATCCTTGAATGTGTATTAATTAATATAGTTGGTATGTAGAAGAAATAAGTAGTGGCCTTGGTGTTACTAACTTTAGACCCTTAAGGTAATAAATTCTTTCCTTTGTTGTAAACCCATTACACATCCGCCCAATAGGAATGCAATTTTATCTTCGAAAGATGGGGCCAAACCTTAAAATAATTACTCTTAGAGAAAATAACTCTTACGGTTGATAAGTCTTTGTCAAGAGTCATAAAATGTTAATAGGCCTTCTGGCTAGAAGATGATGTAAATCACCTAAACCATTTGTATATGATACATTTGCAGGAAAGAAACCCTGGTTTTTGATAAGGATCAAAGGCTGCTGACTTTGCATCCCCATTATCCTCTATGTGTAACTTAGGGTAAAAAAAAAACCCTGTTGAAAATAAAGCTACGGGCCTTGATTGCCAACGCTTAGTCTCCTAATGTCATTCTTCCCCTCAATTTTCAGATGAGTGTCCATCTGGAGCGCGGATATCTTCTGCGACCATTTATTTGCCTGGGCTTCGATGACCACTTGAGAAGGTGTCTAAGGTGGGGCACTTTTCGCTATTCGAGAGGGAGCCTGCGGCCTCCGTGGTCAGAGCTAACCTGGTGTCACGGGTTATACTGATTTTCCACATAAACCAAGCTACTCAGCTTCTTTTCTCCACTAAATTTTCCTACTGAGATATCCTCATTCTATTACTCTTTATATCTTTGATAAATAAATCAATAGGTCGCCTACTCTGTCTCCCCTTCAAAAACCCTGGACCAGCCGAGGCTGGACCTTGTCAGAAGAGGGCCTCATCTCGATTTGAAGCAGGAACCTCAGGGTTGCTCTCCATTTCTGACTCTGAACACAGAGTCCCTACAGAGTTAGGACAGGAGAGTCAGGCCTCGTCTTGTGTGGAGGAATGGAACTCCGCTGGACTCTCGAGTTGTTCACCGGATAACAGGCCACTTGTCGAGCTGTGTGTGGAACCTGCGGTTTTATCCGGACGATGCATGGGGGTGTCAGTTCCCCTTTGTTTTTTGCCTTCATACACAGGGTTGCCTTCGAAGAGGTATCCAGCCTTCAGATTCTTATCAAGAGCAGACCAGGAAATCAGTGTCTTTCGGCATGTGGCACCACCCACAAGCCTACGTCTCGAATTTCTTCTTGAGACGGACCTCAACCTGAGGTGCACCAGGAAAGTCGGTAACCCTTTCAGACAAAGCAAGTGAATCGACCCTCTTGTCCCGATCAGGAGGGGAGAAGGGGCTCAGATGAAGTGGAGCCAGGAACCTCGATGTTCCCCTCGAGTAAAACTGGGATATCGGGGAACTTTTGGGGTCGCATCAAAGGTGCTAAGTACCGTTTCAAACTTCAAGACGGAACGTGAGACTTCTCTTGAGACGCTGTAGCTGGCAAGGGCCTCATCTTGTGGTGACGGGTTAACCACGTCGTTTTTCTCGGGTTGTGGCGGGATTCTCGAGTTAGGTCAGGAAATTCAGGCTTCCTCTTGTGTTGGCCCAGGGAAGTCCAGTCTTCCATTCGAGTTGCGAGAGAGAGCTAGGGATTGCGCTTGAGTCACTGCAGGGCAAAAGAGACCTTATCTAGGCTTGTGTCCAGGACATAATGTTCGTCTCCAGGGGGGACAGGGATCTCGGGGTTGCTTTCCTGATGCACCCTGGGAGTCAGTCCTTGTCTCGAGGGGAAGCAAAGGACTCGGCTCTCCTCTCGAGTTGCGACGGGTATCTCTTGGAGCCCACTGAGTGGCCTAAAGGGAGTCAAGCCTCCTGTGGAGTTTGGAGAGAGGACTCGGGATTGCTCTCCAGGCCATGAAGGAAAAGAAGGCCATCATCTCGCGATGAAGGGGGCATCTCGTGGGTTTTCTCGAGCTGCAGCGCCAGTGTGGGGTTTCTCATGAGGTACTACGGGGAGCTCAAGGAGCCTCTCATGTGGCGCTTGGGAAGTCAGGTCTCCATGCGCATTGCGAGGGGGAGCGCGTCATTGCTCTAGAGTCATGGTAGGTGTATCGGGCCTCAAGAACCGTTAAAGAAGGACTTTCAAGGTGTTTCTTGGGTCACGGCAGTAAACCCTGGGTTCCCTCGACTAGTGCCGGTGGCCTCAGGGAGCTTCTCAGTGTGCCTCTGAGAAGTCAGGGATACCCTGGAGTTGGGAGGGCCCTCTCGGGACTCCACTGGGTTTGGTGCAATAGAAGAGGGCCTCATCTCGAGTGGAGGCAGGAACCTCAGGGTTCGTCTCCATCTCTGACTCTGATCGCAGGGTCCCTGCAGAGTTGGGACAGGAGAGTCATGCCTCGTCTTGTAAGGAGGAATGGAACTACGCTTGCCTCTCGAGTTATTCACACGGTGACAGGCAACTTGTCGAACTGTGTTTGGAATCTGCGGGTTTTTCCGGACGATGCACGAGGGTGTCAGTGCCCCTTCGTGTTGTGCCTTCTTCCACAAGGTTGCCTTTGAAGAGGTGTCCGGGCATCGGGTTCTTATCAAGAGCGGACCGGGGAATCGGGGTCTTTCAGCATGTGTTACCACCCATGAAGCTACGTCTCAAATATTCTCGTTAGACCGGCCTCATCCTGAGGTGCGCCGGGAAGGTTGGGAACCCCTTCCAGACAAAGCACGGGAGTCGACCCTCCAGTCGCAATCAGGAGGGGAGAAGTGACTCAGATGAAGTCGTACCGGGAACCTCGGTGTTCCCCTCGAGAGAGACCAGGGTGTCGGGGAACTTTTGGAATCGCATCAAGGGTGCCGAGTTTTCACACTTGAAGTGTGAAAACACTTCAAGAAGAAACGTGGGACTTCTCTTTAGATGCTGTAGCGGGCAAGGGCCTCATCTTGCGATGACGGGGTAACCATGTGGTTTTTCTCGAGTTTCGGCGGGATTCTCGAGTTACGATGGGGAATTCAGGCTTCCTCTTGTGTTGGCCCAGGGAAGTCCAATCTTCCATTGGAGTTGCGAGAGAGAGCTAGGGATTGCTCTCGAGTCACTTCAGGGCAAAAGAGACCTCATCTAAGCTTGTGTCCAGGACCTAATGTTCCTCTCCAGGGTCGACAGAGATCTCGGGGTTGCATTTTAGACGCACCCGAGGAGTCAGTCCTCATCTCGAGAGGAAGGAAAGGACTCTGCTCTGCTCTCGAGTCCCGACGGGTATTTCTTGGAGACCACTGAGTGGCCTAAAGGGAGTCAAGCCTCCTGTGGATTTTTTTTTTAATTTTATTTTATTTTTAAACTTTACATAATTGTATTAGTTTTTCCAAATATCAAAATGAATCCGCCTCAGGTATACATGTGTTCCCCATCCTGAACCCTCCTCCCTCCTCCCCCCCATAGCATCCCTCTGGGTCGTCCCAGTGCACTAGCCCCAAGCATCCAGTATCATGCATCAAACCTGGACTGGCAACTCTTTTCATACATGATATTTTACATGTTTCAATGCCATTCTCCCACATCTTCCCACCTTCTCCCTCTCCCACAGAGTCCATAAGACTCTTCTATACATCAGTGTCTCTTTTGCTGTCTCGTACTCAGGGTTATTGTTACCATCTTTCAAAATTCCATATATATGTGTTAGTATACTGTATTGGTGTTTTTCTTTCTGGCTTACTTCACTCTGTATAATAGGCTCCAGTTTCATCCACCTCATTAGAATTGATTCATTCTATTCTTTTTAATGGCGGAGTAATACTCCATTGTGTATATGTACCACAGCTTTCTTATCCATTCATCTGCTGATGGACATCTAGGTTGCTTCCATGTCCTGGCTATTAGAAACAGTGCTGCGATGAACATTGGGGTACACGTGTCTCTTTCCCTTCTGGTTTCCTCAGTGTGTATGCCCAGCAGTGGGATTGCTGGATCATAAGGCAGTTCTAGTTCCAGTTTTTTAAGGAATCTCCACACTGTTCTCCATAGTGGCTGTACTAGTTTGCATTCCCACCAACAGTGTAAGAGGGTTCCCTTTTCTCCACACCCTCTCCAGCATTTATTATTTGTAGACTTTTGGATTGCAGCCATTCTGACTGGCGTGAAATGGTACCTCATAGTGGTTTTGATTTGCATTTCTATGATAATGAGTGATTTTGAGCATCTTTTCATGTGTTTGTTAGCCATCTGTATGTCTTCTTTGGAGAAATGTCTATTTAGTTCTTTGGCCCATTTTTTGATTGGGTCATTTATTTTTCTGGAGTTGAGCTGTAGGAGTTACTTGTATATTTTTGAGATTAGTTGTTTGTCAGTTGCTTCATTTCCTATTATTTTCTCCCATTCTGAAGGCTGTCTTTTCACCTTGCTAATAGTTTGCTTTTATGTGCAGAAGCTTTTAAGGTTAATTAGGTCCCATTTGTTTATTTTTGTTTTTATTTCCAATATTCTGGGAGGTGGGTCATAGAGGATCCTGCTGTGATGTATTTCAGAGAGTGTTTTGCCTATGTTCTCCTCTAGGAGTTTTATAGTTTCTGGTCTTACGTTTAGATCTTTAATCCATTTTGAGTTTATTTTTGTGTATTGTGTTAGAAAGTGTTCTAGTTTCATTCTTTTACAAGTGGTTGACCAGACTTCCCAGCACCACTTGTTAAAGAGATTGTCTTTACTCCATTGTATATTTTTGCCTCCTTTGTCAAAGATAAGGTGTCCATATGTGTGTGGATTTATCTCTGGGCTTTCTATTTTGTTCCACTAATCTATATTTCTGTCTTTGTGCCAGTACCATACTGTCTTGATAACTATGGCTTTGTAGCAGAGCCTGAAATCAGGTAGGTTGATTCCTCCAGTTCCATTCTTCTTTCTCAAGTTTGCTTTGGCTATTCGAGGTTTTTTGTATTTCCATACAAATTGTGAAATTATTTGTTCTAGCTCTGTGAAGAATACTTTTGGTAGCTTGATAGGGATTGCATTGAATTTATAAATTGCCTTGGGTCGTATACTCATTTTCACTATATTGATTCTTCCAATCCATGAACATGGTATATTTCTCCATCTATTAGTGTCCTCTTTGATTTCTTTCACCAGTGTTTTATAGTTTTCTATGTATAGGTCTTTAGTTTCTTTGGGTAGGTATATTCCTAAGTATTTTATTCTTTCCAATTCAATGGTGAATGAAATTGTTTCCTTAATTTCACTTTCTGTTTTCTCATTATTAGTGTATAGGAATTCAAGGGATTTCTGTGTGTTGATTTTATATCCTGCAACTTTACTATAGTCATTGACTAGTTCTAGTAATTTTCTGGTGGAGTCTTTAGGGTTTTCTATGTAGAGGATCATGTCATCTGCAAACAGTGAGAGTTTTACTTCTTCTTTTCCAATTTGGATTCCTTTTGTTTCTTTTTCTGCTCTGATTGCTGTGGCCAAAACTTCCAAAGCTATGTTGAATAGTAATGGTGAAAGTGGGCACCCTTGTCTTGTTCCTGACTTTAGAGGAAATGCTTCCAATTTTTCACCATTGAGGATAATGTTTGCTGTGGGTTTGTCATATATAGCTTTTATTATGTTGAGGTATGTTCCTTCTATTCCTGCTTTCTGGAGAGTTTTTATCATAGATGGATGTTAAATTTTGTCAAAGGCTTTCTCTGCATCTATTGAGAAAATCATATGGTTTTTATTTTTCAATTTGTTAAGGTGGTGTATTACATTGATTGATTTGTGGATATTGAAGAATCCTTGCATCCCTGGGATAAAGCCCACTTGGTCATGGTGTATGATCTTTTTAATGTGTTGTTGGATTCTGATTGCTAGAATTTTGTTAAGGATTTTTGCATCTATGTTCATCAGTGATATTGGCCTGTAGTTTTCTTTTTTTGTGGGATCTTTGGCAGGTTTTGGTATTAGGCTGATGGTGGCCTCATAGAATGAGTTTGGAACTTTACCTTCCTCTGCAATTTTCTGGAAGAGTTTGAGCAGGATAGGTGTTAGCTCTTCTCTAAATTTTTCGTAGAATTCAGCTGTGAAGCCGTCTGGACCTGGGCTTTTGTTGGCTGGAAGATTTTTGATTACAGTTTCAATTTCCGTGCTTGTGATGGGTCTGTTAAGATTTTCTAGTTCTTCCCTGGTCCAGTTTTGGAAAGTTGTACTTTTCTAAGAATTTGTCCATTTCTTCCACGTTGTCCATTTTATTGGCATATAATTGTTGATAGTAGTCTCTTATGATCCTTTGTATTTCTGTGTTTTCTGTTGTGATCTCTCCATTTTCATTTCTAATTTTATTGATTTGATTTTTCTCCCTTTGTTTCTTGATGAGTCTGGCTAATGGTTTGTCAATTTTATTTATCGTTTCAAAGAACCAGCTTTTGGTTTTGTTGATTTTTGCTATGGTCTCTTTTGTTTCTTTTGCATTTATTTCTGCTCTAATTTTTAAGATTTCTTTCCTTCTACTAACCCTGGGGTTCTTCATTTCTTCCTTTTCTAGTTGCTTTAGGTGTAGAGTTAGTTTATTTATTTGACTTTTTTCTTGTTTCTTGAGGTGTGCCTGTATTGCTATGAACTTTCCCCTTAGGACTGCTTTTACCGTGCCCCACAAGTTTTGGGTTGTTGTGTTTTCATTTTCATCCGTTTCTATGCAAATTTTGATTTCTTTTTTGATTTCTTCTGTGATTTGTTGGTTATTCAGCAGCTTGTTGTTCAGCCTCCATATGTTGGAATTTTTAATAGTTTTTCTCCTGTAATTGAGATCTAATCTTACTGCATTGTGGTCAGAAAAGATGCTTGGAATGATTTCTATTTTTTTGAATTTACCAAGGCTAGCTTTATGGCCCAGGATGTGATCTATCCTGGAGAAGGTTCCATGTGCACTTTAGAAAAAGGTGAAATTCATTGTTTTGGGATGAAATGTCCTATAGATATCAATTAGGTCTAACTGGTCTATTGTATCATTTAAAGTTTGTGTTTCCTTGTTAAATTTCTGTTTAGTTGATCTATCCATAGGTGTGAGTGGGGTATTAAAATCTCCAACTATTATTGTGTTAGTGTTAATTTCTCCTTTCATAATTGTTAGCATTTGTCTTACATACTGTGGTGCTCCCGCGTTGGGTGCATATATATTTATAATTGTTATATCTTCTTCTTGGATTGATCCTTTGATCATTATGTAGTGACCTTCTTTGTCTCTTTTCACAGCCTTTGTTTTAAAGTCTATTTTATCTGATATGAGTATCGCTACTCCTGCTTTCTTTTGGTCCCTATTTGCATGGAAAATCTTTTTCCAGCCCTTCACTTTCAGTCTGTATGTATCCCCTGTTTTGAGGTGGGTCTCTTGTAGACAACATATGTAGGGGTCTTGTTTTTGTATCCATTCAGCCAGTCTTTGTCTTTTGGTTGGAGCATTCAACCCATTTACGTTTAAGGTAATTACTGATAAGTATGATCCCATTGCCATTTACTTTATTGTTTGGGGTTCGAATTTATACACCGTTTTTGTGTTTCCTGTTTAGTATTTGTTGGAGAGCTGGTTTGGTGGTGCAGAATTCTCTCAGCTTTTGCTTGTCTGAAAAGCTTTTGATTTCTCATTCATACTTGAATGAGATCCTTGCTGGGTACAATAATCTGGGCTGTAGGTTATTTTCTTTCATCATTTTAAGTATGTCTTGCCATTCCCTCCTTGCTTGAAGAGTTTCTATTGAAAGATCAGCTGTTATCCTTATGGCAATTCCCTTGTGTGTTATTTGTTGTTTTTCCCTTGCTGCTTTTCATATTTGTTCTTTGTGTTTGATTTTTGTTAATGTGATTAATATGTGTCTTGGGGGGTTTCGCCTTGGCTATATCCTGTTTGGGACTCTCTGGGTTTCTTGGACTTGAGTGGGTATTTCCTTCCCCATTTTAGGGAAGTTTTCAACTATTATCTCCTCAAGTATTTTCTCACGGTCTTTCTTTTTGTCTTCTTCTTCTGGGACCCCTATGATTCGAATGTTGTAGCGTTTAATATTGTCCTGGAGGTCTCTGAGATTGTGCTCATTTCTTTTAATTCGTTTTTCATTTATCCTCTCTGATTCATTTATTTCTACCATTCTATCTTCGAATTCACTAATCCTATCTTCTGCCTCTGTTATTCTACTATTTGTTGCCTCCAGAGTGTTTTTAGTTTCATTTATTGCATTATTCGTTATATATTGACTCTTTTTTTTTTTCTTCTAGGTCCTTGTTAAACCTTTCTTGCATCTTCTCAATCCTTGTCTCCAGGCTATTTATCTGTGATTCCATTTTAATTTCAAGATTTTAGATCCATTTCACTATCCTTATTCGGAATTCTTTATCAGGTAGATTCCCTATCTCTTCCTCTTTTGTTTGGTTTGGTGGGCATTTATCCTGTTCCTTTATCTGCTGGGTATTCCTCTGTCTCATCTTGTTTAAATTGCTGAGTTTGGGGTGTCCTTTCTGTATTCTGGCAGTTTGTGGAGTTCTTTACTGTGGCATTTCCTCGCTGTGTGTGGGTTTGTACAGGTGTCTTGTCAAGGTTTCCTGGTTAGGGAAGCTTGTGTCCGTGTTCTGGTGGGTGGAGCTGTATTTCTTCTCTCTGGAGTGCAATGAAGTGTCCAGTAATGAGTTATGAGATGTCTGTGGTTTTGGGGTGACTTTGGGCAGCCTGTATCTTGAAGCTCAAGGCTGTGTTCCTTTGTTGCTGGAGAATTTGCTTGGTATGTCTTGCCCTGGAACTTGTTGGCTCTTGTGTGGTGCTTGATTTCAGTGTCGGTATGGAGGCATTTGATGAGCTCCTGTCAATTAATGTTCCTTGGAGTCAGGAGTTCCCTGGAGTCAGGGTTTGGACATAAGCCTCCTGCTTCCAGTTATCTGTCTTACTTTTACAGTAGTTTCAAAACTTCTCCTTCTATACAGCACCATTGATAAAACATCTACGTTAAAGAAGAAAAGTTTCTCTACTGTGAGGGCCACTCAGAATGGTTCACAGCGTTACATGGAGAAGAGAAGAGGGAGGAGGGAGTTAGAGGTGACCCAAATGAGATCAGGTGGAATCAATAGTGGAGAGAGTGGGCTGGCCAGTCGTCACTTCCTTATGTGCACTCCACAACTGGACCGCTCAGAGATGTTCACAGAGTTATACAGAGACGAGAAGAAGGAGGAAGGAGACAGAGGTGGCCAGAAGGATAAAAGGGGGGAATGAAAAGGAGGGAGACAGATCCAGCCAGTAATCAGTTCCCTAAGTGTTCTCCACCGTCTGGAATACACAGAAATTCACAGAGTTGGGTAGAGTAGAGAGGAGTTAGGGAGGAGACACAGGCGACCCGGTGGAGAAAAAGGAGAGTCCAAAGGGAGAGAGAGCAGTCAAGCCAGTAATCTCGCTCCCTAGTGAAAAATGGGTACTGAAGATTGGGTTCTTAAAGGTACAAAATTGGTAACAAATACATAAAAGCAAAAATTAAAAATCTAGAGTAGAGTTTGGAATTTCAAAAATACGATGTTAAAGAAAAGAAGAAGGAAAAGAAAGAGAGAAAAAACGAACAAAGAAAAACAAACAAGGTCGCAAAAATTATCAAGAAAATACAGGTATAAAATTGATAACTAATATCAAAAAGCAAAAATTAAAAATCTAGAGTAGAGTTTGGAATTTCAAAAATACAATGTTAAAAAAAAAGGAAGAAGAAAACTAAAGAGAAAACAAACAAACAAAAACAAGCAATGTCGCAAAAATTATAAAGAAACTACAGGTACAAAATTGATATCAAATACCAAAAAGCATAAATTAGAAATCTAGAGTAGAGTTTGGAATTTCAAAAATACAATGTTAAAAGAAGAAAAAAAAACAAAACAAAAAAACAAGGTCAAAGAATTATATATATATATATATATATATATATATATATATATATATATGAAGTTTGCTGAAGAAGAAAAAAATAGGGTCTTTTTTTTTTGCAAAGTAATAGGTTATAAAAGTGAAAATTAAAGGAACAATAGAGGACTTAAAATTAAAAAAATTAAAAAAAAGAAAGAATGATCATAAAAATATATCCAGGACTTTCTCTGGTTTTGTTGTGAGTATCGTGGGTTCAGTTCATTTTTGGCTAGTTCCTTGGTCCGACTTATATTTCTCAAGATCTATAGGCACCTTCCTATGTAGTCCTAGTAACCACAGGGTTTTAATCTATTGCCTGTAGCTTCCAAGGCGATTCCCTCTGTTATAGCTTCTTTTGTTTGCTGGTCTTTTCAGTGTATGGTTTACGCCCTGACACAAAGGGGACGGTGGAGGACACTTTTTTTTTTTAGGCTCACTTGTTCAGTTGCACTGTGGGGAGGGAGGGAGGGATGCTGCAAACAAATAACACTGGCGTGCGGTCACAGTGCCTCAGCCACACTGGGTCTGCCCCCGCTCACGGCACGTGTAGCCTCCCTGCCCACACTGCTCGGGCTCTAGGTTGTTCCACCGGGAACAATCCGAGGCTGGCCCTGGGCTGCATGCACCTCCCAGGTCCAAGCCACTCAGGTTCAGGCACTCGGGTAGTCCTCAGAGGCACAGGCTCGGTTGGGCCTGCGTTTTGTGCTCTTCCCAGGTCCGAGCAGCTCAGGTAATGAGATGTTTGGCGAGCGCCAATGTTGTGACTTATCGCCTCCCTGCCACTCGGTTATCTGGGTGTAAAACAGGCGCACCTTCTCAGGCAGATGTTGACCGTCCAGATCCCCAAGAAGTTTTAGTTAGCAAAGAAGCCTGCTTACAGTTTTATAGATAATGTCTCTCTGGGGCTGCGATTGCCCCCTTCCGGCTCTGGCTGCCTGTCACCAGAGGGGGAAGGTCTGCAGCCGGCTATCTCTGTTCAGTCCTTTGTTCCGTGCGCGGGCCTGGCGGTGTCTTAGGTTAGGGCTGGCTTTTTGCGTGGTAGATATCCCAGAGTCTGGTTTGCTAGCCCAAGTTATTTCGTTCAGATAGCGCTCAGGGTATTCAGGCCAGATTCTTACTCTAAGCGATGCAGCCCACGCCGCGCCTCCCTGCCCAGCCCCTGCTTGCTAATGGTGTGAGCAGGCGTCTGCACTGCTTCGCGGCTGGGGGAGTTACCGTAGGGCTTGCAATCTGCGAGTTTTAATTGTTTATTTATTTTTATCCCCCTTATGTTGCCCTTTGTGCTTCCAAAGCTTGGCAAAGATTTGGCAGTGAAAAGCTTTCCTGGTGTTTGGAAACTTTTCTCTTTTTAAGACTATCTTCCCGGGACGGAAATCCCTCCCTCCCTCTTTTGTCTCTTTTTTTGTCTTTTATACTTTTTCCTACCTACTTTCCAAGAGTTGGGTTGCTTTCTGGGTGCCTGATGTCCTCTGGCAGCATTCATAAGTTGTATTGTGGAATTTACTCGACGTTTAAATGCTCTTTTGATGAAATTGTTTGGGGGGGAAAAGAGTTCTCCCCGTCCTACTCCTCAGCAATCTTGGCTCCTCTCTTGTGGAGTTTGGAGAGAGCACGCGGGATTGCTCTCCAGGCCATGCAGGAAAAGAAGGCCCTCATCTCGCGATGTCGGGGGAGTCTCGTGGTTTTTCTGGAGCTGCGGTGCCAGTGTGGGGTTTCTCACAAGGTACGACCGGGAGCTCAGGGAGCCTCTCGTGTGGTGTCAGGGAAGTCAAGTCTCCATACGAGTGGCGAGGGGGTGCACGTCATTGCTCTCGAGTCATGGTAGTGGAATCAGGGCTCAACGCAATGAAAAAGGACGCTCGAGGTCTTTCTCGGGTTGCGGCAGGAAACCCTGTGTTCCCTCGACTTGTGCCTGTGACCTCAGGTAGCTTCTCAGGGTGCCTCTGAGAAGTCAGGGATACTATGGAGCTGGGAGAGGCCTCTTGGGACTCCACTGGGTTTGCTGCAATGGAAGAGGGCCTAATCTCGAGATCAGGAAGGAACCTCAGGGTTCCTCTCCATTTCTGACTCAGATCGCAGGGTCCCTGCAGAGTTGGGACAGGAGAGTCAGGCCTCGTCTTGTGTGGAGGAATGGAACTCCGCTTGCCTCTCGAGTTGTTCAAGGAGTGACAGGCCACTTGTCGAGCTGTGTGTGGAACCTGCGGTTTTTTCCAGACAATGCACGGCGGTGTCAGTGCCCCTTCGTGATGTGCTTTCATCCACAGGGTTGCCTTCGAAGTGGTGTGCGGGCATCGGGTTCTTATCAAGAGCGGACCGGGAAATCGGGGTCTTTTGGAATGCGGCACCACACACGAGGCTACATCTCGAATTTCCTCGTGAGACGGGCCTCATGCTGAGGTGTCCCTGGAAGGTCGGGAAAGCCTTCCAGACAAAGCAGGTTAATCGACCCTACTGTCGTGATCAGGAGGGGAGAAGGGGCTCAGATGAAGTGGTGCCGGGAACCTCGGTGTTCCCCTCGAGTGAGACCGGTATGTCAGGGAACTTTTGGGGTCTCATGAAGCTTGCCAAATACTGTTTCAAACTTCAAGACGAAACGTGGGACTTCTCTTGAGACGCTGTGGTGGGCAAGGGCCTCATCTTGTGATGAAGGGGAAACCACGTGGTTTTTCTCGAGTTGCCATGGGATTGTTGACTTACGACGGGGAATTCAGGCTTCCTCTTGTGTTGGCCCAGGGAAGTCCATTCTTCCATTCGAGTTGCCAGGGAGAGCTGGGTGGGAATTGCTCTCGAGTCATGGCAGGTCAAAATAGACCTCATCTAGGCTTGTGTCCAGGACCTAATGTTCCTCTCCAGGGGCGATAGGGATCACAGGGACGCATTCCAGACTCACCCAGTGAGTCAGGCCTCGGCTTGAGGGGAAGCAAAGGATTCTGATATCCTCCTGGGTCGCGATAGGTATCCCTTGGAGCCCACTGAGTGGCCTCCAGGGAGTCAAGCCTCCTGTGGAGTTTGGAGAGAGGACTCCGGATTGCTCTCCAGGGTATGCAATAAAAGAAAGCCCACATCTCGCGATGACGTGGACATCTCGTGGGTTTAATCCAGCTGGGGCGCCACGTTGTGTTTCTCACGAGGTACGATGGAGAGCTCAGGGGGCCTCTCGTGCAGCACCAGGGAAGTCAGGTCTCCATGCCCGTGGTGAGGGGGAGCGGGTAATTGCTCTCGAGTCATGTTAGGGGAATCCGGCCTCAAGACGCGTTGAAGAAGATCTTTCAAGGTCTTTCTGGGGTTGTGGCAGGAAACGCTGGGTTCCCTCGACTTCTGCCGGTGACCTCAGAGAGCTACTCAGGTTGCCTCTGAGAAGTCAGGGATACTGTGGAGTTGGGAGGGGCCTCTCGGGACTCCACTGGGTTTGGTGCAATGGAAGAGGGCCTCATTTAGAGTTGATGCAGGAACCTTACTGTTTCTCTCCATTTCAGACACCGATTGCAGCGTCCCTGCTGAGTTGGGACAGGAGACTCAGGGCTCGTGCTGTGTGGAGGAATGGAACTCTGCTTGCCTCCCAAGTTGTTCACGAGGTGACAGGCCACTTGTCGAGCTGTATGTGGAACCTGTGGGTTTTTCCAGATGATGCCCAGGGTTGTCAATGCCCCTTCGTGTTGTGACTTCATCCACAGGGTTGCCTTCGAAGAGGTGTCCGGGCATGGGTTCTTGTGAAGAGAGGACCAGAGAATCGGGGTCTTTTGGCATGTGGCACCACACACGAGGCTACCTCTCGAATTTCCTCTTGAGACTGGGCTCATCCTGAGGTGCGCTGGGAAGGTCGAGAAAGCCTTCCAGACAAAGCAGGTTAATCGACCCTCCTGTCGCGATCAGGAGGGGAGAAGGGGCTCAGATGAAGTGGTGCTGGGAACCTCGGGGTTCCCCTCGAGTGAGACCGGTATGTCAGGGAACTTTTGGAGTCTGATGAAGGGTGCCAAGTAATGTTTCAAACTTCAACATGAACGTGAGACTTTTCTTGAGACGCTCTAACGTGAAAGGGCTTCATCTTGAGATGAGGGGGGAACTACGTGGTTTCCTTCGAGTTGCAGCAGGATTCTCGCGTTACAACGGGGAATTCGGGCTTCCTCTTGTGTTGGTCCAGGGAAGTCCAATCTTCCATTCGAGTTTCGAGGGAGAGCTGGGATTTCTCTCGAGTCACTGCAGGGCAAAATATACTTCATCTAGGCCTGTGCCCAGGACTTAATTTTCCTCTCCAGGGGTGACAGGGATCTCGGAGTTGCATTCCAGACTCACACGGGGAGTCAGGCCTCTTCTCGAAGGAAAGCAAAGGACTCCACTCTCCTCTCGAGTCGCGTCGGGTATGTCTTGGAGCCCACTGAGTGGCCTACTCGGAGTAAAGCCTCCTGTGGAGTTGGAGAGAGGACTCGGGATTGCTCTCCAGGCCATGCAGGAAGAGAAGGCCCTCAGCTCGCAATGACGGGGGCGTCTTGTGGGTTTTCTCGAGTTGGGGCACAATTATGAGTTTTCTCACGAGGTACGACGGGGAGCTCAGGGAGCCTCTCGTGTGGCGCCAGGAAAGTCAGGTCTCTATGTGTGTGACGAGGGGGAGCACATAAATGTTCTCGAGTCATGGTAGGGAAATCGGGACTCAAGACGCGTTGAAGAAGGAGTCTCGAGGTCTTTCTCAGGTTGCGGCAGGAAACCCTGGGTTCCCTCGACTTGTACCGGTGACCTCAGGGAGCTTCTCAGGGTGCCTCTGAGAAGTCAGGCATACTGTGGACTTGGGAGGGGCTCTCGGAACTCCACTGGGTTTGGTGCAATGGCAAAGGTTCTCATCTCGAGTTGAGGCAGGAACCTAAGGGTTCCTCTCCATTTAAAACTCCGACCACAGGGTCCCTGAAGAGTTGGGACAGGAGAGTCAGGCCTCGTCTTGTGTGGAGGAATGGAACTCCGCTTGCCTCTCGAGTTGTTCACAGGATAACAGACCATTTGTCGAGCTGTGAGTGGAATCTTCGGTTTTTTCCGTAAGATGCATGAGGGAGTCAGTGCCCCTTCGTGTTGTGCCTTCATCCACAGGGTTGCCTTCAAAGAGGTGTCCGGACATCGGGTTCTTATCAATAGCAGAGCAGGAAATCGGGGTCTTTCAGAACGTGGCACCATCCATGAGGCTACGTCTCGAATTTCTTCGTTAGACTGGTGTCATCCTGAGGTGCGCCATGAAGATCGGGAACCCCTTCCAGACAAAGCAGAGGAACCGACCATCTTGTCGCGATCAGGAGGAGTGAAAGGGCTCAGTTGAAGTCGTGCCGGGAACCTCGGTGTTCCCCTCGAGTGGGACCGGTGTGTCGGGAAACTTTTCGGGTCACTTCAAGGGTGCCAAGTACCGTTTTGCACTTCAAGACGGACTTGGGGCTTCTCTTGAGACGCTGTAGAGGGCAAGGGCCTCATCTTGGGATGAAGGGGGAATCACGTGGTTTTTCTCAAGGTGCGGCGGGATTCTCGAGTTACGACGGGGAATTCAGGCTTCCTCTTGTGTTAGCCCAGGGAAGACCAACCTTCCATTCGAGTTGCGAGGGATAGCTGGGGGTTGCGCTCGAGTCCCTGCAGGGCAAAAGAGACCTCATCCAGGCTTGTGTCTAGGACCTAATGTTCCTCTCAAGGGATGACTGGGAACTTGGGGTTGCATTCCAGACTCACCCGGGAGTCAGGCGTCGTCTCGAGGGGAAACAAAGGCCTTCTCTCTCTTCTCGAGTCGCGACGGGTATTTCTTGGAGCCCACTGAGTGGACTAAAGGGAGTCAAGCCTCCTCTGGAGTTTGGAGAGAGGACTCGGGATTGCACTCCAGGACATGCAGGAAAAGAAGGCCTTCATCTCACGAAGACAGGGGGGTCTCGGTGGTTTTACCGAGCTGCAGCGCCTGTGTTGGTTTCTCAGGGGGTACGACGGGGAGCTCAGGGAGCCTCTTGTGTGGCGCCAGGGAAGTTAGGTCTCGATGCGTGTGGCAAGGGGGAGCGCGTCATTGCTCTCGAGTCATGGTAGGGGAATCAGGCCTCTAGACGCGTTGAAGAAGGACTCTCAAGATCTCTCTCAGGTCTTGGCAAGAATACCTGGGTTCCCTCGACTTGTGCCGGTGACCTCAGGGAGATTCTCCGGGTGCCTCTGAGAAGTCAGGGATACTATGGAGTTGGGAAAGACCTCTCGGGACTCCACTGGGTTTGGTGAAATGGAAGGGGGCCTCATCTCGAGGGGAGGCAGGAACCTCAGGGTTCCTCTCCATTTCTGATTCCGATCGCAGCCCCCTGCATAGTTGGGAGAGGTGAGTCAGGCCTCGTCTTGTGTGCAGGAATGGACCTCCGCTTGCCTCTCGAGTTGTTCACTGGGTGACAGGCACTTGTTGAGCTGTATGAGTAACCTGCGGTCTTTTCCAGACGATGCACGGGGGTGTCAGTGCCCCTTCGTGTTGTGCCTTCATCCACACTATCTTCGAATAGGTGTCTGGGCATCGCGTTCTTATCAAGAGCAGATCGCGAAATCGCGGTCTTTCGGCATGTGGCACCACCATCGAGGCTACGTCTCGAATTTCCTCGTGAGACAGCCTCATCTGAGGTGCGCGGAGAAGGTCGGGAACCCCTTGCAGACAAAGCAGGGGAATCGACCCTCCTTTCGCGATCAGGAGGGGAGAAGGGGCTCAGATGAAGTGGTGCCAGGAACCTCGGTGTTCCCCTCGAGTGCGACCCATATGTCGGGGAACTTTTGGGGTAGCATTAAGGGTGCCAAATATCATTTCGCACTTCAAGACGGAACGTGGGACTACTCTTGAGACGCTGGAGCGGGCAAGGGCCTCATCTTGCAATGACGGGGGAACCACGTGGTTTTTCTCAAGTTGAGGTGGAATTCTCGAATTACTACTGGGAATTCAGGCTTCCTCTTGTGTTGGCCCAGGGAGGTCCAATCTTCCATTCGGGTTGCGAGGGAAAGCTGGGGAGTGCTCTCGAGTTACTGCAGGGCAAAAGCGACCTCATCTAGCCTTGTGTTCAGGACCCAATGATCCTCTCCAAGGGCGACAGGGAACTCGGGTTTGCATTACAGACTCACCCGGGGAGTTAGGCCTCGTATCGAGGGGAAGCAAAGGACTCGGCTCTCCTCTCGAGTTGCGACGTGTATCTCTTGGAGCCCACTGACTGGTCTAAAGGGAGTCAAGCCTCCTCTTCAGTTTGGAGAGAGGACTCGGTATTGCTCTCCAGGCCATGCAGGAAAAGAAGGCCCACATCTCGAGATGATGGGGGCGTCTCGTGGGTTTTCTCGAGCTGTGGCGCCAGTGTGGGGTTTCTCACGAGGTACGACGGGGAGTTCAGGTAGCCTCTCGTGTGGCAACAGGGAAGTCAGGTCTCCATGGGCGGGGCAAGGGGGAGCGCGTCATTGCTCTCAAGTCAGGGTAGGGGAATCGGGCCTCATGACGGGTTGAAAAAGGACTCTCGATGTCTTTCTAGGGTTGTGGCAGGAAACCCTGGGTTCCCTTGACTTGTGCTGGTGACCTCAGGGAGCGTCTCAGGGTGCCTCTGAGAAGTCAGGGATACTGTGGATTTGGGAGAGGCCTCTCGGGACTCCTCTGGGTTTGGTGCAATGGAAGAGAGCCTCATCTCGAGTTGAGGCAGGAACCTCAGGATTCTGCTCCTGACTTCCTGGAGCCGGATCTGACTCAGATCGCAGTGTCCCTGCTGAGTTTGCTCAGGAGTGTCAGGTCTCGTGTTCTGCGGAGGAATGGAACTCCGCTTACATCTCAAGTTGTTCAAGGATGACACCACTTTTCGTGATGTGTGTGGAACCTGCGGGTATTTCGGAGATGCACGGGGGCGTCAGTGCTCCTTCCTGTTGTGCCTTCATCCACAGGGTTGCCTTCAAAGAGGTGTCCGGGCATCGGGATCTCCTCAAGTGCGGACCGGGAAATCGGGGTCTTTCAGCATGTTGCACCACCCACGAGGCTATGTCTCGAATTTCCTCGTGAGACCGGCCTCATCCTGAGGCGCGCAGGAAAGTCCGGGAACCCTTTCCAGACAAAGCAGGGGAATCGACCCTCCTTTCGGGATCAGGAGGAGAGAAAGGGCTCAGATGAAGTAGTGCCAGGAACCTCGGTGCTCCCCTTGAGTGAAACTGGTAAGTCGGGTAACTTTTCGGGTTGCATCAAGGGTGCCAAGTACCGTTTCGCACTTCAAGACGGAACCTGGGACTTCTCTTGAGACGCTGTAGTGGGCAAGGGCCTCATCTAGCGCTGACGAGGGACCCACGTGTTTTTTCTCGAGTTGCGGCAGGATTCTTGAGTTACGATGGGGAATACAGGTTTCCTCTTGTGTTGGCCCAGGGAAGTCCAATCTTCCATTCGAGTTGCAAGTGAGAGCTGGAGATTGCTCTCGAGTCACTGCAGGGCAAAATAGAGCTCATCTAGGTTTGTGTCCAGGACCGAGTTTTTCTCTCCAGGGGCGACAGGGATCTTGGGGTTGCATTCCAGACTCACCCGGGGAGTCAGGCCTCATCTCGAAGGGAATGAATAGACTCCGCTCTCCTCTCGAGTCGCGACGGGTACCCTTGTAGCCCAAGAGTGGCCTAAATGGAGTTAAGCCTCCTGTGGAGTTTGGAGAGAGGACTCGGGATTGCTCTCTAGGCCATACAGGAAAAGAAGGCCCTCATCTCCCGATGACGGGGGCGTCTCGTGGGTTTTCTCAAGGTGCAGTGCCTGGTTGGGGTGTCTCACGAGATAGGACGGGGAGCTCAGGGAGACTCCTGTGGTGCCACGGAAGTCAGGTCTTCATGGACATGGCGAGGGGGAGCGCCTCATTGCTCTCGAGTCATGGTAGGGGAATCGAGCCTCAAGACGCTTCGAAGAAGAACTCTCGAGGTCTTTCTCGGGGTGTGGCAGGAAACCCTGGGTTCCCTCGACTTGTGCCCATGACCTCAGGGAGCTTAGCGGGGTTCCTCTGAGAAGTCAGGGATACTGTGGAGTAGAGAGGGGCTTCTCGGGACATCACAGGGACTGGTGCAATTGAAGAGGACCTAATCTCGGATTGAGGCAGTAACGTCAGGGTTCCTCTCCATTTCTGACTCGGATAGCAGGGTCCCTGCAGAGTTGGGACAGGAGAGCCAGACCTCGTCTTGTGTGGAGTAGTGGAACTCTGCCTGCCTCTCGAGTTGTTCATGGGATGACAGGCCACCTATCGAGTTGTATGTGGAACCTGCGGTTTTGGGGGACGATGCACAGGGGTGTCAGTGCCCCTTCGTTTTGTGCCTTCATCCACAGGTTTACCTTCAAAGAGGTGACCAGGCATCGGGATCTTATCAATAGCGGACCAGGAAATCGGGGTCTTTCGGCATGTGGCACAACCCACGAGGCTACGTCTCGACTTCCCTCGTGAGACTGGCCTCATCCTGAGGTTCGCCGGGAAGTCTGGGAACCCCTTCCAGACAAAGCAGGGGAATTGACCCTCCTGTCGCCATCAGGAGGGGAGAAGAGGCTCAGCTGAAGCTGTGCTGGGAACCTCCATGTTCTCCTCGAGTGAGACCGGGGTGTCAGGGAAATTAGGGGGTCGCATCAAGGGTGCCAAGTACCGTTTCACACTTCAAGACGGAACATGGGACTTCCCTGGAGACGCTATAGCTGACAGGGGCCTCATATTTCGATGACAGAGGAACCACGTTGTTTTTCTCCAGTTGCCGCGGGATTCTCGAATTACAACGGGGAATACAGGCTTCCTCTTGTGTTGGCCCAGCGAAGTCCAATCATCCATTCGAGTTGCGAGGGAGAGCTGGGGATTGCACTTGAGTCAATGCAGGACAAAAAAGACCTCATTTAGGCTTGTTTCCAGGACCGAGTTTTCCTCTACAGGGGCGACACGGATCTCGGGATCCCATTCCAGACTCACCCAAGTAGTCAGGCCTCGGCTCGAGGGGAAGCAACGGACTCCGCTCTCCTCTAGAGTAGCGACGTGTATCTCTTGGAGGCTACTGAGTGGCCTAAAGGGAGTCAGGCCTCCAGTGGAGTTTGGAGAGTGGACTCGGGATTGCTCTCTAGGTCATGTAGGAAAAGAAGGCCCTCATCTTACGATGATGGGGGCGTCTCGTGAGTTTTCTCGAGCGGCGGTGCCAGTGTGAGGTTTTCATGAGGTAGGACGGGGAGCGCAGGGAGCCTCTCGTGTGGCACCAGGGAAGTTGGGTTTCCATGGGCGTGGCGAGGGGAATGCGTCATTGCTCTCCAGTCATGGTAGGGTATCGGGCCTCAAGACGCGGTAAAGAGGGACTCTCGAGGTCTTTCTCAGAATGCAGCAGGAAACCCTGGGTTCACTCGACTTGTGCCAGTGACCGCAGAGAGCTTCTGAGGGTGCCTCTGAGAAGTCAGGGATACTGTGGAGTTGGGAGGGGCCTCTCGGGACTCCACTGCGTATGGCGCAATGGAAGAGGGCCTCATTTCGAGTTGATGCAGGAATGTCAGGTTTCATCTACATTTCTGACTCCGATCGCATGGTCCCTGCAGAGTTGGGAAATGAGAGTCAGGCCTTCTCTTGTGTGGAGGAACGGAACTCCGCATGCCTCTCTAGTTCTTCAAGGGATGACAGGACACTTGTCGATCTGTGTTTGGAATCTGCGTGTTTTTCCGTATTATGCATGGGGATGTCAGTACCCCTTCGTGTTGTGCATTCCTCCACAGGTTTGCTTTCGAAGAGGTGTCCGGGCATTGGGTTATTAAGAGCGGACCGGGAAATCGGGGTCTTTCCGCATGTGGCACCACCCACCAGGCTACGTCTCGAATTTCCTAGTGAGACCGGCCTCAACCTGAGGTGCGCCGGGAAGGTCGGAACCCCTTGCAGACAAAGCAGGGGAATCGACCCTCCTGTCTCGATCAGGAGGGGAGAAGGGGCACAGATGAGGTGATGCCGGGAACCTTGGTGTTCCCCTCCAGTGAGACCAGTGTGTTGGGGAACTTTTGGTGTCGCATCAAAGGTGCCAAGTACCGTATCGCACTTCAAGATGGAACGTAAGACTTCTTTTGAGATGCTGTAGCGACAATGGCCGCATCTTGCGATGAAGAGGGAATGACGTGGTTTTTCTCGAGTTGTGGCGGGATTCTTGAGTTACAACGGGAAATTCACGCTTCCTCTTCTGTTGGCCCAGGGAAGTCCAGTCTTCCATTCGAGTTGCGAGAGAGAGTTGGGGATTGCTCTCGAGTCACTGCAGGAAAAAAGAGACCTCATCTAGGCTTGTGTCCAGGATCTAATGTTTCTCTCCAGGGGCGACAGGGATCTCCGGTTCCCATATCAGACTCACCCGAGGAGTCAGGCCTCGCCTCGAGGGGAAGGAAAAGACTCCGCTCTCCTCTCGAGTCGCGACGGGTATGTCTTGGAGTCCACTGAGTGACCAAAAGGGAGTCAAGCCTACTGTGGAGTTTGGAGAGAGGACTCAGGATTGCTCTCCAGGCCATGCTAGAAAAGAAGGCCGTCATGTCGCGAAAACGGGGGCGTCTCGTGGGTTTTCTCTATCTGCGGCGCCAGTGTGGGGTTTCTCACGAGGTATGACGGGGAGCTCAGGGAGCCTCTCGTGTGGCGCCAGGGAAGTCAGGGCTTCATGAGTGTAGCAGAGGGAGCGCGTCATTGCCCTCGAGTCATGGTAGGGGAATCAGGCCTCAAAACGCGTTGAAGAAGGACTCTTGAGTTCTTTCTATGATAGCGGCAGTAAACCCTGGGTTCACTCGAATTGTGCTGGTGGCCTCAGGGAGCTTCTCAGGGTGCCTCTGAGAAGTCAGGGATACTGTGGAGCTGGGACGCGTCTCTCGGGACTCCACTTGGTTTCATGCAATGGAAGAGGTCCTAATCTCGAGTGGAGGCAGGAACCTCAGCGTTCCTCTCGTGACTTCACTGGCGCTGGTCTGAATCAGATTGCAAAGTCCCTGCAGAATTGGGACAGGAGGGTCAGGCCTCGTCTTGTGTAGAGGAATGAAACCCCACTTGCCTCTCGAGTTCTTCAGGGGTGACAAGCCACTTGTTGAGCTGTATGTGGAACCTGCGGGTTTTTCCGGACGATGCACGAGGGTCTCAGTGCCCCTTTGTGTTGTGCCTTCATCCACAGGGTTGCCTTCGAAGAGGTGTCCAGGCATGAGGTTCTTATGAAGAGCGTACCAGGAAATCATAGTCTTTTGTCATGTGGCACCACCCGCGAGCTACGTCTTGAATTTCCTCGTGAGACCGGCCTCATCCTGAAGTGCCCCGTGAAGGTCGGGAACCCCTTACAAACAAAGCAGGGGAAGTGACCCTCCTATCACGAAAAGGAGGGGAGAAGGGGCTCAGATAAACTGGTGCCGGGAACCTCAGTGTTCACCTCGAGTGAGACCGATATTTCGAGGAACTTTTGGGGTCACATCAAGGGTGTCAAGTATCGTTTCGCACTTCAAGACGGAACGTGGGACTTTTCTTGAGAAGCTGTAGCGGGCAAGGGCCTCATCTTGCCAAGAGGTGGGAACCACGTGGTTTTTCTCGAGTTGCGGCGGGATTCTCGAGTTACGACGGGGATCTCAGGCTTCCTCTTGGGTTGGCACTGGGAAGCCCAATCTTCCCCTCGAGTTGCGAGGGAAAGCTGGGGGTTGCGCTCGGGTCACTGCAGGGCCGAAGAGACCTCATCTAGGCGTGTGTCCGGGACCTAAGTTTCCTCTTCAGGGAAGGCAGGGATCTCGGGGTTGCATTCCAGGCTCCCCCGGGGAGTCAGGCCTCGTCTCGAGGGGAAGCCAAGGACTCCGCTCTCCTCTCGAGTCGCGACGCGGGTCTCTTGGAGCCCCCTGAGCGGCCTCAAGGGAGTCCAGCCTCCTCTTCCGTTTGGAGAGAGTACCCGGGATTGCTCTCCAGGCCATGCAGGAAAAGAAGGCCCTCATCTCGCGATGATGGCGGCGTCTCATGGGTTTTCTAGACTGCTGCGCTAGTGCCGGGTTTCTGACGAGGTACGAGAGGGAGCTCAGGGAGCCTCTCGTGTGGCGCCAGGGAAGTCAGGTCCCCATGAGATGGCTAGGGGGAGCTCGTCATTGCTCTCGAGTCATGGTAGGGTAATCGGGCCTCAAGACGGGTTGAAGAAGGACTCTCGAGGTCTTTCTCGGGTCACTGCATAAAACCCAGGGTTCCCTTGACTTGTGCCTGCGACCTCAGGGAGCTTCTCAGAGTGCCTCTGAGAAGTCAGGGATACTGTGCAGTTTGGAGGGGCCTCTCGAGACTCCTCTGCATTTGGTGGAATGTAAGAGGGACTCATCTCGAGTTGAAGCAGGAACCTCAGTGTTCCTCTCCATTTCTGACTCAGATCGCAAGGTCCCTGCATGTTGGTACAGGAGAGTCAGGCCTCGTCTTTTCTGGAGGACGGGACTCCTCTTGCCTCTCGAGTTGTTCTCGAGGTGACAGGCCACTTGTCGAGCTGTGTGTGTAACCTGCCCGTTTTTCCGAATGATGCACAGGTGTGTTAGTGCCCCTTCGTGTTGTACCTTCATACTCAAGGCTGCCTTCCAAGAGGTGTCCGAGCATCGGATTCTTATCAAGAGCGGACCGGGAAATTGGAGTCTTTCAGCAAGCGGCACCACCCACAAAGCTACGTATCGAATTTCCTCATGAGACCGGCCTCATCCTGAGTTGTGCAGGGAAGGTCGGGCCCCCTTGCAGACAAAGCAGGGGAATCGACCCACCGGTCACGATCAGGAGGGGAGAAGGGGCTTAAATGAAGTGGTGCCGGGAACCTCGGTGTTCCCCTTGAGTGAGACCGGCGTGTTGGGGGACTTTTGGGGTCGCATCAAGGGTGCCAAGTACCGTTTTGCATTTCAAGACGGAACCTGGGACATCTTTTGAAACGCTGTAGCGGGCAAGGGCCTCATCTTGCGATGACGGGAGAACCACGTGGTTTTGCTCGAGTTGCGGCGGGATTCTCGAGTTATGACCGGGAATTTAGGCTTCCTTTTGTTGGCCTTGAAATCCAATCTTCCATTCGGGTTGCGAGGGGGAGCTGGGGATTGCGCTAGAGTCACTGCAGGGCAAAAGAGACCTAATCTAGGCTTGTGTCCGGGATCTAAAGTTGCTCTCCAGGGGCGACAGGGATCTCGGGTTTGCATTCCAGACTCAACCGGGGAGTCAGTTCTCACCTCGAGGGTAAGCAAAGAATTCCGCTCTCGTCTCGAGTCGCGATGGGTATCTCTTGGAGCCCACTGTGTGTACTAAAGGGAGTCAAGCCTCCTGTGGAGTTTGGAGAGAGGACTCGGGATTGGACTCCAGGCCATGCAGGAAAAGAAGGCCCTCATCTCGAGATGACGGTGGCGTCTCGTGGGTTTTCTCGAGCTGCGGCGCCAGTGTGGGGTGTCTCATGAAGTACCACGGGGATCTCAGGGAGCCTCTTGTGTGGCGCCAGGAAAATCCAGTATTCCTTTCGAGTTGCAAGTTAGAACTGGGGATTGCTCTCCAGTCACTGCAGGGCAAAATAGACCTCATCTACGCTTGTGTCCAGGACCTAGTGTTCCACTACTGGGCCGACAGGGATCTCAGGGTTGCATTCTCGACTCACCCGGAGAGTCAGGCCTCGTCTTGAGGGGAAAAAAAGGACTCCGCTCTCCTGTCGAGTCGCGATGGGTATCTCTTGGAGCCCACTGCGTGGTGTAAAGGGAGTGAAGCCTCCTATGGAGTTTGGAGAGATGACTCGGGATTGTTTTCCTGGCCATGCAGGAAAAAAGGCCCTCATCTCGCGATGACGGGGGCATCTCGTGGGTTTTCTCCAGCTGTGGCGCCAGTATCAGATTTCTCACGAGGTATGACGGGGAGCTCAGAGAGCCTCTCGTGTGGTGCTAGGGACGTCAGGTCTCCGTGCGTGTGGTGAAGGGGAGTGCGTGATTGCTCTCGAGTCATAGTAGGCGAATCGGGCCTCAAGACGCATTGAAGAAGTACTCTCGAGGTCTTTCTCGGGTTGCGGCAGGGAACCCTGGGTTCCCTTGATTTGTGTCGGTGACCTAAGGCAACTTCTAAGGGTGCCTCTGAGAAGTCAGGGACACTGTGGATTTGGGAGGGGCCTTTTGTTACTCAACTGGGTTTGGTGCAATCGAAGAGGGCCTCATCTCGAATAGAGGCAGGAACCTCAGGGGTCCTTTCCATTTCTGACTCAGGTCGCAGGGTACCTGCAGAGTATGGACAAGAGAGTCACGCCTCGTCTTCTGTGGAGGAATGGATTTCCCCTTGCCTTTCGAGTTGTTCACGGAGTGACAGGCCACTTGTTGAGCTGAGTGTGGAACCTGCGGGTTTTTCCGGACGATGCACGGGGGTGTCAGTGCCCCTTCGTGTTGTGCCTTCATCCACAGGGTTGCCTTCAAAGAGGTTTCCGGGCATCGGGTTCTTTTCAAGAGCGTACCGGAAAATTGGGGTCTTTCAGCATGTGGTACCACCCACGAGGCTACGTCTCGAATTTCCTCGGGAGACCGGCCTCATCCTGAGGTGCGCCGGGAAGGTCGGGAACCCCTTGCAGACAAAGCAGGGGAATCGACCCACCAGTCGCGATCAGAAGGGGAGAAGGGGCTCAGATGAAGTGGTGCCGGGAACCTCGGTGGTCCCCTCGAGTGAGACCGGTATGTCACGGCACTTTTGAGGTCGCATCAAGGGTGCCAAGTACAGTTTCGCACTTCAAGACGGAACGTGGGAATTCTCTGGAGATGCTGTAGCAGGCAAGGGCCTCATATTGCAATGACGAGGGAAACACGTGGTTTTTCTCGAGTTGAGGCGGGATTCTCGAGTTACAATGGGGAATTCAGGCTTCCTCTTGTGTTGGCCCAGGAAGTCCAATCTTCCATTCAACTTGTCAGAGAGAGCTGGGGGTTGCTCTCGAGTCACTTCAGGGCAAAGAGTCCTCATCTAGGCTTGGGTCCAGGACGTAATGTTCCTCTCCAGGGGCGACAGGGATATCGGGGTCGCATTCCAGTCTCACCTGGTGGGTCACGCCTCATCTCGAGTGGAAGCAAAGGACTCCACTATCCTCTCGAGTCGGGACGCGTAACTCTTGGAGCCCAATGAGTGGCCTAAAGGGAGTCAAGCGTCCTGTGTAGCTTGGACAGAAGTTTCACGCTTGATCTGCATACCATGCAGTTAAAGATGGCCCTCCTCTCGTGATGACGGGGGCGTCTCATGGGTTTTCTCGAGCTGCGGCGCCAGTGTGGGGTTTCTCACGAGATATGATGTGGAGTTCATGGATCCTCTTGTGCTGCGCCAGAGAAGCCTGACTCCATGCGTGTGGCCAGGCAGATCGCGTCATTGCTCTCGAGTCATGGGAGGGACTAGGGCCTCAAGAGGCATTTAAGAAGGACTCTCAAGGTCTTTCTTGGGTTGGGGCGGGAAACACTCGTTTCCCTCGACCTCTACAGGGGACCTTAGGGAACTTCCCAGGTGCCTCTGAGAGGTGAGGGATACTGAGGAGTTAGAGGGGCCTCTCGGGACTCCACTAGGTTTGACGAAATGAAAAAGGGCCTCATCTCGATTGGAGGCAGGAACCTCAGGCTTCCTCTCCATTTCTGACTCCGACCGCAGGGTCCCTGCAGAGTTGGGACAGGAGAGTCAGGCCTCGTCATGTCTGAGTAACGGAACTCTGCTTGCCTCTCGAGTCGTTCAGGGGGTCTCAGGGCCCTTGACAAGCTGTGTGTGGAACCTGCGGGTGTTTCCAGAAGATGCATGGGGGTGTCAGTGCCCCTTCGTTTTGTGCCTTCCCCCACAGGGTTGCCTTCAAAGAGGTGTCCGGGCATCGGGTTCATTTCAAGAGCGGACCGGGAAATCGGGGTCATTTGGCATGTGGCACCACCCACGTGGCTCATCTCGAATTTCCTCGTGAGACCAGCATCATCCTGAGGTGCACCGGGAAGGCCGGGAACACCTTCCACACAAAGTAGGGGAATCGATTCTCCTGTCGCGATCAGGAGGGGATATGGGGCTCAGATGAAGTGGTGCCGGGAACCTCGGTGTTCCACTCGAGGGAACCCGGCGTTTCAGGGAACTTTAGGGGTCGCATCAAGGGAGCCAAGTACCGTTTCCCACTTCAGGACGGAACAGGGGACATCCCTGGAGACGCTGTAGCGGGCAAGGGCCTCATCCTGTGAAGACGTTGGAACCACGTCGTTTTTCTCGAGTTGCATCGGGATTCTTGAAAACGACAGGAATTTCAGGATTCCTCTTGGGTTGGCCCTGGGAAGCCCAATCTTCAATTCGAGTTGCGATGGAAAGCTGGGGGTCCTGCTCGAGTCACTACAGGGCCAAAGAGACCTCATCGAGGCGTGTGTCCAGGACCTAATATTCCTCTCAAGGGAAGACAGGGATCACGGGTTTCTATTCCAGACTCCCCCGGGGGGTCAGGACTCGCCTGGAGGGGAAGCAAAGGACTCCGCTTTCCTCTCAAGTCGCGACACGGATCTCTTGGAGCCCACTGAGTGGACACAAGGGTGTCGAGCCTCCTCTTCAGTTTGGAGAGAGGACTCGGGATTGCTCTCCAGGCCAGGCAGGAAAAGAAGGCCCTCAGCTCGCGAGGACGGGGGCGTCTCATGGGTTTCCTCAGGCTGCTGCGCCCATGGGGGTTTTCTCACGAGGCACGACGAGGACCTCAGGGAGCCTCTCGTGCGGCGCCAGGGAAGTCAGGTCTCCATGCGCATGGCGAGGGGGAGCTGGTCATCACTCTCGAGTCATGGGAAGCGGCTAGGTCCTCAAGAGGCGTTGAAGAAGGACTCTCGAGGTCTTTCTCGGGTTGCGGCGGGAAACCCTCGTTTCCCTCGACTTCTGCAGGGGACCTTAGGGAACTTCCCACGGTGCCTCTGAGAGGTGAGGGATGCTGTGTAGTTGGCAGGGCCTCTCGGGACTCTGCTGGGTTCGGCGCAATGGAAGAGGGCCTCATCTCGAGGGGAAGCAGGAACCTCAGGCTTCCTCTCGGTTTCGGACTCCGACTGCACGGTCCCTGCAGTGTTGGGACAGGAGAGTCATGCCTCGTCTTGTCTGAGGAATGGAATTCTGGTTGCCTCTCGAGTTGTTCTGGGAGTCTCAGGCCCCTTGTCGAGCTGTGTGTAGACCCTGCGGGTTTTTCCGGATGATGCACGGGGGTGTCAGTGCCCCTTCGTGTTGTGCTTTCACCCACAGGTTTGCCTTTGAAGAGGTGTCCGGGCATTGGGTTCTTATCAAGAGCGGACCGGAAAATCGGAGTCGTTCGGCACGTGGCACCTCACACGTGGCTAGTCTCGAATTTCCTCCTGAGACCGGCCTCATCCTGAGGTGCGCCAGGAAGGCCGGGAATCCCTTCCAGACAAAGCAGGGGAATCGACTCTCCTGTCGCGATCAGGAGGGTAGAAGGGTCTCAGATGTAGTGGTGCCGGGACCCTCGGTGTTCCCCTCGAGGGAACAAAGCGTGTCGGGGAACTTTTGCGGTCGCATCAAGGGTGTCAAGTACCGTTTCGCCCTTCAGGGCGGAACATGGGACTTCCCTGGAGACACCGGGAACTTCGGTGTTCCCCTGGAGTGAGACCGGTATGTTGGGGAACTTTGGGGTCGCATCAAGGGTGCCAAGTAGCATTTCGAACTTTAAGATGGAACGTGGGACTTCTCTTGAGACTCTAGCTGGCAAGGGCCTCATATTGCGATGAAGGGGGAACCACATGGTTTTTAAGACTTGAGGCTGAATTCTCGAATTACGATGGGAAATTCAGACTTCCTCTTGTGTTGACCGTGGGAAGACCAATCTTCCATTCAAATTGTGAGGGAGAGATGGAGGTTGCTCTCGATCACTGTAGGGCAAAATAGACCTCATCTAGGCTTGTGTCTAGGACATAATGTTCCACTCCAGGGGTGACATGGATCTCGGGGTTGCATTCCAAACTCACCCGGGGAGTCAGGCCTCGTCTCCAGGGAAGCAAAGGACTCCGCTCTCCTCTCGAGTCGCACCGGGTATTGCTTGCACCCAACTGAGTGGCCTAAAGGGAGACAATACTCCTGTGAATTTTGGAGAGAGGACCAGGAATTGCTCTCCAGGTCAGGCAGGAAAAGAAGGCCCCCATCTCTCCTTGACGGGGGCATCTTGTGGTTTTTCTCGAACTGCGGCGCCACTGTGGGTTTTCTCACGAGGTACGATGGGGTACTCAGGGAGCCTCTTGTGTGGTACTAGGGAAGTCAGTTTTCCTGCTTGTGGCGAGGGGAGCGCGTCCTTGCTCTGGAGTCATGGTAGGGGAATCGGGCATCAAGAGACGTTGAAAAAGGACTCTCCAAGTCTTTCTCGAGTTACTTCAGGAAATTCTGGGTTCCCTCGACTTGTGCCAGTGACCTCAGGTAGCTTCTCAGGGAGCCTCTGAGAATTCAGGGATACTGTGGTGTTGGGAGGGGCCTCTCGGGACACCACTGAGTTTGGTTCAATGGAAGAGGGCCTCTTCTCTAGTTGAGGCAGGAACCTCAGGGTTCCTCTCCATTTCTGACTCCAATTGCAGGGTCCCTGAAGAGTTGGGACAGGAGAGTAAGGCTTCGTCTTGTGTGAAGGAATGCAACTTCACTTGCCTCTCGAGTTGTTCACGAGGTGACAGTCCACATTTGGAGCTGTGAGTGGAATCTGCGGGTTTTTCCAGACGATGCATGGGGATGTCAGTGTCCCTTCGTGTTGTGCCTTCATCCACAGGGTTGCCTTCGAAGAGATGTCCGGGCGTCAGGTTCTTATCTAGAGTGGACCGGGAATTCGGGATCTTTCAGCATATGGCACCAACCATGAGGCTACTTTTCGAATTTCCTCATGAGACCGGCCTCATCCGGAGGTTCGCGGGGAACGTCGGGAACCCCTTGCAGACAAAAGATGGGAATCGACCCTTCTGTCGCGATCAGGAGGGGTGAAGGGGCTCACAGGAAGTGGTGCCGTGAACTTTGGTGTTTCCCTCGAGTGAGACCGGTATGTCAGGGAACTTTGGGGGTCGCATCAAGGGTGCCAAGTACCGTTTTGTACTTCAGGATGGAACGTGGGACTTCTCTTGATACGCTGTAGCGGCCAAGGGCCTCATCTTGCGACGACGGGGGAGCCACGTGGTTTTTCTCGAGTTGCGGCGGGATTCTCGAGTTACGACGGGGATTTCAGGCTTCCTCTTGTGTTGGGCCAGGGAAGTCCAATCATCCATTCGAGTTGCGAGGGAGAGCTGGGGGTTGCGCTCGAGTCACTGCAGGGCAAAGGAGACTTCATCTAGGCTTGTGTCCAGGACCTAATGTTCCTCTCCAAGGGCCACAGGGATCTCAGGTTTGCATTCCAGACTCACCCAGGGAGTCAGGCCTCATGTCGAAGGGAAGCAAAGGACTCTGCTCTCCTTTCGAGTCGCGACGGGCACCTCTTGGAGCCCACTTTGTGGCCTAAAGGGAGTCAAGCCTCCTGTGAAGTTTGGAGAGAGGACTTGGGACTGCTCTCCAGGCCATGCAGGGAAAGATGGCCCTCATCTCGCGATGACGGAGGGATCTTGTGGGTTTTCTCGAGCTGCGGCGCCACTGTGGGGTTTCACACGACGTACGACGGGGAGCTCAGGGAGCCTCTCGTGTGGCGCCAGGGAAGTCAGGTCTCCATGTGCGTGGCGAGGGGGAGCGCATTATTGCTCTCGAGCTATGGTAGGGGAATCTGACCTCAAGACGCATTGAAGAAGGACTCTCGAGGTCTTTCTTCGGGTGTGGCAGGAAACTCTTATTTCCCTCGACTTTTGCTGGTGGCCTCAAGGAGCTTCTCAGAATGCCTATGAGAAGTCAGGGATACTGTGGAGATGGGAGGGGCCTCTCGGGACTCCACTGGGTTTGTTTTAATGGAAGAGGGCCTCATCTCGGGTTGAGGCAGGAACCTCAGGTTTCCTCTCCATTTCTGACTCAGATCGAAGCGTGCCTGCAGAGTTGGGATTGGATACTCAGGCCTCGTCTTGTCTGAGGAAGGGAACTCCGCTTTCCTCTCTCATTGTTTAAGGGGTGACAGGCCAGTTGTGGAGCTGTATGTGGATCCTGCGGGGTTTTCCGGACGATGAACAGAGTTGCCAGTGCCCCCTCGTGTAGTGCCTTCATCCACAGGGTTGCCTTAGAAGAGGTGTCCGGGCATCGGGTTCTTATCAAGAGCAAGACCGAGAAATCGGGGTCTTTTGGCACGTGGCACCAACACGAGGCTACGTCTCGAATTTCTTCGTGAGACTGGCCTCATCCTGAGGTGTGCCATGAAGGTCGGGAACCCCTTCTAGACAAAGCAGGGGGATCGACCTTCCTGCCGTGATCAGGAGCGGAGAAGGGGCTCAAATGAAGTGGTGCCAGGAACTTCGGTGTTCCCTTGGAGTGAGACCGGTATATTGGGGGACTTTTGGGGTCGCATCAAGGGTGCCAAGTAGCATTTCGAACTTTATGACGAAACATGGGACTTCTCTTGAGACTCTGTAGCGGGCAAAGGCCTCATATTGCGATGAATGGGGAACCACGTGGTTTTTAAGAGTTGCGGCGGGATTCTCGAGTTACAACGGGAAATTCAGACTTCCTCTTGTGTTGGCCCAGTGAAGACCAATCTTCCATTCGAATTGCGAGGGACAGATGGGTGTTGCTCTCGAGTCACTGTAGGGCAAAATAGACCTCATCTAGGCTTTTGTCCAGGACATAATGTTCCTCTCCAGGGGCAACAGGGATCTCGGGGTTGCATTCCAGACTCACCCGAGGTAAGGCCTCGTCTTGAGGGGAAACAAAGTACTCTGCTCTCCTCTCAAGTCGCGACAGGTATCTCTTGGAGCCCATTGAGTGGCCTAAAGGGAGTAAAGCCTCCTGTGAAGTTTGGAGAAAAGACCAGGGATTGCTCTCCAGTTCAGGCAGGAAAAGAAGTCCCCAATCTCGCGATGACGGTGGGTTTTCCCGAGCTGCGGCGCCAGTGTGGGGTTTCTCACGAGGTATGACGGGGAGCTCAGGGAGCCTCTCATGTGGCGCCAGGGAAGTCAGGTGTCCATGCGCATGGCGAGGGGGAGCGTGTCATTGCTCTCGAGTCATGGTAGGGGAATCCGTCCTCAAGACGCGTTGAAGAAGGACTCTTGAGGTCTTTCTCGGGTTGCGGCAGGATACCCTGTGTTCCCTCGACATGTGCCGGTGACCTCAGGGAGTTGCTCAGGGTGCCTCTGAGAAGACACTGATACTGTGGAGTTGGGAGGGGCCTCTCGGGACTCCACTGGGTGTGGTATAATACAAGAGGGCCTCATCTCGTGTTGAGGAAGGAACCTCAGGGTTCCTCTCCATTTCAGACTCCGATCTCAGGATTCCTGCAGAGTTGGGACAGGAGAGTCAGGCCTCGTATTCTGTGGAGAAATGAAACTTAGCTTGCCTCTCGAGTTGTTCACGAGGTAACAGGTCACTTGTCGAGCTGTATGTGGAACCTGCAGAATTTTCCAAAAGATGCACAGGTGTTCAGGGTCCCTCCTTGTTGTGCCTTCATCCTATGGGATGCATTCCAAGAAGTGTACGGGCATCGGGTTCTTATTAATAGCTGACCGGGAAATGGGGTCTTTCTGCATGTGGCACCACCCACGAGGCTACATCTCCAATTTCCTCGTGAGACCGGCCTCATCCTGAGGTGCCCCGGGAAGTCCGGGAACCCCTTCCAGACCACGCTGGGGAATCGACTTTTCTGTCGCGATCAGGAGGGGAGAAGTGGCTCATAGGAAGCGGTGCCAGGAACCTCGGTGTTCCCCTCTAGGGAACCCGGCGTGTTGGGGAATTTTTGGTGGTCGCATGAAGGCTTTCAGGGACCGTTTTTCCCTTCAGGGCGGAACAGGGGACTTCCCTTGAGACGCCGTCGCGGGCAAGGGCCTCATCTTGCAAAGAGGTGGGAACCACGTGGTGTTTCTCGAGTTGCGGTGGGATTCTGGAGATCCGACGGGGATCTCAGGCTTCCTCTTGGGTTGGCCCTGGGAAGCCTAATCTCCCCTCGAGTTGCGAGGGAAAGCTGGGGTTGCGCTCGAGTCACTGCAGGGCCCAAGAGACCTCACCTAGGCGTGTGTCCGGGACCTAATATTCCTCTCCAGGGAAGGCAGGGATCTCGGGGTTGCATTCCAGGCTCCCCCGGGGAGTCAGGCCTCGTCTCGAAGGGAAGCCAAGGACTCCGCCCTCCTCTCGAGTCGCGACGTGGGTCTCTGGGAGCCCCCTGAGTGGCCTCAAAGGAGTCCAGCCTCCTCTTCCGTTTGGAAACAGGACCCGGGATTGCTCTCCAGGCCAGGCAGGAAAAGAAGGCCCTCAGCTCGCGAGGACAGGGGCGTCTCAGGGGTTTCCTCGAGCTGCGGCGCCCATGGGGGTTTTCTCCCGAGGCACGACGAGGATCTCAGGGAGCCTCTCGTGCGGCGCCAGGGAAGCCAGGTCTGCATGCGCGAGGCGAGGGGGTGTGCATCATTGCTCTCTAGTCCAGAGAGGGGACAAGGGCCTCAAGACACTTTGAAGAAGGACTATCGAGGACTTTCTCGAGTGGCGGCGGGAAACCCTCATTTCCCTCGACTTCTGCCGGGGACCTGAGGGAACTTCCATGGTGCCTCTGAGAGGTGAGGGATGCTGTGGAGTTAGCGGGGCCTTTCGGGATTCCACTGGGGTTGGCGCAATGGAAGAGGGCCTCATCTCGAGGGGAGGCAGGAACCCCAGGCTTCATCTCCATTTCGGACTCCGACCGCAGGGTCCCTGCAGAGTTGGGACAGGAGAGTCAGGCCTCGTCTTGTCTGAGGAAGGGAACCCCGCTGGCCTCTCGAGTTGCTCAGGGGGTCTCAAGCCCCTCGTCGAGCTGTGTGTGGAACCCGCGGGACTTTGCGGACGATGCACGGGGGTGGCAGTGCCCCTTCGTGTTGTGCCTTCACCCACAGGGTTGCCTTCGAAGAGGGGTCCGGGACTCGGGTCCTTCTCAAGAGCGGACCGGGGAATCGGGGTCGTTCGGCATGTGGCGCCACTCACGTGGCTCGTCTCGAATTTCCTCGTGAGACCGACCTCATCCTGAGGTGCGCCGGGAAGGCCGCGAACCCCTTCCAGACCACGCAGGGGAATCGACTCTCCTGTCTCGATCAGGAGGGGAGAAGGGGCTCAGAGGAAGCGGTGCCGGGACCCTCGGTGTTCCCCTCGAGGGAACCCGGCGTGTCGGGGAACTTTTGGAGGTCACATGAAGGCTGTCAGGGACCGTTTCGCCCTTCAGGGCGGAACAGGGGACTTCCCTTGAGACGCCGTCTCGGGAAAGGGCCTCATCTTGGGGAGACGTGGGAACCACGTGGTTTCTCTCGAGTTGCGGCGGCATTCTCGAGTTACGACGGGGATCTCAGCCTTCCCCTTGGATTGGCCCTGGGAAGCCCAATCTTCCCCTCGGGTTGTGAGGGAAAGCTGGGGGTTGCGCTCGAGTCACTGCAGGGCCGAAGAGACCTCACCTAGGCGTGTGTCCGGGACCTAATATTCCTCTCCAGGGAAGGCAGGGATCTCGGGGTTGCATTCCAGGCTCCCCCGGGGAGTCAGGCCTCGTCTCGAGGGGAAGCCAAGGACTCCGCTCTCCTCTCGAGTCGCGACGCGGGTCTCTTGGAGCCCCCTGAGCGGCCTCAAGGGAGTCCAGCCTCCTCTTCCGTTTGGAGAGAGGACCCGGGATTGCTATCCAGGCCTTGCAGGAAAAGAAGGCCCTCAGCTCGCGAGGACGGGGGCGTCTCAGGGGTTTCCTCGAGCTGTGGCACCCGTGGGGGTTTTCTCCCGAGGCACGACGAGGATCTCAGGGAGCCTCTCATGCGGCGCCAGGGAAGTCAGGTCTCCATGCGCGTGGCGAGGGGGAGCGCGTCCTGGCTCTCGAGTCACGGGAGGGGACTAGGGCCTCGAGACGCGTTGAAGAAGGAGTCTCGAGGTCTTTGTCGGGGGGCGGCGGGAAACCCTCGTTTCCCTCGCCTTCTGCCGGGGACCTTAATGAACTTCCCAGGGTGCCTGTGAGAGGCGAGGGATCCTGTGGAGGTGGCGGGGCCCCTCGGGACTCCGCTGGGTCTGGCGCAACGGAAGAGGGCCTCACCTCGAGGGGAGGCAGGAACCTCAGGCTTCCTCTCCGTTTCGGACTCCGACCACAGGGTCCCTGCAGAGTTGGGACAGGAGAGTCAGGCCTCGTCTTGTCTGAGGAAGGAAACCCTGAGGTCCTCTCGAGTTGCTCAGGGGGTCTCAGGCCCCTCGTCGTGCTGTGTGTGGAACCCGCGGGTCTTTGCGGACGAGGCACGGGGGTGGCAGTGCCCCTTCGTGTTGTGCCTTCACCCACAGGGCTGCCTTCGAAGAGGGGTCCGGGCCTCGGGTCCTTCTCAAGAGCGGACCGGGGAATCGGGGGCGTTCGGCATGTGGCCCCACCCACGTGGCTCGTCTCGAATTTCCTCGTGAGACCGGCCTCATCCTGAGGTGCGCCGGGAAGGCCGGGAACCCCTTCCAGACCACGCAGGGGAATCGCCTACCCTGTCGCGATCAGGAGGGGAGAAGGGGCTCAGAGGAAGCGGTGCCGGGACCCTTGGTGTTCCCCTCGGGGGACCCCGGCATGTCGGGGGACTTTTGGGGGTCGCAGGAAGGCTGTCAGGGACCGTTTCGCCCTTCAGGGCGGAACAGGGGACTTCCCTTGAGAGGCCGTCGCGAGCAAGGGCCTCATCTTGCCAAGAGGTGGGAACCACGTGGTTTTTCTCGAGTTGCGGCGGCATTCTCGAGTTACGACGGGGATCTCAGCCTTCCCCTTGGGTTGGCCCTGGGAAGCCCAATCTTCCCCTCGGGTTGCGAGGGAAAGCTGGGGGTTGCGCTCGAGTCACTGCAGGGCCGAAGAGACCTCACCTAGGCGTGTGTCCGGGACCTAATATTCCTCTTCAGGGAAGGCAGGGATCTCGGGGTTGCATTCCAGTCTCCCCCGGGGAGTCAGGCCTCGTCTCGAGGGGAAGCCAAGGACTCCGCTCTCCTCTCGAGTCGCGACGCGGGTCTCTTGGAGCCCCCTGAGCAGCCTCAAGGGAGTCCAGCCTCCTCTTCCGTTTGGAGAGAGGACCCGGGATTGCTCTCCAGGCCATGCAGGAAAAGAAGGCCCTCAGCTCGCGAGGACGGGGGCGTCTCCGGGGTTTCCTCGAGCTGCGGCGCCCGTGGGGATTTTCTCCCGTGGCACGACGAGGATCTCAGGGAGCCTCTCGTGCGGCGCCAGGGAAGTCAGGTCTCCATGCGCGTGGCGAGGGGGAGCGCGTCCTGGCTCTCGAGTCACGGGAGGGGACAAGGGCCTCGAGACGCGTTGAAGAAGGACTCTCGAGGTCTTTGTCGGGGGGCGGCGGGAAACCCTCGTTTTCCTCGCCTTCTGCCGGGGACCTTAATGAACTTCCCAGGGTGCCTGTGAGAGGCGAGGGATCCTGTGGAGGTGGCGGGGCCCCTCGGGACTCCGCTGGGTCTGGCGCAACAGAAGAGGGCCTCACCTCGAGGGGAGGCAGGAACCTCAGGCTTCCTCTCCGTTTCGGACTCCGACCGCAGGGTCCCTGCAGAGTTGGGACAGGAGAGTCAGGCCTCGTCTTGTCTGAGGAAGGAAACCCCGAGGTCCTCTCGAGTTGCTCAGGGGGTCTCAGGCCCCTCGTCGAGCTGTGTGTGGAACCCGCGGGTCTTTGCGGACGAGGTACGGGGGTGGCAGTGCCCCTTCGTGTTGTGCCTTCACCCACAGGGCTGCCTTCGAAGAGGGGTCCGGGCCTCGGGTCCTTCTCAAGAGCGGACCGGGGAATCGGGGGCGTTCGGCATGTGGTCCCACCCACGTGGCTCGTCTCGAATTTCCTCGTGAGACCTTCCTCATCCTGAGGTGTGCCGGGAAGGCCGGGAACCCCTTCCAGACCACGCAGGGGAATCGCCTCTCCTGTCGCGATCAGGAGGGGAGAAGGGGCTCAGAGGAAGCGGTGATGGGACCCTCGGTGTTCCCCTCGGGGGACACCGGCGTATCGGGGGACTTTTGGGGGTCGCAGGCAGGCTGTCAGGGACCGTTTCGCCCTTCAGGGCGGAACAGGGGACTTCCCTTGAGACGCCGTGGCGGGCAAGGGCCTCATCTTGCCAAGAGGTGGGTACCACGTGGTTTTTCTCGAGTTGCGGCGGCATTCTCGAGTTACGACGGGGATCTCAGCCTTCCCCTTGGGTTGGCCCTGGGAAGCCCAATCTTCCCCTCGGGTTGCGAGGGAAAGCTGGGGGTTGCGCTCGAGTCACTGCAGGGCCGAAGAGACCTCACCTAGGCGTGTGTCCGCGACCTAATATTCCTCTTCAGGGAAGGCAGGGATCTCGGGGTTGCATTCCAGGCTCCCCCGGGGACTCAGGCCTCGTCTCGAGGGGAAGCCAAGGACTCCGCTCTCCTCTCGAGTCGCGACGCGGGTCTCTTGGAGCCCCCTGAGCGGCCTCAAGGGAGTCCAGCCTCCTCTTCCGTTTGGAGAGAGGACCCGGGATTGCTCTCCAGGCCATGCAGGAAAAGAAGGCCCTCAGCTCGCGAGGACGGGGGCGTCTTCGGGGTTTCCTCGAGCTGCGGCGCCCGTGGGGGTTTTCTCCCGAGGCACGACGAGGATCTCAGGGAGCCTCTCGTGCGGCGCCAGGGAAGTCAGGTCTCCATGCGCGTGGCGAGGGGGAGCGCGTCATGGCTCTCGAGTCACGGGAGGGGACTAGGGCCTCGAGACGCGTTGAAGAAGGACTCTCGAGGTCTTTTACGGGTTGGGGCAGGAAACCCTTGGTTCCCTCGACTTGTGCCGGTGATCTCAGGAAGGTCTAAGGGTGCCTCTGAGAAGTCAGGGATACTGTGCAGTTGGGAGGGGCCTCTCGGGACTCCACTGGGTTCGGTGCAATGGAAGAGGGCCTCATCTCGAGTGGAGGCAGGAAACTCATGTTTCCTCTCCTGACTTCCCCTGGGCCAGATCTGACTCGGATCGCAGTTTCGCTGCAGAGTTCGAACAGGAGAGTCAGGCCTCGTCTTGTGTGGAGGAATGGAGCTCTGCTTGCCTCTCCAGTTGTTCACGGGGTGACAGGTCACTTCTCGAGCTGTGTGTGGTACCTGCGGGTTTCTCCGGACGATACCCAGGGGTGTCAGTGCCCCTAAGTGTTGTGCCTTCATCTAAAGGGTTATCTTCAAAGAGGTGTCCGGGCATCAGGATCTTATCAAGAGCGGACCGGGAAATCGGGGTCTTTCGGCATGTGTCACCATCCACGTGGCTATGTCTCGAATATCCTCGTGAGACCGGCCTCATCCTGAGATGCACCGGGAAAGGCGGGAACCCCTTCAAGACAAAACAGGGGAATCGACCCTCCTGTCGCGATCAGGAGGGGAGAAGGAGCCCAGATGTAGTGGTGCCGGGAACCTCGGTGTTCTCCTCGAGTCAGACCAGTGTGTCGAGGAACTTTTGAGGGCGCATCAAGGGTGCCAATACCGTTTCGCACTTCAAGACGGAACGTGGGACTTCTCTTGAGACGCTGTAGGGGGCAAGGGCCTCATCTTGGGATGACGGGGGAACCACGTGGCGTTTCTCGAGTTGTGGCGGGATTCTTGAGTTTCGACGGGGAATACAGTCTTCCTCATGTGTTGGGCCAGGGAAGTCCTATCTTCCATTCGAGTTTCAAGGGAGAGCTGGGGATTGCCCTCGAGTCACTGTAGGGCAAAATAGACCTCATCTAGGCTTGTGTCCAGGACTTAATGCTCGTCCCTAGGGGCGACAGGGATCTTGGGGTTGCATACCAGACTCACCCGGGGAATCAGGACTCGTCTCGAGGGGAAGCAAAGAACTCCGCTGTCCTTTTGAGTCGCGATGGGTATCTCTTGGAGCCCACTGTGTGCCCTAAAGGGAGTCAAGCCTCCTGTGGTGTTTGGATAGAGGACTCGGGATTCGTCTCCAGGCCATGCAGGAAAAGAAGGCCCTCATCTCGCGATGACGGCGGCGTCTCGTGGGTTTTCTAGACTGCCACGCTAGTGCTGGGTTTCTGAGGAGGTACGAGAGGGAGCTCAGGGAGCCTCTAGTGTGGCGCCAGGGAAGTCAGGTCCCCATGAGATGGCTAGGGGGAGCTCGTCATTGCTCTCGAGTCATGGTAGGGTAATCGGGCCTCAAGACGGGTTGAAGAAGGACTCTCGAGGTCTTTCTCGGGTCACTGCATAAAACCCAGGGTTCCCTTGACTTGTGCCTGCGACCTCAGGGAGCTTCTCAGAGTGCCTCTGAGAAGTCAGGGATACTGTGCAGTTTGGAGGGGCCTCTCGAGACTCCTCTGCATTTGGTGGAATGTAAGAGGGACTCATCTCGAGTTGAAGCAGGAACCTCAGTGTTCCTCTTCATTTCTGACTCAGATCGCAAGGTCCCTGCATGTTGGTACAGGAGAGTCAGGCCTCGTCTTTTCTGGAGGATGGGACTCCTCTTGCCTCTCGAGTTGTTCTCGAGGTGACAGGCCACTTGTCGAGCTGTGTGTGTAACCTGCCCGTTTTTCCGGATGATGCACAGGTGTGTTAGTGCCCCTTCGTGTTGTACCTTCATACTCAAGGCTGCCTTCCAAGAGGTGTCCGAGCATCGGATTCTTATCAAGAGCGGACCGGGAAATTGGAGTCTTTCAGCAAGTGGCACCACCCACAAAGCTACGTATCGAATTTCCCCATGAGAGCGGCCTCATCCTGAGTTGTGCAGGGAAGGTCGGGCCCCCTTGCAGACAAAGCAGGGGAATCGACCCACCGGTCACGATCAGGAGGGGAGAAGGGGCTTAAATGAAGTGGTGCCGGGAACCTCGGTGTTCCCCTTGAGTGAGACCGGCGTGTTGGGGGACTTTTGGGGTCGCATCAAGGGTGCCAAGTACCGTTTTGCATTTCAAGACGGAACCTGGGACATCTTTTGAAACGCTGTAGCGGGCAAGGGCCTCATCTTGCGATGACGGGAGAACCACGTGGTTTTGCTCGAGTTGCGGCGGGATTCTCGAGTTATGACCGGGAATTTAGGCTTCCTTTTGTTGGCCTTGAAATCCAGGCTTCCATTCGGGTTGCGAGGGGGAGCTGGGGATTGCGCTAGAGTCACTGCAGGGCAAAAGAGACCTAATCTAGGCTTGTGTCCAGGATCTAACGTTGCTCTCCAGGGGCGACAGGGATCTCGGGTTTGCATTCCAGACTCATCCGGGGAGTCAGTTCTCACCTCGAGGGTAAGCAAAGAATTCCGCTCTCGTCTCGAGTCGCGATGGGTATCTCTTGGAGCCCACTGTGTGTACTAAAGGGAGTCAAGCCTCCTGTGGAGTTTGGAGAGAGGACTCGGGATTGGACTCCAGGCCATGCAGGAATAGAAGGCCCTCATCTCGAGATGACGGTGGCGTCTCGTGGGTTTTCTCGAGCTGCGGCGCCAGTGTGGGGTGTCTCATGAAGTACCACGGGGATCTCAGGGAGCCTCTTGTGTGGCGCCAGGAAAATCCAGTATTCCTTTCGAGTTGCAAGTTAGAACTGGGGATTGCTCTCCAGTCACTGCAGGGCAAAATAGACCTCATCTACGCTTGTGTCCAGGACCTAGTGTTCCACTACTGGGCCAACAGGGAACTCAGGGTTGCATTCTCGACTCACCTGGAGAGTCAGGCCTCGTCTTGAGGGGAAAAAAAGGACTCCGCTCTCCTGTCGAGTTGCGACGGGTATCTCTTGGAGCCCACTGCGTGGCATAAAGGGAGTGAAGCCTCCTATGGAGTTTGGAGATGACTCGGGATTGTTTTCCTGGCCATGCAGGAAAAAAGGCCCTCATCTCGCGATGACGGGGGCATCTCGTGGGTTTTCTCCAGCTGCGGCGCCAGTATCAGATTTCTCACGAGGTACAACGGGGAGCTCAGAGAGCCTCTCGTGTGGTGCTAGGGACGTCAGGTCTCCGTGCGTGTGGTGAAGGGGAGTGCGTGATTGCTCTCGAGTCATAGTAGGCGAATCGGGCCTCAAGACGCATTGAAGAAGGACTCTTGAGGTCTTTCTCAGGTTGCGGCAGGGAACCCTGAGTTCCCTTGATTTGTGTCGGTGACCTCAGGCAACTTCTCAGGGTGCCTCTGCGAAGTCAGGGACACTGTGGATTTGGGAGGGGCCTTTCGTTACTCAACTGGGTTTGGTGCAATCGAAGAGGGCCTCATCTCGAATGGAGGCAGGAACCTCAGGGGTCCTCTCCATATCTGATTCGGGTCGCAGGTTACCAGCAGAGTATGGTCAAGAGAGTCACGCCTCGTCTTCTGTAGAGAAATGGATTTCCCCTTGCCTTTCGAGTTGTTCAAGGAGTGACAGGCCACTTGTTGAGCTGAGTGTGGAACCTGCGGGTTTTTCCGGACAATGCACGGGGGTGTCAGTGCCCCTTCGTGTTGTGCCTTCATCCACAGGGTTGCCTTCAAAGAGGTTTCCGGGCATCGGGTTCTTTTCAAGAGCGTACCGGAAAATTGGGGTCTTTCAGCATGTGGTACCACCCACGAGGCTACGTCTCGAATTTCCTCGGGAGACCGGCCTCATCCTGAGGTGCGCCGGGAAGCTCGGGAACCCCTTGCAGACAAAGCAGGGGAATCGACCCACCGCTCGCGATCAGAAGGGGAGAAGGGGCTCAGATGAAGTGGTGCCGGGGACCTCGGTGGTCCCCTCGAGTGAGACCGGTATGTCACGGCACTTTTGAGGTCGCATCAAGGGTGCCAAGTACAGTTTCGCACTTCAAGACGGAACGTGGGAATTCTCTGGAGATGCTGTAGCGGGCAAAGGCCTCATATTGCGATGACGAGGGAAACACGTGGTTTTTCTCGAGTTGAGGCGGGATTCTCGAGTTACAACGGGGAATTCAGGCTTCCTCTTGTGTTGGCCCAGGAAGTCCAATCTTCCATTCAACTTGTCAGAGAGAGCTGGGGGTTGCTCTCGAGTCACTTCAGGGCAAAGAGTCCTCATCTAGGCTTGGGTCCAGGACGTAATGTTCCTCTCCAGGGGCGACAGGGATATCGGGGTCGCATTCCAGTCTCACCCGGTGGGTCACGCCTCATCTCGAGTGGAAGCAAAGGACTCCACTATCCTCTCGAGTCGCGACACGTAACTCTTGGAGCCCAATGAGTGGCCTAAAGGGAGTCAAGCGTCCTGTGTAGCTTGGACAGAAGGTTCACGCTTGATCTGCATACCATGCAGTTAAAGATGGCCCTCCTCTCGTGATGACGGGGGCGTCTCATGGGTTTTCTCGAGCTGCGGCGCCAGTGTGGGGTTTCTCATGAGATATGATGGGGAGTTCAAGGAGCCTCTCGTGCGGCGCCAGAGAAGCATGACTCCATGCGTGTGGCCAGGCAGATCGCGTCATTGCTCTCGAGTCATGGGAGGGACTAGGGCCTCAAGAGGCATTTAAGAAGGACTCTCAAGGTCTTTCTTGGGTTGGGGCGGGAAACACTCGTTTCAATCGACCTCTACAGGGGACCTTAGGGAACTTCCCAGGTGCCTCTGAGAGGTGAGGGATACTGAGGAGTTAGAGGGGCCTCTCGGGACTCCACTAGGTTTGACGAAATGAAAGAGGGCCTCATCTCGATTGGAGGCAGGAACCTCAGGCTTCCTCTCCATTTCTGACTCCGACCGCAGGGTCCCTGCAGAGTTGGGACAGGAGAGTCAGGCCTCGTCTTGTCTGAGTAACGGAACTCTGCTTGCCTTTCGAGTCGTTCAGGGGGTCTCAGGGCCCTTGACAAGCTGTGTGTGGAACCTGCGGGTGTTTCCAGAAGATGCATGGGGGTGTCAGTGCCCCTTCGTTTGGTGCCTTCCCCCACAGGGTTTCCTTCAAAGAGGTGTCCGGGCATCGGGTTCATTTCAAGAGCGGACCGGGTAATCGGGGTCATTCGGCATGTGGCACCACCCACGTGGCTCATCTCGAATTTCCTCGTGAGACCAGCATCATCCTGAGGTGCGCCGGGAAGGCCGGGAACCCCTTCCACACAAAGTAGGGGAATCGATTCTCCTGTCGCGATCAGGAGGGGAGATGGGGCTCAGATGAAGTGGGGCCAGGACCCTCGGTGTTCCACTCGAGGGAACCCGGCATTTCAGGGAACTTTAGGGGTCGCATCAAGGGAGCCAAGTACCGTTTCCCACTTCAGGACGGAACATGGGACTTCCCTGGAGACGCTGTAGCGGGCAAGGGCTTCATCCTGTGAAGACGTTGGAACCACGTCGTTTTTCTCGAGTTGCATCGGGATTCTCGAAAACGACAGGAATTTCAGGCTTCCTCTTGGGTTGGCCCTGGGAAGCCCAATCTTCAATTCGAGTTGCGATGGAAAGCTGGGGGTTCTGCTCGAGTCACTACAGGGCCAAAGAGACCTCATCGAGGCGTGTGTCCAGGACCTAATATTCCTCTCAAGGGAAGGCAGGGATCACGGGTTTCCATTCCAGACTCCCCCGGGGGATCAGGACTCGCCTGGAGGGGAAGCAAAGGACTCCGCTTTCCTCTCAAGTCGCGACACAGATCTCTTGGAGCCCACTGAGTGGACTCAAGGGTGTCGAGCCTCCTCTTCAGTTTGGAAAGAGGACTCGGGATTGCTCTCCAGGCCAGGCAGGAAAAGAAGGCCCTCACCTCGCGATGACGGGGGCGTCTCATGGGTTTCCTCAGGCTGCTGCACCCATGGGGGTTTTTTCACGAGGCACGACGAGGACCTCAGGGAGCCTCTCGTGCGGCGCCAGGGAAGTCAGGTCTCCATGCGCATGGCGAGGGGGAGCTGGTCATCACTCTCGAGTCATGGGAAATGGCTAGGTCCTCAAGAGGCGTTGAAGAAGGACTCTCGAGGTCTTTCTCGGGTTGCGGCGGGAAACCCTCTTTTCCCTCGACTTCTGCAGGGGACCTTAGGGAACTTCCCACGGTGCCTCTGAGAGGTGAGGGATGCTGTGTAGTTGGCAGGGCCTCTCGGTACTCTGCTGGGTTCGGCGCAATGGAAGAGGGCCTCATCTCGAGGGGAGGCAGGAACCTCAGGCTTCCTCTCGGTTTCGGACTCCGACTGCATGGTCCCTGCAGTGTTGGCACAGGAGAGTCATGCCTCGTCTTGTCTGAGGAATGGAATTCTGGTTGCCTCTCGAGTTGTTCCAGGAGTCTCAGGCCCCTTGTCGAGCTGTGTGTAGACCCTGCGGGTTTTTCCGGATGATGCACGGGGGTGTCAGTGCCCCTTCGTGTTGTGCCTTCACCCACAGGGTTGCCTTCAAAGAGGTGTCCGGGCATCGGGTTCTTATCAAGAGTGGACCAGAAAATCGGAGTCGTTCGGCACGTGGCACCTCACACGTGGCTAGTCTCGAATTTCCTCCTGAGACCGGCCTTATCCTGAGGTGCGCCAGGAAGGCCAGGAAACCCTTCCAGACAAAGCAGGGGAATCGACTCTCCTGTCGCGATCAGGAGGGGAGAAGGGGCTCAGATGAAGTGGTGCCAGGACTCTCGGTGTTCCCCTAGAGGGAACCCAGCGTGTCGGGGAACTTTTGCGGTCGCATCAAGGGTGTCAAGTACCGTTTCACCCTTCAGGGCGGAACATGGGACTTCCCTGGAGACACCGGGAACTTCGGTGTTCCCCTGGAGTGAGACCGGTATGTTGGGGAACTTTGGGGTCGCATCAAGGGTGCCAAGTAGCATTTCGAACTTTAAGATGGAACGTGGGACTTCTCTTGAGACTCTAGCTGGCAAGGGCCTCATATTGCGATGAAGGGGGAACCACATGGTTTTTAAGACTTGAGGCTGAATTCTCGAATTACGATGGGAAATTTAGACTTCCTCTTGTGTTGACCGTGGGAAGACCAATCTTCCATTCAAATTGTGAGGGACAGATGGAGGTTGCTCTCGAGTCACTGTAGGGCAAAATAGACCTCATCTAGGCTTGTGTCTAGGACATAATGTTCCACTCCAGGGGCGACAGGGATCTCGGGGTTGCATTCCAAACTCACCCGGGGAGTCAGGCCTCGTCTCGAGGGAAGCAAAGGACTCCGCTCTCCTCTCGAGTCGCACCGGGTATTTCTTGGACCCAACTGAGTGGCCTAAAGGGAGTCAATCCTCCTGTGAAGTTTGGAGAGAGGACCAGGGATTGCTCTCCAGGTCAGGCAGGAAAAGAAGGCCCCCATCTCTCCTTGACGGGGGCATCTTGTGGTTTTTCTCGAACTGCGGCGCCAGTGTGGGTTTTCTCACGAGGTACGATGGGGTACTCAGGGAGCCTCTTGTGTGGTACTAAGGAAGTCAGTTTTCCTGCTTGTGGTGAGGGGAGCGCGTCCTTGCTCTGGAGTCATGGTAGGGGAATCGGGCATCAAGAGACGTTGAAAAAGGACTCTCCAAGTCTTTCTCGGGTTACTTCAGGAAACTCTGGGTTCCCTCGACTTGTGCCAGTGACCTCAGGTAGCTTCTCAGGGAGCCTCTGAGAATTCAGGGATACTGTGGTGTTGGGAGGGGCCTCTCGGGACACCACTGAGTTTGGTTCAATGGAAGAGGGCCTCTTCTCTAGTTGAGGCAGGAACCTCAGGGTTCCTCTCCATTTCTGACTCCAATTGCAGGGTCCCTGAAGAGTTGGGACAGGAGAGTAAGGCCTCGTCTTGTGTGAAGGAATGCAACTTCACTTGCCTCTCGAGTTGTTCACGAGGTGACAGTCCACATTTGGAGCTGCGAGTGGAATCTGCGGGTTTTTCCAGACGATGCATGGGGATGTCAGTGTCCCTTCGTGTTGTGCCTTCATCCACAGGGTTGCCTTCGAAGAGATGTCCGGGCGTCAGGTTCTTATCTAGAGTGGACCGGGAATTCGGGATCTTTCAGCATATGGCACCAACCATGAGGCTACTTTTCGAATTTCCTCATGAGACCGGCCTCATCCGGAGGTTCGCGGGGAACGTCGGGAACCCCTTACAGACAAAACATGGGAATCGACCCTTCTATCGCGATCAGGAGGGGTGAAGGGGCTCACAGGAAGTGGTGCCGTGAACTTTGGTGTTTCCCTCGAGTGAGACCGGTATGTCAGGGAACTTTGGGGGTCGCATCAAGGGTGCCAAGTACCGTTTCGCACTTCAGGATGGAACGTGGGACTTCTCTTGAGATGCTGTAGCGGACAAAGGGCCACATCTTGCGATGACGAGGGAAGCACGTGGTTTTTCTCGAGTTGCGGTGGGATTCTCGAGTTACGACGGGGAATTCAGGCTTCCTCTTGTGTTGGCCCAGGAAGTCTAATCTTCCATTCGAGTTGCCAGGGAGAGCTGGGGATTGGGCTCCATTCACTGAAGAGCAAACTAGACCTCATCTAGGCTTGTATCCAGGACTTAATGTTCCTCTCCATAGGCGACAGGGATTTGGGGTTGCATTCCATACTAACCCGGGGAGTCAGGCCTCATCTCGAGGGGAAGCAAAGGACTCCACTCTCTTCTCGAGTCGCGACAGGTATCTCTTGGAGTCCACTGAGTGGTCTTTGCTCTATAGGAGAGCTCTACTGTTCATAAGCCTGTACATAAGTGAACACAGACATTCTGTGTGCATGTTGCTGCATACCCAAAATAGGGCCACAAGGAGCCTCATGCTCTCCATGCGGCGCGGAAGCTGTGCAGCCACGCAGCAGCTGAAGAATCCAACCAATTGCTCTTTTCTTACCTCTGACAGAGCTCGCATTGCCGTACCCCTTGGCAGTTTGAAAACACTGGACCCTAACCCCTCTCAAAGTAGGCCTGGGTTCTAGTTCGAATAGAAAGTCAATAGCGGAGCTGAGGACAGGAACGCGGCAGTCATTTATCACACGCTCCTGCAGCCTGCTACTACAGGGACACTAACGCTAGAAGCTAGGAATGTCTTTGCAAGGTGCGCAAAGGACAAGGGAGAACCTCGACCCTGACTCCAGTATTTCAGTCCCCTGAGCAGATCTGAGGTTCTCCCACTGTAGAAGCTAACCCATTCCTTTCAAATACAGGCTTCCTAACACAGGGCCAGTTGGCTGCTTGCTCTTCCACGAAGCAGGCTTCCTTAACTTGCAAACTGCGAATTCCGCTTAACAGCCTGGAGGAAAATCGCTTCTTGGAAGATTTTTTTCAGAGGCTGTATCCCCGGAGCTGGGGCCAAGCTAGGGGACCCATACTGACAAGGGAAGGCAAAACCACATCCAATGTCTTTGCTCTGGAGGACAGCTTTGGTGAGCCTAAGTCTTTCAGGAATATTTCTGGCTCCAACAGAGTCAAATTCTGTGTGTGAAGCTGCACAGCCAAAATAGGGGAACAGAGAGCCTGATTCTCTCTGTGTAGCTTTGAAGCTGTCATTCAAACAACAGCTTGAGAATCCATACAATGCTCTCCCTTACTGCTAAGAGAATTCTCATTGCTGTCGTCCTTGACAGTTTGTAGAAATCCGCACCCTAACCCTTCTCCAAGTAGGCCTGGGTCCTAGCTCGGAATAACAGGCAACGGCGGAGCTGAGGCCAGTAAGGCACAAGTGAGGTCTCACACACTCTTGCAGCCTGATCGTCCAGGAGCAGTAAGGCCTCTTTTTCCCTGCAGGAGGCTCGCTTGCCTTGCCTCCTGTGAACTGCATTTCCCAGCCTGGGTGCAAAGCTGTTCCTGGAGATTTTTTCTCAGGGGCTGTTTCCCTGGAGCTGGGTCGGACCTCGGGGGCCCAACTCACAGGGGAAGACAAAACCACATGGACAGGTCTATGCTCTGTAGGAGATCTCTAGTGAACTGCCGGGGTCCAGCCCCAGCTGATCCAGGGTATTCGAAGCAGAGACGGCGTAGGCGAAGGTCAGGGAACAACTGCTTAATTAAACGTTACTTAAGGATATAAAGAGTAATAAAATGAGGATAGCTCAGTAGGAAAATTCAGTGGAGAAAAGAGGCTGAGTAGCTTGGTTTACGCGGGGGACCAATAAAACTTCAAGACAAGAAGCTTGCACCACTTACTTAGGCCGCAGGCGTCCTTCCGTTCTCCCGAAGGAGAGGAGACACTGAGGCCTCCCCGGTCGGATCTTAGAAGCCCAGGCAAAATTAGTAAGCTTGTTGGGTTCCGCGCTCCAGATGGAGACTCAACCAGAGTGAGAGAGAGAGAGAGACATGGGGAGACCAGTATTTCGAGAAACTGATCCCAATTCTTTATTTTCCATGGTCTACTTTTATACACTGAGATGTTATGCAAAAGTCACGTGGGGTCAGCAGTCCTGACTTTTATCAAAGTCAGGTGCTTCATACAAAAGTATACAGAGGTCTTAGGGGTGTTACATCATCTTCTGGCCGGGGGGCCTGCTGACAATTTACGACCCTCTCCTTGTGACAGCGGTCAGTCAACCAGGACACTTATTTCTCCAGGGGTGATTATTCTTAAAACAGACGCCACCCAAATAAAGTTACATTCCTATAGGGTGAGGGTGTAGTGGGTTTTAGTTAAGGCAAGAATTTACTTAGCCTAAGATCTAACGTGATTTATATCAAAGGTTAATACTTATTTCTTCTATATATTCATTAATGTGTATAAGGGCAGGGGATGTGGAGACTTAGCAGTAAACATCAGCTCAACAAATGAAAAACCCTTCACCAATATGATTTCTAATCAGCCCATTATACTTATACTAATAATTTTCTAACTTTTCTAAGGAACCTGTTTTTAGAAGGTTTAAAGCATCTCGTGCCTCTCATGGTTGGGAGGCTGTGAGCAATCACATGTGGCCGGACAAGCCTGTCAGGCAGGCTAGAGAACCTTCAGAGGAGTTTGTAGGTTAAAACACTCTTGTCACACCCAGGGGTTTTTATCAACTGGAGCTCTAGGTTAACTCCTTCTCCGAAAGAGGTGGTGGGGGACAGCCCCCCGTAAAGTCAGAGGTGTAGGTGAGAGCACAAAGTAGTAAGGTAGGCAGGCTCTGGTTATGGGGGTAGATGCTCGAGGATTTCCAGGGGGACTCCTGAGGCTCGATCCCGCCTTTGCGTATGTCGAGCCTCCTTCCTCATGACCTTTGCCATGGGCGGAGTGCCTCACTCTGGCCCCCAACAGTGAACCTCCTCTCTCAGGAACATTCTTGGCTCCTATCGAGACACCTCTGTGCGTGTAGCTACACACGCAACGTAGGGGCAAAGGGAGCCAGATTCTTTCCGTGGGGTGCTGATGCTTTGTGGCAAAGCACCTGCTTGAGAATCCATCAGCTTACGCTTCCCTCGCCTTGACAGAGGTCTCATTGCTGTAGCCCTTGGCAGTTTGGAAAGAAGAGGACCCTTACCTTTCATAAAGTGGGCCCTTGTCCTAGTTTGAAAGGAAAGGCAAGAGCTGAGCTGAGGCCAATAAGGCGCCAGTCAAGTCTGACATATTCCCGAAGCCTGCTCCTTCATGGAAAATAACGCTGGAATCTAGGAATGTCTCTGCAAGGCTGGAAAAGGGCAGTCAGGAGCCTGCACCCTGCCTCTGGAATTACCGACTTCTGAACAGATCTGGAGGTCTCCCTTAGGGGAAGCTAACCCATTCTTCCAAATAGAGGCTTCCAAACGCAGGCCGCTTGGCTGCCTCTTGCTCTCTGAAGGAGGCCTGCTTTTCCCGCCTCCTATGAACCCCACATCCCAGCCTCTGGGAAAAGCGGATCTTGAAGATCTTTTCTCAGGGGTTGTTTCCACGGAGCTGGGGCCGAGCCTGGAGCCCCAAACGCACAGGGGAAGAAAAACCACATGGACAAGTCTTTGCTCTCTAGGAGAGCTCTAGTGAACCTCACTCTGTCAGGAACGTTCTTGTTTCCTATGCAAACACCCCTGTCTGTGAAGCTGTGTACCGAACATGGAGACACAGAGTCTGATTCTCTCTGTGCAGCTTTGAGCTGTCATTCAAACAACAGCTTGAAAATCCATACAATGCTCTTCCTTACCCGTGACACAGTTCTCATTGCTATACCCCTTGGCAGTATTTAGAAATCCATACCCAAACCCTTCTCCTAGTAGGCCTGGGTCCTAGTTCAGAGGAACACGCAATGGCGGAGCTGAGGCCAGTAAGGCACCAGTCAGGTCTCACACACTCTGGCAGCCTGATCGTCCAGGGACACTAAGGCCTGTTGTGCCTTGCAGGAGGCTCGCTTGTGTTACCTCCTGTGAACTGCGTTTGCCAGCCTGGGGGAATAGCGGTCCCTGGAGATCTTTTCTCAGGGGCTCCTTCCCCTGAGCTGGGGCGGACCTCAGGGACCCAACTCACAGGGCAAGGCAAAACCATATGGACAGGTCTATGCTCTGTAGCAGACTTCTAGTGAACCTCATCTCTCAGGAACATTCTTGGCTCCTATAGAGACACTTCTGTGTGTGAAGCTGCGTACCTAACATAGGGGCACAGAGAGCCTGATTCTCTCAGTTCATTTTGACCCTGTCCTTCAGAAAACAGCTTGAGAATCCATAAAATGCTCTCCCTTACCGCTGAGAGAATTCTCACTGCTGTAGCCCTTGGCACTTTGTAGAAATCCGCACCCAAACGCTTCTCCAAATAGGCCTGGGTCCTAGTTCGGAGGAACAGGCAATGGTGGAACTGAGGCCAGCAAGGCAACAGTCAGGTTTCACACACTCTGGCAGCCTGCTCCTCCAGGGACAGTAAGGCCTCTTTTTCTCTGCAGGAGATTCGCTTGCCTTACTTCCTGTGAACAGCATTTCCCAGCCTCAGCGAAGCAGTTCCTGGAGAACTTTTCTCAGGGACAGTTTCCCCGGAGGTGTGGCGGACCTCGGGGACCCAACTCACAGGGGAAGGAAAAACCACAAGGACAGGTCTATGCTCTGTAGGAGAGGTTTAGTGAACCTAATCTCTCAGGAACATTCTTGGCTCCTATAGAGACAACTCTGTGTGTGAAGCTACATTCCCAACATTGGGGAACAGGGATCTTGGTTCCCTCCGTGGGGTGCTGATGCTTTGTAGTAAAGCACCTGCTTGAGAATCCATCCTCTTAGGCTTCCCTCGCCTTGACAGAGGTCTCATTGCTGTAGCCCTTGGCAGTTTCAAAGAAGAAGACCCTTACCCTTCATAAAGTAGGCCCTTGTCCTAGTTTGAATGGAAAGGCAATAGCTGAGCTGAGGCCAATAAGGAGCCAGTCCCCTCTGACACATTCCCGAACCCTGCTCCTTCATGGAATATAACTCTAGAATGTTGGAATGTCTTTGCAAGGCTGGCAAAGGGCAGTCAGGAACCAGCACCCTGCCTCTGGAATTACCGACTTCTGAGCAGATCTGGAGGTCTCCTTTAGGAGAAGCTAACCCATTCCTTCCAAATAGAGGCTTCAAAACACAGGCAGGTTGGCTGCCTTTCGTGCCCGAAGGAGGCTTGCTTATCTCTCCTCCTATGAACCCCAGTTCCCAGCCTCTGGGAAAAGCGTATCTTGAAGATATTTTCTCAGGGGTTGTTTCCACGGAGCTGGGGCCGAGCCCGGGGCCCAAAGGCACAGGGGAAGGCAAGACCACATGGACAGGTCTATGCTCTGTAGCAGACCTCTAGTGAACCTCATCTCTCAGGAGCATTCTTGGCTCCTACAGAGACACCTCTGTGTGTGAAGCTGCGTACCTAACATAGGGGCAGAGAGAGCCTGATTCTCTGTTCATTTTGACGCTGTCATTCAGAAAACAGCTTGAGAATCCATAAAATGCTCTCCCTTACCACCGAGAGAATTCTCACTGCTGTAGCCCTTGGCACTTTGTAGAAATCTGCACCCAAACGCTTTTCCAAGTAGGCCTGGGTGCTAGCTCGGATGAACAGGCTATGGTGGAGCTGGGGCCAGTAAGGCAACAGTCAGGTTTCACACATTCTGGCAGCCTGCTCCTCCAGGGACTGTAAGGCCTCTTTTACTCTGCAGGAGATTCGCTTGCCTTACTTCATGTGAACAGCATTTCCCAGCCTCGGCGAAGCGGTTCCTGGAGATCTTTTCTCAGGGACAGTTTCCCCGGAGGTGTGGCGGACCTCGAGGACCCAACTCACAGGGGAAGGCAAAACCACATGGACAGGTCTATGCTCTGTAGGAGAGGTTTAGTGAACCTAATCTCTCAGGAACATTCTTGGCTCCTAGAGAGACAACTCTGTGTGTGAAGCTACACTCCCAACATTGGTGCACAGGGAGCTTGATTCTCTCCGTGGGGTGCTGATGCTTTGTGGCAAAGCACCTGCTTGAGAATCCATCCTCTTAGGCTTCCCTCACCTTGACAGAGGTCTCATTGCTGTAGCCCTTGGCAGTTTGCAAAGAAGAAGACCCTTACCCTTCATAAAGTAGGGCCTTGTCCTAGTTTGAATGGAAAGGCAATAGCTGAGCTGAGGTCAATAAGGAGCCAGTCCCGTCTGACACATTCCCGAAGCCTGCTCCTTCATGGAAAATAACTCTAGAATCTAGGAATATCTTTGCAAGGCTAGCAAAGGGCAGTCAGGAACCAGTACCCTGCCTCTGGAATTACCGACTTCTGAGCAGATCTGGAGGTCTCCTTTAGGAGAAGCTAACCCATTCCTTCCAAATAGAGGCTTCAAAACACAGGCAGGTGGGCTGCCTTTTCGTTCCCTATGGAGGCGTGCTTTTCTCTCCTCCTACGAACCCCGGTTCCCAGACACTGGGAAAAGTGGATCTTGAAGATATTTTCTCAGGGGTTGTTTCCACGGAGCTGGGGCCGAGCCTGGAGACCCAAAGGCACAGGGGAAGGCAAGACCACATGGACAAGCCTTTGCTCTTTAGTATAGCTCTAATGAACCTCACTCTGTCAGGATCTTTCTTGATTCCTACGGAGACACACCTGTGTGTGAAGCTGCGGGCACAGAGAGCCTGATTACCCCTGTGCAGCGCTGAGTCTGGGAGGCTAAACAACAGCTTGGGAATGCAGCCTGGGGCGCTTCCCTTCCCTCGGACAGAGCTCTCCTTGAGGTAGGCCTTGGTAGTTTGCATACAATGGGGCCCTAAGCCCTCTGCAAGTTGGCCTGGCTCCTAGGTCCAAAGGGCAGGCCAGAGCAGAGCTGAGGCTGTCAGGCTCCAGACACATCTCCCATATTCCTACATCCTGCTCCTACCCGGGCGTGAACGCTAGAAGCTGGGAAGGTACCTGGACCGTGCAGGGGCGGGGCGAACGCGGGCGGCGTGGGGCGGGGGTCGGCTTCTGGCGGGGGTGGGGGCGGGCTTCCCAGTTGTGCTCTCGGAGGTGGACACTGAGGCTGAAAACGCGCCGGGAGCGCACCCGGGACTGGGTAAACCCGGGCTGCGCGGGTCGAGATTCCGATGGCTTTGGGTGGGGGTCGGTCCCAGTTGTGCTCCCGGGGGTCGCCACTGCGGCTGGGAACGCGCCGGGAGCGCGGCAGGGGCGGGGCTAACCCTGGGGGCGCGGGGCGGGGGTCGGCTCATGGTGGGGATGGGGAGGGGTTCCCAGTTGCGCTCTCGGGGGTTGCAACTGCGGCTGGGAACGCCCATTTCGTCCGCTCCTGGGTCCCCAAGGATCGCCATCCCGTGGGTGCAGTGGAGGGCTGCGGACCACAGGTAAGGGAACTGGGACTGCGTGGAGCAGGGAACCAAGTATTCCGCCGTCTGTTGGCACATTCTCGGAGCTCCCCAACCTGGCGGTCGCAGAAAGGCCTTGCCTTTGGGGTCAAGGCCTTTACCGCTCCACCCCTCTGCTGAAAAATCTCCGAGTCTGCGCGGTTCTTCCAAGCAGCCTAGTGTCCGCTGGAAGTCCAAGGGACAGAACACTGAACTCTGGCCGGCTGGCCCAGCCCTGCTTCTGGCACTTTGTAAGCCAGCGGGCCCTTGAGCACCTGCTGGGATGGGAAAGGGAAGGGTCCACGGATTGCACCCTAGAAACTTAGTAGGGTGCATGGATTTCAAACCCTGGTGGCCGCCCAGGCAGCAAAGAAGGGGGGAGGGCACCTTGCTGCCCTTTCATGGCAGAATCTGTGGTTGTCCAGCTGCGTGGGCCTTTTCATGAGGACCCTGTGCAATAAAAGTTTGGTGTTTTGGAACTGAATAATTAGAACGTGTAAAAGCTTTAAATTATGTGGTGGTGTAATTAAAAAACAAAACAAAACAAAACCAAGCTCCAAGTGTTTTGCAAATGGAGGTTTAAATATTGAAGGACTGTATTCCTTGCACTGTGGCATTCTATCAAGAAGTGTGCAGGATTTTATTTTTTTTAAGAAAAGTGTTCGAAGTAAGGGAAACAGGAAACCCAGAGGTGCCCCTGTATTTTGGGGAAGGCCTTAGGAGGTCACTTGGAAATGCTGCTGGCTGTGTGGGAGCAGGGCAGATGGGCTGTGCAGGCTTGTCCTTTGCATGGATGTTCTTGTGTGTGGAAACCCAGCTCAGAGCCATCTCCTGATGTGTAAGAATTTCGCAGACAAACCTTGAGCTAAGCAATGCATTTTTTCCTAAGAAAATGTTTGTCTTAAGCGATATAAATATCCTATGTATTTCCGCTAGACTCTGGCTTCAGGTCGGTTCCCCCAAAAGGCTCAGAAGCGATTTGAACAAAACAGCATGTTTTCCTCCTAGCTTGTTCTCCTTATCTATGTTAAGGAAATGATATATTTGCCTGCAATACTGCCTTTCTTCAAGATTCATGTCAATCAAGTTTTGGCCCGGGATGACTCACCTGCTGCCAATATTATCTCAATGCATGTCGTGGGGGAAGGGCCTGGTGCCATTCCCTGAAACAGTTCCTTTCTTTCCTTAGCTGACTGCTAGTGCCTGTAGAATATCTGGCTAAAGACCAGCAGGGGGTACTCTTACTACCCCCCCCACCCCGCCTCAAGTCTAAGTCAGCAGCTTTCTCTATCTCTTTAATACTTTAATAACACTTGATGACACAAAAGCTCTGAGCGATCAAATCATATCAAATCTTCATTTCAGATTGAAGATGCATTCCATTGTATTGCCATCTTAAGTCTTTCCATCGCTATGGAATATCTGTCCATGTATTCAGGATAGTTTTCAGCCAGGGTGTATAATTTCCAGTGTGCCAGTCTTGTCATCCTCGTTACATCCATGGCAAAGTGTTTTATTCATGTTGATATTATTGAAAGGGAATTTTTTAAAATTCCTTTTCAGATTATTATCTGCTAATGTATACAGATAAAACTGTGTAATCATTCATTTTTATCAGTTTGGACAGCTTGATAGTTGTCTTTAATTTCTTTACTTTCTGACACTTTAAGATTATCCTGGGACACATATGTAATGCCTCACCCCTAAATTCAGACATGTGTTCAAAGAACTTCTGTCCTTTTATTTATTTATTTATTCTTTAACATTGAAATCGTTTTGACTATGCTGGGTGTTTGTTGCTAGATGGAAGTAGCTAGGACCTCTGGACTGCAGTCTCTCATCTCTTGCTGACCTCTTGTTGACCTCTGCAGATTCCTGGTAGGTGGGAGCTTGTTAGTTCCTTGTTCCTTATCAGAACCTCGTGTGGTAAGTGTTTTTCTCTTCTCTGTTGCCTGGTAAGGGTGGGTGGTCATGGGCATCCCAAAGTTGGCTAGAAGTCAATTATTTAGGCAGGCTTGTGCATAGATATGGGAGAAGGCAATGGCACCCCACTCCTGGAAAATCCCAAGGACGGAGGAGCCTGGTAGGCTGCAGTCGATGGGGTGGCTAAGAGTCGGACACCACTGAGCGACTTCATTTTCACTTTTCACTTTCATGCATGGGAGGAGGAAGTGGCAACCCACTCCAGTGTTCTTGCCTAGAGAACCCCAGGGACTGCGGGGCCTGGTGGGCTGCCATCTATGGCGTGGCACAGGGTCGGCCTCAACTGAACCACTTAGCAGCTGCAGCAGCAGCAGCAGCAGTGCATAGATATCAAAGGGGATGAGAACAGTCAGGTAGGATCACATATGTCACCGTGAAACAATACTTCTCCACTTAGCCAAAGCTAACAAAAGATTTCTGTTCTAGGTCAACCTAGAAGAGATCACTTAAGAGGTAAAGAAACTTAAACTCCATTAGCAAAGGCAGTTCAACATCTCAAGAAAACTTGTGCTAGGCACAAAACTCTTTTCTGGGGGACTACTTTCCCTACAACCTCCTTATCCCATTCTGTACCCATTCCTTTGCTTCTCCCGTCCTGAAAATGCCACCTGTAAGACAGAACTACTTCGTTTTCCTTCTTAAAGTGTGATTGCATTCCATACATTCTTGTAATAACAAGTCATACATTTCCCTTCAGCAACCAAGGACTGACTCTTATATTGGCATTTGATAGATTGGTGAGCATACCTATCAGTGATAATAGCGCCCACCCCGCTTCCTGCAAGAACAGAACAAAACAAAACAACAAAAAAAATTGCTTTCTTACATTTAATATGTTCGGACGGTGCCAGTCACTATTCATGCAGAGTCAAAAATCTCTTTTGTTTCTGTGTAAAAGGGAGGTCCTTTCAAGTCGTGAATGTTTAAGAAGTTTCATTTATTTGGAAGTGACCTAGCTATTCAATACACTGTCGTCACTTAGTTTAGCACCAGGATAGAAACTCAGGTAACCAAAACACCTGGAGGAACGATTGTAAGTTCAGTTCAGTTCAGTTGCTCAGTCGAGTCTGACTCTTTGGGACCCCGTGGCCTGCAGGACGCCAGGCTTCCGTGTCCATCACCAACTCCAGGGGCTTGCTCAAACTCATGTCCATCGAGTCAGTGATGCCATCCAACCATCTTATCCTCTGTCATCCCCTTCTCCTCTGCCTTCCATCAAGACTATGAGAGGCAGATATTTTAGAGTATAATTATTGTTAAGAGTTTATCTAAAAGCTCATATCACATTTACATTTTTTACATTGGTTGTTGCTGTTTCCAGGTACTTTCTTGCTGACAAGCTTGTGACACATATAACAATAGAGCAATTTTTACCTCAAAAGAAACCTAGGCACTATGAACATGTTGTGCTTAATGTTGTTGACTCTTAGACATGTCTATAGTGGAGGAGCAAAACCAAAAATACTAGATATTTAATATTGACCAGTTCCCAGTTCACGGGACTCTGACATTCATTTAGGTCAATGTTTTCTTGTATTTCCAGCAGTTTGATTTGGAAGGGCTGCCTTGTCTTGAGACCATTGAAATCAGAACTCAGAACTTGAGCAATATTATCAAAAAACACAAGGCTCACACTGACACATACCTTAATCCAGACAGACAGACAAGACATCTTCCAGTTTTCCGCCTGAGATTTAAAATATTTCTTTGAGCCGTTTTCCTGGGGAGTGGGGGGGGGGGAGTGGGGGTGGCAGCGAGGCAGGCTTGGGTAACAAGCTAATTGTTGGTCATTGCATATGCAAAGAACCAGCTTTCCGGGTTCCAAGGAAAAAAGTTTCCTTGGTACCCAATTTTGTTTGGATCTATAGATTCTCATGGCCCTCCTAGGTCAGGACATCTTTCCTTTCTGTAGTCCTCGTTTTATCCCTAAATCATAGACAGCTTGGATTGTCTCTGTGGGGTGGATGTATTGTCCTCGTGTTTGACCTGGCGGCAGTAGCGAGGTCCGAGAGCCTCTTCTGGAACCGGGCGTGGGGACGGGGCTCTCCAGGAGCCCCTGGTGGAAGTGGGCAACGCGCTGGGAGCGCGCCAGGGGCGGGGCAATCCCGGGCGGCGCGGGTCGGGGTTCTGGTCGGGAGGGGGTGGGGGGCGGTAACAGTTGTGTTCTCGGGGGTCCCCACTGCAGCTGGAAACGCGCTGGGAGTGCGGCAGGGGTGGGGTCAACCCGGGTGGCGCGGGGCGGGGTTCGGCTCCTGGCGGGGGTGGGGGAGGGCTTCCCAGTTGTGCTCTCGGTGGTGGCCACTGTGGCTGGAAACGCGCTGGGAGCGCACCCGGGGCGGGGTAAACCTGGGCTGCGCGGGTCGAGATTTAGATGGCTGTGGGTGGGGGTTCGGTCCCAGTTGTGCTCTCGGGGGTCGCCACTGCGGCTAGGAACGCCCATTTCCTACGCTCCTGTGTCCCCAAGGATCCACATCTAGTGGGTGCAGCGGAGGGCTGCGGGCCACAGGTCAGGGAACTGGGACTGCTTGGAGCAGGGAACCAAGTATTCCGCCGTCTGTTGGCACATTCTCGGAGCTCCCCAACCTGGTGGTTGCAGAAAGGCCTCGCCCTTGGTGTCAAGGCCTTTACCGCTCCACCCCTTTGCTGAAAAATCTCAGTCTGCACGGTTTTCCCAAGCAGCCTAGTGTCCCCTGGAAGTCCAAGGGACAGAACACTGAACTCTGGCTGGCCCAGCCCTGCTTCTGGCACTTTGTAAGCCAGCGGGCCCTTGAGCACCTGCTGGGATGGGAAAGGGAAGGGTCCACGGATTGCACCCTAGAAACTTAGTAGGGTGCATGGATTTCAAACCCTGGTGGCCGCCCAGGCAGCAAAGAAGGGGGGAGGGCACCTTGCTGCCCTTTCATGGCAGAATCTGTGGCTGTCCTGATGCGTGGGCCTTTTCATGGGGACCTTGTGCAATAAAAGTTTGGAGTTTTGGTACTGAATAATTAGAAATTGTAAAAAGTTTAAATTATGTGGTGGTGTAATTAAAAAACAAAACAAAACAAAACCAAGCCCCAAGTGTTTTGCAAATGGAGGTTTAAGTATTGAAGGCCTGTTTTCCTTGCACTGTGGCATTCTATCAAGAAGTGTGCAGGATTTTTTTTTTTAAGAAAAGTGTTCGAAGTGAGGGAAACAGGAAACCCAGAGGTGCCCCTGTATTTTGGGGAAGGCCTAAGGAGGTCACTTGGAAATGCTGCTGGCTGTGGGGGAGGGGGGCAGATGGGCTGTGCAGGCTTGTCCTTTGCATTCATGTTCTTGTGTGTAGAAACCCAGCTTGGAGCCATCTCCTGATGTGTAAGAATTTCGCAGACAAACCTTGAGCTAACAATGCATTTGTTCCTGAGGAAATGTTTGTCTTAAGCGATGTAAATATCCTATGTATATCTGCTGGACTCTGGCTTCAGGTCGGTTCCCCCAATAGGCTCAGAAGCGACTTGAACAAAACAGTATGTTTTCCTCGTACCTTGTTCTCCTAATCTATGTTAAGGAAATGATATATTTGCCTGGAATACTGCCTTTCTTCAAGATTCATGTCCATCAGTTTTTGGCCCAGGATGACTCACCTGCTGCCAATGTGACCTCAAGGCATGTCGTGGGGGAGGGGCCTGGTGCCATTCCCTGAGACAGTGCCTTTCTTTCCTTAGCTGACTGCTAGTGCCTGTAGAATATCTGGCTAGAGCCCAGCAGGGCATACACCCCGCCTCAAGTCTAAGTCAGCAGCTTTCTCTATCTCATTTATACTTTAATAACAATTGATGACACAAAAGCTCTGAGCGATCAAATCATATCAACTCTTCATTTCAGATTGAAGATGCATTCCATGGTATTGCCATCTTAAGTCTTTCCATTGTTATGGAATACCTGTCCATGTATTCAGGATAGTTTTCAGCCAGGGTGTATAAGTTCCAGTGTGCCAGTCTTGTCATCCTCGTTACATCCATGGCAAAGTGTTGTATTCATGTTGACATTATTGAAAAGGAATTTTTTTAAATTCCTTTTCAGATTATTATCTGGTAATATATACAGAAAAAACTGTGTAATCTTTCGTTTTTATCAGTTTGGACAGCTTGATAGTTGTCTTTAATTTCTTTCCTTTCTCATACTTTAAGATTTTCCGGGCACCGTACATGTACTGCCTCACCCCTAATCTCAGTCATGTGTTCAAAGAACTTCTGTCCTTTATTTGTTTACTTATTTTTTACAACATTGAATTCGTTTTGACTATGCTGGGTCTCTGCTGCAAGATGGAAGTTGCTAGGACCTCTGGACTGCAGTCTTCCATCTCTTACTGACCTCTTGTTGACCTCTGCAGAATCCTGGTTGGCGGGAGCTTGTTAGTTCCTCGTTCCTTACCAGGACCTCCTGTGGTAAGTGTTTTTCTCTTCTCTGTTGCCTTGTAAGGGTGGATGGTCATTGGCATCCCAAAGCTAGCTAGAAGTCAATTATTTAGGCAGGCTTGTGCATAGATATGGGAGAAGGCAATGGCACCCCACTCCAGTACTCTTGCGTGGAAAATCCCATGGATGGAGGAGCCTGGTAGGCTGCAGTCCATGGGGTCGCTAAGAGTCGGACACCACTGAGCGACTTCACGTTCACTTTTCACTTTCATGCATGGGAGGAGGAAATGGCAACCCACTCCAGTGTTCTTGCCTAGAGAACCCCAGGGACTGCGGGGCCTCGTGGGCTGCCGTCTATGGGGTCGCACAGAGTCGGACACGACTGAAACGACTTAGCAGCAGCAGCGGCGGCAGCAGCAGCAGAAGCAGTGCATCGATATCAAAAGGGCTGCAAACAGTCAGGAAGGATCACATATGTCACCGTGAAACACTACTTCTCCACTTAGCCAAAGCTAACAAAAGATTTCTGTTCTAGGTCAACCTAGAAGAGATCACTTAAGAGGTAAAGAAACTTAAACTCCATTAGCAAAGGCAGTTCGACATCTCAAGAAAACTTGTGCTAGGCACAGAACACTTTTCTGGGGGTCCACTTTCCCTACAACCTCCTTATCCCATTCTGTACCCATTCCTTTGCTTCTCCCATCCTGAAACGGCCACCTGTAAGACAGAACTACTTTGTTTTCCTTCCTCAAGTGCCATTGCATTCCACATACTTTCTTGTAATAACAAGTCATGCATTTCCGTTCAGCAACCAAGAACTGACTTTTATATTGGCATTGGCTATAGCCCGCCCCCCTCCCCCCACCCTCAAGAACAGAACAAAACAAAAGAAAACAATTGCTTTCTTACATTTAACATGTCAGGATGGTGCCAGACACTATTCATGGAGAGTCAAAAATCTCTTTTGTTTCTGTGTAAAAGGGAGGTCCTTTCAAGTCGTGAATGTTTCAGAACTTTCATTTATTTGGAAATGACCTAGCTATTCAATACACTGTCGTCACAAGGATAGAAACTCGGGTAACCAAAACACCTGGAGAAACGTTTGTTAGTTCAGTTCAGTTCAGTTGCTCAGTCGTGTCTGACTCTTTGGGACCCCGTGGCCTGAAGGACGCCAGGCTTCCGTGTCCGTCACCAGCTCCAGGGGCTTGCTCAAACTCATGTCCATCGAGTCAGTGATGCCATCCAACCATCTTATCCTCTGTCATCCCCTTCTCTTCTGCCTTCAATCAAGACTATGAGAGGCAGATATTTTAGAGTATAATTATTGTAAAGAGTTTGTCTAAAAGCTCATATCACATTTACATTTTTTACTTTTGTTGTTGTCGTTTCCAGGTAGTTTCTTGCTGACAAGCTTGTGACACATATAACAATAGAGCAATTTTTACCTCAAAAGAAACCTAGGCACTATGAACATGTTGTGCTTAATGTTGTTGACTCTTAGACATGTCTATAGTGGAGGAGCAAAACCAAAAATACTAGATATTTAATATTGACCAGTTCCCAGTTCACGGGACTCTGACATTCATTTAGGTCAATGTTTTCTTGTATTTCCAGCACTTTGATTTGGAAGGGCTGCCTTGTCTTGAGACCATTGAAATCAGAACACAGAACTTGAGCAATATTATCAAAAAACACAGGGCTCACACTGACACATACCTTAATCCAAACAGACAGACAAGACATCTTCCAGGTTTCCGCCTGAGATTTAAAATATTTCTTTGTGCCAGTCTTCGGGGGAGTGGGGGGATGGGGGTGGCAGCGAGGCAGGCTTGGGTAACAAGCTAATTGTTGGTCATTGCATATGCAAAGAACCAGCTTTCCGGGTTCCAAGGAAAAAAGTTTCCTTGGTAACCAACTTTGTCTGGTTCTATAGAATATCATGGCCCTCCTAGGTCAGGTCATCTTGCCTTTCTGTAGTCCTCGTTTTTTCACTAAATCATAGACAGCTTGGATTGTCTCTGTGGGGTGTATGTATTGTCCTCATGTTTGACCTGGCGGCAGCAGCGAGATCCGAGAGCCTCTCCTGGAACCGGGCGTGGGGACGGGGCTCACCGAGAGCCACTGGTGAAGGTGGGCAGTGCCCCTGGAGCGCGGCAGGGGCGGGGCGAACCCCGGGGGGCGCAGGGCGGGTGTCGGCTCCTGGCGGGGGTAGGGGAGGGCTTCCCAGTTGTGCTCTCGGAGATGGCCACTGCAGCTTGAAACGCGCCGGGAGCGCAGCCAGGGTGGGGTAAACCTGGGCTGCACAGGTCGAGATTCCGCTCGCTGTGGGTGGGGGGTCGGTCCCTGTTGTGCTCCCGGGGGTCGCCAATATGGCTGGGAACCCGCCGGGAGCCCGGCAGGGCCGGGGCGAAACCTGGCGGCGCGGGGCGGGGTGGGGATCCGTTCGCAGTGGGGGTCGGCTCCTGGCGGGGGTGGGGGAGGGCTTTCCAGATGTGCTGTTGGGGGTCGCCATTGCGGCTGGGAATGCCCATTTCGTGAACTCCTGGATCCCCAAGGATCGGCATCCATTGGCCACAGCGGAGGGGTGTGGAACACAGGTAAGGGAACAGGGACTGCGTGGAGCAGGGAACCATGTATTCCGCCCTGTGTTGGCACAGTCTCAGAGCTCCCCAACCTGGCGGTCGCAGAAAGGCCTCATCTTTGGGGTCAAGGCCTTTACCGCTCCACCCCTCTGCTGAAAAACCTCAGAGTCTGCGCGGTTTTCCCAAGCAGCCTAGTGTCCGCTGGAAGTCCAAGGGACAGAACCCTGAATTCTGGCCGGCTGGCCCAGCCCTGCTTCTGGCACTTTGTAGGCCAGCGGGCCCTGGAGCACCTGCTAGGATGGGAAAGGGAAGGGTACGCGAATTGCACCCTGGTGGCCGCCGAGGCAGCAAAGAAGTGGGGAGGGCACCTTACTGCCCTTTAATGGCAGACAGAATCTGTAGCTGTCCTGCTGCGTGGGCCTTTTCATGGGGACCTTGTGCAATAAAAGTTTACCGGTGACCTTAGGGAACTTCCCAGTTTGCTTCTGACAGATGAGGGATGCTGTGGAGTTGGCGGGGCCTCTCAGGACTCCGCTGGGTTTGGCGCAATGGAAGAGGGCCTCATCTCCAGGGAAGGCAGGAACCTCAGGCTTCCTCTCCGTTTCGGACTCCGACTGCAGGGTCCCTGCAGAGTTGGGACAGGAGAGTCAGGAATCGTCTTGTCTGAGGAAGGGAACTCCGCTTGCCTCTCGAGGTGCTCAGGGGATCTCAGGCCTCTTGTTGAGCTGTGTGTGGAACCTGCGGGTGTTTCCGGAAATGCACGACGGTGACAGTGCCCCTTCGTGTTGTGCCTTCACCCACTGGGTTGCCTTCGAAGAGGTGTCCGGGCTTCGGGTTCTTTTCAAGAGCGGACAGGGAAATCGGGGTCTTTCGGCATGTGGGACCACCCACGGGGCTAGTATCAAATTTCCTAGTGAGGCCGGCTTCATCCTGAGGTGTGCTGCGAACGCCGGGGACCCTTCCAGACAACGCAGGGGGATCGACTCTCCTGTCGCCATCAGGAGGGGAGAAGGGGCTCAGATGAAGTGGGGACGGAACCCTCGGTGTTACCCTCGAGGGAAACCGGCGTGTTGGGGACTTTTGGGGGTTGCATGAAAGGAGTCAGGTACCGTTTCGCACTTCAGGACAGAACCTGGGACTTCCCTTGAGACGCCGTAGCGGGCAAGGGCCTCATCTTGCGAAGACGTTGGGACCATGTGGATTTTCTCGAGTTGCGGCGGGATTCTAGAGTTACGACGGGGATTTCAGGCTTCCTCTTGTGTTGGCCCCGGGAAGCCTAATCTTCCATTCGAGTTGCGAGGGAAAGCTGAGGGTTGAACTCGAGTCACTGCAGGGCCAAAGAGACCTCATCTAGGCCTGTGTCCGGGACTTAACGTTCCTCTCAAGGGAAGACAGGGATCTCAGGGTGGCGTTCCAGACTCCCCCGGGGAGTCAGGCCTCGAGGGCAAGCCAAGGATGCCGCTCTCCTCTCAAGTCGTGACCCAGATCTCTTGGAGCCCACTGAGTGGCCTCAAGGGAGTCAGGCCTTCTCTTCAGTTTGGAGAGTGGACTCGGGATTGTGCTCTGGGTCAGGCAGGAAAAGAAGGCCCTCACCTCGCGAGGATGGGGGCTTCTCAGGGGTTTCCTCGAGCTGCGGCGCCCGTGGGGGTTTTCTCCCGAGGCAAGACGAGGATCTCAGGGAGCCTCTCGTGCGGTGCCAGGGAAGTCAGGTCTCTGTGCGCGTGGCGAGGGGGAGCGCGTCATGGCTCTCCAGTCATGGGAGAGGACTAGGGCCTCCAGACGCGTTGAAGAAGGACACTCGAGGTCTTTCTGGGGTTGCAGCGGGAAAGCCTCGTTTCCTTGGACTTCTGCCAGGGACCTGAGGGAACTTCCCATGGTGCCTCTGATAGGTGAGGGATGCTGTGGAGTTGGCGGGGCCTCTCGGGACTCCGCTGGGCTTGGCGCAATGGAAGAGGGCCTCATCTCGAGGGGAGACAGGAAACTTAGGCTTCCTCTCCTTTTCGGACTCCAACCACAGGGTCCCTGCAGAGTTGGGACAGGAGAGTCAGGCCTCGTCTTGTCTGAGGAAGGGAACTCCGCTTGCCTCTCGAGGTGCTCAGGGGATCTCAGGCCTCTTGTTGAGCTGTGTGTGGAACCTGCGGGTGTTTCCGGAAATGCACGACGGTGACAGTGCCCCTTCGTGTTGTGCCTTCACCCACTGGGTTGCCTTCGAAGAGGTGTCCGGGCTTCGGGTTCTTTTCAAGAGCGGACAGGGAAATCGGGGTCTTTCGGCATGTGGGACCACCCACGGGGCTAGTATCAAATTTCCTAGTGAGGCCGGCTTCATCCTGAGGTGTGCTGCGAACGCCGGGGACCCTTCCAGACAACGCAGGGGGATCGACTCTCCTGTCGCCATCAGGAGGGGAGAAGGGGCTCAGATGAAGTGGGGACGGAACCCTCGGTGTTACCCTCGAGGGAAACCGGCGTGTTGGGGACTTTTGGGGGTTGCATGAAAGGAGTCAGGTACCGTTTCGCACTTCAGGACAGAACCTGGGACTTCCCTTGAGACGCCGTAGCGGGCAAGGGCCTCATCTTGCGAAGACGTTGGGACCATGTGGATTTTCTCGAGTTGCGGCGGGATTCTAGAGTTACGACGGGGATTTCAGGCTTCCTCTTGTGTTGGCCCCGGGAAGCCTAATCTTCCATTCGAGTTGCGAGGGAAAGCTGAGGGTTGAACTCGAGTCACTGCAGGGCCAAAGAGACCTCATCTAGGCCTGTGTCCGGGACTTAACGTTCCTCTCAAGGGAAGACAGGGATCTCAGGGTGGCGTTCCAGACTCCCCCGGGGAGTCAGGCCTCGAGGGCAAGCCAAGGATGCCGCTCTCCTCTCAAGTCGTGACCCAGATCTCTTGGAGCCCACTGAGTGGCCTCAAGGGAGTCAGGCCTTCTCTTCAGTTTGGAGAGTGGACTCGGGATTGTGCTCTGGGTCAGGCAGGAAAAGAAGGCCCTCACCTCGCGAGGATGGGGGCTTCTCAGGGGTTTCCTCGAGCTGCGGCGCCCGTGGGGGTTTTCTCCCGAGGCAAGACGAGGATCTCAGGGAGCCTCTCGTGCGGTGCCAGGGAAGTCAGGTCTCTGTGCGCGTGGCGAGGGGGAGCGCGTCATGGCTCTCCAGTCATGGGAGAGGACTAGGGCCTCCAGACGCGTTGAAGAAGGACACTCGAGGTCTTTCTGGGGTTGCGGCGGGAAAGCCTCGTTTCCTTGGACTTCTGCCAGGGACCTGAGGGAACTTCCCATGGTGCCTCTGATAGGTGAGGGATGCTGTGGAGTTGGCGGGGCCTCTCGGGACTCCGCTGGGCTTGGCGCAATGGAAGAGGGCCTCATCTCGAGGGGAGACAGGAAACTTAGGCTTCCTCTCCTTTTCGGACTCCAACCACAGGGTCCCTGCAGAGTTGGGACAGGAGAGTCAGGCCTCGTCTTGTCTGAGGAAGGGAACTCCGCTTGCCTCTCGAGGTGCTCAGGGGATCTCAGGCCTCTTGTTGAGCTGTGTGTGGAACCTGCGGGTTTTTCCGGACGACGCACGGGGGTGTCAGTGCCCCTTCGAATGGTAACTTCACCCACAGGGTTGCCTTCGAAGAGGTGTCCGGGCATCGGGTTCTTATCCAGAGCGGACTGGGAAATCGGGGTAGTTCGGCATGTGGCACAACCCACGGGGCTCGTCTAGAATTTCCTCGGGAGGCTGGCCTCATCCTGAGGTGTGCCGGGAAAGCCGGGAACCCCTTCCAGAATACGCAGGGGAATCGACTCTCCTGTCGTGATGAGGAGGGGAGAAGGGGCTCAGATGAAGGGGTGCCAGGACCCTCGGTGTTCCCCTCGAGGGAACCCGGCGTGTCTGGGAAATTTTGGAGGTCGCATGAAGGGTGTCAGGTACCGTTTCGCAACTCAGGACGGAACGTGAGACTTCCCTTGAGACGCCGTAGCGGGCAAGGGCCCCATCTTGCGAAGACGTTGGGACCACGTGGTTTTTCTCGAGTTGCGGCGGGATTCTCGAATTACGACGGGGATTTCAGGCTTCCTCTTGGGTTGGCCCTGGGAAGCCCCATCTTCCATTCAAGTTGCGAGGGAAAGCTGGGGGTTGCGCTCGAGTCACTGCAGGGCCCAAGAGACCTCATCTAGTCGTGTGTCCAGGACCTAGTAGTACTCTCAAGGGAAGACAGGGATCCCGGGGTTGCACTCCAGAGTCCCTCGTGGAGTCAGGCCTCGCCTCGAGGGGAGGCAAAGTACTCCGCTCTTCTCTTGAGCCACGACACGGATCTCTTGGAGCCCTCTGAGTGGCCTCAAGGGAGTCAAGCCTAATCCTCAGTTTGGAGAGAGGACTCGGGATTGCTCTCCAGGAAAGGCAGGAAAAGAAGGCCCTCACCTCGCGAGGACGGGGGCTTCTCAGGGGTTTCCTCGAGCTGCAGCGTCCGTGGGGCTTTTCTCATGAGGCACGACGAGGTTCTCAGGGAGGCTCTCGTGCGGTGCCAGGGAAGTCAGGTCTCCATGAGCGTGGCGAGGGGGAGCGCATCATTGTTCTCGAGTCCTGGGAGGGGACTAGGGCATCAAGGCGTGTAGAAGAAGGACTCTCGAGGTCTTTCTCGGCTTGCGGCGGGAAACCCTCGTTTCCCTCGACTTCTCCTGGTGACCTGCGGGAACTTCCCAGGGTTCCTCTTAGAGGTGAGGGATGCTGTGGAGTTGTTGGGCCATCTCGGGACTCCTCTGGGTTTGTCGCAATCGAAGAGGGCCTCATCTCGAGGGGAGACAGGACCTCAGGCTTCCTCTCCATTTCGTACTCCGACAGCAGTGTCCCTGCAGCGTTGGGGCAGGAGAGTCAGGCCTCATCTTGTCTGAGGAAGGGAACTCCGCTTGCCTCTCGAGTTGCTCAGGGAGTCTCAGTCCCCTCGTGGAGCTGTGTGTGGAAACCACGGGTGTTTCCGGACGATGCACGGGAGTGTCAGTGCCCCTTCGTGTTGTTCCTTCACTCACAGGGTGGCCTTCGAAGAGGTGTCCGGGCATCGGGTTCTCCTCAACTGCGGACCGGGAAATCAGGGTCATTCAACATGGGGCACCAGCCACGGGGCTTGTCTCGAATTTCCTCGTGAGGCCGGCCTCATCCTGAGGGGCGCCGTGCAGGCCGGGAACCCCTCCAGACCACGCAGGGGAATCCACTCTCCTGTCGCGAACAGGAGAGGAGTAGGAGCTCAGAGGAAGTGGTGCCGGGACTCTCGGTGTTCCCCTCAAGGGAACCCGGCATGTCGGGGAACTTTTGGATGTCGCATGAAGGGTGTCAGGTACCGTGTCTAACTTCACGATGGAACATGGGACTTCCCTTGAGACGCCGTACCGGGCAAGGGCCTCATCTTGCGAAGACGTTGAAACCAAGTGGTTTTTCTCTAGTTGTGGCAGGATTCTCGAGTTTCGACGAGGATTTCAGGCTTCCTCTTGGGTTGGCCTTGGGAAGCCCAATCTCCCATTCAAGTAGCGAGGGAAATCTGTGGGTAGCGCTCGAGTCACTGCAGGGCCAAATAGACCTCATCAAGGCGTGTGTCCGGGAACTAATATTCCTCTCCAGGGAAGGCAGGGATCTCGGGTTTGCATTTCAGGCTCCCTCGGGGAGTCAGGCCTCGTCTCGAGGGGAAGCCAAGGACTCCACTCTCCTCTCGAGTGGCGACGCGGATCTCTTGGATCCCACTGAGTGGCCTCAAGGGAGTCCAGCCTCCTCTTCAGTTTGGAGAGAGGACCCGGGATTGCTCTCCAGGCCATGCAGGAAAAGAAGGCCCTCAGCTCGCGAGGACGGGGTCGTCTCAGGTGTTTCCTCGAGCTGCAGCGCCCATGGGGGTTTTCTCCCGAGGCACGACGAGGATCTCAGGGAGCCTCTCGTGCGGCACCAGGGAAGTCAGGTCTCCATGCGTGTGGCGAGGGGGAGCGCGTCCTGGCTCTCGAGTCACGGGAGGGGACTAGGGCCTCAAGACGCGTTGAAGAAGGGCTCTCGAGGTCTTTCTCGGGTGGCGGCGGGAAACCCTCGTTTCCCTCGCCTTCTGCCGGGGGCCTTAGGGAACTTCCCAGGGTGCCTCTGAGAGGCGAGGGATCCTGTGGAGTTGGCGGGGCCTCTCGGGACTCCGCTGGGTCTGGCGCAACGGAAGAGGGCCTCACCTCGAGGGGAGGCAGGAACCTCAGGCTTCCTCTCCGTTTCGGACTCCGACCACAGGGTCCCTGCAGAGTTGGGACAGGAGAGTCATGCCTCGTCTTGTCTGAGGAAGGGAACCCCGCTTGCCTCTCGAGTTGTCAGGGGTTTTCAGGCCCTTGGTCGAGCTGTGTGTGGAACCCGCGGGTCTTTCCGGATGATGCACGGGGGTGTCAGTGGCCCTTCGTTTTGTGCCTTCACCCACAGGGTTGCCTTCGAAGAGGGGTCCGGGCCTCGGGTCCTTCTCAAAAGCGGACCGGGGAATCGGGGGCATTTGGCATGTGGCACCACCCACGTGGCTCCTCTCGAATTTCCCTGTGAGACCGGCCTCATCCTGAGGTGCACCGGGAAGGCCGGGAACCCCTTCTGAACCACGCAGGGGAATCGACTCTCCTGTCGTGATCAGGAGGGGAGAACGGGCTCAGATGAAGCTGTGCCGGGACTCTCGGTGTTCCCTCGAGGGTACCCGGCGTGTCGGGGAGCTTTTGGAGGTCGCACGAAGGGTGTCAGGTACTGTTTCGCACTTCAGGGCGGAACATGGGACTTCCCTTGAGACGCTGTAGTGGTCAAGGGCCTCATCTTGCGAAGACGTTGGAACCACGTGTTTTTCTCGAGTTGCGGCGGGATTCTCGAGTGACGATGTGGATTACAGGCTTCCTCCTCTGTTGGCCCTGGGAAGCCCAGTCTTCCATTCGATTGGCGAGGGAAAGCTGGGGGTTGCGCTCGAGTCACTGCAGGGCCAAAGAGACCTCATCTAGGCTTGTGTCCAGGACCTAATGTTCCTCTCCAGGGAAGGCAGGGATCTCGGGGTTGCATTCCAGGATCCCCCTGGGTGTCAGGCCTCGTCTCGAGGGGAAGCAATGGACTCCGCTGTCCTCCCGAGTCGCGACACGGATCTCTTGGAGCCCCCTAGTGGCATCAATGGAGTCAAGCCTCCTCTTCATTTTGGAGAGAGGGCTCAGGATGTTCTCCAGGCCATGCAGGAAAAGAAGGCCCTTCACCTCGCGAGGACGGGGGCGACTCAAGGGTTTCCTCGAGCTGTGGCACTCGTGGGGGTTTTCTCGCGAGGCACGGCGAGGATCTCAGGGAGCCTCTCGTGCGGCGCCAGGGAAGTCAGGTCTCCCTGCGCGTATCGAGGAGGAGCGCATTGTGGCTCTCGAGTAATGGGAGGGGACTAGGGCCTCAAGACGCGTTGAAGAGGGACTCTCGAAGTCTTTCTTGGGTTGTGGCGGGAAAAAGTCGTTCCCCTCGACTTCTGCCGGGGACCTTAGGGAACTTCCCAGGGTGTCTCTGAGAGTTGAGGGATACTGTGGAGTTGGCGGTGCCTCTTGGGACTCCGCTGGGTTTGTCACAATGGAAGAGGGGCTCATCTCGAGGGGAGGCAGAAACCTCAGACTTCCTCTCTGTTTCGGACTCCGACATCAGGGTCCCTGCAGAGTTGGGACAGGAGAGTCAGGCTACGTCTTTTCTGAGGAATGGAACTCCGCTTGCCTCTCGAGTTGTTCATGGGGTTTCAGGCCCCTTGTCAAACTGTGTGGAATCTGCAGGTTTTTCCAGACGATGCACGGGGGTGTCAGTGACCCTTCGTTTTGTGTCTTCATCCACAGGGTTGCCTTCGAAGAGGAGTCCGGGCATCGGGTTCTTATGAAGAGCGTACCGGGATATCGGGGTCGTTCAGCATTTGGCACCACCCACGTGGGTTGTCTCGAATTTCCTCATGTAACCAGCCTCATCCTGAAGTGTGCCGCGAAGGTCATGAAGCTCTTCCAGACAAAGCAGAGGAATCGACCCTCCTTTGGCGATCAGGAGGGGAGAAGTGGCTCAGATGAAGTGCTGCTGGGAACTTCGGTGTTTCCCTCAAGTGAGACAGGTATGTCGGGTAACTTTTGGCGTCGCATAAAGCGTTCCAAGTACCGTTTCGCTCTTCAAAATGGAACGTTGGACTTCTCTTGGGGTGCTCCAGCGGGCATGGGCCTCATCTTGGAATGACTGCGGAACCACTTGGTTTTTCTCGAGTTGCGGTGGGATATTTGAGTTACCACAGGGAATTCATGCTTCCTCTTGTGTAGGCCCACAAAAGTCTTATCTTCCATTGGAGATTCGAGGAAGAGCTGGAGGTGCGCTCTAGTCAATGAAGGCAAAAGAGACCCCACCAAGGCTTGTGTGCAGGACCTAATGTTCATGTCAAGGCTCGACAGAAATCTCGGGGTTGCATTCCAGACTCACCTTGGAGTCAGGCCTCGTCTCGAGGGGAAGCAAAGGACTCTGCTCTCCTCTCGAGTCGGACGGGTATGTCTTGGAGCCCACTGAGTGGCTTAAAGGGAGTCAAACCTCCTCTGGTGTTTGGAGGGAAGACACGGGATTGCTCTCCAAGGAATGCATGAAATGAAGGCCCTCATCTCCCAATGACTGGGGCGTCTCGTAGGTTTTCTCGAGCTGTGGCGCTAGTGTGGGGTTTCTCACGAAGTAAGACTGGGAGCTCAGTGAGCCTCTCACGTGGTGCCAGGGCAGTCAGGTCTCTATGCACGTGGTGAGAGGGAGCCCGTCATTGTTCTCGAGTCATGGTAGGGGAATTGGGCCTGAAGACGTGTTAAATAAGGACTCTCGAGGTCTTTCCTGGGTTGCAGCAGGAAACCCTGGGTTCCATCGACTTGTGCCAGTGACCTCAGGAAGCTTCTCAGCGTGCCTCTGAGAAGTCAGGGTCACTGTGGAGTTGGGAGGGGCCTCTCGGAACTCCACTGGGTTTGGTGCAATGGAAGAGGGCCTCATGACAAGTTGAGGCAGGAACCTCAGGGTTCCTCTCCTGGCTTCGAATGCGCCGGATCTGACTCGGATCGCAGAGTCCCTGCAGAGTTGGGACAGGAGAGTCAGGCCTCGTCTTGTGTGGAGGAATGGAACTCCGCTTGACTCTCGCGTTGTTCATGGGGTGACAGGCCACTTGTCGATTTGTATGTGGAACTTGCAGGTTTTTCTGGACGATGCACCGGGGTGTCACTGCCCCTTCGTGTTGTGCCTTGATCCACAGGATTGCCTTCGAGTTGGGTTCTGCCATCGGGTTCTTATCAAGAGCGGACCAGGTAATTGGGGTCTTTTGGCATGCCGCACCACCCAGGAGGCTATGTCTCAAATTTCCTCGTGAGACTGGCCTCATCTTGATGTGCGCCAGGAAGGTCGGGAATGCCTTCCAGACAAAGCAGGGGAATCGAACCTCCTGTCGTGATCAAGAGGGGAGAAGAGTCTCAGATGAAGTGGTGCCGGGAACCTCGGGGTTCTCCTCAAGTGAGAATGGTATGTCGGGGAACTTTTGGGGTCGCATCAAGGGTTCCAAGTAACTTTTCGCTCTTCAATACGGAACGTGGGACTTCTCTTGAGACGCTGTAGCGGGCAAGGGCCTCATCTTTCGATGACGGGGGAACCACGTGGTTTTTCTTGAGTTGGGGCGGGATTCTCGAGTTACGACGGGGAATTCAGGCTTCCTGTTCAACTGGCCCAGGGAAGTCCAGTTTTCATTCGAATTGCGAGTTAGAACTGGGGATTGCTCTCGAGACACTGCAGGGCCAAATAGACCTCATCTAGGCTTGTGTCCAGGACCTAATGTTCCTCTGCTGGGGCGACAGCGATCTCGGCATTGCATTCTCGACTCACCCGGGGAATCAGGCCTCGTCTCGAGGGGAAGCCAAGGACACCGCTCTCCTGTCAAGTCGCGACGGGTATATCTTGGAGCTCACTGTGTGGCCTAAAATGAGTCAAGCCTCCTGTGGAGTTTGGAGAGAGGACTCAGGATTGCTCTCCAGGCCATACAGCAAAAGAAGGCCCTCATCTCGTGAGGACTGGGGCGTCTCGTGGGTATTCTCGAGCTGCGGCTCCAGTGTGGTGTTGCTCACGAGGTATAATGGGGAGCTCAGGGAGCCTCTCCTGTGGCGACAGGGAAGTCAGGTTTCTATGCGCGTGGCTAGGGGGAGCGCGTCATTGCTCTCGAGTCATGGTAGGGGAATCGCACCTCAAGACGCGTTGAAGAAGGAGTCTCGAGGTCTTTTACGGGTTGGGGCAGGAAACCCTTGGTTCCCTCGACTTGTGCCGGTGATCTCAGGAAGGTCTAAGGGTGCCTCTGAGAATTCAGGGATACTGTGCAGTTGGGAGGGGCCTCTCGGGACTCCACTGGGTTCGGTGCAATGGAAGAGGGCCTCATCTCGAGTGGAGGCAGGAAACTCATGTTTCCTCTCCTGACTTCCCCTGGGCCAGGTCTGACTCAGATCGCAGTTTCGCTGCAGAGTTCGAACAGGAGAGTCAGGCCTCGTCTTGTGTGGAGGAATGGAACTCTGCTTGCCTCTCCAGTTGTTCACGGGGTGACAGGTCACTTCTCGAGCTGTGTGTGGTACCTGTGGGTTTCTCCGGACGATACCCGGGGGTGTCAGTGCCCCTTCGTGTTGTGCCTTCATCAAAAGGGTTATCTTCAAAGAGGTGTCCGGGCATTGGGATCTTATCAAGAGCGAACCGGGAAATCGGGGTCTTTCGGCATGTGTCACCATCCACGAGGCTATGTCTCGAATATCCTCGTGAAACCAGCCTCATCCTGAGATGCACCGGGAAAGGCAGGAACCCCTTCAAGACAAAACAGGGGAATCGACCCTCCTGTCGCGATCAGGAGGGGAGAAGGGGCCCAGATGTAGTGGTGCCGGGAACCTCGGTGTTCTCCTCGAGTCAGACCAGTGTGTAAAGGAACTTTTGAGGTCGCATCAAGGGTGCCAATACCGTTTCGCACTTCAAGACGGAACGTGGGACTTCTCTTGAGACGCTGTAGGGGGCAAGGGCCTCATCTTGCGATGACGGGGGAACCACGTAGGGTTTCTCGAGTTGTGGCGGGATTCTCGAGTTTCGACGGGGAATACAGTCTTCCTCATGTGTTGGCCCAGGGTAGTCCTATCTTCCATTCGAGTTTCAAGGGAGAGCTGGGGATTGCCCTCGAGTCACTGTAGGGCAAAATAGACCTCATCTAGGCTTGTGTCCAGGACTTTATGTTCATCCCTAGGGGCGACAGGGATCTCGGGCTTGCATACCAGACTCACCCGGGGAATCAGGCCTCGTCTCGAGGGGAAGCAAAGAACTCCGCTGTCCTTTTGAGTCGCGATGGGTATCTCTTGGAACCCACTGTGTGCCCTAAAGGGAGTCAAGCCTCCTGTGCTGTTTGGATAGAGGACTCGGGATTCCTCTCCAGGCAATGCAGGAAAAGAAAGCCCTCATCTTGCGATGACGGCGGCGTCTTGTGGGTTTTCTAGACTGCCGCGCTAGTGCCGGGTTTCTGACGAGGTACGAGAGGGAGCTCAGGGAGCCTCTCGTGTGGCGCCAGGGAAGTCAGGTCCCCATGAGATGGCTAGGGGGAGCTCGTCATTGCTCTCGAGTCATGGTAGGGTAATCGGGCCTCAAGACGGGTTGAAGAAGGACTCTCGAGGTCTTTCTCGGGTCACTGCATAAAACCCAGGGTTCCCTTGACTTGTGCCTGCGACCTCAGGAAGCTTCTCAGAGTGCCTCTGAGAAGTCAGGGATACTGTGCAGTTTGGAGGGGCCTCTCGAGACTCCTCTGCATTTGGTGGAATGTAAGAGGGACTCATCTCGAGTTGAAGCAGGAACCTCAGTGTTCCTCTCCATTTCTGACTCAGATCGCAAGGTCCCTGCATGTTGGTACAGGAGAGTCAGGCCTCGTCTTTTCTGCAGGATGGGACTCCTCTTGCCTCTCGAGTTGTTCTCGAGGTGACAGGCCACTTGTCTAGCTGTGTATGTAACCTGCCCGTTTTTCCGGATGATGCACAGGTGTGTTAGTGCCCCTTCGTGTTTTACCTTCATACTCAAGGCTGCCTTCCAAGAGGTGTCCGAGCATCGGATTCTTATCAAGAGCGGACCGGGAAATTGGAGTCTTTCGGCAAGTGGCACCACCCACAAAGCTACGTATCGAATTTCCCCATGAGACCGGCCTCATCCTGAGTTGTGCAGGGAAGGTCGGGCCCCCTTGCAGACAAAGCAGGGGAATCGACCCACCGGTCACGATCAGGAGGGGAGAAGGGGCTTAAATGAAGTGGTGCCGGGAACCTCGGTGTTCCCCTTGAGTGAGACCGGCGTGCTGGGGGACTTTTGGGGTCGCATCAAGGGTGCCAAGTACCGTTTCGCATTTCAAGACGGAACCTGGGACATCTTTTGAAACGCTGTAGAGGGCAAGGGCCTCATCTTGTGATGACGGGAGAACCACGTGGTTTTGCTCGAGTTGCGGCAGGATTCTCGAGTTATGACCGGGAATTTAGGCTTCCTCTTGTTGGCCTTGAAATCCAATCTTCCATTCGGGTTGCGAGGGGGAGCTGGGGATTGTGCTAGAGTCACTGCAGGGCAAAAGAGACCTAATCTAGGCTTGTGTCCAGGATCTAACGTTGCTCTCCAGGGGCGACAGGGATCTCGGGTTTGCATTCCAGACTCATCCGGGGAGTCAGTTCTCACCTCGAGGGTAAGCAAAGAATTCTGCTCTCGTCTCGAGTCGCAATGGGTATCTCTTGGAGCCCAATGTGTGTACTAAAGGGAGTCAAGCCTCCTGTGGAGTTTGGAGAGAGGACTCGGGATTGGACTCCAGGCCATGCAGGAAAAGAAGGCCCTCATCTCGAGATGACGTTGGCGTCTCGTGGGTTTTCTCGAGCTGCGGCGCCAGTGTGGGGTGTCTCATGAAGTACCACAGGGATTTCAGGGAGCCTCTTGTGTGGCGTCAGGAAAATCCAGTATTCCATTCGAGTTGCAAGTTAGAACTGGGGATTGCTCTCCAGTCACTGCAGGGCAAAATAGACCTCATCTACGCTTGTGTCCAGGACCTAGTGTTCCACTACTGGGCCGACAGGGATCTCAGGGTTGCATTCTCGACTCACCCGGAGAGTCAGGCCTCGTCTTGAGGGGAAAAAAAGGACTCTGCTCTCCTGTCGAGTCGCGACGGGTATCTCTTGGAGCCCACTGCGTGGCGTAAAGGGAGTGAAGCCTCCTATGAGTTTGGAGAGATGACTCGGGATTGTTTTTCTGGCCATGCAGGAAAAAAGGCCCTCATCTCGCGATGACGGGGGCGTCTCATGGGTTTTCTCCAGCTGCGGCGCCAGTATCAGATTTCTCAAGAAGTATGACGGGGAGCTCAGAGAGCCTCTCGTGTGGTGCTAGGGACGTCAGGTCTCCGTGCGTGTGGTGAAGGGGAGTGCGTGATTGCTCTCGAGTCATAGTAGGCGAATCGGGCCTCAAGACGCATTGAAGAAGGACTCTCGATGTCCTTCTTGGGTTGCGGCAGGGAACCCTGGGTTCCCTCGACTTGTGTCGGTGACCTCAGGCAACTTCTCAGGGTGCCTCTGAGAAGTCAGGGACACTGTGGATTTGGGAGGGGCCTTTCGTTACTCAACTGGGTTTGGTGCAATCGAAGAGGGCCTCATCTCGAATGGAGGCAGGAACCTCAGGGGTCCTCTCCATTTCTGACTCGGGTCGCAGAGTACCTGCCGAGTACGGACAAGAGAGTCACGCCTCGTCTTCCGTGAAGGAATGGATCTCCGCTTGCCTTTCGAGTTTTTTACGGAGTGACAGGCCACTTGTTGAGCTGTGTGTGGAACCTGCGGGTTTTTCTGGACGATGCACAGGGGTGTCAGTGCCCCTTCGTGTTGTGCCTTCATCCACAGGGTTGCCTTCAAAGAGGTGTCCGGGCATTGGGTTCTTTTCAAGAGCGTACCAGAAAATTGGGGTCTTTCAGCATGTGGTACCACCCACGAGGCTACGTCTCGAATTTCCTCGGGAGACCGGCCTCATTCTGAGGTTCGCCGGGAAGGTAGGGAACCCTTGCAGACAAAGCAGGGGAATCGACACACCGGTCGCGATCAGAAGGGGAGAAGGGGCTCAGATGAAGTGGTGCCGGGAACCTCGGTGGTCCCCTCGAGTGAGACCGGTATGTCACGGCACTTTTGAAGTCGCATCAAGGGTGCCAAGTACAGTTTCGCACTTCAAGACGGAACGTGGGAATTCTCTGGAGATGCTCTAGCGGGCAAGGGCCTCATATTGCGATGACGAGGGAAACACGTGGTTTTTCTCGAGTTGAGGCGGGATTCTCGAGTTACAACGGGGAATTCAGGCTTCCTCTTGTGTTGGCCCAGGAAGTACAATCTTCCATTCAACTTGTCAGAGAGAGCTGGGGGTTGCTCTCGAGTCACTTCAGGGCAAAGAGTCCTCATCTAGGCTTGGGTCCAGGACGTAGTGTTCCTCTCCAGGGGCAACAGGGATATCGGGGTCGCATTCCAGTCTCACCCGTTGGGTCACGCCTCGTCTCGAGTGGAAGCAAAGGACTCCACTATCCTCTCGAGTCGCGACGTGTAACTCTTGGAGCCCAATGAGTGGCCTAAAGGGAGTCAAGCGTCCTGTGTAGCTTGGACAGAAGGTTCACGCTTGATCTGCATACCATTCAGTTAAAGATGGCCCTCCTCTCGTGATGACGGGAGCGTCTCATGGGTTTTCTCCAGCTGCGGCGCCAGTGTGGGGTTTCTCACGAGATATGATGGGGAGATCAGGGAGCCTCTCGTGCTGCGCCAGAGAAGTCAGGCCTCCATGCGTGTGGCCAGGCAGATCGCGTCATTGCTCTGGAGTCATGGGAGGGACTAGGGCCTCAAGACGCATTTAAGAAGGACTCTCGAGGTCTTTCTTGGGTTGGGGCGGGAAACACTCGTTTCCCTCGACCTCTACCGGGGTCCTTAGGGAACTTTCCAGGTGCCTCTGAGAGGTGAGGGATACTGAGGAGTTAGAGGGGCCTCTCGGGACTCCACTAGGTTTGACGAAATGAAAGAGGGCCTCATCTCGATTGGAGGCAGGAACCTCAGGCTTCCTCTCCATTGCTGACTCCGACCGCAGGGTCCCTGCAGGGTTGGGACAGGAGAGTCAGGCCTCGTCTTATCTGAGTAATGGAACTCTGCTTGCCTCTCGAGTCGTTCAGTGGGTCTCAGGCCCCTTGTCGAGCTGTGTGTGGAACCTGTGGGTGTTTCCAGAAGATGCACGGGGGTGTCATTGCCCCTTCATTTGGTGCCTTCCCCCACAGGGTTGCCTTCAAAGAGGTGTCCGGGCATCAGGTTCATTTCAAGAGCAGACCGGGAAATCGGGGTGGTTTGACAGTGGCACCACCCACGTGGCTCATCTCGAATTTCCTCGTGAGACCAGCATCATCCTGAGGTGCGCCGGGAAGGCCGGGAACACCTTCCACACAAAGAAGGGGAATCGACTCTCCTGTCGCGATCAGGAGGGGAGATGGGGCTCAGATGAAGTGGGGCTGGGACCCTCGGTGTTCCACTCGAGGGAACCCGGCGTTTCAGGGAACTTTAGGGGTCACATCAAGGGAGCCAAGTACCGTTTCCCACTTCAGGACGGAACATGGGACTTCCCTGGAGACGCTGTAGCGGGCAAGGGCCTCATCCTGTGAAGACGTTGGAACCACGTCGTTTTTCTCGAGTTGCGTCTGGATTCTCGCAAACGACGGGGATTTCAGGCTTCCTCTTGGGTTGGCCCTGGGAAGCCCAATCTTCCCCTGGAGTTGCGAGGGAAAGCTGGGGGTTCTGCTCGAGTCACTACAGGGCCAAAGAGACCTCATCGAGGCGTGTGTCCAGGACCTAATATTCCTCTCAAGGGAAGACAGAGATCTCGGGTTTCCATTCCAGACTCCCCCGGGGAGTCAGGCCTCGCCTCGAGGGGAAGCAGAGGACTCCACTTTCCTCTCAAGTCGCGACACGGATCTCTTGGAGCCCAATGAGTGGACTCAAGGGTGTCGAGCCTCCTCTTCAGTTTGGAGAGAGGACTCGGGATTGCTCTCCAGGCCAAGCAGGAAAAGAAGGCCCTCATCTCGCGATGACGGGGGCATCTCATGGGTTTCCTCAGGCTGCGGCGCCCGTGGGGGTTTTCTCACGAGGCACGACGAGGACCTCAGGGAGCCTCTCATGCGGCGCCAGGGAACTCATGTCTCCATGCGCATGGCGAGGAGGAGCTGGTAATCACTCTCGAGTCATGGGAAGTGACTAGGGCCTCAAGACGCGTTGAAGAAGGACTCTCGAGGTCTTTCTCGGGTGGCGGCGGGAAACCCTCATTTCCCTCGACTTCTGCAGAGGACTATAGGGAACTTCCCAGGGTGCCTCTGAGAGGTGAGGAATGCTGTGGAGTTGGCAGGGCCTCTCGGGACTCTGCTGGGTTCGGCGCAATGGAAGAGGGCCTCATCTCGAGGGGAGGCAGGAACCTCAGGCTTCCTCTCTGATTCTGACTCCGACTGCACGGTCCCTGCAGTGTTGGGACAGGAGAGTCATGCCTCGTCTTGTCTGAGGAATGGAATTCTGGTTGCCTCTCGAGTTGTTCCGGGAGTCTCAGGCCCCTTGTCGAGCTGTGTGTAGACCCTGCGGGTTTTTCCGGATGATGCACGGGGGTGTCAGTGCCCCTTCGTGTTGTTCCTTCACTCACAGGGTTGCCTTCAAAGAGGTGTCCGGGCATCGGGTTCTTATCAAGAGCGGACCGGAAAATCGGTGTCGTTCGGCACGTGGCACCTCACACATGGCTAGTCTCGAATTTCCTCCTGAGACCGGCCTCATCCTGAGGTGCACCGGCAAGGCCGGGAACCCCTTCCAGAGAAAGCAGGGGAATCGACTCTCCTGTCGCGATCAGGAGGGGAGAAGGGGCTCAGATGAAGTGGTGCCGGGAAACTTGGTGTTCCCCTCGAGGGAACCCAGCGTGTCGGGGAACTTTTGCGGTCGCATCAAGGGTGTCAAGTACCGTTTTGCACTTAAGGACAGAATATGGGACTTCCCTGGAGACGCCGGGAATTTCGGTGTTCCCCTGGAGTGAGACCGGTATGTTGGGGAACTTTGGGGTCGCATCAAGGGTGCCAAGTAGCATTTCGAACTTTAAGATGGAACGTGGGACTTCTCTTGAGACTCTAGCTGGCAAGGGCCTCATATTGCGATGAAGGGGGAACCACATGGTTTTTAAGACTTGAGGCTGAATTCTCGAATTACTATGGGAAATTCAGACTTCCTCTTGTGTTGACCGTGGGAAGCCCAATCTTCCATTCAAATTGTGAGGGAGAGATGGAGGTTGCTCTCGATCACTGTAGGGCAAAATAGACCTCATCTAGGCTTGTGTCTAGGACATAATGTTCCACTCCAGGGGCGACAGGGATCTCGGGGTTGCATTCCAAACTCACCCGGGGAGTCAGGCCTCGTCTCGAGGGAAGCAAAGGACTCCGCTCTCCTCTCGAGTCGCACCGGGTATTTCTTGGACCCAACTGAGTGGCCTAAAGGGAGTCAATCCTCCTGTGAAGTTTGGAGAGAGGACCAGGGATTGCTCTCCAGGTCAGGCAGGAAAAGAAGGCCCCCATCTCTCCTTGACGGGGGCATCTTGTGGTTTTTCTCGAACTGCGGCGCCAGTGTGGGTTTTCTCACGAGGTACGATGGGGTACTCAGGGAGCCTCTTGTGTGGTACTAGGGAAGTCAGTATTCCTGCTTGTGGCGAGGGGAGCGCGTCCTTGCTCTGGAGTCATGGTAGGGGAATCGGGCATCAAGAGACGTTGAAAAAGGACTCTCCAAGTCTTTCTCGGGTTACTTCAGGAAACTCTGGGTTCCCTCGACTTGTGCCAGTGACCTCAGGTAGCTTCTCACGGAGCCTCTGAGAATTCAGGGATACTGTGGTGTTGGGAGGGGCCTCTCGGGACACCACTGAGTTTGGTTCAATGGAAGAGGGCCTCTTCTCTAGTTGAGGCAGGAACCTCAGGGTTCCTCTCCATTTCTGACTCCAATTGCAGGGTCCCTGAAGAGTTGGGACAGGAGAGTAAGGCTTCGTCTTGTGTGAAGGAATGCAACTTCACTTGCCTCTCGAGTTGTTCACGAGGTGACAGTCCACATTTGGAGCTGTGAGTGGAATCTGCGGGTTTTTCCAGACGATGCATGGGGATGTCAGTGTCCCTTCGTGTTGTGCCTTCATCCACAGGGTTGCCTTCGAAGAGATGTCCGGGCGTCAGGTTCTTATCTAGAGTGCACCGGGAATTCGGGATCTTTCAACATGTGGCACCAACCATGAGGCTACTTTTTGAATTTCCTCATGAGACCGGCCTCATCCGGAGGTTCGCGGGGAACGTCGGGAACCCCTTGCAGACAAAACATGGGAATCGACCCTCCTGTCGCAATCAGGAGGGGTGAAGGGGCTCACAGGAAGTGCTGCCATAAACTTTGGTGTTTCCCTCGAGTGAGACCGGTATGTCAGGGAACTTTGGGGGTCGCATCAAGGGTGCCAAGTACCGTTTTGTATTTCAGGATGGAACGTGGGACTTCTCTTGATACGCTGTAGCGGCCAAGGGTCTCATCTTGCGATGACGGGGGGCCACGTGGTTTTTCTCGAGTTGCGGCGGGATTCTCGAGTTACGACGGGGATTTCAGGCTTCCTCTTGTGTTGGGCCAGGGAAGTCCAATCATCCATTCGAGTTGCGAGGGAGAGCTGGGGGTTGCGCTCGAGTCACTGCAGGGCAAAGGAGACCTCATCTAGGCTTGTGTCCAGGACCTAATGTTCCTCTCCAACGGCCACAGGGATCTCAGGTTTGCATTCCAGACTCACCCAGGTAGTCAGGCCTCGTGTCGAAGGGAAGCAAAGGACTCCGCTCTCCTTTCGAGTCGCGACGGGCACCTCTTGGAGCCCACTTTGTGGCCTAAAGGGAGTCAAGCCTCCTGTGAAGTTTGGAGAGAGGACTTGGGACTGCTCTCCAGGCCATGCAGGAAAAGATGGCCCTCATCTCGCGATGACGGAGGGGTCTTGTGTGTTTTCTCGAGCTGCAGCGCCAGTGTGGGGTTTCACACGAGGTACGACAGGGATCTCAGGGAGCCTCTCATGTGGCGCCAGGGAAGTCAGGTCTCCATGTGCATGGCGAGGGGGAGCGCGTTATTGCTCTCGAGCCATGGTAGGGGAATCTGACCTCAAGACGCATTGAAGAAGGACTATCGAGGTCTTTCTTCGGTTGTGGCAGGAAACTCTTATTTCCCTCGACGTTTGCCGGTGGCCTCAAGGAGCTTCTCAGAATGCCTATGAGAAGTCAGGGATACTGTGGAGATGGGAGTGGCCTCTCGGGACTCCACTGGGTTTGTTTTAATGGAAGAGGGCCTCATCTCGGGTTGAGGCAGGAACCTCAGGTTTCCTCTCCATTTCTGACTCAGATCGAAGCGTGCCTGCAGAGTTGGGATTGGATACTCAGGCCTCGTCTTGTCTGAGGAAGGGAACTCCGCTTGCCTCTCTCGTTGTTTAAGGGGTGACAGGCCAGTTGTGGAGCTGAATGTGGATCCTGTGGGATTTTCCGGACGATGAACAGGGTTGCCAGTGCCCCCTCGTGTAGTGCCTTCATCCACAGGGTTGCCTTAGAAGAGGTGTCCGGGCATCGGGTTCTTATCAAGAGCAAGACCGAGAAATCGGGGTCTTTCGGCACGTGGCAACAACACGAGGCTACATCTCGAATTTCTTCGTGAGACTGGCCTCATCCTGAGGTGCGCCATGAAGGTCGGCAACCCCTTCTAGACAAAGCAGGGGAATCGACCTTCCTGCCGTGATCAGGAGGGGAGAAGGGGCTCAAATGAAGTGGTGCCAGGAACTTCGGTGTTCCCTTGGAGTGAGACCGGTATATTGGGGAACTTTTGGGGTCGCATCAAGGGTGCCAAGTAGCATTTCGAACTTTATGACGAAACATGGGACTTCTCTTGAGACTCTGTAGCGGGCAAAGGCCTCATATTGTGATGAATGGGGAACCACGTGGTTTTTAAGAGTTGCGGCGGGATTCTCGAGTTACAACGGGAAATTCAGACTTCCTCTTGTGTTGGCCCAGTGAAGACCAATCTTCCATTCGAATTGCGAGGGACAGATGGGTGTTGCTCTCGAGTCACTGTAGGGCAAAATAGACCTCATCTAGGCTTTTGTCCAGGACATAATGTTCCTCTCCAGGGGCAACAGGGATCTCGGGGTTGCATTCCAGACTCACCCGAGGTAAGGCCTCGTCTCGAGGGGAAACAAAGTACTCTGCTCTCCTCTCAAGTCGCGACAGGTATCTCTTGGAGCCCATTGAGTGGCCTAAAGGGAGTAAAGCCTCCTGTGAAGTTTGGAGAAAGGACCAGGGATTGCTCTCCAGGTCAGGCAGGAAAAGAAGTCCCCAATCTCGCGATGACGGTGGCGTCTCGTGGGTTTTCCCGAGCTGTGGCGCCAGTGTGGGGTTTCTCACGAGGTATGACGGGGAGCTCAGGGAGCCTCTCATGTGGCGCCAGGGAAGTCAGGTGTCCATGCGCATGGCGAGGGGGAGCGTGTCATTGCCCTCGAGTCATGGTAGGGGAATCCGTCCTCAAGACGCGTTGAAGATGGACTCTTGAGGTCTTTCTCGGGTTGCGGCAGGATACCCTGTGTTCCCTCGACTTGTGCCGGTGACCTCAGGGAGTTGCTCAGGGTGCCTCTGAGAAGACACTGATACTGTGGTGTTGGGAGGGGCCTCTCGGGACTCCACTGCATTTGGTGCAATGGAAGATTGCCGGGAGCCAGCGAGAGACATTCCACTCGTGACAAATGTCATGAGGAAAGAGTCTCGGCATACGCAAAGGCGGGATCGAGCCTCCGGGAGTTCCCCCGTATATTCTTCAGCATCTATCCCCAAAAACCAAAGTCTGCCTTCTTTATTGCTTTGTTCTCTCACCTCTGATATTACTGGGGATGTCCCCCACCACCATCTCACTCTCTCTGTCAAAGAGCTAACTTACAGCTCCAACTAATAATGTTCCTGGGCAATTAGTAGTGTTTAAATCCAAACCCCTCAGATGGTTTTCTAACTCGCCTGACAAGTTTACCAAGTCTCCTACAGCTATGCATACGATTGTGTACAGTCTCCCAGCCTCGAGACGCACGGGAAGTTTAAGATATTCAAATAGCTTAGAGCCTCTCAGAGAGTTAGAAACTGTCAGAATAAAACTAGTAAAAGATTTCATTGATGAACCAATGCTTTTTGCCAAGTTTCCACATCCCCTGAATTGTATCCTTGAATGTGTGCTAATTAATATAGTTGGTATGTAGAAAAAATAAGTAGTGGCCTTGATGTTGGTAACTTTAGACCCTTAAGGTAATAAATTATTTCCTTTGTTGTAAACCCATTACACATCCTCCCTATAGGAATGCAATTTTATCTTCGAAAGATGGCGCCAAACCTTAAACAATTACTCTTAGAGAAAATAACTCTTATGGTTGATAAGTCTTTGTCAAGAGTCATAAAATGTTAATAGGTCTTCTGGCCAGAAGATGATGTAAATCATCTAAACCATTTTTATATGATAAATCTGCAGAAAAGAAACCCTGGTTTTTGATAAGGATTAAAGACTGCTGACTTTGCATCCCCTATTATCCTCTATGTGTAACTTAGGGTATTAAAACCTGTGTTGAAAATAAAGCTACGGGCCTTGCTCGCCAACGCTTGGTCTCCCCATGTCATTATTCCCCTCAATTTTCAGATGAGTGTCCATCTGGAGCGCGGATATCCTCTGCGACCATTTATTTGCCTGGGCTTCGAAGACCCGCTCGATAAGGTGTCTAAGGTGGGGCACCTTCCTCTATTCTAGAGGGCACTTGCAGCCTCCGTGGTCAGAGCTAACCTGGTGTCACGGGTTATATTGATTTTCCGCGTAAACCAAGCTACTCAGCTGCTTTTCTCCACTGAATTTTCCTACTGAGCTATCCTCATTCTATTACTCTTTATATCTTTGATGAATAAATAAATATATAAATAGGTCGCCTACTCCATCTTCCCTTCGAATACCCTGGATCAGCTGGGGCTGGACCTCTGCAGGTGGCGCCTGAGACAGGCATTTCGAAGGTAAATCCCCAACCCCATTCCCCCAGTGTTCAGTTTTGGGGACAGATAGGATCCCACTTAGGGGGCTGCAGATCCCCCTGTAGAATAGACAGGGCGAGAGGAGTGGGAAGTGTTGAAGAGTTAGAGAGAAAAAACGGTTTCTAAAAAGGCTGACAAAAAAGGCCTAATCTTTAGATAGCTAAAAGCAAAATCTTTTACTATCCTTAAGTTTCTGACATGGGCAACACTGAATCAAATGAAAGACAGCTCTTTATAGGAGTAATTTTACAGTTATTAAGTAAAAGAAGAATCAAGGTTAAAACATCTTCCATTCAATCATTTTGTACATTTGTACAAGACCACTGCCCTTGGTTTCTACAACAAGGCACTGTTAACCTAGATATCTTGAAAAAACTAGGAAAACAGCTAAGAGCTTATTGTGCTCAGCAAGATTTGGATAAAATCCCTACTTACACCTTTCCTCTGTGGAATATGACTAGAGATGTTTTAGATCCAGCTCATGAATTTGAAAAGGTACCTGTTAAAGAGGAAAGTAAAGTTGGAAAAGTACCTGTTAAACAAAAAAGCAAATCTGAAAAGGTACCTGTTATAAAGAAAAGTGAAAATGAAGAGGCTATACCTAGCTATCGACAGCTAAATGAATGGCTAGCCACTATGACTGCCAATGAGCATGTAAAAGATAGGGATGAAAAGAAAGATCAGCTCTCCCCTCAATTTGAAAAAGGTTTAGAGGAAACAGCAGCTCGATGCGATTCTGATGAGGATTTTTTTTTTTTTTAGCTAAAGATGCTCCTAAAAGTTTAAGAAAACATCCCTAATCAGACCATCCGCTCCTAGGAGGTTGAGGGAAGCATCCCCGATCAGGCAGTTCATAAGATTTAGTTACCAAACAGTTAAAGGATCTCCGGAACAGAAGAGGAAAACTTCGGGACGCTCCCATCCCCCTATGCCTCCTCCTCCATGTCGGGGTAAAGGGCCACCGCTAGGAGTTTCCCGGAGAAGGATTTTCTCTAGTCCCAAGGATGAACTTGATCCTCACCCTGAGGCTTCTTTTATAGTCCCCTCTGCAGTTTAGCCAGGGTAAAGAGGTTACAAAATAAATAAAAATATTCTCTAAAATTAAAAAAAAAATTAAAAATGGATTTCTCTGCATCTAAGAATAGACAAATATTTATTGACTGTGGAATATGATTAGAAATGTCCTGGACCTCCGTCACGAGGCTGTTAAATAGCCTATGGGGGAGGCTATAGAGGTGGATGGTGGTGAGTCTCCATTTACTGCACAGATCATATTTTCTGCCATTGAAAAAAAAAAAAAAGGAGGGAGAAAGTGGTCTACCTCCCGAGGAAGGAGAGGGCTTACAGGACGCTGCGGCCGAGAGCCCTGGCGAGCTCCCTCCCCCTCTGCGCAAACCTTTAAAAAACTTATCCACCACTTTCTGATTTAAGGCGACTGCCACCGCCTTCGATTGTGCCTCCCAGGACCCAGGAGTTCCCCACTTTGCCCCCAAAGCCTCCCAAAGTGTTGCCTAAGACTGAGGAAGATAAAAAGTTTTTTAAACAAAGGAGCTTTTAGTACACAATATGCAGAGCGTGCTCCTTGGAGAAAACTCCCTCAGGGGGGTCTCACCCAGGCTAGGAGAAAAGCGAAAAGGCAAGGAGATTTAATAACAATATTAACCCCTGATGTGCCGCTTACTCCAATTCCAACCGGAGTGGCTGGCCCCCTATCTGAGGACATTGTAAGATTTGTCCTGGGGCGTAGCTTGCTTTCTTTAAAAAAAAAAATTAAATAAAAAAAAAAGAAAGAAAAGAAATTTCGCTGGTGCATGGTGTAGTAGATTCTGATGATATTGAGAAATTAAAGTCTTGATCTCACTGCCTATCAAAACTGTACAAATTAATAAAGGTCAAAGAGTAACACAGCTTTTACTTTTACCTTACTATCAGACAAGGAAAAACTTGACTTCTCAATCTAAGAGCCACAAAACATTTGGATCTAGTGATCTAGCCTTTTGGGTGCAGGAAATTACAGTTTCAAGGCCTTTAAAAGATCTTTTAATTCAAGAGAATAAAACGCCAGGGCTATTAGACACAGGAACAGACGTCTCTTAACATTGCTGGGAAAGACTGGCCCAGCTCCTGGCCAACACATAATACTGAAAATGAGTTGGTGGGATTAGAGAAAGTGGTATGTGGGGTGGAGATGCTGTACAGGTGGTACATTTAACAATACTTTATATATTGTTATAAATACATAATATAAATGTATTTGCCTAATTACAGTTTGCCTAATTAGGTATGGGTATAAATAAAATATAATAAAGGTATACCTAATTCTATTTATAGATTTATACTTAATTAATTTGTATATAAATTAATATGTATACTATATACACACACATATATATATACTGTATAATTAAATATATATGGCAGTAATATAATGTGTGTGTGGCTGATATTAATTGGTATGGATTGATGTGCTGTGATGATATATGTTCTATATACTGTATAATTATAAATGTGTGACATGTATTATTACAGTATATTGGTTTGTGTTGGTTGGTATTAGCTGTGTATGTGTTGTATTGTTGTAATATATATTAATTAATATATTAATTATAAAGATTAATTCAAGTATATTGATTTATATATATTATATGTCAATAACTTTATACTTGTTGCCATATATAAATACATATATAAATGCATTTTGCATTTAGGTATATCTGTATACCTGTATACCAAATTGAGATAAGGAGGTTATACATTTATTACTTAAATTTATACAGAGACCTAAACTAAACATTAGACCTAAATTAACATATCCATAGGGAAACAGCTAGACAAATAGTGAAGTTATGTTCCAATTGTAATTAATCACTTAAACGTAAACACACAGGGGCAGACTACAATGATGAGACACTAGATGCCTGAATTACAGGCTACGACTCGGCCCCTGGTCAAGTAAAAAGGCCTCCTTACGGGAGAGTGAAAAAGGCCAGATGTGTTGCTAACTTGTGGGAGAGGGTATGCTTGTATATTTCTACAGAATGCAGATTCTCCGGTTTGGATCTCAGACAAATTCGTCATGTCACATTCCCCAAAGACCAGGTTCGCGGCGTGCGCACTCGCTCGCTCCCCCTCCCCCAGCCAGCTCTCGCCTCCGTGCCACCAGCAGCGCCTCGCACCCACCTCTCTGCACCCCGTGACCTAGAGCAAAGAAGTCTGTGCAGCGAGTGAGGGCCAGAGAGGAAAGCGCGCCCGCGGAGTGCCGTCCAGACCAGCGTGGCCCCACCGGCGAGAGGGGACCGCCCTGAGCCCAAGCGGTGGCGGCTAGCCCTAAACCACGAACCCTGCCCCTCCGCCCACCATAGGCGCCTTGGCCCACAGCCTGCCGCTCGCGTTCTGCCTCCTGATGCTGGGGACACTTCTCCCCCGGGCTGACGCCTACAGCTGCTCCCTGGTTCATCTTGTTTAAACCCTCAATATAATGTTTGCTCCTTTGTAATGCTACAACATCCACCTTATCTTGTGATGTAACCACTTATTGAATTATGGTCTTGCTGTATTACAACAACTACAGGATTTAATGCAAACACGATGGTTTGTGGGCTTACTTATCTTGGGAACAGCAGCTTTGATAAGTGCAATCACTTCTGTTACTGTGGCAGCAATATCATTGACTCAACAAGTACATACTGCTCTATATGTTGATTCTATGTCCAAAAATGTTTCTTTAACATTGGCAACACAGGAAGCTATAGAGAGAAAATTAGAAATGAGGGTAGACGCCCTAGAGGAAGCAGTAATATATATTGGGACTGAATTGCAGGCTTTAAAGGTGAAAATGGCATTGTCTTGTCATGCTGACTATCGGTGGATATGTGGAACACCCCTGAAAGTAAATGAGACAGATTTTGAATGGGAAAAGATTAAAAACCATATTTCAGGTATCTGGAGCAGCTCTGACATTGGTTGAGACGTAGGGAAACTTCACTATCAAATAGCAACCATGGAGCACTCCCAATTAGATTTTACTGCTGCTGGAACAGCAAATGATTTCTTCCATACTTTCCCTAACTACATCTCAGGAAAGAATATTCTGTCTAATGTCTTTAGCTATGCTGCGGTGGCTGCTTTAATTCTGCTTCTCATAATCATTCTTCCTTGTATTGTCAGGATTCTTCGGCAGAGTATTCAGAGGCTCGCGACTGAGCTACATCTGGCTGTTTTAAGAAATAAAAAACGGGGAGATGCCGGGAGCCGGCGAGAGACATTCCACTCGTGACAAAGGTCATGAGGAAGGAGGCTGGGCATACACAAAGGCGGGATCGAGCCTCTGGAGTCCTCCCGGATATTCTTGAGCATCTACCCCCCAAAACCAGAGTCTGCCTACTTTATTGCTTTGTGCTCTCACCTCTGACTTTACTGGGGGCTGTCCCCCACCACCATCTCACTCTCTCTGTCAAAGAGCTAACTTACAGCTCCAATTAATAAACTTCCTGGGCAATTAGGAGTGTTTAAATCCAAACACGTCAGATGGCTCTCTAACTCGCCTGACAAGTTTACCCGGTCTCCTACAGCAATGCATACAATTGTTTACAGTCTCCGAGCCTCGAGAGGCACGGGAAGCTTAAGATATTCAAATAGCTTAGAGCCTCTCAGAGAGTTAGAAACTGTCAGAATAAAACTAGTAAAAGATTTCATTGATGAACCAATGCTTGTTGCCAAGTTTCCACATCCCCTGAATTGTATCCTTGAATGTGTATTAATTAATATAGTTGGTATGTAGAAAAAATAAGTAGTGGCCTTGGTGTTACTAACTTTAGACCCTTAAGGTAATAAATTATTTCCTTTGTTGTAAGCCCATTACACATCTGCCCTATATGAATGCAATTTTATCTTCGAAAGATGGGGCCAAACCATAAAATAATTACTCTTAGAGAAAATAAGTCTTACGGTTGATAAGTCTTTGTCAAGAGTCATAAAATGTTAATAGGTCTTCTGGCTAGAAGATGATGTAAATCACCTAAACCATTTGTATACGATACATTTGCAGGACAGAAACTCTGGTTTTTGATAAGGATCAAAGGCTGCTGTCTTTGCATCCCCATTATCCTCTATGTGTAACTTAGGGTATAAAAACCCCTGTTGAAAATAAAGCTACGGGCCTTGATTGCCAACGCTTAGTCTCCTAATGTCATTCTTCCCCTCAATTTTCAGATGAGTGTCCATCTGGAGCGCGGATATCCTCTGCGACCATTTATTTGCCTGGGCTTCGAAGACCACTTGAGAAGGTGTCTAAGGTGGGGCACTTTTCGCTATTCGAGAGGGAGCCTGCGGCCTCCGTGGTCAGAGCTAACCTGGTGTCACGGGTTATACTGATTTTCCGCATAAACCAGGCTACTCAGCTTCTTTTCTCCACTAAATTTTCCTACTGAGCTATCCTCATTCTATTACTCTTTATATCTTCAATAAATAAATCAATAGGTCGCCTACTCTGTCTCCCCTTCGAAAACCCTGGACCAGCCGAGGCTGGACCTTGTCAGAAGAGGGCCTCATCTCGATTTGAAGCAGGAACCTCAGGGTTGCTCTCCATTTCTGACTCTGAACACAGAGTCCCTACAGAGTTAGGACAGGAGAGTCAGGCCTCGTCTTGTGTGGAGGAATGGAACTCCACTGGACTCTCGAGTTGTTCACCGGATAACAGGCCACTTGTCGAGCTGTGTGTGGAACCTGCGGTTTTATCCGGACGATGCATGGGGGTGTCAGTTCCCCTTCGTTTTTTGCCTTCATACACAGGGTTGCCTTCGAAGAGGTATCCAGCCTTCAGATTCTTATCAAGAGCAGACCAGGAAATCAGTGTCTTTCGGCATGTGGCACCACCCACAAGCCTACGTCTTGAATTTCTTCTTGAGACGGACCTCAACCTGAGGTGCACCAGGAAGGTCGGTAACCCTTTCAGACAAAGCAAGTGAATCGACCCTCTTGTCCCGATCAGGAGGGGAGAAGGGGCTCAGATGAAGTGGTGCCGGGAACCTCGATGTTCCCCTTGAGTAAAACTGGGATGTCGGGGAACTTTTAGAGTCACATCAAAGGTGCTAAGTACCGTTTCAAACTTCAAGACGGAACGTGAGACTTCTCTTGAGACGCTGTAGCTGGCAAGGGCCTCATCTTGTGGTGACGGGTTAACCACGTCGTTTTTCTCGAGTTGTGGCGGGATTCTCGAGTTAGGTCAGGAAATTCAGGCTTCCTCCTGTGTTGGCCCAGGGAAGTCCAGTCTTCCATTCGAGTTGCGAGGGAGAGCTAGGGATTGCGCTTGAGTTACTGCAGGGCAAAAGAGACCTTATCTAGGCTTGTGTCCAGGACATAATGTTCGTCTCCAGGGGGGACAGGGATCTCGGGGTTGCTTTCCTGATGCACCCGGGGAGTCAGTCCTTGTCTCGAGGGGAAGCGAAGGACTCCGCTCTCCTCTCGAGTTGCGACGGGTATCTCTTGGAGCCCACTGAGTGGCCTAAAGGGAGTCAAGCCTCCTGTGGAGTTTGGAGAGAGGACTCGGGATTGCTCTCCAGGCCATGCAGGAAAAGAAGGCCATCATCTCGCGATGAAGGGGGCGTCTCGTGGGTTTTCTCGAGCTGCAGCGCCAGTGTGGGGTTTCTCATGAGGTACTACGGGGAGCTCAGGGAGCCTCTCATGTGGCGCTTGGGAAGTCAGGTCTCCATGCGCATTGCGAGGGGGAGGGCGTCATTGCTCTAGAGTAATGGAAGGTGTATCGGGCCTCAAGAACCGTTAAAGAAGGACTTTCAAGGTGTTTCTTGGGTCACGGCAGTAAACCCTGGGTTCCCTCGACTAGTGCCGGTGGCCTCAGGGAGCTTCTCAGTGTGCCTCTGAGAAGTCAAGGATACCCTGGAGTTGGGAGGGCCCTCTCGGGACTCCACTGGGTTTGGTGCAATAGAAGAGGGCCTCATCTCGAGTGGAGGCAGGAACCTCAGGGTTCGTCTCCATTTATGACTCTGATCGCAGGGTCCCTGCAGAGTTGGGACAGGAGAGTCAGGCCTCGTCTTGTAAGGAGGAATGGAACTCCACTTGCCTCTCGAGTTATTCACGGGGTGACAGGCAACTTGTCGAACTGTGTTTGGAATCTGCGGGTTTTTCCGGACGATGCACGATGGTGTCAGTGCCCCTTCGTGTTGTGCCTTCTTCCACAGGGTTGCCTTTCAAGAGGTGTCCGGGCATCGGGTTCTTATCAAGAGTGGACCGGGGAATCGGGGTCTTTCGGCATGTGTTACCACCCATGAAGCTACGTCTCAAATATTCTCGTTAGACCGGCCTCATCCTGAGGTGCGCCGGGAAGGTTGGGAACCCCTTCCAGACAAAGCACGGGAGTCGACCCTCCAGTCGCAATCAGGAGGGGAGAAATGGCTCAGATGAAGTCGTACCGGGAACCTCGGTGTTCCCCTCGAGAGAGACCAGGGTGTCGGGGAACTTTTGGAATCGCATCAAGGGTGCCAAGTTTTCACACTTGAAGTGTGAAAACACTTCAAGAAGAAACCTGGGACTTCTCTTTAGACGCTGTAGCGGGCAAGGGCCTCATCTTGCGATGACAGGGTAACCATGTGGTTTTTCTCGAGTTTCGGCGGGATTCTCGAGTTACGATGGGGAATTCAGGCTTCCTCTTGTGTTGGCCCAGGGAAGTCCAATCTTCCATTGGAGTTGCGAGAGAGAGCTAGGGATTGCTCTCGAGTCACTTCAGGGCAAAAGAGACCTCATCTAAGCTTGTGTCCAGGACCTAATGTTCCTCTCCAGGGGCGACAGAGATCTCGGGGTTGCATTTTAGATGCACCCGAGGAGTCAGACCTCATCTCGAGAGGAAGGAAAGGACTCTGCTCTGCTCTCGAGTCCCGACGGGTATTTCTTGGAGACCACTGAGTGGCCTAAAGGGAGTCAAGCCTCCTGTGGATTTTTTTTTAATTTTATTTTATTTTTAAACTTTACATAATTGTATTAGTTTTTCCAAATATCAAAATGAATCCGCCTCAGGTATACATGTGCTCCCCATCCTGAACCCTCCTCCCTCCTCCCCCCCATAGCATCTCTCTGGGTCGTCCCAGTGCCCTAGCCCCAAGCATCCAGTGTCATGCATCAAACCTGGACTGGCAACTCTTTTCATACATGATATTTTACATGTTTCAATGCCATTCTCCCAAATCTTCCCACCTTCTCCCTCTCCCACAGAGTCCATAAGACTCTTCTATACATCAGTGTCTCTTTTGCTGTCTCGTACTCAGGGTTATTGTTACCGTCTTTCAAAGTTCCATATATATGCGTTAGTATACTGTATTGGTGTTTTTCTTTCTGGCTTACTTCACTCTGTATAATAGGCTGCAGTTTCATCCACCTCATTAGAACTGATTCATTCTATTCTTTTTAATGGTGGAGTAATACTCCATTGTGTATATGTACCACAGCTTTCTTATCCATTCATCTGCTGATGGACATCTAGGTTGCTTCCATGTCCTGGCTATTAGAAACAGTGCTGCGATGAACATTGGGGTACACGTGTCTCTTTCCCTTCTGGTTTCCTCAGTGTGTATGCCCAGCAGTGGGATTGCTGGATCATAAGGCAGTTCTATTTCCAGTTTTTTAAGGAATCTCCACACTGTTCTCTATAGTGGCTGTACTAGTTTGCATTCCCACCAACAGTGTAAGAGGGTTCCCTTTTCTCCACACCCTCTCCAGCATTTATTATTTGTAGACTTTTGGATTGCAGCCATTCTGACTGGCGTGAAATGGTACCTCATAGTGGTTTTGATTTGCATTTCTATGATAATGAGTGATTTTGAGCATCTTTTCATGTGTTTGTTAGCCATCTGTATGTCTTCTTTGGAGAAATGTCTATTTAGTTCTTTGGCCCATTTTTTGATTGGGTCATCTATTTTTCTGGAGTTGAGCTGTAGGAGTTGCTTGTATATTTTTGAGATTAGTTGTTTGTCAGTTGCTTCATTTCCTATTATTTTCTCCCATTCCGAAGGCTGTCTTTTCACCTTGCTAATAGTTTGCTTTGATGTGCAGAAGCTTTTAAGGTTAATTAGGTCCCATTTGTTTATTTTTGTTTTTATTTCCAATATTCTGGGAGGTGGGTCATAGAGGATCCTGCTGTGATGTATTTCAGAGAGTGTTTTGCCTATGTTCTCCTCTAGGAGTTTTATAGTTTCTGGTCTTACGTTTAGATCTTTAATCCATTTTGAGTTTATTTTTGTGTATTGTGTTAGAAAGTGTTCTAGTTTCATTCTTTTACAAGTGGTTGACCAGATTTCCCAGCACCACTTGTTAAAGAGATTGTCTTTAATCCATTGTATATTTTTGCCTCCTTTGTCAAAGATAAGGTGTCCATATGTGTGTGGATTTATCTCTGGGCTTTCTATTTTGTTCCACTAATCTATATTTCTGTCTTTGTGCCAGTACCATACTGTCTTGATAACTGTGGCTTTGTAGCGGAGCCTGAAATCAGGTAGGTTGATTCCTCCAGTTCCATTCTTCTTTCTCAAGATCGCTTTGGCTATTCGAGGTTTTTTTGTATTTCCATACAAATTGTGAAATTATTTGTTCTAGCTCTGTGAAGAATACTGTTGGTAGCTTGATAGGGATTGCATTGAATCTATAAATTGCCTTGGGTAGTATACTCATTTTCACTATATTGATTCTTCCAATCCATGAACATGGTATATTTCTCCACCTATTAGTGTCCTCTTTGATTTCTTTCACCAGTGTTTTATAGTTTTCTATATATAGGTCTTTAGTTTCTTTAGGTAGGTATATTCCTAAGTATTTTATTCTTTCCGTTGCAATGGTGAATGAAATTGTTTCCTTAATTTCTCTTTCTGTTTTCTCATTATTAGTGTATAGGAATTCAAGGGATTTCTGTGTGTTGATTTTATATCCTGCAACTTTACTATAGTCATTGACTAGTTCTAGTAATTTTCTGGTGGAGTCTTTAGGGTTTTCTATGTAGAGGATCATGTCATCTGCAAACAGTGAGAGTTTTACTTCTTCTTTTCCAATTTGGATTCCTTCTGTTTCTTTTTCTGCTCTGATTGCTGTGGCCAAAACTTCCAAAGCTATGTTGAATAGTAATGGTGAAAGCGGGCACCCTTGTCTAGTTCCTGACTTTAGAGGAAATGCTTTCAATTTTTCACCATTGAGGATAATGTTTGCTGTGGGTTTGTCATATATAGCTTTTATTATGTTGAGGTATGTTCCTTCTATTCCTGCTTTCTGGAGAGTTTTGATCATAAATGGATGTTGAATTTTGTCAAAGGCTTTCTCTGCATCTATTGAGAAAATCATATGGTTTTTATTTTTCAATTTGTTAAGGTGGTGTATTACATTGATTGATTTGCGGATATTGAAGAATCCTTGCATCCCTGGGATAAAGCCCACTTGGTCATGGTGTATGATCTTTTTAATGTGTTGTTGGATTCTGATTGCTAGAATTGTGTTAAGGATTTTTGCATCTATGTCATCAGTGATATTGGCCTGTAGTTTTCTTTTTTTGTGGGATCTTTGTCAGGTTTTGGTATTAGGCTGATGGTGGCCTCATAGAATGAGTTTGGAAGTTTACCTTCCTCTGCAATTTTCTGGAAGAGTTTGAGCAGGATAGGTGTTAGCTCTTCTCTAAATTTTTGGTAGAATTCAGCTGTGAAGCCGTCTGGACCTGGGCTTTTGTTGGCTGGAAGATTTTTGGTTACAGTTTCAATTTCCGTGCTTGTGATGGGTCTGTTAAGATTTTCTATTTCTTCCCTGGTCCAGTTTTGGAAAGTTGTACTTTTCTAAGAATTTGTCCATTTCTTCCACGTTGTCCATTTTATTGGCATATAATTGTTGATAGTAGTCTCTTATGATCCTTTGTATTTCTGTGTTTTCTGTTGTGATCTCTCCATTTTCATTTCTAATTTTATTGATTTGATTTTTCTCCCTTTGTTTCTTGATGAGTCTGGCTAATGGTTTGTCAATTTTATTTATCGTTTCAAAGAACCAGCTTTTGGTTTTGTTGATTTTTGCTATGGTCTCTTTTGTTTCTTTTGCATTTATTTCTGCTCTAATTTTTAAGATTTCTTTCCTTCTACTAACCCTGGGGTTCTTCATTTCTTCCTTTTCTAGTTGCTTTAGGTGTAGAGTTAGTTTATTTATTTGACTTTTTTCTTGTTTCTTGAGGTGTGCCTGTATTGCTATGAACTTTCCCCTTAGGACTGCTTTTACCGTGTCCCACAAGTTTTGGGTTGTTGTGTTTTCATTTTCATCCGTTTCTATGCAAATTTTGATTTCTTTTTTGATTTCTTCTGTGATTTGTTGGTTATTCAGCAGCGTGTTGTTCAGCCTCCATATGTTGGAATTTTTAATAGTTTTTCTCCTGTAATTGAGATCTAATCTTACTGCATTGTGGTCAGAAAAGATGCTTGGAATGATTTCTATTTTTTTGAATTTACCAATGCTAGCTTTATGGCCCAGGATGTGATCTATCCTGGAGAAGGTTCCATGTGCACTTTAGAAAAAGTTGAAATTCATTGTTTTGGGATGAAATGTCCTATAGATATCAATTAGGTCTAACTGGTCTATTGTATCATTTAAAGTTTGTGTTTCCTTGTTAAATTTCTGTTTAGTTGATCTATCCATAGGTGTGAGTGGGGTATTAAAATCTCCAACTATTATTGTGTTAGTGTTAATTTCTCCTTTCATACTTGTTAGCATTTGTCTTACATACTGTGGTGCTCCCACGTTGGGTGCATATATATTTATAATTGTTATATCTTCTTCTTGGATTGATCCTTTGATCATTATGTAGTGACCTTCTTTGTCTCTTTTCACAGCCTTTGTTTTAAAGTCTATTTTATCTGATATGAGTATCGCTACTCCTGCTTTCTTTTGGTCCCTATTTGCATGGAAAATCTTTCTCCAGCCCTTCACTTTCAGTCTGTATGTATCCCCTGTTTTGAGGTGGGTCTCTTGTAGACAACATATGTAGGGGTCTTGTTTTTGTATCCATTCAGCCAGTCTTTGTCTTTTGGTTGGAGCATTCAACCCATTTACGTTTAAGGTAATTACTGATAAGTATGATCCCATTGCCATTTACTTTATTGTTTGGGGTTTGAATTTATACACCGTTTTTGTGTTTCCTGTTTAGTATTTGTTGGAGAGCTGGTTTGGTGGTGCAGAATTCTCTCAGCTTTTGCTTGTCTGAAAAGCTTTTGATTTCTCATTCATACTTGAATGAGATCCTTGCTGGGTACAATAATCTGGGCTGTAGGTTATTTTCTTTCATCATTTTAAGTATGTCTTGCCATTCCCTCCTTGCTTGAAGAGTTTCTATTGAAAGATCAGCTGTTATCCTTATGGCAATTCCCTTGTGTGTTATTTGTTGTTTTTCCCTTGCTGCTTTTCATATTTGTTCTTTGTGTTTGATTTTTGTTAATGTGATTAATATGTGTCTTGGGGGGTTTAGCCTTGGCTTTATCCTGTTTGGGACTCTCTGGGTTTCTTGGACTTGAGTGAGTATTTCCTTCCCCATTTTAGGGAAGTTTTCAACTATTATCTCCTCAAGTATTTTCTCACGGTCTTTCTTTTTGTCTTCTTCTTCTGGGACCCCTATGATTCGAATGTTGTAGCGTTTAATATTGTCCTGGAGGTCTCTGAGATTGTGCTCATTTCTTTTAATTCGTTTTTCATTTATCCTCTCTGATTCATTTATTTCTACCATTCTATCTTCGAATTCACTAATCCTATCTTCTGCCTCTGTTATTCTACTATTTGTTGCCTCCAGAGTGTTTTTAATTTCATTTATTGCATTATTCATTATATATTGACTCTTTTTTTTATTTCTTCTAGGTCCTTGTTAAACCTTTCTTGCATCTTCTCAATCCTTGTCTCCAGGCTATTTATCTGTGATTCCATTTTAATTTCAAGATTTTAGATCCATTTCACTATCCTTACTCAGAATTCTTTATCAGGTAGATTCCCTATCTCTTCCTCTTTTGTTTGGTTTGGTGGGCATTTATCCTGTTCCTTTATCTGCTGGGTATTCCTCTGTCTCATCTTGTTTAAATTGCTGAGTTTGGGGTGTCCTTTCTGTATTCTGGCAGTTTGTGGAGTTCTTTACTGTGGCATTTCCTCGCTGTGTGTGGGTTTGTACAGGTGTCTTGTCAAGGTTTCCTGGTTAGGGAAGCTTGTGTCCGTGTTCTGGTGGGTGGAGCTGTATTTCTTCTCTCTGGAGTGCAATGAAGTGTCCAGTAATGAGTTATGAGATGTCTGTGGTTTTGGGGTGACTTTGGGCAGCCTGTATCTTGAAGCTCAGGGCTGCGTTCCTTTGTTGCTGGAGAATTTGCTTGGTATGTCTTGCCCTGGAACTTGTTGGCCCTTGTGTGGTGCTTGATTTCAGTGTCGGTATGGAGGCATTTGATGAGCTCCTGTCAATTAATGTTCCTTGGAGTCAGGAGTTCCCTGGAGTCAGGGTTTGGACTTAAGCCTCCTGCTTCCAGTTATCTGTCTTACTTTTACAGTAGTTTCAAAACTTCTCCTTCTATATAGCACCATTGATAAAACATCTACGTTAAAGAAGAAAAGTTTCTCTACTGTGAGGGCCACTCAGAAAGGTTCACAGCGTTACATGGAGAAGAGAAGAGGGAGGAGGGAGTTAGAGGTGACCCAAATGAGATCAGGTGGAATCAATAGTGGAGAGAGTGCGCTGGCCAGTAGTCACTTCCTTATGTGCACTCCACAACTGGACCGCTCAGAGATGTTCACAGAGTTATACAGAGATGAGAAGAAGGAGGAAGGAGACAGAGGTGGCCAGAAGGATAAAAGGGGGGAATGAAAAGGAGGGAGACAGATCCAGCCAGTAATCAGTTCCCTAAGTGTTCTCCACCGTCTGGAATACACAGAAATTCACAGAGTTGGGTAGAGTAGAGAGGGGTTAGGGAGGAGACACAGGCGACCTGGTGGAGAAAAAGGAGAGTCCAAAGGGAGAGAGAGCAGTCAAGCCAGTAATCTCGCTCCCTAGTGAAAAATGGGTACTGAAGATTGGGTTCTTAAAGGTACAAAATTGGTAACAAATACATAAAAGCAAAAATTAAAAATCTAGAGTAGAGTTTGGAATTTCAAAAATACGATGTTAAAGAAAAGAAGAAGGAAAAGAAAGAGAGAAAAAACGAACAAAGAAAAACAAACAAGGTCGCAAAAATTATCAAGAAAATACAGGTACAAAATTGATAACTAATACCAAAAAGCAAAAATTAAAAATCTAGAGTAGAGTTTGGAATTTCAAAAATACAATGTTAAAAAAAAGGAAGAAGAAAACTAAAGAGAAAACAAACAAACAAAAACAAGCAATGTCGCAAAAATTATAAAGAAACTACAGGTACAAAATTGATATCAAATATCAAAAAGCATAAATTAAAAATCTAGAGTACAGTTTGGAATTTCAAAAATACAATGTTAAAGAAAAGAAGAAAAAAAAAACAAAACAAAAAAACAAGGTCAAAAATTATTTTATATATATATATATATATATATATATATATATATATGAAGTTTGCTGAAGAAGAAAAAAATAGGGTCTTTTTTTTTGCAAAGTAATAGGTTATAAAAGTGAAAATTAAATGAACAATAGAGAACTTAAAATTAAAAAAAATTAAAAAAAAAGTAAGAATGATCATAAAAATATATCTAGGATTTTCTCTGGTTTTGTCGTGAGTATCGTGGGTTCGGTTCATTTTTGGCTAGTTCCTTGGTCCGACTTATATTTCTCAAGATCTATAGGCGCCTTCCTATGTAGTCCTAGTAACCACAGGGTTTTAATCTATTGCCTGTAGCTTCCAAGGCGTTTCCCTCTGTTATAGCTTCTTTTGTTTGCTGGTCTCTTCAGTGTCTGGTTTACGCCCTGACACAAAGGGGACGGTGGAGGACACTTTTTTTTTTTAGGCTCACTTGTTCAGTTGCGCTGTGGGGAGGGAGGGAGGGAGTGATGCTGCAAACAAATAACACTGGCGTGCGCTCGCAGTGCCTCAGCCACACTGGGTCTGCCCCCGCTCACGGCACGTGTAGCCTCCCTGCCCACACTGCTCGGGCTCTAGGTTGTTCCACCGGGAACAATCCGAGGCTGGCCCTGGGCTGCATGCACCTCCCAGGTCCAAGCCGCTCAGGTTCAGGCACTCGGGTAGTCCTCAGAGGCACAGACTCGGTTGGGCCTGCGTTTTGTGCTCTTCCCAGGTCCGAGCAGCTCAGGTGATGAGGTGTTTGGCGAGCGCCAATGTTGTGACTTATCGCCTCCCCGCCACTCGGTTATCTGGGTGTAAAACAGGCGCACCTTCTCAGGCAGATGTTGACCGTCCAGATCCCCAAGAAGTTTTAGTTAGCAAAGAAGGCTGCTTACAGTTTTATAGATAATGTCTCTCTGGGGCTGCGATTGCCCCCTTCCGGCTCTGGCTGCCTGTAACCGGAGGGGGAAGGTCTGCAGCCGGCTATCTCTGTTCAGTCCTTTGTTCCGTGCGCGGGCCTGGCGGTGTCTTAGGTTAGGGCTGGCTTTTTGCGTGGTAGATATCCCAGAGTCTGGTTTGCTAGCCCAAGTTATTTCGTTCAGATAGCGCTCAGGGTATTCAGGCCAGATTTTTACTCTAAGCGATGCAGCCCGTGCTGCGCCTCCCTGCCCAGCCCCTGCTTGCTAATGGTGTGAGCAGGCGTCTGCACTGCTTCGCGGCTGGGGGAGTTACCGTAGGGCTTGCAATCTGCGAGTTTTAATTGTTTATTTATTTTTATCCCCCTTATGTTGCCCTTTGTGCTTCCAAAGCTTGGCAAAGATTTGGCAGTGAAAAGCTTTCCTGGTGTTTGGAAACTTTTCTCTTTTTAAGACTATCTTCCCGGGACGGAAATCCCTCCCTCCCTCTTTTGTCTCTTTTTTTGTCTTTTATACTTTTTCCTACCTACTTTCCAAGAGTTTTGTTCTTTTCTGGGTGCCTGATGTCCTCTGGCAGCATTCATAAGTTGTATTGTGGAATTTACTCGACGTTTAAATGCTCTTTTGATGAAATTGTTTGGGGGGGAAAGAGTTCTCCCCATCCTACTCCTCAGCAATCTTGGCTCCTCTCTTGTGGAGTTTGGAGAGAGCACGCGGGATTGCTCTCCAGGCCATGCAGGAAAAGAAGGCCCTCATCTCGCGATGTCGGGGGAGTCTCGTGGTTTTTCTGGAGCTGCGGTGCCAGTGTGGGGTTTCTCACAAGGTACGACTGGGAGCTCAGGGAGCCTCTCGTGTGGTGTCAGGGAAGTCAAGTCTCCATACGAGTGGCGAGGGGGTGCACGTCATTGCTCTCGAGTCATGGTAGTGGAATCAGGGCTCAATGCAATGAAAAAGGACGCTCGAGGTCTTTCTCGGGTTGGGGCAGGAAACCCTGGGTTCCCTCGACTTGTGCCTGTGACCTCAGGTAGCTTCTCAGGGTGCCTCTGAGAAGTCAGGGATACTATGGAGCTGGGAGAGGCCTCTCGGGACTCCACTGGGTTTGCTGCAATGGAAGAGGGCCTAATCTCGAGATCAGGAAGGAACCTCAGGGTTCCTCTCCATTTCTGACTCAGATTGCAGGGTCCCTGCAGAGTTGGGACAGGAGAGTCAGGCCTCGTCTTGTGTGGAGGAATGGAACTCCGCTTGCCTCTCGAGTTGTTCAAGGAGTGACAGGCCACTTGTCGAGCTGTGTGTGGAACCTGCGGTTTTTTCCAGACAATGCACGGGGGTGTCAGTGCCCCTTCGTGATGTGCTTTCATCCACGGGGTTGCCTTCGAAGTGGTGTGCGGGCATCGGGTTCTTATCAAGAGCGGACCAGGAAATCGGGGTCTTTTGGAATGCGGCACCACACACGAGGCTACGTCTCGAATTTCCTCGTGAGACGGGCCTCATGCTGAGGTGCCCCTGGAAGGTCGGGAAAGCCTTCCAGACAAAGCAGGTTAATCGACCCTACTGTCGCGATCAGGAGGGGAGAAGGGGCTCAAATGAAGTGGTGCCGGGAACCTCGGTGTTCCCCTTGAGTGAGACCGGTATGTCAGGGAACTTTTGGGGTCTCACGAAGCTTGCCAAATACTGTTTCAAACTTCAAGATGAAACGTGGGACTTCTCTTGAGACGCTGTGGCGGGCAAGGGCCTCATCTTGTGATGAAGGGGAAACCACGTGGTTTTTTTCGAGTTGCGATGGGATTGTTGACTTACGACAGGGAATTCAGGCTTCCTCTTCTGTTGGCCCAGGGAAGTCCATTCTTCCATTTGAGTTGCCAGGGAGAGCTGGGTGGGAATTGCTCTCGAGTCATGGCAGGTCAAAATAGACCTCATCTAGGCTTGTGTCCAGGACCTAATGTTCCTCTCCAGGGGCGATAGGGATCACGGGGAGGCATTCCAGACTCACCCAGTGAGTCAGGCCTCGGCTTGAGGGGAAGCAAAGGATTCTGATATCCTCCTGGGTCGCGATAGGTATCTCTTGGAGCCCACTGAGTGGCCTCCAGGGAGTCAAGCCTCCTGTGGAGTTGGAGAGAGGACTCGGGATTGCTCTCCAAGCCATACAGGAAAGAAGGCCCTCAGCTCGCAATGACGGGGGCGTCTTGTGGGTTTTCTCGAGTTGGAGCGCAAGTATGAGTTTTCTCACGAGGTACGACGGGGAGCTCAGGGAGCCTCTCGTGTGGCGCCAGGAAAGTCAGGTGTCTATGCGTGTGATGAGGAGGAGCCCATAAATGCTCTCGAGTCATGGTAGGGAAATCGGGACTCAAGACGCGTTGAAGAAGGAGTCTCGAGGTCTTTCTCAGGTTGCGGCAGGAAACCCTGGGTTCCCTCAACTTGTACCGGTGACCTCAGGGAGCTTCTCAGGGTGCCTCTGAGAAGTCAGGCATACTGTGGACTTGGGAGGCGCTCTCGGAACTCCACTGGGTTTGGTGCAATGGCAAAGGTTCTCATCTCGAGTTGAGGCAGGAACCTAAGGGTTCCTCTCCATTTCTGAATCGGATCTCAGTGTCCATGCAGAGTTGGGACAGGAGAGTCAGGCCTCGTCTTGTGTGGAGGAATTTAACTCCTCTTGCCTCTCGAGTTGTTCACAGGATAACCGACCATTTGTCGAGCTGTGAGTGGAACCTTCGTTTTTTTCCATAAGATGCATGAGGGGGTCAGTGCCCCTTCGTGTTGTGCCTTCATCCACAGGGTTGCCTTCAAAGAGGTGTCCGGACATCGGGTTCTTATCAATAGCAGAGCAGGAAATCGGGGTCTTTCAGAACGTGGCACCATCCATGAGGCTACGTCTCGAATTTCTTCATTAGACTGGTGTCATCCTGAGGTGCGCCATGAAGATCGGGAACCCCTTCCAGACAAAGCAGGGGAATCGACCATCTTGTCGCGATCAGGAGGAGTGAAAGGGCTCAGTTGAAGTCGTGCCGGGAACCTCGGTGTTCCCCTCGAGTGGGACCGGTGTGTCGGGAAACTTTTCGGGTCACTTCAAGGGTGCCAAGTACCGTTTTGCACTTCAATACGGACTTGGGGCTTCTCTTGACACGCTGTAGAGGGCAAGGGCCTCATCTTGGGATGAAGGGGGAATCACGTGGTTTTTCTCAAGGTGCGGCGGGATTCTCGAGTTATGACGGGGAATTCAGGCTTCCTCTTGTGTTGGCCCAGGGAAGTCCAATCTTCCATTCGAGTTTCGAGGGAGAGCTGGGGTTTGCTCTTGAGTCACTGCAGGGCAAAAGAGACCTCATCTAGGCTTGTGTCCAGGACCTAATATTCCTCTCCAGGGCCGACAGCGATCTCGGGGTTGCATTCCAGACGCATCCTGGGAGTCAGAGCTCGACTCGAGGGGAAGCAAAGGACCCCGCTCTCCTCTTGAGTCGCCACAGGTGTCTCTTGGAGCCCACTGAGTGGCCTAAAGGGAGTCAAGCCCCCTGTGGAGTTTGGAGAGAGGACTCAGGATTGCTCTCCAGGCCATGCAGGAAAAGAAGACCCTCATCTCGCGATGACAGGGGCGTCTTGTTGGTTTCTCGAGCTGCGGTGCCAGTGTGCGGTTTCTGACGAGGTGCGACGGGAAGCTCAGGGAGCCTTTCGTGTGGCACCAGGGAATTCAGGTCTCCATGCGCATGGCAAGGGGGAGCACGTCATTGCTCTCGAGATATGATACGGGAATCGGGCCTCAAGACACGTTAAAGCAGGACTCTCAAGGTCTTTCTCGGGTTGCGGCAGGAAACCCTGGGTTCCGTCGACTTCTGCCGGTGACCTTAGGGAGCTTCTCAGGGTGCCTCTGAGAAGTCAGGCATACTGTGGATTTGGGACGGGCCTCTCGGGACTCCACTGGTTTTGTGGCAATGGAAAAGGGCCTCATCTTGAGTGGAGGCAGGAACCTCAGGCTTCCTCTCCATTTCTGACTCGGTGCGCAAGGTCCCTAGAGTTGTGACAGGAGAGTCAGGCATCGTCTTGTGTGGAGGAATGGAACTCCGCTTGCTTCTCGAGTTGTTCACGAGGTGACAGACCACTTGTGGAGCTGTGTGAGGAGCCTGCGGGTTTTTCCGGAAGATGCACGGGGTGTCAGTGCCCCTACGTGTTGTGCCTTCATCCACAGGCTTGCCTTCGAAGAGGTGTCCAGGAGTCTGGTTTTGATCAAAAGTGGACCATGGAATCGGGGTCTTTCGGCATGTAGTATGGCCCTCGAGGCTACCTCTCGATTTTCCTCGTGAGACCGGCCTCATCCTGAGGTGTGCCGGGAAGGTCGGGAATCCCTTCGAGACAAAGCAGTGGAATCGACCCTCCTATCGCGATCAGGAGAGGAGAAAGGCCTCAGATGAAGTGGTGCCGGAAACTTCAGTGTCCCCTCTAGTGAGATCGGTATATAGGGGAACTTTTGGGGTCGCATCAAGGGTGCCAAGTACTGTTTTGCACTTCAAGACGGAATGTGAGACTTCTCTTGAGACGCTGTAGGGGGCAAGGGCCTCATCTTGCAATACGGGGAACCACGTGATTTTTCTCGAGTTGCGGCGGGTTTCTCAAATTACAACGGGAAATTCAGGCTTCCTCTTGTGTTGGCTCAGAAAGGCCAATCTTCCATTCGAGTTGCAAGGGAAAGCTAGGGGTTGCACTTGAGTCACTGCAGGGCCAAAAAGACCTCATCTAGGCTTTTGTCCAGGACCTAAGGTTCCTCCCCAGGGGCGACAGGGATCCAGGGTTGCATTCCAGACTCACCCTCGTAGTCAGGCCTCATCTCGAGGGGAAGCAAAGGACACCGCTCTCCTCCTGAGTATCGACGGGTATCTCTTGGAGCCCACTGAGTGACCTAAAGGGAGTCAAGCCTCCTTTGGAGTTTGGAGAGAGGATTCGGGATTGCTCTTCAGGTCATGCAGGAAAGAAGGCCCTCATTTCACCATGACAGGGGCGTCTCGTGGGTTTTCTCGAGCTGCGGCGCCAGTGTGGGGTTTCTCACGAGGTACGATGGGGAGCTCAGGGAGCCTCTCATGTGGTGCCGGGGAAGTCAGATCTTCATGCGCGTGGCGAGGGGGAGCGCGTCATTTTTCTCCAGTCATGGTAGGGGAATCGGGCCTCAAGAAGCGTGAAGAAGGACTCTCGAGGTTTTTCTCAGATTACGGCAGGAAACTCTGGGTTCCCTCGACTTGTACCGGTGACCTCAGGGAGCTTCTCAGGGTGCCTCTGAGAAGTCAGGCATACTGTGGACTTGGGAGGCGCTCTCGGAACTCCACTGGGTTTGGTGCAATGGCAAAGGTTCTCATCTCGAGTTGAGGCAGGAACCTCATGGTTCCTCTCCATTTCTGAATCGGATCTCAGTGTCCATGCAGAGTTGGGACAGGAGAGTCAGGCCTCGTCTTGTGTGGAGGAATTTAACTCCTCTTGCCTCTCGAGTTGTTCACGGGGTGACAGGCCACTTGTCGATCTGTATGTGGAACTTGCAGACTTTTCCAACGATGCAGGAGGGTGTCAGACCCCTTCGTTTTGTGCCTTCGTCCACAGGATTGCCTTCGAAGAGGTGTCCTAGCATTGGGTTCTTATCAAGAGCAGACAGAGAAATCGGGGTCTTTCGGCGTGTGGCACCAACCACAAGGCTACGTCTAGAATTTCCTCGTGAGACCGGCCTCATCCTGAGGTGCGCCGGGAAGGTCCGGAACCCCTTCCAGACAAAGCAGGGTAATCAACCCTCCCGTCGCGATCAGGAGGGGATAAGGGGCTCAGAACAAGCGGTGCACCGAACCTTGGTGTTCCCCTCGAGTGAGACCAGGGTGTCGGGGAACTTTTGTGCTAACATCAAGGTTGCCAATTATCGTTTTAAACTTCAAGATGGAACGTAGGGCTTCTACTGAGATGCTGTAGCTGGCAAGGGCCTCATCTTGCGATGATGGGGGAACCACGTGGTTTTCCTCGAGTTGCAGCGGGATTTTCGAATTACGACGGGGAATTCAGGTTTCCTCTTGTGTTGTCCCAGGGAAGTCCATTCTTCCATTCGAGGTGCGAGGGAGAGCAGGGGATTGCTCTCGAGTCACTTCAGGGCAAATGAGACCTCATCTATGCTTGTGTCTAGGACCTAATGTTCCTCTCCAGGGGCGACAGGGATCTCGGGGTTGCATTCCAGACTCACCTGAGGAGTCAGGCCTGGTATATAGGGGAAGCAAAGAATTCCGCTCTCCTCTCGAGTCCCAACGGGTATCTCTTGGAGCCCACAGAGTGGCCTAAAGGGAGTCAGGCCTCCTGTGGAGTTTGAAGAGAGGCCTCGAGATTGCTCTCCAGGCCATGCAGGAAAAGAAGGCCTTCATCTCGCGATGACAGAGGCGTCTCGTGGGTTTTCTGGAGCTGGGGAGCCAGTGTGGGATTTCTCACGAGGTATGACGGGGAGCTCAGGGAGCCTCTCGTGTGGCGCCAGGGAAGTCAAGTCTCCATGCGAGTGGCGAGGGGGAACGCGTCATTGCTCTTGAGTCATGGTAGGGGAATCGGGATTCAAGATGCTTTGAAGGAGGATTTTCGAGGTCTTTCTCGGGTTGCGTCAGGAAACCCTGTGTTCCCTCAACTTGTGCCAGTGACCTCAGGGAGCTTCTAAGGGTGCCTCTGAGAAGTCGCGATACTGTGGATTTGGGAGGGGCCTCTCGGGCCTCCACTGTTTTTGGTGTAATGGAAGAGGGCCTCATCTCGAGTGGAGTCAGGAACCTCAGGGTTCCTCTCCATTTCGGACTCCGATCGCAGGGTCCCTTCAGAGTTGGGACCGGAGAGTCAGGCCTCGTCTTGAGTGGAGGAATGGAACTCTGCTTGCCTCTCGAGTTGTTCATGGGATGACAGGCCTCTTGTCGAGCTGTGTGTGGAACCTGCTGCTTTTACCGAATGATGCACGGGAGTGTCAGTGACCCTTCGTTTTGTGCCTTCGTCCACAGGGTTGCCTTCGAAGAGGTGTCCGGGCATCGGGTTCGTCTCAAGAATGGGCCGGGAAATCGGGGTATTTCGGCATGTGACACCACCCACGACGCTATGTCTCGAATTTACTCGTGAGACCGGCCTCATCCTTAGGTGCGCCGGGAATGTGGGGAACCCCTTCCAAACAAAGCAGGGGAATAGACCCTCCTGTCTCGAACAGGAGAGGAGAAGGTGCTCAGATGAAGTGGTGCGGGAACCTCGGTGTTCCTGTCGAGTGAGACCGGCGTGTCTGGGAACATTTGGTGTCGCATCAAGGGTGCAAAGTACTGTTTCGCACTTCAAGACGGAACGTGGTTCTTTTCTTGAGACGCCATAGCAGCAAGGGCCTCATCTTGGGATGACGTTGGAAACACGTGGTTTTTCTCGAGTTGCGGCGGGATTCTCGAGTTACGAAGGGGATTTCTGGCTTCCTCTTATGTTGGCCCAGGAAGTCCAATCTTCCATTCAACTTGTCAGCGAGAGCTGGGGGTTGCTCTCGAGTCACTTCAGGGCAAAGAGTCCTCATCTAGGCTTGGGTCCAGGACGTAATGTTCCTCTCCAGGGGCGACAGGGATATCGGGGTCGCATTCCAGTCTCACCCGGTGGGTCACGCCTCATCTCGAGTGGAAGCAAAGGACTCCACTATCCTCTCGAGTCGGGACGCGTAACTCTTGGAGCCCAATGAGTGGCCTAAAGGGAGTCAAGCATCCTGTGTAGCTTGGACAGAAGGTTCACGCTTGATCTGCATACCATGCAGTTAAAGATGGCCCTCCTCTCGTGATGACGGGGGCGTCTCATGGGTTTTCTCGAGCTGCGGCGCCAGTGTGGGGTTTCTCACGAGATATGATGGGGAGTTCAGGGAGCCTCTTGTGCAGCGCCAGAGAAGCCTGACTCCATGCGTGTGGCCAGGCAGATCGCGTCATTGCTCTCGAGTCATGGGAGGGACTAGGGCCTCAAGAGGCATTTAAGAAGGACTCTCAAGGTCTTCCTTGGGTTGGGGCGGGAAACACTCGTTTCCCTCGACCTCTACAGGGGACCTTAGGGAACTTCCCAGGTGCCTCTGAGAGGTGAGGGATACTGAGGAGTTAGAGGGGCCTCTCGGGACTCCACTAGGTTTGACGAAATGAAAGAGGGCCTCATCTCGATTGGAGGCAGGAACGTCAGGCTTCCTCTCCATTTCTGACTCCGACCGCAGGGTCCCTGCAGAGTTGGGACAGGAGAGTCAGGCTTCGTCTTGTCTGAGTAACGGAACTCTGCTTGCCTCTCGAGTCGTTCAGGGGGTCTCAGGGCCCTTGACAAGCTGTGTGTGGAACCTGCGGGTGTTTCCAGAAGATGCATGGGGGTGTCAGTGCCCCTTCGTTTGGTGCCTTCCCCCACAGGGTTGGTTCAAAGAGGTGTCTGGGCATCGGGTTCATTTCAAGAGCGGACCGGGAAATCGGGGTCATTCGGCATGTGGCACCACCTACGTGGCTCATCTCGAATTTCCTCGTGAGACCAGCATCATCCTGAGGTGCGCCGGGAAGGCCGGGAACACCTTCCACACAAAGTAGGGGAATCGATTCTCCTGTCGCGATCAGGAGGGGAGATGGGCCTCAGATGAAGTGGTGCCGGGACACTCGGTGTTCCACTCGAGGGAACCCGGCGTTTCAGGGAACTTTAGGGGTCGCATCAAGGGAGCCAAGTACCGTTTCCCACTTCAGGACGGAACATGGGACTTCCCTGGAGACGCTGTAGCGGGCAAGGGCCTCATCCTGTGAAGACGTTGGAACCACGTCGTTTTTCTCGAGTTGCATCGGGATTCTCGAAAATGACAGGAATTTCAGGCTTCCTCTTGGGTTGGCCCTGGGAAGCCCAATCTTCAATTCGAGTTGCGATGGAAAGCTGGGGGTTCTGCTCGAGTCACTACAGGGCCAAAGAGACCTCATCGAGGCGTGTGTCCAGGACCTAATATTCCTCTCAACGGAAACAGGGATCACGGGTTTCCATTCCAGACTCCCACGGGGGGTCAGGACTCGCCTGGAGGGGAAGCAAAGGACTCCGCTTTCCTCTCAAGTCGCGACACGGATCTCTTGGAGCCCACTGAGTGGACTCAAGGGTGTCGAGCCTCCTCTTCAGTTTCGAGAGAGGACTCGGGATTGCTCTCCAGGCCAGGCAGGAAAAGAAGGCCCTCATCTCGCGAGGACGGGGGCGTCTCATGGGTTTCCTCAGGCTGCTGCGCCCATGGGGGTTTTCTCACGAGGCACGACGAGGACCTCAGGGAGCCTCTCGTGCGGCGCCAGGGAAGTCAGGTCTCCATGCGCATGGCGAGGGGGAGCTGGTCATCAATCTCGAGTCATGGGAAGCGGCTAGGTCCTCAAGAGGCGTTGAAGAAGGACTCTCGAGGTCTTTCTCGGGTTGCGGCGGGAAACCCTCGTTTCCCTCGACTTCTGCAGGGGACCTTAGGGAACTTCCCATGGGCCTCTGAGAGGTGAGGGATGCTGTGTAGTTGGCAGGGCTTCTCGGGACTCTGCTGGGTTTGGCACAATGGAAGAGGGCCTCATCTCGAGGGGAGGCAGGAACCTCAGGCTTCCTCTCGGTTTCGGACTCCGACTGCACGGTCCCTGCAGTGTTGGGACAGGAGAGTCATGCCTCGTCTTGTCTGAGGAATGGAATTCTGGTTGCCTCTCGAGTTGTTCCGGGAGTCTCAGGCCCCTTGTCGAGCTGTGTGTAGACCCTGCGGGTTTTTCCGGATGATGTACGGGGGTGTCAGTGCCCCTTCGTGTTGTGCTTTCACCCACAGGGTTGCCTTCGAAGAGGTGTCCGGGCATCGGGTTCTTATCAAGAGCGGACCGGAAAATCGGAGTCGTTCGGCACGTGGCACCTCACACGTGGCTAGTCTCGAATTTCCTCCTGAGACCGGCCTCATCCTGAGGTGCGCCAGGAAGGCCGGGAACCCCTTCCAGACAAAGCAGGGGAATCGACTCTCCTGTCGCGATCAGGAGGGGAGAAGGGGCTCAGATGAAGTGGTGCCAGGACCCTCGGTGTTCCCCTCGAGGGAACCCAGCGTGTCGGGGAACTTTTGCGGTCACATCAAGGGTGTCAAGTACCGTTTCGCCCTTCAGGGCGGAACATGGGACTTCCCTGGAGACACCGGGAACTTTGGTGTTCCCCTGGAGTGAGACCAGTATGTTGGGGAACTTTGGGGTCGCATCAAGGGTGCCAAGTAGCATTTCGAACTTTAAGATGGAACGTGGGACTTCTCTTGAGACTCTAGCTGGCAAGGGCCTCATATTGCGATGAAGGGGGAACCACATGGTTTTTAAGACTTGAGGCTGAATTCTCGAATTACGATGGGAAATTCAGATTTCCTCTTGTGTTGACCGTGGGAAGACCAATCTTCCATTCAAATTGTGAGGGAGAGATGGAGGTTGCTCTCGAGTCACTGTAGGGCAAAATAGACCTCATCTAGGCTTGTGTCTAGGACATAATGTTCCACTCCAGGGGTGACATGGATCTCGGGGTTGCATTCCAAACTCACCCGGGGAGTCTGGCCTCGTCTCCAGGGAAGCAAAGGACTCCGCTCTCCTCTCGAGTCGCACCGGGTATTTCTTGGACCCAACTGAGTGGCCTAAAGGGAGTCAATACTCCTGTGAAGTTTGGAGAGAGGACCAGGAATTGCTCTCCAGGTCAGGCAGGAAAAGAAGGCCCCCATCTCTCCTTGACGGGGGCATCTTGTGGTTTTTCTCGAACTGCGGCGCCAGTGTGGGTTTTCTCACGAGGTACGATGGGGTACTCAGGGAGCCTCTTGTGTGGTACTAGGGAAGTCAGTATTCCTGCTTGTGGCGAGGGGAGTGCGTCCTTGCTCTGGAGTCATGGTAGGGGTATCGGGCATCAAGAGACGTTGAAAAAGGACTCTCCAAGTCTTTCTCGGGTTACTTCAGGAAACTCTGGGTTCCCTCGACTTGTGCCAGTGACCTCAGGGAGCTTCTCAGGGAGCCTCTGAGAATTCAGGGATACTGTGGTGTTGGGAGGGGCCTCTCGGGACACCACTGAGTTTGGTTCAATGGAAGAGGGCCTCTTCTCTAGTTGAGGCAGGAACCTCAGGGTTCCTCTCCATTTCTGACTCCAACTGCAGGGTCCCTGAAGAGTTGGGACAGGAGAGTAAGGCCTCGTCTTGTGTGAAGGAATGCAACTTCACTTGACTCTCGAGTTGTTCACGAGGTGACAGTCCACATTTGGAGCTGTGAGTGGAATCTGCGGGTTTTTCCAGACGATGCATGGGGATGTCAGTGTCCCTTCGTGTTGTGCCTTCATCCACAGGGTTGCCTTCGAAGAGATGTCCGGGCGTCAGGTTCTTATCTAGAGTGGACCGGGAATTCGGGATCTTTCAGCATATGGCACCAACCATGAGGCTACTTTTCGAATTTCCTCATGAGACCGGCCTCATCCGGAGGTTCGCGGGGAACGTCGGGAACCCCTTGCAGACAAAGCATGGGAGTCGACCCTCCTGTCGCGATCAGGAGGGGTGAAGGGGCTCACAGGAAGTGGTGCCATGAACTTTGGTGTTTCCCTCGAGTGAGACCGGTATGTCAGGGAACTTTGGGGGTCGCATCAAGGGTGCCAAGTACCGTTCTGTACTTCAGGATGGAACGTGGGACTTCTCTTCATACGCTGTAGCGGCCAAGGGCCTCATCTTGCGATGACGGGGGAGCCACGTGGTTTTTCTCGAGTTGCGGCGGGATTCTCGAGTTACGACGGGGATTTCAGGCTTCCTCTTGTGTTGGGCCAGGGAAGTCCAATCATCCATTCGAGTTGCGAGGGAGAGCTGGGGGTTGCGCTCGAGTCACTGCAGGGCAAAGGAGACCTCATCTAGGCTTGTGTCCAGGACCTAATGTTCCTCTCCAAGGGCCACAGGGATCTCAGGTTTGCATTGCAGACTCACCCAGGGAGTCAGGCCTCATGTCGAAGGGAAGCAAAGGACTCCGCTCTCCTTTCGAGTCGCGACGGGCACCTCTTGGAGCCCCCTTTGTGGCCTAAAGGGAGACAAGCCTCCTGTGAAGTTTGGAGAGAGGACTTGGGACTGCTCTCCAGGCCATGCAGGAAAAGATGGCCCTCATCTCGTGATGACGGAGGGATCTTGTGGGTTTTCTCGAGCTGCGGCGCCAGTGTGGGGTTTCACACAAGGTACGACGGGGAGCTCAGGGAGCCTCTCGTGTGGCGCCAGGGAAGTCAGGTCTCCATGTGCGTGGCGAGGGGGAGCGCATTATTGCTCTCGAGCTATGGTAGGGGCATCTGACCTCAAGACGCAGTGAAGAAGGACTCTCGAGGTCTTTCTTCGGTTGTGGCAGGAAACTCTTATTTCCCTCGACTTTTGCTGGTGGCCTCAAGGAGCTTCTCAGAATGCCTATGAGAAGTCAGGGATACTGTGGAGATGGGAGGGGCCTCTCGGGACTCCACTGGGTTTGTTTTAATGGAAGAGGGCCTCATCTCGGGTTGAGGCAGGAACCTCAGGTTTCCTCTCCATTTCTGACTCAGATCGAAGCGTGCCTGCAGAGTTGGGATTGGATACTCAGGCCTCGTCTTGTCTGAGGAAGGGAACTGCGCTTTCCTCTCTCATTGTTTAAGGGGTGACAGGCCAGTTGTGGAGCTTTATGTGGATCCTGCGGGGTTTTCCGGACGATGAACAGGGTTGCCAGTGCCCCCTCGTGTGGTGCCTTCATCCACAGGGTTGCCTTAGAAGAGGTGTCCGGGCATCGGGTTCTTATCAAGAGCAAGACCGAGAAATCGGGGTCTTTTGGCATGTGGCACCAACACGAGGCTACGTCTCGAATTTCTTCGTGAGACTGGCCTCATCCTGAGGTGCGCCATGAAGGTCGGGAACCCCTTCTAGACAAAGCAGGGGGATCGACCTTCCTGCCGTGATCAGGAGCGGAGAAGGGGCTCAAATGAAGTGGTGCCAGGAACTTCGGTGTTCCCTTGGAGTGAGACCGGTATATTGGGGAACTTTTGGGGTCGCATCAAGGGTGCCAAGTAGCATTTCGAACTTTATGACGAAACATGGGACTTCTCTTGAGACTCTGTAGCGGGCAAAGGCCTCATATTGCGATGAATGGGGAACCACGTGGTTTTTAAGAGTTGCGGTGGGATTCTCGAGTTACAACGGGAAATTCAGACTTCCTCTTGTGTTGGCCCAGTGAAGACCAATCTTCCATTCGAATTGCGAGGGAGAGATGGGTGTTGCTCTCGAGTCACTGTAGGGCAAAATAGACCTCATCTAGGCTTTTGTCCAGGACATAATGTTCCTCTCCAGGGGCAACAGGGATCTCGGGGTTGCATTCCAGACTCACCCGAGGTAAGGCCTCGTCTTGAGGGGAAACAATGTACTCTGCTCTCCTCTCAAGTCGCGACAGGTATCTCTTGGAGCCCATTGAGTGGCCTAAAGGGAGTAAAGCCTCCTGTGAAGTTTGGAGAAAAGACCAGGGATTGCTCTCCAGGTCAGGCAGGAAAAGAAGTCCCCAATCTCGCGATGAGAGTGGGTTTTCCCGAGCTGCAGCGCCAGTGTGGGGTTTCTCACGAGGTATGACGGGGAGCTCAGGGAGCCTCTCATGTGGCGCCAGGGAAGTCAGTTGTCCATGCGCATGGCGAGGGGGAGCGTGTCATTGCTCTCGAGTCATGGTAGGGGAATCCGTCCTCAAGACGCGTTGAAGACGGACTCTTGAGGTCTTTCTCGGGTTGCGGCAGGATACCCTGTGTTCCCTCGACTTGTGCCGGTGACCTCAGGGAGTTGCTCGGGGTGCCTCTGAGAAGACACTGATACTGTGGAGTTGGGAGGGGCCTCTCGGGACTCCACTGGGTGTGGTATAATACAAGAGGGCCTCATCTCGTGTTGAGGAAGGAACCTCAGGGTTCCTCTCCATTTCAGACTCCGATCTCAGGATTCCTGCAGAGTTGGGACAGGAGAGTCAGGCCTCGTATTCTGTGGAGAAATGAAACTTAGCTTGCCTCTCGAGTTGTTCACGAGGTAACAGGTCACTTGTCGAGCTGTATGTGGAACCTGCAGAATTTTCCAAAAGATGCACGGGTGTTCAGGGTCCCTCCTTGTTGTGCCTTCATCCTACGGGATGCATTCCAAGAAGTGTACGGGCATCGGGTTCTTATTAATAGCTGACCGGGAAATGGGGTCTTTCCGCATGTGGCACCACCCACGAGGCTACATCTCCAATTTCCTCGTGAGACCGGCCTCATCCTGATGTGCGCTGGGAAGATCGGTAACCCCTTCCACAAAAAGCAGGAGAATCGACACTCCTGTTGCAATCGGGAGGGGAGAAGGGGCTCAAATGATGTGGTGCGGGGAACATGGGTGTGACCCTCGAGTGAGGCCTGTATGTTGGGGAGCTTTGGGGGTGCCATCATGGGTGCCAAGTACCGTTTTGCACTTCAGTAGGAACGTGGGACTTCTTTTGAGACGCTGTGGTGGGCAAGGGCCTCATGCTGCGAAGACGATGGAACCACGTGGTTTTTCTCGAGTTGCGGCGGGATTCTCGAGTTACGACGTGGATTTCAGGCTTCCTCTTGTGTTGGCCCTGGGAAGCCCAAACTTCCCTTCGAGTTGCGAGGGAAAGCTGGATGTTGTGCTCGAATCACTGCAAGGCCAAAGAGACCTCATCTAGGCGTGTGTCCAGGACCTAATAGTCCTCTCAAGGGAAGACAAGGATCTCGGGATTGCACTCCAGACTCCCCCGGGGAGTCAGGCCTCGCCTCGAGGGGAAGCAAAGGACTGCGCTTTCCTCTCGAGCCCCGACGCGGTTTTCTTGGAGCCCACTGAGTCGCCTCAAGGGAGTCCAGCCTACTCTTCAGTTTGGAGAGAGGACTCAGGATTGCTCTCCAGGCCAGGCAGGAAAAGAAGGCCCTCAGCTCGCGAGGATGGGGGCGTCTCAGGGGTTTCCTCGAGCTGCGGCGCCCATGGGGGTTTTCTCCCGAGGCACGACGGGGATCCCAGGGCCCTCTCGTGCGGTGCCAGGGAAGCCAGGTCTGCATGCGCGAGGCGAGGGGGAGTGCATCATTGCTCTCTAGTCCAGAGAGGGAACAAGGGCCTCAAGACACTTTAAAGAAGGACTATCGAGGTCTTTCTCGAGTGGCGGCGGGAAACCCTCATTTCCCTCGACTTCTGCCGGGGACCTGAGGGAACTTCCCAGGGTGCCTCTGAGAGGTGAGGGATGCTGTGGAGTTAGTGGGGCCTCTCGGGATTCCACTGGGGTTGGCGCAATGGAAGAGGGCCTCATCTCGAGGTCAGGCAGGAACCTCAGGCTTCCTCTCCGTTTCGGACTGCGACCGCAGGGTCCCTGCAGAGTTGGGACAGGAGAGTCAGGCCTCGTCTTGTCTGAGGAAGGGAACCCCGCTGGCCTCTCGAGTTGCTCAGGGAGTCTCAGGCCCCCCGTCGAGCTGTGTGTGGAACCCGCGGGTCTTTGCGGACGATGCACGGGGGTGGCAGTGCCCCTTCGTGTTGTGCCTTCACCCACAGGGTTGCCTTCGAAGAGGGGTCCGGGCCTCGGGTCCTTCTCAAGAGCGGACCGGGGAATCGGGGGCGTTCGGCATGTGGCCCCACCCACGTGGCTCGTCTCGAATTTCCTCGTGAGACCGGCCTCATCCTGAGGGGCGCCGGGAAGGCCGGGAACCCCTTCCAGACCACGCAGGGGAATCGCCTCTCCTGTCGCGATCAGGAGGGGAGAAGGGGCTCAGAGGAAGCGGTGCCGGGACCCTCGGTGTTCCCCTCGGGGGACCCCGGCGTGTAGGGGGACTTTTGGGGGTCGCAGGAAGGCTGTCAGGGACCGTTTCGCCCTTCAGGGCGGAACAGGGGACTTCCCTTGAGACGCCGTCGCGGGCAAGGGCCTCATCTTGCCAAGAGGTGGGAACCACGTGGTTTTTCTCGAGTTGCGGCGGCATTCTCGAGTTACGACGGGCATCACAGCCTTCCCCTGGGGTTGGGCCTGGGAAGCCCAATCTTCCCCTCGGTTTGCGAGGGAAAGCTGGGGGTTGCGCTCGAGTCACTGCAGGGCCGAAGAGACCTCACCTAGGCGTGTGTCCGGGACCTAATATTCCTCTCCAGGGAAGGCAGGGATCTCGCGGTTGCATTCCAGGCTCCCCTGGGGAGTCAGGCCTCGTCTCGAGGGGAAGCCAAGGACTCCGCTCTCCTCTCGAGTCGCGACGCGGGTCTCTTGGAGCCCCCTGAGCGGCCTCAAGGGTGTCCAGCCTCCTCTTCCGTTTGGAGAGAGGACCCGGGATTGCTCTCCAGGCCATGCAGGAAAAGAAGGCCCTCAGCTGGCGAGGACGGGGCCGTCTCAGGGGTTTCCTCGAGCTGCGGCGCCCGTGGGGGTTTTCTCCCGAGGCACGACGAGGATCTCAGGGAGCCTCTCGTGCGGCGCCAGGGAAGTCAGGTCTCCATGCGAGTGGCCAGGGGGAGCGCGTCCTGGCTCTCGAGTCACGGGAGGGGACTAGGGCCTCGAGACGCGTTGAAGAAGGACTCTCGAGGTCTTTGTCGGGGGGCGGCGGGAAACCCTCGTTTCCCTCGCCTTCTGCCGGGGACCTTAGGGAACTTCCCAGGGTGCCTCTGAGAGGCGAGGGATCCTGTGGAGGTGGCGGGGCCCCTCGGGACTCCGCTGGGTCTGGCGCAACGGAAGAGGGCCTCACCTCGAGGGGAGGCAGGAACCTCAGGCTTCCTCTCCGTTTCGGACTGCGACCGCAGGGTCCCTGCAGAGTTGGGACAGGAGAGTCAGGCCTCGTCTTGTCTGAGGAAGGGAACCCCGCTGGCCTCTCGAGTTGCTCAGGGGGTCTCAGGCCCCTCGTCGAGCTGTGTGTGGAACCCGCGGGTCTTTGAGGACGATGCACGGGGGTGGCAGTGCCCCTTCGTGTTGTGCCTTCAGCCACAGGGTTGACTTCGAAGAGGGGTCCGGGCCTCGGGTCCTTCTCAAGAGTGGACCGGGGAATCGGGGGCGTTCGGCATGTGGCCCCACCCACGTGGCTCCTCTCGAATTTCCTCGTGAGATCGGCCTCATCCTGAGGGGCGCCGGGAAGGCCGGGAACCCCTTCCAGACCACGCAGGAGAATCGCCTCTCCTGTCGCCATCAGGAGGGGAGAAGGGGCTCAGAGGAAGCGGTGCCGGGACCCTCGGTGTTCCCCTCGGGGGACTCCGGCGTGTGGGGGGACTTTTGGGGGTCGCAGGAAGGCTGTCAGGGACCGTTTCGCCCTTCAGGGCGGAACAGGGGACTTCCCTTGAGACGCCGTCGCGGGCAAGGGCCTCATCTTGCCAAGAGGTGGGAACCACGTGGTTTTTCTCGAGTTGCGGCGGCATTCTCGAGTTACGACGGGGATCTCAGCCTTCCCCTGGGGTTGGGCCTGGGAAGCCCAATCTTCCCCTCGGGTTGCGAGGGAAAGCTGGGGGTTGCGCTCGAGTCACTGCAGGGCCGAAGAGACCTCACCTAGGCGTGTGTCCGGGACCTAATATTCCTCTCCAGGGAAGGCAGGGATCTCGGGGTTGCATTCCAGGCTCCCCCGGGGAGTCAGGCCTCGTCTCGAGGGGAAGCCAAGGACTCCGCTCTCCTCTCGAGTCGCGACGCGGGTCTCTTGGAGCCCCCTGCGCTGCCTCAAGGGATCCAGCCTCCTCTTCCGTTTGGAGAGAGGACCCGGGATTGCTCTCCAGGCCATGCAGGAAAAGAAGGCCCTCAGCTGGCGAGGACGGGGCGTCTCAGGGGTTTCTTCGAGCTGCGGCGCCCGTTGGGGTTTTCTCCCGAGGCACGACGAGGATCTCAGGGAGCCTCTCGTGTGGCGCCAGGGAAGTCAGGTCTCCATGTGCGTGGCGAGGGGGAGCGCATTATTGCTCTCGAGCTATGGTAGGGGCATCTGACCTCAAGACGCAGTGAAGAAGGACTCTCGAGGTCTTTCTTCGGTTGTGGCAGGAAACTCTTATTTCCCTCGACTTTTGCTGGTGGCCTCAAGGAGCTTCTCAGAATGCCTATGAGAAGTCAGGGATACTGTGGAGATGGGAGGGGCCTCTCGGGACTCCACTGGGTTTGTTTTAATGGAAGAGGGCCTCATCTCGGGTTGAGGCAGGAACCTCAGGTTTCCTCTCCATTTCTGACTCAGATCGAAGCGTGCCTGCAGAGTTGGGATTGGATACTCAGGCCTCGTCTTGTCTGAGGAAGGGAACTCCGCTTTCCTCTCTCATTGTTTAAGGGGTGACAGGCCAGTTGTGGAGCTGTATGTGGATCCTGCGGGGTTTTCCGGACGATGAACAGGGTTGCCAGTGCCCCCTCGTGTGGTGCCTTCATCCACAGGGTTGCCTTAGAAGAGGTGTCCGGGCATCGGGTTCTTATCAAGAGCAAGACCGAGAAATCGGGGTCTTTTGGCACGTGGCACCAACACGAGGCTACGTCTCGAATTTCTTCGTGAGACTGGCCTCATCCTGAGGTGCGCCATGAAGGTCGGGAACCCCTTCTAGACAAAGCAGGGGGATCGACCTTCCTGCCGTGATCAGGAGCGGAGAAGGGGCTCAAATGAAGTGGTGCCAGGAACTTCGGTGTTCCCTTGGAGTGAGACCGGTATATTGGGGAACTTTTGGGGTCGCATCAAGGGTGCCAAGTAGCATTTCGAACTTTATGACGAAACATGGGACTTCTCTTGAGACTCTGTAGCGGGCAAAGGCCTCATATTGCGATGAATGGGGAACCACGTGGTTTTTAAGAGTTGCGGTGGGATTCTCGAGTTACAACGGGAAATTCAGACTTCCTCTTTTGTTGGCCCAGTGAAGACCAATCTTCCATTCGAATTGCGAGGGAGAGATGGGTGTTGCTCTCGAGTCACTGTAGGGCAAAATAGACCTCATCTAGGCTTTTGTCCAGGACATAATGTTCCTCTCCAGGGGCAACAGGGATCTCGGGGTTGCATTCCAGACTCACCCGAGGTAAGGCCTCGTCTTGAGGGGAAACAAAGTACTCTGCTCTCCTCTCAAGTCGCGACAGGTATCTCTTGGAGCCCATTGAGTGGCCTAAAGGGAGTAAAGCCTCCTGTGAAGTTTGGAGAAAAGACCAGGGATTGCTCTCCAGGTCAGGCAGGAAAAGAAGTCCCCAATCTCGCGATGAGAGTGGGTTTTCCCGAGCTGCAGCGCCAGTGTGGGGTTTCTCACGAGGTATGACGGGGAGCTCAGGGAGCCTCTCATGTGGCGCCAGGGAAGTCAGTTGTCCATGCGCATGGCGAGGGGGAGCGTGTCATTGCTCTCGAGTCATGGTAGGGGAATCCGTCCTCAAGACGCGTTGAAGACGGACTCTTGAGGTCTTTCTCGGGTTGCGGCAGGATACCCTGTGTTCCCTCGACTTGTGCCGGTGACCTCAGGGAGTTGCTCGGGGTGCCTCTGAGAAGACACTGATACTGTGGAGTTGGGAGGGGCCTCTCGGGACTCCACTGGGTGTGGTATAATACAAGAGGGCCTCATCTCGTGTTGAGGAAGGAACCTCAGGGTTCCTCTCCATTTCAGACTCCGATCTCAGGATTCCTGCAGAGTTGGGACAGGAGAGTCAGGCCTCGTATTCTGTGGAGAAATGAAACTTAGCTTGCCTCTCGAGTTGTTCACGAGGTAACAGGTCACTTGTCGAGCTGTATGTGGAACCTGCAGAATTTTCCAAAAGATGCACGGGTGTTCAGGGTCCCTCCTTGTTGTGCCTTCATCCTACGGGATGCATTCCAAGAAGTGTACGGGCATCGGGTTCTTATTAATAGCTGACCGGGAAATGGGGTCTTTCCGCATGTGGCACCACCCACGAGGCTACATCTCCAATTTCCTCGTGAGACCGGCCTCATCCTGATGTGCGCTGGGAAGATCGGTAACCCCTTCCACAAAAAGCAGGAGAATCGACACTCCTGTTGCAATCGGGAGGGGAGAAGGGGCTCAAATGATGTGGTGCGGGGAACATGGGTGTGACCCTCGAGTGAGGCCTGTATGTTGGGGAGCTTTGGGGGTGCCATCATGGGTGCCAAGTACCGTTTTGCACTTCAGTAGGAACGTGGGACTTCTTTTGAGACGCTGTGGTGGGCAAGGGCCTCATGCTGCGAAGACGATGGAACCACGTGGTTTTTCTCGAGTTGCGGCGGGATTCTCGAGTTACGACGTGGATTTCAGGCTTCCTCTTGTGTTGGCCCTGGGAAGCCCAAACTTCCCTTCAAGTTGCGAGGGAAAGCTGGATGTTGTGCTCGAATCACTGCAAGGCCAAAGAGACCTCATCTAGGCGTGTGTCCAGGACCTAATAGTCCTCTCAAGGGAAGACAAGGATCTCGGGATTGCACTCCAGACTCCCCCGGGGAGTCAGGCCTCGCCTCGAGGGGAAGCAAAGGACTGCGCTTTCCTCTCGAGCCCCGACGCGGTTTTCTTGGAGCCCACTGAGTCGCCTCAAGGGAGTCCAGCCTACTCTTCAGTTTGGAGAGAGGACTCAGGATTGCTCTCCAGGCCAGGCAGGAAAAGAAGGCCCTCAGCTCGCGAGGATGGGGGCGTCTCAGGGGTTTCCTCGAGCTGCGGCGCCCATGGGGGTTTTCTCCCGAGGCACGACGGGGATCCCAGGGCCCTCTCGTGCGGTGCCAGGGAAGCCAGGTCTGCATGCGCGAGGCGAGGGGGAGTGCATCATTGCTCTCTAGTCCAGAGAGGGAACAAGGGCCTCAAGACACTTTAAAGAAGGACTATCGAGGTCTTTCTCGAGTGGCGGCGGGAAACCCTCATTTCCCTCGACTTCTGCCGGGGACCTGAGGGAACTTCCCAGGGTGCCTCTGAGAGGTGAGGGATGCTGTGGAGTTAGTGGGGCCTCTCGGGATTCCACTGGGGTTGGCGCAATGGAAGAGGGCCTCATCTCGAGGTCAGGCAGGAACCTCAGGCTTCCTCTGTTTCTGACTCCGACCCTCCGACCTCACGGTCGCTGCAGAGTTGGGAGCGGAGAGTTAGGCCTCGTCTTGTCTGAGGAAGGGAACTCCACTTGCCTCTCGAGTTGCTCAGGGGGTCTCAGGCCCCTCTTCGAGCTGTGTGTGGAACCCGCGGGTGTTTCTGGACGATGCACGGGAGTGTCAGTGCCCCTTCGTGTTGTCCCTTCACCCACAGGGTTGCCTTCGAAGAGGTGTCCGTGCAACGGGTTCTTCTCAAGAGTGGACCAGGAAATCGGGGGCGTTCGGCATGTGGCACCACCCCCGTGGCTCACCTCGATTTTCCTCGTGCGGACGGCCTCATCCTGAGATGCGCCGGGAAGGCCGAGAATCCCTTCCAGACCACGCAGGGGAATCGACACTCCTGTCGCGATCAGGAGGGGAGAAGGGGCTCAGATGAAGTGGTGTCGGGACCCTCGGTGTTTCCCTCGAGGGAACCCGGTGTGTCGGGGAATTTCTGGGGGTCGCAAGAAAGGTGTCAGGTAATGTTTCGCACTTCAGGACGGAAACTGGGACTTCCCTTGAGACGCCATAGCAGGCAAGAGGCTCATCTTGCAAAGAAGTTGGAACCACGTGGTTTTTCTCGAGTTGAGGTGGGATTTTCGAGTTACGACGGGGATCTCAGGCTTCCTTTTGGGTTGGCCGTGGGAAGCCAAATCTTCCCCTCTAGTGCGAGGGAAAGCTGGGGGTTGCGCTCGAGTCACTGCAGGGCCCAAGAGACCTCACCTAGGCGTGTGTCCGGGACCTAATATTCCTCTCCAGTGAAGGCAGGGATCTTGGGGTTGCATTCCATGCTCCCCCGGGGAGTCAGGCCTCGTCTCGAGGGGAAGCCAAGGACTCCGCCCTCCTCTCGAGTCACGACGCGGGTCTCTGGGAGCCCCCTGAGCGGCCTCAAGGGAGTTCAGCCTCCTCTTCAGTTTGGAGACATGACCCGTGATTGCTCTCCAGGCCATGCAGGAAAAGAAGGCCCTCAGCTCGCGAGGACGGGGGCATCTCAGGGGTTTCCTCGAGCTGCGGCGCCCGTGGGGGTTTTCTCCCGAGGCACGACGAGGATCTCAGGGAGCCTCTCGTGCGGCGCCAGGGAAGTCAGGTCTCCATGCGCGTGGCATGGGGGAGCGCGTCATGGCTCTCTAGTCACGGGAGGGGACCAGGGCCTCGAGACGCGTTGAAGAAGGACTCTCGAGGTCTTTCTCGGGGGGCGGCGGGAAACCCTCGTTTCCCTCGCCTTCTGCCAGGGACCTTAGGGAACTTCCCAGGGTGCCTCTGAGAGGCGAGGGATCCTGTGGAGGTGGCGGGCCCTCTCGGGACTCCACTGGGTCTGGCGCAACGGAAGAGGGCCTCACCTCGAGGGGAGGCAGGAACCCCAGGCTTCATCTCCATTTCGGACTCCGACCGCAGGGTCCCTGCAGAGTTGGGACAAGAGAGTCAGGCCTCGTCTTGTCTGAGGATGGGAACCCCGCTTGCCTCTCGAGTTGTTCAGGGGGTCTCAGCCCCTCGTCGACCTGTGTGTGGAACCCGCGGGTCTTTGCGGACGATGCACGGGGGTGGCAGTGCCCCTTCGTGTTGTGCCTTCACCCACAGGGTTGCCTTCGAAGAGGGGTCCGGGCCTCGGGTCCTTCTCAAGAGCGGACCGTGGATTCGGAGGCGTTCGGCATGTGGCCCCAACCACGTGGCTCGCCTCGAATTTCCTCGTGAGACCGGCCTCACCCTGAGGGGCGCCGGGAAGGCCGGGAACCCCTTCCAGACCACGCAGGGGAATCGCCTCTCCTGTCGCGATCAGGAGGGGAGAAGGGGCTCAGAGGAAGCGGTGCCGGGACCCTCGGTGTTCCCCTCGGGGGACCCCGGCGTGTCGGGGGACTTTTGAGGGTCGCAGGAAGGCTGTCAGGGACCGTTTCGCCCTTCAGGGCGGAACAGGGGACTTCCCTTGAGACGCCGTCGCGGGCAAGGGCCTCATCTTGCCAAGAGGTGGGAACCACGTGGTTTTCTCGAGTTGCGGCGGCATTCTCGAGTTACGACGGGGATCTCAGCCTTCCCCTGGGGTTGGGCCTGGGAAGCCCAATCTTCCCCTCGGGTTGCGAGGGAAAGCTGGGGGTTGCGCTCGAGTCACTGCAGGGCCGAAGAGACCTCACCTAGGCGTGTGTCCGGGACCTAATATTCCTCTCCAGGGAAGGCAGGGATCTCGGGGTTGCATTCCAGGCTCCCCTGGGGACTCAGGCCTCGTCTCGAGGGGAAGCCAAGGACTCCACTCTCCTCTCGTGTCGCGACGCGGGTCTCTTGGAGCCCCCTGAGCGGCCTCAAGGGTGTCCAGCCTCCTCTTCCGTTTGGAGAGAGGACCCGGGATTGCTCTCCAGGCCATGCAGGAAAAGAAGGCCCTCAGCTGGCGAGGACGGGGGCGTCTCAGGCGTTTTCTCGAGCTGCGGCGCCCGTGGGGGTTTTCTCCCGAGGCACGATGAGGATCTCAGGGAGCCTCTCGTGCGGCGCCAGGGAAGTCAGGTCTCCATGCGCATGGCGAGGGGGAGCGCGTCCTGGCTCTCGAGTCACGGGAGGGGACTAGGACCTCGAGACGCGTTGAAGAAGGACTCTCGAGGTCTTTGTCGGGGGGCGGCGGGAAACCCTCGTTTCCCTCGCCTTCTGCCGGGGACCTTAGGGAACTTCCCAGGGTGCCTCTGAGAGGCGAGGGATCCTGTGGAGGTGGCGGGGCCCCTCGGGACTCCTCTGGGTCTGGCGCAACGGAAGAGGGCCTCACCTCGAGGGGAGGCAGGAACCTCAGGCTTCCTCTCCGTTTCGGACTGCGACCGCAGGGTCCCTGCAGAGTTGGGACAGGAGAGTCAGGCCTCGTCTTGTCTGAGGAAGGGAACCCCGCTGGCCTCTCGAGTTGCTCAGGGAGTCTCAGGCCCCCCGTCGAGCTGTGTGTGGAACCCGCGGGTCTTTGCGGACGATGCACGGGGGTGGCAGTGCCCCTTCGTGTTGTGCCTTCACCCACAGGGTTGCCTTCGAAGAGGGGTCCGGGCCTCGGGTCCTTCTCAAGAGCGGACCGGGGAATCGGGGGCGTTCGGCATGTGGCCCCACCCACGTGGCTCGTCTCGAATTTCCTCGTGAGACCGGCCTCATCCTGAGGGGCGCCGGGAAGGCCGGGAACCCCTTCCAGACCACGCAGGGGAATCGCCTCTCCTGTCGCGATCAGGAGGGGAGAAGGGGCTCAGAGGAAGCGGTGCCGGGACCCTCGGTGTTCCCCTCGGGGGACCCCGGCATGTAGGGGGACTTTTGGGGGTCGCAGGAAGGCTGTCAGGGACCGTTTCGCCCTTCAGGGCGGAACAGGGGACTTCCCTTGAGACGCCGTCGCGGGCAAGGGCCTCATCTTGCCAAGAGGTGGGAACCACGTGGTTTTTCTCGAGTTGCGGCGGCATTCTCGAGTTACGACGGGCATCACAGCCTTCCCCTGGGGTTGGGCCTGGGAAGCCCAATCTTCCCCTCGGTTTGCGAGGGAAAGCTGGGGGTTGCGCTCGAGTCACTGCAGGGCCGAAGAGACCTCACCTAGGCGTGTGTCCAGGACCTAATATTCCTCTCCAGGGAAGGCAGGGATCTCGCGGTTGCATTCCAGGCTCCCCTGGGGAGTCAGGCCTCGTCTCGAGGTGAAGCCAAGGACTCCGCTCTCCTCTCGAGTCGCGACGCGGGTCTCTTGGAGCCCCCTGAGCGGCCTCAAGGGTGTCCAGCCTCCTCTTCCGTTTGGAGAGAGGACCCGGGATTGCTCTCCAGGCCATGCAGGAAAAGAAGGCCCTCAGCTGGCGAGGACGGGGCCGTCTCAGGGGTTTCCTCGAGCTGCGGCGCCCGTGGGGGTTTTCTCCCGAGGCACGACGAGGATCTCAGGGAGCCTCTCGTGCGGCGCCAGGGAAGTCAGGTCTCCATGCGAGTGGCCAGGGGGAGCGCGTCCTGGCTCTCGAGTCACGGGAGGGGACTAGGGCCTCGAGACGCGTTGAAGAAGGACTCTCGAGGTCTTTCTCGGGGGGCGGCGGGAAACCCTCGTTTCCCTCGCCTTCTGCCGGGGACCTTAGGGAACTTCCCAGGGTGCCTCTGAGAGGCGAGGGATCCTGTGGAGGTGGCGGGGCCCCTCGGGACTCCGCTGGGTCTGGCGCAACGGAAGAGGGCCTCACCTCGAGGGGAGGCAGGAACCTCAGGCTTCCTCTCCGTTTCGGACTGCGACCGCAGGGTCCCTGCAGAGTTGGGACAGGAGAGTCAGGCATCGTCTTGTCTGAGGAAGGGAACCCCGCTGGCCTCTCGAGTTGCTCAGGGGGTCTCAGGCCCCCCGTCGAGCTGTGTGTGGAACCCGCGGGTCTTTGCGGACGATGCCCGGGGGTGGCAGTGCCCCTTCGTGTTGTGCCTTCAGCCACAGGGTTGCCTTCGAAGAGGGGTCCGGGCCTCGGGTCCTTCTCAAGAGCGGACCGGGGAATCGGGGGCGTTCGGCAGGTGGCCCCACCCACGTGGCTCGTCTCGAATTTCCTCGTGAGACCGGCCTCATCCTGAGGGGCGCCGGGAAGGCCGGGAACCCCTTCCAGACCACGCAGGGGAATCGCCTCTCCTGTCGCGATCAGGAGGGGAGAAGGGGCTCAGAGGAAGCGGTGCCGGGACCCTCGGTGTTCCCCTCGGGGGACCCCGGCGTGTGGGGGGACTTTTGGGGGTCGCAGGAAGGCTGTCAGGGACCGTTTCGCCCTTCAGGGCGGAACAGGGGACTTCCCTTGAGACGCCGTCGCGGGCAAGGGCCTCATCTTGCCAAGAGGTGGGAACCACGTGGTTTTTCTCGAGTTGCGGCGGCATTCTCGAGTTACGACGGGGATCTCAGCCTTCCCCTGGGGTTGGCCCTGGGAAGCCCAATCTTCCCCTCGGGTTGCGAGGGAAAGCTGGGGGTTGCGCTCGAGTCACTGCAGGGTCGAAGAGACCTCACCTAGGCGTGTGTCCGGGACCTAATATTCCTCTCCAGGGAATGCAGGGATCTCGGGGTTGCATTCCAGGCTCCCCTGGGGAGTCAGGCCTCGTCTCGAGGGGAAGCCAAGGACTCCGCTCTCCTCTCGAGTCGCGACGCGGGTCTCTTGGAGCCCCCTGCGCGGCCTCAAGGGAGTCCAGCCTCCTCTTCCGTTTGGAGAGAGGACCCGGGATTGCTCTCCAGGCCATGCAGGAAAAGAAGGCCCTCAGCTGGCGAGGACGGGGGCGTCTCAGGTGTTTCCTCGAGCTGTGGCGCCCGTGGGGGTTTTCTCCCGAGGCACGACGAGGATCTCAGGGAGCCTCTCGTGCGGCGCCAGGGAAGTCAGGTCTCCATGCGCGTGGCGAGGGGGAGCGTGTCCTGGCTCTCGAGTCACGGGAGGGGACTAGGGCCTCGAGACGCGTTGAAGAAGGACTCTCGAGGTCTTTCTCGGGGGGCGGCGGGAAACCCTCGTTTCCCTCGCCTTCTGCCGGGGACCTTAGGGAACTTCCCAGGGTGCCTCTGAGAGGCGGGGGATCCTGTGGAGGTGGCGGGGCCCCTCGGGACTCCGCTGGGTCTGGCGCAACGGAAGAGGGCCTCACCTCGAGGGGAGGCAGGAACCTCAGGCTTCCTCTCCATTTCGGACTGCGACCGCAGGGTCCCTGCAGAGTTGGGACAGGAGAGTCAGGCCTCGTCTTGTCTGAGGAAGGGAACCCCGCTGGCCTCTCGAGTTGCTCAGGGGGTCTCAGGCCCCCCGTCGAGCTGTGTGTGGAACCCGCGGATCTTTGCGGACGATGCACGGGGGTGGCAGTGCCCCTTCGTGTTGTGCCTTCAGCCACATGGTTGCCTTCGAAGAGGGGTCCGGGCCTCGGGTCCTTCTCAAGAGCGGACTGGGGAATCGGGGGCGTTCGGCATGTGGCCCCACCCACGTGGCTCGTCTCGAATTTCCTCTGGAAACCGGCCTCATCCTGAGGTGCGCCGGGAAGGCCGGGAACCCCTTCCAGACCACGCAGGGGAATCGCCTCTCCTGTCGCGATCAGGAGAGGAGAAGGGGCTCAGAGGAAGCGGTGCCGGGACCCTCGGTGTTCCCCTCGGCGGACCCCGGCGTTTCGGGGGACTTTTTGAGGTCGCATGAAGGCTATCAGGGACCGTTTCGCCCTTCAGGGTGGAACAGGGGACTTCCCTTGAGACGCCGTGGCGGGCAAGGGCCTCATCTTGCCAAGAGGTGGGAACCACGTGGTTTTTCTCGAGTTGCGGCGGCATTCTCGAGTTACGACGGGGATCTCAGCCTTCCCCTTGGGTTGGCCCTGGGAAGCCCAATCTTCCCCTCGGGTTGCGAGGGACAGCTGGGGGTTGCGCTCGAGTCACTGCAGGGCCGAAGAGACCTCACCTAGGCGTGTGTCCGGGACCTAATGTTCCTCTCTAGGGAAGGCAGGGATCTCGGGGTTGCCTTGCAGGCTCCCCCGGGGAGTCAGGCCTCGTCTCGAGGGGAAGCCAAGGACTCCGCTCTCCTCTCGAGTCGCGACGCGGGTTTCTTGAAGCACCCTGACCGGCCTCAAGGGAGTCCAGCCTCCTCTTTCGTTTGGAGAGAGGACCCGGGATTGCTCTCCAGGCCATGCAAGAGAAGAAGGCCCTCAGCTCGCGAGGACGGGGGTGTCTCAGGGGTTTCCTTGAGCTGTGGCGCCCGTGAGGGTTTTCACCCGTGGCACGACGAGGATCTCAGGGAGCCTCTCGTGCGGCGCCATGGAAGTCAGGTCTCCATGCGCGTGGCGAGGGGGAGCGCGTCCTGGCTCTCGAGTCACGGGAGGGGACTAGGGCCTCGAGACGCGTTGAAGAAGGACTCTCGAGGTCTTTGTCGGGGGGCGGCGGGAAACCCTCGTTTCCCTCGCCTTCTGCCGGGGACCTTAGGGAACTTCCCAGGGTGCCTCTGAGAGGCGAGGGATCCTGTGCAGGGGGCGGGGCCCTTCGGGACTCCGCTGGGTCTGGCGCAACGGAAGAGGGCCTCACCTTGAGGGGAGGCAGGAACCTCAGGCTTCCTCTCTGTTTCGGACTCCGACCGCAGGGTCCCTGCAGAGTTGGGACAGGAGAGTCAGGCCTCGTCTTGTCTGAGGAAGGGAATCCCGCTGGCCTCTCGATTTGCTCAGGGGGTCTCAGGACCCTCGTCGAGCTGTGTGTGGAACCCGCGGGTCTTTGCGGACGATGCACGGGGTTGGCAGTGCCCCTTCGTGTTGTGCCTTCAGCCACAGGGTTGCCTTCGAAGAGGGGTCCGGGCCTCGGGTCCTTCTCAAGAGCGGACCGGGGAATCGGGGGCGTTCGGCATGTGGCCCCACCCACGTGGCTCGTCTCGAATTTCCTCGTGAGACCGGCCTCATCCTGAGGTGCGCCGGGAAGGCCGGGAACCCCTTCCAGACCACGCAGGGGAATCGCCTCTCCTGTCGCGATCAGGAGGGGAGAAGGGGCTCAGAGGAAGCGGTGCCGGGACCCTCGGTGTTCCCCTCGGGGGACCCCGGCGTGTCGGGGGACTTTTGGGGGTCGCAGGAAGGCTGTCAGGGACCGTTTCGCCCTTCAGGGCGGAACAGGGGTCTTCCCTTGAAACGCCGTGGCGGGCAAGGGACTCATCTTGCCAAGAGGTGGGAACCACGTGGTTTTTCTCGACTTACGACGGCATTCTCGAGTTACGACGGGGATCTCAGCCTTCCCCTTGGGTTGGCCCTGGGAAGCCCAATCTTCCCCTCGGGTTGAGAGGGACAGCTGGGGGTTGCGCTCGAGTCAGTGCAGGGCCGAAGAGACCTCACCTAGGCGTGTGTCCGGGACCTAATATTCCTCTCGAGGGAAGGCAGGGATCTCGGGGTTGCATTGCAGGCTCCCCCGGGGAGTCAGGCCTCGTCTCGAGGGGAAGCCAAGGACTCCGCTCTCCTCTCGAGTCGTGACGCGGGTCTCTTGGAGCCCCCTGAGCGGCCTCAAGGGAGTCCAGCCTCCTCTTCCGTTTGGAGAGAGGACCCGGGATTGCTCTCCAGGCCATGCAGGAGAAGAAGGCCCTCAGCTGGCGAGGACGGGGGCGTCTCAGGGGTTTCCTCGAGCTGCGGCGCCCGTGGGGGTTTTCTCCCGAGGCACGACGAGGATCTCAGGGAGCCTCTCGTGCGGCGCCAGGGAAGTCAGGTCTCCATGCGCGTGGCGAGGGGGAGCGCGTCCTGGCTCTCGAGTCACAGGAGGGGACTAGGGCCTCGAGACGCGTTGAAGAAGGACTCTCAAGGTCTTTCTCGGGGAGCGGCGGGAAACCCTCGTTTCCCTCGCCTTCTGCCAGGGACCTTAGGGAACTTCCCAGGGTGCCTCTGAGAGGCGAGGGATCCTGTGGAGGTGGCGGGGCCCCTCGGGACTCCGCTGGGTCTGGCGCAACGGAAGAGGGCCTCACCTCGAGGGGATTCAGGAACCTCAGGCTTCCTCTCCGTTTCGGACTCCGACCGCAGGGTCCCTGCAGAGTTGGGACAGGAGAGTCAGGCCTCGTCTTGTCTGAGGAAGGGAACCCCGCTGGCCTCTCGAGTTGCTCAGGGGGTCTCAGGCCCCTCGTCGAGCTGTGTGTGGAACCCGCGGGTCTTTGCGGACGATGCACAGAGGTGGCAGTGCCCCTTCGTGTTGTGCCTTCACCCACAGGGTTGCCTTCGAAGAGGGGTCCGGGCCTCGGGTCCTTCTCAAGAGCGGACCGGGGAATCGGGGGCGTTCGGCATGTGACCCCACCCACGTGGCTCGTCTCGAATTTCCTCGTGAGACCGGCCTCATCCTGAGGGGCGCCGGGAAGGCCGGGAACCCCTTCCAGACCACGAAGGGGAATCGCCTCTCCTGTCGCGATCAGGAGGGGAGAAGGGGCTCAGAGGAAGCGGTGCCGGGACCCTCGGTGTTCCCTTCGGGGGACCCCGGCATGTCGGGGGACTTTTGGGGGTCACAGGAAGGCTGTCAGGGACCGTTTCGCCCTTCAGGGCGGAACAGGGGACTTCCCTTGAGACGCCGTCGCGGGCAAGGGCCTCATCTTGCCAAGAGGTGGGAACCACGTGGTTTTTCTCGAGTTGCGGCGGCATTCTCGAGTTACGACGGGGATCTCAGCCTTCCCCTTGGGTTGGCCCTGGGAAGCCCAATCTTCCCCTAGGGTTGCGAGGGACAGCTACGGGTTGCACTCGAGTCACTGGAGGGCCGAAGAGACCTCACCTAGGCGTGTGTCCGGGACCTTATATTCCTCTCCAGGGAAGGAAGGGATCTCGGGGTTGCATTGCAGGCTCCCCCGGGGAGTCAGGCCTCGTCTCGAGGGGAAGCCAAGGACTCCGCTCTCCTCTCGAGTCGCGACGCGGGTCTCTTGGAGCCCCCTGAGCGGCCTCAAGGGAGTCCAGCCTCCTCTTCCGTTTGGAGTGAGGACCCGGGATTGCCCTCCAGGCGATACAGGAGAAGAAGGCCCTCAGCTCGCGAGGACGGGGGCGTCTCAGGGGTTTCCTCGAGCTGCGGCGCCCTTGGGGGTTTTCACCCGAGGCACGACGAGGATCTCAGGGAGCCTCTCGTGCGGCGCCAAGGAAGTCAGGTCTCTATTGGCGTGGCGAGGGGGAGCGCGTCCTGGCTCTCGAGTCACGGGAGGGGACTAGGGCCTCGAGACGCGTTGAAGAAGGACTCTCGAGGTCTTTCTCGGGGGGCGGCGGGAAACCCTCGTTTACCTCGCCTTCTGCCGGGGACCTTAGGGAACTTCCCAGGGTGCCTCTGAGAGGCGTGCGATCCTGTGGAGGTGGCGGGGGCCCTCGGGACTCCGCTGGGTCTGGCGCAACGGAAGAGGGCCTCACCTCGAGGGGGGCAGGAACCTCAGGCTTCCTCTTTGTTTCGGACTCCGACCGCAGGGTCCCTGCAGAGTTGGGACAGGAGAGTCAGGCCTCGTCTTGTCTGAGGAAGGGAACCCCGCTGGCCTCTCGAGTTGCTCAGGGGGTCTCAGGCCCCTCGTCGAGCTGTGTGTGGAACCCGCGGGACTTTGCGGACGATGCCCGGGGGTGGCAGTGGCCCTTCGTGTTGTGCCTTCACCCACAGGGTTGGTTTCGAAGAGGGGTCCTGGCCTCGGGTGCTTCTCAAGAGCGGACCGGGGAATCGGGGGCGTTCGGCATGTGGCCCCACCCACGTGGCTCGTCTCGAATTTCCCTGTGAGACCGGCCTCATCCTGAGGTGCACCGGGAAGGCCGGGAACCCCTTCTGAACCACGCAGGGGAATCGACTCTCCTGTCGTTATCAGGAGGGGAGAACGGGCTCAGATGAAGCTCTGCCGGGAGTCTTGGTGTTCCCTCGAGGGTACCCGGCGTGTCGGGGAGCTTTTGGTGGTCGCACGAAGGGTGTCAGGTACTGTTTCGCACTTCAGGGCGGAACATGGGACTTCCCCTGAGACGGTGTAGTGGGCAAGGGCCTCATCTTGCGAAGACGTTGGAACCACGTGTTTTTTCTCGAGTTGCGGCAGGATTCTCGAGTGACGATGGGGATTACAGGCTTCCTCCTCTGTTGGCCCTGGGAAGCCCAGTCTTCCATTCGATTGGCGAGGGAAAGCTGAGGGTTGCGCTCGAGTCACTGCAGGACCAAAGAGACCTCATCTAGGCTTGTGTCCAGGACCTAATGTTCCTCTCCAGGGAAGGCAGGGATCTCGGGGTTGCATTCCAGGATCCCCCTGGGTGTCAGGCCTCGTCTCGAGGGGAAGCAAAGGACTCCGCTGTCCTCCCGAGTCGCGACGCGGATATCTTGGAGCCCCCTAGTGGCGTCAATGGAGTCAAGCCTCCTCTTCATTTTGGAGAGAGGGCTCGGGATTGTTCTCCAGGCCATGCAGGAAAAGAAGGCCCTTCACCTCACGAGGACGGCGACGTCTCAGGGGTTTCCTCGAGCTGCGGCGCCCGTGGGGGTTTTCTCCCGAGGCACGACGAGGATCTCAGGGAGCCTCTCGTGCGGCGCCAGGGAAGTCAGGTCTCCCTGCGCGTAGGGAGCAGGAGCGCGTTGTGGCTCTCGAGTAATGGGAGGGGACTAGGGCCTCAAGACGCGTTGAAGAGGAACTCTCGAAGTCTTTCTCGGGTTGTGGCGGGAAAAAGTCGTTTTCCTCGACTTCTGCCGGGGACCTTAGGGAACTTCCCAGGGTGTCTCTGAGAGTTGAGGGATACTGTGGAGTTGGCGGTGCCTCTCGGGACTCCGCTGGGTTTGTCGCAATGGAAGAGGGGCTCATCTCGAGGGGAGGCACGAACCTCAGACTTCCTCTCTGTTTCGGACTCCGACATCAGGGTCCCTGCAGAGTTGGGACAGGAGAGTCAGGCTACGTCTTTTCTGAGGAATGGAACTCCGCTTGCCTCTCGAGTTGTTCATGGGGTTTCAGGCCCCTTGTCAAACTGTGTGTGGAATCTGCAGGTTTTTCCAGACGATGCACGGGGGTGTCAGTGACCCTTCGTTTTTTGTCTTCATCCACAGGGTTGCCTTCGAAGAGGTGTCCGGGCATCGGGTTCTTATGAAGAGCGGACCGGGATATCGGGGTCGTTCAGCATTTGGCACCACCCACGTGGGTTGTCTCGAATTTCCTCATGAAACCGGCCTCATCCTGAAGTGTGCCGCGAAGTTCATGAAACTCTTCCAGACAAAGCAGAGGAATCGACCCTCCTGTGGTGATCAGGAGGGGAGAAGTGGCTCAGATGAAGTGCTGCTGGGAACCTCGGTGTTTCCCTCAAGTGAGACAGGTATGTCGGGTAACTTTTGGGGTCGCATAACGCGTTCCAAGTACCGTTTCGCTCTTCAAAATGGAACGTTGGACTTCTCTTGGGGTGCTCCAGCGGGCATGGGCCTCATCTTGGAATGACTGCGGAACCACTTGGTTTTTCTCGAGTTGCGGTGGGATATTTGAGTTACCACAGGGAATTCATGCTTCCTCTTGTGTTGGCCCACAAAAGTCTTATCTTCCATTCGAGATTCGAGGAAGAGCTGGAGGTGCGCTCTAGTCACTGAAGGCAAAAGAGACCCCACCAAGGCTTGTGTGCAGGACCTAATGTTCATGTCAAGGCTCGACAGGAATCTCGGGGTTGCATTCCAGACTCACCCTGGAGTCAGGCCTCGTCTCGAGGGGAAGCAAAGGACTCTGCTCTCCTCTCGAGTCAGACGGGTATGTCTTGGAGCCCACTGAGTGGCTTAAAGGGAGTCAAACCTCCTCTGGTGTTTGGAGGGAGGACACGGGATTGCTCTCCAGGGAATGCATGAAATGAAGGCCCTCATCTCCCAATGACTGGGGTGTTCCGTAGGTTTTCTCGAGCTGTGGCGCTAGTGTGGGGTTTCTCACGAAGTAAGACTGGGAGCTCAGTGAGCCTCTCACGTGGTGCCAGGGCAGTCAGGTCTCTATGCACGTGGTGAGAGGGAGCCCTTCATTGTTCTCGAGTCATGGTAGGGGAATTGGGCCTGAAGATGTGTTAAAGAAGGACTCTCGAGGTCTTTCCTGGGTTGCAGCAGGAAACCCTGGGTTCCATCGACTTGTGCCAGTGACCTCAGGAAGCTTCTCAGCGTGCCTCTGAGAAGTCAGGGTCACTGTGGAGTTGGGAGGGGCCTCTCGGAACTCCACTGGGTTTGGTGCAATGGAAGGGGGCCTCATGACAAGTTGAGTCAGGAACCTCAGGGTTCCTCTCCTGGCTTCGAATGCGCCGGATCTGACTCGGATCGCAGAGTCCCTGCAGAGTTGGGACAGGAGAGTCAGGCCTCGTCTTGTGTGGAGGAATGGAACTCTGCTTGACTCTCGCGTTGTTCATGGGGTGACAGGCCACTTGTCGATTTGTATGTGGAACTTGCGGGTTTTTCTGGACGATGCACTGGGGTGTCACTGCCCCTTCGTGTTGTGCCTTGTTCCACAGGATTGCCTTCAAGTTGGGTTCTGCCATCGGGTTCTTATCAAGAGCGGACCAGGGAATCGGGGTCTTTTGGCATGCCGCACCACCCACGAGGCTATGTCTCGAATTTCCTCGTGAGACTGGCCTCAGCTTGATGTGTGCCAGGAAGGTCGGGAACGCCTTCCAGACAAAGCAGGGGAATCGAACCTCCTGTCGCGATCAAGAGGGGAGAAGAGTCTCAGATGAAGTGGTGCTGGGAACCTCGGTGTTCTCCTCAAGTGAGACTGGTATGTCGGGGAACTTTTGGGGTCACATCAAGGGTTCCAAGTAACTTTTCGCTCTTCAATACGGAACGTGGGACTTCTCTTGAGACGCTGTAGCGGGCAAGGGCCTCATGTTTCGATGACGGGGGAACCACGTGGTTTTTCTTGAGTTGGGGCGGGATTCTCGAGTTACAACCGGGAATTCAGGCTTCCTCTTCAACTGGCCCAGGGAAGTCCAGTTTTCATTCGAATTGCGAGTTAGAACTGGGGATTGCTCTCGAGACACTGCAGGGCCAAATAGACCTCATCTAGGCTTGTGTCCAGGACCTAAAGTTCCTCTGCTGGGGCGACAGCGATCTCGGCATTGCATTCTCGACTCACCCAGGGAATCAGGCCTCATCTCGAGGGGAAGCCAAGGACACCGCTCTCCTGTCAAGTCGCGACGGGTATATCTTGGAGCTCACTGTGTGGCCTAAAATGAGTCAAGCCTCCTGTGGAGTTTGGAGAGAGGACTCAGGATTGCTCTCCAGGCCATACAGCAAAAGAAGGCCCTCATCTCGTGAGGACTGGGGCGTCTCGTGGGTATTCTCGAGCTGCGGCTCCAGTGTGGTGTTGCTCACGAGGTATAATGGGGAGCTCAGGGAGCCTCTCCTGTGGCGCCAGGGAAGTCAGGTTTCTATGCGCGTGGCTAGGGGGAGCGCGTCATTGCTCTCGAGTCATGGTAGGGGAATCGCACCTCAAGACGTGTTGAAGAAGGTCTCTCGAGGTCTTTTACGGGTTGGGGCAGGAAACCCTTGGTTCCCTCGACTTGTGCCGGTGATCTCAGGAAGGTCTAAGGGTGCCTCTGAGAAGTCAGGGATACTGTGCAGTTGGGAGGGGCCTCTCGGGACTCCACTGGGTTTGGTGCAATGGAAGAGGGCCTCATCTCGAGTGGAGGCAGAAAACTCATGTTTCCTCTCCTGACTTCCCCTGGGCCAGATCTGACTCGGATCGCAGTTTAGCTGCAGAGTTAGAACAGGAGAGTCAGGCCTCGTCTTGTGTGGAGGAATGGCACTCTGCTTGCCTCTCCAGTTGTTCACGGGGTGACAGGTCACTTCTCGAGCTGTGTGTGGTACCTGCGGGGTTCTCCGGACGATACCCGGGGGTGTCAGTGCCCCTTCGTGTTGTGCCTTCATCAAAAGGGTTATCTTCAAAGAGGTGTCCGGGCATTGGGATCTTATCAAGAGTGAACCGGGAAATCGGGGTCTTTCGGCATGTGTCACCATCCACGAGGCTATGTCTCGAATATCCTCGTGAGACCGGCCTCATCCTGAGATGCACCGGGAAAGGCGGGAACCCCTTCAAGACAAAACAGGGGAATCGACCCTCCTGTCGCGATCAGGAGGGGAGAAGGGGCCCAGATGTAGTGGTGCCGGGAACCTCGGTGTTCTCCTCGAGTCAGACCAGTGTGTCGAGGAATTTTTGTGGTCGCATCAAGGGTGCCAATACCGTTTCACACTTCAAGACGGAACGTGGGACTTCTCTTGAGACGCTGTAGGGGGCAAGGGCCTCATCTTGCGATGACGGGGGAACCACGTAGCGTTTCTCGAGTTGTGGCGGGATTCTCGAGTTTCGACGGGGAATACAGTCTTCCTCATGTGTTGGCCCAGGGAAGTCCTATCTTCCATTCGAGTTTCAAGGGAGAGCTGGGGATTGCCCTCGAGTCACTGCAGGGCAAAATAGACCTCATCTAGGCTTGTGTCCAGGACTTAATGTTCATCCCTAGGGGCGACAGGGATCTCGGGCTTGCATACCAGACTCACCCGGGGAATCAGGCCTCGTCTCGAGGGGAAGCAAAGAACTCCGCTGTCCTTTTGAGTCGCGATGGGTATCTCTTGGAGCCCACTGTGTGCCCTAAAGGGAGTCAAGCCTCCTGTGCTGTTTGGATAGAGGACTCGGGATTCCTCTCCAGGCCATGCAGGAAAAGAAGGCCCTCATCTCACAATGACGGCGGCGTCTCGTGGGTTTTCTAGACTGCCGCGCTAGTGCCGGGTTTCTGACGAGGTACGAGAGGGAGCTCAGGGAGCCTCTCGTGTGGCGCCAAGGAAGTCAGGTCCCCATGAGATGGCTAGGGGGAGTTCGTCATTGCTCTCGAGTCATGGTAGGGTAATCGGGCCTCAAGACGGGTTGAAGAAGGACTCTCGAGGTCTTTCTCGGGTCACTGCATAAAACCCAGGGTTCCCTTGACTTGTGCCTGCGACCTCAGGGAGCTTCTCAGAGTGCCTCTGAGAAGTCAGGGATACTGTGCAGTTTGGAGGGGCCTCTCGAGACTCCTCTGCATTTGGTGGAATGTAAGAGGGACTCATCTCGAGTTGAAGCAGGAACCTCAGTGTTCCTCTCCATTTCTGACTCAGATCGCAAGTTCCCTGCATGTTGGTACAGGAGAGTCAGGCCTCGTCTTTTCTGGAGGATGGGACTCCTCTTGCCTCTCGAGTTGTTCTCGAGGTGACAGGCCACTTGTCGAGCTGTGTGTGTAACCTGCCCGTTTTTCCGGATGATGCACAGGTGTGTTAGTGCCCCTTCGTGTTGTACCTTCATACTCAAGGCTGCCTTCCAAGAGGTGTCCGAGCATCGGATTCTTATCAAGAGCGGACCGGGAAATTGGAGTCTTTCAGCAAGTGACACCACCCACAAAGCTACGTATCGAATTTCCCCATGAGAGCGGCCTCATCCTGAGTTGTGCAGGGAAGGTCGGGCCCCCTTGCAGACAAAGCAGGGGAATCGACCCACTGGTCACGATCAGGAGGGGAGAAGGGGCTTAAATGAAGTGGTGCCGGGAACCTCGGTGTTCCCCTTGAGTGAGACCGGCATGTTGGGGGACTTTTGAGGTCGCATCAAGGGTGCCAAGTACCGTTTCGCATTTCAAGACGGAACCTGGGACATCTTTTGTAACGCTGTAGCAGGCAAGGGCCTCATCTTGTGATGACGGGAGAACCACGTGGTTTTGCTCGAGTTGCGGCGGGATTCTCGAGTTATGACCGGGAATTTAGGCTTCCTCTTGTTGGCCTTGAAATCCAATCTTCCATTCGGGTTGCGAGGGGGAGCTGGGGATTGCGTTAGAGTCACTGCAGGGCAAAAGAGACCTAATCTAGGCTTGTGTCCAGGATCTAACGTTGCTCTCCAGGGGCGACAGGGATCTCGGGTTTGCATTCCAGACTCATCCAGGGAGTCAGTTCTCACCTCGAGGGTAAGCAAAGAATTCCGCTCTCGTCTCGAGTCGCGATGGGTATCTCTTGGAGCCCAATGTGTGTACTAAAGGGAGTCAAGCCTCCTGTGGAGTTTGGAGAGAGGACTCGGGATTGGACTCCAGGCCATGCAGGAAAAGAAGGCCCTCATCTTGAGATGACGGTGGCGTCTCGTGGGTTTTCTCGAGCTGCGGCGCCAGTGTGGGGTGTCTCATGAAGTACCACAGGGATTTCAGGGAGCCTCTTGTGTGGCGTCAGGAAAATCCAGTATTCCATTCGAGTTGCAAGTTAGAACTGGGGATTGCTCTCCAGTCACTGCAGGGCAAAATAGACCTCATCTACGCTTGTGTCCAGGACCTAGTGTTCCACTACTGGGCCGACAGGGATCTCAGGGTTGCATTCTCGACTCACCCGGAGAGTCAGGCCTCGTCTTGAGGGGAAAAAAAGGACTCCGCTCTCCTGTCGAGTCGCGACGGGTATCTCTTGGAGCCCACTGCGTGGCGTAAAGGGAGTGAAGCCTCCTATGGAGTTTGGACAGATGACTCGGGATTGTTTTCCTGGCCATGCAGGAAAAAAGGCCCTCATCTCGCGATGACGGGGGCGTCTCGTGGGTTTTCTCCAGCTGCGGCGCCAGTATCAGATTTCTCACGAGGTATGACGGGGAGCTCAGAGAGCCTCTCGTGTGGTGCTAGGGACGTCAGGTCTCCGTGCGTGTGGTGAAGGGGAGTGCGTGATTTCTCTCGAGTCATAGTAGGCGAATCGGGCCTCAAGACGCATTGAAGAAGGACTCTCGAGGTCTTTCTCGGGTTGCGGCAGGGAACCCTGGGTTCCCTCGACTTGTGTCGGTGACCTCAGGTAACTTCTCAGGGTGCCTCTGAGAATTCAGGGACACTGTGGATTTGGGAGGGGCCTTTCGTTACTCAACTGGGTTTGGTGCAATCGAAGAGGGCCTCATCTCGAATGGAGGCAGGAACCTCAGGGGTCCTCTCCATTTCTGACTCGGGTCGCAGAGTACCTGCCGAGTACGGACAAGAGAGTCACGCCTCGTCTTCCGTGGAGGAATGGATCTCCGCTTGCCTTTCGAGTTGTTCACGGAGTGACAGGCCACTTGTTGAGCTGTGTGTGGAACCTGCGGGTTTTTCCGGACGATGCACAGGGGTGTCAGTGCCCCTTCGTGTTGTGCCTTCATACACAGGGTTGCCTTCAAAGAGGTGTCCGGGCATCGGGTTCTTTTCAAGAGCGTACCAGAAAATTGGGGTCATTCAGCATGTGGTACCACCCACGAGGCTACGTCTCGAATTTCCTCGGGAGACCAGCCTTATCCTGAGGTTCGCCGGGAAGGTAGGGAACCCTTGCAGACAAAGCAGGGGAATCGACACACCGGTCGCGATCAGAAGGGGAGAAGGGGCTCAGATGAAGTGGTGCCGGGAACCTCGGTGGTCCCCTCGAGTGAAACCGGTATGTCACGGCACTTTTGAGGTCGCATCAAGGGTGCCAAGTACAGTTTCGCACTTCAAGACGGAACGTGGGAATTCTCTGGAGATGCTCTAGCGGGCAAGGGCCTCATATTGCGATGACGAGGGAAACACGTGGTTTTTCTCGAGTTGCGGCGGGATTCTCGAGTTACGACGGGGAATTCAGGCTTCCTCTTGTGTTGGCCCAGGAAGTCCAATCTTCCATTCAACTTGTCAGAGAGAGCTGTGGGTTGCTCTCGAGTCACTTCAGGGCAAAGAGTCCTCATCTAGGCTTGGGTCCAGGACGTAGTGTTCCTCTCCAGGGGCAACAGGGATATCGGGGTCGCATTCCAGTCTCACCCGGTGGGTCACGCCTCGTCTCGAGTGGAAGCAAAGGACTCCACTATCCTCTCGAGTCGCGACGTGTAACTCTTGGAGCCCAATGAGTGGCCTAAAGGGAGTCAAGCGTCCTGTGTAGCTTGGACAGAAGGTTCACGCTTGATCTGCATACCATTCAGTAAAAGATGGCCCTCCTCTCGTGATGACGGGAGCGTCTCATGGGTTTTCTCGAGCTGCGGCGCCAGTGTGGGGTTTCTCACGAGATATGATGGGGAGCTCAGGGAGCCTCTCGTGCGGCGCCAGAGAAGTCAGGCCTCCATGCGTGTGGCCAGGCAGATCGCGTCATTGCTCTGGAGTCATGGGAGGGACTAGGGCCTCAAGACGCATTTAAGGACTCTCGAGGTCTTTCTTGGGTTGGGGCGGGAAACACTCGTTTCCCTCGACCTCTACCGGGGACCTTAGGGAACTTCCCAGGTGCCTCTGAGAGGTGAGGGATACTGAGGAGTTAGAGGGGCCTCTCGGGACTCCACTAGGTTTGACGAAATGAAAGAGGGCCTCATCTCGATTGGAGGCAGGAACCTCAGTCTTCCTCTCCATTGCTGACTCCGACCGCAGGGTCCCTGCAGAGTTGGGACAGGAGAGTCAGGCCTCGTCTTGTCTGAGTAATGGAACTCTGCTTGCCTCTCGAGTCGTTCAGTGGGTCTCAGGCCCCTTGTCGAGCTGTGTGTGGAACCTGCGGGTGTTTCCAGAAGATGCACGGGGGTGTCATTGCCCCTTCATTTGGTGCCTTCCCCCACAGGGTTGCCTTCAAAGAGGTGTCCGGGCATCAGGTTCATTTCAAGAGCGGACCGGGAAATCGGGGTCGTTCGACATGTGGCACCACCCACGTGGCTCATCTCGAATTTCCTCGTGAGACCAGCATCATCCTGAGGTGCACCGGGAAGGCCGGGAACACCTTCCACACAAAGAAGGGGAATCGACTCTCCTGTCGCGATCAGGAGGGGAGATGGGGCTCAGATGAAGTGGGGCCGGGACTCTAGGTGTTCCCCTCGAGGGAACCCGGCCTTTCAGGGAACTTTAGGGGTCGCATCAAGGGAGCCAAGTACCGTTTCCCACTTCAGGACGGAACACGGGACTTCCCTGGAGACGCTGTAGCGGGCAAGGGCCTCATCCTGTGAAGACGTTGGAACCACGTCGTTTTTCTCGAGTTGCATCGGGATTCTCGAAAACGACAGGAATTTCAGGCTTCCTCTTGGGTTGGCCCTGGGAAGCCCAATCTTCAATTCGAGTTGCGATGGAAAGCTGGGGGTTCTGCTCGAGTCACTACAGGGCCAAAGAGACCTCATCGAGGCGTGTGTCCAGGACCTAATATTCCTCCCAAGGGAAGACAGGGATCACGGGTTTCCATTCCAGACTCCTTCGGGGGGTCAGGACTCGCCTGGAGGGGAAGCAAAGGACTCCGCTTTCCTCTCAAGTCGCGACACGGACCTCTTGGAGCCCACTGAGTGGACTCAAGGGTGTCAAGCCTCCTCTTCAGTTTGGAGAGAGGACTCGGGATTGCTCTCCAGGCCAGGCAGGAAAAGAAGGCCCTCATCTCGCGATGACGGGGGCGTCTCATGGGTTTCCTCAGGCTGCTGCGCCCATGGGGGTTTTCTCACGAGGCACGACGAGGACCTCAGGGAGCCTCTCGTGCGGCGCCAGGGAAGTCAGGTCTCCATGCGCATGGCGAGGGGGAGCTGGTCATCACTCTCGAGTCATGGGAAACGGCTAGGTCCTCAAGAGGCGTTGAAGAAGGACTCTCGAGGTCTTTCTCGGGTTGCGGCGGGAAACCCTCGTTTCCCTCGACTTCTGCAGGGGACCTTAGGGAACTTCCCAGGGTGCCTCTGAGAGGTGAGGGATGCTGTGTAGTTGGCAGGGCCTCTCGGGACTCTGCTGGGTTCGGCGCAATGGAAGAGGGCCTCATCTCGAGGGGAGGCAGGAACCTCAGGCTTCCTCTTGGTTTCGGACTCCGACTGCACGGTCCCTGCAGTGTTGGGACAGGATAGTCATGCCTAGACTTGTCTGAGGAATGGAATTCTGGTTGCCTCTCGAGTTGTTCCGGGAGTCTCAGGCCCCTTGTTGAGCTGTGTGTAGACCCTGCGGGTTTTTCCGGATGATGCACGGGGGTGTCAGTGCCCCTACGTGTTGTGCCTTCACCCACAGGGTTGCCTTCGAAGAGGTGTCCGGGCATCAGGTTTATTTCAAGAGCAGACCGGAAAATCGGAGTCGTTCGGCACGTGGCACCTCACACGTGGCTAGTCTCGAATTTCCTCCTGAGACCGGCCTCATCCTGAGCTGCGCCAGGAAGGCCGGGAACCCCTTCCAGACAAAGCAGGGGAATCGACTCTCCTGTCGCGATCAGGAGGGGAGAAGGGGCTCAGATGAAGTGGTGCCAGGACCCTCGGTGTTCCCCTCGAGGGAACCCAGCGTGTCGGGGAACTTTTGCGGTCGCATCAAGGGTGTCAAGTACTGTTTCGCCCTTCAGGGCAGAACATGGGTCTTCCCTGGAGACACCGGGAACTTCGGTGTTCCCCCGGAGTGAGACCGGTATGTTGGGGAACTTTGGGGTCACATCAAGGGTGCCAAGTAGCATTTCGAACTTTAAGATGGAACGTGGGACTTCTCTTGAGACTCTAGCTGGCAAGGGCCTCATATTGCGATGAAGGGGGAAACCACATGGTTTTTAAGACTTGAGGCTGAATTCTCGAATTACGATGGGAAATTTAGACTTCCTCTTGTGTTGACCATGGGAAGACCAATCTTCCATTCAAATTGTGAGGGAAAGATGGAGGTTGCTCTCGAGTCACTGTAGGGCAAAATAGACCTCATCTAGGCTTGTGTCTAGGACATAATGTTCCACTCCAGGGGTGACATGGATCTCGGGGTTGCATTCCAAACTCACCCGGGGAGTCTGGCCTCGTCTCCAGGGAAGCAAAGGACTCCGCTCTCCTCTCGAGTCGCACCGGGTATTTCTTGGATCCAACTGAGTGGCCTAAAGGGAGTCAATACTCCTGTGAAGTTTGGAGAGAGGACCAGGAATTGCTCTCCAGGTCAGGCAGGAAAAGAAGGCCCCCATCTCTCCTTGACAGGGGCATCTTGTGGTTTTTCTCGAACTGCGGCGCCAGTGTGGGTTTTCTCACGAGGTACGATGGGGTACTCAGGGAGCCTCTTGTGTGATACTAGGGAAGTCAGTTTTCCTGATTGTGGCGAGGGGAGCGCGTCCTTGCTCTGGAGTCATGGTAGGGGAATCGGGCATCAAGAGACGTTGAAAAAGGACTCTCCAAGTCTTTCTCGGGTTACTTCAGGAAACTCTGGGTTCCCTCGACTTGTGCCAGTGACCTCAGGTAGCTTCTCAGGGAGCCTCTGAGAATTCAGGGATACTGTGGTGTTGGGAGGGGCCTCTCGGGACACCACTGAGTTTGGTTCAATGGAAGAGGGCCTCTTCTCTAGTTGAGGCAGGAACCTCAGGGTTCCTCTCCATTTCTGACTCCAATTGCAGGGTCCCTGAAGAGTTGGGACAGGAGAGTAAGGCCTCGTCTTGTGTGAAGGAATGCAACTTCACTTGCCTCTCAAGTTGTTCACGAGGTGACAGTCCACATTTGGAGCTGTTAGTGGAATCTGCGGGTTTTTCCAGACGATGCATGGGGATGTCAGTGTCCCTTCGTGTTGTGCCTTCATCCACAGGGTTGCCTTCGAAGAGATGTCCGGGCGTCAGGTTCTTATCTAGAGTGGACCGGGAATTCGGGATCTTTCAGCATATGGCACCAACCATGAGGCTACTTTTCAAATTTCCTCATGAGACCGGCCTCATCCGGAGGTTCGCGGGGAACGTCGGGAACCCCTTGCAGACAAAACATGGGAATCGACCCTTCTGTCGCGATCAGGAGGGGTGAAGGGGCTCACAGGAAGTGGTGCCGTGAACTTTGGTGTTTCCCTCGAGTGAGACCAGTATGTCAGGGAACTTTGGGTGTCGCATCAAGGGTGCCAAGTACCGTTTTGTACTTCAGGATGGAACGTGGGACTTCTCTTGATACGCTGTAGCGGCCAAGGGCCTCATCTTGCGATGACGGGGGAGCCACGTGGTTTTTCTCGAGTTGCGGCGGGATTCTCGAGTTACGACGGGGATTTCAGGCTTCCTCTTGTGTTGGGCCAGGGAAGTCCAATCATCCATTCGAGTTGCGAGGGAGAGCTGGGGGTTGCGCTCGAGTCACTGCAGGGCAAAGGAGACCTCATCTAGGCTTGTGTCCAGGACCTAATGTTCCTCTCCAAGGGCCACAGGGATCTCAGGTTTGCATTCCAGACTCACCCAGGGAGGCAGGCCTCATGTCGAAGGGAAGCAAAGGACTCCGCTCTCCTTTCGAGTCGCGACGGGCACCTCTTGGAGCCCACTTTGTGGCCTAAAGGGAGTCAAGCCTCCTGTGAAGTTTGGAGAGAGGACTTGGGACTGCTCTCCAGGCCATGCAGGAAAAGATGGCCCTCATCTCGCGATGACGGAGGGATCTTGCGGGTTTTCTCGAGCTGCGGCGCCAGTGTGGGGTTTCACACGAGGTACGACGGGGAGCTCAGGGAGCCTCTCGTGTGGCGCCAGGGAAGTCAGGTCTCCATGTGCGTGGCGAGGGGGAGCGCATTATTGCTCTCGAGCTATGGTAGGGGAATCTGACCTCAAGACACATTGAAGAAGGACTCTCGAGGTCTTTCTTCGGTTGTGGCAGGAAACCCTTATTTCCCTCGACGTTTGCCGGTGGCCTCAAGGAGCTTCTCAGAATGCCTATGAGAAGTCAGGGATACTGTGGAGATGGGAGGGGCCTCTCGGGACTCCACTGGGTTTGTTTTAATGGAAGACGGCCTCATCTCGGGTTGAGGCAGGAACCTCAGGTTTCCTCTCCATTTCTGACTCAGATCGAAGCGTGCCTGCAGAGTTGGGATTGGATACTCAGGCCTCGTCTTGTCTGAGGAAGGGAACTCCGCTTTCCTCTCTCATTGTTTAAGGGGTGACAGGCCAGTTGTGGAGCTGTATGTGGATCCTGCGGGGTTTTCCGGATGATGAACAGGGTTGCCAGTGCCCCCTCGTGTAGTGCCTTCATCCACAGGGTTGCCTTAGAAGAGGTGTCCGGGCATCGGGTTCTTATCAAGAGCAAAACCGAGAAATCGGGGTCTTTTGGCACGTGGCACCAACACGAGGCTACGTCTCGAATTTCTTCGTGAGACTGGCCTCATCCTGAGGTGCGCCATGAAGGTCGGGAACCCCTTCTAGACAAAGCAGGGGGATCGACCTTCCTGCCGTGATCAGGAGCGGAGAAGGGGCTCAAATGAAGTGGTGCCAGGAACTTCGGTGTTCCCTTGGAGTGAGACCGGTATATTGGGGAACTTTTGGGGTCGCATCAAGGGTGCCAAGTAGCATTTCGAACTTTATGACGAAACATGGGACTTCTCTTGAGACTCTGTAGCGGGCAAAGGCCTCATATTGCGATGAATGGGGAACCACGTGGTTTTTAAGAGTTGCGGTGGGATTCTCGAGTTACAACGGGAAATTCAGACTTCCTCTTGTGTTGGCCCAATGAAGACCAATCTTCCATTCGAATTGCGAGGGAGAGATGGGTGTTGCTCTCGAGTCACTGTAGGGCAAAATAGACCTCATCTAGGCTTTTGTCCAGGACATAATGTTCCTCTCCAGGGGCAACAGGGATCTCGGGGTTGCATTCCAGACTCACCCGAGGTAAGGCCTCGTCTCGAGGGGAAACAAAGTACTCTGCTCTCCTCTCAAGTCGCGACAGGTATCTCTTGGAGCCCATTGAGTGGCCTAAAGGGAGTAAAGCCTCCTGTGAAGTTTGGAGAAAAGACCAGGGATTGCTCTCCAGGTCAGGCAGGAAAAGAAGTCCCCAATCTCGCGATGACGGTGGGTTTTCCCGAGCTGAGGCGCCAGTGTGGGGTTTCTCACGAGGTATGACGGGGAGCTCAGGGAGCCTCTCATGTGGCGCCAGGGAAGTCAGTTGTCCATGCGCATGGCGAGGGGGAGCGTGTCATTGCTCTCGAGTCATGGTAGGGGAATCCGTCCTCAAGACGCGTTGAAGACGGACTCTTGAGGTCTTTCTCGGGTTGCGGCAGGATACCCTGTGTTCCCTCGACTTGTGCCGGTGACCTCAGGGAGTTGCTCGGGGTGCCTCTGAGAAGACACTGATACTGTGGAGTTGGGAGGGGCCTCTCGGGACTCCACTGGGTGTGGTATAATACAAGAGGGCCTCATCTAGTGTTGAGGAAGGAACCTCAGGGTTCCTCTCCATTTCAGACTCCGATCTCAGGATTCCTGCAGAGTTGGGACAGGAGAGTCAGGCCTCGTATTCTGTGGAGAAATGAAACTTAGCTTGCCTCTCGAGTTGTTCACGAGGTAACAGGTCACTTGTCGAGCTGTATGTGGAACCTGCAGAATTTTCCAAAAGATGCACGGGTGTTCAGGGTCCCTCCTTGTTGTGCCTTCATCCTACGGGATGCATTCCAAGAAGTGTACGGGCATTGGGTTCTTATTAATAGCTGACCGGGAAATGGGGTCTTTCCGCATGTGGCACCACCCACGAGGCTACATCTCCAATTTCCTCGTGAGACAGGCCTCATCCTGATGTGCGCTGGGAAGATCGGTAACCCCTTCCACACAAAGCAGGAGAAAAGACACTCCTGTTGCAATCAGGAGGGGAGAAGGGGCTCAAATGATGTGGTGCGGGGAACATGGGTGTTACCCTCGAGTGAGGCCTGTATGTTGGGGAACTTTGGGGGTGCCATCATGGGTGCCAAGTACCGTTTTGCACTTCAGTAGGAACGTGGGACTTCTTTTGAGACGCTGTGGCGGGCAAGGGCCTCATGCTGCGAAGACGATGGAACCACGTGGTTTTTTCGAGTTGCGGCGGGATTCTCGAGTTACGACGTGGATTTCAGGCTTCCTCTTGTGTTGGCCCTGGGAAGCCCAAACTTCCCTTCGAGTTGCGAGGGAAAGCTGGATGTTGTGCTCGAATCACTGCAAGGCCAAAGAGACCTCATCTAGGCGTGTGTCCAGGACCTAATAGTCCTCTCATGGGAAGACAAGGATCTCGGGATTGCACTCCAGACTCCCCCGGGGAGTCAGGCCTCGCCTCGAGGGGAACCAAAGGACTGCGCTCTCCTCTCGAGCCGCGACGCGGATCTCTTGGAGCCCACTGAGTCGCCTCAAGGGAATCCATTCTATTCTTCAGTTTGGAGAGAGGACTCGGGATTGCTCTCCAGGCCAGGCAGGAAAAGAAGCCCCTCAGCTCTCGAGAACGGGGGCGTCTCAGGGGTTTCCTCGAGCTGCGGCGCCCGTGGGGGTTTTCACCCGAGGCACGACGAGGATCTCAGGGAGCCTCTCGTGCGGCGCCAGGGAAGCCAGGTCTGCATGCGCGAGGCGAGGGGGAGCCTATCATAGCTCTCTAGTCCAGAGAGGGAACAAGGGCCTCAAGACACTTTGAAGAAGGACTATCGAGGTCTTTCTCGAGTGGCGGCGGGAAACCCTTATTTCCCTCGACTTCTGCCGGGGACCTGAGGGAACTTCCCAGGGTGCCTCTGAGAGGTGAGGGATGCTGTGGAGTTAGCGGGGCCTCTCGGGACTCCGCTGGGGTTGGCGCAATGGAAGAGGGCCTCATCTCGAGGTCAGGCAGGAACCTCAGGCTTCCTCTCTGTTTCTGACTACGACCCTCCGACCTCAGGGTCCCTGCAGAGTTGGGAGAGGAGAGTTAGGCCTCGTCTTGTCTGAGGAAGGGAACTCCGCTTGCCTCTCGAGTTGCTCAGGGGGTCTCAGGCCCCTCTTCGAGCTGTGTGTGGAACCCACGGGTGTTTATGGACGATGCACGGGAGTGTCAGTGCCCCTTCGTGTTGTGCCTTCCCCCACAGGGTTGCCTTCGAAGAGGGGTCCGTGCAACGGGTTCTTCTCAAGACTGGACCGGGAAATCGAGGTTGATCGGCATGTGGCACCACCCCCGTGGCTCATCTCGAATTTCCTCGTGTGGACGGCCTCATCCTGAGATGCTCCGGGAAGGCCGGGAATCCCTTCCAGACCACGCAGGGGAATCGACACTCCTGTGGCGATCAGGAGGGGAGAAGGGGCTCAGATGAAGTGGTGTCGGGACCCTCGGTGTTTCCCTCGAGGGAACCCGGTGTGTCGGGGAACTTCTGGGGGTCGCATGAAAGGTGTCAGGTACTGTTTCGCACTTCAGGACGGAAACTGGGACTTCCCTTGAGACGCCATAGCGGGCTAGAGGCTCATCTTGCAAAGACGTTGGAACCATGTGGTTTTCCTCGAGTTGCGGCGGGATTCTCGAGTTACGAAGGGGATCTCAGCCTTCCCCTTGGGTTGGCCCTGGGAAGCCCAATCTTGCCCTCGGGTTGCGAGGGAAAGCTGGGGGTTGCGCTCGAGTCACTGCAGGGCCGAAGAGACCTCACCTAGGCGTGTGTCCGGGACCTAATATTCCTCTCCAGGGAAGGCAGGGATCTCAGGATTGCATTCCAGGCTCCCCCGGGAATTCAGGCCTCGTCTCGAGGGGAAGCCAAGGATTCCGCTCTCCTCTCGAGTCGCGACGCGGTTCTCTTGGAGCCCCCTGAGAGGCCTCAAGGGAGTCCAGCTTCCTCTTCCGTTTGGAGAGAGGACCCGGGATTGCTCTCCAGGCCATGCAGGAAAAGAAGGCCCTCAGCTCGCGAGGACGTGGGCGTCTCAGGGGTTTCCTCGAGCTGCGGCGCCCGTGGGGATTTTCTCCCGAGGCACGACGACGATCTCAGGGAACCTCTCGTGTGGTGCCAGGGAAGTCAGGTCTCCATGCGCGTGGCGAGGGGGAGCGCGTCCTGGCTCTCGAGTCACGGGAGGGGACTAGGGCCTCGAGACGCGTTGAAGAAGGACTCTCGAGGTCTTTCTCGGGGGGCTGCGGGAAACCCTCGTTTCCCTCGCCTTCTGCCGGGGACCTTAGGGAACTTCCCAGGGTGCCTCTGAGAGGCGAGGGATCCTGTGGAGGTGGTGGGGCCCCTCGGGACTCCGCTGGGTCTGGCGCAACGGAAGAGGGCCTCACCTCGAGGGGAGGCAGGAACCTCAGGCTTCCTCTCCGTTTCGGACTCCGACCGCAGGGTCCCTGCAGAGTTGGGACAGGAGAGTCAGGCCTCGTCTTGTCTGAGGAAGGGAACCCCGCTGGCCTCTCGAGTTGCTCAGGGGGTCTCAGGCCCCTCGTCGAGCTGTGTGTGGAACCCGCGGGTCTTTGCGGACGATGCACGGGGGTGGCAGTGCCCCTTCGTGTTTTGCCTTCACCCACAGGGTTGCCTTCGAAGAGGGGTCCGGGCTTCGGGTCCTTCTCAAGAGCGGACCGGGGAATCGGGGGCGTTCGACCTGTGGCCCCACCCACGTGGCTCGTCTCAAATTTCCTCGTGAGACCGGCCTCATCCTGAGGTGCGCCGGGAAGGCCGGGAACCCCTTCCAGACCACGCAGGGGAATCGCCTCTCCTGTCGCGATCAGGAGGGGAGAAGGGGCTCAGAGGAAGCGGTGCCGGGACCCTCGGAGTTCCCCTCGGGGGACCCCGGCGTGTCGGGGGACTTTTGGGGGTGGCAGGAAGGCTGTCAGGGACCGTTTCGCCCTTCAGGGCGGAACAGGGGACTTCCCTTGAGACGCCGTCGTGGGCAAGGGCCTCATCTTGCCAAGAGGTGGGAACCACGTGGTTTTTCTCGAGTTGCGGCGGCATTCTCGAGTTACGACGGGGATCTCAGCCTTCCCCTTGGTTTGGCCCTGGGAAGCCCAATCTTCCCCTCGGGTTGCGAGGGACAGCTGGGGGTTGCGCTCGAGTCACTTCAGGGCCGAAGAGACCTCACCTAGGCGTGTGTCCGGGACCTAATATTCCTCTCCAGGGAAGGCAGTGATCTCGGGGTTGCATTCCAGGCTCCCCCGGGAAGTCAGGCCTCGTCTCGAGGGGAAGCCAAGGTCTCCGCTCTCCTCTCGAGTCGCGACGCGGGTCTCTTGGAGCCCCCTGAGCGGCCTTAAGGGAGTCCAGCCTCCTCTTCCGTTTGGAGAGAAGACCCGGGATTGCTCTCCAGGACATGCAGGAAAAGAAGGCCCTCAGCTCGCGAGGACGGGGGCGTCTCAGGGGTTTCCTCGAGCTGCGGCGCCCGTGGGGGTTTTCTCCCGAGGCACGACGACGATCTCAGGGAGCCTCTCGTGCGGTGCCAGGGAAGTCAGGTCTCCATGCGCGTGGCGAGGGGGAGCGCGTCCTGGCTCTCGAGTCACGGGAGGGCACTAGGGCCTTGAGACGCGTTGAAGAAGGACTCTCGAGGTCTTTCTCGGGGGGCGGCGGGAAACCCTCGTTTCCCTCGCCTTCTGCCGGGGACCTTAGGGAACTTCCCAGGGTGCCTCTGAGAGGCGAGGGATCCTGTGGAGGTGGCGGGGCCCCTCGAGACTCCGCTGGGTTTGGCCCAACGGAAGAGGGCCTCACCTCGAGGGGAGGCAGGAACCTCAGGTTTCCTCTCCGTTTCGGACTCCGACCTCAGGGTCCCTGCAGAGTTGGGACAGGAGAGTCAGGCCTCGTCTTGTCTGAGGAAGGGAACCCCGCTGGACTCTCGAGTTGCTCAGGGGGTCTCAGGCCCTTCGTTGAGCTGTGTGTGGAACCCGCGGGTCTTTGCGGAACATGCCCGGGGGTGGCAGTGCCCCTTCGTGTTGTGCCTTCAGCCACAGGGTTGCCTTCGAAGAAGGGTCCGGGCCTCGGGTCCTTCTCAAGAGCGGACTGGGGAATCGGGGGCGTTCGGCATGTGGCCCCACCCACGTGGCTCGTCTCGAATTTCCTCGTGAGACCGGCCTCATCCTGAGGTGCGCCGGGAAGGCCGGGAACCCCTTCCAGATCACGCAGGGGAATCGCCTCTCCTGTCGCGATCAGGAGGGGAGAAAGGGCTCAGAGGAAGCGGTGCCGGGACCCTCGGTGTTCCCCTCGGGGGACCCCGGGGTGTCGGGGGACTTTTGGGGGTCGCAGGAAGGCTGTCAGGGACCGTTTCGCACTTCAGGGCGGAACAGGGGACTTCCCTTGAGACGCCGTGGCGGGCAAGGGCCTCATCTTGCCAAGAGGTGGGAACCACGTGGTTTTTCTCGAGTTGCGGCGGCATTCTCGAGTTACGACGGGGATCTCAGCCTTCCCCTTGGGTTGGCCCTGGGAAGCCCAATCTTCCCCTCGGGTTGCGAGGGAAAGTTGGGGTTGCGCTCGAGTCACTGCAGGGCCGAAGAGACCTCACTTAGGCGTGTGTCCGGGACCTAATGTTCCTCTCCAGGGAAGGCAGGGATTTCGGGGTTGCATTCCAGGCTCCCCTGGGGAGTCAGGCCTCGTCTCGAGGGGAAGCCTAGGACTCCGCTCTCCTCTCGAGTCGCGACGCGGGTCTCTTGGAGCCCCCTGAGCGGCCTCAAGGGAGTCCAGCCTCCTCTTCCGTTTGGAGAGAGGACCCGGGATTGCTCTCCAGGCCATGCAGGAAAAGAAGGCCCTCAGCTCGAGAGGACGGGGGCGTCTCAGGGGTTTCCTCGAGCTGCGGCGCCCGTGGGGGTTTCCTCCCGAGGCACTACCAGGATCTCAGGGAGCCTCTCGTGCGGCGCCAGGGAAGTCAGGTCTCCATGCGCGTGGCGAGGGGGAGCGCGTCCTGGCTCTCGAGTCACGGGAGGGGACTAGGGCCTCGAGACGCGTTGAAGAAGGACTCTCGAGGTCTTTGTCGGGGGGCGGCGGGAAACCCTCGTTTCCCTCGCCTTCTGCCGGGGACCTTAGGGAACTTCCCAGGGTGCCTCTGAGAGGCGAGGGATCCTGTGGAGGTGGCGGGGCCCCTCGGGACTCCGCTGGGTCTGGCGCAACTGAAGAGGGCCTCACCTCGAGGGGAGGCAGGAACCTCAGGCTTCCTCTCCGTTTCGGACTCCGACCGCAGGGTCCCTGCAGAGTTGGGACAGGAGAGTCAGGCCTCGTCTTGTCTGAGGAAGGGAACCCCGCTGGCCTCTCGAGTTGCTCAGGGGGTCTCAGGCCCCTCGTCGAGCTGTGTGTGGAACCCGCGGGTCTTTGCGGACGATGCACGGGGGTGGCAGTGCCCCTTCGTGTTGTGCCTTCAGCCACAGGTTTGCCTTCGAAGAGGGGTCCGGGCCTCGGGTCTTTCTCAAGAGCGGACCGGGCAATCGGGGGCGTTCGGCATGTGGCCCCACCCACGTGGCTCGTCTCGAATTTCTTCGTGAGACCAGCCTCATCCTGAGGTGCGCCGGGAAGGCCGGGAACCCCTTCCAGACCACGCAGGGGAATCGCCTCTCCTGTCGCGATCAGGAGGGGAGAAGGGGCTTAGAGGAAGCGGTGCCGGGACCCTCGGTGTTCCCCTCGAGGGAACCCGGCGTGTCGGGGGACTTTTGGGGGTCGCAGGAAGGCTGTCAGGGACCGTTTCGCCCTTCAGGGCGGAACAGGGGACTTCCCTTGAGACGCCGTGGCGGGCAAGGGCCTCATCTTGCCAAGAGGTGGGAATCACGTGGTTTTTCTCGAGTTGCGGCGGCATTCTCGAGTTACGACGGGGATCTCAGCCTTCCCCTTGGGTTGGCCCTGGGAAGCCCAATCTTCCCCTCGGGTTGCGAGGGAAAGCTGGGGGTTGCGCTCGAGTCACTGCAGGGCCGAAGAGACCTCACCTAGGCGTGTGTCCGGGACCTAATGTTCCTCTCCAGGGAAGGCAGGGATCTCGGGGTTGCATTCCAGGCTCCCCCGGGGACTCAGGCCTTGTCTCGAGGGGAAGCCAAGGACTCCGCTCTCCTCTCGAGTCGCGACGCGGGTCTCTTGGAGCCCCTGAGCGGCCTCAAGTGAGTCCAGCCTCCTCTTCCGTTTGGAGAGAGGACCCGGGATTGCTCTCCAGGCCATGCAGGAAAAGAAGGCCCTCAGCTCGAGAGGACGGGGGCGTCTCAGGGGTTTCCTCGAGCTGCGGCGCCCGTGGGGGTTTCCTCCCGAGGCACTACCAGGATCTCAGGGAGCCTCTCGTGCGGCGCCAGGGAAGTCAGGTCTCCATGCGCGTGGCGAGGGGGAGCGCGTCCTGGCTCTCGAGTCACGGGAGGGGACTAGGGCCTCGAGACGCGTTGAAGAAGGACTCTCGAGGTCTTTGTCGGGGGGCGGCGGGAAACCCTTGTTTCCCTCGCCTTCTGCCGGGGACCTTAGGGAACTTCCCAGGGTGCCTCTGAGAGGCGAGGGATCCTGTGGAGGTGGCGGGGCCCCTCGGGACTCCGCTGGGTCTGGCGCAACGGAAGAGGGCCTCACCTCGAGGGGAGGCAGGAACCTCAGGCTTCCTCTCCGTTTCGGACTCCGACCGCAGGGTCCCTGCAGAGTTGGGACAGGAGAGTCAGGCCTCGTCTTGTCTGAGGAACGGAACCCCGCTGGCCTCTCGAGTTGCTCAGGGGGTCTCAGGCCCCTCGTCGAGCTGTGTGTGGAACCCGCGGGTCTTTGCGGACGATGCACGGGGGTGGCAGTGCCCCTTCGTGTTGTGCCTTCAGCCACAGGGTTGCCTTCGAAGAGGGGTCCGCGCCTCGGGTCCTTCTCAAGAGCGGACCGGGCAATCGGGGGCGTTCGGCATGTGGCTCCACCCACGTGGCTCGTCTCGAATTTCCTCGTGAGACCGGCCTCACCCTGAGGTGCGCCGGGAAGGCCGGGAACCCCTTCCAGACCACGCAGGGGAATCGCCTCTCCTGTCGCAATCAGGAGGGGAGAAGGGGCTCAGAGGAAGCGGTGCCGGGACCCTCGGTGTTCCCCTCGAGGGACCCCGGCGTGTCGGGGGACTTTTGGGGGTCGCAGGAAGGCTGCCAGGGACCGTTTCGCCCTTCAGGGCGGAACAGGGGACTTCCCTTGAGACGCCGTGGCGGGCAAGGGCCTCATCTTGCCAAGAGGTGGGAACCACGTGGTTTTTCTCGAGTTGCGGCGGCATTCTCGAGTTACGACGGGGATCTCAGCCTTCCCCTTGGGTTGGCCCTGGGAAGCCCAATCTTCCCCTCGGGTTGCGAGGGAAAGTTGGGGTTGCGCTCGAGTCACTGCAGGGCCGAAGAGACCTCACTTAGGCGTGTGTCCGGGACCTAATGTTCCTCTCCAGGGAAGGCAGGGATTTCGGGGTTGCATTCCAGGCTCCCCTGGGGAGTCAGGCCTCGTCTCGAGGGGAAGCCTAGGACTCCGCTCTCCTCTCGAGTCGCGACGCGGGTCTCTTGGAGCCCCCTGAGCGGCCTCAAGGGAGTCCAGCCTCCTCTTCCGTTTGGAGAGAGGACCCGGGATTGCTCTCCAGGCCATGCAGGAAAAGAAGGCCCTCAGCTCGAGAGGACGGGGGCGTCTCAGGGGTTTCCTCGAGCTGCGGCGCCCGTGGGGGTTTCCTCCCGAGGCACTACCAGGATCTCAGGGAGCCTCTCGTGCGGCGCCAGGGAAGTCAGGTCTCCATGCGCGTGGCGAGGGGGAGCGCGTCCTGGCTCTCGAGTCACGGGAGGGGACTAGGGCCTCGAGACGCGTTGAAGAAGGACTCTCGAGGTCTTTGTCGGGGGGCGGCGGGAAACCCTCGTTTCCCTCGCCTTCTGCCGGGGACCTTAGGGAACTTCCCAGGGTGCCTCTGAGAGGCGAGGGATCCTGTGGAGGTGGCGGGGCCCCTCGGGACTCCGCTGGGTCTGGCGCAACTGAAGAGGGCCTCACCTCGAGGGGAGGCAGGAACCTCAGGCTTCCTCTCCGTTTCGGACTCCGACCGCAGGGTCCCTGCAGAGTTGGGACAGGAGAGTCAGGCCTCGTCTTGTCTGAGGAAGGGAACCCCGCTGGCCTCTCGAGTTGCTCAGGGGGTCTCAGGCCCCTCGTCGAGCTGTGTGTGGAACCCGCGGGTCTTTGCGGACGATGCACGGGGGTGGCAGTGCCCCTTCGTGTTGTGCCTTCAGCCACAGGTTTGCCTTCGAAGAGGGGTCCGGGCCTCGGGTCTTTCTCAAGAGCGGACCGGGCAATCGGGGGCGTTCGGCATGTGGCCCCACCCACGTGGCTCGTCTCGAATTTCTTCGTGAGACCAGCCTCATCCTGAGGTGCGCCGGGAAGGCCGGGAACCCCTTCCAGACCACGCAGGGGAATCGCCTCTCCTGTCGCGATCAGGAGGGGAGAAGGGGCTTAGAGGAAGCGGTGCCGGGACCCTCGGTGTTCCCCTCGAGGGAACCCGGCGTGTCGGGGGACTTTTGGGGGTCGCAGGAAGGCTGTCAGGGACCGTTTCGCCCTTCAGGGCGGAACAGGGGACTTCCCTTGAGACGCCGTGGCGGGCAAGGGCCTCATCTTGCCAAGAGGTGGGAATCACGTGGTTTTTCTCGAGTTGCGGCGGCATTCTCGAGTTACGACGGGGATCTCAGCCTTCCCCTTGGGTTGGCCCTGGGAAGCCCAATCTTCCCCTCGGGTTGCGAGGGAAAGCTGGGGGTTGCGCTCGAGTCACTGCAGGGCCGAAGAGACCTCACCTAGGCGTGTGTCCGGGACCTAATGTTCCTCTCCAGGGAAGGCAGGGATCTCGGGGTTGCATTCCAGGCTCCCCCGGGGACTCAGGCCTTGTCTCGAGGGGAAGCCAAGGACTCCGCTCTCCTCTCGAGTCGCGACGCGGGTCTCTTGGAGCCCCTGAGCGGCCTCAAGTGAGTCCAGCCTCCTCTTCCGTTTGGAGAGAGGACCCGGGATTGCTCTCCAGGCCATGCAGGAAAAGAAGGCCCTCAGCTCGAGAGGACGGGGGCGTCTCAGGGGTTTCCTCGAGCTGCGGCGCCCGTGGGGGTTTCCTCCCGAGGCACTACCAGGATCTCAGGGAGCCTCTCGTGCGGCGCCAGGGAAGTCAGGTCTCCATGCGCGTGGCGAGGGGGAGCGCGTCCTGGCTCTCGAGTCACGGGAGGGGACTAGGGCCTCGAGACGCGTTGAAGAAGGACTCTCGAGGTCTTTGTCGGGGGGCGGCGGGAAACCCTTGTTTCCCTCGCCTTCTGCCGGGGACCTTAGGGAACTTCCCAGGGTGCCTCTGAGAGGCGAGGGATCCTGTGGAGGTGGCGGGGCCCCTCGGGACTCCGCTGGGTCTGGCGCAACGGAAGAGGGCCTCACCTCGAGGGGAGGCAGGAACCTCAGGCTTCCTCTCCGTTTCGGACTCCGACCGCAGGGTCCCTGCAGAGTTGGGACAGGAGAGTCAGGCCTCGTCTTGTCTGAGGAACGGAACCCCGCTGGCCTCTCGAGTTGCTCAGGGGGTCTCAGGCCCCTCGTCGAGCTGTGTGTGGAACCCGCGGGTCTTTGCGGACGATGCACGGGGGTGGCAGTGCCCCTTCGTGTTGTGCCTTCAGCCACAGGGTTGCCTTCGAAGAGGGGTCCGCGCCTCGGGTCCTTCTCAAGAGCGGACCGGGCAATCGGGGGCGTTCGGCATGTGGCTCCACCCACGTGGCTCGTCTCGAATTTCCTCGTGAGACCGGCCTCACCCTGAGGTGCGCCGGGAAGGCCGGGAACCCCTTCCAGACCACGCAGGGGAATCGCCTCTCCTGTCGCAATCAGGAGGGGAGAAGGGGCTCAGAGGAAGCGGTGCCGGGACCCTCGGTGTTCCCCTCGAGGGACCCCGGCGTGTCGGGGGACTTTTGGGGGTCGCAGGAAGGCTGCCAGGGACCGTTTCGCCCTTCAGGGCGGAACAGGGGACTTCCCTTGAGACGCCGTGGCGGGCAAGGGCCTCATCTTGCCAAGAGGTGGGAACCACGTGGTTTTTCTCGAGTTGCGGCGGCATTCTCGAGTTACAATGGGGATCTCAGCCTTCCTCTTGGGTTGGCCCTGGGAAGCCCAATCTTCCCCTCGAGTTGCAAGGGAAATCTGGGGGTTGCGCTCGAGTCACTGCAGGGCCGAAGAGACCTCACCTAGGCGTGTGTCCAGGACCTACTATTCCTCTCCAGGGAAAGCAGGCATCTCGGGGTTGCATTCCAGGCTCCCCCGGGGAGTCAGACCTCGCCTCGAGGGGAAGCCAAGGACTCCGCTCTCCTCTCGAGTCGCGACAAGGATCTGTTGGAGCCCCCTGAGTAGCCTCAACGGAGTCCAGCTTGCTCTTCAGTTGGGAGAGAGGACTCGTGATTGGTCTCCAGGCCATGCAGGAATATAAGGCCCTCATCTCGCGATGACCGCGGTGTCTCATGTGTTTCCTCGAGCTGCCGCGGCAGTGTGGGTTTCCTCACGAGGTACGATGAGGATCTCAGGGAGCCTCTCGTGCAGTGCCAGGTTAGTCAGGTCTCCATGCACGTGAAGAGGGGGCGCGTGTCATGGCTCTCGAGTCATGGTAGGGGAATCGCGACTCAACACATTTTGAAGCACTCTCGAGGTCTTTCTCGAATCATGGCAGAAAACCCAGGGTTCCCTCGACTTGTGCCTGTGACCTCAGGGAGCTTCTCATTGTGCCTCTGAGAACTCAGGGATACTGTGGAGTTGGTAGGGGCCTCTCGGGACTCCACTGGGTGTGGTGCAATGGAAGAGGGCCTCATCTCGAGTGGACGCAGGAACCTCAGGCTTCCTCTCCGTTTCTGACTCGGATCCCATGGTCCCTGCAGAGTAGGGACAAGAGAGTCACACCTAGTCTTCTGTTGAGGAATGGACCTTCGTTTGCCTTTCGAGTTATTTACAGGGTGACAGGCCACTTGTCGAAATGTCTGTGGGACCTGCGGGTTTTTCTGGATGATGCACGAGGGTGTCAGTGCCCCTTCGTGTTGTGCCTTCATCCACAGGTTTTCCTTCAAAGAGGTGTTCTGGCATCGGGTTCTTTTCAAGAGTGGACCGTGAAATTGGGGTCTTTCGGCATGTGGCACCACCCACGAGGCTACGTCTCGAACTTCCTCATGAGACCGGCCTCATCCTGAGGTGCGCCCGGAAGGTCGGGAACCCCTTGCAGACAGAGAAGGGGAGTCGACCCTCCTGTCGCAATCAGGAGAGGAGAAGGGGTCAGATGAAGTGGTGCTGGGAACCGCGGTGTTCCCCTTGAGTGAGTCTGGTATGTCGCGGAACTTTTGGGGTCCATCAAGGGTGCCAAGTACCGTTTCGCACTTCAGGATGGAACGTGGGACTTCTCTTGAGATGCTGTAGCGGACAAAGGGCCTCATCTTGCGATGACGAGGGAAGCACGTGGATTTTCTCGAGTTTCGGTGGGATTCTCGAGTTACGACGGGGAATTCAGGCTTCCTCTTGTGTTGGCCCAGGAAGTCTAATCTTCCATTCGAGTTGCCAGGGAGAGCTGTGGATTGGGCTCCATTCACTGAAGGGCAAACTAGACCTCATCTAGGCTTGTATCCAGGACTTAATGTTCCTCTCCATAGGCGACAGGGATTTGGGGTTGCATTCCATACTAACCCGGGGAGTCAGGCCTCATCTCGAGGGGAAGCAAAGGACTCCACTCTCTTCTCGAGCCGCGACAGGTATCTCTTGGAGCCCACTGAGTGGTCTTTGCTCTGTAGGAGAGCTCTAGTGTACATAAGCCTGTACATAAGTGAACACAGACATTCTGTGTGCATGTTGCTGCGTACCCAAAATAGGGCCACAAGGAGCCTCATGCTCTCCATGCAGCGCGGAAGCTGTGCAGACACGCAGCAGCTGAAGAATCCAACCAATTGCTCTTTTCTTACCTCTGACAGAGCTCTCATTGCCGTAGCCCTTGGCAGTTTGGAAACACTGGACCCTAACCCCTCTCAAAGTAGGCCTGGGTTCTAGTTCGAATAGAAAGTCAATAGCGGAGCTGAGGACAGGAACGCGGCAGTCATTTATCACACGCTCCTGCAGCCTGCTACTACAGGGACACTAACGCTAGAAGCTAGGAATGTCTTTGCAAGGTGCGCAAAGGACAAGGGAGAACCTCGACCCTGACTCTAGTATTTCAGCCCCCTGAGCAGATCTGAGGTTCTCCCGCTGTAGAAGCTAACCCATTCCTTTCAAATACAGGCTTCCTAACACAGGGCCAGTTGGCTGCTTGCTCTTCCACGAAGCAGGCTTCCTTAACTTGCAAACTGCGAATTCCGCTTAACAGCCTGGAGGAAAAATCGCTTCTTGGAAGATTTTTTTCAGAGGCTGTATCCCCGGAGCTGGGGCCAAGCTAGGGGACCCATACTGGCAAGGGAAGGCAAAACCACATCCAATGTCTTTGCTCTGGAGGACAGCTTTGGTGAGCCTAAGTCTTTCAGGAATATTTCTGGCTCCAACAGAGTCAAATTCTGTGTGTGAAGCTGCACAGCCAAAATAGGGGAACAGAGAGCCTGATTCTCTCTGTGTAGCTTTGAAGCTGTCATTCAAACAACAGCTTGAGAATCCATACAATGCTCTCCCTTACTGCTAAGAGAATTCTCATTGCTGTCGTCCTTGACAGTTTGTAGAAATCCGCACCCTAACCCTTCTCCAAGTAGGCCTGGGTCCTAGCTCGGAATAACAGGCAACGGCGGAGCTGAGGCCAGTAAGGCACAAGTGAGGTCTCACACACTCTTGCAGCCTGATCGTCCAGGAGCAGTAAGGCCTCTTTTTCCCTGTAGGAGGCTCGCTTGCCTTGCCTCCTGTGAACTGCATTTCCCAGCCTGGGCGCAAAGCTGTTCCTGGAGATTTTTTCTCAGGGGCTGTTTCCCTGGAGCTGGGTCGGACCTCGGGGGCCCAACTCACAGGGGAAGACAAAACCACATGGACAGGTCTATGCTCTGTAGGAGAGCTCTAGTGAACCTCATCTCTCAGGAACATTCTTGGCTTCTACAGAGACACCTCTGTGCATGAAGCTACACACCCAACATAGTGGCAAAGGGAGTCTGATTCTCTCCGTGGGTGCTGATGCTTTGTGGCAAAGCACCTGCTAAGAATCCATCCGCATAGGCTTCCCTCACCTTGACAGAGGTCTCATTGCTGTAGTCCTTGGCAGTTTGGAAAGAAGCTGACCCTTACCCTTCACCAAGTAGGCCCTTGTCCTTGTTTGAATGGAAAGGCAGTAGCTGAGCTGAGGCCAGTAAGGCGCCAGTCAAGTCTGACATATTCCCGATGCCTGCTCCTTCATGGAAAATAACGTTAGAATCTGGGAATGTCTTTGCAAGGCTGGCAAAGGGCAGTCAGGAACCTCGACCCTGCCTCTGGAATTTCTATCTTCTCAGCACATCTGGCGGTCTCGGTCAGGAGAAACTAACCCATTCCTTGCAAATATAGGCTTCCAAACACAGGCCGGTTGGCTGTCTCTTCTTGCCGAAGGAAGCTTGCTTATCCCACCTCCTGCGAACTCCGCTTCCCAGCCTGGGGGATAAGAGGTTCTTGGAGATCTTTTCTCAGAGGCTGTTTCCACGGAGCAGGGGCTGATCCCGGAGACCCACACGCACAGGGGAAGGGAAAACCGCATGGATAAGTCTTTGCTCTCTAGGAGTGCTCTAGTGAACCTCAGTCTATGGGGAATGTTCTTGGCTCCAACGGGGACATCTCTGTGTGGGAAGCTGCATAGCCAACATAGAGACACAGAGACCTGATTCTCTCTGTGCAGCTTTGACGCTGTCATTCAAACAACAAATTGAGAATCCACACAATGCTCTCCCTTACCACTGAGAGAGTTATCATTGCTGTAGCCCTTCGCAGTTTCTGGAAATCGGCACACAAACACTTCTCCAAGTAGGCCTGGGTTCAAGTTCAGATGAACATGCAATAGCGGAGCTGAGGCCAGTAAGGCACCAGTCAGGTGTCACACACTCTGGCAGCCTGCTCCTCCAGGGACAGTAAGGCCTCTATTTCCCTTCAGGAGGCTCGCTTGCCTTACTTCCTGTGAACAGCGTTTCCCAGCCTGGGCGGAAAGCAGTTCCTGGAGATCTTTTCTCAGGGGCTGTTTCCCCGGAGTTGGGGCGGACCTCGGGGACCCAACTCACAGGGGAAGGCAAAACCAAATGGACAGGTCTATGCTCTGTAGGAGATCTCTAGTGAACTGCCGGGGTCCAGCCCCAGCTGATCCAGGGTATTCGAAGCAGAGACGGCGTAGGCGAGGGTCAGGGAACAACTGCTTAATTAAACGTTAATTAAGGATATAAAGAGTAATAAAATGAGGATAGCTCAGTAGGAAAATTCAGTGGAGAAAAGAGGCTGAGTAGCTTGGTTTACGCGGGGGACCAATAAAACTTCAAGACAAGAAGCTTGCACCACTTACGTAGGCCGCAGGCGTCCTTCCGTTCTCCCGAAGGAGAGGAGACACTGAGGCCTCCCCGGTCGGATCTTAGAAGCCCAGGCAAAATTAGTAAGCTTGGTGGGTTCCGCGCTCCAGATGGAGACTCAACCAGAGTGAGAGAGAGAGAGAGACATGGGGAGACCAGTATTTCGAGAAACTGATCCCAATTCTTTATTTTCCATGGTCTACTTTTATACACTGAGATGTTATGCAAAAGTCACGTGGAGTCAGCAGTCCTGACTTTTATCAAAGTCAGGTGCTTCATACAAAAGTATACAGAGGTCTTAGGGGTGTTACATCATCTTCTGGCCGGGGGGCCTGCTGACAATTTACGACCCTCTCCTTGTGACAGCGGTCAGTCAACCAGGACACTTATTTCTCCAGGGGTGATTATTCTTAAAACAGACGCCACCCAAATAAAGTTACATTCCTATAGGGTGAGGGTGTAGTGGGTTTTAGTTAAGGAAAGAATTTACTTAGCCTAAGGTCTAACGTGATTTATATCAAAGGTTAATACTTATTTCTTCTATATATTCATTAATGTGTATAAGGGCAGGGGATGTGGAGACTTAGCAGTAAACATCAGCTCAACAAATGAAAAACCCTTCACCAATATGATTTCTAATCAGCCCATTATACTTATACTAATAATTTTCTAACTTTCCTAAGGAACCTGTTTTTAGAAGGTTTAAAGCATCTCGTGCCTCTCATGGTTGGGAGGCTGTGAGCAATCACATGTGGCCGGACAAGCCTGTCAGGCAGGCTAGAGAACCTTCAGAGGAGTTTGTAGGTTAAAACACTCTTGTCACACCCAGGGGTTTTTATCAACTGGAGCTCTAGGTTAACTCCTTCTCCGAAAGAGGTGGTGGGGGACAGCCCCCCGTAAAGTCAGAGGTGTAGGTGAGAGCACAAAGTAGTAAGGTAGGCAGGCTCTGGTTATGGGGGTAGATGCTCGAGGATTTCCAGGGGGACTCCTGAGGCTTGATCCTGCCTTTGCGTATGTCGAGCCTCCTTCCTCATGACCTTTGCCATGGGCGGAGTGCCTCACTCTGGCCCCCAACAGTGAGCCTCCTCTCTCAGGAACATTCTTGGCTCCTATCGAGACACCTCTGTGTGTGTAGCTACACACGCAACGTAGGGGCAAAGGGAGCCAGATTCTTTCCGTGGGGTGCTGATGCTTTGTGGCAAAGCACCTGCTTGAGAATCCATCAGCTTACGCTTCCCTCGCCTTGACAGAGGTCTCATTGCTGTAGCCCTTGGCAGTTTGGAAAGAAGAGGACCCTTACCTTTCATAAAGTGGGCCCTTGTCCTAGTTTGAAAGGAAAGGCAAGAGCTGAGCTGAGGCCAATAAGGCGCCAGTCAAGTCTGACATATTCCCGAAGCCTGCTCCTTCATGGAAAATAACGCTGGAATCTAGGAATGTCTCTGCAAGGCTGGCAAAGGGCAGTCAGGAGCCTGCACCCTGCCTCTGGAATTACCGATTTCTGAGCAGATCTGGAGGTCTCCTTTAGGAGAATCGAACTCATTCCTTCCATATTGAGACTTCCAAAAACAGGCCGGTCGGCTGCCTCTTCGTGCCCGAAGGAGGCTTGCTTTTCCTGCCTCCTATGAACCCAGCTTCCCAGGCTCTGGGAAAAGCGGATCTTGAAGATCTTTTCTCAGGGGTTGTTTCCACGGAGCTGGGGCTAAGCCTGGAGACCCAAACTAACAGGGGAAGAAAAACCACATGGACAAGTCTTTGCTCTCTAGGAGAGCTCTAGTGAACTTCACTCTGTCACGAACATTCTTGGTTCATATGGAGACACCCCTGTGTGCGAAGCTGCGTACCCAACATGGGGGCACAGAGAGCCTGATTCTCTCTGTGTAGCTTTAAAGATGTCATTCAAAAAACACCTTGAAAATCCATACAATGCTCTTCCTTACCCGTGACAGAGTTCTCATTACTGTAGCCCGTGGCAGTTTTTAGAAATCCGCACCCAAACCCTTCTCCAAGTAGTCCTGGGTCCTAGTTCGGAGGAACATGCAATGGCGGAGCTGAGGCCAGTAAGGCACCAGTCAGGTCTCACACACTCTGGCAGCCTGATCGTGCAGGAGCAGTAAGGCCTCTTTTTCCCTGCAGGAGGCTCACTTGACTTCCCTCCTGTGAGCTGCATTTCTCAGCCTGGGGGAAAAGAGGTCCCTGGAGATCTTTTCTCAGGGGCTCCTTCCCCGGATCTGGGGAGGACCTCGAGGACCCAACTCACAGGGGAAGGCAAAAGCACATGGACAGGTCTATGCTCTGTAGGAGAGCTCTAGTGAACCTCATCTCTCAGGAACATTCTGGCCTCCTATAGAGACACCTCTGTATGTGAAGCTACACACCCAACATAGGGGCAAATGGAGCCTGATTCTCCCCGTGGGGTGCTGATGCTTTGTGGCAAAGCACCTGCTTGATAATCCATCCGCATTGGCTTCCCTCGCCTTGACAGAGGTCCCATTGCTGTAGCCCTTGGCAGTTTGGAAAGAAGAAGACCCTTACCCTTCATAAAGTAGGCCTTTGTCCTAGTTTGAATGGAAAGGTAATAGCTGAGCTGAGGCCAATAAGGTGCCTGCCAAGTCTGACATACTCCCGTAGCCTTCACCTTCATGGAAAATAACTCTAGAATCTGGGAATGTCTTTGCAAGGCTGGCAAAGGGCAGTCAGGAACCAGCACCCTGCCTCTGGAATTACCGACTTCTGAGCAGATCTGGAGGTCTCCTTTAGGAGAAGCTAACCCATTCTTTCCAAATAGAGGCTTCCAAACAGGCCAGTTGGCTGCCTTTTCGCGCCCGAAGGAGGCCTGCTTTTCTCGCATCCTATGAAGCCCTGTTCCCAGCCTCTGGGAAAAGCGGATCTTGAATATATTTTCTCAGGGGTTGTTTCCATGGAGCTGGGGCCGAGACCAGAGACCCAATCGCACAGGGGAAGGAAAACCACATGGACAAGTCTTTGCTCTCCAGGAGACCTCTAAGTGAAACTTACTGTGTCAGGAACGTTCTTGACTCCTATGGAGACACCCCTGTGTGTGAAGCTGTGTACCCAACAAGGGGGCACACAGGGCCTGATTCTCTCTTTGCAGCTTTGAAGCTGTCGTTCAAACAACAGCTTGAGAATCCATAGAATGCTCTCCTTTACCTCTGAGAGACTTCTCATTGCTGTAGCCCTTGGCAGTTTTTACAAATCCGCACCCAAACCCTTCTCCAAGTAGGCCTGGGTCCTGGTTTGGATGGCCATGCAATGGCGGAGCTGAGGTCAGTAAGGCACCAGTCAGGTGTCACACACTCTGGCAGCCTGCCCTCCAGGGACAGTAAGGCCTATTTTTCCCTGCAGGAGTCTCGCTTGCCTTGCCTCCTGTGAACTGCGTTTCCCAGCCTGGGCAAAAAGCGGTTCCTGGAGATCTTTTCTCAGGGGCTCTATCCCCAGAGCTGGGGTGGACCTCGGGGACCCATCTCACAGGGGAAGGAAAAACCACATGGACAGGTCTATGCTCTGTAGGAGACGTTAGTGTGTCTCGTCTCTTAGGAACATTCTTGGCTCGTACAGAGACACCTCTGTGTGTAAAGCTACACACCGAACATAGGGGCACAGGGAGCCTGATTCTCTCCGTGGGGTGCTGATGCTTTGTGGCAAAGCACCTGTTTGAGAATCCATCCACTTACGCTTCCCTCGCCTTGACAGAGGTCTCATTGCTGTGTCTCTTGGCAGCTGGGAAAGAAGCAGACCCTTACCCTTTACCAAGTAGGCCCTGATCCTAGTTTGAAAGGAAAGGCAATAGCTGAGCTGAGGCCAGTAAGGCACCCGTCAACTCTGACATATTCCCGATGCCTGCTCCTTCATGGAAAATATTGCTAGAATCTAGGAATGTCTTTGCAAGGCTGGCAAAGGGCAGTCAGGAACCTCGACCCTGCCTCTGGAATTTCTATCTTCTGAGCAGATCTGGAGGTCTCCTTCTGGAGAAGCTAACCCATTCCTTGCAAATAGAGGCTTCCAAACACAGGCTAGTTGGCTGCCTCTTCTTGCCTGAAGGAGGCTTGCTTTTCCTGCCTCCTATGATACCTGGTTCCCAGCATGGGGGAAAAGCAGATCTTGGAGATCTTTGCTCAGGGGTTGTTTCCACGGAGCTGGGGTTGTGCCCAGAGACCCACACATACAGGGGAAGGCAAAACCACATGAACAAGTCTTTGCTCTCTAAGACAGCTCTAGTGAACCTCAGTCTTTGACGAACGTTCTTGGCTCCTATGCGGACACCTCTGTGTGTGAAACTGCGTACCCAACATGGCGGCAGAGAGCCTGATTCTCTCTGTGCAGGTTTAATGCTGTCGTTCAGAAAACAGCTTGAGAATCCATACAATTCTCGCCCTTACCTCTGAGAGAGTTCTCATTGCAGTAGCCCTTGGCAGTTTGTAGAAATCTGCACCTAAACCCTTCTCCAAGTAGGCCTGAGTCCCAGTTCGGAGGAACAAGCAATGGTGGAGCTAAGACCAGTATGGCACCAGTCAGTTTTCACACACTCTGGCAGCCTGCTCCTCCAGGGACAGTAAGGCTTCTTTTTCTCTGCAGGAGGCTCACTTGCCTTACTTCCTGTGAACAGCTTTTCCCAGCCTGGGCGAAAAGCGGTTCCTGGAGATCTTTACTCAGAGGCTGTTTTCTAGGAGCTGGGGTGGACCTCGGGCACCCAACTCACAGGGGAAGGCGAAACCACATGTACAGGTGAGCACTCTGTAGGATAGCTCTTGTGAGCCTCATCTCTCAGGAACATTCTTGGCTCCTGTAGAGACACCACTGTGTGTGAATCTACACACCCCACATAGGGGCAAAGGGAGCCTGATTCTCTCCGTGTGGTGCTGATGCTTGGTGGCAAAGAACCTTCCTGATAATCCATCCGCTTATGCTTCCCTCGCATTTACGGAGGTCTCATTGCTGTAGCCCTCGGCAGTTTGGAAAGAAGAAGACCCTTACCCTTCATAAAGTAGGGCCTTGTCCTACTTTGAATGGAAAGGCAATAGCTGAGCTGAGGCCAATAAGGCGCCAGTCAAGTCTGACATATTCCCAAAGCCTGCTTCTTCAGGAAGATAACTGTAGAATCTAGGAATGTCTTTGCAAGGCTGGCAAAGGGCAGTCAGGACCCTGCACACTGCCTCTGGAATTACCGACTTCTGAACAGATCTGGAGGTCTCCCTTAGGGGAAGCTAACCCATTCTTCCAAATAGAGGCTTCCAAACGCAGGCCGCTTGGCTGCCTCTTGCTCTCTGAAGGAGGCCTGCTTTTCCCGCCTCCTATGAACCCCACATCCCAGCCTCTGGGAAAAGCGGATCTTGAAGATCTTTTCTCAGGGGTTGTTTCCACGGAGCTGGGGCCGAGCCTGGAGCCCCAAACGCACAGGGGAAGAAAAACCACATGGACAAGTCTTTGCTCTCTAGGAGAGCTCTAGTGAACCTCACTCTGTCAGGAACGTTCTTGTTTCCTATGGAGACACCCCTGTCTGTGAAGCTGTGTACCGAACATGGAGACACAGAGTCTGATTCTCTCTGTGCAGCTTTGAAGCTGTCGTTCAAACAACAGCTTGAAAATCCATACAATGCTCTTCCTTACCCGTGACACAGTTCTCATTGCTATACCCCTTGGCAGTATTTAGAAATCCATATCCAAACCCTTCTCCTAGTAGGCCTGGGTCCTAGTTCAGAGGAACATGCAATGGCGGAGCTGAGGCCAGTAAGGCACCAGTCAGGTCTCACACACTCTTGCAGCCTGATCGTCCAGGGACACTAAGGCCTGTTGTGCCTTGCAGGAGGCTCGCTTGTGTTACCTCCTGTGAACTGCGTTTGCCAGCCTGGGGGAATAGCGGTCCCTGGAGATCTTTTCTCAGGGGCTCCTTCCCCTGAGCTGGGGCGGACCTCAGGGACCCAACTCACAGGGCAAGGCAAAACCATATGGACAGGTCTATGCTCTGTAGCAGACTTCTAGTGAACCTCATCTCTCAGGAACATTCTTGGCTCCTATAGAGACACTTCTGTGTGTGAAGCTGCGTACCTAACATAGGGGCACAGAGAGCCTGATTTTCTCAGTTCATTTTGACCCTGTCGTTCAGAAAACAGCTTGAGAATCCATAAAATGCTCTCCCTTACCGCTGAGAGAATTCTCACTGCTGTAGCCCTTGGCACTTTGTAGAAATCCGCAGCCAAACGCTTCTCCAAATAGGCCTGGGTCCTAGTTCGGAGGAACAGGCAATGGTGGAACTGAGGCCAGCAAGGCAACAGTCAGGTTTCACACACTCTGGCAGCCTGCTCCTCCAGGGACAGTAAGGCCTCTTTTTCTCTGCAGGAGATTCGCTTGCCTTACTTCTTGTGAACAGCGTTTCCCAGCCTCAGCGAAGCCGTTCCTGGAGATCTTTTCTCAGGGACAGTTTCCCCGGAGGTGTGGTGGACCTCGGGGACCCAACTCACAGGGGAAGGAAAAACCACATGGACAGGTCTATGCTCTGTAGGAGAGGTTTAGTGAACCTAATCTCTCAGGAACATTCTTGGCTCCTATAGAGACAACTCTGTGTATGAAGCTACACTCCCAACATTGGGGAACAGGGATCTTGGTTCTCTCCGTTGGGTGCTGATGCTTTGTAGCAAAGCACCTGCTTGAGAATCCGTCCTCTTAGGCTTCCCTCACCTTGACAGAAGTCTCATTGCTGTAGCCCTTGGCAGTTTCAAAGAAGAAGACCCTTACACTTCATAAAGTAGGCCCTTGCCCTAGTTTGAATGGAAAGGCAATAGCTGAGCTGAGGCCAATAAGGAGCCAGTCCCCTCTGACACATTCCCGAAGCCTGCTCCTTCATGGAATATAACTCTAGAATCTTGGAATGTCTTTGCAAGGCTGGCAAAGGGCAGTCAGGAACCAGCATCCTGCCTCTGGAATTACCGACTTCTGAGCAGATCTGGAGGTCTCCTTTAGGAGAAGCTAACCCATTCCTTCCAAATAGAGGCTTCAAAACACAGGCAGGTTGGCTGCATTTCGTGCCCGAAGGAGGCTTGCTTTTCTCTCCTCCTATGAACTCCAGTTCCCAGCCTCTGGGAAAAGCGTATCTTGAAGATATTTTCTCAGGGCTTGTTTCCACGGAGCTGGGGCCGAGCCCGGGGCCCAAAGGCACAGGGGAAGGCAAGACCACATGGACAGGTCTATGCTCTGTAGCAGACCTCTAGTGAACCTCATCTCTCAGGAGCATTCTTGGCTCCTATAGAGACACCTCTGTGTGTGAAGCTGCGTACCTAACATAGGGGCACAGAGAGCCTGATTCTCTCTGTTCATTTTGACCCTGTCATTCAGAAAACAGCTTGAGAATCCATAAAATGCTCTCCCTTACCACCGAGAGAATTCTCACTGCTGTAGCCCTTGGCACTTTGTAGAAATCTGCACCCAAACGCTTTTCCAAGTAAGCCTGGGTGCTAGCTCGGATGAACAGGCAATGGCGGAGCTGAGGCCAGTAAGGCAACAGTCAGGTTTCACACACTCTGGCAGCCTGCTCCTCCAGGGACTGTAAGGCCTCTTTTACTCTGCAGGAGATTCGCTTGCCTTACTTCCTGTGAACAGCATTTCCCAGCCTCGGCGAAGCGGTTCCTGGAGATCTTTTCTCAGGGACAGTTTCCCCGGAGGTGTGGCGGACCTCGAGGACCCAACTCACAGGGGAAGGCAAAACCACATTGACAGGTCTATGCTCTGTAGGAAAGGTTTAGTGAACCTAATCTCTCAGGAACATTCTTGGCTCCTATAGAGACAACTCTGTGTGTGAAGCTACACTCCCAACATTGGTGCACAGGGAGCTTGATTCTCTCTGTGGGGTGCTGATGCTTTGTGGCAAAGCACCTGCTTGAGAATCCATCCTCTTAGGCTTCCCTCACCTTGACAGAGGTCTCATTGCTGTAGCCCTTGGCAGTTTGCAAAGAAGAAGACCCTTACCCTTCATAAACTAGGGCCTTGTCCTAGTTTGAATGGAAAGGCAATAGCTGAGCTGAGGTCAATAAGGAGCCAGTCCCGTCTGACACATTCCCGAAGCCTGCTCCTTCATGGAAAATAACTCTAGAATCTAGGAATATCTTTGCAAGGCTAGCAAAGGGCAGTCAGGAACCAGTACCCTGCCTCTGGAATTACCAACTTCTGAGCAGATCTGGAGGTCTCCTTTAGGAGAAGCTAACCCATTCCTTCCAAATAGAGGCTTCAAAACACACGCAGGTGGGCTGCCTTTTCGTTCCCGATGGAGGCGTGCTTTTCTCTCCTCCTACGAACCCCGGTTCCCAGACACTCGGAAAAGTGGATCTTGAAGATATTTTCTCAGGGGTTGTTTCCACGGAGCTGGGGCCGAGCCTGGAGACCCAAAGGCACAGGGGAAGGCAAGACCACATGGACAAGCCTTTGCTCTTTAGTATAGCTCTAATGAACCTCACCCTGTCAGGATCTTTCTTGATTCCTACGGAGACACACCTGTGTGTGAAGCTGCGGCTACAGAGAGCCTGATTCCCTCCGTTTACCGCTGAGTCTGCATTGCCAAGCAACAGCTTGGGAACACAGCCTGGGGCACTTCCCTTCCCTCGGACAGAGCTCTCCTTGAGGTAGGCCTTGGTAGTTTGCATACAATGGGGCCCTAAGCCCTCTGCAAGTTGGCCTGGCTCCTAGGTCCAAAGGGCAGGCCAGAGCGGAGCTGAGGCTGTCAGGCTCCAGACACATCTCCCATACTCCTACATCCTGCTCCTACCCGGGCGTGAACGCTAGAAGCTGGGAAGGTACCTGGACCATGCAGGGGCGGGGCGAACGCGGGCGGCGTGGGGCGGGGGTCGGCTTCTGGCGGGGGTGGGGGCGGGCTTCCCAGTTGTGCTCTCAGAGGTGGACACTGAGGCTGAAAACGCGCCGGGAGCGCACCCGGGACTGGGTAAACTCGGGCTGCGGGGGTCGAGATTCAGATGGCTTTGGGTGGGGGTCGGTCCCAGTTGTGCTCCCGGGGTCGCCACTGCGGCTGGGAACGCGCAGGGAGCGCGGCAGGGGCGGGGCTAACCCTGGCGGAGCGGGGCGGGGTCGGCTCACGGGGGGGATGGGGAGGGGTTCCCAGTTGCGCTCTCGGGGGTTGCAACTGCGGCTGGGAACGCCCATTTCGTCCGCTCCTGGGTCCCCAAGGATCGCCATCCCGTGGGTGCAGCGGAGGGCTGCGGACCACAGGTAAGGGAACTGGGACTGCGTGGAGCAGGGAACCAAGTATTCCGCCGTCTGTTGGCACATTCTCGGAGCTCCCCAACCTGGCGGTCGCAGAAAGGCCTTGCCTTTGGGGTCAAGGCCTTTACCGCTCCACCCCTCTGCTGAAAAATCTCAGAGACTGCGCGGTTTTTCCAAGCAGCCTAGTGTCCGCTAGAAGTCCAAGGGACAGAACACTGAACTCTGGCCGGCTGGCCCAGCCCTCTTCTGGCACTTTGTAAGCCAGCGGGCCCTTGAGCACCTGCTGGGATGGGAAAGGGAAGGGTCCATGGATTGCACCCTAGAAACTTAGTAGGGTGCATGGATTTCAAACCCTGGTGGCCACCCAGGCAGCAAAGAAGAGGGGAGGGCACCTTGCTGCCCTTTCATGGCAGAATCTGTGGTTGTCCAGCTGCGTGGGCCTTTTCATGAGGACCCTGTGCAATAAAAGTTTGGTGTTTTGGAACTGAATAATTAGAACGTGTAAAAGCTTTAAATTATGTGGTGGTGTAATTAAAAAACAAAACAAAACAAAACCAAGCTCCAAGTGTTTTGCAAATGGAGATTTAAATATTGAAGGACTGTATTCCTTGCACTGTGGCATTCTATCAAGAAGTGTGCAGGATTTTTTTTTTTTAAGAAAAGTGTTCGAAGTGCTTGAAACATGAAACCCAGAGGTGCCCCTGTATTTTGGGGAAGGCCTTAGGAGGTCACTTGGAAATGCTGCTGGCTGTGTGGGATGGGGGCAGATGGGCTGTGCAGGCTTGTCCTTTGCATGGATGTTCTTGTGTGTGGAAACCCAGCTCGGAGCCATCTCCTGATGTGTAAGAATTTCGCAGACAAACCTTGAGCTAAGCAATGCATTTTTTCCTAAGAAAATGTTTGTCTTAAGCGATGTAAATATCCTATGTATTTCCGCTAGACTCTGGCTTCAGGTCGGTTCCCCCAAAAGGCTCAGAAGCGATTTGAACAAAACAGCATGTTTTCCTCCTAGCTTGTTCTCCTTATCTATGTTAAGGAAATGATATATTTGCCTGCAATACTGCCTTTCTTCAAGATTCATGTCAATCAAGTTTTGGCCCCCGATGACTCACTTGCTGCCAATATTATCTCAATGCATGTCGTGGGGGAGGGGCCTGGTGCCATTCCCTGAAACAGTTCCTTTCTTTCCTTAGCTGACTGCTAGTGCCTGTAGAATATCTGGCTAAAGACCAGCAGGGGGTACTCTTACTACCCCCCCCACCCCGCCTCGAGTCTAAGTCAGCAGCTTTCTCTATCTCTTTAATACTTTAATAACACTTGATGACACAAAAGCTCTGAGCGATCAAATCATATCAAATCTTCATTTCAGATTGAAGATGCATTCCATGGTATTGCCATCTTAAGTCTTTCCATCATTATGGAATATCTGTCCATGTATTCAGGATAGTTTTCAGCCAGGGTGTATAATTTCCAGTGTGCCAGTCTTGTCATCCTCGTTACATCCATGGCAAAGTGTTGTATTCATGTTGATATTATTGAAAGGGAATTTTTTAAAATTCCTTTTCAGATTATTATCTGCTAATGTATACAGATAAAACTGTGTAATCATTCATTTTTATCAGTTTGGACAGCTTGATAGTTGTCTTTAATTTCTTTACTTTCTGACACTTTAAGATTATCCTGGGACACATATGTAATGCCTCACCCCTAAATTCAGACATGTGTTCAAAGAACTTCTGTCCTTTTATTTATTTATTTATTTATTTATTTATTTATTCTTTAACATTGAAATCGTTTTGACTATGCTGGGTGTTTGTTGCTAGATGGAAGTAGCTAGGACCTCTGGACTGCAGTCTCTCATCTCTTGCTGACCTCTTGTTGACCTCTGCAGAATGCTGGTAGGTGGGAGCTTGTTAGTTCCTTGTTCCTTATCAGAACCTCCTGTGGTAAGTGTTTTTCTCTTCTCTGTTGCCTGGTAAGGGTGGGTGGTCATGGGCATCCCAAAGTTGGCTAGAAGTCAATTATTTAGGCAGGCTTGTGCACAGATATGGGAGAAGGCAATGGCACCCCACTCCTGGAAAATCCCAAGGATGGAGGAGCCTGGTAGGCTGCAGTCCATGGGGTGGCTAAGAGTCGGACACCACTGAGTGACTTCATTTTCACTTTTCACTTTCATGCATAGGAGGAGGAAATGACAACCCACTCCAGTGTTCTTGCCTAGAGAACCCCAGAGACTGCGGGGCCTGGTGGGCTGCCATCTATGGCGTGGCACAGGGTCGGCCTCAACTGAACCACTTAGCAGCTGCAGCAGCAGCAGCAGCAGTGCATAGATATCAAAGGGGATGAGAACAGTCAGGTAGGATCACATATGTCATCGTGAAACAATACTTCTCCTCTTAGCCAAAGCTAACCAAAGATTTCTGTTCTAGGTCAACCTAGAAGAGATCACTTAAGAGGTAAAGAAACTTAAACTCCATTAGCAAAGGCAGTTCAACATCTCAAGAAAACTTGTGCTAGGCACAAAACTCTTTTCTGGGGGCCTACTTTCCCTACAACCTCCTTATCCCATTCTGTACCCATTCCTTTGCTTCTCCCGTCCTGAAAATGCCACCTGTAAGACAGAACTACTTCGTTTTCCTTCTTAAAGTGTGATTGCATTCCATACATTCTTGTAATAACAAGTCATACATTTCCCTTCAGCAACCAAGAACTGACTCTTATATTGGCATTTGATAGATTGGTGAGCATACCTATCAGTGATAATAGCGCCCACCCCGCTTCCTGCAAGAACAGAACAAAACAAAACAAAACAAAAAAATTGCTTTCTTACATTTAATATGTTCGGATGGTGCCAGTCACTATTCATGCAGAGTCAAAAATCTCTTTTGTTTCTGTGTAAAAGGGAGGTCCTTTCAAGTCGTGAATGTTTAAGGAGTTTCATTTATTTGGAAGTGACCTAGCTATTCAATACACTGTCGTCACTTAGTTTAGCACCAGGATAGAAACTCAGGTAACCAAAACACCTGGAGGAACGATTGTAAGTTCAGTTCAGTTCAGTTGCTCAGTCGAGTCTGACTCTTTGTGACCCCGTGGCCTGCAGGACGCCAGGCTTCTGTGTCCATCACCAACTCCAGGGGCTTGCTCAAACTCATGTCCATCGAGTCAGTGATGCCATCCAACCATCTTATCCTCTGTCATCCCCTTCTCCTCTGCCTTCAATCAAGACTATGAGAGGCAGATATTTTAGAGTATAATTATTGTTAAGAGTTTATCTAAAAGCTCATATCACATTTACATATTTTACATTGGTTGTTGCTGTTTCCAGGTACTTTCTTGCTGACAAGCTTGTGACACATATAACAATAGAGCAATTTTTACCTCAAAAGAAACCTAGGCACTATGAACATGTTGTGCTTAATGTTGTTGACTCTTAGACATGTCTATAGTGGAGGAGCAAAACCAAAAATACTAGATATTTAATATTGACTAGTTCCCAGTTCACGGGACTCTGACATTCATTTAGGTCAATGTTTTCTTGTATTTCCAGCAGTTTGATTTGGAAGGGCTGCCTTGTCTTGAGACCATTGAAATCAGAACTCAGAACTTGAGCAATATTATCAAAAAACACAAGGCTCACACTGACATATACCTTAATCCAGACAGACAGACAAGACATCTTCCAGTTTTCCGCCTGAGATTTAAAATATTTCTTTGAGCCGTTTTCCTGGGAAGTGGGGGGGGGGGAGTGGGGGTGGCAGCGAGGCAGGCTTGGGTAACAAGCTAATTGTTGGTCATTGCATATGCAAAGAACTAGCTTTCCGGGTTCCAAGGAAAAAAGCTTCCTTGGTACCCAATTTTGTTTGGATCTATAGACTCTCATGGCCCTCCTAGGTCAAGACATCTTTCCTTTCTGTAGTCCTCGTTTGAACCCTAAATCATAGACAGCTTGGATTGTCTCTGTGGGGTGGATGTATTGTCCTCGTGTTTGACCTGGCGGCAGTAGCGAGGTCCGAGAGCCTCTCCTGGAACCGGGCATGGGGACAGGGCTCACCGGGAGCCCCTGGTGGAAGTGGGCAATGCGCCGGGAGCGCGCCAGGGGCGGGGCGATCCCAGGCGGCGCGGGTCGGGGTTCCGGTCGGGAGGGGGTGGGGGGTGGTAACAGTTGTGCTCTCGGGGGTCCCCACTGCAGCTGGAAATGCGCTGGGAGTGCGGCAGGGGCGGGGTGAACCCGGGTGGCGCGGGGCGGGGTTCGGCTCCTGGCGGGGGTGGGGGAGGGCTTCCCAGTTGTGCTCTCGGTGGTGGCCACTGAGGCTGGAAATGCGCCGGGAGCGCACCCGGGGCGGGGTAAACCTGGGCTGCGCGGGTCGAGATTTAGATGGCTGTGGGTGGGGGTTCGGTCCCAGTTGTGCTCTCCGGGGTCGCCACTGCGGCTAGGAAAGCCCATTTCCTACGCTAATGTGTCCCCAAGGATCCACATCTAGTGGGTGCAGCGGAGGGCTGCGGGCCACAGGTCAGAGAACTGGGACTGCTTGGAGCAGGGAACCACGTATTCCGCCCTCTGTTGGCACATTCTCGGAGCTCCCCAACCTGGCGGTTGCAGAAAGGCCTCGCCCTTGGTGTCAAGGCCTTTACCGCTCCACCCCTTTGCTGAAAAATCTCAGTCTGCACGGTTTTCCCAAGCAGCCTAGTGTCCCCTGGAAGTCCAAGGGACAGAACCCTGAACTCTGGCCGGCTGGCCCAGCCCTGCTTCTGGCACTTTGTAGGCCAGCGGGCCCTGGAGCACCTGCTAGGATGAGAAAGGGAAGGGTCCGCGAATTGCACCCTAGAAAGTTAGTAGGGTGCATGGATTTCAAACCCTGGTGGCCGCCCAGGCAGCAAAGAAGGGGGGAGGGCACCTTGCTGCCCTTTCATGGCAGAATCTGTGGCTGTCCTGATGCGTGGGCCTTTTCATGGGGACCTTGTGCAATAAAAGTTTGGTGTTTTGGTACTGAATAATTAGAAATTGTAAAAAGTTTAAATTATGTGGTGGTGTAATTAAAAAACAAAACAAAACAAAACCAAGCCCCAAGTGTTTGGCACAGGGAGGTTTAAGTATTGAAGGCCTGTTTTCCTTGCACTGTGGCATTCTATCAAGAAGTGTGCAGGATTTTTTTTTTTTTTTAAGAAAAGTGTTCGAAGTGCTTGAAACAGGAAACCCAGAGGTGCCCCTGTATTTTGGGGAAGGCCTTAGGAGGTCACTTGGAAATGCTGCTGGCTGTGGGGGAGGGGGGCAGATGGGCTGTGCAGGCTTGTCCTTTGCATTCATGTTCTTGTGTGTAGAAACCCAGCTCGGAGCCATCTACTGATGTGTAAGAATTTCGCAGACAAACCTTGAGCTAAGCAATGCATTTGTTCCTGAGGAAATGTTTGTCTTAAGCGATGTAAATATCCTATGTATATCTGCTGGACTCTGGCTTCAGGTCGGTTCCCCCAATAGGCTCAGAAGCGACTTGAACAAAACAGTATGTTTTCCTCGTACCTTGTTCTCCTAATCTATGTTAAGGAAATGATATATTTGCCTGGAATACTGCCTTTCTTCAAGATTCATGTCAATCAGTTTTTGGCCCAGGATGACTCACCTGCTGCCAATGTGACCTCAAGGCATGTCGTGGGGGAGGGGCCTGGTGCCATTCCCTGAGACAGTGCCTTTCTTTCCTTAGCTGACTGCTAGTGCCTGTAGAATATCTGGCTAGAGACCAGCAGGGCGTACACCCCGCCTCAAGTCTAAGTCAGCAGCTTTCTCTATCTCATTTATACTTTAATAACAATTGATGACACAAAAGCTCTGAGCGATCAAATCATATCAAATCTTCATTTCAGATTGAAGATGCATTCCATGGTATTGCCATCTTAAGTCTTTCCATTGTTATGGAATACCTGTCCATGTATTCAGGATAGTTTTCAGCCAGGGTGTATAATTTCCAGTGTGCCAGTCTTGTCATCCTCGTTACATCCATGGCAAAGTGTTGTATTCATGTTGACATTATTGAAAGGGAATTTTTTTAAATTCCTTTTCAGATTATTATCTGCTAATATATACAGAAAAAACTGTGTAATCTTTCGTTTTTATCAGTTCGGACAGCTTGATAGTTGTCTTTAAATTCTTTCCTTTCTCATACTTTAAGATTTTCCGGGCACCGTACATGTACTGCCTCACCCCTAATCTCAGTCATGTGTTCAAAGGACTTCTGTCCTTTATTTGTTTACTTATTTTTTGCAACATTGAATTCGTTTTGACTATGCTGGGTCTCTGCTGCAAGATGGAAGTTGCTAGGACCTCTGGACTGCAGTCTTCCATCTCTTACTGACCTCTTGTTGACCTCTGCAGAATCCTGGTTGGTGGGAGCTTGTTAGTTCCTGGTTCCTTACCAGGACCTCCTGTGGTAAGTGTTTTTCTCTTCTCTGTTGCCTGGTAAGGGTGGATGGTCATTGGCATCCCAAAGCTAGCTAGAAGTCAATTATTTAGGCAGGCTTGTGCATAGATATGGGAGAAGGCACTGGCAACCAACTCCAGTACTCTTGCGTGGAAAATCCCATGGATGGAGGAGCCTGGTAGGCTGCAGTCCATGGGGTGGTTAAGAGTCGGACACCACTGAGCGACTTCACGTTCACTTTTCACTTTCATGCATGGGAGGAGGAAATGGCAACCCACTCCAGTGTTCTTGCCTAGAGAACCCCAGAGACTGCGGGGCCTGGTGGGCTGCCGTCTATGGGGTCGCACAGAGTCGGACACGACTGAAACGACTTAGCAGCAGCGGCGGCGGCAGCAGCAGCAGAAGCAGTGCATCGATATCAAAAGGGCTGCAAACAGTCAGGAAGGATCACATATGTCACCGTGAAACACTACTTCTCCACTTAGCCAAAGCTAACCAAAGATTTCTGTTCTAGGTCAACCTAGAAGAGATCACTTAAGAGGTAAAGAAACTTAAACTCCATTAGCAAAGGCAGTTCGACATCTCAAGAAAACTTGTGCTAGGCACAGAACTCTTTTCTGGGGGTCCACTTTCCCTACAACCTCCTTATCCCATTCTGTACCCATTCCTTTGCTTCTCCCATCCTGAAACTGCCACCTGTAAGACAGAACTACTTCGTTTTCCTTCCTCAAGTGCCATTGCATTCCACATACTTTCTTGATATAACAAGTCATACATTTCCCTTAAGCAACCAAGAACTGACTTTTGTATTGGCATTGGCTATAGCCCGCCCCCCTCCCCCCATCCCCAAGAACAGAACAAAACAAAACAAAACAATTGCTTTCTTACATTTAACATGTCAGGATGGTGCCAGACACTATTCATGGAGAGTCAAAAATCTCTTTTGTTTCTGTGTAAAAGGGAGGTCCTTTCAAGTCGTGAATGTTTCAGAACTTTCATTTATTTGGAAATGACCTAGCTATTCAATACACTGTCGTCACAAGGATAGAAACTCGGGTAACCAAAACACCTGGAGAAACGTTTGTTAGTTCAGTTCAGTTCAGTTGCTCAGTCGTGTCTGACTCTTTGGGACCCCGTGGCCTGAAGGACGCCAGGCTTCCGTGTCTGTCACCAGCTCCAGGGGCTTGCTCAAACTCATGTCCATCGAGTCAGTGATGCCATACAACCATCGTACCCTTGTCATCCCCTTCTCCTCTGCCTTCAATCAAGACTATGAGAGGCAGATATTTTAGAGTATAATTATTGTAAAGAGTTTGTCTAAAAGCTCATATCACATTTACATTTTTTACTTTTGTTGTTGTCGTTTCCAGGTAGTTTCTTGCTGACAAGCTTGTGACAGATATAACAATAGAGCAATTTTTACCTCAAAAGAAACCTAGGCACTATGAACATGTTGTGCTTAATGTTGTTGACTCTTAGACATGTCTATAATGGAGGAGCAAAACCAAAAATACTAGATATTTAATATTGACTAGTTCCCAGTTCACGGGACTCTGACATTCATTTAGGTCAATGTTTTCTTGTATTTCCAGCAGTTTGATTTGGAAGGGCTGCCTTGTCTTGAGACCATTGAAATCAGAACACAGAACTTGAGCAATATTATCAAAAAACACAAGGCTCACACTGACACATACCTTAATCCAAACAGACAGACAAGACATCTTCCAGGTTTCCGCCTGAGATTTAAAATATTTCTTTGAGCCAGTCTTCTGGGGAGTGGGGGGATGGAGGTGGCAGTGAGGCAGGCTTGGGTAACAAGCTAATTGTTGGTCATTGCATATGCAAAGAACCAGCTTTCTGGGTTCCAAGGAAAAAAGTTTCCTTGGTAACCAACTTTGTCTGGTTCTATAGAATATCATGGCCCTCCTAGGTGAGGTCATCTTGCCTTTCTGTAGTCCTCGTTTTATCCCTAAATCATAGACAGATTGGATTGTCTCTGTGGGGTGTATGTATTGTCCTTATGTTTGACCTGGCGGCAGCAGCGAGGTCCGAGAGCCTCTCCTGGAACCGGGCGTGGGGACGGGGCTCACCGAGAGCCGCTGGTGAAGGTGGGCAGCGCCCCTGGAGCGCGGCAGGGGCGGGGCGCCCCGGGCGGCGCAGGGCGGGTGTCGGCTCCTGGCGGGGGTAGGGGAGGGCTTCCCGGTTGTGCTCTCAGAGATGGCCACTGCGGCTGGAAACGCGCCGGGAGCGCAGCCAGGGTGGGGTAAACCTGGGCTGCACAGGTCGAGATTCCGCTCGCTGTGGGTGGGGGGTCGGTCCCTGTTGTGCTCCCGGGGGTCGCCAATATGGCTGGGAACCCGCCGGGAGCCCGGCAGGGCCGGGACGAAACCTGGCGGCGCGGGGTGGGGTGGGGGTCCGTTCGCAGTGGGGGTCGGCTCCTGGCGGGGGTGGGGGAGGGCTTTCCAGATGTGCTGTTGGGGGTCGCCATTGCGGCTGGGAATGCCCATTTCGTGAACTCCTGGATCCCCAAGGATCGGCATCCATTGGCCACAGCGGAGGGGTGCGGAACACAGGTAAGGGAACGGGGACTGCCTGGAGCAGGGAACCATGTATTCCGCCCTGTGTTGGCACAGTCTCAGAGCTCCCCAACCTGGCGGTCGCAGGAAGGCCTCGTCTTTGGGGTCAAGGCCTTTACCACTCCACCCCTCTGCTGAAAAACCTCAGAGTCTGCGCGGTTTTCCCAAGCAGCCTAGTGTCCGCTGGAAGTCCAAGGGACAGAACCCTGAATTCTGGCCGGCTGGCCCAGCCCTGCTTCTGGCACTTTGTAGGCCAGCGGGCCCTGGAGCACCTGCTAGGATGGGAAAGGGAAGGGTATGCGAATTGCACCCTGGTGGCCGCCGAGGCAGCAAAGAAGAGGGGAGGGCACCTTACTGCCCTTTAATGGCAGACAGAATCTGTGGCTGTCCTGCTGCGTGGGCCTTTTCATGGGGACCTTGTGCAATAAAAGTTTACCGGTGACCTTAGGGAACTTCCCAGTGTGCTTCTGACAGATGAGGGATGCTGTGGAGTTGGCGGGGCCTCTCAGGACTCTGCTGGGTTTGGCACAATGGAAGAGGGCCTCATCTCCAGGGAAGGCAGGAACCTCAGGCTTCCTCTCCGTTTCGGACTCCGACCGCAGGGTCCCTGCAGAGTTGGGACAGGAGAGTCAGGAATCGTCTTGTCTGAGGAAGGGAACTCCGCTTGCCTCTCGAGGTGCTCAGGGGGTCTCAGGCCCCTTGTTGAGCTGCGTGTGGAACCTGCGGGTATTTCCGGAAATGCACGACGGTGACAGTGCCCCTTCGTGTTGTGCCTTCACCCACTGGGTTGCCTTCGAAGAGGTGTCTCGGCCTCGGGTTCTTTTTAAGAGCGGACCGGGAAATCGGGGTCTTTCGGCATGTGGGACCACCCACGGGGCTAGTCTCAAATTTCCTAGTGAGGCCGGCTTCATCCTGACGTGTGCCGGGAAGGCTGGGGACCCTTCCAGACAACGCAGGGGGATCGACTCTCCTGTCGCCATCAGGAGGGGAGAAGGGGCTCAGATGAAGTGGGGCCGGAACCCTCGGTGTTACCCTCGAGGGAAACCGGCGTGTGGGGGACTTTTGGGGGTTGCATGAAAGGAGTCAGGTACCATTTCGCACTTCAGGACAGAACCTGGGACTTCCCTTGAGACGCCGTAGCGGGCAAGGGCCTCATCTTGCGAAGACGTTGGGACCATGTGGATTTTCTCGAGTTGCGGCGGGATTCTAGAGTTACGACGGGGATTTCAGGCTTCCTCTTGTGTTGGCCCCGGGAAGCCTAATCTTCCATTCGAGTTGCGAGGGAAAGCTTGGGGTTGCACTTGAGTCACTGCAGGGCCAAAGAGACCTCATCTAGGCCTGTGTCCGGGACTTACCGTTCCTCTCAAGGGAAGACAGGGATCTCAGGGTGGCGTTCCAGACTCCCCCGGGGAGTCAGGCCTAGCCTCGAGGGCAAGCAAAGGATGCCGCTCTCCTCTCAAGTCGCGATGCAGATCTCTTGGAGCCCACTGAGTGGCCTCAAGGGAGTCAGGCCTTCTCTTCAGTTTGGAGAGAGGACTCAGGATTGCGGTCTGGGTCAGGCAGGAAAAGAAGGCCATCAGCTCGCGAGGATGGGGGCTTCTCAGGGGTTTCCTCGAGCTGCGGCGCCCGTGGGGGTTTTCTCACGAGGCAAGACGACGATCTCAGGGAGCCTCTCGTGCGGTGCCAGGGAAGTCAGGTCTCTGTGCACGTGGCGAGGGGGAGCGCGTCATGGCTCTCGAGTCATGGGAGAGGACTAGTGCCTCCAGACGCGTTGAAGAAGGACACTCGAGGTCTTTCTGGGGTTGCGGCGGGAAAGCCTCATTTCCCTCGACTTCTGCCGGGGACCTGAGGGAACTTCCCAGGGTGCCTCTGATAGGTGAGGGATGCTGTGGAGTTGGCGGGGCCTCTCGGGACTCCGCTGGGCTTGGCGAAATGGAAGAGGGCCTCATCTCGAGGGGAGACAGGAAACTTAGGCTTCCTCTCCTTTTCGGACTCCAACCACAGGGTCCCTGCAGAGTTGGGACAGGAGAGTCAGGCCTCGTCTTGTCTGAGGAAGGGAACTCCGCTTGCCTCTCGAATTGCTCAGGGTGTCTCACGCACCTCGTCGAGCTGTGTGTGGAAACCGCGGGTTTTTCCGGACGACTCACGGGGGTGTCAGTGCCCCTTCGAGTGGTACCTTCACCCACAGGGTTGCCTTCGAAGAGGGGTCCGGGCCTCGGGTCCTTCTCAAGAGTGGACCGGGGAATCGGGGGTGTTCGGCATGTGGCACCACACACGTGGCTCGTCTCGAATTTCCTCGTGAGACCGGCCTCATCCTGAGGTGCGCCGGGAAGGCTGGGAACCCCTTCTGGACCACGCAGGGGAATCGCCTCTCCTGTCGCGATCAGGAGGGGAGAAGGGGCTCAGATGAAGCTGTGCCGGGACTCTCGGTGTTCCCCTCAAGGGAACCCGGCGTGTCAGGGAACTTTTGGGTGTCGTACGAAGGGTGTCAGGTACCGTTTCGCACTTCAGGGCGGAACATGGGACTTCCCTTGAGACGCCGTAGTGGGCAAGGGCCTCATCTTGCGAAGACGTTGGAACCACGTGTTTTTTCTCGACTTGCGGCGGGATTCTCGAGTGACGACGGGGATTACAGGCTTCCTCCTCTGTTTGCCCTGGGAAGCCCCGTCTTCCATTCGAGTGGCGAGGGAAAGCTGGGGGCTGCCTTGAGTCACTGCAGGGCCAAAGAGACCTCATCTAGGCGTGTGTCCAGGACCTAATGTTCCTATCCAGGGAAGGCAGGGATCTCGGGGTTGCATTCCAGGATCCCCCGGGGTGTCAGGCCTCGTCTCGAGGGGAAGCCAAGGACTCCGCTGTCCTCCCGTGTCGCGACGCGGATCTCTTGGAGCCCCCTAGTGGCCTCAGTGGAGTCAAGCCTCCTCTTCATTTTGGAGAGAGGGCTCGGGATTGTTCTCCAGGCCATGTAGGAAAAGAAGGCCCTTCACCTCGTGAGGACGGGGGCGTCTCAGGGGTTTCCTCGAGCTGCGGCGCCCGTGGGGGTTTTCTCGCGAGGCACGACGAGGATCTCAGGGAGCCTCTCGTGCGGCGCCAGGGAAGTCAGGTCTCCCTGCGCGTGGCGAGGGGGAGCGCGTCCTGGCTCTCGAGTCACGGGAGGGGACTAGGGCCTCGAGACGCGTTGAAGAGGGACTCTCGAGGTCTTTCTCGGGTTGTGTCGGGAAAAGTCATTTCCCTCGCCTTCTGCCGGGGACCTTAGGGAACTTCCCAGGGTGTCTTGAGAGTTGATGGATACTGTGGAGTTGGCGGGGCCTCTCGCGACTCCGCTGGGTTTGTCGCAATGGAAGAGGGCCTCATCTCGAGGGGAGGCAGGAACCTCAGACTTCCTCTCTGTTTCGGACTCAGACTGCAGGGTCCCTGCAGAGTTGGGACAGGAGAGTCAGGCTACGTCTTTTCTGAGGAATGGAACTCCGCTTGCCTCTCGAGTTGTTCATCGGGTTTCAGGCCCCTTGTCAAACTGTGTGTGGAATCTGCAGGTTTTTCCAGACGATGCACGGGGGTGTCAGTGATCCTTCGATTTGTGCCTTCATCCACAGGGTTGCCTTCGAAGAGGTGTCCGGGCATCGGGTTCTTATGAAGAGCGGACTGGGAAATCGGGGTCGTTCAGCATTTGGCAGCACCCACGTGGGTTTTCTCGTATTTCCTCATGAAACCGGCCTCATCCTGAGGTGTGCCGCGAAGGTCATGAAACTCTTCCAGACAAAGCAGAGGAATCGACCCTCCTGTGGCGATCAGGAGGGGAGAAGTGGCTCAGATGAAGTGCTGCTGGGAACCTCGGTGTTTCCCTCAAGTGAGACAGGTATGTCGGGTAACTTTTGGGGTCGCATAAAGCGTTCCAAGTACCGTTTCACTCTTCAAAATGGAACGTTGGACTTCTCTTGGGGTGCTCCAGCGGGCAAGGGCCTCATCTTGGAATGACTGCGGAACGACTTGGTTTTTCTCGAGTTGCGGTGGGATATTTGAGTTACCACAGGGAATTCATGCTTCCTCTTGTGTTAGCCCACAAAAGTCTTATCTTCCATTCGAGATTCGAGGAAGAGCTGGAGGTGCGCTCTAGTCACTGAAGGCAAAAGAGACCCCACCAAGGCTTGTGTGCAGGACCTAATGTTCATCTCAAGACTCGACAGAAATCTCGGGGTTGCATTCCAGACTCACCTTGGAGTCAGGCCTCGTCTCGAGGGGAAGCAAAGGACTCTGCTCTCCTCTCGAGTCGGACGGGTATGTCTTGGAGCCCACTGAGTGGCTTAAAGGGAGTCAAACCTCCTCTGGTGTTTGGAGGGAGGACACGGGATTGCTCTCCAGGCAATGCATGAAATGAAGGCCCTCATCTCCCAATGACTGGGGCGTCTCGTAGGTTTTCTCGAGCTGTGGCGCTAGTGTGGGGTTTCTCACGAAGTAAGACTGGGAGCTCAGTGAGCCTCTCACGTGGTGCCAGGGCAGTCAGGTCTCTATGCACGTGGTGAGAGGGAGCCCGTCATTGTTCTCAAGTCATGGTAGGGGAATTGGGCCTGAAGACGTGTTAAAGAAGGACTCTCAAGGTCTTTCTTGGGTTGCAGCAGGAAACCCTGGGTTCCATCGACTTGTTCCAGTGACCTCAGGAAGCTTCTCAGCGTGCCTCTGAGAAGTCAGGGTCACTGTGGAGTTGGGAGGGGCCTCTTGGAACTCCACTAGGTTTGGTGCAATGGAAGAGGGCCTCATGACAAGTTGAGGCAGGAACCTCAGGGTTCCTCTCCTGGCTTCGAATGCGCCGGATCTGACTCGGATCCCAGAGTCCCTGCAGAGTTGGGACAGGAGAGTCAGGCCTCGTCTTGTGTGGAGGAATGGAACTCCGCTTGACTCTCGCGTTGTTCATGGGGTGACAGGCCACTTGTCGATTTGTATGTGGAACTTGCGGGTTTTTCTGGACGATGCACCGGGGTGTCACTGCCCCTTCGTGTTGTGCCTTGATCCACAGGATTGCCTTCGAGTTGGGTTCTGCCATCGGGTTCTTATCAAGAGCGGACCAGGGAATTGGGGTCTTTTGGCATGTCGCACCACCCATGAGGCTATGTCTCGAATTTCCTCGTGAGACTGGCCTCATCTTGATGTGCGCCAGGAAGGTCGGGAACGCCTTCCAGACAAAGCAGGGGAATCGAACCTCCTGTCGCGATCAAGAGGGGAGAAGAGTCTCAGATGAAGTGGTGCCGGGAACCTTGGTGTTCTCCTCAAGTGAGACTGGTATGTCGGGGAACTTTTGGGGTCGCATCAAGGGTTCCAAGTAACTTTTCGCTCTTCAATACGGAACGTGGGACTTCTCTTGAGACGCTGTAGCGGGCAAGGGCCTCATGTTTCGATGACGGGGGAACCACGTGGTTTTTCTTGAGTTGGGGCGGGATTCTCGAGTTACGACTGGGAATTCAGGCTTCCTCTTCAACTGGCCCAGGGAACTCCAGTTTTCATTCGAATTGCGAGTTAGAACTGGGGATTGCTCTCGAGACACTGCAGGGCCAAATAGACCTCATCTAGGCATGTGTCCAGGACCTAATGTTCCTCTGCTGGGGCGACAGCGATCTCGGCATTGCATTCTCGACTCACCCTGGGAATCAGGCCTCGTCTCGAGGGGAAGCCAAGGACACCGCTCTCCTCTCGAGTCGCGACGGGTATATCTTGGAGCTCACTGTGTGGCCTAAAATGAGGCAAGCCTCCTGTGGAGTTTGGAGAGAGGATTCAGGATTGCTCTCCAGGCCATACAGCAAAAGAAGGCCCTCATCTCGTGAGGACTGGGGCGTCTCGTGGGTATTCTCGAGCTGCGGCTCCAGTGTGGTGTTGCTCACGAGGTATAATGGGGAGCTCAGGGAGCCTCTCCTGTGGCGCCAGGGAAGTCAGGTTTCTATGCGCGTGGCTAGGGGGAGCGCGTCATTGCTCTCGAGTCATGGTAGGGGAATCGCACCTCAAGACGCGTTGAAGAAGGACTCTCGAGGTCTTTTACGGGTTGGGGCAGGAAACCCTTGGTTCCCTCGACTTGTGCCGGTGATCTCAGGAAGGTCTAAGGGTGCCTCTGAGAAGTCAGGGATACTGTGCAGTTGGGAGGGGCCTCTCGGGACTCCACTGGGTTCGGTGCAATGGAAGAGGGCCTCATCTCCAGTGGAGGCAGGAAACTCATGTTTCCTCTCCTGACTTCCCCTGGGCCAGATCTGACTCGGATCGCAGTTTCGCTGCAGAGTTCGAACAGGAGAGTCAGGCCTCGTCTTGTGTGGAGGAATGGAACTCTGCTTGCCTCTCCAGTTGTTCACGGGGTGACAGGTCACTTCTCGAGCTGTGTGTGGTACCTGCGGGTTTCTTCGGATGATACCTGGGGGTGTCAGTGCCCCTTCGTGTTGTGCCTTCATCAAAAGGGTTATCTTCAAAGAGGTGTCCGGGCATTGGGATCTTATCAAGAGTGAACCGGGAAATCGGGGTCTTTCGGCATGTGTCACCATCCACGAGGCTATGTCTCGAATATCCTCGTGAGACCGGCCTCATCCTGAGATGCACCGGGAAAGGCGGGAACCCCTTCAAGACAAAACAGGGGAATCAACCCTCCTGTCACGATCAGGAGGGGAGAAGGGGCCCAGATGTAGTGGTGCCGGGAACCTCGGTGTTCTCCTCGAGTCAGACCGGTGTGTCGAGGAACTTTTGAGGTCGCATCAAGGGTGCCAATACCGTTTCGCACTTCAAGACGGAACGTGGGACTTCTCTTGAGACGCTGTAGGGGGCAAGGGCCTCATCTGGGGATGACGGGGGAACCACGTGGCTTTTCTCGAGTTGTGGCGGGATTCTCGAGTTTCGACGGGGAATACAGTCTTCCTCATGTGTTGGCCCAGGGAAGTCCTATCTTCCATTCGAGTTTCAAGGGAGAGCTGGGGATTGTCCAAGAGTCACTGCAGGGCAAAATAGACCTCATCTAGGCTTGTGTCCAGGACTTAATGTTCGTCCCTAGGGGCGACAGGGATCTTGGGGTTGCATACCAGACTCACCCGGGGAATCAGGCCTCGTCTCGAGGGGAAGCAAAGAACTCCGCTGTCCTTTTGAGTCGCGATGGGTATCTCTTGGAGCCCACTGTGTGCCCTAAAGGGAGTCAAGCCTCCTGTGCTGTTTGGATAGAGGACTCGGGATTCCTCTCCAGGCCATGCAGGAAAAGAAGGCCCTCATCTCACGATGACGGCGGCGTCTCGTGGGTTTTCTAGACTGCCGCGCTAGTGCCAGGTTTCTGACGAGGTACGAGAGGGAGCTCAGGTAGCCTCTCTTGTGGCGCCAGGGAAGTCAGGTCCCCATGAGATGGCTAGGGGGAGTTCGTCATTGCTCTCGAGTCATGGTAGGGTAATCGGGCCTCAAGACGGGTTGAAGAAGGACTCTCGAGGTCTTTCTCGGGTCACTGCATAAAACCCAGGGTTCCCTTGACTTGTGCCTGCGACCTCAGGGAGCTTCTCAGAGTGCCTCTGAGAAGTCAGGGATACTGTGCAGTTTGGAGGGGCCTCTCGAGACTCCTCTGCATTTGGTGAAATGTAAGAGGGACTCATCTCGAGTTGAAGCAGGAACCTCAGTGTTCCTCTCCATTTCTGACTCAGATCGCAAGGTCCCTGCATCTTGGTACAGGAGAGTCAGGCCTCGTCTTTTCTGGAGGATGGGACTCCTCTTGCCTCTCGAGTTGTTCTCGAGGTGACAGGCCACTTGTCGAGCTGTGTATGTAACCTGCCCGTTTTTCCGGATGATGCACAGGTGTGTTAGTGCCCCTTCGTGTTGTACCTTCATACTCAAGGCTGCCTTCCAAGAGGTGTCCAAGCATCGGATTCTTATCAAGAGCGGACCGGGAAATTGGAGTCTTTCGGCAAGTGGCACCACCCACAAAGCTACATATCGAATTTCCCCATGAGACCGGCCTCATCATGAGTTGTGCAGGGAAGGTCGGGCCCCCTTGCAGACAAAGCAGGGGAATCGACCCACCGGTCACGATCAGGAGGGGAGAAGGGGCTTAAATGAAGTGGTGCCGGGAACCTCGGTGTTCCCCTTGATTGAGACCGGCGTGTTGGGGGACTTTTGAGGTCGCATCAAGGGTGCCAAGTACCGTTTCGCATTTCAAGACGGAACCTGGGACATCTTTTGAAACGCTGTAGTGGGCAAGGGCCTCATCTTGCGATGACGGGAGAACCACGTGGTTTTGCTCGAGTTGCGGTGGGATTCTCGAGTTATGACCGGGAATTTAGGCTTCCTCTTGTTGGCCTTGAAATCCAATCTTCCATTCGTGGTGCGAGGGGGAGCTGGGGATTGCACTAGAGTCACTGCAGGGCAAAAGAGACCTAATCTAGGCTTGTGTCCAGGATCTAATGTTGCTCTCCAGGGGCGACAGGGATCTCGGGTTTGCATTCCAGACTCATCCGGTGAGTCAGTTCTCACCTCGAGGGTAAGCAAAGAATTCCGCTCTCGTCTCGAGTCGCGTTGGGTATCTCTTGGAGCCCAATGTGTGTACTAAAGGGAGTCAAGCCTCCTCTGGAGTTTGGAGAGAGGTCTCGGGATTGGACTCCAGGCCATGCAGGAAAAGGAGGCCCTCATCTCGAGATGACGGTGGCGTCTCGTGGGTTTTCTCGAGCTGCGGCGCCAGTGTGGGGTGTCTCATGAAGTACCACGGGGATCTCAGGGAGCCTCTTGTGTGGCGCCAGGAAAATCCAGTATTCCATTCGAGTTGCGAGTTAGAACTGGGGATTGCTCTCCAGTCACTGCAGGGCAAAATAGACATCATCTACGCTTGTGTCCAGGACCTAGTGTTCCACTACTGGGCCGACAGGGATCTCAGGGTTGCATTCTCGACTCACCCGGAGAGTCAGGCCTCGTCTTGAGGGGAAAAAAAGGACTCCACTCTCCTGTCGATTCGCGACGGGTATCTCTTGGAGCCCACTGCGTGGCGTAAAGGGAGTGAAGCCTCCTATGGAGTTTGGAGAGATGACTCGGGATTGTTTTCCTGGCCATGCAGGAAAAAAGGCCCTCATCTCGCGATGATGGGGGCGTCTCGTGGGTTTTCTCCAGCTGCGGCGCCAGTATCAGATTTCTCACGAAGTACGACGGGGAACTCAGAGAGCCTCTCATGTGGTGCTAGGGACGTCAGGTCTCCGTGCATGTGGTGAAGGGGAGTGCGTGATTGCTCTCGAGTCATAGTAGGCGAATTGGGCCTCAAGACGCATTGAAGAAGGACTCTCGAGGTCTTTCTCGGGTTGCGGCAGGGAACCCTGGGTTCCCTCTACTTGTGTCGGTGACCTCAGGCAACTTCTCAGGGTGCCTCTGAGAAGTCAGGGACACTGTGGATTTGGGAGGGGCCTTTCGTTACTCAACTGGGTTTGGTGCAATCGAAGAGGGCCTCATCTCGAATGGAGGCAAGAACCTCAGGGGTCCTCTCCATTTCTGACTCGGGTCGCAGAGTACCTGCCGAGTATGGACAAGAGAGTCACGCCTCGTCTTCTGTGGAGGAATGGATCTCCGCTTGCCTTTCGAGTTGTTCACGGAGTGACAGGCCACTTGTTGAGCTGTGTGTGGAACCTGCGGGTTTTTCCAGACGATGCACAGGGGTGTCAGTGCCCCTTCGTGTTGTGCCTTCATCCAAAGGGTTGCCTTCAAAGAGGTGTCCGGGCATCGGGTTCTTTTCAAGAGCGTACCAGAAAATTGGGGTCTTTCAGCATGTGGTACCACCCACGAGGCTACGTCTCGAATTTCCTCGGGAGACCGACCTCATCCTGAGGTTCGCCGGGAAGGTAGGGAACCCCTTGCAGACAAAGCAGGGGAATCGATCCACCGGTCACGATCAGAAGGGGAGAAGGGGCTCAGAAGAAGTGGTGCCAGGAACCTCGGTGGTCCCCTCCAGTGAGACCGGTATGTCACGGCACTTTTGAGGTCGCATCAAGTGTGCCAAGTACAGTTTAGCACTTCAAGACGGAACGTGGGAATTCTCTGGAGATGCTCTAGCGGGCAAGGGCCTCATATTGCGATGACGAGGGAAACACGTGGTTTTTCTCGAGATGCGGCGGGATTCTCGAGTTACGACAGGGAATTCAGGCTTCCTCTTGTGTTGGCCCAGGAAGTCCAATCTTCCATTCAACTTGTCAGAGAGAGCTGTGGGTTGCTCTCGAGTCACTTCAGGGCAAAGAGTCCTCATCTAGGCTTGGGTCCAGGACGTAGTGTTCCTCTCCAGGGGCAACAGGGATATCGGGGTCGCATTCCAGTCTCACCCGGTGGGTCACGCCTCGTCTCGAGTGGAAGCAAAGGACTCCACTATCCTCTCGAGTCATGACGTGTAACTCTTGGAGCCCAATGAGTGGCCTAAAGGGAGTCAAGCGTCCTGTGTAGCTTGGACAGAAGGTTCACGCTTGATCTGCATACCATTCAGTTAAAGATGGCCCTCCTCTTTTGATGACGGGAGCATCTCATGGGTTTTCTCGAGCTGCGGCGTCAGTGTGGGGTTTCTCACGAGATATGATGGGGAGCTCAGGGAGCCTCTCGTGTGGCGCCAGAGAAGTCAGGCCTCCATGCGTGTGGCCAGGCAGATCGCGTCATTGCTCTGGAGTCATGGGAGGGACTAGGGCCTCAAGACGCATTTAAGAAGGACTCTCGAGGTCTTTCTTGGCTAGGGGCGGGAAACACTTATTTCCCTCGACCTCTACCGGGGACCTTAGGGAACTTCCCAGGTGCCTCTGAGAGGTGAGGGATACTGAGGAGTTAGAGGGGCCTCTCGGGACTCGACTAGGTTTGACGAAATGAAAGAGGGCCTCATCTCGATTGGAGGCAGGAACCTCAGGCTTCCTCTCCATTTCTGACTCCGACCGCAGGGTCCCTGCAGGGTTGGGACAGGAGAGTCAGGCCTCGTCTTGTCTGAGTAATGGAACTCTGCTTGCCTCTTGAGTCGTTCAGTGGGTCTCAGGCCCCTTGTCGAGCTGTGTGTGGAACCTGCGGGTGTTTCCAGAACATGCACAGGGGTGTCTTTGCCCCTTCTTTTTGTGCCTTCCCCCACAGGGTTGCCTTCAAAGAGGTGTCCGGGCATCGGGTTCATTTCAAGAGCGGACCGGGAAATCGGGGTCGTTCGGCATGTGGCAGCACCCACGTGGCTCATCTCGAATTTCCTCATGAGACCAGCATCATCCTGAGGTGCGCCGGGAAGGCCGGGAACACCTTCCACACAAAGAAGGGGAATCGACTCTCCTGTCGTGATCAGGTGGGGAGATGGGGCTAGATGAATTGGGGCCGGGACTCTAGGTGTTCCACTCGAGGGAACCCGGCATTTCAGGGAACTTTAGGGGTCGCATCAAGGGAGCCAAGTACCGTTTCCCACTTCAGGACGGAACATGTGACTTCCCTGGGGACGCTGTAGGGCGCAAGGGCCTCATCCTGTGAAGACGTTGGAACCACGTCGTTTTTCTCGAGTTGAGTCTGGATTCTCGAAAACGACGGGGATTTCAGGCTTCCTCTTGGGTTGGCCCTGGGAAGCCCAATCTTCCCCTGGAGTTGCGAGGGAAAGCTGGGGTTTCTGCTCGAGTCACTACAGGGCCAAAGAGACCTCATCGAGGCGTGTGTCCAGGACCTAATATTCCTCTCAAGGGAAGACAGGGATCTCGGGTTTCCATTCCAGACTCCCCCGGGGAGCCAGGCCTCGCCTCGAGGGGAAGCAGAGGACTCCGCTTTCCTCTCAAGTCGCGACACGGATCTCTTGGAGCCCAATGAGTGGACTCAAGGGTGTCAAGCCTCCTCTTCAGTTTGGAGAGAGGACTCAGGATTGCTCTCCAGGTCAGGCAGGAAAAGAAGGCCCTCATCTAGCGATGACGGGGGCGTCTCATGGGTTTCTTCAGGCTGCGGCGCCCATGGGGGTTTTCTCACGAGGCACGACGAGGACCTCAGGGAGCCTCTCGTGCGGTGCCAGGGAACTCATGTCTCCATGCGCATGGCGAGGGGGAGCTGGTCATCACTCTCGAGTCATGGGAAGTGACTAGGGCCTCAAGACGCGTTGAAGAAGGACTCTCGAGGTCTTTCTCGGGTGGTGGCGGGAAACCCTCGTTTCCCTCGACTTCTGCAGGGGACTATAGGGAACTTCCCATGGTGACTCTGAGAGGTGAGGGATGCTGTGGAGTTGGCAGGGCCTCTCGGGAGTCTGCTGGGTTCGGCGCAATGGAAGAGGGCCTCATCTCGAGGGGACGCAGGAACCTCAGGCTTCCTCTCCGATTCTGACTCCGACTGCACGGTCCCTGCAGTGTTGGGACAGGAGAGTCATGCCTCGTCTTGTCTGAGGAATGGAATTCTGGTTGCCTCTCGAGTTGTTCCGGGAGTCTCAGGCCCCTTGTCGAGCTGTGTGTAGACCCTGCGGGTTTTTCCGGATGATGCACGGGGGTGTCAGTGCCCCTTCGTGTTGTGCCTTCACTCACAGGGTTGCCTTCGAAGAGGTGTCCGGGCATCGGGTTCTTATAAAGAGCGGACCGGAAAATCGGGGTCGTTCGGCACGTGGCACCTCACACATGGCTAGTCTCGAATTTCCTCCTGAGACTGGCCTCATCCTGAGGTGCACCAGGAAGGCTGGGAACCCCTTCCAGAGAAAGCAGGGGAATCGACTCTCCTGTCGCGATCAGGAGGGAGAAGGGGCTCAGATGAAGTGGTGCCGGGACCCTCGGTGTTCCCTCGAGGCACCCAGCGTGTCGGCGAATTTTTGCGGTCTCATCAAGGGTGTCAAGTACCGTTTCACACTTAAGGACGGAACATGGGACTTCCCTGGAGACGCCGGGAATTTCGGTCTTCCCCTGGAGTGAGACCAGTATGTTGGGGAACTTTGGGGTCGCATCAAGGGTGCCAAGTAGCATTTCGAACTTTAAGATGGAACGTGGGACTTCTCTTGAGACTCTGGCTGGCAAGGGCCTCATATTGCGATGAAGGGGGAACCACATGGTTTTTAAGACTTGAGGCTGAATTCTCGAATTACGATGGGAAATTCAGACTTCCTCTTGTGTTGACCGTGGGAAGACCAATCTTCCATTCAAATTGTGAGGGAGAGATGGAGGTTGCTCTCGAGTCACTGTAGGGCAAAATAGACCTCATCTAGGCTTGTGTCTAGGACATAATGTTCCACTCCAGGGGCGACAGGGATCTCGGGGTTGCATTCCAAACTCACCCGGGGAGTCAGGCCTCGTCTCCAGGGAAGCAAAGGACTCCGCTCTCCTCTCGAGTCGCACCGGGTATTTCTTGGACCCAACTGAGTGGCCTAAAGGGAGTCAATCCTCCTGTGAAGTTTGGAGAGAGGACCAGGGATTGCTCTCCAGGTCAGGCAGGAAAAGAAGGCCCCCATCTCTCCTTGACGGGGGCATCTTGTGGTTTTTCTCGAACTGCGGCGCCACTGTGCGTTTTCTCACGAGGTACGATGGGGTACTCAGGGAGCCTCTTGTGTGGTACTAGGGAAGTCAGTTTTCCTGCTTGTGGCAAGGGGAGCGTGTCCTTGCTCTGGAGTCATGGTAGGGGAATCGGGCATCAAGAGACGTTGAAAAAGGACTCTCCAAGTCTTTCTCGGGTTACTTCAGGAAACTCTGGGTTCCCTCGACTTGTGCCAGTGACCTCAGGTAGCTTCTCAGGGAGCCTCTGAGAATTCAGGGATACTGTGGTGTTGGGAGGGGCCTCTCGGGACACCACTGAGTTTGGTTCAATGGAAGAGGGCCTCTTCTCTAGTTGAGGCAGGAACCTCAGGGTTCCTCTCCATTTCTGACTCCGATCGCAGGGTCCCTGAAGAGTTGGGCCAGGAGAGTAAGGCCTCGTCTTGTGTGAAGGAATGCAACTTCACTTGCCTCTTGAGTTGTTCACGGGGTGACAGTCCACATTTGGAGCTGTTAGTGGAATCTGCGGGTTTTTCCAGACGATGCATGGGGATGTCAGTGTCCCTTCGTGTTGTGCCTTCATCCACAGGGTTGCCTTCGAAGAGATGTCCGGGCGTCAGGTTCTTATCTAGAGTGGACCGGGAATTCGGGATCTTTCAGCATGTGGCACCAACCATGAGGCTACTTTTCGAATTTCCTCATGAGACCGGCCTCATCCAGAGGTTCGCGGGGAATGTCGGGAACCCCTTGCAGACAAAGCATGGGAGTCGACCCTCCTGTCACGATCAGGAGGGGTGAAGGGGCTCACAGGAAGTGGTGCCGTGAACTTTGGTGTTTCCCTCGAGTGAGACCGGTATGTCAGGGAACTTTGGGGGTCGCATCAAGGGTGCCAAGTACCGTTTTGTACTTCAGGATGGAACGTGGGACTTCTCTTGATACGCTGTAGCGGCCAAGGGCCTCATCTTGCGATGACGGGGGAGCCACGTGGTTTTTCTCGAGTTGCGGCGGGATTCTCGAGTTACGACGGGGATTTCAGGCTTCCTCTTGTGTTGGGCCAGGGAAGTCCAATCATCCATTCGAGTTGCGAGGGAGAGCTGGGGGTTGCGCTCGAGTCACTGCAGGGCAAAGGAGACCTCATCTAGGCTTGTGTCCAGGACCTAATGTTCCTCTCCAAGGGCCACAGGGATCTCAGGTTTGCATTCCAGACTCACCCAGGGAGTCAGGCCTCGTGTCGAAGGGAAGCAAAGGACTCCGCTCTCCTTTCGAGTCGCGAAGGGCACCTCTTGGAGCCCACTTTGTGGCCTAAAGGGAGTCAAGCCTCCTGTGAAGTTTGGAGAGAGGACTTGGGACTGCTCTCCAGGCCATGCAGGAAAAGATGGCCCTCATCTCGCGATGACGGAGGGGTCTTGTGGGTTTTCTCGAGCTGCGGCGCCAGTGTGGGGTTTCACACGAGGTACGACAGGGAGCTCAGGGAGCCTCTCATGTGGCGCCAGGGAAGTCAGGTCTCCATGTGCGTGGCGAGGGGGAGCGCGTTATTGCTCTCGAGCCATGGTAGGGGAATCTGACCTCAAGACGCTTTGAAGAAGGACTCTCGAGGTCTTTCTTCGATTGTGGCAGGAAACCCTTATTTCCCTCGACATTTGCCGGTGGCCTCAAGGAGCTTATCAGAATGCCTATGAGAAGTCAGGGATACTGTGGAGATGGGAGTGGCCTCTCGGGACTCCACTGGGTTTGTTTTAATGGAAGAGGGCCTCATCTCGGGTTGAGGCAGGAACCTCAGGTTTCCTCTCCATTTCTGACTCAGATTGAAGCGTTCCTGCAGAGTTGGGATTGGATATTCAGGCCTCGCCTTGTCTGAGGAAGGGAACTGCGCTTGCCTCTCTCATTGTTTAAGGGGTGACAGGCCAGTTGTGGAGCTGTATGTGGATCCTGCGGGGTTTTCCGGACGATGAACAGGGTTGCCAGTGCCCCCTCGTGTAGTGCCTTCATCCACAGGGTTGCCTTAGAAGAGGTGTCCGGGCATCGGGTTCTTATCAAGAGCAAGACCGAGAAATCGGGGTCTTTCGGCACGTGGCACCAACACGAGGCTACGTCTCGAATTTCTTCGTGAGACTGGCCTCATCCTGAGGTGCGCCATGAAGGTCGGGAACCCCTTCTAGACAAAGCAGGGGGATCGACCTTCCTGCCGTGATCAGGAGCGGAGAAGGGGCTCAAATGAAGTGGTGCCAGGAACTTTGGTGTTCCCTTGGAGTGAGACCGGTATATTGGGGAACTTTTGGGGTCTCATCAAGGGTGCCAAGTAGCATTTCGAACTTTATGAAGAAATATGGGACTTCTCTTGAGACTCTGTAGCGGGCAAAGGCCTCATATTGCGATGAATGGGGAACCACGTGGTTTTTAAGAGTTGCGGCGGGATTCTCGAGTTACAACGGGAAATTCAGACTTCCTCTTGTGTTGGCCCAGTGAAGACCAATCTTCCATTCGAATTGCGAGGGAGAGATGGGTGTTGCTCTCGAGTCACTGTAGGGCAAAATAGACCTCATCTAGGCTTTTGTCCAGGACATAATGTTCCTCTCCAGGGGCAAAAGGGATCTCGGGGTTGCATTCCAGACTCACCCGAGGTAAGGCTTCATCTCGAGGGGAAACAAAGTACTCTGCTCTCCTCTCAAGTAGCGACAGGTATCTCTTGGAGCCCATTGAGTGGCCTAAAGGGAGTAAAGCCTCCTGTGAAGTTTGGAGAAAGGACCAGGGATTGCTCTCCAGGTCAGGCAGGAAAAGAAGTCCCCAATCTCGCGATGACGGTGGCGTCTCGTGGGTTTTCCCGAGCTGGGGCGCCAGTGTGGGGTTTCTCACGAGGTATGACGGGGAGCTCAGGGAGCCTCTCGTGTGGCGCCAGTGAAGTCAGGTGTCCATGCGCATGGCGAGGGGGAGCGTGTCATTGCTCTCGAGTCATGGTAGGGGAATCCGTCCTCAAGACGCGTTGAAGACGGACTCTTGAGGTCTTTCTCGGGTTGCGGCAGGATACCCTGTGTTCCCTCGACTTGTGCCGGTGACCGCAGGGAGATGCTCAGGGTGCCTCTGAGAAGACACTGATACTATGTTGTTGGGAGGGGCCTCTCGGGACTAAACTGCGTTTGGTGCAATGGAAGATTGCCGGGAGCCAGCGAGAGACATTCCACTCGTGACAAATGTCATGAGGAAAGAGTCTCGGCATACGCAAAGGTGGGATTGAGCCTCCGGGAGTTCCCCCGTATATTTTTCAGCATCTACCCCCAAAAACCAAAGTCTGCCTTCTTTATTGCTTTGTTCTCTCACCTCTGACATTACTGGGGATGTCCCCCACCACCATCTCACTCTCTCTGTCAAAGAGCTAACTTACAGCTCCAACTAACAATGTTCCTGGGCAATTAGTAGTGTTTAAATCCAAACCCCTCAGATGGTTTTCTAACTCGCCTGACAAGTTTACCCGGTCTCCTACAGCTATGCATACGATTGTGTACAGTCTCCCAGCCTCGAGACGCACGGGAAGTTTAAGATATTCAAATAGCTTAGAGCCTCTCAGAGAGTTAGAAACTGTCAGAATAAAAGTAGTAAAAATTTCATTGATGAACCAATGCTTTTTGCCAAGTTTCCACATCCCCTGAATTGTATCCTTGAATGTGTGCTAATTAATATAGTTGGTATGTAGAAAAAATAAGTAGTGGCCTTGATGTTGGTAACTTTAGACCCTTAAGGTAATAAATTCTTTTCTTTGTTGTAAACCCATTACACATCCTCCCTATAGGAATGCAATTTTATCTTCGAAAGATGGCGCCAAACCTTAAACAATTACTCTTAGAGAAAATAACTCTTATGGTTGATAAGTCTTTGTCAAGAGTCATAAAATGTTAATAGGTCTTCTGGCCAGAAGATGATGTAAATCATCTAAACCATTTTAATACGATAAATCTGCAGAAAAGAAACCCTGGTTTTTGATAAGGATTAAAGACTGCTGACTTTGCATCCCCTATTATCCTCTATGTGTAACTTAGGGTATTAAAACCTGTGTTGAAAATAAAGCTACGGGCCTTGCTCGCCAACGCTTGGTCTCCCCATGTCATTATTCCCCTCAATTTTCAGATGAGTGTCCATCTGGAGCGCGGATATCCTCTGCGACCATTTATTTGCCTGGGCTTCGAAGACCCACTCGATAAGGTGTCTAAGGTGGGGCACCTTCCTCTATTCTAGAGGGCACTTGCAGCCTCCGTGGTCAGAGCTAACCTGGTGTCACGGGTTATATTGATTTTCCGCGTAAACCAAGCTACTCAGCTGCTTTTCTCCACTGAATTTTCCTACTGAGCTATCCTCATTCTATTACTCTTTATATCTTTGATGAATAAATAAATATATAAATAGGTCGCCTACTCCATCTTCCCTTCGAATACCCTGGATCAGCTGGGGCTGGACCTCTGCAGGTGGCGCCCGAGACAGGCATTTCGAAGGTAAATCCCCAACCCCATTCCCCCAGTGTTCAGTTTTGGGGACAGATAGGATCCCACTTAGGGGGCTGCAGATCCCCCTGTAGAATAGACAGGGCGAGAGGAGTGGGAAGTGTTGAAGAGTTAGAGAGAAAAAACGGTTTCTAAAAAGGCTGACAAAAAAGGCCTAATCTTTAGATAGCTAAAAGCAAAATCTTTTACTATCCTTAAGTTTCTGACATGGGCAACACTGAATCAAATGAAAGACAGCTCTTTATAGGAGTAATTTTACAGTTATTAAGTAAAAGAAGAATCAAGGTTAAAAAATCTTCCATTCAATCATTTTGTACATTTGTACAAGACCACTGCCCTTGGTTTCTACAACAAGGCACTGTTAACCTAGATATCTTGAAAAAACTAGGAAAACAGCTAAGAGCTTATTGTGCTCAGCAAGGTTTGGAAAAAATCCCTACTTACACCTTTCCTCTGTGGAATATGACTAGAGATGTTTTAGATCCAGCTCATGAATTTGAAAAGGTACCTGTTAAAGAGGAAAGTAAAGTTGGAAAAGTACCTGTTAAACAAAAAAGCAAATCTGAAAAGGTACCTGTTATAAAGAAAAGTGAAAATGAAGAGGCTATACCTAGCTATCGACAGCTAAATGAATGGCTAGCCGCTATGACTGCCAATGAGCATGTAAAAGATAGGGATGAAAAGAAAGATCAGCTCTCCCCTCAATTTGAAAAAGGTTTAGAGGAAACAGCAGCTCGATGCCATTCTGATGAGGATTTTTTTTTTTTAAGCTAAAGATGCTCCTAAAAGTTTAAGAAAACATCCCTAATCAGACCATCCGCTCCTAGGAGGTTGAGGGAAACATCCCCGATCAGACAGTTCGTAAGATTTAGTTACCAAACAGTTAAAGGATCTCCGGAACAGAAGAGGAAAACTTCGGGACGCTCCCATCCCCCTATGCCTCCTCCTCCATGTCGGGGTAAAGGGCCACCGCTAGGAGTTTCCCGGAGAAGGATTTTCTCTAGTCCCAAGGATGAACTTGATCCTCACCTTGAGGCTTCTTTTCTAGTCCCCTCTGCAGTTTAGCCAGGGTAAAGAGGTTACAAAATAAATAAAAATATTCTCTAAAATTAAAAAAAAAATTAAAAATGGATTTCTCTGCATCTAAGAATAGACAAATATTTATTGACTGTGGAATATGATTAGAAATGTCCTGGACCTCCGTCACGAGGCTGTTAAATAGACTATGGGGGAGGCTATAGAGGTGGATGGTGGTGAGTCTCCATTTACTGCACAGATCATATTTTCTGCCATTGAAAAAAAAAAAAGGAGGGAGAAAGTGGTCTACCTCCCGAGGAAGGAGAGGGCTTACAGGACGCTGCGGCCGAGAGCCCTGGCGAGCTCCCTCCCCCACTGTGCAAACCTTTAAAAAACTTATCCACCACTTTCTGATTTAAGGCGACTGCCACCGCCTTCGATTGTGCCTCCCAGGACCCAGGAGTTCCCCACTTTGCCCCCAAAGCCTCCCAAAGTGTTGCCTAAGACTGAGGAAGATAAAAAGTTTTTTAAACAAAGGAGCTTTTAGTACACAATATGCAGAGCTTGCTCCTTGGAGAAAACTCCCTCAGGGGGGTCTCACCCAGGCTAGGAGAAAAGCGAAAAGGCAAGGAGATTTAATAACAATATTAACCCCTGATGTGCCGCTTACTCCAATTCCAACCGGAGTGGCTGGCCCCCTATCTGAGGACATTGTAAGATTTGTCCTGGGGCGTAGCTTGCTTTCTTTAAAAAAAAATTAAATAAAAAAAAAGAAAGAAAAGAAATTTCGCTGGTGCATGGTGTAGTAGATTCTGATGATATTGAGAAATTAAAGTCTTGATCTCACTGCCTATCAAAACTGTACAAATTAATAAAGGTCAAAGAGTAACACAGCTTTTACTTTTACCTTACTATCAGACAAGGAAAAACTTGACTTCTCAATCTAAGAGCCACAAAACATTTGGATCTAGTGATCTAGCCTTTTGGGTGCAGGAAATTACAGTTCCAAGGCCTTTAAAAGATCTTTTAATTCAAGAGAATAAAACGCCAGGGCTATTAGACACAGGAACAGACGTCTCTTAACATTGCTGGGAAAGACTGGCCCAGCTCCTGGCCAACACATAATACTGAAAATGAGTTGGTGGGATTAGAGAAAGTGGTATGTGGGATGGAGATGCTGTACAGGTGGTACATTTAACAATACTTTATATATTGCTATAAATACATAATATAAATGTATTTGCCTAATTACAGTTTGCCTAATTAGGTATGGGTATAAATAAAATATAATAAAGGTATACCTAATTCTATTTATAGATCTATACTTAATTAATTTGTATATAAATTAATATGTATACTATATACACACACATATATATATACTGTATAATTAAATATATATGGCAGTAATATAATGTGTGTGTGGCTGATATTAATTGGTATGGATTGATGTGCTGTGATGATATATGTTCTATATACTGTATAATTATAAATGTGTGACATGTATTATTACAGTATATTGGTTTGTGTTGGTTGGTATTAGCTGTGTATGTGTTGTATTGCTGTAATATATATTAATTAATATATTAATTATAAAGATTAATTCAAGTATATTGATTTATATATATTATATGTCAATAACTTTATACTTGTTGCCATATATAAATACATATATAAATGCATTTTGCATTTAGGTATATCTGTATACCTGTATACCAAAATGAGATAAGGAGGTTATACATTTATTACTTAAATTTATACAGAGACCTAAACTAAACATTAGACCTAAATTAACATATCCATAGGGAAACAGCTAGACAAATAGTGAAGTTATGTTCCAATTGTAATTAATCACTTAAACGTAAACACACAGGGGCAGACTACAATGATGAGACACTAGATGCCTGAATTACAGGCTACGACTCCGCCCCTGGTCAAGTAAAAAGGCCTCCTTACGGGAGAGTGAAAAAGGCCAGATGTGTTGCTAACTTGTGGGAGTGGGTATGCTTGTATATTTCTACAGAATGCAGATTCTCCGGTTTGGATCTCAGACAAATTCGTCATGTCACATTCCCCAAAGACCAGGTTCGCGGCGCGCGCACTCGCTCGCTCCCCCTCACCCAGCCAGCTCTCGCCTCCGTGCCACCAGCAGCGCCTCGCACCCACCTCGCTGCACCCCGTGACCTAGAGCAAAGAAGTCTGTGCAGCGAGTGAGGGCCAGAGAGGAAAGCACGCCCGCGGAGTGCCGTCCAGACCAGCGTGGCCCCACCGGCGAGAGGGGACCGCCCTGAGCCCAAGCGGTGGTGGCTAGCCCTAAACCACGAACCCTGCCCCTCCGCCCACCATAGGCGCCTTGGCCCACAGCCTGCCGCTCGCGTTCTGCCTCCTGATGCTGGGGACACTGCTCCCCCGGGCTGACGCTTACAGCTGCTCCCTGGTTCATCTTGTTTAAACCCTCAATATAATGTTTGCTCCTTTGTAATGCTACAACATCCACCTTATCTTATGATGTAACCACTTATTGAATTATGGTCTTGCTGTATTACAACAACTACAGGATTTAATGCAAACACGACGGTTTGTGGGCTTAATTATCTTGGGAACAGCAGCTTTGATAAGTGCAATCACTTCTGTTACTGTGGCAGAAATATCATTGACTCAACAAGTACATACTGCTCAATATGTTGATTCTATGTCCAAAAATGTTTCTTTAACATTGGCAACACAGGAAGCTATAGAGAGAAAATTAGAAATGAGGGTAGACGCCCTAGAGGAAGCAGTAATACATATTGGGACTGAATTGCAGGCTTTAAAGGTGAAAATGGCATTGTCTTGTCATGCTGACTATCGGTGGATATGTGGAACACCCCTGAAAGTAAATGAGACAGATTTTGAATGGGAAAAGATTAAAAACCATATTTCAGGTATCTGGAACAGCTCTGACATTGGTTGAGACGTAGGGAAACTTCACTATCAAATAGCAACCATGGAGCACTCCCGCTTAGATTTTACTGCTGCTGGAACAGCAAATGATTTCTTCCATACTTTCCCTAACTACATCTCAGGAAAGAATATTCTGTCTAATGTCTTTAGCTATGCTGCGGTGGCTGCTTTAATTCTGCTTCTCATAATCATTCTTCCTTGTATTGTCAGGATTCTTCGGCAGAGTATCCAGAGGCTCGCGACTGAGCTACATCTGGCTGTTTTAAGAAATAAAAAACGGGGAGATGCCGGGAGCCGGCGAGAGACATTCCACTCGTGACAAAGGTCATGAGGAAGGAGGCTGGGCATACACAAAGGCGGGATCGAGCCTCGGGAGTCCTCCCGGATATTCTTGAGCATCTACCCCCCAAAACCAGAGTCTGCCTACTTTATTGCTTTGTGCTCTCACCTCTGACTTTCCTGGGGGCTGTCCCCCACCACCATCTCACTCTCTCTGTCAAAGAGCTAACTTACAGCTCCAATTAATAAAGTTCCTGGGCAATTAGGAGTGTTTAAATCCAAACACGTCAGATGGCTCTCTAACTCGCCTGACAAGTTTACCCGGTCTCCTACAGCAATGCATACAATTGTTTACAGTCTCCGAGCCTCGAGAGGCACGGGAAGCTTAAGATATTCAAATAGCTTAGAGCCTCTCAGAGAGTTAGAAACTGTCAGAATAAAACTAGTAAAAGATTTCATTGATGAACCAATGCTTGTTGCCAAGTTTCCACATCCCCTGAATTGTATCCTTGAATGTGTATTAATTAATATAGTTGGTATGTAGAAGAAATAAGTAGTGGCCTTGGTGTTACTAACTTTAGACCCTTAAGGTAATAAATTATTTCCTTTGTTGTAAGCCCATTACACATCTGCCCTATAGGAATGCAATTTTATCTTCGAAAGATGGGGCCAAACCTTAAAATAATTACTCTTAGAGAAAATAAGTCTTACGGTTGATAAGTCTTTGTCAAGAGTCATAAAATGTTAATAGGTCTTCTGGCTAGAAGATGATGTAAATCACCTAAACCATTTGTATACGATACATTTGCAGGACAGAAACTCTGGTTTTTGATAAGGATCAAAGGCTGCTGTCTTTGCATCCCCATTATCCTCTATGTGTAACTTAGGGTATAAAAACCCCTGTTGAAAATAAAGCTACGGGCCTTGATTGCCAACGCTTAGTCTCCTAATGTCATTCTTCCCCTCAATTTTCAGATGAGTGTCCATCTGGAGCGCGGATATCCTCTGCGACCATTTATTTGCCTGGGCTTCGAAGACCACTTGAGAAGGTGTCTAAGGTGGGGCACTTTTCGCTATTCGAGAGGGAGCCTGCGGCCTCCGTGGTCAGAGCTAACCTGGTATCACGGGTTATACTGATTTTCCGCATAAACCAGGCTACTCAGCTTCTTTTCTCCACTAAATTTTCCTACTGAGCTATCCTCATTCTATAACTCTTTATATCTTCGATAAATAAATCAATAGGTCGCCTACTCTGTCTCCCCTTCGAAAACCCTGGACCAGCCGAGGCTGGACCTTGTCAGAAGAGGGCCTCATCTCGATTTGAAGCAGGAACCTCAGGGTTGCTCTCCATTTCTGACTCTGAACACAGAGTCCCTACAGAGTTAGGACAGGAGAGTCAGGCCTCGTCTTGTGTGGAGGAATGGAACTCCACTGGACTCTCGAGTTGTTCACCGGATAACAGGCCACTTGTCGAGCTGTGTGTGGAACCTGCGGTTTTATCCGGACGATGCATGGGGGTGTCAGTTCCCCTTCGTTTTTTGCCTTCGTACACAGGGTTGCCTTCGAAGAGGTATCCAGCCTTCAGGTTCTTATCAAGAGCAGACCAGGAAATCAGTGTCTTTCGGCATGTGGCACCACCCACAAGCCTACGTCTCGAATTTCTTCTTGAGACGGACCTCAACCTGAGGTGCACCAGGAAGGTCGGTAACCCTTTCAGACAAAGCAAGTGAATCGACCCTCTTGTCCCGATCAGGAGGGGAGAAGGGGCTCAGATGAAGTGGTGCCGGGAACCTCGATGTTCCCCTCGAGTAAAACTGGGATGTCGGGGAACTTTTGGAGTCACATCAAAGGTGCTAAGTACCGTTTCAAACTTCAAGACGGAACGTGAGACTTCTCTTGAGACGCTGTAGCTGGCAAGGGCCTCATCTTGTGGTGACGGGTTAACCACGTCGTTTTTCTCGAGTTGTGGCGGGATTCTCGAGTTAGGTCAGGAAATTCAGGCTTCCTCCTGTGTTGGCCCAGGGAAGTCCAGTCTTCCATTCGAGTTGCGAGGGAGAGCTAGGGATTGTGCTTGAGTTACTGCAGGGCAAAAGAGACCTTATCTAGGCTTGTGTCCAGGACATAATGTTCGTCTCCAGGGGGGACAGGGATCTCGGGGTTGCTTTCCTGATGCACCCGGGGAGTCAGTCCTTGTCTCGAGGGGAAGCGAAGGACTCCGCTCTCCTCTCGAGTTGCGACGGGTATCTCTTGGAGCCCACTGAGTGGCCTAAAGGGAGTCAAGCCTCCTGTGGAGTTTGGAGAGAGGACTCGGGATTGCTCTCCAGGCCATGCAGGAAAAGAAGGCCATCATCTCGCGATGAAGGGGGCGTCTCGTGGGTTTTCTCGAGCTGCAGCGCCAGTGTGGGGTTTCTCATGAGGTACTACGGGGAGCTCAGGGAGCCTCTCATGTGGCGCTTGGGAAGTCAGGTCTCCATGCGCATTGCGAGGGGGAGCGCGTCATTGCTCTAGAGTCATGGAAGGTGTATCGGGCCTCAAGAACCGTTAAAGAAGGACTTTCAAGGTGTTTCTTGGGTCACGGCAGTAAACCCTGGGTTCCCTCGACTAGTGCCGGTGGCCTCAGGGAGCTTCTCAGTGTGCCTCTGAGAAGTCAAGGATACCCTGGAGTTGGGAGGGCCCTCTCGGGACTCCACTGGGTTTGGTGCAATAGAAGAGGGCCTCATCTCGAGTGGAGGCAGGAACCTCAGGGTTCGTCTCCATTTCTGACTCTGATCGCAGGGTCCCTGCAGAGTTGGGACAGGAGAGTCAGGCCTCGTCTTGTAAGGAGGAATGGAACTCCGCTTGCCTCTCGAGTTATTCACGGGGTGACAGGCAACTTGTCGAACTGTTTTTGGAATCTGCGGGTTTTTCCGGACGATGCACGAGGGTGTCAGTGCCCCTTCGTGTTGTGCCTTCTTCCACAGGGTTGCCTTTCAAGAGGTGTCCGGGCATCGGGTTCTTATCAAGAGTGGACCGGGGAATCGGGGTCTTTCAGCATGTGTTACCACCCATGAAGCTACGTCTCAAATATTCTCGTTAGACCGGCCTCATCCTGAGGTGCGCCGGGAAGGTTGTGAACCCCTTCCAGACAAAGCACGGGAGTCGACCCTCCAGTCGCAATCAGGAGGGGAGAAGTGGCTCAGATGAAGTCGTACCGGGAACCTCGGTGTTCCCCTCGAGAGAGACCAGGGTGTCGGGGAACTTTTGGAATCGCATCAAGGGTGCCAAGTTTTCACACTTGAAGTGTGAAAACACTTCAAGAAGAAACCTGGGACTTCTCTTTAGACGCTGTAGCGGGCAAGGGCCTCATCTTGCGATGACAGGGTAACCATGTGGTTTTTCTCGAGTTTCGGCGGGATTCTCGAGTTACGATGGGGAATTCAGGCTTCCTCTTGTGTTGGCCCGGGGAAGTCCAATCTTCCATTGGAGTTGCGAGAGAGAGCTAGGGATTGCTCTCGAGTCACTTCAGGGCAAAAGAGACCTCATCTAAGCTTGTGTCCAGGACCTAATGTTCCTCTCCAGGGGCGACAGAGATCTCGGGGTTGCATTTTAGACGCACCCGAGGAGTCAGGCCTCATCTCGAGAGGAAGGAAAGGACTCTGCTCTGCTCTCGAGTCCCGATGGGTATTTCTTGGAGACCACTGAGTGGCCTAAAGGGAGTCAAGCCTCCTGTGGATTTTTTTTTTAATTTTATTTTATTTTTAAACTTTACATAATTGTATTAGTTTTTCCAAATATCAAAATGAATCCGCCTCAGGTATACATGTGCTCCCCGTCCTGAACCCTCCTCCCTCCTCCCCCCCATAGCATCCCTCTGGGTCGTCCCAGTGCACTAGCCCCAAGCATCCAGTGTCATGCATCAAACCTGGACTGGCAACTCTTTTCATACATGATATTTTACATATTTCAATGCCATTCTCCCAAATCTTCCCACCTTCTCCCTCTCCCACAGAGTCCATAAGACTCTTCTATACATAAGTGTCTCTTTTGCTGTCTCGTACTCAGGGTTATTGTTACCGTCTTTCAAAGTTCCATATATATGCGTTAGTATACTGTATTGGTGTTTTTCTTTCTGGCTTACTTCACTCTGTATAATAGGCTCCAGTTTCATCCACCTCATTAGAACTGATTCATTCTATTCTTTTTAATGGCGGAGTAATACTCCATTGTGTATATGTACCACAGCTTTCTTATCCATTCATCTGCTGATGGACATCTAGGTTGCTTCCATGTCCTGGCTATTAGAAACAGTGCTGCGATGAACATTGGGGTACACGTGTCTCTTTCCCTTCTGGTTTCCTCAGTGTGTATGCCCAGCAGTGGGATTGCTGGATCATAAGGCAGTTCTATTTCCAGTTGTTTAAGGAATCTCCACACTGTTCTCTATAGTGGCTGTACTAGTTTGCATTCCCACCAACAGTGTAAGAGGGTTCCCTTTTCTCCACACCCTCTCCAGCATTTATTATTTGTAGACTTTTGGATTGCAGCCATTCTGACTGGCGTGAAATGGTACCTCATAGTGGTTTTGATTTGCATTTCTATGATAATGAGTGATTTTGAGCATCTTTTCATGTGTTTGTTAGCCATCTGTATGTCTTCTTTGGAGAAATGTCTATTTAGTTCTTTGGCCCATTTTTTGATTGGGTCATCTATTTTTCTGGAGTTGAGCTGTAGGTGTTGCTTGTATATTTTTGAGATTAGTTGTTTGTCAGTTGCTTCATTTCCTATTATTTTCTCCCATTCCGAAGGCTGTCTTTTCACCTTGCTAATAGTTTGCTTTGATGTGCAGAAGCTTTTAAGGCTAATTAGGTCCCATTTGTTTATTTTTGTTTTTATTTCCAATATTCTGGGAGGTGGGTCATAGAGGATCCTGCTGTGATGTATTTCAGAGAGTGTTTTGCCTATGTTCTCCTCTAGGAGTTTTATAGTTTCTGGTCTTACGTTTAGATCTTTAATCCATTTTGAGTTTATTTTTGTGTATTGTGTTAGAAAGTGTTCTAGTTTCATTCTTTTATAAGTGGTTGACCAGATTTCCCAGCACCACTTGTTAAAGAGATTGTCTTTAATCCATTGTATATTTTTGCCTCCTTTGTCAAAGATAAGGTGTCCATATGTGTGTGGATTTATCTCTGGGCTTTCTATTTTGTTCCACTAATCTATATTTCTGTCTTTGTGCCAGTACCATACTGTCTTGATAACTGTGGCTTTGTAGCGGAGCCTGAAATCAGGTAGGTTGATTCCTCTAGTTCCATTCTTCTTTCTCAAGATCGCTTTGGCTATTCGAGGTTTTTTGTATTTCCATACAAATTGTGAAATTATTTGTTCTAGCTCTGTGAAGAATACTGTTGGTAGCTTGATAGGGATTGCATTGAATCTATAAATTGCCTTGGGTAGTATACTCATTTTCACTATATTGATTCTTCCAATCCATGAACAAGGTATATTTCTCCACCTATTAGTGTCCTCTTTGATTTCTTTCACCAGTGTTTTATAGTTTTCTATATATAGGTCTTTAGTTTCTTTAGGTAGGTATATTCCTAAGTATTTTATTCTTTCCGTTGCAATGGTGAATGAAATTGTTTCCTTAATTTCTCTTTCTGTTTTCTCATTATTAGTGTATAGGAATTCAAGGGATTTCTGTGTGTTGATTTTATATCCTGCAACTTTACTATAGTCATTGACTAGTTCTAGTAATTTTCTGGTGGAGTCTTTAGGGTTTTCTATGTAGAGGATCGTGTCATCTGCAAACAGTGAGAGTTTTACTTCTTCTTTTCCAATTTGGATTCCTTTTGTTTCTTTTTCTGCTCTGATTGCTGTGGCCAAAACTTCCAAAGCTATGTTGAATAGTAATGGTGAAAGTGGGCACCCTTGTCTAGTTCCTGACTTTAGAGGAAATGCTTTCAATTTTTCACCATTGAGGATAATGTTTGCTGTGGGTTTGTCATATATAGCTTTTATTATGTTGAGGTATGTTCCTTCTATTCCTGCTTTCTGGAGAGTTTTTATCATAAATGGATGTTGAATTTCGTCAAAGGCTTTCTCTGCATCTATTGAGAAAATCATATGGTTTTTATTTTTCAATTTGTTAAGGTGGTGTATTACATTGATTGATTTGCGGATATTGAAGAATCCTTGCATCCCTGGGATAAAGCCCACTTGGTCATGGTGTATGATCTTTTTAATGTGTTGTTGGATTCTGATTGCTAGAATTTTGTTAAGGATTTTTGCATCTATGTCATCAGTGATATTGGCCTGTAGTTTTCTTTTTTTGTGGGATCTTTGTCAGGTTTTGGTATTAGGCTGATGGTGGCCTCATAGAATGAGTTTGGAAGTTTACCTTCCTCTGCAATTTTCTGGAAGAGTTTGAGCAGGATAGGTGTTAGCTCTTCTCTAAATTTTTCGTAGAATTCAGCTGTGAAGCCGTCTGGACCTGGGCTTTTGTTGGCTGGAAGATTTTTGGTTACAGTTTCCATTTCCGTGCTTGTGATGGGTCTGTTAAGATTTTCTAGTTCTTCCCTGGTCCAGTTTTGGAAAGTTGTACTTTTCTAAGAATTTGTCCATTTCTTCCACGTTGTCCATTTTATTGGCATATAATTGTTGATAGTAGTCTCTTATGATCCTTTGTATTTCTGTGTTTTCTGTTGTGATCTCTCCATTTTCATTTCTAATTTTATTGATTTGATTTTTCTCCCTTTGTTTCTTGATGAGTCTGGCTAATGGTTTGTCAATTTTATTTATTGTTTCAAAGAACCAGCTTTTGGTTTTGTTGATTTTTGCTATGGTCTCTTTTGTTTCTTTTGCATTTATTTCTGCTCTAATTTTTAAGATTTCTTTCCTTCTACTAACCCTGGGGTTCTTCATTTCTTCCTTTTCTAGTTGCTTTAGGTGTAGAGTTAGGTTACTTATTTGACTTTTTTCTTGTTTCTTGAGGTGTGCCTGTATTGCTATGAACTTTCCCCTTAGGACTGCTTTTACCGTGTCCCACAAGTTTTGGGTTGTTGTGTTTTCATTTTCATCCGTTTCTATGCAAATTTTGATTTCTTTTTTGATTTCTTCTGTGATTTGTTGGTTATTCAGCAGCGTGTTGTTCAGCCTCCATATGTTGGAATTTTTAATAGTTTTTCTCCTGTAATTGAGATCTAATCTTACTGCATTGTGGTCAGAAAAGATGCTTGGAATGATTTCTATTTTTTTGAATTTACCAATGCTAGCTTTATGGCCCAGGATGTGATCTATCCTGGAGAAGGTTCCATGTGCACTTTAGAAAAAGTTGAAATTCATTGTTTTGGGATGAAATGTCCTATAGATATCAATTAGGTCTAACTGGTCTATTGTATCATTTAAAGTTTGTGTTTCCTTGTTAAATTTCTGTTTAGTTGATCTATCCATAGGTGTGAGTGGGGTATTAAAATCTCCAACTATTATTGTGTTAGTGTTAATTTCTCCTTTCATACTTGTTAGCATTTGTCTTACATACTGTGGTGCTCCCACGTTGGGTGCATATATATTTATAATTGTTATATCTTCTTCTTGGATTGATCCTTTGATCATTATGTAGTGACCTTCTTTGTCTCTTTTCACAGCCTTTGTTTTAAAGTCTATTTTATCTGATATGAGTATCGCTACTCCTGCTTTCTTTTGGTCCCTATTTGCATGGAAAATCTTTTTCCAGCCCTTCACTTTCAGTCTGTATGTATCCCCTGTTTTGAGGTGGGTCTCTTGTAGACAACATATGTAGGGGTCTTGTTTTTGTATCCATTCAGCCAGTCTTTGTCTTTTGGTTGGAGCATTCAACCCATTTACCTTTAAGGTAATTACTGATAAGTATGATCCCATTGCCATTTACTTTATTGTTTGGGGTTTGAATTTATACACCGTTTTTGTGTTTCCTGTTTAGTATTTGTTGGAGAGCTGGTTTGGTGGTGCAGAATTCTCTCAGCTTTTGCTTGTCTGAAAAGCTTTTGATTTCTCATTCATACTTGAATGAGATCCTTGCTGGGTACAATAATCTGGGCTGTAGGTTATTTTCTTTCATCATTTTAAGTATGTCTTGCCATTCCCTCCTTGCTTGAAGAGTTTCTATTGAAAGATCAGCTGTTATCCTTATGGCAATTCCCTGGTGTGCTATTTGTTGTTTTTCCCTTGCTGCTTTTCATATTTGTTCTTTGTGTTTGATTTTTGTTAATGTGATTAATATGTGTCTTGGGGGGTTTCGCCTTGGCTTTATCCTGTGTGGGACTCTCTGGGTTTCTTGGACTTGAGTGAGTATTTCCTTCCCCATTTTAGGGAAGTTTTCAACTATTATCTCCTCAAGTATTTTCTCACGGTCTTTCTTTTTGTCTTCTTCTTCTGGGACCCCTATGATTCGAATGTTGTAGCGTTTAATATTGTCCTGGAGGTCTCTGAGATTGTGCTCATTTCTTTTAATTCGTTTTTCATTTATCCTCTCTGATTCATTTATTTCTACCATTCTATCTTCGAATTCACTAATCCTATCTTCTGCCTCTGTTATTCTACTATTTGTTGCCTCCAGAGTGTTTTTAGTTTCATTTATTGCATTATTCATTTTATATTGACTCTTTTTTTATTTCTTCTAGGTCCTTGTTAAACCTTTCTTGCATCTTCTCAATCCTTGTCTCCAGGCTATTTATCTGTGATTCCATTTTAATTTCAAGATTTTAGATCCATTTCACTATCCTTACTCGGAATTCTTTATCAGGTAGATTCCCTATCTCTTCCTCTTTTGTTTGGTTTGGTGGGCATTTATCCTGTTCCTTTATCTGCTGGGTATTCCTCTGTCTCATCTTGTTTAAATTGCTGAGTTTGGGGTGTCCTTTCTGTATTCTGGCAGTTTGTGGAGTTCTTTACTGTGGCATTTCCTCGCTGTGTGTGGGTTTGTACAGGTGTCTTGTCAAGGTTTCCTGGTTAGGGAAGCTTGTGTCCGTGTTCTGGTGGGTGGAGCTGTATTTCTTCTCTCTGGAGTGCAATGAAGTGTCCAGTAATGAGTTATGAGATGTTTGTGGTTTTGGGGTGACTTTGGGAAGCCTGTATCTTGAAGCTCAGGGCTGCGTTCCTTTGTTGCTGGAGAATTTGCTTGGTATGTCTTGCCCTGGAACTTGTTGGCCCTTGTGTGGTGCCTGATTTCAGTGTCGGTATGGAGGCATTTGATCAGCTCCTGTCAATTAATGTTCCTTGGAGTCAGGAGTTCCCTGGAGTCAGGGTTTGGACTTAAGCCTCCTGCTTCCAGTTATCTGTCTTACTTTTACAGTAGTTTCAAAACTTCTCCTTCTATACAGCACCATTGATAAAACATCTACGTTAAAGAAGAAAAGTTTCTCTACTGTGAGGGCCACTCAGAAAGGTTCACAGCGTTACATGGAGAAGAGAAGAGGGAGGAGGGAGTTAGAGGTGACCCAAATGAGATGAGGTGGAATCAATAGTGGAGAGAGTGGGCTGGCCAGTAGTCACTTCCTTATGTGCACTCCACAACTGGACCGCTCAGAGATGTTCACAGAGTTATACAGAGACGAGAAGAAGGAGGAAGGAGACAGAGGTGGCCAGAAGGATAAAAGGGGGGAATGAAAAGGAGGGAGACAGATCCAGCCAGTAATCAGTTCCCTAAGTGTTCTCCACCGTCTGGAATACACAGAAATTCACAGAGTTGGGTAGAGTAGAGAGGGGTTAGGGAGGAGACACAGGCGACCTGGTGGAGAAAAAGGAGAGTCCAAAGGGAGAGAGAGCAGTCAAGCCAGTAATCTCGCTCCCTAGTGAAAAATGGGTACTGAAGATTGGGTTCTTAAAGGTACAAAATTGGTAACAAATACATAAAAGCAAAAATTAAAAATCTAGAGTAGAGTTTGGAATTTCAAAAATACGATGTTAAAGAAAAGAAGAAGGAAAAGAAAGAGAGAAAAAACGAACAAAGTAAAACAAACAAGGTCGCAAAAATTATCAAGAAAATACAGGTACAAAATTGATAACTAATACCAAAAAGCAAAAATTAAAAATCTAGAGTAGAGTTTGCAATTTCAAAAATACAATGTTAAAAAAAAGGAAGAAGAAAACTAAAGAGAAAACAAACAAACAAAAACAAGCAATGTCGCAAAAATTATAAAGAAACTACAGGTACAAAATTGATATCAAATATCAAAAAGCATAAATTAAAAATCTAGAGTACAGTTTGGAATTTCAAAAATACAATGTTAAAGAAAAGAAGAAAAAACAAAACAAAACAAAAAAACAAGGTCAAAAAATTATTTTATATATATATATATATATATATATATATATATATATATATATATGAAGTTTGCTGAAGAAGAAAAAAATAGGGTCTTTTTTTTTGCAAAGTAATAGGTTATAAAAGTGAAAATTAAATGAACAATAGAGAACTTAAAATTAAAAAAATTTAAAAAAAAGTAAGAATGATCATAAAAATATATCTAGGACTTTCTCTGGTTTTGTTGTGAGTATCGTGGGTTCGGTTCATTTTTGGCTAGTTCCTTGGTCCGACTTATATTTCTCAAGATCTATAGGCGCCTTCCTATGTAGTCCTAGTAACCACAGGGTTTTAATCTATTGCCTGTAGCTTCCAAGGCGTTTCCCTCTGTTATAGCTTCTTTTGTTTGCTGGTCTCTTCAGTGTCTGGTTTACACCCTGACACAAAGGGGACGGTGGAAGACACTTTTTTTTTTTAGGCTCACTTGTTCAGTTGCGCTGTGGGGAGGGAGGGAGGGAGTGATGCTGCAAACAAATAACACTGGCGTGCGCTCACAGTGCCTCAGCCACACTGGGTCTGCCCCCACTCACGGCACGTGTAGCGTCCCTGCCCACACTGCTCGGGCTCTAGGTTGTTCCACCGGGAACAATCCGAGGCTGGCCCTGGGCTGCATGCACCTCCCAGGTCCAAGCCGCTCAGGTTCAGGCACTCGGGTAGTCCTCAGAGGCACAGACTCGGTTGGGCCTGCGTTTTGTGCTCTTCCCAGGTCCGAGCAGCTCAGGTGATGAGGTGTTTGGCGAGCGCCAATGTTGTGACTTATCGCCTCCCCGCCACTCGGTTATCTGGGTGTAAAACAGGCGCACCTTCTCAGGCAGATGTTGACCGTCCAGATCCCCAAGAAGTTTTAGTTAGCAAAGAAGCCTGCTTACAGTTTTATAGATAATGTCTCTCTGGGGCTGCGATTGCCCCCTTCCGGCTCTGGCTGCCTGTCACCGGAGGGGGAAGGTCTGCAGCCGGCTATCTCTGTTCAGTCCTTTGTTCCGTGCGCGGGCCTGGCGGTGTCTTAGGTTAGGGCTGGCTTTTTGCGTGGTAGATATCCCAGAGTCTGGTTTGCTAGCCCAAGTTATTTCGTTCAGATAGCGCTCAGGGTATTCAGGCCAGATTTTTACTCTAAGCGATGCAGCCCGCGCTGCGCCTCCCTGCCCAGCCCCTGCTTGCTAATGGTGTGAGCAGGCGTCTGCACTGCTTCGCGGCTGGGGGAGTTACCGTAGGGCTTGCAATCTGCGAGTTTTAATTGTTTATTTATTTTTATCCCCCTTATGTTGCCCTTTGTGCTTCCAAAGCTTGGCAAAGATTTGGCAGTGAAAAGCTTTCCTGGTGTTTGGAAACTTTTCTCTTTTTAAGACTATCTTCCCGGGACGGAAATCCCTCCCTCCCTCTTTTGTCTCTTTTTTTGTCTTTTATACTTTTTCCTACCTACTTTCCAAGAGTTGGGTTCTTTTCTGGGTGCCTGATGTCCTCTGGCAGCATTCATAAGTTGTATTGTGGAATTTACTCGACGTTTAAATGCTCTTTTGATGAAATTGTTTGAGGGGGAAAGAGTTCTCCCCGTCCTACTCCTCAGCAATCTTGGCTCCTCTCTTGTGGAGTTTGGAGAGAGCACACGGGATTGCTCTCCAGGCGATGCAGGAAAAGAAGGCCCTCATCTCGCGATGTCGGGGGAGTCTCGTGGTTTTTCTGGAGCTGCGATGCCAGTGTGGGGTTTCTCACAAGGTACGACCGGGAGCTCAGGGAGCCTCTCGTGTGGTGTCAGGGAAGTCAAGTCTCCATACGAGTGGCGAGGGGGCGCACGTCATTGCTCTCGAGTCATGGTAGTGGAATCAGGACTCAACGCAATGAAAAAGGACGCTTGAGGTCTTTCTCGGGTAGCGGCAGGAAACCCTGGGTTCCCTCGACTTGTGCCTGTGACCTCAGGTAGCTTCTCAGGGTGCCTCTGAGAAGTCAGGGATACTATGGAGCTGGGAGAGGCCTCTCGGGACTCCACTGGGTTTGCTGCAATGGAAGAGGGCCTAATCTCGAGATCAGGAAGGAACCTCAGGGTTCCTCTCCATTTCTGACTCAGATCGCAGGGTCCCTGCAGAGTTGGGACAGGAGAGTCAGGCCTCGTCTTGTGTGGAGGAATGGAACTCCGCTTGCCTCTCAAGTTGTTCAAGGAGTGACAGGCCACTTGTCGAGCTGTGTGTGGAACCTGCGGTTTTTTCCAGACAATGCACGGGGGTGTCAGTGCCCCTTCGTGATGTGCTTTCATCCACAGGGTTGCCTTCGAAGTGGTGTGCGGGCATCGGGTTTTTATCAAGAGCGGACCAGGAAATCGGGGTCTTTTGGAATGCGGCACCACACACGAGGCTACGTCTCGAATTTCCTCGTGAGACGGGCCTCATGCTGAGGTGCCCCTGGAAGGTCGGGAAAGCCTTCCAGACAAAGCAGGTTAATCGACCCTACTGTCGCGATCAGGAGGGGAGAAGGGGCTCAGATGAAGTGGTGCCGGGAACCTCGGTGTTCCCCTTGAGTGAGACCGGTATGTCAGGGAACTTTTGGGGTCTCACGAAGCTTGCCAAATACTGTTTCAAACTTCAAGATGAAACGTGGGACTTCTCTTGAGACGCTGTGGCGGGCAAGGGCCTCATCTTGTGATGAAGGGGAAACCACGTGGTTTTTTTCGAGTTGCGATGGGATTGTTGACTTACGACGGGGAATTCAGGCTTCCTCTTCTGTTGGCCCAGGGAAGTCCATTCTTCCATTCGAGTTGCCAGGGAGAGCTGGGTGGGAATTGCTCTCGAGTCACGGCAGGTCAAAATAGACCTCATCTAGGCTTGTGTCCAGGACCTAATGTTCCTCTCCAGGGGCGATAGGGATCACGGGGACGCATTCCAGACTCACCCAGTGAGTCAGGCCTCGGCTCGAGGGGAAGCAAAGGATTCTGATATCCTCCTGGGTCGCGATAGGTATCTCTTGGAGCCCACTGAGTGGCCTCCAGGGAGTCAAGCCTCCTGTGGAGTTGGAGAGAGGACTCGGGATTGCTCTCCAGGCCATACAGGAAAGAAGGCCCTCAGCTCGCAATGACGGGGGCGTCTTGTGGGTTTTCTCGAGTTGGAGCGCAAGTATGAGTTTTCTCACGAGGTACGACGGGGAGCTCAGGGAGCCTCTCGTGTGGCGCCAGGAAAGTCAGGTGTCTATGTGTGTGATGAGGAGGAGCCCATAAATGCTCTCGAGTCATGGTAGGGAAATCGGGACTCAAGACGCGTTGAAGAAGGAGTCTCGAGGTCTTTCTCAGGTTGCGGCAGGAAACCCTGGGTTCCCTCGACTTGTACCGGTGACCTCAGGGAGCTTCTCAGGGTGCCTCTGAGAAGTCAGGCATACTGTGGACTTGGGAGGCGCTCTCGGAACTCCACTGGGTTTGGTGCAATGACAAAGGTTCTCATCTCGAGTTGAGGCAGGAACCTAAGGGTTCCTCTCCATTTAAAACTCCGACCACAGGGTCCCTGAAGAGTTGGGACAGGAGAGTCAGGCCTCGTCTTGTGTGGAGGAATGGAACTCCACTTGCCTCTCGAGTTGTTCACAGGATAACAGACCATTTGTCGAGCTGTGAGTGGAACCTTCGTTTTTTTCCGTAAGATGCATGAGGGGGTCAGTGCCCCTTCGTGTTGTGCCTTCATCCACAGGGTTGCCTTCAAAGAGGTATCCGGACATCGGGTTCTTATCAATAGCAGAGCAGGAAATCGGGGTCTTTCAGGACGTGGCACCATCCATGAGGCTACGACTCGAATTTCTTCGTTAGACTGGTGTCATCCTGAGGTGCACCATGAAGATCGGGAACCCCTTCCAGACAAAGCAGGGGAATCGACCATCTTGTCGCGATCAGGAGGAGTGAAAGGGCTCAGTTGAAGTCGTGCCGGGAACCTCGGTGTTCCCCTCGAGTGGGACCGGTGTGTCGGGAAACTTTTGGGGTCACTTCAAGGGTGCCAAGTACCGTTTTGCACTTCAATACGGACTTGGGGCTTCTCTTGACACGCTGTAGAGGGCAAGGGCCTCATCTTGGGATGACGGGGGAATCACGTGGTTTTTCTCAAGGTGCGGCGGGATTCTCGAGTTACGACGGGGAATTCAGGCTTCCTCTTGTGTTGGCCCAGGGAAGTCCAATCTTCCATTCGAGTTTCGAGGGAGAGCTGGGGTTTGCTCTTGAGTCACTGCAGGGCAAAAGAGACCTCATCTATGCTTGTGTCCAGGACCTAATATTCCTCTCCAGGGCCAACAGCGATCTCGGGGTTACATTCCAGACGCATCCTGGGAGTCAGAGCTCGACTCGAGGGGAAGCAAAGGACCCCGCTCTCCTCTTGAGTCACCACAGGTGTCTCTTGGAGCCCACTGAGTGGCCTAAAGGGAGTCAAGCCCCCTGTGGAGTTTGGAGAGAGGACTCAGGATTGCTCTCCAGGCCATTCAGGAAAAGAAGACCCTCATCTCGCGATGACAGGGGCGTCTTGTTGGTTTTCTCGAGCTGCGGTGCCAGTGTGCGGTTTCTGACGAGGTGCGACGGGAAGCTCAGGGAGCCTTTCGTGTGGCACCAGGGAATTCAGGTCTCCATGCGCATGGCAAGGGGGAGCGCGTCATTGCTCTTGAGATATGATACGGGAATCGGGCCTCAAGACACGTTAAAGCAGGACTCTCAAGGTCTTTCTCGGGTTGCGGCAGGAAACCCTGGGTTCCGTCGACTTCTGCCGGTGACCTTAGGGAGCTTCTCAGGGTGCCTCTGAGAAGTCAGGCATACTGTGGATTTGGGACGGGCCTCTCGGGACTCCACTGGTTTTGTGGCAATGGAAAAGGGCCTCATCTTGAGTGGAGGCAGGAACCTCAGGCTTCCTCTCCATTTCTGACTCGGTGCGCAAGGTCCCTAGAGTTGTGACAGGAGAGTCAGGCATCGTCTTGTGTGGAGGAATGGAACTCCGCTTGCTTCTCGAGTTGTTCACGAGGTGACAGACCACTTGTGGAGCTGTGTGAGGAACCTGCGGGTTTTTCCGGAAGATGCACGGGGTGTCAGTGCCCCTACGTGTTGTGCCTTCATCCACAGGCTTGCCTTCGAAGAGGTGTCCAGGAGTCTGGTTTTGATCAAAAGTGGACCATGGAATCGGGGTCTTTCGGCATGTAGTATGGCCCTCGAGGCTACCTCTCGAATTTCCTCGTGAGACCGGCCTCATCCTGAGGTGTGCCGGGAAGGTCGGGAATCCCTTCGAGACAAAGCAGTGGAATCGACCCTCCTATCGCGATCAGGAGAGGAGAAAGGCCTCAGATGAAGTGGTGCCGGAAACTTCAGTGTCCCCTCTAGTGAGATCGGTATATAGGGGAACTTTTGGGGTCGCATCAAGGGTGCCAAGTACTGTTTTGCACTTCAAGACGGAATGTGAGACTTCTCTTCAGACGCTGTAGGGGGCAAGGGCCTCATCTTGCAATACGGGGAACCACGTGATTTTTCTCGAGTTGCGGCGGGTTTCTCAAATTACAACTGGAAATTCAGGCTTCCTCTTGTGTTGGCTCAGAAAGGCCAATCTTCCATTCGAGTTGCAAGGGAAAGCTAGGGGTTGCGCTTGAGTCACTGCAGGGCCAAAGAGACCTCATCTAGGCTTTTGTCCAGGACCTAAGGTTCCTCTCCAGGGGCGACAGGGATCCAGGGTTGCATTCCAGACTCACCCTCGTAGTCAGGCCTCATCTCGAGGGGAAGCAAAGGACACCGCTCTCCTCCTGAGTATCGACGGGTATCTCTTGGAGCCCACTGAGTGACCTAAAGGGAGTCAAGCCTCCTTTGGAGTTTGGAGAGAGGATTCGGGATTGCTCTTCAGGTCATGCAGGAAAGAAGGCCCTCATTTCACCATGACAGGGGCGTCTCGTGGGTTTTCTCGAGCTGCGGCGCCAGTGTGGGGTTTCTCACGAGGTACGATGGGGAGCTCAGGGAGCCTCTCATGTGGTGCCGGGGAAGTCAGATCTTCATGCACGTGGCGAGGGGGAGCGCGTCATTTTTCTCCAGTCATGGTAGGGGAATCGGGCCTCAAGACGCGTGAAGAAGGACTCTCGAGATTTTTCTCAGGTTACGGCAGGAAACCCTGGGTTCCGTCGACTTATGCCCGTGACCTCAGGGAGCTTTTCAGGGTGCCTCTGAGAAGTCAGGGATACTGTTCAGTTGGGAGGGGCCGCTCCGAACTCCACTGGGTTTGGTGCAGTAGAAGAGGGCCTTATCTCGAATTGAGGCAGGAACCTCATGGTTCCTCTCCATTTCTGAATCGGATCTCAGTGTCCATGCAGAGTTGGGACAGGAGAGTCAGGCCTCGTCTTGTGTGGAGGAATTTAACTCCTCTTGCCTCTCGAGTTGTTCATGGGGTGACAGGCCACTTGTCGATCTGTATGTGGAACTTGCGGGCTTTTCCAACGATGCAGGAGGGTGTCAGACCCCTTCGTTTTGTGCCTTCGTCCACAGGATTGCCTTCGAAGAGGTGTCCTAGCATTGGGTTCTTATCAAGAGCAGACAGGGAAATCGGGGTCTTTCGGCGTGTGGCACCAACCACAAGGCTACGTCTCGAATTTCCTCGTGAGACCGGCCTCATCCTGAGGTGCGCCGGGAAGGTCCGGAACCCCTTCCAGACAAAGCAGGGTAATCGACCCTCCCGTCGCGATCAGGAGGGGATAAGGGGCTCAGAACAAGTGGTGCACCGAACCTTGGTGTTCCCCTCGAGTGAGACCAGGGTGTCGAGGAACTTTTGTGCTAACATCAAGGTTGCCAATTATCGTTTTAAACTTCAAGATGGAACGTAGGGCTTCTACTGAGACGCTGTAGCTGGCAAGGGCCTCATCTTGCGATGACGGGGGGACCACGTGGTTTTCCTCGAGTTGCAGCAGGATTTTCGAATTACGACGGGGAATTCAGGTTTCCTCTTGTGTTGTCCCAGGGAAGTCCATTCTTCCATTCGAGGTGCGAGGGAGAGCAGGGGATTGCTCTCGAGTCACTTCAGGGCAAATGAGACCTCATCTATGCTTGTGTCTAGGACCTAATGTTCCTCTCCAGGGGCGACAGGGATCTCGGGGTTGCATTCCAGACTCACCTGAGGAGTCAGGCCTGGTATATAGGGGAAGCAAAGAATACCGCTCTCCTCTCGAGTCCCAACGGGTATCTCTTGGAGCCCACAGAGTGGCCTAAAGGGAGTCAGGCCTCCTGTGGAGTTTGAAGAGAGGCCTCGAGATTGCTCTCCAGGCCATGCAGGAAAAGAAGGCCTTCATCTCGCGATGACGGAGGCGTCTCGTGGGTTTTCTGGAGCTGGGGAGCCAGTGTGGGATTTCTCACGAGGTATGACGGGGAGCTCAGGGAGCCTCTCGTGTGGCGCCAGGGAAGTCAAGTCTCCATGCGAGTGGCGAGGGGGAACGCGTCATTGCTCTCGAGTCATGGTAGGGGAATCGGGATTCAAGATGCGTTGAAGGAGGATTTTCGAGGTCTTTCTCGGGTTGCGTCAGGAAACCCTGTGTTCCCTCGACTTGTGCCAGTGACCTCAGGGAGCTTCTAAGGGTGCCTCTGAGAAGTCGCGATACTGTGGATTTGGGAGGGGCCTCTCGGGCCTCCACTGTTTTTGGTGTAATGGAAGAGGGCCTCATCTCGAGTGGAGTCAGGAACCTCAGGGTTCCTCTCCATTTCGGACTCCGATCGCAGGGTCCCTTCAGAGTTGGGACCGGAGAGTCAGGCCTCGTCTTGAGTGGAGGAATGGAACTCTGCTTGCCTCTCGAGTTGTTCATGGGATGACAGGCCTCTTGTCGAGCTGTGTGTGGAACCTGAGGCTTTTACCGAATGATGCACGGGAGTGTCAGTGACCCTTCGTTTTTTGCCTTCGTCCACAGGGTTGCCTTCGAAGAGGTGTCCGGTCATCGGGTTCTTCTCAAGAGTGGGCCGGGAAATCGGGGTATTTCGGCATGTGACACCACCCCCGACGCTATGTCTCGAATTTCCTCGTGAGACCGGCCTCATCCTGAGGTGCACCGGGAATGTGGGGAACCCCTTCCAAACAAAGCAGGGGAATAGACTCTCCTGTCTCGAAAAGGAGGGGAGAACATGCTCAGATGAAGTGGTGCGGGAACCTCGGTGTTCCTGTCGAGTGAGACCGGCGTGTCCGGGAACATTTGGTGTCGCATCAAGGGTGCAAAGTACCGTTTCGCACTTCAAGACGGAACGTGGTTCTTTTCTTGAGACGCCATAGCAGCAAGGGCCTCATCTTGGGATGACGTTGGAAACACGTGGTTTTTCTCGAGTTGCGGCGGGATTCTCGAGTTACGAAAGGGATTTCTGGCTTCCTCTTGTGTTGGCCCAGGGAAGCCCAATCTTCCATTCGAGTTGCGAGGGAGAGCTGGGGGTTGCGCTCGAGTCACTGCAGGGCAAAAGAAACCTCATCCAGGCTTGTATCTAGGACCTAATGTTCCTCTCAAGGGATGACTGGGATCTTGGGGTTGCATTCTAGACTCACCCAGGAGTCAGGCGTCCTCTCGAGGGGAAACAAAGGACTTCTCTCTCTTCTCGAGTCGTGATGGGTATTTCTTGGAGCCCACTGAGTGGACTAAATGGAGTCAAGCCTCCTCTGGAGTTTGGAGAGAGGACTCGGGATTGCACTCCAGGACATGCAGGAAAAGAAGGCCCTCATCTCACGATGATGGGGGGGGGTCTCGGTGGTTTTACCGAGCTGCAGCGCCTGTGTTGGTTTCTCAGGAGGTACGACGGGGAGCTCAGGGAGCCTCTTGTGTGGCGCCAGGGATGTTAGGTCTCGATGCGTGTGGCGAGGGGGAGCGCGTCATTGCTCTCGAGTCATGGTAGGGGAATCAGGCCTCTAGACGCGTTGAAGGACTCTCAAGATCTCTCTCGGGTCTTGGCAAGAATACCTGGGTTCCCTCGACTTGTGCCGGTGACCTCAGGGAGATTCTCCGGGTGCCTCTGAGAAGTCAGGGATACTGTGGAGTTGGGAAAGACCTCTCGGGACTCCACTGGGTTTGGTGAAATGGAAGGGGGCCTCATCTCGAGGGGAGGCAGGAACCTCAGGGTTCCTCTCCATTTCTGATTCCAATCGCAGCCCCCTGCATAGTTGGGAGAGGTGAGTCAGGCCTTGTCTTGTGTGCAGGAATGGACCTCCGCTTGCCTCTCGAGTTGTTCACTGGGTGACAGGCACTTGTTGAGCTGTATGAGTAACCTGAGGTCTTTTCCGGACGATGCACGGGGGTGCCAGTGCCCCTTCGTGTTGTGCCTTCATCCACACTATCTTCGAATAGGTGTCTGGGCATCACGTTCTTATCAAGAGCGGATCGGGAAATCGCGGTCTTTCGGCATGTGGCACCACCATCAAGGCTACGTCTCGAATTTCCTCGTGAGACAGCCTCATCTGAGGTGCGTGGAGAAGGTCGGGAACCCCTTGCAGACAAAGCAGGGGAATTGACCCTCCTTTCGCGATCAGGAGGGGAGAAGGGGCTCAGATGAAGTGGTGCCAGGAACCTCGGTGTTCCCCTCGAGTGCGACCCGTATGTCGGGGAACTTTTGGGGTAGCATTAAGGGTGCCAAATATCATTTCGCACTTGAAGACAGAACGTGGGACTACTCTTGAGACGCTGGAGCGGGCAAGGGCCTCATCTTGCAATGACGGGGGAACCACGTGGTTTTTCTCAAGTTGAGGCGGAATTCTCGAATTACTACTGGGAATTCAGGCTTCCTCTTGTGTTGGCCCAGGGAGGTCCAATCTTCCATTCGGGTTGCGAGGGAAAGCTGGGGAGTGCTCTCGAGTTACTGCAGGGCAAAAGCGACCTCATCTAGCCTTGTGTTCAGGACCCAATGATCCTCTCCAAGGGCGACAGGGATCTCGGGTTTGCATTACAGACTCACCCGGGGAGTTAGGCCTCGTCTCGAGGGGAAGCAAAGGACTCGGCTATCCTCTCGAGTTGCGACGCGTATCTCTTGGAGCCCACTGAGTGGTCTAAAGGGAGTCAACCCTCTTCTTCAGTTTGGAGAGAGGACTCGGGATTGCTCTCCAGGCCATGCAGGAAAAGAAGGCCCACATCTCGAGATGACGGGGGCGTCTCGTGTGTTTTCTCGAGCTGCGGCGCCAGTGTGGGGTTTCTCACGAGGTACGACGGGGAGTTCAGGTAGCCTCTCGTGTGGCAACAGGGAAGTCAGGTCTCCATGGGCGGGGCAAGGGGGAGCGCGTCATTGCTCTCAAGTCAGGGTAGGGGAATCGGGCCTCATGACGGGTTGAAAAAGGACTCTCGATGTCTTTCTAGGGTTGCGGCAGGAAACCCTGGGTTCCCTTGACTTGTGCCGGTGACCTCAGGGAGCGTCTCAGGGTGCCTCTGAGAAGTCAGGGATACTGTGGATTTGGGAGAGGCCTCTCGGGACTCCTCTGGGTTTGGTGCAATGGAAGTGGGCCTCATCTCGAGTTGAGGCAGGAACCTCAGGGTTCTGCTCCTGACTTCCTGGAGGCCGGATCTGACTCAGATCGCAGGGTCCCTGTTGAGTTTGCTCAGGAGTGTCAGGTCTCGTGTTCTGCGGAGGAATGGAACTCCGCTTACATCTCAAGTTGTTCAAGGATGACACCACTTTTCGTGATGTGTGTGGAACCTGCGGGTTTTTCGGAGATGCACGGGGTCGTCAGTGCTCCTTCCTGTTGTGCCTTCATCCACAGGGTTGCCTTCGAAGAGGTGTCCGGGCATCATGTTCTCCTCAAGTGCGGACCGGGAAATTGGGGTCTTTCAGCATGTTGCACCACCCACTAGGCTACGTCTCGAATTTTCTCGTGAGACCGGCCTCATCCTGAGGCGCGCAGGAAAGTCCGGGAACCCTTTCCAAACAAAGCAGGGGAATCGACCCTACTTTCGGGATCAGGAGGAGAGAAAGGGCTCAGATGAAGTAGTGCCGGGAACCTCGGTGCTCTCCTTGAGTGAAAGTCGGGTAACTTTTCTGGTTGCATCAAGGGTGCCAAGTACCGTTTCGCACTTCAAGACGGAACCTGGGACTTCTCTTGAGATGCTGTAGTAGGCAAGGGCCTCATCTAGCGCTGACGGGGGACCCACGTGTTTTTTCTCGAGTTGCGGCAGGATTCTTGAGTTACGATGGGGAATACAGGTTTCCTCTTGTGTTGGCCCAGGGAAGTCCAATCTTCCATTCGAGTTGCAAGTGAGAGCTGGAGATTGCTCTCGAGTCACTGCAGGGCAAAATTGAGCTCATCTAGGTTTGTGTCCAGGACCGAGTTTTTCTCTCCAGGGGCGACAGGGATCTCGGGGTTGCATTCCAGACTCACCCGGGGAGTCAGGCCTCGTCTCGAAGGGAATGAATGGACTCCGCTCTCCTCTCGAGTCGCGACGGGTATCCCTTGGAGCCCAAGAGTGGCCTAAATGGAGTTAAGCCTCCTGTGGAGTTTGGAGAGAGGACTCGGGATTGCTCTCTAGGCCATGCAGGAAAAGAAGGCCCTCATCTCGCGATGACGGGGGCGTCTCGTGGGTTTTCTCAAGGTGCAGTGCCTGGTTGGGGTTTCTCACGAGATAGGACGGGGAGCTCAGGGAGACTCCTGTGGTGCCACGGAAGTCAGGTCTCCATGGACGTGGCGTGGGGGAGCGCCTCATTGCTCTCGAGTCATGGTAGGGGAATCAAGCCTCAAGACACTTCGAAGAAGAACTCTCGAGGTCTTTCTAGGGGTGTGGCAGGAAACCCTGGGTTCCCTCGACTTGTGCCCATGACCTCAGGGAGCTTAGCGGGGTTCCTCTGAGCAGTCAGGGATACTGTCGAGTTGAGAGGGGCTTCTCGGGACTTCACAGGGACTGGTGCAATTGAAGAGGACCTAATCTCGGATTGAGGCAGTAACGTCAGGGTTCCTCTCCATTTCTGACTCGGATAGCAGGGTCCCTGCAGAGTTGGGACAGGAGAGTCAGACCTCGTCTTGTGTGGAGTAATGGAACTCCGCTTGCCTCTCGAGTTGTTCACGGGATGACAGGCCACCTGTCGAGTTGTATGTGGAACCTGCGGTTTTGGGGGACGATGCACAGGGGTGTCAGTGCCCATTCGTGTTGTGCCTTCATCCACAGGGTTACCTTCGAAAAGGTGACCGGGAATCGGGATCTTATCAATAGCGGACCAGGAAATCGGGGTCTTTCGGCATGTGGCACAACCCACGAGGCTACGTCTCGACTTCCCTTGTGAGACTGGCCTCATCCTGAGGTTCGCCGGGAAGTCTGGGAACCCCTTCCAGACAAAGCAGTGGAATCGACCCTCCTGTCTCCATCAGGAGGGGAGAAGAGGCTCAGCTGAAGCGGTGCTGGGAACCTCCATGTTCTCCTCGAGTGAGACCGGGGTGTCAGGGAAATTTGGGGGTCGCATCAAGGGTGCCAAGTACCGTTTCACACTTCAAGACGGAACATGGGACTTCCCTGGAGACGCTATAGCTGACAGGGGCCTCATATTTCGATGACGGAGGAGCCACGTTGTTTTTCTCCAGTTGCCGCGGGATTCTCGAATTACAATGGGGAATACAGGCTTCCTCTTGTGTTGGCCCAGGGAAGTCCAATCATCCATTCGAGTTGCGAGGGAGAGCTGGGGATTGCACTTGAGTCAATGCAGGACAAAAAAGACCTCATTTAGGCTTGTGTCCAGGACCGAGTTTTCCTCTACAGGGGCAACACGGATCTCGGGATCCCATTCCAGACTCACCCAAGTAGTCAGGCCTCGGCTCGAGGGGAAGCAACGGACTCCGCTCTCCTCTAGAGTAGCGACGTGTATCTCTTGGAGGCTACTGAGTGGCCTAAAGGGACTCAGGCCTCCAGTGGAGTTTGGAGAGTGGACTCGGGATTGCTCTCTAGGTCATGTAGGAAAAGAAGGCCCTCATCTTACGATGATGGGGGCGTCTCGTGAGTTTTCTCGAGCGGCGGTGCCAGTGTGGGGTTTTCATGAGGTAGGACGTGGAGCGCAGGGAGCCTCTCGTGTGGCGCCAGGGAAGTTAGGTTTCAATGGGCGTGGCGAGGGGAATGCGTCATTGCTCTCCAGTCATGGTAGGGTATCGGGCCTCAAGACGCGGTAAAGAAGGACTCTCAAGGTCTTTCTCAGAATGCAGCAGGAAACCCTGGGTTCACTCGACTTGTGCCAGTGACCGCAGAGAGCTTCTTAGGGTGCCTCTGAGAATCAGGGATACTGTGGAGTTTTAGGGGCCTCTCGGGACTCCACTGGGTATGGCGCAATGGAAGAGGGCCTCATTTCGAGTTGATGCAGGAACGTCAGGTTTCATCTACATTTCTGACTCCGATCGCACGGTCCCTGCAGAGTTGGGAAAGGAGAGTCAGGCCTTCTCTTGTGTGGAGGAACGGAACTCCGCATGCCTCTCTAGTTCTTCAAGGGATGACAGGACACTTGTCGATCTGTGTTTGGAATCTGCGTGTTTTTCCGTACTATGCATGGGGATGTCAGTACCCCTTCGTGTTGTGCATTCATCCACAGGTTTGCTTTCGAAGAGGTGTCCTGGCATCGGGTTCTTATTAAGAGCGGACCGGGAAATCGGGGTCTTTCCGCATGTGGCACCACCCACCAGGCTACGTCTCGAATTTCCTAGTGAGACCGGCCTCATCCTGAGGTGCGCCGGGAAGGTCGGAACCCCTTGCAGACAAAGCAGGGGAATCGACCCTCCTGTCTCGATCAGGAGGGGAGAAGGGGCACAGATGAGGTGATGCCGGGAACCTCGGTGTTCCACTCCAGTGAGACCAGTGTGTTGGGGAACTTTTGGGATCGCATCAAAGGTGCCAAGTACCGTATCGCACTTCAAGATGGAACGTAAGACTTCTTTTGAGACGCTGTAGCGGCAATGGCCGCATCTTGCGATGAAGAGGGAACGACGTGGTTTTTCTCGAGTTGTGGTGGGATTCTTGAGTTACAACGGGAAATTCAGGCTTCCTCTTCTGTTGGCCCAGGGAAGTCCAGTCTTCCATTCGAGTTGCGAGGGAGAGTTGGGGATTGCTCTCGAGTCACTGCAGGAAAACAGAGACCTCATCTAGGCTTGTGTCCAGGACCTAATGTTTCTCTCCAGGGGCGACAGGGATCTCCGGTTCACATATCAGACACACCCGAGGAGTCAGGCCTCGCCTCGAGGGGAAGGAAAAGACTCCGCTCTCCTCTCGAGTCGCGACGGGTATGTCTTGGAGTCCACTGAGTGACCAAAAGGGAGTCAAGCCTACTGTGGAGTTTGGAGAGAGGACTCGGGATTGCTCTCCAGGCCATGCTAGAAAAGAAGGCCGTCATGTCGCGAAAATGGGGGCGTCTCGTGGGTTTTCTCTATCTGTGGCGCCAGTGTTTGGTTTCTCACGAGGTATGACGGGGAGCTCAGGGAGCCTCTCGTGTGGCGCCAGGGAAGTCAGGGCTTCATGAGTGTAGCAGAGGGAGTGCGTCATTGCCCTCGAGTCATGGTAGGGGAATCAGGCCTCAAAATGCATTGAAGAAGGACTCTTGAGTTCTTTCTATGGTGGCGGCAGTAAACCCTGGGTTCACTCGAATTGTGCTGGTGACCTCAGGGAGCTTCTCAGGGTGCCTCTGAGAAGTCAGGGATACTGTGGAGCTGGGACGCGTCTCTCGGGACTCCACTGGGTTTCGTGAAATGGAAGAGGTCCTAATCTCGAGTGGAGGCAGGAACCTCAGCGTTCCTCTCGTGACTTCACTGGCGCTGGTCTGATTCGGATCGCAAAGTCCCTGCAGAGTTGGGACAGGAGAGTCAGGCCTCGTCTTGTGTAGAGGAATGAAACCCCACTTGCCTCTCTAGTTCTTCAGGGGTGACAAGCCACTTGTTGAGCTGTATGTGGAACCTGCGGGTTTTTCCGGACGATGCACGAGGGTGTCAGTGCCCCTTCGTGTTGTGCCTTCATCCACAGGGTTGCCTTCGAAGAGGTGTCCAGGCATCGGGTTCTTATCAAGAGTGTACCGGGAAATCAAAGTCTTTTGGCATGTGGTACCACCCGCGAGCTACGTCTCGAATTTCCTCGTGAGACTGGCCTCATCCTGAAGTGCCCCGTGAAGGTCGGGAACCCCTTACAAACAAAGCAGGGGAAGTGACCCTCCTATCACGAACAGGAGGGGAGAAGGGGCTCAGATAAACTGGTGCCGGGAACCTCGGTGTTCACCTCGAGTGAGACCGATATTTCGGGGAACTTTTGGGGTCACATCAAGGGTGTCAAGTATCGTTTTGCACTTCAAGACGGAACGTGGGACTTTTCTTGAGAAGCTGTAGCGGGCAAGGGCCTCATCTTGTGATGACGAGGAAACCAAGTGCTTTTTCTCCAGTTGCGGCGGGATTCTCGAGTTACGAAGGGGAATTCAGGCTTCCTCTTGTGTTGGCCCAGGGAAGTCCAATCTTCCATTCGAGTTGTCAGGGAGAGCGGGGGATTGCTCTCGAGTTACAGAAGAGCAAAAGAGACCTCATCTAGGCTTGTTTCCAGGACCTAATGTTCCTCTCCAGGGGAGACAGGGATCTCGGGGTTGCATTCCAGACCCACCTGGTGAGTCAGGCCTTGTCTCGAGGGGAAGCAAAGGACTCAATTCTCCTCTCGAGTCGCGACGGGTATCTCTTGGAGCCCACTAAGTGGCCTAAAGGGAGTCAAGCCTCCTGTGGAGTTTGGAAAGAGGATTCGGGATTCCTCTCCAGGCCATGCAGGAAAAGAAGGCCCTCATCTCGCGATGACAGGGGCGTATGGTGAGTTTTCTCAAGCTGCGGCGTCAGTGTGGGGTTTCTCACGAGGTACGACAGGGAGCTCAGGGAGCCTCTCTTATGGCGCCAGGGAAGTCAGGTCTCCATGTGCGTGGCGAGGGGGTGCGTGTCATTTCTATAGAGCCATGGAAGCAGATTCGGGCTTCAAGACACGTTGAAGTAGGACTCTCGAGGTCTTTTTCCCATTGTGGCAGGAAACCCTGGGTTCCCTCGACATGTGCCGGTGACCTCATGGAGCTTCTCCGGGTGCCTCTGAAAAGTCAGGGGTACTGTGGAGTTGGGAGGGGCCTCTCTGGACTCCACTGGGTTTGGTGCAATGGATGAGAGCCTCATCTCGAGTGGAGGCAGGAACCTCATGTTTCCTCTCCTGGGTTTCCTGTCGCTGGTACTGACTCGGATCACAGTTTCCCTGCAGAGTTGGTACAGAAAATCAGGTCTCGTCTTGTGTGGAGGAATGGAACTCCACTTGCCTGTCGAGTTGTTCACGGGGTGACAGACCACTTGTTGAACTGTGTTTGTAACCTGCGGGTTTTTCTGAACGATGCACGGGGGTGTCAGTGCCCCTTCGTGTTGTGCTTTCATCCACAGGTTTTCCTTCGTAAAGGTGTCAGGGCATCACGTTCTTATCAAGAGCAGACCGGGAAATCGGGGTCTTTCGGCTTGTGGCACCACCCACGAGGCTATGTCTCGAATTTCCTCATGAGACCTGCCTCATCCTTAGGCGCTCTGGAAAGGTCGGGAACCCCTTCCAGACATAGCAGGGGAATCGACACTCCTGTCGCGATCACGAGGGGAGAAGGAGCTCAAATGAAGTGGTTCCGGGAACCTCGGTGTTCCTTTCGAGTGAGACCGGTATGTCGGGGAATTTTGAGATTGCATCAAGGGTGCCAAGTACCGTTTCGCACTTCAAGACAGAAAGTGGGACTTCTCTTGAGTCGCTGTAGCGGGCAAGGGCCTCATCTAGCGCTGATGGGGGAACTACGTGGATTTTCTCGAGTTTCGGCGGGATTCTCGAGTTACGATGTCGAATTCAGGCTTCCAATTGTATTGGCCCAGGGAAGTCCAATCTTCAAATCGATTTGCGAGGGAGAGCTGGCGATTGCTCTCTAGTAACTGCAGTGCAAAATAGACCTCATCTAGGCTTGTGTCCAGGACAGAGTTTTCCTCTCCAGGTGTGACAGGAACTCGGGGTTGCATTCCAGACTCACACGGGGAGTCAGGCCTCGTCTCGAGGGGAAGCAAAGGACTCTGCTCTCCCTTCAGGTCCTGACAGGTATCTCTTGGAGCCAACTGAGAGGCCTAAAGAGAGTCAAGCCTCCTGTGGAGTCTGGAGAGAGGACTCGGTTTTGCTCTCCATGCCAGTCAGGAAACAAGTCCCTCATCTCGTGATGACGGGGGCGTATCGTGGGTTTTCTCGAGCTGCGGTGCCTGAATGGATTTTCCGAAGAGGTACGACGGGGAGCTCAGGGAGACTCTCTTCAGGAGTCAGGGAAGTCAGGTCTCCATGCGCATGGCGATGGGGAGCGGGTCTTTGCTCTCGAGTCATGGTAGGGGAATCGGACCTCAAGACGCGCCGAAGGACTCTCAAGGTCTTTCTCGGGTCGCAGCAGGAAACCCTGGGTTTCCTGGACTTGAGCCGGTGACCTCAGGTAGATTCTCAAGGTGCCTCTGAGAATTCAGGGATACTGTGGAGTTAGGACGGGCCTCTCGAGACTCATATGGGTATGAGCAATGGAAGAGGGCCTCACCTCGAGGGGAGACAGGAACCTCAGGTTTCCTCTCCGTTTCGGACTCCGACCGCAGGGTCCCTGCTGAGTTGGGACAGGAGAGTCAGGCCTCGTCTTGTCTGAGGAAGGGAACTCCGCTGGCCTCTCGAGTTGCTCAGGGGGTCTCAGGCCCCTCGTCGAGCTGTGTGTGGAACCCGCGGGTCTTTGCGAATGATGCACGGGGGTGGCAGTGCCCCTTCGTGTTGTGCCTTCACCCGCAGGGTTGCCTTCGAGGAGGGGTCCGGGCCTCGGGTCCTTCTCAAGAGCGGACCGGGGAATCGGGGGCGTTCGGCATGTGGCACCACCCACGTGGTTCGTCTCGAATTTCCTCGGGAGACCGGCCTCATGCTGAGGTGCGCAGGGAAGGCCGGGAACCCCTTCCAGACCACGCAGAGGAATCGAATCTCCTGTCGCGATCAGGAGGGGAGAAGGGGCTCAGAGGAAGCGGTGCCGGGACCCTCGGTGTTCCCCTCAGGGGACCCCGGCTTGTCGGGGGACTTTTGGGGGTCGCAGGAAGGCTGTCAGGGACCGTTTCGCCCTTCAGGGCGGACAGGGGACTTCCCTTGAGACGCCGTCGCGGGCAAGGGCCTCATCTTGCCAAGAGATGGGAACCACGTGGATTTTCTCGAGTTGCGGCGGCATTCTCGAGTTCCGACGGGGATCTCAGCCTTCCCCTTGGGTTGGCCCTGGGAAGCCCAATCTTCCCCTCGGGTTGCGAGGGAAAGCTGGGGGTTGCGCTCGAGTCACTGCAGGGCCGAAGAGACCTCACCTAGGCGTGTGTCCGGGACCTAATATTCCTCTCCAGGGAAGGCAGGGATCTCGGGGTTGCATTCCAGGCTCCCCCGGGGAGTCAGGCCTCGTCTCGAGGGGAAGCCAAGGCCTCCGCTCTCCTCTCGAGTCGCGACGCGGGTCTCTTGGAGCCCCCTGAGCGGCCTCAAGGGAGTCCAGCCTCCTCTTCCCTTTGGAGAGAGGACCCGGGATTGCTCTCCAGGCCATGCAGGAAAAGAAGGCCCTCAGCTCGCGAGGATGGGGGCGTCTCAGTGGTTTCCTCGAGCTGCGGCGCCCGTGGGGGTTTTCTCCCGAGGCACGACGAGGATCTCAGGGAGCCTCTCGTGTGGCGCCAGGGAAGTCAGGTCTCCATGCGCGTGGTGAGGGGGAGCGCGTCCTGGCTCTCGAGTCATGGGAGGGGACTAGGGCCTCAAGACGCGTTGAAGAAGGACTCTCGAGGTCTTTCTCGGGGGGCGGCGGGAAACCCTCGTTTCCCTCGCCTTCTGCCGGGGACCTTAGGGAACTTCCCAGGGTGCCTCTGAGAGGCGAGGGATGCTGTGGAGTTGGCGGGGCCCCTCGGGACTCCGCTGGGTCTGGCGAAACGGAAGAGGGCCTCACCTCTAGGGGAGGCAGGAACCTCAGGCTTCCTCTCCGTTTCGGACTCCGACCGCAGGGTCCCTGCAGATTTCGGACAGGAGAGTCAGGCATCGTCTTGTCTGAGGAAGGGAACTCCGCTGGCCTCAGGAGGTGCTCAGGGAGTCTCAGGCCCCTCGTCGAGCTGTGTGTGGAACCCGCGGGTCTTTGCTCACGATGCCCGGGGTTGGCAGTGCCCCTTCGTGTTTTGCCTTCACCCACAGGGTTGCCTTCGAAGAGGGGTCCGGGCCTCGGGTCCTTCTCAAGAGCGGACCGGGGAATCGGGGGCATTCGGCATGTGGCCCCACCCACGTGGCTCGTCTCGAATTTCCTTGTGAGACCGGCCTCATACTGAGGTGCGCCGGGAAGGCAGGGAACCCCTTCCAGACAAAGCAGGGGAATCGCCTCTCCTTTCACGATCAGGAGGGGAGAAGGGGCTCAGAGGAAGCGGTGCCGGGACCCTCGGTGTTCCCCTCGGGGCACCCCGCCGTGTCAAGGGACTTTTGGGGATCGCAGGAAGGCTGTCAGGGACCGTTTCGCCCTTCAGGGCGGAACAGGGGACTTCCCTTGAGACGCCGTAGCGGGCAAGGGCCTCATCTCGCCAAGAGGTGGGAACCACGTGGTTTTTCTCGAGTTGCGGCCGCATTCTCGAGTTACGACGGGGATCTCAGCCTTCCCCTTGGGTTGGCCCTGGGAAGCCCAATCTTCCCCTCGGGTTGCGAGGGAAAGCTGGGGGTTGCGCTCGAGTCACTGCAGGGCCGAAGAGACCTCACCTAGGCGTGTGTCCGGGACCTAATATTCCTCTCCAGGGAAGGCAGGAATCTCGGGGTTGCATTCCAGGCTCCCCCGGGGAGTCAGGCCTCGTCTCGAGGGGAAGCCAAGGACTCCGCTCTCCTCTCGAGTCGCGACGCGGGTCTCTTGGAGCCCCCTGAGCGGCCTCAAGGGAGTCCAGCCTCCTCTTCCGTTTGGAGAGAGGACCCGGGATTGCTCTCCAGGCCATGCAGGATAAGAAGGCCCTCAGCTCGCGGGGACGGGGGCGTCTCAGGGATTTCCTCGAGCTGCGGCGCCCTTGGGGGTTTTCTCCCGAGGCACGACGAGGATCTCAGGGAGCCTCTCGTGCGGTGCCAGGGAAGTCAGGTCTCCATGCGCATGGCGAGGGGGAGCGCGTCCTGGCTCTCGAGTCACGGGAGGGGACTAGGGCCTCGAGATGCGTTGAAGAAGGACTCTCGAGGTCTTTGTCGGGGGGCGGCGGGAAACCCTCGTTTCCCTCGCCTTCTGCCGGGGACCTTAGGGAACTTCCCAGGGTGCCTCTGAGAGGCGAGGGATCCTGTGGAGGTGGCGGGGCCCCTACGACTCCGCTGGGTCTGGCGCAATGGAAGAGGGCCTCACCTCGAGGGGAGGCAGGAACCTCAGGCTTCCTCTCCGTTTCGGACTCCGACCGCAGGGTCCCTGCAGAGTTGGGACAGGAGAGTCAGGCCTCGTCTTGTCTGAGGAAGGGAACCCCGCTGGCCTCTCGAGTTGCTCAGGGGGTCTCAGGCCCCTCGTCGAGCTGTGTGTGGAACCTGCGGGTCTTTGCGGACGATGCACGGGGGTGGCAGTGCCCCTTCGTGTTGTGCCTTCACCCACAGGGTTGCCTTCGAAGAGGGGTCCGGGCCTCGGGTCCTTCTCAAGAGCGGACCGGGGAATCGGGGGCGTTCGGCCTGTGGCCCCACCCACGTGGCTCGTCTCGAATTTCCTCGTGAGACCGGCCTCATCCTGAGGTGCGCCGGGAAGGCCGGGAACCCCTTCCAGACCACGCAGGGGAATCGCCTCTCCTGTCGCGATCAGGAGGGGGGAAGGGGCTCAGAGGAAGCGGTGCCGGGACCCTCGGTGTTCCCCTCGGGGGACCCCGGCGTGTCGGGGGACTTTTGGGGGTCGCAGGAAGGCTGTCAGGGACCGTTTCGCCCTTCAGGGCGGAAAAGGGGACTTCCCTTGAGACGCCGTCGCGGGCAAGGGACTCATCTTGCCAAGACGTGGGAACCACGTGGTTTTTCTCGAGTTGCGGCGGGATTCTCGAGTTACGACGGGGATCTCAGCCTTCCCCTTGGGTTGGCCCTGGGAAGCCCAATCTTCCCCTCGGGTGTCGAGGGAAAGCTGGGGGTTGCGCTCGGGTCACTGCAGGGCCGAAGAGACCTCACCTAGGCGTGTGTCCGGGACCTAATATTCCTCTCCAGGGAAGGCAGGGATCTCGGGGTTGCATTCCAGGCTCCCCCGGGGAGTCAGGCCTCGTCTCGAGGGGAAGCCAAGGACTCCGCTCTCCTCTCGAGTCGCGACGCGGGTCTCTTGGAGCCCCCTGAGCGGCCTCAAGGGAGTCCAGCCTCCTTTTCCGTTTGGAGAGAGGACCCAGGATTGCTCTGCAGGCCATGCAGGAAAAGAAGGCCCTCAGCTCGCGAGGACGGGGGCGTCTCAGGGGTTTCCTCGAGCTGCGGCGCCCGTGGGCTTTTTCTCCCGAGGCCCGACGAGGATCTCAGGGAGCCTCCAGTGCGGCGCCAGGGAAGTCAGGTCTCCATGCACATGGCGAGGGGGAGCGCGTCATGGCTCTCGAGTCACGGGAGGGGACTAGGGCCTCGAGACGCGTTGAAGAAGGACTCTCGAGGTCTTTCTCGGGGGGCGGCGGGAAACCCTCGTTTCCCTCGCCTTCTGCCGGGGACCTTAGGGAACTTCCCAGGGTGCCTCTGAGAGGCGAGGGATCCTGTGGAGGTGGCGGGGCCCCTCGGGACTCCGCTGGGTCTGGCGCAACGGAAGAGGTCCTCATCTGGTTGGGAGGCAAGAATCTCAGGCTTCCTCTCCGTTTCGGACTCCGACTGCAGGGGCCCTGCAGAGTTGGGACAGGAGAGTCAGGCCTTGTCTTGTCTGAGGAAGGGAACCCCGCTTGCCTCTCGAGTTGTTCAGGGGGCCACAGGCACCTCGTCGTGCTGTGTGTGGAACCCGCGGGTCTTTCCGGACGATGCACGGGGATGTCAATGCCGCTTAGGTCTGTGCCTTCACCCACAGGGTTGCCTTCGAAGAGGGGTACGTCATCGGGTTCTTCTCAAGTGCGGACCGGGGAATCGGGGTCGTTCGGCGTGTGGCACCACCCACGTGGCTCATTTCAAATATCCTCGTGAGACCGGCCTCCTCCTGAGGTGCGCCAGGAAGGCTGGGAACCCCTTCCAGACCACGCAGGGGAATCGACTCTCCTGTCGCGATCAGGAGGGGAGAAGGGGCTCAGATGAAGCGGTGCGGGGACCCTCGGTGTTCCCCTCGAGGGAACCAGGCGTGTCGGGGAACTTTTGGGGTCACATGAAGCCTGTCAGGTCCCGTTTCGCACTTCAGGGCGGAACAGGGGACTTCCCTTGAGACGCCGTCACGGGCAAGGGCCTCATCTTGGGAAGAGGTGGGAACCACGTGGTTTTTCTCGAGTTGCGGCGGGATTCTCGTGTTACGACGGGGGATTACAGGCTTCCTCTTGTGTCGGCCCTGGGTAGCCCAATCTTCTATTCTAGTGGCGAGGGAAAGCTGGGGGTTGCGCTCGAGTCACTGCAGGGCCAAAGAGACCTCATCTAGGCGTGTGTCCAGGACCTAATGCTCCTCTCCAGGGAAGACAAGGATCTCGGAGTTGCATCCCATGCTCCCCCGGGGAGTCAGGCCTCGCCTCGAGGGGAAGCAAAGGACTCCGCTCTCCACCCGAGTCGCGACGCGGATATCTTGGTGCCCCCTGAGTGGCCTCAAGGGAGTCCAGCCTCCTCTTCACTTTTGAGAGAGGACTCGTGATTACTCTCCAGGCCAGGCAGGAAAAAAAGGCCCTCACCTCGCGAGAACGGGGGCATCTCAGGGGTTTCCTCGAGCTGCGGCACCCGTGGGGGTTTTCTCCCGAGGCATTATGAGGATCTCAGAGAGCCTCTCGTGCGGTTCCAGGGAAGTCATGTCTCCATGCACGTGGCGAGAAGGAGCGCGTCATTGTTTTCGAGTCATGGGAGGGGACTAGGGCCTCAAGACGCGTTGAAGAAGGACTCTCGATGTCTTTCTCGGGTTGCAGCGGGAAACCCTCGTTTCCCCCGACTTCTGCCGGGGACCTGAGGAAACTTCCCAGGGTGCCTCTGAGAGGTGAGGGACGCTGTGGATTTGGCGGGGCCTCTCGGGACTCCACTGGGTTTGTCGCAATGGAAGAGGGCCTCATCTCGAGTGGAGGCAGGAACCTCAGGCTTCCTCTCCAATTCTGACTCTGATCGTAGTGTCCCTGCAGAGTTGGGACAGGAGAGTCAGGCTATGTCTTTTCTGAGGAATGGAACTCCGCTTGCTCTCGAGTTGTTCATAGGGTTTCAGGCCCCTTGTCAAACTGTGTGTGGAATCTGCAGGTTTTTCCAGACGATGCATGGGGGTGTCAGTGACCCTTCGTTTTGTGTCTTCATCCACAGGGTTGCCTTCGAAGAGGTGTCCGGGCATCGTGTTCTTATGAAGAGCGGACTGGGAAATCGGGGTCGTTCAGCATTTGGCACCACCCACGTGGCTAGTCTCGAATTTCCTCATGAAACCGGCCTCATCCTGAGGTGTGCCGTGAAGGTCATGAAACCCTTCCAGACAAAGCAGAGGAATCGACCCTCCTGTGGCGATCAGGAGGGGAGAAGTGGCTCAGATGAAGTGCTGCTGGGAACCTCGGTGTTTCCCTCAAGTGAGACAGGTATGTCGGGTAACTTTTGGGTTCGCATAATGCGTTCCAAGTACCGTTTCGCTCTTCAAATTGGAACGTGGGACTTCTCTTGGGGTGCTCCAGCGGGCAAGGGCCTCATCTTGGAATGACTGGGGAACCACTTGGTTTTTCTCTAGTTGCGGTGGGATATTTGAGTTACCACAGGGAATTCATGCTTCCTGTTGTGTTGGCACACAAAAGTCTTATCTTCCATTCGAGATTCGAGGAAGAGCTGGAGGTGTGTTCTAGTCACTGAAGTCAAAAGAGACCCCACCAAGGCTTGTGTGCAGGACCTAATGTTCATGTCAAGGGGCGACAGGAATCTCGGGGTTGCATTCCAGACTCACCCTGGAGTCAGGCCTCGTCTCGAGGGGAAGCGAAGGACTCCGCTCTCCTCTCGAGTTGCGACGGGTATCTCTTGGAGCCCACTGAGTGGCCTAAAGGGAGTCAAGCCTCCTGTGGAGTTTGGAGAGAGGACTCGTGATTGCTCTCCAGGCCATGCAGGAAAAGAAGGCCATCATCTCGCGATGAAGGGGGGGTCTCGTGGGTTTTCCCGAGCTGCGGCGCCAGTGTGGGGTTTCTCACGAGGTATAATGGGGAGCTCAGGGAGCCTCTCGTGTGGCGCCATGGAAGTCAGGTCCCCATGAGATGGCTAGGGGGAGCTCGTCATTGCTCTCGAGTCATGGTAGGGGAATCGGGCCTCAAGAGGCGTTGAAGAACGACTCTCAAGGTCTTTTTCCGGTTGCGGCAGGAAACCCTGGTTTTTCTCGACTTGTGCTGGTGACCTCAGGGAGCTTAACATGGTGCCTCTGAGAAGTCAGGGATTCTGTGGAGTTGGGAGGGGCCACTCGGGACACCACTGGGTGTGGTATAATGCAAGAGGGCCTCATCTCGTGTTGAGGAAGGAACCTCAGGGTTCCTCTCCATTTCAGACTCCGATCTCAGGATTCCTGCAGAGTTGGGACAGGAGTCAGGCCTCGTATTCTGTGGAGAAATGAAACTTAGCTTGCCTCTCGAGTTGTTCACGAGGTAACAGGTCACTTGTCGAGCTGTATGTGGAACCTTCAGAATTTTCCAAACGATGCACGGGTGTGCAGGGCCCCTCCTTGTTGTGCCTTCATCCAACGGGATGCATTCGAAGAAGTGTACGGGCATCGGGTTCTTATTAATAGCGGACCGGGAAATGGGGTCTTTCCGTATGTGGCACCACCCACGAGGCTACATCTCCAATTTCCTCGTGAGACCGGCCTCATCCTGAGGTGCGCTGGGAAGATCGGTAACGCCTTCCAGACAAAGCAGGAGAATCGACACTCCTATTGCAATCAGGAGGGGAGAAAGGGCTCAAATGATGTGGTGTGGGGAACATGGGTGTTCCCCTCGAGTGAGGCATGTATGTTGGGGAACTTTGGGGGTGCCATCATGGGTGCTAAGTACTGTTTTGCACTTCAGTGGGAACGTGGACATCTTTTGAGACGCTGTGGAGGGCAAGGGGCTCATGCTGCGAAGACGATGGAACCACGTGGTTTTTCTCGAGTTGTGGCGGGATTCTCGAGTTATGATGGGGATTTCAGGCTTCCTCTTGTGTTGGCCCTGGGAAGCCCAAACTTCCCTTCGAGTTGCGAGCGAAAGCTGGGGGTTGTGCTCGAGTCACTGCAGGGCCAAAGAGACCTCATCTAGGCGTGTGTCCAGGACCTAATAGTCCTCTCATGGAAAGACAAGGATCTCGGGGTCGCACTCCAGACTCCCCCGGGGAGTCAGGCCTCGCCTCGAGGGGAAGCAAAGGACTGCGCTCTCCTATCGGGCCACGACGCGGATCTCTTGGAGCCCACTGAGTGGCCTCAAGGGAGTCAAGCCTCCTCTTCCGTTTGGAGAGAGGACCCGGGATTGCTCTCCAGGCCATGCAGGAAAAGAAGGCCCTCAGCTCGCGAGGACGGGGGCGTCTCAGGGGTTTCCTCGAGCTGCGGCGCCCGTGGGGGTTTTCCCCCGAGACACGACGAGGATCTCAGGGAGCCTCTCGTGCGGCGCCAGGGAAGTCAGGTCTCCATGCGCGTGGCGAGGGGGAGCGCGTCCTGGCTCTCAAGTCACGGGAGGGGACTATGGCCTCGAGACGCATTGAAGAAGGACTCTCGAGGTCTTTCTCGGGGGGCGGCGGCAAACCCTCGTTTCCCTCGCCTTCTGCCAGGGACCTTAGGGAACTTGCCAGGGTGCCTCTGAGAGGCGAGGGATCCTGTGGAGGTGGCGGTGCCCCTCGGGACTCCGCTGGGTCTGGAGCAACGGAAGAGGGCCTCACCTCGAGGGGAGGCAGGAACCTCAGGCTTCCTCTGCGTTTCGGACTCCGACCGCAGGGTCCCTGCAGAGTTGGGACAGGAGAGTCAGGCCACGTCTTGTCTGAGGAAGGGAACCCCGCTGGCCTCTCGAGTTGCTCAGGGGGTCTCAGGCCCCTCGTCGAGCTGTGTGTGGAACCCGCGGGTCTTTGCGGACAATGCACGGGGGTGGCAGTGCCCCTTCGTGTTGTGCCTTCACCCACAGGGTTGCCTTCGAAGAGGGGTCCGGGCCTCGGGTCCTTCTCAAGAGCGGACCGGGGAATCGGGGGCGTTCGGCATGTGGCCCCACCCACGTGGCTCGTCTCGAATTTCCTCGTGAGACCGGCCTCATCCTGAGGTGCGCCGGGAAGGCCGGGAACCCCTTCCAGACCACGCAGGGGAATCGCCTCTCCTGTCGCGATCAGGAGGGGAGAAGGGGCTCAGAGGAAGCGGTGCCGGGACCCTCGGTGTTCCCCTCGGGGGACCCCGGCGTGTCAGGGGACTTTTCGGGGTCGCAGGAAGGCTGTCAGGGACCGTTTCGCCCTTCAGCGCGGAACAGGGGACTTCCCTTGAGACGCCGTCGCGGGCAAGGGCCTCATCTTGCCAAGAGGTGGGAACCACGTGGTTTTTCTTGAGTAGCGGCGGGATTCTCGAGTTACGACGGGGATCTCAGCCTTCCCCTTGGGTTGGCCCTGGGAAGCCCAATCTTCCCCTCGGGTTGCGAGGGAAAGCTGGGGGTTGCGCTTGAGTCACTGCAGGGCCGAAGAGACCTCACCTAGGCGTGTGTCCGGGACCTACTATTCCTCTCCAGGGAAGGCAGGCATCTCGGGGTTGCATTCCAGGCTCCCCCGGGGAGTCAGGCCTCGTCTCGAGGGGAAGCCAAGGACTCCGCTCTCCTCTCGAGTCGCGACGCGGGTCTCTTGGAGCCCCCTGAGCGGCCTCAAGGGAGTCCAGCCTCCTCTTCCGTTTGGAGAGACGACCCGGGATTGCTCTCCAGGCCATGCAGGAAAAGAAGGCCCTCAGCTCGCGAGGACGGGGGCGTCTCAGGGGTTTCCTCGAGCTGCGGCGCCCGTGGGGGTTTTCTCCCGAGGCGCGACGAGGATCTCAGGGAGCCTCTCGTGCGGCGCCAGGGAAGTCAGGTCTCCGTGCGTGTGGCAAGGGGGAGCGCGTCCTGGCTCTCGAGTCACGGGAGGGGACTAGGGCCTCGAGACGCGTTGAAGAAGGACTCTCGAGGTCTTTGTCGGGGGGGCGGCGGGAAACCCTCGTGTCCCTCGCCTTCTGCCGGGGACCTTAGGGAACTTCCCAGGGTGCCTCTGAGAGGCGAGGGATCCTGTGGAGGTGGCGGGGCACCTCGGGACTCCGCTGGGTCTGGCGCAACGGAAGAGGGCCTCACCTCGAGGGGAGGCAGGAACCTCAGGCTTCCTCTCCGTTTCGGACTCCGACCGCAGGGTCCCTGCAGAATTGGGACAGGAGAGTCAGGCCTCGTCTTGTCTGAGGAAGGGAACCCCGCTGGCCTCTCGAGTTGCTCAGGGGGTCTCAGGCCCCTCGTCGAGCTGTGTGTGGAACCCGCGGGTCTTTGCGGACGATGCACGGGGGTGGCAGTGCCCCTTCGTGTTGTGCCTTCACCCACAGGGTTGCCTTCGAAGAGGGGTCCGGGCCTCGGGTCCTTCTCAAGGGCGGACCGGGGAATCGGGGGCGTTCGGCATGTAGCCCCACCCACGTGGCTCGTCTCCAATTTCCTCGTGAGACCGGCCTCATCCTGAGGTGCGCCGGGAAGGCCGGGAACCCCTTCCAGACCACGCAGGGGAATCGCCTCTCCTGTCGCGGTCAGGAGGGGAGAAGGGGCTCAGAGGAAGCGGTGCCGGGACCCTCGGTGTTCCCCTCGAGGGAACCCGGCGTGTCGGGGGACTTTTGGGGGTCGCAGGAAGGCTGTCAGGGACCGTTTCGCCCTTCAGGGCGGAACAGGGGACTTCCCTTGAGACGCCGTGGCGGGCAAGGGCCTCGTCTTGCCAAGAGGTGGGAACCACGTGGTTTTTCTCGAGTTGCGGCGGGATTCTCGAGTTACGACGGGGATCTCAGCCTTCCCCTTGGGTTGGCCCTGGGAAGCCCAATCTTCCCCTCGGGTTGCGAGGGAAAGCTGGGGGTTGCGCTTGAGTCACTGCAGGGCCGAAGAGACCTCACCTAGGCGTGTGTCCGGGACCTCATATTCCTCTCCAGGGAAGGCAGGGATCTCGGGGTTGCATTCCAGGCTCCCCCGAGGAGTCAGGCCTGGTCTCGAGGGGAAGCCAAGGACTCTGCTCTCCTCTCGAGTCGCGACGCGGGTCTCTTGGAGCCCCCTGAGCGGCCTCAAGGGAGTCCAGCCTCCTCTGCCGTTTGGAGAGAGGACCCGGGATTGCTCTCCAGGCCATGCAGGAAAAGAAGGCCCTCAGCTCGCGAGGACGGGGGCGTCTCAGGGGTTTCCTCGAGCTGCGGCGCCCGTGGGGGTTTTCTCCCGAGGCACGACGAGGATCTCAGGGAGCCTCTCGTGCGGCGCCAGGGAAGTCAGGTCTCCGTGCGCGTGGCGAGGGGGAGCGCGTCCTGGCTCTCGAGTCACGGGAGGGGACTAGGGCCTCGAGACGCGTTGAAGAAGGTCTCTCGAGGTCTTTCTCGGGGGGCGGCGGGAAACCCTCGTTTCCCTCGCCTTCTGCCGGGGACCTTAGGGAACTTCCCAGGGTGCCTCTGAGAGGCGAGGGATCCTGTGGAGGTGGCGGGGCCCCTCGGGACTCCGCTGGGTCTGGCGCAACGGAAGAGGGCCTCACCTCGAGGGGAGGCAGGAACCTCAGGCTTCCTCTCCGTTTCGGACTCAAACCGCAGGGGCCCTGCAGAGTTGGGACAGGAGAGTCAGGCCTCGTCTTGTCTGAGGAAGGGAACCCCGCTGGCCTCTCGAGTTGCTCAGGGGGTCTCAGGCCCCCCGTCGAGCTGGGTGTGGAACCCGCGGGTCTTTGCTGACGATGCACGGGGGTGGCAGTGCCCCTTCGTGTTGTGCCTTCACCCACAGGGTTGCCTTCGAAGAGGGGTCCGGGCCTCGGGTCCTTCTCAAGAGCGGACCGGGGAATAGGAGGCGTTCGGCATGTGGCACCACCCACGTGGCTCGTCTCGACTTTCCTCGTGAGACCGGACTCATCCCGAGGTGCGCCGGGAAGGCCGGGAACCCCTTCCAGACCACGCAGGGGAATCGCCTCTCCTGTCGCGATCAGGAGGGGAGAAGGGGCTCAGAGGAAGCGGTGCCGGGACCCTCGGTGTACCCCTCGGGGGACCCCGGCGTGTCGGGGGACATTTTGGGGTCGCAGGAAGGCTGTCAGGGACCGTTTCGCCCTTCAGGGCGGAACAGGGGACTTCCCTTGAGACGCCGTGGCGGGCAAGGGCCTCCTCTTGCCAAGAGGTGGGAACCACGTGGTTTTTCTCGAGGTGCGGCGGGATTCTCGAGTTACGACGGGAATCTCAGCCTTCCCCTTGGGTTGGCCCTGGGAAGCCCAATCTTCCCCTCGGGTTGCGAGGGAAAGCTGGGGGTTGCGCTCGAGTCACTGCAGGGCCGAAGAGACCTCACCTAGGCGTGTGTCCGGGACCTACTATTCCTCTCCAGGGAAGGCAGGGATCTCGGGGTTGCATTCCAGGCTCCCCCGGGGAGTCAGGCCTCGTCTCGAGGGGAAGCCAAGGACTCCGCTCTCCTCTCGAGTCGCGACGCGGGTCTCTTGGAGCCCCTGAGCGGCCTCAAGGCAGTCCAGCCTCCTCTTCCGTTTGGAGAGAGGACCCGGGATTGCTCTCCAGGCCATGCAGGAAAAGAAGGCCCTCAGCTCGCGAGGACGGGGGCGTCTCAGGGGTTTCCTCGAGCTGCGGCGCCCGTGGGGGTTTTCTCCCGAGGCACGACGAGGATCTCAGGAAGCCTCTCGTGCGGCGCCAGGGAAGTCAGATCTCCATGCGAGTGGCGAGGGGGAGCGCGTCCTGGCTCTCGAGTCACGGGAGGGGACTAGGGCCTCGAGACGCGTTGAAGAAGGACTCTCGAGGTCTTTCTCGAGGGGCGGCCGGAAATCCTCTTGTCCCTCGCCTTCTGCCGGGGACCTTAGGGAACTTCCCAGGGTGCCTCTGAGGGGCGAGGGATCCTGCGGAGGTGGCGGGGCCCCTCGGGACTCCGCTGGGTCTGGCGCAACGGAAGAGGGCCTCACCTCGAGGGGAGGCAGGAACCTCAGGCTTCCTCTCCGTTTCGGACTCCGACCGCAGGGTCCCTGCAGAGTTGGGACAGGAGAGTCAGGCCTCGTCTTGTCTGAGGAAGGGAACCCCGCTGGCCTCTCGAGTTGCTCAGGGGGTCTCCGGCCCCTCGTCGAGCTGTGTGTGGAACCCGCGGGTCTTTGCGGACGATGCACGGGGGTGGCAGTGCCCCTTCGTGTTGTGCCTTCACCCACAGGGTTGCCTTCGAAGAGGGGTCCGGGACTCGGGTCCTTCTCAAGGGCGGACCGGGGAATCGGGGGCGTTCGGCATGTGGCCCCACCCACGTGGCTCGACTCGAATTTCCTCGTGAGACCGGCCTCACCCTGAGGTGCGCCGGGAAGGCCGGGAACCCCTTCCAGACCACGCAGGGGAATCGCCTCTCCTGTCGCGATCAGGAGGGGAGAAGGGGCTCAGAGGAAGCGGTGCCGGGACCCTCGGTGTTCCCCTCGAGGGAACCCGGCGTGTCGGGGGACTTTTGGGGGTCGCAGGAAGGCTGTCAGGGACCGTTTCGCCCTTCAGGGCGGAACAGGGGACTTCCCTTGAGACGCCGTCGCGGGCAAGGGCCTCGTCTTGCCAAGAGGTGGGAACCACGTGGTTTTTCTCGAGTTGCGGCGGGATTCTCGAGTTACGACGGGGATCTCAGCCTTCCCCTTGGGTTGGCCCTGGGAAGCCCAATCTTCCCCTCGGGTTGCGAGGGAAAGCTGGGGGTTGCGCTTGAGTCACTGCAGGGCCGAAGAGACCTCACCTAGGCGTGTGTCCGGGACCTCATATTCCTCTCCAGGGAAGGCAGGGATCTCGGGGTTGCATTCCAGGCTCCCCCGAGGAGTCAGGCCTGGTCTCGAGGGGAAGCCAAGGACTCTGCTCTCCTCTCGAGTCGCGACGCGGGTCTCTTGGAGCCCCCTGAGCGGCCTCAAGGGAGTCCAGCCTCCTCTGCCGTTTGGAGAGAGGACCCGGGATTGCTCTCCAGGCCATGCAGGAAAAGAAGGCCCTCAGCTCGCGAGGACGGGGGCGTCTCAGAGGTTTCCTCGAGCTGCGGCGCCCGTGGGGGTTTTCTCCCGAGGCACGACGAGGATCTCAGGGAGCCTCTCGTGCGGCGCCAGGGAAGTCAGGTCTCCGTGCGCGTGGCGAGGGGGAGCCCGTCCTGGCTCTCGAGTCACGGGAGGGGACTAGGGCCTCGAGACGCGTTGAAGAAGGACTCTCGAGGTCTTTGTCGGGGGGGCGGCGGGAAACCCTCGTGTCCCTCGCCTTCTGCCGGGGACCTTAGGGAACTTCCCAGGGTGCCTCTGAGAGGCGAGGGATCCTGTGGAGGTGGCGGGGCACCTCGGGACTCCGCTGGGTCTGGCGCAACGGAAGAGGGCCTCACCTCGAGGGGAGGCAGGAAGCTCAGGCTTCCTCTCCGTTTCGGACTCCGACCGCAGGGTCCCTGCAGAGTTGGGACAGGAGAGTCAGGCCTCGTCTTGTCTGAGGAAGGGAACCCCGCTGGCCTCTCGAGTTGCTCAGGGGGTCTCAGGCCCCTCGTCGAGCTGTGTGTGGAACCCGCGGGTCTTTGCGGACGATGCACGGGGGTGGCAGTGCCCCTTCGTGTTGTGCCTTCACCCACAGGGTTGCCTTCGAAGAGGGGTCCGGGCCTCGGGTCCTTCTCAAGAGCGGACCGGGGAATCGGGGGCGTTCGGCCTGTGGCCCCACCCACGTGGCTCGACTCGAATTTCCTCGTGAGACCGGCCTCACCCTGAGGTGCGCCGGGAAGGCCGGGAACCCCTTCCAGACCACGCAGGGTAATCGCCTCTCCTGTCGCGATCAGGAGGGGAGAAGGGGCTCAGAGGAAGCGGTGCCGGGACCCTCGGTGTTCCCCTCGAGGGAACCCGGCGTGTCGGGGGACTTTTGGGGGTCGCAGGAAGGCTGTCAGGGACCGTTTCGCCCTTCAGGGCGGAACAGGGGACTTCCCTTGAGACGCCGTCGCGGGCAAGGGCCTCGTCTTGCCAAGAGGTGGGAACCACGTGGTTTTTCTCGAGTTGCGGCGGGATTCTCGAGTTACGACGGGGATCTCAGCCTTCCCCTTGGGTTGGCCCTGGGAAGCCCAATCTTCCCCTCGGGTTGCGAGGGAAAGCTGGGGGTTGCGCTTGAGTCACTGCAGGGCCGAAGAGACCTCACCTAGGCGTGTGTCCGGGACCTCATATTCCTCTCAAGGGAAGGCAGGGATCTCGGGGTTGCATTCCAGGCTCCCCCGAGGAGTCAGGCCTGGTCTCGAGGGGAAGCCAAGGACTCTGCTCTCCTCTCGAGTCGCGACGCGGATCTCTTGGAGCCCCCTGAGCGGCCTCAAGGGAGTCCAGCCTCCTCTGCCGTTTGGAGAGAGGACCCGGGATTGCTCTCCAGGCCTTGCAGGAAAAGAAGGCCCTCAGCTCGCGAGGACGGGGGCGTCTCAGGGGTTTCCTCGAGCTGCGGCGCCCGTGGGGGTTTTCTCCCGAGGCACGACGAGGATCTCAGGGAGCCTCTCGTGCGGCGCCAGGGAAGTCAGGTCTCCGTGCGCGTGGCGAGGGGGAGCCCGTCCTGGCTCTCGAGTCACGGGAGGGGACTAGGGCCTCGAGACGCGTTGAAGAAGGACTCTCGAGGTCTTTGTCGGGGGGGCGGCGGGAAACCCTCGTGTCTCTCGCCTTCTGCCGGGGACCTTAGGGAACTTCCCAGGGTGCCTCTGAGAGGCGAGGGATCCTGTGGAGGTGGCGGGGCACCTCGGGACTCCGCTGGGTCTGGCGCAACGGAAGAGGGCCTCACCTCGAGGGGAGGCAGGAAGCTCAGGCTTCCTCTCCGTTTCGGACTCCGACCGCAGGGTCCCTGCAGAGTTGGGACAGGAGAGTCAGGCCTCGTCTTGTCTGAGGAAGGGAACCCCGCTGGCCTCTCGAGTTGCTCAGGGGGTCTCAGGCCCCTCGTCGAGCTGTGTGTGGAACCCGCGGGTCTTTGCGGACGATGCACGGGGGTGGCAGTGCCCCTTCGTGTTGTGCCTTCACCCACAGGGTTGCCTTCGAAGAGGGGTCCGGGCCTCGGGTCCTTCTCAAGAGCGGACCGGGGAATCGGGGGCGTTAGGCCTGTGGCCCCACCCACGTGGCTCGACTCGAATTTCCTCGTGAGACCGGCCTCACCCTGAGGTGCGCCGGGAAGGCCGGGAACCCCTTCCAGACCACGCAGGGTAATCGCCTCTCCTGTCGCGATCAGGAGGGGAGAAGGGGCTCAGAGGAAGCGGTGCCGGGACCCTCGGTGTTCCCCTCGAGGGAACCCGGCGTGTCGGGGGACTTTTGGGGGTCACAGGAAGGCTGTCAGGGACCGTTTCGCCCTTCAGGGCGGAACAGGGGACTTCCCTTGAGACGCCGTCGCGGGCAAGGGCCTCGTCTTGCCAAGAGGTGGGAACCACGTGGTTTTTCTCGAGTTGCGGCGGGATTCTCGAGTTACGACGGGGATCTCAGCCTTCCCCTTGGGTTGGCCCTGGGAAGCCCAATCTTCCCCTCGGGTTGCGAGGGAAAGCTGGGGGTTGCGCTCGAGTCACTGCAGGGCCGAAGAGACCTCACCTAGGCGTGTGTCCGGGACCTACTATTCCTCTCCAGGGAAGGCAGGGATCTCGGGGTTGCATTCCAGGCTCCCCCGGGGAGTCAGGCCTCGTCTCGAGGGGAAGCCAAGGACTCCGCTCTCCTCTCGAGTCGCGACGCGGGTCTCTTGGAGCCCCCTGAGCGGCCTCAAGGGAGTCCAGCCTCCTCTTCCGTTTGGAGAGAGGACCCGGGATTGCTCTCCAGGCCATGCAGGAAAAGAAGGCCCTCAGCTCGCGAGGACGGGGGCGTCTCAGGGGTTTCCTCGAGCTGCGGCGCCCGTGGGGGTTTTCTCCCGAGGCACGACGAGGATCTCAGGGAGCCTCTCGTGCGGCGCCAGGGAAGTCAGGTCTCCGTGCGCGTGGCGAGGGGGTGCGCGTCCTGGATCTCGAGTCACGGGAGGGGACAAGGGCCTCGAGACGCGTTGAAGAAGGACTCTCGAGGTCTTTGTCGGGGGGGCGGCGGGAAACCCTCGTGTCCCTCGCCTTCTGCCGGGGACCTTAGGGAACTTTCCAGGGTGTCTCTGAGAGGCGAGGGATCCTGTGGAGGTGGCGGGGCCCCTCGGGACTCCGCTGGGTCTGGCGCAAGGGAAGAGGGCCTCACCTCGAGGGGAGGCAGGAACCTCAGGCTTCCTCTCCGTTTCGGACTCCGACCGCAGGGTCCCTGCAGAGTTGGGACAGGAGAGTCAGGCCTCGTCTTGTCTGAGGAAGGGAACCCCGCTGGCCTCTCGAGTTGCTCAGGGGGTCTCAGGCCCCTCGTCGAGCTGGGTGTGGAACCCGCGGGTCTTTGCGGACGATGCACGGGGGTGGCAGAGCCCCTTCGTGTTGTGCCTTTACCCACAGGGTTGCCTTCGAAGACGGGTCCGGGCCTCGGGTCTTCTCAAGGGCGGACCGGGGAATCGGGGGCGTTCGGCATGTGGCCCCACCCACGTGGCTCGTCTCGAATTTCCTCGTGAAACCGGCCTCATCCTGAGGTGCGCCGGGAAGGCCGGGAACCCCTTCCAGACCACGCAGGGGAATCGCCTCTCCTGTCGCGATCAGGAGGGGAGAAGGGGTTCAGAGGAAGCGGTGCCGGGACCCTCGGTGTTCCCCTCGAGGGAACCCGGCGTGTCGGGGGACTTTTTTGGGTCGCAGGAAGGCTGTCAGGGACCGTTTCGCCCTTCAGGGTGGAACAGGGGACTTCCCTTGAGACGCCGTCGCGGGCAAGGGCCTCCTCTTGCCAAGAGGTGGGAACCACGTGGTTTTTCTCGAGTTGCGGCGGGATTCTCGAGTTACGACGGGGATCTCAGCCTTCCCCTTGGGTTGGCCCTGGGAAGCCCAATCTTCCCCTCGGGTTGCGAGGGAAAGCTGGGGGTTGCGCTCGAGTCACTGCAGCGCCGAAGAGACCTCACCTAGGCGTGTGTCCGGGACCTACTATTCCTCTCCAGGGAAGGCAGGGATCTCGGGGTTGCATTCCAGGCTCCCCCGGGGAGTCAGGCCTCGTCTTGTCTGAGGAAGGGAACCCCGCTGGCCTCTCGAGTTGCTCAGGGGGTCTCAGGCCCCTCGTCGAGCTGTGTGTGGAACCCGCGGGTCTTTGCGGACGATGCACGGGGGTGGCAGTGCCCCTTCGTGTTGTGCCTTCACCCACAGGGTTGCCTTCGAAGAGGGGTCCGGGCCTCGGGTCCTTCTCAAGGGCGGACCGGGGAATCGGGGGCGTTCGGCATGTGGCCCCACCCACGTGGCTCGTCTCGAATTTCCTCGTGAGACCGGACTCATCCTGAGGTGCGCCGGGAAGGCCGGGAACCCCTTCCAGACCACGCAGGGGAATCGCCTCACCTGTCGCGGTCAGGAGGGGAGAAGGGGCTCAGAGGAAGCGGTGCCGGGACCCTCGGTGTTCCCCTCGAGGGAACCCGGCGTGTCGGGGGACTTTTGGGGGTCGCAGGAAGGCTGTCAGGGACCGTTTCGCCCTTCAGGGCGGAACAGGGGACTTCCCTTGAGACGCCGTCGCGGGCAAGGGCCTCGTCTTGCCAAGAGGTGGGAACCACGTGGTTTTTCTCGAGTTGCGGCGGGATTCTCGAGTTACGACGGGGATCTCAGCCTTCCCCTTGGGTTGGCCCTGGAAGCCCAATCTTCCCCTCGGGTTGCGAGGGAAAGCTGGGGGTTGCGCTCGAGTCACTGCAGGGCCGAAGAGACCTCACCTAGGCGTGTGTCCGGGACCTACTGTTCCCCTCCAGGGAAGGCAGGGATCTCGGGGTTGCATTCCAGGCTCCCCCGGGGAGTCAGGCCTCGTCTCGAGGGGAAGCCAAGGACTCCGCTCTCCTCTCGAGTCGCGACGCGGGTCTCTTGGAGCCCCCTGAGCGGCCTCAAGGGAGTCCAGCCTCCTCTTCCGTTTGGAGAGAGGACCCGGGATTGCTCTCCAGGCCATGCAGGAAAAGAAGGCCCTCAGCTCGCGAGGACGGGGGCGTCTCAGGGGTTTCCTCGAGCTGCGGCGCCCGTGGGGGTTTTCTCCCGAGGCGCGACGAGGATCTCAGGGAGCCTCTCGTGCGGCGCCAGGGAAGTCAGGTCTCCATGCGCGTGGCGAGGGGGAGCGCGTCCTGGCTCTCGAGTCACGGGAGGGGACTAGGGCCTCGAGACGCGTTGAAGAAGACTCTCGAGGTCTTTGTCGGGGGGCGGCGGGAAACCCTCGTTTCCCTCGCCTTCTGCCGGGGACCTTAGGGAACTTCCCAGGGTGCCTCTGAGAGGCGAGGGATCCTGTGGAGGTGGCGGGGCCCCTCGGGACTCCGCTGGGTCTGGCGCAACGGAAGAGGGCCTCACCTCGAGGGGAGGCAGGAACCTCAGGCTTCCTCTCCGTTTCGGACTCCGACCGCAGGGTCCCTGCAGAGTTGGGACAGGAGAGTCAGGCCTCGTCTTGTCTGAGGAAGGGAACCCCGCTGGCCTCTCGAGTTGCTCGGGGGGTCTCAGGCCCCTCGTCGAGCTGTGTGTGGAACCCGCGGGTCGTTGCGGACGATGCACGGGGGTGGCAGTGCCCCTTCGTGTGGTGCCTTCACCCACAGGGCTGCCTTCGAAGAGGGGTCCGGGCCTCGGGTCCTTCTCAAGGGCGGACCGGGGAATCGGGGGCGTTCGGCATGTGGCCCCCCCACGTGGCTCGTCTCGAATTTCCTCGTGAGACCGGCCTCATCCTGAGGTGCGCCGGGAAGGCTGGGAACCCCTTCCAGACCACGCAGGGGATTCGCCTCTCCTGTCGCGATCAGGAGTGGAGAAGGGGCTCAGAGGAAGCGGTGCCGGGACCCTCGGTGTTCCCCTCGAGGGAACCCGGCGTGTCGGGGGACTTTTAGGGGTCGCAGGAAGGCTGTCAGGGACCGTTTCGCCCTTCAGGGCGGAACAGGGGACTTCCCTTGAGACGCCGTGGCGGGCAAGGGCCTCATCTTGCCAAGAGGTGGGAACCATGTGGGTTTTCTCGAGTTGCGGCGGGATTCTCGAGTTACGACGGGGATCTCAGCCTTCCCCTTGGGTTGGCCCTGGGAAGCCCAATCTTCCCCTCGGGTTGCGAGGGAAAGCTGGGGGTTGCGCTCGAGTCACTGCAGGGCCGAAGAGACCTCACCTTGGCGTGTGTCCGGGACCTAATATTCCTCTCCAGGGAAGGCAGGGATCTCGGGGTTGCATTCCAGGCTCCCCTGGAGAGTCAGGCCTCGTCTCGAGGGGAAGCCAAGGACTCCGCTCTCCTCTCGAGTCGCGACGCGGGTCTCTTGGAGCCCCCTGAGCGGCCTCAAGGTAGTCCAGCCTCCTCTTCCGTTTGGAGAGAGGACCCGGGATTGCTCTCCAGGCCATGCAGGAAAAGAAGGCCCTCAGCTCGCGAGGACGGGGGCGTCTCAGGGGTTTCCTCGAGCTGCGGCGCCCGTGGGGGTTTTCTCCCGAGGCACGACGAGTATCTCAGGGAGCCTCTCGTGCGGCGCCAGGGAAGTCAGGTCTCCATGCGCGTGGCGAGGGGGAGCGCGTCCTGGCTCTCGAGTCACGGGAGGGGACTAGGGCCTCGAGACGCGTTGAAAAAGGACTCTCGAGGTCTTTCTCGGGGGGCGGCGGGAAACCCTCGTGTTCCTCGCCTTCTACCGGGGACCTTAGGGAACTTCCCAGGGTGCCTCTGAGAGGCGAGGGATCCTGTGGAGGTGGCGGGGCCCCTCGGGACTCCGCTGGGTCTGGCGCAACGGAAGAGGGCCTCACCTCGAGGGGAGGCAGGAACCTCAGGCTTCCTCTCCGTTTCGGACTCCGACCGCAGGGTCCCTGCAGAGTTGGGACAGGAGAGTCAGGCCTCGTCTTGTCTGAGGAAGGGAACGCCGCAGGCCTCTCGAGTTGCTCGGGGGGTCTCAGGCCCCTCGTCGAGCTGTGTGTGGAACCCGCGGGTCTTTGCGGACGATGCACGGGGGTGGCAGTGCCCCTTCGTGTTGTGCCTTCACCCACAGGGTTGCCTTCGAAGAGGGGTCCGGGCCTCGGGTCCTTCTCAAGGGCGGACCGGGGAATCGGGGGCGTTCGGCATGTGGCACCACCCACGTGGCTCGTCTCGAATTTCCTCGTGAGACCGGCCTCATCCTGAGGTGTGCCGGGAAGGCCGGGAACCCCTTCCAGACCACGCAGGGGAATCGCCTCTCCTGTCGTGAACAGGAGGGGAGAAGGGGCTCAGAGGAAGCGGTGCCGGGACCCTCGGTGTTCCCCTCGGGGGAACCCGGCATGTCGGGGGACTTTTGGGGGTCGCAGGAAGGCTGTCAGGGACCGTTTCGCCCTTCAGGGCGGAACAGGGGACTTCCCTTGAGACGCCGTCGCGGGCAAGGGCCTCATCTTACCTAGAGGTGGGAACCAGTTGGTTTTTCTCGAGTTGCGGCGGGATTCTCGAGTTACGACGGGGATCTCAGCCTTCCCCTTGGGTTGGCCCTGGGAAGCCCAATCTTCCCCTCGGGTTGCGAGGGAAAGCTGGGGGTTGCGCTCGAGTCACTGCAGGGCCGAAGAGACCTCACCTAGGCGTGTGTCCGGGACCTAATATTCCTCTCCAGGGAAGGCAGGGATCTCGGGGTTGCATTCCAGGCTCCCCTGGGGAGTCAGGCCTCGTCTCGAGGGGAAGCCAAGGACTCCGCTCTCCTCTCGAGTCGCGACGCGGGTCTCTTGGAGCCCCCTGAGCGGCCTCAAGGGAGTCCAGCCTCCTCTGCCGTTTGGAGAGAGGACCCGGGATTGCTCTCCAGGCCATGCAGGAAAAGAAGGCCCTCAGCTTGCGAGGAAGGGGGCGTCTCAGGGGTTTCCTCGAGCTGCGGCGCCCGTGGGGGTTTTCTCCCGAGGCACGACGAGGATCTCAGGGAGCCTCTCGTGCGGCGCCAGGGAAGTCAGGTCTCCATGCGCGTGGCGAGGGGGAGCGCGTCCTGGCTCTCGAGTCACGGGAGGGGACTAGGGCCTCGAGACGCGTTGAAGAAGGACTCTCGAGGTCTTTCTCGGGGGGCGTCGGGAAACCCTCGTTTCCCTCGCCTTCTGCCGGGGACCTTAGGGAACTTGCGAGGGTGCCTCTGACAGGCGAGGGATCCTGTGGAGGTGGCGGGGCCCCTCGGGACTCCGCTGGGTCCTGCGCAACGGAAGAGGGCCTCACCTCGAGGGGAGGCAGGAACCTCAGGCTTCCTCTCCGTTTCGGACTCCGACCGCAGGGTCCCTGCAGAGTTGGGACAGGAGAGTCAGGCCTCGTCTTGTCTGAGGAAGGGAACCCCGCTGGCCTCTCGAGTTGCTCAGGGGGTCTCAGGCCCCTCGTCGAGCTGTGTGTGGAACCCGCGGGTCTTTGCGGACGATGCACGGGGGTGGCAGTGCCCCTTCGTGTTGTTTCTTCACCCACAGGGTTGCCTTCGAAGAGGGGTCCGGGCCTCGGGTCCTTCTCAAGAGCGGACCGGGGAATCGGGGGCGTTCGGCCTGTGGTCCCACCCACGTGGCTCGTCTCGAATTTCCTCGTGAGACCGGCCTCCTCTTGAGGTGCGCCGGCAGGTCCGGGAACCCCTTCCAGGCCACGCAGGGGAATCGACTCTCCTGTCGCGATCAGGAGGGGAGAAGGGGCTCAGATGAAGCGGTGCCGGGACCCTCGGTGTTCCACTCGAGGGAACCCGGCGTGTCGGGGAACTTTTGGGGGTCGCATGAAGGCTGTCAGGTCCCGTTTCGCACTTCAGGGCAGAACAGGGGACTTCCCTTGAGACGCCGTCGTGGGCAAGGGCCTCATCTTGCGAAGAAGTGGGAACCACGTTGTTTTTCTCGAGTTGCGGCGGGATTCTCATGTTACGACAGGGGATTAGAGGCTTCCTCTTGTGTCGGCCCTGGGTAGCCCAACCTTCTATTCTAGTGGCGAGGGAAAGCTGGGGGTTGCGCTCGAGTCACTGCAGGGCCAAAGAGACCTCATCTAGGCGTGTGTCCAGGACCTAATGCTCCTCTCCAGGGAAGACAAGGATCTCGGGGTTGCATCCCATGCTCCCCCGGGGAGTCAGGCCTCGCTTCGAGGGGAAGCAAAGGACTCCGCTCCCCTCCCGAGTCGCGACGCGGATATCTTGGTGCCCCCTGAGTGGCCTCAAGGGAGTCCAGCCTCCTCTTCACTTTTGAGAGAGGACTCGTGATTGCTCTCCAGGCCAGGCAGGAAAAGAAGGCCCTCAGCTCGCGAGTACGGGTGCATCTCAGGGGTTTCCTCGAGCTGCGGCACCCGTGGGGGTTTTCTCCCGAGGCGCGACGAGGATCTCAGGGAGCCTCTCGTGCGGCGCCAGGAAAGTCATGTCTCCATGCACGTGGCGAGAAGGAGCGCGTCATTGTTCTCGAGTCATGGGAGGGGACTAGGGCCTCGAGACGCGTTGAAGAAGGACTCTCGATGTCTTTCTCGGGTTGCAACGGGAAACCCTCGTTTCCCCCGCCTTCTGCCGGGGACCTGAGGGAACTTCCCAGGGTGCCTCTGAGAGGTGAGAGACGCTGTGGAGTTGGTGGGGCCTCTCGGGACTCCACTGGGTTTGTCGCAATGGAAGAGGGCCTCATCTCGAGTGGAGGCAGGAACCTCAGGCTTCCTCTCCAATTCTGACTCTGATCGTAGTGTCCCTGCAGAGTTGGGACAGGAGAGTCAGGCTATGTCTTTTCTGAGGAATGGAACTCCGCTTGCCTCTCGAGTTGTTCATGGGGTTTCAGGCCCCTTGTCAAACTGTGTGTGGAATCTGCAGGTTTTTCCAGACGATGCATGGGGGTGTCGGTGACCCTTCGTTTTGTGTCTTCATCCACAGGGTTGCCTTCGAAGAGGTGTCCGGGCATCGTGTTCTTATGAAGAGCGGACTGGGAAATCGGGGTCGTTCAGCATTTGGCACCACCCACGTGGCTAGTCTCGAATTTCCTCATGAAACCGGCCTCATCCTGAGGTGTGCCGCGAAGGTCATGAAACCCTTCCAGACAAAGCAGAGGTTTCGACCCTCCTGTGGCAATCAGGAGGGGAGAAGTGGCTCAGATGAAGTGCTGCTGGGAACCTCGGTGTTTCCCTCAAGTGAGACAGGTATGTCGGGTAACTTTTGGGGTCGCATAAACCGTTCCAAGTACCGTTTCGCTCTTCAAATTGGAACGTGGGACTTCTCTTGGGGTGCTCCAGCGGGCAAGGGCCTCATCTTGGAATGACTAGGGAACCACTTGGTTTTTCTCTAGTTGCGGTGGGATATTTGAGTTACCACAGGAAATTCATGCTTCCTCTTGTGTTGGCCCACAAAAGTCTTATCTTCCATTCGAGATTCGAGGAAGAGCTGGAGGTGCGCTCTAGTCACTGAAGGCAAAAGAGACCCCACCAAGGCTTGTGTGCAGGACCTAATGTTCATGTCAAGGAGCGACAGGAATCTCGGGGTTGCATTCCAGACTCACCCTGGAGTCAGGCCTCGTCTCGAGGGGAAGCAAAGGACTCTGCTCTCCTCTCGAGTCGGACGGGCATGTCTTGGAGCCCACTGAGTGGCTTAAAGGGAGTCAAACCTCCTCTGGTGTTTGGAGGGAGGACACGGGATTGCTCTCCAGGCAATGCAGGAAATGAAGGCCCTCATCTCCCGATGACTGGGGCGTCTCATAGGTTTTCTCGAGCTGTGGCGCTAGTGTGGGGTTTCTCACGAAGTAAGACTGGGAGCTCAGTGAGCCTCTCATGTGGTGCCAGGGCAGTCAGGTCTCTATGCACGTGGTGAGAGGGAGCCCGACATTGTTCTCGAGTCATGGTAGGGGAATTGGGCCTGAAGACGGGTTAAAGAAGGACTCTCGAGGTCTTTCTTGGGTTGCAGCAGGAAACCCTGGGTTCCATCGACTTGTGCCAGTGACCTCAGGAAGCTTCTCAGCGTGCCTCTGAGAAGTCAGGGTCACTGTGGAGTTGGGAGGGGCCTCTCGGAACTCCACTGGGTTTGGTGCAATGGAAGAGGGCCTCATGACAAGTTGAGGCAGGAACCACAGGGTTCCTCTCCTGGCTTCGAATGCGCCGGATCTGACTCGGATCGCAGAGTCCCTGCAGAGTTGGGACAGGAGAGTCAGGCCTCGTCTTGTGTGGAGGAATGGAACTCCGCTTGACTCTCGCGTTGTTCATGGGGTGACAGGCCACTTGTCGATTTGTATGTGGAACTTGCGGGTTTTTCTGGACGATGCACTGGGGTGTCACTGCCCCTTCGTGTTGTGCCTTGTTCCACAGGATTGCCTTCGAGTTGGGTTCTGCCATCGGGTTCTTATCAAGAGCGGACCAGGGAATCGGGGTCTTTTGGCATGCCGCACCACCCACGAGGCTATGTCTCGAATTTCCTCGTGAGACTGGCCTCATCTTGATGTGAGCCAGGAAGGTCGGGAACGCCTTCCAGACAAAGCAGGGGAATCGAACCTCCTGTCGCGATCAAGAGGGGAGAAGAGTCTCAGATGAAATGGTGCCGGAAACCTCGGTGTTCTCCTCAAGTGAGACTGGTATGTCGGGGAACTTTTGGGGTCGCATCAAGGGTTCCAAGTAACTTTTCGCTCTTCAATACGGAACGTGGGACTTCTCTTGAGACGCTGTAGCGGGCAAGGGCCTCATCTTTCGATGACGGGGGAACCACGTGGTTTTTCTTGAGTTGGGGCGGGATTCTCGAGTTACAACCGGGAATTCAGGCTTCCTCTTCAACTGGCCCAGGGAAGTCCAGTTTTCATTCGAATTGTGAGTTAGAACTGGGGATTGCTCTCGAGACACTGCAGGGCCAAATAGACCTCATCTAGGCTTGTGTCCAGGACCTAATGTTCCTCTGCTGGGGCGAAAGCGATCTCAGCATTGCATTCTCGACTCACCCGGGGAGTCAGGCCTCGTCTCGAGGGGAAGCCAAGGACACCGCTCTCCTGTCAAGTCACGACGGGTATATCTTGGAGCTCACTGTGTGGCCTAAAATGAGTCAAGCCTCCTGTGGAGTTTGGAGAGAGGACTCAGGATTGCTCTCCAGGCCATACAGCAAAAGAAGGCCCTCATCTCGTGAGGACTGGGGCGTCTCGTGGGTATTCTCGAGCTGTGGCTCCAGTGTGGTGTTGCTCACGAGGTATAATGGGGAGCTCAGGGAGCCTCACCTGTGGCGCCAGGGAAGTCAGGTTTCTATGCGCGTGGCTAGGGGGAGCGAGTCATTGCTCTCGAGTCATTGTAGGGGAATCGCACCTCAAGACGCGTTGAAGAAGTACTCTCGAGGTCTTTTACGGGTTGGGGCAGGAAACCCTTGGTTCCCTCGACTTGTGCCGGTGATCTCAGGAAGGTCTAAGGGTGCCTCTGAGAAGTCAGGGATACTGAGCAGTTGGGAGGGGTCTCTCGGGACTCCACTGGGTTCGGTGCAATGGAAGAGGGCCTCATCTCGAGTGGAGGCAGGAAACTCATGTTTCCTCTCCTGACTTCCCCTGGGCCAGATCTGACTCGGATCGCAGTTTCGCTGCAGAGTTCGAACAGGAGAGTCAGGCCTCGTCTTGTGTGGAGGAATGGAACTCTGCTTGACTCTCCAGTTGTTCACGGGGTGACAGGTCACTTCTCGAGCTGTGTGTGGTACCTGCGGGTTTCTCCGGACGATACCCAGGGGTGTCAGTGCCCCTAAGTGTTGTGCCTTCATCAAAAGGGTTATCTTCAAAGAGGTGTCCGGGCATCAGGATCTTATCAAGAGCGGACCGGGAAATCGGGGTCTTTCGGCATGTGTCACCATCCACGTGGCTATGTCTCGAATATCCTCGTGAGACCGGCCTCATCCTGAGATGCACCGGGAAAGGCGGGAACCCCTTCAAGACAAAACAGGGTAATCGACCCTCCTGTCGCGATCAGGAGGGGAGAAGGGGCCCAGATGTAGCGATGCCGGGAACCTCGGTGTTCTCCTCGAGTCAGACTGGTGTGTCGAGGAACTTTTGAGGGCGCATCAAGGGTGCCAATACCGTTTCGCACTTCAAGACGGAACTTGGGACTTCTCTTGAGACGCTGTAGGGGGCAAGGGCCTCATCTTGGGATGATGGGGGAACCACGTGGCGTTTCTCGAGTTGTGGCGGGATTCTCGAGTTTCGACGGGGAATACAGTCTTCCTCATGTGTTGAGCCAGGGAAGTCCTATCTTCCATTCGAGTTTAAAGGGAGAGCTGGGGATTGCTCTCAAGTCACTGCAGGGCAAAATAGACCTCATCTAGGCTTGTGTCCAGGACTTAATGTTCGTCCCTAGGGGCGACAGGGATCTTGGGGTTGCATACCAGACTCACCCGGGGAATCAGGCCTCGTCTCGAGGGGAAGCAAAGAACTCCGCTGTCCTTTTGAGTCGCGATGGGTATCTCTTGGAGCCCACTGTGTGCCCTAAAGGGAGTCAAGCCTCCTGTGCTGTTTGGATAGAGGACTCGGGATTCTTCTCCAGGCCATGCAGGAAAAGAAGGCCCTCATCTCGCGATGATGGCAGCATCTCGTGGGTTTTCTAGACTGCTGCGCTAGTGCCGGGTTTCTGACGAGGTAAGAGAGGGAGCTCAGGGAGCCTCTCGTGTGGCGCCAGGGAAGTCAGGTCCCCATGAGATGGCTAGGGGGAGCTCGTCATTGCTCTTGAGTCATGGTAGGGTAATCGGGCCTCAAGACGGGTTGAAGAAGGACTCTCGAGGTCTTTCTCGGGTCACTGCATAAAACCCAGGGTTCCCTTGACTTGTGCCTGCGACCTCAGGGAGCTTCTCAGAGTGCCTCTGAGAAGTCAGGGATACTGTGCAGTTTGGAGGGGCCTCTCGAGACTCCTCTGCATTTGGTGGAATGTAAGAGGGACTCATCTCGAGTTGAAGCAGGAACCTCAGTGTTCCTCTCCATTTCTGACTCAGATCGCAAGGTCCCTGCATGTTGGTACAGGAGAGTCAGGCCTCGTCTTTTCTGGAGGATGGGACTCCTCTTGCCTCTCGAGTTGTTCTCGAGGTGACAGGCCACTTGTCGAGCTGTGTGTGTAACCTGCCCGTTTTTCCGGATGATGCACAGGTGTGTTAGTGCCCCTTCGAGTTGTACCTTCATACTCAAGGCTGCCTTCCAAGAGGTGTCCGAGCATCGGATTCTTATCAAGAGCGGACCGGGAAATTGGAGTCTTTCAGCAAGTGGCACCACCCACAAAGCTACGTATAGAATTTCCCCATGAGACCGGCCTCATCCTGAGTTGTGCAGGGAAGGTCGGGCCCCCTTGCAGACAAAGCAGGGGAATCGACCCACCGGTCACGATCAGGAGGGGAGAAGGGGCTTAAATGAAGTGGTGCCGGGAACCTCGGTGTTCCCCTTGATTGAGACCGGCGTGTTGGGGGACTTTTGGGGTTGCATCAAGGGTGCCAAGTACCGTTTCGCATTTCAAGATGGAACCTGGGACATCTTTTGAAACGCTGTAGCGGGCAAGGGCCTCATCTTGCGATGACGGGAGAACCACGTGGTTTTGCTCGAGTTGCGGCGGGATTCTCGAGTTATGACCGGGAATTTAGGCTTCCTCTTGTTGGCCTTGAAATCCAATCTTCCATTCGGGTTGCGAGGGGGAGCTGGGGATTGCGCTAGAGTCACTGCAGGGCAAAAGAGACCTAATGTAGGCTTGTGTCCAGGATCTAACGTTGCTCTCCAGGGGCGACAGGGATCTCGGGTTTGCATTCCAGACTCATCCGGGAAGTCAGTTCTCACCTCGAGGGTAAGCAAAGAATTCCGCTCTCGTCTCGAGTCGCGATGGGTATCTCTTGGAGCCCACTGTGTGTACTAAAGGGAGTCAAGCCTCCTGTGGAGTTTGAAGAGAGGACTCGGGATTGGACTCCAGGCCATGCAGGAAAAGAAGGCCCTCATCTCGAGATGACGGTGGCGTCTCGTGGGTTTTCTCGAGCTGCGGCGCCAGTGTGGGGTGTCTCATGAAGTACCACGGGGATCTCAGGGAGCCTCTTGTATGGCGCCAGGAAAATCCAGTATTCCATTCGAGTTGCAAGTTAGAACTGGGGATTGCTCTCCAGTCACTGCAGGGCAAAATAGACCTCATCTACGCTTGTGTCCAGGACCTAGTGTTCCACTACTGGGCCAACAGGGATCTCAGGGTTGCATTCTCGACTCACCCGGAGAGTCAGGCCTCGTCTTGAGGGGAAAAAAAGGACTCCGCTCTCCTGTCGAGTCGCGACCATACCCGTTGCAGACAAAGCAGGGGAATCGACCCACCGCTCGCGATCAGAAGGGGAGAAGGGGCTCAGATGAAGTGGTGCCGGGAACCTCGGTGGTCCCCTCGAGTGAGACCGGTATATCACGGCACTTTTGAGGTCGCATCAAGGGTGCCAAGTACAGTTTCGCACTTCAAGACGGAACGTGGGAATTCTCTGGAGATGCTGTAGCGGGCAAGGGCCTCATATTGCGATGACGAGGGAAACACGTGGTTTTTCTCGAGTTGAGGCGGGATTCTCGAGTTACAACGGGGAATTCAGGCTTCCTCTTGTGTTGGCCCAGGAAGTCCAATCTTCCATTCAACTTGTCAGAGAGAGCTGGGGGTTGCTCTCGAGTCACTTCAGGGCAAAGAGTCCTCATCTAGGCTTGGGTCCAGGACGTAATGTTCCTCTCCAGGGGCGACAGGGATATCGGGGTCGCATTCCAGTCTCACCCGGTGGGTCACGCCTCGTCTCGAGTGGAAGCAAAGGACTCCACTATCCTCTCGAGTCGCGACAGGTAACTCTTGGAGCCCTATGAGTGGCCTAAAGGGAGTCAAGCGTCCTGTGTAGCTTGGACAGAAGGTTCACGCTTGATCTGCATACCATGCAGTTAAAGATGGCCCTCCTCTCGTGATGACGGGAGCGTCTCATGGGTTTTCTCGAGCTGCGGCGCCAGTGTGGGGTTTCTCACGAGATATGATGTGGAGCTCAGGGAGCCTCTCGTGCAGCGCCAGAGAAGCCTGACTCCATGCATGTGGCCAGGCAGATCGCGTCATTGCTCTCGAGTCATGGGAGGGACTAGGGCCTCAAGGGGCATTTAAGAAGGACTCTCAAGGTCTTTCTTGGGTTGGGGCGGGAAACACTCATTTCCCTCGACCTCTACAGGGGACCTTAGGGAACTTCCCAGGTGCCTCTGGGAGGTGAGGGATACTGAGGAGTTAGAGGGGCCTCTCGGGACTCCACTAGGTTTGACGAAATGAAAGAGGGCCTCATCTCGATTGGAGGCAGGAACCTCAGGCTTCCTCTCCGTTTCGGACTCCGACCGCAGGGTCCCTGCAGAGTTGGGACAGGAGAGTCAGGCCTCGTCTTGTCTGAGTAACGGAACACTGCTTGCCTCTCGAGTCGTTCAGGGGGTCTCAGGGCCCTTGACAAGCAGTGTGTGGAACCTGCGGTTGTTTCCAGAAGATGCATGGGGGTGTCAGTGCCCCTTCGTTTTGTGCCTTCCCCCACAGGGTTGCCTTCAAAGAGGTGTCCGGGCATCGGGTTCATTTCAAGAGCGGACCGGGAAATCGGGGTCATTCTGCATGTGGCACCACCCACGTGGCTCATCTCGAATTTCCTCGTGAGACCAGCATAATCCTGAGGTGCGCCGGGAAGGCCGGGAACCCCTTCCACACAAAGTAGGGGAATCGATTCTCCTGTCGCTATCAGGAGGGGAGATGGGGCTCAGATGAAGTGGTGCCGGGACCCTCGGTGTTCCACTCGAGGGAACCCGGCGTTTCAGGGAAGTGTAGGGGTCGCATCAAGGGAGCCAAGTACCGTTTCCCACTTCAGGACGGAACATGGGACTTCCCTGGAGACGCTGTAGCGGGCAAGGGCCTCATCCTGTGAAGACGTTGGAACCACGTCGTTTTTCTTGAGTTGCATCGGGATTCTCGAAAACGACAGGAATTTCAGGTCTCTCTTGGGTTGGCCCTGGGAAGCCCAATCTTCAATTCGAGTTGCGATGGAAAGCTGGGGGTTCTGCTCGAGTCACTACAGGGCCAAAGAGACCTCATCGAGGCGTGTGTCCAGGACCTAATATTCCTCTCAAGGGAAGACAGGGATCCCGGGTTTCCATTCCAGACTCCCCCGGGGAGTCAGGCCTCGTCTCGAGGGGAAGCCAAGGACTCCGCTCTCCTCTCGAGTCGCGACACGGATCTCTTGGAGCCCACTGAGTGGACTCAAGGGTGTCGAGCCTCCTCTTCAGTTTGGAGAGAGGACTCGGGATTGCTCTCCAGGCCAGGCAGGAAAAGAAGGCCCTCATCTCGTGATGATGGGGGGGTCTCATGGGTTTCCTCAGGCTGCTGCGCCCATGGGGGTTTTCTCACGAGGCACGACGAGGACCTCAGGGAGCCTCTCGTGCGGCGCCAGGGTAGTCAGGTCTCCATGCGCATGGCGAGGGGGAGCTGGTCATCACTCTCGAGTCATGGGAAACGGCTAGGTCCTCAAGAGGCGTTGAAGAAGGACTCTCGAGGTCTTTCTCGGGTTGCGGCGGGAAACCCTCGTTTCCCTCGACTTCTGCAGGGGACCTTAGGGAACTTCCCACGGTGCCTCTGAGAGGTGAGGGATGCTGTGTAGCTGGCAGGGCCTCTCGGGACTCTGCTGGGTTCGGCGCAATGGAAGAGGGCCTCATCTCGAGGGGAGGCAGGAACCTCAGGCTTCCTCTCGGTTTTGGACTCTGACTGCACGGTCCCTGCAGTGTTGGGACAGGAGAGTCATGCCTCGTCTTGTCTTAGGAATGGAATTCTTGTTGCCTCTCGAGTTGTTCCGGGAGTCTCAGGCCCCTTGTCGAGCTGTGTGTAGACCCTGCGGGTTTTTCCGGATGATGCACGGGGGTGTCAGTGCCCCTTCGTGTTGTGCCTTCACCCACAGGGTTGCCTTCGAAGAGGTGTCCGGGCATCGGGTTCTTATCAAGAGCGGACTTGAAAATCGGGGTCGTTCTGCACGTGGCACCTCACACGTGGCTAGTCTCGAATTTCCTCCTGAGACCGGCCTCATCCTGAGGTGCGCCAGGAAGGCCAGGAACCCCTTCCAGAGAAAGCAGGGGAATCGACTCTCCTGTCGCAGTCAGGAAGGGAGAAGGGGCTCAGATGAAGTGGTGCCGGGACCCTCGGTATTCCCCTCGAGGGAACCCAGCATGTCGGGGAACTTTTGCGGTCGCATCAAGGGTGTCAAGTACCGTTTCGCACTTAAGGACGGAACATGGGACTTCCCTGGAGACACCGGGAACTTCGGTGTTCCCCTGGAATGAGACCGGTATGTTGGGGAAATTTGGGGTGGCATCAAGGGTGCCAAGTAGCATTTCGAACTTTGAGATGGAACGTGGGACTTCTCTTGAGACTCTAGCTGGCAAGGGCCTCATATTGCGATGAAGGGGGAACCACATGGTTTTTAAGACTTGAGGCTGAATTCTCGAATTACGATGGGAAATTTAGACTTCCTCTTGTGTTGACCGTGGGAAGACCAATCTTCCATTCAAATTGTGAGGGAGAGATGGAGGTTGCTCTCGAGTCACTGTAGGGCAAAATAGACCTCATCTAGGCTTGTGTCTAGGACATAATGTTCCACTCCAGGGGCGACAGGGATCTCGGGGTTGCATTCCAAACTCACCCGGGGAGTCAGGCCTCATCTCCAGGGAAGCAAAGGACTCCGCTCTCCTCTCGAGTCGCACCGGGTATTTCTTGGACCCAACTGAGTGGCCTAAAGGGAGTCAATCCTCCGGTGAAGTTTGGAGACAGGACCAGGAATTGCTCTCCAGGTCAGGCAGGAAAAGAAGGCCCCCATCTCTCCTTGACGGGGGCATCTTGTGGTTTTTCTCGAACTGCGGCGCCAGTGTGGGTTTTCTCACGAGGTACGATGGGGTACTCAGGGAGCCTCTTGTGTGGTACTAGGGAAGTCAGTTTTCCTGCTTGTGGCGAGGGGAGCGTGTCCTTGCTCTGGAGTCATGGTAGGGGAATCGGGCATCAAGAGACGTTGAAAAAGGACTCTCCAAGTCTTTCTCGGGTTACTTCAGGAAGCTCTGGGTTCCGTTGACTTGTGCCAGTGACCTCAGGTAGCTTCTCAGGGAGCCTCTGAGAATTCAGGGATACTGTGGTGTTGGGAGGGGCCTCTCGGGACACCACTGAGTTTGGTTCAATGGAAGAGGGCCTCTTCTCTAGTTGAGGCAGGAACCTCAGGCTTCCTCTCCATTTCTGACTCCAATTGCAGGGTCCCTGAAGAGTTGGGACAGGAGAGTAAGGCCTCGTCTTGTGTGAAGGAATGCAACTTCACTTGCCTCTCGAGTTGTTCATGAGGTGACAGTCCACATATGGAGCTGTGAGTGGAATCTGCGGGTTTTTCCAGACGATGCATGGGGATGTCAGTGTCCCTTCGTGTTGTGCCTTCATCCACAGGGTTGCCTTCGAAGAGATGTCCGGGCGTCAGGTTCTTATCTAGAGTGGACCGGGAATTCGGGATCTTTCAGCATGTGGCACCAACCATGAGGCTACTTTTCGAATTTCCTCATGAGACCGGCCTCATCCGGAGGTTCGCGGGGAACGTCGGGAACCCCTTGCAGACAAAACATGGGAATCGACCCTTCTGTCGCGATCAGGAGGGGTGAAGGGGCTCACAGGAAGTGGTGCCGTGAACTTTGGTGTTTCCCTCGAGTGAGACCGGTATGTCAGGGAACTTTGGGGGTCGCATCAAGGGTGCCAAGTACCGTTTTGTACTTCAGGATGGAACGTGGGACTTCCCTTGATACGCTGTAGCGGCCAAGGGCCTCATCTTGCGATGACGGGGGAGCCACGTGGTTTTTCTCGAGTTGCGGCGGGATTCTCGAGTTACGACGGGGATTTCAGGCTTCCTCTTGTGTTGGGCCAGGGAAGTCCAATCATCCATTCGAGTTGCGAGGGAGAGCTGGGGGTTGCGCTCGAGTCACTGCAGGGCAAAGGAGACCTCATCTAGGCTTGTGTCCAGGACCTAATGTTCCTCTCCAAGGGCCACAGGGATCTCAGGTTTGCATTCCAGACTCACCCAGGGAGTCAGGCCTCATGTCGAAGGGAAGCAAAGGACTCCGCTCTCCTTTCGAGTCGCGACGGGCACCTCTTGGAGCCCACTTTGTGGCCTAAAGGGAGTCAAGCCTCCTGTGAAGTTTGGAGAGAGGACTTGGGACTGCTCTCCAGGCCATGCAGGAAAAGATGGCCCTCATCTCGCGATGACGGAGGGATCTTGTGGGTTTTCTCGAGCTGCGGCGCCAGTGTGGGGTTTCACACGAGGTACGACGGGGAGCTCAGGGGGCCTCTCGTGTGGCGCCAGGGAAGTCAGGTCTCCATGTGCGTGGCGAGGGGGAGCGCATTATTGCTCTCGAGCTATGGTAGGGGAATCTGACCTCAAGACGCGTTGAAGAAGGACTCTCGAGGTCTTTCTTCGGTTGTGGCAGGAAACCCTTTTTTCGCTCGACTTTTGCCAGTGGCCTTAAGGAGCTTCTCAGAATGCCTATGAGAAGTCAGGGATACTGTGGAGATGGGAGGGGCCTCTCGGGACTCCACTGGGTTTGTTTTAATGCAAGAGGGCCTCATCTCGGGTTGAGGCAGGAACCTCAGGTTTCCTCTCCATTTCTGACTCATATCGAAGCGTGCCTGCAGAGTTGGTATTGGATACTCAGGCCTCGTCTTGTCTGAGGAAGGGAACTCCGCTTTCCCCTCTCATTGTTTGAGGGATGACAGGCCAGTTGTGGAGCTGTATGTGGATCCTGCGGGGTTTTCCGGACGTTGAACAGGGTTGCCAGTGCCCCCTCGTGTAGTGCCTTCATCCACAGGGTTGCCTTAGAAGAGGTGTCCGGGCATCGGGTTCTTATCAAGAGCAAGACCGAGAAATCGGGGTCTTTTGGCACGTGGCACCAACACGAGGCTACGTCTCGAATTTCTTCGTGAGACTGGCCTCATCCTGAGGTGCGCCATGAAGGTCGGGAATGCCTTCTAGACAAAGCAGGGGGATCGACCTTCCTGCCGTGATCAGGAGGGGAGAAGGGGCTCAAATGAAGTGGTGCCAGGAACTTCGGTGTTCCCTTGGAGTGAGACCGGTATATTGGGGAACTTTTGGGGTCACATCAAGGGTGCCAAGTAGCATTTCGAACTTTATGACGAAACATGGGACTTCTCTTGAGACTCTGTAGCGGGCAAAGGCCTCATATTGCGATGAATGGTGAACCACGTGGTTTTTAAGAGTTGCGGTGGGATTCTCGAGTTACAACGGGAAATTCAGACTTCCTCTTGTGTTGGCCCAATGAAGACCAATCTTCCATTCGAATTGCGAGGGAGAGATGGGTGTTGCTCTCAAGTCACTGTAGGGCAAAATAGACCTCATCTAGGCTTTTGTCCAGGACATAATGTTCCTCTCCAGGGGCAACAGGGATCTCGGGGTTGCATTCCAGACTCACCCGAGGTAAGGCCTCGTCTCGAGGGGAAACAAAGTACTCTGCTCTCCTCTCAAGTCGCGACAGGTATCTCTTGGAGCACATTGAGTGGCCTAAAGGGAGTAAAGCCTCCTGTGAAGTTTGGAGAAAAGACCAGGGATTGCTCTCCAGGTCAGGCAGGAAAAGAAGTCCCCAATCTCGCGATGACGGTGGGTTCCCCGAGCTGCGGCGCCAATGTGGGGTTTCTCACGAGGTATGACAGGGAGCTCAGGGAGCCTCTCATGTGACGCCAGGGAAGTCAGGTGTCCATGCACATGGCAAGGGGGAGCGTGTCATTGCTCTCGAGTCATGGTAGGGGAATCCGTCCTCAAGACGCGTTGAAGACGGACTCTTGAGGTCTTTCTCGGGTTGCGGCAGGATACCCTGTGTTCCCTCGACTTGTGCCGGTGACCTCAGGGAGTTGCTCAGGGTGCCTCTGAGAAGACACTGATACTGTGGAGTTGGGAGGGGCCTCTAGGGACTCCACTGGGTGTGGTATAATACAAGAGGGCCTTATCTCATGTTGAGGAAGGAACCTCAGGGTTCCTCTCCATTTCAGACTCCGATCTCAGGATTCCTGCAGAGTTGGGACAGGAGAGTCAGGCCTCGTATTCTGTGGAGAAATGAAACTTAGCTTGCCTCTCGAGTTGTTCACGAGGTAACAGGTCACTTGTCAAGCTGTATGTGGAACCTGCAGAATTTTCCAAAAGATGCACGGGTGTTCAGGGTCCCTCCTTTTTGTGCCTTCATCCTACGGGATGCATTCCAAGAAGTGTACGGGCATCGGGTTCTTATTAATAGCTGACCGGGAAATGGGGTCTTTCCGCATGTGGCACCACCCACGAGGCTACATCTCCAGTTTCCTCGTGAGACAGGCCTCATCCTGATGTGCGCTGGGAAGATCGGTAACCCCTTCCACACAAAGCAGGAGAAAAGACACTCCTGTTGCAATCAGGAGTGGAGAAGGGGCTCAAATGATGTGGTGTGGGGAACATGGGTGTTACCCTCGAGGGAGGCCTGTATGTTGGGGAACTTTGGGGTTCCATCATGGGTGCCAAGTACCGTTTTGCATTTCAGTAGGAACGTGGGATTTCTTTTGAGACGCTGTGGCGGGCAAGGGCCTCATGCTGCGAAGACGATGGAACCACGTGGTTTTTTTCGAGTTGCGGCGGGATTCTCGAGTTACGACGGGTATTTCAGGCTTCCTCTTGTGTTAGCCCTGGGAAGCCCAAACTTCCCTTCGAGTTGCGAGGGAAAGCTTGATGTTGTGCTCGAATCACTGCAAGGCCAAAGAGACCTCATCTAGGCGTGTGTCCAGGACCTAATAGTCCTCTCAAGGGAAGACAAGGATCTAGGGATTGCACTCCAGACTCCCCCGGGGAGTCAGGCCTCCCCTCGAGGGGAAGCAAAGGACTGCGCTCTCCTCTCGAGCCCCGACGCGGATCTCTTGGAGCCCACTGAGTCGCCTCAAGGGAATCCATCCTACTCTTCAGTTTGGAGAGAGGACTCGGGATTGCTCTCCAGGCCAGGCAGGAAAAGAAGGCCCTCAGCTCTCGAGGACGGGGGCGTCTCAGGGGTTTCCTCGAGCTGCGGCGCCCGTGGGGGTTTTCTCCCGAGGCACGACGAGGATCTCAGGGAGCCTCACGTTCGGCCCCAGGGAAGCCAGGTCTGCATGCTCGAGGCGAGGGGGAGCGCATCATTGCTCTCTAGTCCAGAGAGGGGACAAGGGCCTCAAGACACTTTGAAGAAGGACTATCGAGGTCTTTCTCGAGTGGTGGCAGGAAACCCTCATTTCCCTCGACTTCTGCCGGGGACCTGAGGGAACTCCCCAGGGTGCCTCTGAGAGGTGAGCGATGCTGTGGAGTTAGCGGGGCCTCTCGGGACTCCGCTGGGGTTGGTGCAATGGAAGAGGGCCTCATCTCGAGGGGAGGCAGGAACCTCAGGCTTCCTCTCTGTTTCTGACTCCGACCCTCCGACCTCAGGGTCCCTGCAGAGTTGGGCGCGGAGAGTTAGGCCTCGTCTTGTCTGAGGAAGGGAACTCCGCTTGCCTCTCAAGTTGCTCAGGGGGTCTCAGGCCACTCTTCGAGCTGTGTGTGGAACCCACGGCTGTTTCTGGACGATGCACGGGAGTGTCAGTGCCCCTTCTTGTTGTGCCTTCACCCACAGGGTTGCCTTCGAAGAGGTGTACGTGCAACGGGTTCTTCTCAAGAGTGGACCGAGAAATCGAGGTCGATCGGCATGTGGCACCACACCCGTGGCTCATCTCGAATTTCCTCGTGCGGACGGCCTCATCCTGAGATGCGCCGGGAAGGCCGGGAATCCCTTCCAGACCACGCAGGGGAATCGACACTCCTGTCGCCATCAGGAGGGGAGAAGGGGCTCAGATGAAGTGGTGTCGGGAACCTCGGTGTTTCCCTCGAGGGAACCCGGTGTGTCGGGGAACTTCTGGGGGTCGCATGAAAGGTGTCAGGTACTGTTTCGCACTTCAGGACGGAACTAGGACTTCCCTTGAGACACCATAGCGGGCAAGAGGCTCATCTTGCAAAGACGTTGGAACCACGTGGTTTTCCTCGAATTGCGGCGGGATTCTCGAGTTACGACGGGGATCTCAGCCTTCCCCTTGGGTTGGCCCTGGGAAGCCCAATCTTCCCCTCGGGTTGCGAGGGAATGCTGGGGGTTGCGCTCGAGTCACTGCAGGGCCGAAGAGACCTCACCTAGGCGTGTGTCCGGGACCTAATATTCCTCTCCAGGGAAGGCAGGGATCTCGGGGTTGCATACCAGGCTCCCCCGGGGAGTCAGGCCTCGTCTCGAGGGGAAGCCAAGGACTCCGCTCTCCTCTCGAGTCGCGACGCGGGTCTCTTGGAGCCCCCTGAGCGGCCTCAAGGGAGTCCAGCCTCCTCTTCCGTTTGGAGAGACGACCCGGGATTGCTCTCCAGGCCATGCAGGAAAAGAAGGCCCTCAGCTCGCGAGGACGGGGGCGTCTCAGGGGTTTCCTCGAGCTGCGGCGCCCGTGGGGGTTTTCTCCCGAGGCGTGACGAGGATCTCAGGGAGCCTCTCGTGCGGCGCCAGGGAAGTCAGGTCTCCGTGCGTGTGGCGAGGGGGAGCGCGTCCTGGCTCTCGAGTCACGGGAGGGGACTAGGGCCTCGAGACGCGTTGAAGAAGGACTCTCGAGGTCTTTGTCGGGGGGGCGGCGGGAAACCCTCGTTTCCCTCGCCTTCTGCCGGGGACCTTAGGGAACTTCCCAGGGTGCCTCTGAGAGGCGAGGGATCCTGTGGAGGTGGCGGGGCCCCTCGGGACTCCGCTGGGTCTGGCGCAACGGAAGAGGGCCTCACCTCGAGGGGAGGCAGGAACCTCAGGCTTTCTCTCCGTTTCGGACTCAAACCGCAGGGGCCCTGCAGAGTTGGGACAGGAGAGTCAGGCCTCGTCTTGTCTGAGGAAGGGAACCCCGCTGGCCTCTCGAGTTGCTCAGGGGGTCTCAGGCCCCTCGTCGAGCTGTGTGTGGAACCCGCGGGTCTTTGCGGACGATGCACGGGGGTGGCAGTGCCCCTTCGTGTTGTGCCTTCACCCACAGGGTTGCCTTCGAAGAGGGGTCCGGGCCTCGGGTCCTTCTCAAGAGCGGACCGGGGAATCGGGGGCGTTAGGCCTGTGGCCCCACCCACGTGGCTCGACTCGAATTTCCTCGTGAGACCGGCCTCACCCTGAGGTGCGCCGGGAAGGCCGGGAACCCCTTCCAGACCACGCAGGGTAATCGCCTCTCCTGTCGCGATCAGGAGGGGAGAAGGGGCTCAGAGGAAGCGGTGCCGGGACCCTCGGTGTTCCCCTCGAGGGAACCCGGCGTGTCGGGGGACTTTTGCGGGTCGCAGGAAGGCTATCAGGGACCGTTTCGCCCTTCAGGGCGGAACAGGGGACTTCCCTTGAGACGCCGTCGCGGGCAAGGGCCTCGTCTTGCCAAGAGGTGGGAACCACGTGGTTTTTCTCGAGTTGCGGCGGGATTCTCGAGTTACGACGGGGATCTCAGCCTTCCCCTTGGGTTGGCCCTGGGAAGCCCAATCTTCCCCTCGGGTTGCGAGGGAAAGCTGGGGGTTGCGCTCGAGTCACTGCAGGGCCGAAGAGACCTCACCTAGGCGTGTGTCCGGGACCTACTATTCCTCTCCAGGGAAGGCAGGGATCTCGGGGTTGCATTCCAGGCTCCCCCGGGGAGTCAGGCCTCGTCTCGAGGGGAAGCCAAGGACTCCGCTCTCCTCTCGAGTCGCGACGCGGGTCTCTTGGAGCCCCCTGAGCGGCCTCAAGGGAGTCCAGCCTCCTCTTCCGTTTGGAGAGAGGACCCGGGATTGCTCTCCAGGCCATGCAGGAAAAGAAGGCCCTCAGCTCGCGAGGACGGGGGCGTCTCAGGGGTTTCCTCGAGCTGCAGCGCCCGTGGGGGTTTTCTCCCGAGGCACGACGAGGATCTCAGGGAGCCTCTCGTGCGGCGCCAGGGAAGTCAGGTCTCCGTGCGCGTGGCGAGGGGGTGCGCGTCCTGGATCTCGAGTCACGGGAGGGGACAAGGGCCTCGAGACGCGTTGAAGAAGGACTCTCGAGGTCTTTCTCGGGGGGGCGGCGGGAAACCCTCGTGTCCCTCGCCTTCTGCCGGGGACCTTAGGGAACTTTCCAGGGTGTCTCTGAGAGGCGAGGGATCCTGTGGAGGTGGCGGGGCCCCTCGGGACTCCGCTGGGTCTGGCGCAAGGGAAGAGGGCCTCACCTCGAGGGGAGGCAGGAACCTCAGGCTTCCTCTCCGTTTCGGACTCCGACCGCAGGGTCCCTGCAGAGTTGGGACAGGAGAGTCAGGCCTCGTCTTGTCTGAGGAAGGGAACCCCGCTGGCCTCTCGAGTTGCTCAGGGGGTCTCAGGCCCCTCGTCGAGCTGGGTGTGGAACCCGCGGGTCTTTGCGGACGATGCACGGGGGTGGCAGTGCCCCTTCGTGTTGTGCCTTTACCCACAGGGTTGCCTTCGAAGAGGGGTCCGGGCCTCGGGTCTTCTCAAGGGCGGACCGGGGAATCGGGGGCGTTCGGCATGTGGCCCCACCCACGTGGCTCGTCTCGAATTTCCTCTTGAAACCGGCCTCATCCTGAGGTGCGCCGGGAAGGACGGGAACCCCTTCCAGACCACGCAGGGGAATCGCCTCTCCTGTCGCGATCAGGAGGGGAGAAGGGGTTCAGAGGAAGCGGTGCCGGGACCCTCGGTGTTCCCCTCGAGGGAACCCGGCGTGTTGGGGGACTTTTTTGGGTCGCAGGAAGGCTGTCAGAGACCGTTTCGCCCTTCAGGGTGGAACAGGGGACTTCCCTTGAGACGCCGTCGCGGGCAAGGGCCTCCTCTTGCCAAGAGGTGGGAACCACGTGGTTTTTTTCGAGTTGCGGCGGGATTCTCGAGTTACGACGGGGATCTCAGCCTTCCCCTTGGGTTGGCCCTGGGAAGCCCAATCTTCCCCTCGGGTTGCGAGGGAAAGCTGGGGGTTGCGCTCGAGTCACTGCAGCGCCGAAGAGACCTCACCTAGGCGTGTGTCCGGGACCTACTATTCCTCTCCAGGGAAGGCAGGGATCTCGGGGTTGCATTCCAGGCACCCCGGGGAGTCAGGCCTCGTCTTGTCTGAGGAAGGGAACCCCGCTGGCCTCTCGAGTTGCTCAGGGGGTCTCAGGCCCCTCGTCGAGCTGTGTGTGGAACCCGCGGGTCTTTGGGGACGATGCACGGGGGTGGCAGTGCCCCTTCGTGTTGTGCCTTCACCCACAGGGTTGCCTTCGAAGAGGGGTCCGGGCCTCGGGTCCTTCTCAAGGGCGGACCGGGGAATCGGGGGCGTTCGGCATGTGGCCCCACCCACGTGGCTCGTCTCGAATTTCCTCGTGAGACCGGCCTCATCCTGAGGTGCGCCGGGAAGGCCGGGAACCCCTTCCAGACCACGCAGGGGAATCGCCTCACCTGTCGCGGTCAGGAGGGGAGAAGGGGCTCAGAGGAAGCGGTGCCGGGACCCTCGGTGTTCCCCTCGAGGGAACCCGGCGTGTCGGGGGACTTTTGGGGGTCGCAGGAAGGCTGTCAGGGACCGTTTCGCCCTTCAGGGCGGAACAGGGGACTTCCCTTGAGACGCCGTCGCGGGCAAGGGCCTCGTCTTGCCAAGAGGTGGGATCCACGTGGTTTTTCTCGAGTTGCGGCGGGATTCTCGAGTTACGACGGGGATCTCAGCCTTCCCCTTGGGTTGGCCCTGGGAAGCCCAATCTTCCCCTCGGGTTGCGAGGGAAAGCTGGGGGTTGCGCTCGAGTCACTGCAGGGCCGAAGAGACCTCACCTAGGCGTGTGTCCGGAACCTACTGTTCCCCTCCAGGGAAGGCAGGGATCTCGGGGTTGCATTCCAGGCTCCCCCGGGGAGTCAGGCCTCGTCTCGAGGGGAAGCCAAGGACTCCGCTCTCCTCTCGAGTCGCGACGCGGGTCTCTTGGAGCCCCCTGAGCGGCCTCAAGGGAGTCCAGCCTCCTCTTCCGTTTGGAGAGAAGACCCGGGATTGCTCTCCAGGCCATGCAGGAAAAGAAGGCCCTCAGCTCGCGAGGACGGGGGCGTCTCAGGGGTTTCTTCGAGCTGCGGCGCCCGTGGGGGTTTTCTCCCGAGGCACGACGAGGATCTCAGGGAGCCTCTCGTGCGGCGCCAGGGAAGTCAGGTCTCCATGCGCGTGGCGAGGAGGAGCGCGTCCTGGCTCTCGAGTCACGGGAGGGGACTAGGGCCTCGAGACGCGTTGAAGAAGGACTCTCGAGGTCTTTTTCGGGGGGGCGGCGGGAAACCCTCGTGTCCCTCGCCTTCTGCCGGGGACCTTAGGGAACTTCCCAGGGTGCCTCTGAGAGGCGAGGGATCCTGTGGAGGTGGCGGGGCCCCTCGGGACTCCGCTGGGTCTGGCGCAACGTAAGAGGGCCTCACCTCGAGGGGAGGCAGGAAGCTCAGGCTTCCTCTCCGTTTCGGACTCCGACCGCAGGGTCCCTGCAGAGTTGGGACAGGAGAGTTAGGCCTCGTCTTGCCTGAGGAAGGGAACCCCGCTGGCCTCTCGAGTTCCTCAGGGGGTCTCAGGCCCCTCGTCGAGCTGTGTGTGGAACCCGCGGGTCTTTGCGGACGATGCACGGGGGTGGCAGTGCCCCTTCGTGTTGTGCCTTCACCCACAGGGTCGCCTTCGAAGAGGGGTCCGGGCCTCGGGTCCTTCTCAAGGGCGGACCGGGGAATCGGGGGCGTTCGGCATGTGGCCCCACCCACGTGGCTCGTCTCGAATTTCCTCGTGAGACCGGCCTCATCCTGAGGTGCGCCGGGAAGTCCGGGAACCCCTTCCAGACCACGCAGGGGAATCGCCTCTCCTGTCGCGATCCGGAGGGGAGAAGGGGCTCAGAGGAAGCGGTGCCGGGACCCTCGGTGTTCCCCTCGGGGGAACCCGGCGTGTCGGGGGACTTTTGGGGGTCGCAGGAAGGCTGTCAGGGACCGCTTCGCCCTTCAGGGCGGAACAGGGGACTTCCCTTGAGACGCCGTCGCGGGCAAGGGCCTCATCTTGCCAAGAGGTGGGAGCCACGTGGTTTTTCTCGAGTTTCGGCGGGATTCTCGAGTTACGACGGGGATCTCAGCCTTCCCCTTGGGTTGGCCCTGGGAAGCCCAATCTTCCCCTCGGGTTGCGAGGGAAAGCTGGGGGTTGCGCTCGAGTCACTGCAGGGCCGAAGAGACCTCACCTAGGCGTGTGTCCGGGACCTAATATTCGTCTCCAGGGAAGGAAGGGATCTCGGGGTTGCATTCCAGGCTCCCCCGGGGAGTCAGGCCTCGTCTCGAGGGGAAGCCAAGGACTCCGCTCTCCTCTCGAGTCGCGACGCGGGTCTCTTGGAGCCCCCTGAGCGGCCTCAAGGGAGTCCAGCCTCCTCTTCCGTTTGGAGAGAGGACCCGGGATTGCTCTCCAGGCCATGCAGGAAAAGAAGGCCCTCAGCTCGCGAGGACGGGGGCGTCTCAGGGGTTTCCTCGAGCTGCGGCGCCCGTGGGGGTTTTCTCCCGAGGCGCGACGAGGATCTCAGGGAGCCTCTCGTGCGGCGCCAGGGAAGTCAGGTCTCCATGCGCGTGGCGAGGGGGAGCGCGTCCTGGCTCTCGAGTCACGGGAGGGGACTAGGGCCTCGAGACGCGTTGAAGAAGACTCTCGAGGTCTTTGTCGGGGGGCGGCGGGAAACCCTCGTTTCCCTCGCCTTCTGCCGGGGACTTTAGGGAACTTCCCAGGGTGCCTCTGAGAGGCGAGGGATCCTGTGGAGGTGGCGGGGCCCCTCGGGACTCCGCTGGGTCTGGCGCAACGGAAGAGGGCCTCACCTCGAGGGGAGGCAGGAACCTCAGGCTTCCTCTCCGTTTCGGACTCCGACCGCAGGGTCCCTGCAGAGTTGGGACAGGAGAGTCAGGCCTCGTCTTGTCTGAGGAAGGGAACCCCGCTGGCCTCTCGAGTTGCTCGGGGGGTCTCAGGCCCCTCGTCGAGCTGTGTGTGGAACCCGCGGGTCGTTGCGGACGATGCACGGGGGTGGCAGTGCCCCTTCGTGTGGTGCCTTCACCCACAGGGTTGCCTTCGAAGAGGGGTCCGGGCCTCGGGTCCTTCTCAAGGGCGGACCGGGGAATCGGGGGCGTTCGGCATGTGGCCCCCCCACGTGGCTCGTCTCGAATTTCCTCGTGAGACCGGCCTCATCCTGAGGTGCGCCGGGAAGGCTGGGAACCCCTTCCAGACCACGCAGGGGATTCGCCTCTCCTGTCGCGATCAGGAGTGGAGAAGGGGCTCAGAGGAAGCGGTGCCGGGACCCTCGGTGTTCCCCTCGAGGGAACCCGGCGTGTCGGGGGACTTTTAGGGGTCGCAGGAAGGCTGTCAGGGACCGTTTCGCCCTTCAGGGCGGAACAGGGGACTTCCCTTGAGACGCCGTGGCGGGCAAGGGCCTCATCTTGCCAAGAGGTGGGAACCATGTGGGTTTTCTCGAGTTGCGGCGGGATTCTCGAGTTACGACGGGGATCTCAGCCTTCCCCTTGGGTTGGCCCTGGGAAGCCCAATCTTCCCCTCGGGTTGCGAGGGAAAGCTGGGGGTTGCGCTCGAGTCACTGCAGGGCCGAAGAGACCTCACCTTGGCGTGTGTCCGGGACCTAATATTCCTCTCCAGGGAAGGCAGGGATCTCGGGGTTGCATTCCAGGCTCCCCTGGAGAGTCAGGCCTCGTCTCGAGGGGAAGCCAAGGACTCCGCTCTCCTCTCGAGTCGCGACGCGGGTCTCTTGGAGCCCCCTGAGCGGCCTCAAGGTAGTCCAGCCTCCTCTTCCGTTTGGAGAGAGGACCCGGGATTGCTCTCCAGGCCATGCAGGAAAAGAAGGCCCTCAGCTCGCGAGGACGGGGGCGTCTCAGGGGTTTCCTCGAGCTGCGGCGCCCGTGGGGGTTTTCTCCCGAGGCACGACGAGTATCTCAGGGAGCCTCTCGTGCGGCGCCAGGGAAGTCAGGTCTCCATGCGCGTGGCGAGGGGGAGCGCGTCCTGGCTCTCGAGTCACGGGAGGGGACTAGGGCCTCGAGACGCGTTGAAAAAGGACTCTCGAGGTCTTTCTCGGGGGGCGGCGGGAAACCCTCGTGTCCCTCGCCTTCTACCGGGGACCTTAGGGAACTTCCCAGGGTGCCTCTGAGAGGCGAGGGATCCTGTGGAGGTGGCGGGGCCCCTCGGGACTCCGCTGGGTCTGGCGCAACGGAAGAGGGCCTCACCTCGAGGGGAGGCAGGAACCTCAGGCTTCCTCTCCGTTTCGGACTCCGACCGCAGGGTCCCTGCAGAGTTGGGACAGGAGAGTCAGGCCTCGTCTTGTCTGAGGAAGGGAACGCCGCAGGCCTCTCGAGTTGCTCGGGGGGTCTCAGGCCCCTCGTCGAGCTGTGTGTGGAACCCGCGGGTCTTTGCGGACGATGCACGGGGGTGGCAGTGCCCCTTCGTGTTGTGCCTTCACCCACAGGGTTGCCTTCGAAGAGGGGTCCGGGCCTCGGGTCCTTCTCAAGGGCGGACCGGGGAATCGGGGGCGTTCGGCATGTGGCACCACCCACGTGGCTCGTCTCGAATTTCCTCGTGAGACCGGCCTCATCCTGAGGTGTGCCGGGAAGGCCGGGAACCCCTTCCAGACCACGCAGGGGAATCGCCTCTCCTGTCGTGAACAGGAGGGGAGAAGGGGCTCAGAGGAAGCGGTGCCGGGACCCTCGGTGTTCCCCTCGGGGGAACCCGGCATGTCGGGGGACTTTTGGGGGTCGCAGGAAGGCTGTCAGGGACCGTTTCGCCCTTCAGGGCGGAACAGGGGACTTCCCTTGAGACGCCGTCGCGGGCAAGGGCCTCATCTTACCTAGAGGTGGGAACCAGTTGGTTTTTCTCGAGTTGCGGCGGCATTCTCGAGTTACGACGGGGATCTCAGCCTTCCCCTTGGGTTGGCCCTGGGAAGCCCAATCTTCCCCTCGGGTTGCGAGGGAAAGCTGGGGGTTGCGCTCGAGTCACTGCAGGGCCGAAGAGACCTCACCTAGGCGTGTGTCCGGGACCTAATATTCCTCTCCAGGGAAGGCAGGGATCTCGGGGTTGCATTCCAGGCTCCCCTGGGGAGTCAGGCCTCGTCTCGAGGGGAAGCCAAGGACTCCGCTCTCCTCTCGAGTCGCGACGCGGGTCTCTTGGAGCCCCCTGAGCGGCCTCAAGGGAGTCCAGCCTCCTCTGCCGTTTGGAGAGAGGACCCGGGATTGCTCTCCAGGCCATGCAGGAAAAGAAGGCCCTCAGCTTGCGAGGAAGGGGGCGTCTCAGGGGTTTCCTCGAGCTGCGGCGCCCGTGGGGGTTTTCTCCCGAGGCACGACGAGTATCTCAGGGAGCCTCTCGTGCGGCGCCAGGGAAGTCAGGTCTCCATGCGCGTGGCGAGGGGGAGCGCGTCCTGGCTCTCGAGTCACGGGAGGGGACTAGGGCCTCGAGACGCGTTGAAGAAGGACTCTCGAGGTCTTTCTCGGGGGGCGTCGGGAAACCCTCGTTTCCCTCGCCTTCTGCCGGGGACCTTAGGGAACTTGCGAGGGTGCCTCTGACAGGCGAGGGATCCTGTGGAGGTGGCGGGGCCCCTCGGGACTCCGCTGGGTCCTGCGCAACGGAAGAGGGCCTCACCTCGAGGGGAGGCAGGAACCTCAGGCTTCCTCTCCGTTTCGGACTCCGACCGCAGGGTCCCTGCAGAGTTGGGACAGGAGAGTCAGGCCTCGTCTTGTCTGAGGAAGGGAACCCCGCTGGCCTCTCGAGTTGCTCAGGGGGTCTCAGGCCCCTCGTCGAGCTGTGTGTGGAACCCGCGGGTCTTTGCGGACGATGCACGGGGGTGGCAGTGCCCCTTCGTGTTGTGCCTTCACCCACAGGGTTGCCTTCGAAGAGGGGTCCGGGCCTCGGGTCCTTCTCAAGAGCGGACCGGGGAATCGGGGGCGTTCGGCCTGTGGTCCCACCCACGTGGCTCGTCTCGAATTTCCTCGTGAGACCGGCCTCCTCTTGAGGTGCGCCGGCAGGTCCGGGAACCCCTTCCAGGCCACGCAGGGGAATCGACTCTCCTGTCGCGATCAGGAGGGGAGAAGGGGCTCAGATGAAGCGGTGCCGGGACCCTCGGTGTTCCACTCGAGGGAACCCGGCGTGTCGGGGAACTTTTGGGGGTCGCATGAAGGCTGTCAGGTCCCGTTTCGCACTTCAGGGCAGAACAGGGGACTTCCCTTGAGACGCCGTCGTGGGCAAAGGCCTCATCTTGCGAAGAAGTGGGAACCACGTTGTTTTTCTCGAGTTGCGGCGGGATTCTCATGTTACGACAGGGGATTAGAGGCTTCCTCTTGTGTCGGCCCTGGGTAGCCCAACCTTCTATTCTAGTGGCGAGGGAAAGCTGGGGGTTGCGCTCGAGTCACTGCAGGGCCAAAGAGACCTCATCTAGGCGTGTGTCCAGGACCTAATGCTCCTCTCCAGGGAAGACAAGGATCTCGGGGTTGCATCCCATGCTCCCCCGGGGAGTCAGGCCTCGCTTCGAGGGGAAGCAAAGGACTCCGCTCCCCTCCCGAGTCGCGACGCGGATATCTTGGTGCCCCCTGAGTGGCCTCAAGGGAGTCCAGCCTCCTCTTCACTTTTGAGAGAGGACTCGTGATTGCTCTCCAGGCCAGGCAGGAAAAGAAGGCCCTCAGCTCGCGAGTACGGGTGCATCTCAGGGGTTTCCTCGAGCTGCGGCACCCGTGGGGGTTTTCTCCCGAGGCGCGACGAGGATCTCAGGGAGCCTCTCGTGCGGCGCCAGGAAAGTCATGTCTCCATGCACGTGGCAAGAAGGAGCGCGTCATTGTTCTCGAGTCATGGGAGGGGACTAGGGCCTCGAGACGCGTTGAAGAAGGACTCTCGATGTCTTTCTCGGGTTGCAACGGGAAACCCTCGTTTCCCTCGCCTTCTGCCGGGGACCTGAGGGAACTTCCCAGGGTGCCTCTGAGAGGTGAGAGACGCTGTGGAGTTGGTGGGGCCTCTCGGGACTCCACTGGGTTTGTCGCAATGGAAGAGGGCCTCATCTCGAGTGGAGGCAGGAACCTCAGGCTTCCTCTCCAATTCTGACTCTGATCGTAGTGTCCCTGCAGAGTTGGGACAGGAGAGTCAGGCTATGTCTTTTCTGAGGAATGGAACTCCGCTTGCCTCTCGAGTTGTTCATGGGGTTTCAGGCCCCTTGTCAAACTGTGTGTGGAATCTGCAGGTTTTTCCAGACGATGCATGGGGGTGTCGGTGACCCTTCGTTTTGTGTCTTCATCCACAGGGTTGCCTTCGAAGAGGTGTCCGGGCATCGTGTTCTTATGAAGAGCGGACTGGGAAATCGGGGTCGTTCAGCATTTGGCACCACCCACGTGGCTAGTCTCGAATTTCCTCATGAAACCGGCCTCATCCTGAGGTGTGCCGCGAAGGTCATGAAACCCTTCCAGACAAAGCAGAGGTTTCGACCCTCCTGTGGCGATCAGGAGGGGAGAAGTGGCTCAGATGAAGTGCTGCTGGGAACCTCGGTGTTTCCCTCAAGTGAGACAGGTATGTCGGGTAACTTTTGGGGTCGCATAAACCGTTCCAAGTACCGTTTCGCTCTTCAAATTGGAACGTGGGACTTCTCTTGGGGTGCTCCAGCGGGCAAGGGCCTCATCTTGGAATGACTAGGGAACCACTTGGTTTTTCTCTAGTTGCGGTGGGATATTTGAGTTACCACAGGAAATTCATGCTTCCTCTTGTGTTGGCCCACAAAAGTCTTATCTTCCATTCGAGATTCGAGGAAGAGCTGGAGGTGCGCTCTAGTCACTGAAGGCAAAAGAGACCCCACCAAGGCTTGTGTGCAGGACCTAATGTTCATGTCAAGGAGCGACAGGAATCTCGGGGTTGCATTCCAGACTCACCCTGGAGTCAGGCCTCGTCTCGAGGGGAAGCAAAGGACTCTGCTCTCCTCTCGAGTCGGACGGGCATGTCTTGGAGCCCACTGAGTGGCTTAAAGGGAGTCAAACCTCCTCTGGTGTTTGGAGGGAGGACACGGGATTGCTCTCCAGGCAATGCAGGAAATGAAGGCCCTCATCTCCCGATGACTGGGGCGTCTCATAGGTTTTCTCGAGCTGTGGCGCTAGTGTGGGGTTTCTCACGAAGTAAGACTGGGAGCTCAGTGAGCCTCTCATGTGGTGCCAGGGCAGTCAGGTCTCTATGCACGTGGTGAGAGGGAGCCCGACATTGTTCTCGAGTCATGGTAGGGGAATTGGGCCTGAAGACGGGTTAAAGAAGGACTCTCGAGGTCTTTCTTGGGTTGCAGCAGGAAACCCTGGGTTCCATCGACTTGTGCCACTGACCTCAGGAAGCTTCTCAGCGTGCCTCTGAGAAGTCAGGGTCACTGTGGAGTTGGGAGGGGCCTCTCGGAACTCCACTGGGTTTGGTGCAATGGAAGAGGGCCTCATGACAAGTTGAGGCAGGAACCACAGGGTTCCTCTCCTGGCTTCGAATGCGCCGGATCTGACTCGGATCGCAGAGTCCCTGCAGAGTTGGGACAGGAGAGTCAGGCCTCGTCTTGTGTGGAGGAATGGAACTCCGCTTGACTCTCGCGTTGTTCATGGGGTGACAGGCCACTTGTCGATTTGTATGTGGAACTTGCGGGTTTTTCTGGACGATGCACTGGGGTGTCACTGCCCCTTCGTGTTGTGCCTTGTTCCACAGGATTGCCTTCGAGTTGGGTTCTGCCATCGGGTTCTTATCAAGAGCGGACCAGGGAATCGGGGTCTTTTGGCATGCCGCACCACCCACGAGGCTATGTCTCGAATTTCCTCGTGAGACTGGCCTCATCTTGATGTGAGCCAGGAAGGTCGGGAACGCCTTCCAGACAAAGCAGGGGAATCGAACTTCCTGTCGCGATCAAGAGGGGAGAAGAGTCTCAGATGAAATGGTGCCGGAAACCTCGGTGTTCTCCTCAAGTGAGACTGGTATGTCGGGGAACTTTTGGGGTCGCATCAAGGGTTCCAAGTAACTTTTCGCTCTTCAATACGGAACGTGGGACTTCTCTTGAGACGCTGTAGCGGGCAAGGGCCTCATCTTTCGATGACGGGGGAACCACGTGGTTTTTCTTGAGTTGGGGCGGGATTCTCGAGTTACAACCGGGAATTCAGGCTTCCTCTTCAACTGGCCCAGGGAAGTCCAGTTTTCATTCGAATTGTGAGTTAGAACTGGGGATTGCTCTCGAGACACTGCAGGGCCAAATAGACCTCATCTAGGCTTGTGTCCAGGACCTAATGTTCCTCTGCTGGGGCGAAAGCGATCTCAGCATTGCATTCTCGACTCACCCGGGGAGTCAGGCCTCGTCTCGAGGGGAAGCCAAGGACACCGCTCTCCTGTCAAGTCACGACGGGTATATCTTGGAGCTCACTGTGTGGCCTAAAATGAGTCAAGCCTCCTGTGGAGTTTGGAGAGAGGACTCAGGATTGCTCTCCAGGCCATACAGCAAAAGAAGGCCCTCATCTCGTGAGGACTGGGGCGTCTCGTGGGTATTCTCGAGCTGTGGCTCCAGTGTGGTGTTGCTCACGAGGTATAATGGGGAGCTCAGGGAGCCTCTCCTGTGGCGCCAGGGAAGTCAGGTTTCTATGCGCGTGGCTAGGGGGAGCGAGTCATTGCTCTCGAGTCATTGTAGGGGAATCGCACCTCAAGACGCGTTGAAGAAGTACTCTCGAGGTCTTTTACGGGTTGGGGCAGGAAACCCTTGGTTCCCTCGACTTGTGCCGGTGATCTCAGGAAGGTCTAAGGGTGCCTCTGAGAAGTCAGGGATACTGAGCAGTTGGGAGGGGTCTCTCGGGACTCCACTGGGTTCGGTGCAATGGAAGAGGGCCTCATCTCGAGTGGAGGCAGGAAACTCATGTTTCCTCTCCTGACTTCCCCTGGGCCAGATCTGACTCGGATCGCAGTTTCGCTGCAGAGTTCGAACAGGAGAGTCAGGCCTCGTCTTGTGTGGAGGAATGGAACTCTGCTTGACTCTCCAGTTGTTCACGGGGTGACAGGTCACTTCTCGAGCTGTGTGTGGTACCTGCGGGTTTCTCCGGACGATACCCAGGGGTGTCAGTGCCCCTAAGTGTTGTGCCTTCATCAAAAGGGTTATCTTCAAAGAGGTGTCCGGGCATCAGGATCTTATCAAGAGCGGACCGGGAAATCGGGGTCTTTCGGCATGTGTCACCATCCACGTGGCTATGTCTCGAATATCCTCTTGAGACCGGCCTCATCCTGAGATGCACCGGGAAAGGCGGGAACCCCTTCAAGACAAAACAGGGTAATCGACCCTCCTGTCGCGATCAGGAGGGGAGAAGGGGCCCAGATGTAGTGATGCCGGGAACCTCGGTGTTCTCCTCGAGTCAGACTGGTGTGTCGAGGAACTTTTGAGGGCGCATCAAGGGTGCCAATACCGTTTCGCACTTCAAGACGGAACTTGGGACTTCTCTTGAGACGCTGTAGGGGGCAAGGGCCTCATCTTGGGATGATGGGGGAACCACGTGGCGTTTCTCGAGTTGTGGCGGGATTCTCGAGTTTCGACGGGGAATACAGTCTTCCTCATGTGTTGAGCCAGGGAAGTCCTATCTTCCATTCGAGTTTAAAGGGAGAGCTGGGGATTGCTCTCAAGTCACTGCAGGGCAAAATAGACCTCATCTAGGCTTGTGTCCAGGACTTAATGTTCGTCCCTAGGGGCGACAGGGATCTTGGGGTTGCATACCAGACTCACCCGGGGAATCAGGCCTCGTCTCGAGGGGAAGCAAAGAACTCCGCTGTCCTTTTGAGTCGCGATGGGTATCTCTTGGAGCCCACTGTGTGCCCTAAAGGGAGTCAAGCCTCCTGTGCTGTTTGGATAGAGGACTCGGGATTCCTCTCCAGGCCATGCAGGAAAAGAAGGCCCTCATCTCGCGATGATGGCAGCATCTCGTGGGTTTTCTAGACTGCTGCGCTAGTGCCGGGTTTCTGACGAGGTAAGAGAGGGAGCTCAGGGAGCCTCTCGTGTGGCGCCAGGGAAGTCAGGTCCCCATGAGATGGCTAGGGGGAGCTCGTCATTGCTCTTGAGTCATGGTAGGGTAATCGGGCCTCAAGACGGGTTGAAGAAGGACTCTCGAGGTCTTTCTCGGGTCACTGCATAAAACCCAGGGTTCCCTTGACTTGTGCCTGCGACCTCAGGGAGCTTCTCAGAGTGCCTCTGAGAAGTCAGGGATACTGTGCAGTTTGGAGGGGCCTCTCGAGACTCCTCTGCATTTGGTGGAATGTAAGAGGGACTCATCTCGAGTTGAAGCAGGAACCTCAGTGTTCCTCTCCATTTCTGACTCAGATCGCAAGGTCCCTGCATGTTGGTACAGGAGAGTCAGGCCTCGTCTTTTCTGGAGGATGGGACTCCTCTTGCCTCTCGAGTTGTTCTCGAGGTGACAGGCCACTTGTCGAGCTGTGTTTGTAACCTGCCCGTTTTTCCGGATGATGCACAGGTGTGTTAGTGCCCCTTCGAATTGTACCTTCATACTCAAGGCTGCCTTCCAAGAGGTGTCCGAGCATCGGATTCTTATCAAGAGCGGACCGGGAAATTGGAGTCTTTCAGCAAGTGGCACCACCCACAAAGCTACGTATAGAATTTCCCCATGAGACCGGCCTCATCCTGAGTTGTGCAGGGAAGGTCGGGCCCCCTTGCAGACAAAGCAGGGGAATCGACCCACCGGTCACGATCAGGAGGGGAGAAGGGGCTTAAATGAAGTGGTGCCGGGAACCTCGGTGTTCCCCTTGATTGAGACCGGCGTGTTGGGGGACTTTTGGGGTTGCATCAAGGGTGCCAAGTACCGTTTCGCATTTCAAGACGGAACCTGGGACATCTTTTGAAACGCTGTAGCGGGCAAGGGCCTCATCTTGCGATGACGGGAGAACCACGTGGTTTTGCTCGAGTTGCGGCGGGATTCTCGAGTTATGACCGGGAATTTAGGCTTCCTCTTGTTGGCCTTGAAATCCAATCTTCCATTCGGGTTGCGAGGGGGAGCTGGGGATTGCGCTAGAGTCACTGCAGGGCAAAAGAGACCTAATGTAGGCTTGTGTCCAGGATCTAACTTTGCTCTCCAGGGGCGACAGGGATCTCGGGTTTGCATTCCAGACTCATCCGGGGAGTCAGTTCTCACCTCGAGGGTAAGCAAAGAATTCCGCTCTCGTCTCGAGTCGCGATGGGTATCTCTTGGAGCCCACTGTGTGTACTAAAGGGAGTCAAGCCTCCTGTGGAGTTTGAAGAGAGGACTCGGGATTGGACTCCAGGCCATGCAGGAAAAGAAGGCCCTCATCTCGAGATGACGGTGGCGTCTCGTGGGTTTTCTCGAGCTGCGGCGCCAGTGTGGGGTGTCTCATGAAGTACCACGGGGATCTCAGGGAGCCTCTTGTATGGCGCCAGGAAAATCCAGTATTCCATTCGAGTTGCAAGTTAGAACTGGGGATTGCTCTCCAGTCACTGCAGGGCAAAATAGACCTCATCTACGCTTGTGTCCAGGACCTAGTGTTCCACTACTGGGCCAACAGGGATCTCAGGGTTGCATTCTCGACTCACCCGGAGAGTCAGGCCTCGTCTTGAGGGGAAAAAAAGGACTCCGCTCTCCTGTCGAGTCGCGACCATACCCGTTGCAGACAAAGCAGGGGAATCGACCCACCGCTCGCGATCAGAAGGGGAGAAGGGGCTCAGATGAAGTGGTGCCGGGAACCTCGGTGGTCCCCTCGAGTGAGACCGGTATGTCACGGCACTTTTGAGGTCGCATCAAGGGTGCCAAGTACAGTTTCGCACTTCAAGACGGAACGTGGGAATTCTCTGGAGATGCTGTAGCGGGCAAGGGCCTCATATTGCGATGACGAGGGAAACACGTGGTTTTTCTCGAGTTGAGGCGGGATTCTCGAGTTACAACGGGGAATTCAGGCTTCCTCTTGTGTTGGCCCAGGAAGTCCAATCTTCCATTCAACTTGTCAGAGAGAGCTGGGGGTTGCTCTCGAGTCACTTCAGGGCAAAGAGTCCTCATCTAGGCTTGGGTCCAGGACGTAATGTTCCTCTCCAGGGGCGACAGGGATATCGGGGTCGCATTCCAGTCTCACCCGGTGGGTCACGCCTCGTCTCGAGTGGAAGCAAAGGACTCCACTATCCTCTCGAGTCGCGACACGTAACTCTTGGAGCCCTATGAGTGGCCTAAAGGGAGTCAAGCATCCTGTGTAGCTTGGACAGAAGGTTCACGCTTGATCTGCATACCATGCAGTTAAAGATGGCCCTCCTCTCGTGATGACGGGAGCGTCTCATGGGTTTTCTCGAGCTGCGGCGCCAGTGTGGGGTTTCTCACGAGATATGATGTGGAGCTCAGGGAGCCTCTCGTGCAGCGCCAGAGAAGCCTGACTCCATGCATGTGGCCAGGCAGATCGCGTCATTGCTCTCGAGTCATGGGAGGGACTAGGGCCTCAAGGGGCATTTAAGAAGGACTCTCAAGGTCTTTCTTGGGTTGGGGCGGGAAACACTCATTTCCCTCGACCTCTACAGGGGACCTTAGGGAACTTCCCAGGTGCCTCTGGGAGGTGAGGGATACTGAGGAGTTAGAGGGGCCTCTCGGGACTCCACTAGGTTTGACGAAATGAAAGAGGGCCTCATCTCGATTGGAGGCAGGAACCTCAGGCTTCCTCTCCGTTTCGGACTCCGACCGCAGGGTCCCTGCAGAGTTGGGACAGGAGAGTCAGGCCTCGTCTTGTCTGAGTAACGGAACACTGCTTGCCTCTCGAGTCGTTCAGGGGGTCTCAGGGCCCTTGACAAGCAGTGTGTGGAACCTGCGGTTGTTTCCAGAAGATGCATGGGGGTGTCAGTGCCCCTTCGTTTTGTGCCTTCCCCCACAGGGTTGCCTTCAAAGAGGTGTCCGGGCATCGGGTTCATTTCAAGAGCGGACCGGGAAATCGGGGTCATTCTGCATGTGGCACCACCCACGTGGCTCATCTCGAATTTCCTCGTGAGACCAGCATAATCCTGAGGTGCGCCGGGAAGGCCGGGAACCCCTTCCACACAAAGTAGGGGAATCGATTCTCCTGTCGCTATCAGGAGGGGAGATGGGGCTCAGATGAAGTGGTGCCGGGACCCTCGGTGTTCCACTCGAGGGAACCCGGCGTTTCAGGGAAGTGTAGGGGTCGCATCAAGGGAGCCAAGTACCGTTTCCCACTTCAGGACGGAACATGGGACTTCCCTGGAGACGCTGTAGCGGGCAAGGGCCTCATCCTGTGAAGACGTTGGAACCACGTCGTTTTTCTTGAGTTGCATCGGGATTCTCGAAAACGACAGGAATTTCAGGTCTCTCTTGGGTTGGCCCTGGGAAGCCCAATCTTCAATTCGAGTTGCGATGGAAAGCTGGGGGTTCTGCTCGAGTCACTACAGGGCCAAAGAGACCTCATCGAGGCGTGTGTCCAGGACCTAATATTCCTCTCAAGGGAAGACAGGGATCCCGGGTTTCCATTCCAGACTCCCCCGGGGAGTCAGGCCTCGTCTCGAGGGGAAGCCAAGGACTCCGCTCTCCTCTCGAGTCGCGACACGGATCTCTTGGAGCCCACTGAGTGGACTCAAGGGTGTCGAGCCTCCTCTTCAGTTTGGAGAGAGGACTCGGGATTGCTCTCCAGGCCAGGCAGGAAAAGAAGGCCCTCATCTCGTGATGATGGGGGGGTCTCATGGGTTTCCTCAGGCTGCTGCGCCCATGGGGGTTTTCTCACGAGGCACGACGAGGACCTCAGGGAGCCTCTCGTGCGGCGCCAGGGTAGTCAGGTCTCCATGCGCATGGCGAGGGGGAGCTGGTCATCACTCTCGAGTCATGGGAAACGGCTAGGTCCTCAAGAGGCGTTGAAGAAGGACTCTCGAGGTCTTTCTCGGGTTGCGGCGGGAAACCCTCGTTTCCCTCGACTTCTGCAGGGGACCTTAGGGAACTTCCCACGGTGCCTCTGAGAGGTGAGGGATGCTGTGTAGCTGGCAGGGCCTCTCGGGACTCTGCTGGGTTCGGCGCAATGGAAGAGGGCCTCATCTCGAGGGGAGGCAGGAACCTCAGGCTTCCTCTCGGTTTTGGACTCTGACTGCACGGTCCCTGCAGTGTTGGGACAGGAGAGTCATGCCTCGTCTTGTCTTAGGAATGGAATTCTTGTTGCCTCTCGAGTTGTTCCGGGAGTCTCAGGCCCCTTGTCGAGCTGTGTGTAGACCCTGCGGGTTTTTCCGGATGATGCACGGGGGTGTCAGTGCCCCTTCGTGTTGTGCCTTCACCCACAGGGTTGCCTTCGAAGAGGTGTCCGGGCATCGGGTTCTTATCAAGAGCGGACTTGAAAATCGGGGTCGTTCTGCACGTGGCACCTCACACGTGGCTAGTCTCGAATTTCCTCCTGAGACCGGCCTCATCCTGAGGTGCGCCAGGAAGGCCAGGAACCCCTTCCAGAGAAAGCAGGGGAATCGACTCTCCTGTCGCAGTCAGGAAGGGAGAAGGGGCTCAGATGAAGTGGTGCCGGGACCCTCGGTATTCCCCTCGAGGGAACCCAGCATGTCGGGGAACTTTTGCGGTCGCATCAAGGGTGTCAAGTACCGTTTCGCACTTAAGGACGGAACATGGGACTTCCCTGGAGACACCGGGAACTTCGGTGTTCCCCTGGAATGAGACCGGTATGTTGGGGAAATTTGGGGTGGCATCAAGGGTGCCAAGTAGCATTTCGAACTTTGAGATGGAACGTGGGACTTCTCTTGAGACTCTAGCTGGCAAGGGCCTCATATTGCGATGAAGGGGGAACCACATGGTTTTTAAGACTTGAGGCTGAATTCTCGAATTACGATGGGAAATTTAGACTTCCTCTTGTGTTGACCATGGGAAGACCAATCTTCCATTCAAATTGTGAGGGAGAGATGGAGGTTGCTCTCGAGTCACTGTAGGGCAAAATAGACCTCATCTAGGCTTGTGTCTAGGACATAATGTTCCACTCCAGGGGCGACAGGGATCTCGGGGTTGCATTCCAAACTCACCCGGGGAGTCAGGCCTCATCTCCAGGGAAGCAAAGGACTCCGCTCTCCTCTCGAGTCGCACCGGGTATTTCTTGGACCCAACTGAGTGGCCTAAAGGGAGTCAATCCTCCGGTGAAGTTTGGAGACAGGACCAGGAATTGCTCTCCAGGTCAGGCAGGAAAAGAAGGCCCCCATCTCTCCTTGACGGGGGCATCTTGTGGTTTTTCTCGAACTGCGGCGCCAGTGTGGGTTTTCTCACGAGGTACGATGGGGTACTCAGGGAGCCTCTTGTGTGGTACTAGGGAAGTCAGTTTTCCTGCTTGTGGCGAGGGGAGCGTGTCCTTGCTCTGGAGTCATGGTAGGGGAATCGGGCATCAAGAGACGTTGAAAAAGGACTCTCCAAGTCTTTCTCGGGTTACTTCAGGAAGCTCTGGGTTCCGTTGACTTGTGCCAGTGACCTCAGGTAGCTTCTCAGGGAGCCTCTGAGAATTCAGGGATACTGTGGTGTTGGGAGGGGCCTCTCGGGACACCACTGAGTTTGGTTCAATGGAAGAGGGCCTCTTCTCTAGTTGAGGCAGGAACCTCAGGCTTCCTCTCCATTTCTGACTCCAATTGCAGGGTCCCTGAAGAGTTGGGACAGGAGAGTAAGGCCTCGTCTTGTGTGAAGGAATGCAACTTCACTTGCCTCTCGAGTTGTTCATGAGGTGACAGTCCACATATGGAGCTGTGAGTGGAATCTGCGGGTTTTTCCAGACGATGCATGGGGATGTCAGTGTCCCTTCGTGTTGTGCCTTCATCCACAGGGTTGCCTTCGAAGAGATGTCCGGGCGTCAGGTTCTTATCTAGAGTGGACCGGGAATTCGGGATCTTTCAGCATGTGGCACCAACCATGAGGCTACTTTTCGAATTTCCTCATGAGACCGGCCTCATCCGGAGGTTCGCGGGGAACGTCGGGAACCCCTTGCAGACAAAACATGGGAATCGACCCTTCTGTCGCGATCAGGAGGGGTGAAGGGGCTCACAGGAAGTGGTGCCGTGAACTTTGGTGTTTCCCTCGAGTGAGACCGGTATGTCAGGGAACTTTGGGGGTCGCATCAAGGGTGCCAAGTACCGTTTTGTACTTCAGGATGGAACGTGGGACTTCCCTTGATACGCTGTAGCGGCCAAGGGCCTCATCTTGCGATGACGGGGGAGCCACGTGGTTTTTCTCGAGTTGCGGCGGGATTCTCGAGTTACGACGGGGATTTCAGGCTTCCTCTTGTGTTGGGCCAGGGAAGTCCAATCATCCATTCGAGTTGCGAGGGAGAGCTGGGGGTTGCGCTCGAGTCACTGCAGGGCAAAGGAGACCTCATCTAGGCTTGTGTCCAGGACCTAATGTTCCTCTCCAAGGGCCACAGGGATCTCAGGTTTGCATTCCAGACTCACCCAGGGAGTCAGGCCTCATGTCGAAGGGAAGCAAAGGACTCCGCTCTCCTTTCGAGTCGCGACGGGCACCTCTTGGAGCCCACTTTGTGGCCTAAAGGGAGTCAAGCCTCCTGTGAAGTTTGGAGAGAGGACTTGGGACTGCTCTCCAGGCCATGCAGGAAAAGATGGCCCTCATCTCGCGATGACGGAGGGATCTTGTGGGTTTTCTCGAGCTGCGGCGCCAGTGTGGGGTTTCACACGAGGTACGACGGGGAGCTCAGGGGGCCTCTCGTGTGGCGCCAGGGAAGTCAGGTCTCCATGTGCGTGGCGAGGGGGAGCGCATTATTGCTCTCGAGCTATGGTAGGGGAATCTGACCTCAAGACGCGTTGAAGAAGGACTCTCGAGGTCTTTCTTCGGTTGTGGCAGGAAACCCTTTTTTCGCTCGACTTTTGCCAGTGGCCTTAAGGAGCTTCTCAGAATGCCTATGAGAAGTCAGGGATACTGTGGAGATGGGAGGGGCCTCTCGGGACTCCACTGGGTTTGTTTTAATGCAAGAGGGCCTCATCTCGGGTTTAGGCAGGAACCTCAGGTTTCCTCTCCATTTCTGACTCATATCGAAGCGTGCCTGCAGAGTTGGTATTGGATACTCAGGCCTCGTCTTGTCTGAGGAAGGGAACTCCGCTTTCCCCTCTCATTGTTTGAGGGGTGACAGGCCAGTTGTGGAGCTGTATGTGGATCCTGCGGGGTTTTCCGGACGTTGAACAGGGTTGCCAGTGCCCCCTCGTGTAGTGCCTTCATCCACAGGGTTGCCTTAGAAGAGGTGTCCGGGCATCGGGTTCTTATCAAGAGCAAGACCGAGAAATCGGGGTCTTTTGGCACGTGGCACCAACACGAGGCTACGTCTCGAATTTCTTCGTGAGACTGGCCTCATCCTGAGGTGCGCCATGAAGGTCGGGAATGCCTTCTAGACAAAGCAGGGGGATCGACCTTCCTGCCGTGATCAGGAGGGGAGAAGGGGCTCAAATGAAGTGGTGCCAGGAACTTCGGTGTTCCCTTGGAGTGAGACCGGTATATTGGGGAACTTTTGGGGTCACATCAAGGGTGCCAAGTAGCATTTCGAACTTTATGACGAAACATGGGACTTCTCTTGAGACTCTGTAGCGGGCAAAGGCCTCATATTGCGATGAATGGTGAACCACGTGGTTTTTAAGAGTTGCGGTGGGATTCTCGAGTTACAACGGGAAATTCAGACTTCCTCTTGTGTTGGCCCAATGAAGACCAATCTTCCATTCGAATTGCGAGGGAGAGATGGGTGTTGCTCTCAAGTCACTGTAGGGCAAAATAGACCTCATCTAGGCTTTTGTCCAGGACATAATGTTCCTCTCCAGGGGCAACAGGGATCTCGGGGTTGCATTCCAGACTCACCCGAGGTAAGGCCTCGTCTCGAGGGGAAACAAAGTACTCTGCTCTCCTCTCAAGTCGCGACAGGTATCTCTTGGAGCACATTGAGTGGCCTAAAGGGAGTAAAGCCTCCTGTGAAGTTTGGAGAAAAGACCAGGGATTGCTCTCCAGGTCAGGCAGGAAAAGAAGTCCCCAATCTCGCGATGACGGTGGGTTCCCCGAGCTGCGGCGCCAATGTGGGGTTTCTCACGAGGTATGACAGGGAGCTCAGGGAGCCTCTCATGTGACGCCAGGGAAGTCAGGTGTCCATGCACATGGCAAGGGGGAGCGTGTCATTGCTCTCGAGTCATGGTAGGGGAATCCGTCCTCAAGACGCGTTGAAGACGGACTCTTGAGGTCTTTCTCGGGTTGCGGCAGGATACCCTGTGTTCCCTCGACTTGTGCCGGTGACCTCAGGGAGTTGCTCAGGGTGCCTCTGAGAAGACACTGATACTGTGGAGTTGGGAGGGGCCTCTAGGGACTCCACTGGGTGTGGTATAATACAAGAGGGCCTTATCTCATGTTGAGGAAGGAACCTCAGGGTTCCTCTCCATTTCAGACTCCGATCTCAGGATTCCTGCAGAGTTGGGACAGGAGAGTCAGGCCTCGTATTCTGTGGAGAAATGAAACTTAGCTTGCCTCTCGAGTTGTTCACGAGGTAACAGGTCACTTGTCAAGCTGTATGTGGAACCTGCAGAATTTTCCAAAAGATGCACGGGTGTTCAGGGTCCCTCCTTTTTGTGCCTTCATCCTACGGGATGCATTCCAAGAAGTGTACGGGCATCGGGTTCTTATTAATAGCTGACCGGGAAATGGGGTCTTTCCGCATGTGGCACCACCCACGAGGCTACATCTCCAGTTTCCTCGTGAGACAGGCCTCATCCTGATGTGCGCTGGGAAGATCGGTAACCCCTTCCACACAAAGCAGGAGAAAAGACACTCCTGTTGCAATCAGGAGTGGAGAAGGGGCTCAAATGATGTGGTGTGGGGAACATGGGTGTTACCCTCGAGGGAGGCCTGTATGTTGGGGAACTTTGGGGTTCCATCATGGGTGCCAAGTACCGTTTTGCATTTCAGTAGGAACGTGGGATTTCTTTTGAGACGCTGTGGCGGGCAAGGGCCTCATGCTGCGAAGACGATGGAACCACGTGGTTTTTTTCGAGTTGCGGCGGGATTCTCGAGTTACGACGGGTATTTCAGGCTTCCTCTTGTGTTAGCCCTGGGAAGCCCAAACTTCCCTTCGAGTTGCGAGGGAAAGCTTGATGTTGTGCTCGAATCACTGCAAGGCCAAAGAGACCTCATCTAGGCGTGTGTCCAGGACCTAATAGTCCTCTCAAGGGAAGACAAGGATCTAGGGATTGCACTCCAGACTCCCCCGGGGAGTCAGGCCTCCCCTCGAGGGGAAGCAAAGGACTGCGCTCTCCTCTCGAGCCCCGACGCGGATCTCTTGGAGCCCACTGAGTCGCCTCAAGGGAATCCATCCTACTCTTCAGTTTGGAGAGAGGACTCGGGATTGCTCTCCAGGCCAGGCAGGAAAAGAAGGCCCTCAGCTCTCGAGGACGGGGGCGTCTCAGGGGTTTCCTCGAGCTGCGGCGCCCGTGGGGGTTTTCTCCCGAGGCACGACGAGGATCTCAGGGAGCCTCACGTTCGGCCCCAGGGAAGCCAGGTCTGCATGCTCGAGGCGAGGGGGAGCGCATCATTGCTCTCTAGTCCAGAGAGGGGACAAGGGCCTCAAGACACTTTGAAGAAGGACTATCGAGGTCTTTCTCGAGTGGTGGCAGGAAACCCTCATTTCCCTCGACTTCTGCCGGGGACCTGAGGGAACTCCCCAGGGTGCCTCTGAGAGGTGAGGGATGCTGTGGAGTTAGCGGGGCCTCTCGGGACTCCGCTGGGGTTGGTGCAATGGAAGAGGGCCTCATCTCGAGGGGAGGCAGGAACCTCAGGCTTCCTCTCTGTTTCTGACTCCGACCCTCCGACCTCAGGGTCCCTGCAGAGTTGGGCGCGGAGAGTTAGGCCTCGTCTTGTCTGAGGAAGGGAACTCCGCTTGCCTCTCAAGTTGCTCAGGGGGTCTCAGGCCACTCTTCGAGCTGTGTGTGGAACCCACGGCTGTTTCTGGACGATGCACGGGAGTGTCAGTGCCCCTTCTTGTTGTGTCTTCACCCACAGGGTTGCCTTCGAAGAGGTGTACGTGCAACGGGTTCTTCTCAAGAGTGGACCGAGAAATCGAGGTCGATCGGCATGTGGCACCACACCCGTGGCTCATCTCGAATTTCCTCGTGCGGACGGCCTCATCCTGAGATGCGCCGGGAAGGCCGGGAATCCCTTCCAGACCACGCAGGGGAATCGACACTCCTGTCGCCATCAGGAGGGGAGAAGGGGCTCAGATGAAGTGGTGTCGGGAACCTCGGTGTTTCCCTCGAGGGAACCCGGTGTGTCGGGGAACTTCTGGGGGTCGCATGAAAGGTGTCAGGTACTGTTTCGCACTTCAGGACGGAACTAGGACTTCCCTTGAGACACCATAGCGGGCAAGAGGCTCATCTTGCAAAGACGTTGGAACCACGTGGTTTTCCTCGAATTGCGGCGGGATTCTCGAGTTACGACGGGGATCTCAGCCTTCCCCTTGGGTTGGCCCTGGGAAGCCCAATCTTCCCCTCGGGTTGCGAGGGAATGCTGGGGGTTGCGCTCGAGTCACTGCAGGGCCGAAGAGACCTCACCTAGGCGTGTGTCCGGGACCTAATATTCCTCTCCAGGGAAGGCAGGGATCTCGGGGTTGCATACCAGGCTCCCCCGGGGAGTCAGGCCTCGTCTCGAGGGGAAGCCAAGGACTCCGCTCTCCTCTCGAGTCGCGACGCGGGTCTCTTGGAGCCCCCTGAGCGGCCTCAAGGGAGTCCAGCCTCCTCTTCCGTTTGGAGAGAGGACCCGGGATTGCTCTCCAGGCCATGCAGGAAAAGAAGGCCCTCAGCTCGCGAGGACGGGGGCGTCTCAGGGGTTTCCTCGAGCTGCGGCGCCCGTGGGGGTTTTCTCCCGAGGCACGACGAGGATCTCAGGGAGCCTCTCGTGCGGCGCCAGGGAAGTCAGGTCTCCATGCGCGTGGCGAGGGGGAGCGCGTCCTGGCTCTCGAGTCACGGGAGGGGACTAGGGCCTCGAGACGCGTTGAAGAAGGACTCTCGAGGTCTTTCTCGGGCGGCGGCGGGAAACCCTCGTGTCCCTTGCCTTCTGCCGGGGACCTTAGGGAACTTCCCAGGGTGCCTCTGAGAGGCGAGGGATCCTGTGGAGGTGGCGGGGCCCCTCGGGACTCCGCTGGGCCTGGCGCAACGGAAGAGGGCCTCACCTCGAGGGGAGGCAGGAACCTCAGGCTTCCTCTCCGTTTCGGACTCCGACCGCAGGGTCCCTGCAGAGTTGGGACAGGAGAGTCAGGCCTCGTCTTGTCTGAGGAAGGGAACCCCGCTGGCCTCTCGAGTTGCTCAGGGGGTCTCAGGCCCCTCGTCGAGCTGTGTGTGGAACCCGCGGGTCTTTGCGGACGATGCACGGGGGTGGCAGTGCCCCTTCGTGTTGTGCCTTCACCCACAGGGTTGCCTTCGAAGAGGGGTCCGGGCCTCGGGTCCTTCTCAAGGGCGCACCGGGGAATCGGGGGCGTTCGGCATGTGGCCCCACCCACGTGGCTCGTCTCGAATTTCCTCGTGAGACCGGCCTCATCCTGAGGTGCGCCGGGAAGGCCAGGAACCCCTTCCAGACCACGCAGGGGAATCGCCTCTCCTTTCGCGGTCAGGAGGGGAGAAGGGGCTCAGAGGAAGCGGTGCCGGGACCCTAGGTGTTCCCCTCGAGGGAACCCGGCGTGTCGGGGGACTTTTGGGGGTCGCAGGAAGGCTGTCAGGGACCGTTTCGCCCTTCAGGGCGGAACAGGGGACTTCCCTTGAGACGCCGTGGCGGGCAAGGGCCTCCTCTTGCCAAGAGGTGGGAACCACGTGGTTTTTCTCGAGTTGCGGCGGGATTCTCGAGTTACGACGGGGATCTCAGCCTTCCCCTTGGGTTGGCCCTGGGAAGCCCAATCTTCCCCTCGGGTTGCGAGGGAATGCTGGGGGTTGCGCTCGAGTCACTGCAGGGCCGAAGAGACCTCACCTAGGCGTGTGTCCGGGACCTACTATTCCTCTCCAGGGAAGGCAGGGATCTCGGGGTTGCATTCCAGGCTCCCCCGGGGAGTCAGGCCTCGTCTCGAGGGGAAGCCAAGGACTCCGCTCTCCTCTCGAGTCGCGACGCGGGTCTCTTGGAGCCCCCTGAGCGGCCTCAAGGGAGTCCAGCCTCCTCTTCCGTTTGGAGAGAGGACCCGGGATTGCTCTCCAGGCCATGCAGGAAAAGAAGGCCCTCAGCTCGCGAGGACGGGGGCGTCTCAGGGGTTTCCTCGAGCTGCGGCGCCCGTGGGGGTTTTCTCCCGAGGCACGACGAGGATCTCAGGGAGCCTCTCGTGCGGCGCCAGGGAAGTCAGGTCTCCATGCGCGTGGCGAGGGGGAGCGCGTCCTGGCTCTCGAGTCACGGGAGGGGACTAGGGCCTCGAGACGCGTTGAAGAAGGACTCTCGAGGTCTTTCTCGGGGGGCGGCGGGAAACCCTCGTGTCCCTCGCCTTCTGCCGGGGACCTTAGGGAACTTCCCAGGGTGCCTCTGAGAGGCGAGGGATCCTGTGGAGGTGGCGGGGCCCCTCGGGACTCTGCTGGGCCTGGCGCAACGGAAGAGGGCCTCACCTCGAGGGGAGGCAGGAACCTCAGGCTTCCTCTCCGTTTCGGACTCCGACCGCAGGGTCCCTGCAGAGTTGGGACAGGAGAGTCAGGCCTCGTCTTGTCTGAGGAAGGGAACCCCGCTGGCCTGTCGAGTTGCTCAGGGGGTCTCAGGCCCCTCGTCGAGCTGTGTGTGGAACCCGCGGGTCTTTGCGGACGATGCACGGGGGTGGCAGTGCCCCTTCGTGTTGTGCCTTCACCCACAGGGTTGCCTTCGAAGAGGGGTCCGGGCCTCGGGTCCTTCTCAAGGGCGCACCGGGGAATCGGGGGCGTTCGGCATGTGGCCCCACCCACGTGGCTCGTCTCGAATTTCCTCGTGAGACCGGCCTCATCCTGAGGTGCGCCGGGAAGGCCAGGAACCCCTTCCAGACCATGCAGGGGAATCGCCTCTCCTTTCGCGGTCAGGAGGGGAGAAGGGGCTCAGAGGAAGCGGTGCCGGGACCCTCGGTGTTCCCCTCGAGGGAACCCGGCGTGTCGGGGGACTTTTGGGGGTCGCAGGAAGGCTGTCAGGGACCGTTTCGCCCTTCAGGGCGGAACAGGGGACTTCCCTTGAGACGCCGTGGCGGGCAAGGGCCTCCTCTTGCCAAGAGGTGGGAACCACGTGGTTTTTCTCGAGTTGCGGCGGGATTCTCGAGTTACGACGGGGATCTCAGCCTTCCCCTTGGGTTGGCCCTGGGAAGCCCAATCTTCCCCTCGGGTTGCGAGGGAATGCTGGGGGTTGCGCTCGAGTCACTGCAGGGCCGAAGAGACCTCACCTAGGCGTGTGTCCGGGACCTAATATTCCTCTCCAGGGAAGGCAGGGATCTCGGGGTTGCATTCCAGGCTCCCCTGGGGAGTCAGGCCTCGTCTCGAGGGGAAGCCAAGGACTCCGCTCTCCTCTCGAGTCGCGACGCGGGTCTCTTGGAGCCCCCTGAGCGGCCTCAAGGGAGTCCAGCCTCCTCTTCCGTTTGGAGAGAGGACTCGGGATTGCTCTCCAGGCCGTGCAGGAAAAGAAGGCCCTCAGCTCGCGAGGACGGGGGCGTCTCAGGGGTTTCCTCGAGCTGCGGCGCCCGTGGGGGTTTTTTCCCGAGGCACGACGAGGATCTCAGGGAGCCTCTCGTGCGGCGCCAGGGAAGTCAGGTCTCCATGCGCGTGGCGAGGGGGAGCGCGTCCTGGCTCTCGAGTCACGGGAGGGGACTAGGGCCTCGAGACGCGTTGAAGAAGAACTCTCGAGGTCTTTCTCGGGGGGCGGCGGGAAACCCTCGTGTCCCTCGCCTTCTGCCGGGGACCTTAGGGAACTTCCCAGGGTGCCTCTGAGAGGCGAGGGATCCTGTGGAGGTGGCGGGGCCCCTCGGGACTCCGCTGGGCCTGGCGCAACGGAAGAGGGCCTCACCTCGAGGGGAGGCAGGAACCTCAGGCTTCCTCTCCGTTTCGGACTCCGACCGCAGGGTCCCTGCAGAGTTGGGACAGGAGAGTCAGGCCTCGTCTTGTCTGAGGAAGGGAACCCCGCTGGCCTCTCGAGTTGCTCAGGGGGTCTCAGGCCCCTCGTCGAGCTGTGTGTGGAACCCGCGGGTCTTTGCGGACGATGCACGGGGGTGGCAGTGCCCCTTCGTGTTGTGCCTTCACCCACAGGGTTGCCTTCGAAGAGGGGTCCGGGCCTCGGGTCCTTCTCAAGGGCGCACCGGGGAATCGGGGGCGTTCGGCATGTGGCCCCACCCACGTGGCTCGTCTCGAATTTCCTCGTGAGACCGGCCTCATCCTGACGTGCGCCGGGAAGGCCGGGAACCCCTTCCAGACCACGCAGGGGAATTGCCTCTCCTGTCGCGGTCAGGAGGGGAGAAGGGGCTCAGAGGAAGCGGTGCCGGGACCCTAGGTGTTCCCCTCGAGGGAACCCGGCGTGTCGGGGGACTTTTGGGGGTCGCAGGAAGTCTGTCAGGGACCGTTTCGCCCTTCAGGGCGAAACAGGGGACTTCCCTTGAGACGCCGTGGCGGGCAAGGGCCTCCTCTTGCCAAGAGGTGGGAACCACGTGGTTTTTCTCGAGTTGCGGCGGGATTCTCGAGTTACGACGGGGATCTCAGCCTTCCCCTTGGGTTGGCCCTGGGAAGCCCAATCTTCCCCTCGGGTTGCGAGGGAATGCTGGGGGTTGCGCTCGAGTCACTGCAGGGCCGAAGAGACCTCACCTAGGCGTGTGTCCGGGACCTACTATTCCTCTCCAGGGAAGGCAGGGATCTCGGGGTTGCATTCCAGGCTCCCCCGGGGAGTCAGGCCTCGTCTCGAGGGGAAGCCAAGGACTCCGCTCTCCTCTCGAGTCGCGACGCGGGTCTCTTGGAGCCCCCTGAGCGGCCTCAAGGGAGTCCAGCCTCCTCTTCCGTTTGGAGAGAGGACCCGGGATTGCTCTCCAGGCCATGCAGGAAAAGAAGGCCCTCAGCTCGCGAGGACGGGGGCGTCTCAGGGGTTTCCTCGAGCTGCGGCGCCCGTGGGGGTTTTCTCCCGAGGCACGACGAGGATCTCAGGGAGCCTCTCGTGCGGCGCCAGGGAAGTCAGGTCTCCGTGCGCGTGGCGAGGGGGAGCGCGTCCTGGCTCTCGAGTCACGGGAGGGGACTAGGGCCTCGAGACGCGTTGAAGAAGGACTCTCGAGGTTTTTCTCGGGGGGCGGCGGGAAACCCTCGTGTCCCTCGCCTTCTGCCGGGGACCTCAGGGAAGTTTCCAGGGTGCCTCTGAGAGGCGAGGGATCCTGTGGAGGTGGCGGGGCCCCTCGGGACTCCGCTGGGTCTGGCACAACGGAAGAGGGCCTCACCTCGAGGGGAGGCAGGAACCTCAGGCTTCCTCTCCGTTTCGGACTCCGACCGCAGGGTCCCTGCAGAGTTGGGACAGGAGAGTCAGGCCTCGTCTTGTCTGAGGAAGGGAACCCCGCTGGCCTCTCGAGTTGCTCAGGGGGTCTCAGGCCCCTCGTCGAGCTGTGTGTGGAACCCGCGGGTCTTTGCGGACGATGCACGGGGGTGGCAGTGCCCCTTCGTGTTGTGCCTTCACCCACAGGGTTGCCTTCGAAGAGGGGTCCGGGCCTCGGGTCCTTCTCAAGGGCGGACCGGGGAATCGGGGGCGTTCGGCATGTGGCCCCACCCATGTGGCTCGTCTCGAATTTCCTCGTGAGACCGGCCTCATCCTGAGGTGCGCCGGGAAGGCCGGGAACCCCTTCCAGACCATGCAGGGGAATCGCCTCTCCTGTCGCGGTCAGGAGGGGAGAAGGGGCTCAGAGGAAGCGGTGCCGGGACCCTCGGTGTTCCCCTCGAGGGAACCCGGCGTGTCGGGGGACTTTTGGGGGTCGCAGGAAGGCTGTCAGGGACCGTTTCGCCCTTCAGGGCAGAACAGCGGACTTCCCTTGAGACGCCGTCGCGGGCAAGGGCCTCCTCTTGCCAAGAGGTGGGAACCACGTGGTTTTTCTCGAGTTGCGGCGGGATTCCCGAGTTACGACGGGGATCTCAGCCTTCCCCTTGGGTTGGCCCTGGGAAGCCCAATCTTCCCCTCGGGTTGCGAGGGAAAGCTGGGGGTTGCGCTCGAGTCACTGCAGGGCCGAAGAGACCTCACCTAGGCGTGTGTCCGGGACCTACTCTTCCTCTCCAGGGAAGGCAGGGATCTCGGGGTTGCATTCCAGGCTCCCCCGGGGAGTCAGGCCTCGTCTCGAGGGGAAGCCAAGGCCTCCGCTCTCCTCTCGAGTCGCGACGCGGGTCTCTTGGAGCCCCCTGAGCGGCCTCAAGGGAGTCCAGCCTCCTCTTCCGTTTGGAGAGAGGACCCAGGATTGCTCTCCAGGCCATGCAGGAAAAGAAGGCCCTCAGCTCGCGAGGACGGGGGCGTCTCAGGGGTTTCCTCGAGCTGCGGCGCCCGTGGGGGTTTTCTCCCGAGGCACGACGAGGATCTCAGGGAGCCTCTCGTGCGGCGCCAGTGAAGTCAGGTCTCCATGCGCGTGGCGAGGGGGAGCGCGTCCTGGCTCTCGAGTCACGGGAGGGGACTAGGGCCTCGAGACGCGTTGAAGAAGGACTCTCCAGGTCTTTCTCGGGGGGCGGCGGGAAACCCTCGTGTCCCTCGCCTTCTGCCGGGGACCTTAGGGAACTTCCCAGGGTGCCTCTGAGAGGCGAGGGATCCTGTGGAGGTGGCGGGGCCCCTCGGGACTCCGCTGGGCCTGGCGCAACGGAAGAGGGCCTCACCTCGAGGGGAGGCAGGAACCTCAGGCTTCCTCTCCGTTTCGGACTCCGACCGCAGGGTCCCTGCAGAGTTGGGACAGGAGAGTCAGGCCTCGTCTTGTCTGAGGAAGGGAACCCCGCTGGCCTCTCGAGTTGCTCAGGGGGTCTCAGGCCCCTCGTCGAGCTGTGTGTGGAACCCGCGGCTCTTTGCGGATGATGCACGGGGGTGGCAGTGCCCCTTCGTGTTTTGCCTTCACCCACAGGGTTGCCTTCGAAGAGGGGTCCGGGCCTCGGGTCCTTCTCAAGGGCGGACCGGGGAATCGGGGGCGTTCGGCATGTGGCCCCACCCACGTGGCTCGTCTCGAATTTCCTCGTGAGACCGGCCTCATCCTGAGGTGCGCCGGGAAGGCCGGGAACCCCTTCCAGACCACGCAGGGTAATCGTCTCTCCTGTCGCGGTCAGGAGGGGAGAAGGGCCTCAGAGGAAGCGGTGCCGGGACCCTCGGTGTTCCCCTCGAGGGAACCCGGCCTGTCAGGGGACTTTTGGGGGTCGCAGGAAGGCTGTCAGGGACCGTTTCGCCCTTCAGGGCGGAACAGGGGACTTCCCTTGAGACGCCGTGGCGGGCAAGGGCCTCCTCTTGCCAAGAGGTGGGAACCACGTGGTTTTTCTCGAGTTGCGGCGGGATTCTCGAGTTACGACGGGGATCTCAGCCTTCCCCTTGGGTTGGCCCTGGGAAGCCCAATCTTCCCCTCGGGTTGCGAGGGAAAGCTGGGGGTTGCGCTCGAGTCACTGCAGGGCCGAAGAGACCTCACCTAGGCGTGTGTCCGGGACCTAATATTCCTCTCCAGGAAAGGCAGGCATCTCGGGGTTGCATTCCAGGCTCCCCCGGGGAGTCAGGCCTCGTCTCGAGGGGAAGCCAAGGCCTCCGCTCTCCTCTCGAGTCGCGACGCGGGTCTCTTGGAGCCCCCTGAGCGGCCTCAAGGGAGTCCAGCCTCCTCTTCCGTTTGGAGAGAGGACCCGGGATTGCTCTCCAGGCCATGCAGGAAAAGAAGGCCCTCAGCTCGCGAGGACGGGGGCGTCTCAGGGGTTTCCTCGAGCTGCGGCGCCCGTGGGGGTTTTCTCCCGAGGCACGACGAGGATCTCAGGGAGCCTCTCGTGTGGCGCCAGGGAAGTCAGGTCTCCATGCGCGTGGCGAGGGGGAGCGCGTCCTGGCTCTCGAGTCACGGGAGGGGACTAGGGCCTCGAGACGCGTTGAAGAAGGACTCTCGAGGTCTTTCTCGGGGGGCGACGGGAAACCCTCGTTTCCCTCGCCTTCTCCCGGGGACCTTAGGGAACTTCCCAGGGTGCCTCTGAGAGGCTAGGGATCCTGTGGAGGTGGCGGGGCCCCTCGGGACTCCGCTGGGTCTGGCACAACGGAAGAGCGTCTCACCTCGAGGGGAGGCAGGAACCTCAGGCTTCCTCTCCGTTTCGGACTCCGACCTCAGGGTCCCTGCAGAGTTGGGACAGGAGAGTCAGGCCTCGTCTTGTCTGAGGAAGGGAACCCCGCTGGCCTCTCGAGTTGCTCAGGGGGTCCCTCTTCGAGCTGTGTGTGGAACCCGCGGTTCTTTGCGGACGATGCACGGGGGTGGCAGTGCCCCTTCGTGTTGTGCCTTCACCCACAGGGTTGCCTTCGAAGAGGGGTCCGGGCCTCGGGTCCTTCTCAAGAGCGGACCGGGGAATCGGGGGCGTTCGGCATGTGGCCCCACCCACGTGGCTCGTCTCGAATTTCCTCGTGAGACCGGCCTCATCCTGAGGTGCGCCGGGAATGCCGGGAACCCCTTCCAGACCACGCAGTGGAATCGCCTCTCCTGTCGCGATAAGGAGGGGAGAAGGGGCTCAGAGGAAGCGGTACCGGGACCCTAGGTGTTCCCCTCGGGGGAACTGGTGTGTCGGGGGACTTTTGTGTTTCGCAGGAAGGCTGTCAGGGACCGTTTCACCCTTCAGGGTGGAACAGGGGACTTCCCTTGAGACGCCGTCGCGGGCAAGGTCCTCATCTTGCCAAGAGGTGGGAACCACGTGGTTTTTCTCGAGTTGCGGCGAAATTCTCGAGTTACGACGGGGATCTCAGCCTTCCCCTTGGGTTGGCCCTAGGAAGCCCAATCTTCCCCTCGGGTTGCGAGGGAAACCTGAGGGTTGCGCTCGAGTCACTGCAGGGCCGAAGAGACCTCACCTAGGCGTGTGTCCGGGACCTAATACTCCTCTCCAGGGAAGACAAGGATCTCGGGGTTGCATCCCATGCTCCCCCGGGGAGTCAGGCCTCGCCTCGAGGGGAAGCAAAGGACTCCGCTGTCTTCCCGAGTCGAGACGCTGATATCTTGGTGCCCCCTGAGTGGCCTCAAGGATGTCCAGCCTCCTCTTCACTTTTGAGAGAGGACTCGTGATTGCTCTCCAGGCCAGGCAGGAAAAGAAGGCCCTCTGCTCGCGAGGACGGGGCATCTCAGCGGTTTCCTCGTTCTGCGGCACCCGTGGGGGTTTTCTCCCGAGGCACGATGAGGATCTCAGGGAGCCTCTCGTGCGGCGTCAGGGAAGTCATGTCTCCTTGCACGTGGCGAGAAGGAGCGCATCATTGTTCTCGAGTCATGGGAGGGGACTAGGGCCTGAAGACACTTTGAAGAAGGACTCTCGATGTCTTTCTTGGGTTGCATCGGGAAACCCTTGTTTCCCCCGACTTCTTCCGGGGCCTGAGGGAACTTCCCATGGTGCCTCAAAGAAGTGAGAATCGCTGTGGAGTTGGTGGGACCTCTCGGGACTCCACTGGGTTTGTCGCAATGGAAGAGGGCCTCATCTCGAGTGGAGGCAGTAACCTCAGGCTTCCTCTCCAATTCTGACTCTGATCGTAGTGTCCCTGCAGAGTTGGGACAGGAGAGTCAGGTTATGTCTTTTCTGAGGAATGGAACTCCGCTTGCCTCACGAGTTGTTCATGGGGTTTCAGGCCCCTTGTCAAACTGTGTGTGGAATCTGCAGGTTTTTCCAGACGATGCATGGGGGTGTCAGTGACCCTTCGTTTTGTGTCTTCATCCACAGGGTTGCCTTCGAAGAGGTGTCCGGGCATCGTGTTCTTATGAAGTGCGGACTGGGAAATCGGGGTCGTTCAGCATTTGGCACCACCCACGTGGCTAGTCTCGAATATCCTCATGAAACCGGCCTCATCCTGAGGTGTGCCGTGAAGGTCATGAAACCCTTCCGGACAAAGCAGAGGATTCGACCCTCCTGTGGCGATCATGAGGGGAGAAGTGGCTCAGATGAAGTGCTGCTGGGAACCTCGGTGTTTCCCTCAAGTGAGACATGTATGTCGGGTAACTTTTGGGGTCGCATAAGGCGTTCCAAGTACCGTTTCGCTCTTCAAATTGGAACGTGGGACTTCTCTTGGGGTGCTCCAGCGGGCAAGGGCCTCATCTTGGAATGACTGGGGAACCACTTGGTTTTTCTCTAGTTGCGGTGGGATATTTGAGTTACCACAGGGAATTCATGCTTCCTCTTGTGTTGGCCCACAAAAGTCTTATCTTCCATTCGAGATTCGAGGAAGAGCTGGAGGTGCGCTCTAGTCACTGAAGGCAAAAGAGACTCCACCAAGGCTTGTGTGCAGGACCTAATGTTCATGTCAAGGGGCGACAGGAATCTCGGGGTTGCATTCCAGACTCACCCTGGAGTCAGGCCTCGTCTCGAGGGGAAGCAAAGGACTCTGCTCTCCTCTCGAGTCGGACGGGTATGTCTTGGAGCCCACTGAGTGGCTTAAAGGGAGTCAAACCTCCTCTGGTGTTTGGAGGGAGGACACGGGATTGCTCTCCAGGCAATGCAGGAAATGAAGGCCCTCATCTCCCGATGACTGGGGCGTCTCGTAGGTTTTCTCGAGCTGTGGCGCTAGTGTGGGGTTTCTCACGAAGTAAGACTGGGAGCTCAGTGAGCCTCTCATGTGGTGCCAGGGCAATCAGGTCTCTATGCACGTGGTGAGAGGGAGCCCGTCATTGTTCTCGAGTCATGGTAGGCGAATTGGGCCTGAAAACGTGTTAAAGAAGGACTCTCGAGGTCTTTCTTGGGTTGCAGCAGGAAACCCTGGGTTCCATCGACTTGTGCCAGTGACCTCAGGAAGCTTCTCAGCGTGCCTCTGAGAAGTCAGGGTCACTGTGGAGTTGGGAGGGGCCTCTCGGAACTCCACTGGGTTTGGTGCAATGGAAGAGGGCCTCATGACAAGTTGAGGCAGGAACCACAGGGTTCCTCTCCTGGCTTCGAATGCGCCGGATCTGACTCGGATCGCAGAGTCCCTGCAGAGTTGGGACAGGAGAGTCAGGCCTCGTCTTGTGTGGAGGAATGGAACTCCGCTTGACTCTCGCGTTGTTCATGGGGTGACAGGCCACTTGTCGATTTGTATGTGGAACTTGCGGGTTTTTCTGGACGATGCACTGGGGTGTCACTGCCCCTTCGTGTTGTGCCTTGTTCCACAGGATTGCCTTCGAGTTGGGTTCTGCCATCGGGTTCTTATCAAGAGCGGACCAGGGAATCGGGGTCTTTTGGCATGCCGCACCACCCACGAGGCTATGTCTCGAATTTCCTCGTGAGACTGGCCTCATCTTGATGTGCGCCAGGAAGGTCGGGAACGCCTTCCAGACAAAGCAGGGGAATCGAACCTCCTGTCGCGATCAAGAGGGGAGAAGAGTCTCAGATGAAGTGGTGCTGGGAACCTCGGTGTTCTCCTCAAGTGAGACTGGTATGTCGGGGAACTTTTGGGGTCGCATCAAGGGTTCCAAGTAACTTTTCGCTCTTCAATACGGAACGTGGGACTTCTCTTGAGACGCTTTAACGGGCAAGGGCCTCATCTTTCGATGACGGGGGAACCACGTGGTTTTTCTTGAGTTGGGGCGGGATTCTCGAGTTACAACCGGGAATTCAGGCTTCCTCTTCAACTGGCCCAGGGAAGTCCAGTTTTCATTCGAATTGTGAGTTAGAACTGGGGATTGCTCTCGAGACACTGCAGGGCCAAATAGACCTCATCTAGGCTTGTGTCCAGGACCTAATGTTCCTCTGCTGGGGCGACAGCGATCTCAGCATTGCATTCTCGACTCACCCGGGGAGTCAGGCCTCGTCTCGAGGGGAAGCCAAGGACACTGCTCTCCTGTCAAGTCGCGACGGGTATATCTTGGAGCTCACTGTGTGGCCTAAAATGTGTCAAGCCTCCTGTGGAGTTTGGAGAGAGGACTCAAGATTGCTCTCCAGGCCATACAGCAAAAGAAGGCCCTCATCTCGTGAGGACTGGGGCGTCGCGTGGGTATTCTCGAGCTGTGGCTCCAGTGTGGTGTTGCTCACGAGGTATAATGGGGAGCTCAGGGAGCCTCTCCTGTGGCGCCAGGGAAGTCAGGTTTCTATGCGCGTGGCTAGGGGGAGTGCGTCATTGCTCTCGAGTCATGGTAGGGGAATCGCACCTCAAGACGCGTTGAAGAAGGACTCTCGAGGTCTTTTACGGGTTGGGGCAGGAAACCCTTGGTTCCCTCGACTTGTGCCGGTGATCTCAGGAAGGTCTAAGGGTGCCTCTGAGAAGTCAGGGATACTGAGCAGTTGGGAGGGGTCTCTCGGGACTCCACTGGGTTCGGTGCAATGGAAGAGGGCCTCATCTCGAGTGGAGGCAGGAAACTCATGTTTCCTCTCCTGACTTCCCCTGGGCCAGATCTGACTCGGATCGCAGTTTCGCTGCAGAGTTCAAACAGGAGAGTCAGGCCTCGTCTTGTGTGGAGGAATGGAACTCTGCTTGCCTCTCCAGTTGTTCACGGTGTGACAGGTCACTTCTTGAGCTGTGTGTGGTACCTGCGGGTTTCTCCGGACGATACCCAGGGGTGTCAGTGCCCCTAAGTGTTGTGCCTTCATCAAAAGGGTTATCTTCAAAGAGGTGTCCGGGCATCAGGATCTTATCAAGAGCGGACCGGGAAATCCGGGTCTTTCGGCATGGGTCACCATCCACGTGGCTATGTCTCGAATATCCTCGTGAGACCGGCCTCATCCTGAGATGCACCGGGAAAGGCGGGAACCCCTTCAAGACAAAACAGGGTAATCGACCCTCCTGTCGCGATCAGGAGGGGAGAAGGGGCCCAGATGTAGTGGTGCCGGGAACCTCGGTGTTCTCCTCGAGACAGACTGGTGTGTCGAGGAACTTTTGAGGGCGCATCAAGGGTGCCAATACCGTTTCGCACTTCAAGACGGAACGTGGGACTTCTCTTGAGACGCTGTAGGGGGCAAGGGCCTCATCTTGGGATGACGGGGGAACCACGTGGCGTTTCTCGAGTTGTGGCGGGATTCTCGAGTTTCGACGGGGAATACAGTCTTCCTCATGTGTTGAGCCAGGGAAGTCCTATCTTCCATTCGAGTTTAAAGGGAGAGCTGGGGATTGCTCTCGAGTCACTGCAGGGCAAAATAGACCTCATCTAGGCTTGTGTCCAGGACTTAATGCTCGTCCCTAGGGGCGACAGGGATCTTGGGGTTGCATACCAGACTCACCCGGGGAATCAGGCCTCGTCTCGAGGGGAAGCAAAGAACTCCGCTGTCCTTTTGAGTCGCGATGGGTATCTCTTGGAGCCCACTGTGTGCCCTAAAGGGAGTCAAGCCTCCTGTGCTGTTTGGATAGAGGACTCGGGATTCCTCTCCAGGCCATGCAGGAAAAGAAGGCCCTCATCTCGCGATGATGGCGGCGTCTCGTGGGTTTTCTAGACTGCTGCGCTAGTGCCGGGTTTCTGACGAGGTACGAGAGGGAGCTCCGGGAGCCTCTCGTGTGGCGCCAGGGAAGTCAGGTCCCCATGAGATGGCTAGGGGGAGCTCGTCATTGCTCTCGAGTCATGGTAGGGTAATCGGGCCTCAAGACGGGTTGAAGAAGGACTCTCGAGGTCTTTCTCGGGTCACTGCATAAAACCCAGGGTTCCCTTGACTTGTGCCTGCGACCTCAGGGAGCTTCTCAGAGTGCCTCTGAGAAGTCAGGGATACTGTGCAGTTTGGAGGGGCCTCTCGAGACTCCTCTGCATTTGGTGGAATGTAAGAGGGACTCATCTCGAGTTGAAGCAGGAACCTCAGTGTTCCTCTCCATTTCTGACTCAGATCGCAAGGTCCCTGCATGTTGGTACAGGAGAGTCAGGCCTCATCTTTTCTGGAGGATGGGACTCCTCTTGCCTATCGAGTTGTTCTCGAGGTGACAGGCCACTTGTCGAGCTGTGTGTGTAACCTGCCCGTTTTGCCGGATGATGCACAGGTGTGTTAGTGCCCCTTCGTGTTGTACCTTCATACTCAAGGCTGCCTTCCAAGAGGTGTCCGAGCATCGGATTCTTATCAAGAGCGGACCGGGAAATTGGAGTCTTTCAGCAAGTGGCACCACCCACAAAGCTACGTATCGAATTTCCCCATGAGACCGGCCTCATCCTGAGTTGTACAGGGAAGGTCGGGCCCCCTTGCAGACAAAGCAGGGGAATCGACCCACCAGTCACGATCAGGAGGGGAGAAGGGGCTTAAATGAAGTGGTGCCGGGAACCTCGGTGTTCCCCTTGAGTGAGACCGGCGTGTTGGGGGACTTTTGGGGTCGCATCAAGGGTGCCAAGTACCGTTTCGCATTTCAAGATGGAACCTGGGACATCTTTTGAAACGCTGTAGCGGGCAAGGGCCTCATCTTGCGATGACGGGAGAACCACGTAGTTTTGCTCGAGTTGCGGCGGGATTCTCGAGTTATGACCGGGAATTTAGGCTTCCTCTTGTTGGCCTTGAAATCCAATCTTCCATTCGGGATGCGAGGGGGAGCTGGGGATTGCGCTAGAGTCACTGCAGGGCAAAAGAGACCTAATCTAGGCTTGTGTCCAGGATCTAACTTTGCTCTCCAGGGGCGACAGGGATCTCGGGTTTGCATTCCAGACTCATCCGGGGAGTCAGTTCTCACCTCGAGGGTAAGCAAAGAATTCCGCTCTCGTCTCGAGTCGCGATGGGTATCTCTTGGAGCCCACTGTGTGTACTAAAGGGAGTCAAGCCTCCTGTGGAGTTTGGAGAGAGGACTCGGGATTGGACTCCAGGCCATGCAGGAAAAGAAGGCCCTCATCTCGAGATGACGGTGGCGTCTCGTGGGTTTTCTCGAGCTGCGGCGCCAGTGTGGGGTGTCTCATGAAGTACCACGGGGATCTCAGGGAGCCTCTTGTGTGGCGCCAGGAAAATCCAGTATTCCATTCGATTTGCAAGTTAGAACTGGGGATTGCTCTCCAGTCACTGCAGGGCAAAATAGACCTCATCTACGCTTGTGTCCAGGACCTAGTGTTCCACTACTGGGCCGACAGGGATCTCAGGGTTGCATTCTCGACTTACCCGGAGAGTCAGGCCTCGTCTTGAGGGGAAAAAAAGGACTCCGCTCTCCTGTCGAGTCGCGACGGGTATCTCTTGGAGCCCACTGCGTGGCGTAAAGGGAGTGAAGCCTCCTATGGAGTTTGGAGAGATGACTCGGGATTGTTTTCCTGGCCATGCAGGAAAAAAGGCCCTCATCTCGCGATGACGGGGGCATCTCGTGGGTTTTCTCCAGCTGCGGCGCCAGTATCAGATTTCTCACGAGGTACAACGGGGAGCTCAGAGAGCCTCTCGTGTGGTGCTAGGGACGTCAGGTCTCCGTGCGAGTGGTGAAGGGGAGTGCATGATTGCTCTCGAGTCATAGTAGGCGAATCGGGCCTCAAGACGCATTGAAGAAGGACTCCTGAGGTCTTTCTCGGGTTGCGGCAGGGAACCCTGGGTTCCCTTGATTTGTGTCGGTGACCTCAGGCAACTTCTAAGGGTGCCTCTGAGAAGTCAGGGACACTGTGGATTTGGGAGGGGCCCTTCGTTACTCAACTGGGTTTGGTGCAATCGAAGAGGGCCTCATCTCGAATGGAGGCAGGAACGTCAGGGGTCCTCTCCATTTCTGACTCGGGTCGCAGGGTACCTGCAGAGTATGGAGAAGAGAGTCACGCCTCGTCTTCTGTGGAGGAGTGGATTTCCCCTTGCCTTTCGAGTTGTTCACGGAGTGACAGGCCACTTGTTGAGCTGAGTGTGGAACCTGCGGGTTTTTCCGGACGATGCACGGGGGTGTCAGTGCCCCTTCGTGTTGTGCCTTCATCCACAGGGTTGCCTTCAAAGAGGTTTCCGGGCATCGGGTTCTTTTCAAGAGCGTACCGGAAAATTGGGGTCTTTCAGCATGTGGTACCACCCACGAGGCTACGTCTCGAATTTCCTCGGGAGACCGGCCTCATCCTGAGGTGCGCCGGGAAGGTCGGGAACCCCTTGCAGACAAAGCAGGGGAATCGACCCACCGCTCGCGATCAGAAGGGGAGAAGGGGCTCAGATGAAGTGGTGCCGGGAACCTCGGTGGTCCCCTCGAGTGAGACCGGTATGTCACGGCACTTTTGAGGTCGCATCAAGGGTGCCAAGTACAGTTTTGCACTTCAAGACGGAACGTGGGAATTCTCTGGAGATGCTGTAGCGGGCAAGGGCCTCATATTGCGATGACGAGGGAAACACGTGGTTTTTCTCGAGTTGAGGCGGGATTCTCGAGTTACAACGGGGAATTCAGGCTTCCTCTTGTGTTGGCCCAGGAAGTCCAATCTTCCATTCAACTTGTCAGAGAGAGCTGGGGGTTGCTCTCGAGTCACTTCAGGGCAAAGAGTCCTCATCTAGGCTTGGGTCCAGGACGTAGTGTTCCTCTCCAGGGGCGACAGGGATATCGGGGTCGCATTCCAGTCTCACCCGGTGGGTCACGCCTCGTCTCGAGTGGAAGCAAAGGACTCCACTATCCTCTCGAGTCGCGACACGTAACTCTTGGAGCCCAGTGAGTGGCCTAAAGGGAGTCAAGCGTCCTGTGTAGTTTGGACAGAAGGTTCACGCTTGATCTGCATACCATGCAGTTAAAGATGGCCCTCCTCTCGTGATGACGGGGGCGTCTCATGGGTTTTCTCGAGCTGCGGCGCCAGTGTGGGGTTTCTCACGAGATATGATGGGGAGTTCAGGGATCCTCTTGTGCAGCGCCAGAGAAGCCTGACTCCATGCGTGTGGCCAGGCAGATCGCGTCATTGCTCTCGAGTCATGGGAGGGACTAGGGCCTCAAGAGGCATTTAAGAAGGACTCTCAAGGTCTTTCTTGGGTTGGGGCGGGAAACTCTCATTTCCCTCGACCTCTACAGGGGACCTTAGGGAACTTCCCAGGTGCCTTTGAGAGGTGAGGGATACTGAGGAGTTAGAGGGGCCTCTCGGGACTCCACTAGGTTTGACGAAATGAAAGAGGGCCTCATCTCGATTGGAGGCAGGAACCTCAGGCTTCCTCTCCATTTCTGACTCCGACCGCAGGGTCCCTGCAGAGTTGGGACAGGAGAGTCAGGCCTCGTCTTGTCTGAGTAATGGAACTCTGCTTGCCTCTCGAGTCGTTCAGGGGGTCTCAGGGCCCTTGACAAGCTGTGTGTGGAACCTGCGGGTGTTTCCAGAAGATGCATGGGGGTGTCAGTGCCCCTTCGTTTTGTGCCTTCCCCCACAGGGTTGCCTTCAAAGAGGTGTCCGGGCATCGGGTTCATTTCAAGAGCGGACCGGGAAATCGGGGTCATTCTGCATGTGGCACCACCCACGTGGCTCATCTCGAATTTCCTCGTGAGACCAGCATCATCCTGAGGTGCGCCGGGAAGGCCGGGAACCCCTTCCACACAAAGTAGGGGAATCGATTCTCCTGTCGCGATCAGGAGGGGAGAAGGGGCTCAGATGAAGTGGAGCCGGGACCCTCGGTGTTCCACTCGAGGGAACCCGGCGTTTCAGGGAACTGTAGGGGTCGCATCAAGGGAGCCAAGTACCGTTTCCCACTTCAGGACGGAACATGGGACTTCCCTGGAGACGCTGTAGCGGGCAAGGGCCTCATCCTGTGAAGACGTTGGAACCACGTCGTTTTTCTTGAGTTGCATCGGGATTCTCGAAAATGACAGGAATTTCAGGTCTCTCTTGGGTTGGCCCTGGGAAGCCCAATCTTCAATTCGAGTTGCGATGGAAAGCTGGGGGTTCTGCTCGAGTCACTACAGGGCCAAAGAGACCTCATCGAGGCGTGTGTCCAGGACCTAATATTCCTCTCAAGGGAAGACAGGGATCCCGGGTTTCCATTCCAGACTCCCCCGGGGAGTCAGGACTGGCCTGGAGGGGAAGCCAAGGACTCCGCTTTCCTCTCAAGTCGCGACACGGATCTCTTGGAGCCCACTGAGTGGACTCAAGGGTGTCGAGCCTCCTCTTCAGTTTGGAGAGAGGACTCGGGATTGCTCTCCAGGCCAGGCAGGAAAAGAAGGCCCTCATCTTGCGATGACGGGGGCGTCTCATGGGTTTCCTCAGGCTGCTGCGCCCATGGGGGTTTTCTCACGAGGCACGACGAGGAACTCAGGGAGCCTCTCGTGCGGCGCCAGGGAAGTCAGGTCTCCATGCGCATAGCGAGGGGGAGCTGGTCATCACTCTCGAGTCATGGGAAGCGGCTAGGTCCTCAAGAGGCGTTGAAGAAGGACTCTCGAGGTCTTTCTCGGGTTGCGGCGGGAAACCCTCGTTTCCCTCGACTTCTGCAGGGGACCTTAGGGAACTTCCCAGGGTGCCTCTGAGAGGTGAGGGATGCTGTGTAGTTGGCAGGGCTTCTAGGGACTCTGCTGGGTTCGGCGCAATGGAAGAGGGCCTCATCTCGAGGGGAGGCAGGAACCTCAGGCTTCCTCTCGGTTTCGGACTCCGACTGCACGGTCCCTGCAGTGATGGGACAGGAGAGTCATGCCTCGTCTTGTCTGAGGAATGGAATTCTGGTTACCTCTCGAGTTGTTCCGGGAGTCTCAGGCCCCTTGTCGAGCTGTGTGTAGACCCTGCGGGTTTTTCCGGATGATGCATGGGGGTGTCAGTGCCCCTTCGTGTTGTGCCTTCACCCACAGGGTTGCCTTCGAAGAGGTGTCCGGGCATCGGGTTCTTATCAAGAGCGGACCGGAAAATCAGGGTCGTTCGGCTCGTGGCACCTCACACGTGGCTAGTCTCGAATTTCCTCCTGAGACCGGCCTCATCCTGAGGTGCGCCAAGAAGGCCGGGAACCCCTTCCAGACCACGCAGGGGAATCGACTCTCCTGTCGCGATCATGAAGGGAGAAGGGGCTCAGATGAAGTGGTGCCGGGACCCTCGGTGTTCTCCTCGAGGGAACCCAGCGTGTTGGGGAACTTTTGCGGTCGCATCAAGGGTGTCAAGTACCGTGTCGCCCTTCAGGGCGGAACATGGGACTTCCCTGGAGACACCGGGAACTTCGGTGTTCCCCTGGAGTGAGACCGGTATGTTGGGGAACTTTGGGGTCGCATCAAGGGTGCCAAGTAGCATTTCGAACTTTAAGATGGAACGTGGGACTTCTCTTGAGACTCTAGCTGGCAAGGGCCTCATATTGCGATGAAGGGGGAACCACATCGTTTTTAAGACTTGAGGCTGAATTCTCGAATTACGATGGGAAATTTAGACTTCCTCTTGTGTTGACCGTGGGAAGACCAATCTTCCATTCAAATTGTGAGGGAGAGATGGAGGTTGCTCTCGAGTCACTGTAGGGCAAAATAGACCTCATCTAGGCTTGTGTCTAGGACATAATGTTCCACTCCAGGGGCGACAGGGATCTCGGGGTTGCATTCCAAACTCACCCGGGGAGTCAGGCCTCGTCTCCAGGGAAGCAAAGGACTCCGCTCTCCTCTCGAGTCGCACCGGGTATTTCTAGGACCCAACTGAGTGGCCTAAAGGGAGTCAATACTCCTGTGAAGTTTGGAGAGAGGACCAGGAATTGCTCTCCAGGTCAGGCAGGAAAAGAAGGCCCCCATCTCTCCTTGACGGGGGCATCTTGTGGTTTTTCTCGAACTGCGGCGCCACTGTGGGTTTTCTCACGAGGTACGATGGGGTACTCAGGGAGCCTCTTGTGTGGTACTAGGGAAGTCAGTTTTCCTGCTTGTGGCGAGGGGAGCGCGTCCTTGCTCTGGAGTCATGGTAGGGGAATCGGGCATCAAGAGACGTTGAAAAAGGACTCTCCAAGTCTTTCTCGGGTTACTTCAGGAAACTCTGGGTTCCCTCGACTTGTGCCAGTGACCTCAGGTAGCTTCTCAGGGAGCCTCTGAGAATTCAGGGATACTGTGGTGTTGGGAGGGGCCTCTCGGGACACCACTGAGTTTGGTTCAATGGAAGAGGGCCTCTTCTCTAGTTGAGGCAGGAACCTCAGGGTTCCTCTCCATTTCTGACTCCAATTGCAGGGTCCCTGAAGAGTTGGGACAGGAGAGTAAGGCCTCGTCTTGTGTGAAGGAATGCAACTTCACTTGCCTCTCGAGTTGTTCACGAGGTGACAGTCCACATTTGGAGCTGTGAGTGGAATCGGCGGGTTTTTCCAGACGATGCATGGGGATGTCAGTGTCCCTTCGTGTTGTGCCTTCATCCACAGGGTTGCCTTCGAAGAGATGTCCGGGCGTCAGGTTCTTATCTAGAGTGGACCGGGAATTCGGGATCTTTCAGCATTTGGCACCAACCATGAGGCTACTTTTCGAATTTCCTCATGAGACCGGCCTCATCCGGAGGTTCGCGGGGAACGTCGGGAACCCCTTGCAGACAAAACATGGGAATCGACCCTTCTGTCGCGATCAGGAGGGGTGAAGGGGCTCACAGGAAGTGGTGCCGTGAACTTTGGTGTTTCCCTCGAGTGAGACCGGTATGTCAGGGAACTTTGGGGGTCGCATCAAGGGTGCCAAGTACCGTATTGTACTTCAGGATGGAACGTGGGACTTCCCTTGATACGCTGTAGCGGCCAAGGGCCTCATCTTGCGATGACGGGGGAGCCACGTGGTTTTTCTCAAGTTGCGGCGGGATTCTCGAGTTACGACGGGGATTTCAGGCTTCCTCTTGTGTTGGGCCAGGGAAGTCCAATCATCCATTCGAGTTGCGAGGGAGAGCTGGGGGTTGCGCTCGAGTCACTGCAGGGCAAAGGAGACCTCATCTAGGCTTGTGTCCAGGACCTAATGTTCCTCTCCAAGGGCCACAGGGATCTCAGGTTTGCATTCCAGACTCACCCAGGGAGTCAGGCCTCATGTCGAAGGGAAGCAAAGGACTCCGCTCTCCTTTCGAGTCGCGACGGGCACCTCTTGGAGCCCACTTTGTGGCCTAAAGGGAGTCAAGCCTCCTGTGAAGTTTGGAGAGAGGACTTGGGACTGCTCTCCAGGCCATGCAGGAAAAGATGGCCCTCATCTCGCGATGACGGAGGGATCTTGTGGGTTTTCTCGAGCTGCGGCACCAGTGTGGGGTTTCACACGAGGTATGACAGGGAGCTCAGGGAGCCTCTCGTGTGGCACCAGGGAAGTCAGGTCTCCATGTGCGTGGCGAGGGGGAGCGCATTATTGCTCTCGAGCTATGGTAGGGGAATCTGACCTCAAGTCACCTTGAAGAAGGACTCTCGAGGTCTTTCTTCGGTTGTGGCAGGAAACCCTTATTTCCCTCGACTTTTGCCGATGGCCTCAAGGAGCTTCTCAGAATGCCTATGAGAAGTCAGGGATACTGTGGAGATGGGAGGGGCCTCTCGGGACTCCACTGGGTTTGTTTTCATGGAAGAGGGCCTCATCTCGGGTTGAGGCAGGAACCTCAGGTTTCCTCTCCATTTCTGACTCAGATCGAAGTGTGCCTGCAGAGTTGGGATTGGATACTTAGGCCTCGTCTTGTCTGAGGAAGGGAACTCCGCTTTCCTCTCTCATTGTTTAAGGGGTGACAGGCCAGTTGTGGAGCTGTATGTGGATCCTGCAGGGTTTTCCGGACGATGAACAGGGTTGCCAGTGCCCCTTCGTGTAGTGCCTTCATCCACAGGGTTGCCTTAGAAGAGGTGTCCGGGCATCGGGTTCTTATCAAGAGCAAGACCGAGAAATCGGGGTCTTTTGGCACGTGGCACCAACACGAGGCTACGTCTCGAATTTCTTCGTGAGACTGGCCTCATCCTGAGGTGCGCCATGAAGGTCGGGAACGCCTTCTAGACAAAGCAGGGGGATCGACCTTCCTGCCGTGATCAGGAGCGGAGAAGGGGCTCAAATGAAGTGGTGCCAGGAACTTCGGTGTTCCCTTGGAGTGAGACCGGTATATTGGGGAACTTTTGGGGTCGCATCAAGGGTGCCAAGTAGCATTTCGAACTTTATGACGAAACATGGGACTTCTCTTGAGACTCTGTAGCGGGCAAAGGCCTCATATTGCGATGAATGGGGAACCACGTGGTTTTTAAGAGTTGCGGCGGGATTCTCGAGTTACAACGGGAAATTCAGACTTCCTCTTGTGTTGGCCCAATGAAGACCAATCTTCCATTCGAATTGCGAGGGAGAGATGGGTGTTGCTCTCGAGTCACTGTAGGGCAAAATAGACTTCATCTAGGCTTTTGTCCAGGACATAATGTTCCTCTCCAGGGGCAACAGGGATCTCGGGGTTGCATTCCAGACTCACCCGAGGTAAGGCCTCGTCTCGAGGGGAAACAAAGTACTCTGCTCTCCTCTCAAGTCGCGACAGGTATCTCTTGGAGCCCATTGAGTGGCCTAAAGGGAGTAAAGCCTCCTGTGAAGTTTGGAGAAAAGACCAGGGATTGCTCTCCAGGTCAGGCAGGAAAAGAAGTCCCCAATCTCGCGATGACGGTGGGTTTTCCCGAGCTGCGGCGCCAGTGTGGGGTTTCTCACGAGGTATGATGGGGAGCTCAGGGAGCCTCTCATGTGGCGCCAGGGAAGTCAGGTGTCCATGCGCATGGCGAGGGGGAGCGTGTCATTGCTCTCGAGTCATGGTAGGGGAATCCGTCCTCAAGACGCGTTGAAGACGGACTCTTGAGGTCTTTCTCGGGTTGCGGCAGGATACCCTGTGTTCCCTCGACTTGTGCCGGTGACCTCAGGGAGTTGCTCAGGGTGCCTCTGAGAAGACACTGATACTGTGGAGTTGGGAGGGGCCTCTCAGGACTCCACTGGGTGTGGTATAATACAAGAGGGCCTCATCTCGTGTTGAGGAAGGAACCTCAGGGTTCCTCTCCATTTCAGACTCCGATCTCAGGATTCCTGCAGAGTTGGGACAGGAGAGTCAGGCCTCGTATTCTGTGGAGAAATGAAACTTAGCTTGCCTCTCGAGTTGTTCACGAGGTAACAGGTCACTTGTCGAGCTGTATGTGGAACCTGCAGAATTTTCCAAAAGATGCACGGGTGTTCAGGGTCCCTCCTTGTTGTGCCTTCATCCTACGGGATGCATTCCAAGACGTGTACGGGCATCGGGTTCTTAATAGCTGACCGGGAAATGGGGTCTTTCCGCATGTGGCACCACCCACGAGGCTACATCTCCAATTTCCTCGTGAGACAGGCCTCATCCTGATGTGCGCTGGGAAGATCGGTAACCCCTTCCACACAAAGCAGGAGAAAAGACACTCCTGTTGCAATCAGGAGGGGAAAAGGGGCTCAAATGATGTGGTGCGGGGAACATGGGTGTTACCCTCGAGTGAGGCCTGTATGTTGGGGAACTTTGGGGGTGCCATCATGGGTGCCAAGTACCGTTTTGCACTTCAGTAGGAACGTGGGACTTCTTTTGAGACGCTGTGGCGGGCAAGGGCCTCATGCTGTGAAGACGATGGAACCACGTGGTTTTTTTCGAGTTGCGGCGGGATTCTCGAGTTACGACGTGGATTTCAGGCTTCCTCTTGTGTTAGCCCTGGGAAGCAAAAACTTCCCTTCGAGTTGCGAGGGAAAGCTGGATGTTGTGCTCGAATCACTGCAAGGCCAAAGAGACCTCATCTAGGCGTGTGTCCAGGACCTAATAGTCCTCTCAAGGGAAGACAAGCATCTCGGGATTGCACTCCAGACTCCCCCGGGGAGTCAGGCCTCGCCTCGAGGGGAAGCAAAGGACTGCGCTGTCCTCTCGAGCCGTGACGCAGATCTCTTGGAGCCCACTGAGTCGCCTCAAGGGAATCCATCCTACTCTTCAGTTTGGAGAGAGGACTCGGGATTGCTCTTCAGGCCAGGCAGGAAAAGAAGTCCCTCAGCTCGCGAGGACAGGGGCGTCTCAGGGGTTTCCTCGAGCTGCGGCGCCCGTGGGGGTTTTCTCCCGAGGCACGACGAGGACCTCAAGGAGCCTCTCGTGCGGCGCCAGGGAAGCCAGGTCTGCATGCGCGAGGCGAGGGGGAGCGCATCATTGCTCTCTAGTCCAGAGAGGGGACAAGGGCCTCAAGACACTTTGAAGAAGGACTATCGAGGTCTTTCTCGAGTGGTGGCAGGAAAAACTCATTTCCCTCGACTTCTGCAGGGGACCTGAGGGAACTTCCCAGGGTGCCCCTGAGAGGTGAGGGATGCTGTGGAGTTAGCGGGGCCTCTCGGGACTCCGCTGTGGTTGGCGCAATGGAAGAGGGCCTCATCTCGAGGGGAGGCAGGAACCTCAGGCTTCCTCTCTGTTTCTGACTCCGACCCTCCGACCTCAGGGTCCCTGCAGAGTTGGGACAGGAGAGTTAGGCCTCGTCTTGTCTGAGGAAGGGAACTCCGCTTGCCTCTCGAGTTGCTCAGGGGGTCTCAGGCCCCTCTTCGAGCTGTGTGTTGAACCCACGGGTGTTTCTGGACGATGCACGGGAGTGTCAGTGCCCCTTCGTGTTGTGCCTTCACCCACAGGGTTGCCTTCGAAGAGGTGTCCGTGCAACGGGTTCTTCTCAAGAGTGGACCGGGAAATCGAGGTCGATAGGCATGTGGCACCACCCCCGTGGCTCATCTCGAATTTCCTCGTGCGGACGGCCTCATCCTGAGATGCGCCGGGAAGGCCGGGAATCCCTTCCAGACCACGCAGGAGAATCGACACTCCTGTCGCCATCAGGAGGGGAGAAGGGGCTCAGATGAAGTGGTGTCGGGACCCTCAGTGTTTCCCTCGAAGGAACCCGGTGTGTCGGGGAACTTCTGGGGGTCGCATGAAAGGTGTCAGGTACTGTTTCGCACTTCAGGACGGAAACTGGGACTTCCCTTGAGACGCCATAGCGGGCAAGAGGCTCATCTTGCAAAGACGTTGGAACCACGTGGTTTTCCTCGAGTTGCGGCGGGATTCTCAGTGAACGACGGGGATCTCAGGCTTCCTCTTGGGCTGGCCCTAGGAAGCTCAATCTTCCCCTCGAGTGAGAGGGAAAGCTGGGGGTTGAGCTCGAGTCACTGCAGGGCCGAAGAGACCTCACTTAGGCGTGTGTCCGGAACCTAAAATTCCTCTCCAGGGAAGGCAGGGATCTCGGGGTTGCATTCCAGCCTCCCCTGGGGAGTCAGGCCTCGTCTCGAGGGGAAGCCAAGGACTCCGCCCTCCTCTCGAGTCGCGACGCGGGTCTCTGGGAGCCCCCTGAGCGGCCTCAAGGGAGTCCAGCCTGCTCTTCAGTTTGGAGACAGGACCCGGGATTGCTCTGCAGGTCATGCAGGAAAAGAAGGCCCACAGCTAGCGAGGACAGGGGCGTCTCAGGGGTTTCCTCGAGCTGCGGTGCCCATGGGGGGTTTCTCCCGAGGCACTAGGAGGATCTCAGGGAGCCTCTCGTGCGGTGCCAGGGAAGTCAGGTCTCCATGAGGTGGCGATGGGGATCGAGTCATGGCTCTCGAGTCACGGGAGGGGACTAGGGCCTCGCGACGTGTTGAAGAAGGACTCTCGAGGTCTTTCTCGGGGGGCGGCAGGAAACCCTCGTTTCCCTCGCCTTTTGCCGGGGACCTTAGGGAACTTCCCAGGGTGCCTCTGAGAGGCGAGGGATCCTGTGGAGGTGGCGGGTCCCCTCGGGACTCCGCTGGGACTGGCGCAATAGAAGAGGGCCTCACCTCGAGGGGAGGCAGGAACCTCAGGCTTCCTCTCCGTTTCGGACTCCGACCGCAGGGACCCTGCAGAGTTGGGACAGGAGAGTCAGGCCTCGTCTTGTCTGAGGAAGGGAACCCCGCTGGCCTCTCGAGCTGCTCAGGGGGTCTCAGGATCCCTTCGAGCTGTGTGGAACCCGCGGGTCTTTGGGGACGATGCACGGGGGTGGCAGTGCCCCTTCGTGTTGTGCCTTCACCCACAGGGTTGCCTTCGAAGAGGGGTCCGGGCCTCGGGTCCTTCTCAAGAGCGGACCGAGGAATCGGGGGCGTTCGGCATGTGGCCCCACCCACGTGGCTCGTCTCGAATTTCCTCGTGAGACCGGCCTCATCCTGAGGTGCGACGGGAAGGCAGGAACCCCTTCCAGACCACCCAGGGGAATCGCCTTTCCTGTCGCGATCAGGAGCGGAGAAGGGGCTCAGAGGAAGCGGTGCCGGGACCCTCGGTGTTCCCCTCGGTGGAACCCGGCGTGTCGGGCGACTCTTGGGGGTCGCAGGAAGGCTGTCAGGGACCGTTTCGCCCTTCAGGGCGGAACAGGGGACTTCCCTTGAGACGCCGTCGCGGGCAAGGGCCTCATCTTCCAAGAGGTGGGAACCACGTGGTTTTTCTCGAGTTGCGGCGGCATTCTCGAGTTACGACGGGGATCTCAGCCTTCCCCTTGGGTTGGCCCTGGGAAGCCCAATCTTCCCCTCGGGTTGCGAGGGAAAGCTGGGGGTTGCGCTCGAGTCACCGCAGGGCCGAAGAGACCTCACCTAGGCGTGTGTCCGGGACCTAATATTCCTCTCCAGGGAAGGCAGGGATCTCGGGGTTGCATTCCAGGCTCCCCCGGGGAGTCAGGCCTCGTCTCGAGGGGAAGCCAAGGACTCCGCTCTCCTCTCGAGTCGCGACGCGGGTCTCTTGGAGCCCCCTGAGCGGCCTCAAGGGAGTCCAGCCTCCTCTTCCGTTTGGAGAGAGGACCCGGGATTGCTCTTCAGGCCATGCAGGAAAAGAAGGCCCTCAGCTCGCGAGGACGGGGGCGTCTCAGGGGTTTCCTCGAGCTGCGGCGCCCGTGGGGGTTTTCTCCCGAGGCACGACGAGTATCTCAGGGAGCCTCTCGTGCGGCGCCAGGGAAGTCAGGTCTCCATGCGCGTGGCGAGGGGGAGCGCGTCCTGGCTCTCGAGTCACGGGAGGGGACTAGGGCCTCGAGACGCGTTGAAGAAGGACTCTCGAGGTCTTTCTCGGGGGGCGGCGGGAAACCCTCGTTTCCCTCGCCTTCTGCCGGGGACCTTAGGGAACTTCCCAGGGTGCCTCTGAGAGGCGAGGGATCCTGTGGAGGTGGCGGGGCCCCTCGGGACTCCGCTGGGTCTGGCGCAACGGAAGAGGGCCTCACCTCGAGGGGAGGCAGGAACCTCAGGCGTCCTCTCCTTTTCGGACTCCGACCGCAGGGTCCCTGCAGAGTTGGGACAGGAGAGTCAGGTCTCGTCTTGTCTGAGGACGGAAACCCCGCTGGCCTCTCGAGTTGCTCAGGGGGTCTCAGGCCCCTCGTCGAGCTGTGTGTGGAACCCGCGGGTCTTTGCGGACGATGCACGGGGGTGGCAGTGCCCCTTCGTGTTGTGCCTTCACCCACAGGGTTGCCTTCGAAGATGGGTCCGGGCCTCGGGTCCTTCTCAAGAGCGGACCGGGGAATCGGGGGCGTTCGGCATGTGGCCCCACCCACGTGGCTCGTCTCGAATTTCCTCGTGAGACCGGCCTCATCCTGAGGTGCGCCGGGAAGGCTGGGAACCCCTTCCAGACCACGCAGGGGAATCGCCTCTCCTGTCGCGATCCGGAGGGGAGAAGGGGCTCAGAGGAAGCGGTGCCGGGACCCTCGGTGTTCCCCTCGGGGGACCCCGGCGTGTCAGGGGACTTTTGGGGGTTGCAGGAAGGCTGTCAGGGACCGTTTCGCCCTTCAGGGCGGAACAGGGGACTTCCCTTGAGACGCCGTCGCGGGCAAGGGCCTCATCTTGCCAAGAGGTGGGAACCACGTGGTTTTTCTCGAGTTGCGGCGGGATTCTCGAGTTACGACGGGGATCTCAGCCTTCCCCTTGGGTTGGCCCTGGGAAGCCCAATCTTCCCCTCGGGTTGCGAGGGAAAGCTGGGGGTTGCGCTCGAGTCACTGCAGGGCCGAAGAGACCTCACCTAGGCGTGTGTCCGGGACCTAATACTCCTCTCCAGTGAAGACAAGGATCTCGGGGTTGCATCCCATGCTGCCCCGGGGAATCAGGCCTCGCCTCGAGGGGAAGCAAAGGACTCCGCTCTCCTCCCGAGTCGAGACGCTGATATCTTGGTGCCCCCTGAGTGGCCTCAAGGGAGTCCAGCCTCCTCTTCACTTTTGAGAGAGGACTCGTGATTGCTCTCCAGGCCAGGCAGGAAAAGAAGGCCCTCTGCTCGCGAGGATGGGGGCATCTCAGCGGTTTCCTCGAGCTGCGCCACCCGTGGGGGTTTTCTCCCGAGGCACGACGAGGATCTCAGGGAGCCTCTCGTGTGGCACCAGGGAAGTCATGTTTCCTTGCACGTGGCAAGAAGGAGCGCGTCATTGTTCTCGAGTCATGGGAGGGGACTAGGGCCTCAAGACGCGTTGAAGAAGGACTCTCGATGTCTTTCTTGGGTTGCAGCGGGAAACCCTCATTTCCCCCGACTTCTTCCGGGGCCTGAGGGAACTTCCCAGGGTGCCTCAGAGAAGTGAGAATAGCTGTGGAGTTGGTGGGACCTCTCGGGACTCCACTGGGTTTGTCACAATTGAAGATGGCCTCATCTCGAATGGAGGCAGGAACCTCAGGCTTCCTCTCCAATTCTGACTCTGATCGTAGTGTCCCTGCAGAGTTGGGACAGGAGAGTCAGGTTATGTCTTTTCTGAGGAATGGAACTCCGCTTGCCTCTCGAGTTGTTCATGGGGTTTCAGGCCCCTTGTCAAACTGTGTGTGGAATCTGCAGGTTTTTCCAGACGATGCATGGGGGTGTCAGTGACCCTTCGTTTTGTGTCTTCATCCACAGGGTTGCCTTCGAAGAGGTGTCCGCGCATCGTGTTCTTATGAAGTGCGGACTGGGAAATCGGGGTCGTTCAGCATTTGGCACCACCCACGTGGCTAGTCTCGAATATCCTCATGAAACCGGCCTCATCCTGAGGTGTGCCGCGAAGGTCATGAAACCCTTCCGGACAAAGCAGAGGATTCGACCCTCCTGTGGCGATCAGGAGGGGAGAAGTGGCTCAGATGAAGTGCTGCTGGGAACCTCGGTGTTTCCCTCAAGTGAGACATGTATGTCGGGTAACTTTTGGGGTCGCATAAGGCGTTCCAAGTACCGTTTCGCTCTTCAAATTGGAACGTGGGACTTCTCTTGGGGTGCTCCAGCGGGCAAGGGCCTCATCTTGGAATGACTGGGGAACCACTTGGTTTTTCTCTAGTTGCGGTGGGATATTTGAGTTACCACAGGGAATTCATGCTTCCTCTTGTGTTGGTCCACAAAAGTCTTATCTTCCATTCGAGATTTGAGGAAGAGCTGGAGGTGCGCTCTAGTCACTGAAGGCAAAAGAGACCCCACCAAGGCTTGTGTGCAGGACCTAATGTTCATGTCAAGGGGCGACAGGAATCTCGGGGTTGCATTCCAGACTCACCCTGGAGTCAGGCCTCGTCTCGAGGGGAAGCAAAGGACTCTGCTCTCCTCTCGAGTCGGACGGGTATGTCTTGGAGCCCACTGAGTGGCTTAAAGGGAGTCAAACATCCTCTGGTGTTTGGAGGGAGGACACGGGATTGCTCTCCAGGCAATGCAGGAAATGAAGGCCCTCATCTCCCGATGACTGGGGCGTCTCGTAGGTTTTCTCGAGCTGTGGCGCTAGTGTGGGGTTTCTCACGAAGTAAGACTGGGAGCTCAGTGAGCCTCTCATGTGGTGCCAGGGCAGTCAGGTCTCTATGCACGTGGTGAGAGGGAGCTCGTCATTGTTCTCGAGTCATGGTAGGGGAATTGGGCCTGAAAACGTGTTAAAGAAGGACTCTCGAGGTCTTTCTTGGGTTGCAGCAGGAAACCCTGGGTTCCATTGACTTGTGCCAGTGACCTCAGGAAGCTTCTCAGCATGCCTCTGAGAAGTCAGGGTCACTGTGGAGTTGGGAGGGGCCTCTCGGAACTCCACTGGGTTTGGTGCAATGGAAGAGGGCCTCATGACAAGTTGAGGCAGGAACCACAGGGTTCCTCTCCTGGCTTCGAATGCGCCGGATCTGACTCGGATCGCAGAGTCCCTGCAGAGTTGGGACAGGAGAGTCAGGCCTCGTCTTGTGTGGAGGAATGGAACTCCGCTTGACTCTCGCGTTGTTCATGGGGTGACAGGCCACTTGTCGATTTGTATGTGGAACTTGCGGGTTTTTCTGGACGATGCACTGGGGTGTCACTGCCCCTTCGTGTTGTGCCTTGTTCCACAGGATTGCCTTCGAGTTGGGTTCTGCCATCGGGTTCTTATCAAGAGCGGACCAGGGAATCGGGGTCTTTTGGCATGCCGCACCACCCACGAGGCTATGTCTGGAATTTCCTCGTGAGACTGGCCTCATCTTGATGTGCGCCAGGAAGGTCGGGAACGCCTTCCAGACAAAGCAGGGGAATCGAAACTCCTGTCGCGATCAAGAGGGCAGAAGAGGCTCAGATGAAGTGGTGCCGGGAACCTCGGTGTTCTCCTCAAGTGAGACTGGTATGTCGGGGAACTTTTGGGGTCGCATCAAGGGTTCCAAGTAACTTTTTGCTCTTCAATAGGGAACGTGGGACTTCTCTTGAGACGCTGTAGCGGGCAAGGGCCTCATCTTTCGATGACGGGGGAACCACGTGGTTTTTCTTGAGTTGGGGCGGGATTCTCGAGTTACAACCGGGAATTCAGGCTTCCTCTTCAACTGGCCCAGGGAAGTCCAGTTTTCATTCGAATTGTGAGTTAGAACTGGGGATTGCTCTCGAGACACTGCAGGGCCAAATAGACCTCATCTAGGCTTGTGTCCAGGACCTAATGTTCCTCTGCTGGGGCGAAAGCGATCTCAGCATTGCATTCTCGACTCACCCGGGGAGTCAGGCCTCGTCTCGAGGGGAAGCCAAGGACACCGCTCTCCTGTCAAGTCGCGACGGGTATATCTTGGAGCTCACTGTGTGGCCTAAAATGAGTCCAGCCTCCTCTTCAGTTTGGAGAGAGGACTCGTGATTAGTCTCCAGGCCATGCAGGAAAATAAGGCCCTCATCTCGCGATGACCAGGGTGTCTCATGTGTTTCCTCAAGCTGCCGCGCCAGTGTGGGTTTCCTCACGAGGTACGATGAGGAACTCATGGAGCCTCTCGTGCAGTGCCAGGTTAGTCAGGTCTCCATCCGCGTGGCGAGGGGGAGCGTTTCATGGCTCTCGAGTCATGGTAGGGGAATCGCGACTCAACACATTTTGAAGCACTCTCGAGGTCTTTCTCGAGTCACGGCAGAAAACCCAGGGGTCCCTCGACTTGTGCCTGTGACCTCAGGGAGCTTCTTTTTGTGCCTCTGAGAACTCAGGGATACTGTGGAGTTGGTAGGGGCCTCTCGGGACTCCACTGGTTGTGGTGCAATGGAAGAGGGCTTCATCTCGAGTGGACGCAGGAACCTCAGGCTTCCTCTCCGTTTCTGACTCGGATCCCATGGTCCCTGCAGAATAGGGACAAGAGAGTCACACCTAGTCTTCTGTTGAGGAATGGACCTTCGTTTGCCTTTCGAGTTGTTTACAGGGTGACAGGCCACTTGTCGAAATGTCTGTGGGACCTGCGGGTTTTTCTGGATGATGCACGCGGGTGTCTGTGCCCCTTCGTGTTGTGCCTTCATCCAAAGGGTTGCCTTCAAAGAGGTGTCCGGGCATCGGGTTCTTTTCAAGAGCGTACCAGAAAATTGGGGTCTTTCAGCATGTGGTACCACCCACGAGGCTACGTCTCGAATTTCCTTGGGAGACCGGCCTCATCCTGAGGTTGGCCGGGAAGGTAGGGAACCCTTGCAGACAAAGCAGGGGAATCGATAGACCGGTCGCGATCAGAAGGGGAGAAGGGGCTCAGATGAAGTGGTGCCGGGAACCTCGGTGGTCCCCTCGAGTGAGACCGGTATGTCACGGCACTTTTGAGGTCGCATCAAGGGTGCCAAGTACAGTTTCGCACTTCAAGACGGAACGTGGGAATTCTCTGGAGATGCTCTAGCGGGCAAGGGCCTCATATTGCGATGACGAGGGAAACACGTGGTTTTTCTCGAGTTGCGGCGGGATTCTCGAGTTACGACGGGGAATTCAGGCTTCCTCTTGTGTTGGCCCAGGAAGTCCAATCTTCCATTCAACTTGTCAGAGAGAGCTGTGGGTTGCTCTCGAGTCACTTCAGGGCAAAGAGTCCTCATCTAGGCTTAGGTCCAGGACGTAGTGTTCCTCTCCAGGGGCAACAGGGATATCGGGGTCGCATTCCAGTCTCACCCGGTGGGTCACGCCTCGTCTCGAGTGGAAGCAAAGGACTCCACTATCCTCTCGAGTCGCGACGTGTAACTCTTGGAGCCCAATGAGTGGCCTAAAGGGAGTCAAGCGTCCTGTGTAGCTTGGACAGAAGGTTCACGCTTGATCTGCATACCATTCAGTTAAAGATGGCCCTCCTCTCGTGATGACGGGAGTGTCTCATGGGTTTTCTCGAGCTGCGGCGCCAGTGTGGGGTTTCTCACGAGATATGATGGGGAGATCAGGGAGCCTCTCGTGCGGCGCCAGAGAAGTCAGGCCTCCATGCGTGTGGCCAGGCAGATCGCGTCATTGCTCTGGAGTCATGGGAGGGACTAGGGCCTCCAGACGCATTTAAGAAGGACTCTCGAGGTCTTTCTTGGGTTGGGGCGGGAAACACTCGTTTCCCTCGACCTCTACCGGGGACCTTAGGGAACTTCCCAGGTGCCTCTGAGAGGTGAGGGATACTGAGGAGTTAGAGGGGCCTCTCGGGACTCCACTAGGTTTGACGAAATGAAAGAGGGCCTCATCTCGATTGGAGGCAGGAACCTGAGGCTTCCTCTCCATTTCTGACTCCGACCTCAGGGTCCCTGCAGGGTTGGGACAGGAGAGTCAGGCCTCATCTTGTCTGAGTAATGGAACTCTGCTTGCCTCTCTAGTCGTTCAGTGGGTCTCAGGCTCCTTGTCGAGCTGTGTGTGGAACCTGCGGGTGTTTCCAGAAGATGCATGGGGGTGTCATTGCCCCTTCATTTGGTGCCTTCCCCCACAGGGTTGCCTTCAAAGAGGTGTCCAGTATCAGGTTCATTTCAAGAGCGGACCGGGAAATCGGGGTCATTCGGCATGTGGCACCACCCACGTGGCTCATCTCGAATTTCCTCGTGAGACCAGCATCATCCTGAGGTGCGCCGGGAAGGCCGGGAACACCTTCCACACAAAGAAAGGTAATCGACTCTCCTGTCGCGATCAGGAGGGGAGATGGGGCTCAGATGAAGTGGGGCCGGGACTCTAGGTGTTCCACTCGAGGGAACCCGGCGTTTCAGGGAACTTTAGGGGTCGCATCAAGGGAGCCAAGTACCGTTTCCCACTTCAGGACGGAACATGGGACTTCCCTGGAGACGCTGTAGCGGGCAAGGGCCTCATCCTGTGAAGACGTTGGAACCACGTCGTTTTTCTCGAGTTGCGTCTGGATTCTGGAAAACGACGGGGATTTCAGGCGTCCTCTTGGGTTGGCCCTGGGAAGCCCAATCTTCCCCTGGAGTTGCGAGGGAAAGCTGGGGGTTCTGCTCGAGTCACTACAGGGCCAAAGAGACCTCATCGAGGCGTGTGTCCAGGACCTAATATTCCTCTCAAGGGAAGACAGAGATCTCGGGTTTCCATTCCAGACTCCCCCGGGGAGTCAGGCCTCGCCTCGAGGGGAAGCAGAGGACTGCACTTTCCTCTCAAGTCGCGACACGGATCTCTTGGAGCCCACTGAGTGGACTCAAGGGTGTCGAGCCTCCTCTTCAGTTTGGAGAGAGGACTCGGGATTGCTCTCCAGGTCAGGCAGGAAAAGAAGGCCCTCATCTCGCGATGATGGGGGCATCTCATGGGTTTCCTCAGGCTGCGGCGCCCGTGGGGGTTTTCTCACGAGGCACGACGAGGACCTCAGGGAGCCTCTCGTGCGGCGCCAGGGAACTCATGTCTCCATGCGCATGGCGAGGGGGAGCTGGTCATCACTCTCGAGTCATGGGAAGTGACTAGGGCCTCAAGACGCATTGAAGAAGGACTCTCGAGGTCTTTCTCGGGTGGCGGCGGGAAACCCTTGTTTCCCTCGACTTCTGCAGGGGACTATAGGGAACTTACCAGGGTGCCTCTGAGAGGTGAGGAATGCTGTGGAGTTGGCAGGGCCTCTCGGGACTCTGCTGGGTTCGGCGCAATGGAAGAGGGCCTCATCTCGAGGGGAGGCAGGAACCTCAGGCTTCCTCTCCAATTCTGACTCCAACTGCACGGTCCCTGCAGTGTTGGGACAGGAGAGTCATGCCTCGTCTTGTCTGAGGAATGGAATTCTGGTTGCCTCTCGAGTTGTTCCGGGAGTCTCAGGCCCCTTGTCGAGCTGTGTGTAGACCCTGCGGGTTTTTCCGGATGATGCACGGGGGTGTCAGTGCCCCTGCGTGTTGTGCCTTCACTCACAGGGTTGCCTTCGAAGAGGTGTCCGGGCATCAGGTTCTTATCAAGAGCGGACCGGAAAATCGGTGTCGTTCGGCACGTGGCACCTCACACATGGCTGGTCTCGAATTTCCTCCTGAGACCGGCCTCATCCTGAGGTGCACCAGGAAGGCCGGAAACCCCTTCCAGAGAAAGCAGGGGAATCGACTCTCCTGTCGCGATCAGGAGGGGAGAAGGGGCTCAGATGAAGTGGTGCCAGGACCCTTGGTGTTCCCCTCGAGGGAACCCAGCGTGTCGGGAACTTTGGGGTCGCATCAAGGGTGCCAAGTAGCATTTCGAACTTTAAGATGGAACGTGGGACTTCTCTTGAGACTCTAGCTGGCAAGGGCCTCATATTGCGATGAAGGCGGAACCACATGGTTTTTAAGACTTGAGGCTGAATTCTCGAATTACGATGGGATATTCAGACTTCCTCATGTGTTGACCGTGGGAAGCCCAATCTTCCATTCAAATTATGAGGGAGAGATGGAGGTTGCTCTCGATCACTGTAGGGCAAAATAGACCTCATCTAGGCTTGTGTCTAGGACATAATGTTCCACTCCAGGGGCGACAGGGATCTCGGGGTTGCATTCCAAACTCACCCGGGGAGTCAGGCCTCGTCTCCAGGGAAGCAAAGGACTCCGCTCTCCTCTCGAGTCGCACCGGGTATTTCTTGGACCCAACTGAGTGGCCTAAAGGGAGTCAATCCTCCTGTGAAGTTTGGAGAGAGGACCAGGGATTGCTCTCCAGGTCAGGCAGGAAAAGAAGGCCCCCATCTCTCCTTGACGGGGGCATCTTGTGGTTTTTCTCGAACTGCGGCGCCACTGTGGGTTTTCTCACGAGGTATGATGGGGTACTCAGGGAGCCTCTTGTGTGGTACTAGGGAAGTCAATTTTCCTGCTTGTGGCGAGGGGAGCGCGTCCTTGCTCTGGAGTCATGGTAGGGGAATCGGGCATCAAGAGACGTTGAAAAAGGACTCTCCAAGTCTTTCTCGGGTTATGTCAGGAAACTCTGGGTTCCCTCGACTTGTGCCAGTGACCTCAGGTAGCTTCTCAGGGAGCCTCTGAGAATTCAGGGATACTGTGGTGTTGGGAGGGGCCTCTCGGGACACCACTGAGTTTGGTTCAATGGAAGAGGGCCTCTTCTCTAGTTGAGGTAGGAACCTCAGGGTTCCTCTCCATTTCTGACTCCGATCGCAGGGTCCCTGAAGAGTTGGGCCAGGAGGGTAAGGCCTCGTCTTGTGTGAAGGAATGCAACTTCACTTGCCTCTCGAGTTGTTCACGGGGTGACAGTCCACATTTGGAGCTGTGAGTGGAATCGGCGGGTTTTTCCAGACGGTGCATGGGGATGTCATTGTCCCTTCGTGTTGTGCCTTCATCCACAGGGTTGCCTTCGAAGAGATGTCCGGGCGTCAGGTTCTTATCTAGAGTGGACCGGGAATTCGGGATCTTTCAGCATGTGGCACCAACCATGAGGCTACTTTTCGAATTTCCTCATGAGACCGGCCTCATCCGGAGGTTTGCGGGGAACGTCGGGAACCCCTTGCAGACAAAGCATGGGAGTCGACCCTCCTGTCGCGATCAGGAGGGGTGAAGGGGCTCACAGGAAGTGGTGCCGTGAACTTTGGTGTTTCCCTCGAGTGAGACCGGTATGTCAGGGAACTTTGGGGGTCGCATGAAGGGTGCCAAGTACCGTTTTGTACTTCAGGATGGAACGTGGGACTTCTCTTGATACGCTGTAGCGGCCAAGGGCCTCATCTTGCGATGACGGGGGAGCCACGTGGTTTTTCTCGAGTTGCGGCGGGATTCTCGAGTTACGACGGGGATTTCAGGCTTCCTCTTGTGTTGGGCCAGGGAAGTCCAATCATCCATTCGAGTTGCGAGGGAGAGCTGGGGGTTGCGCTCGAGTCACTGCAGGGCAAAGGAGACCTCATCTAGGCTTGTGTCCAGGACCTAATGTTCCTCTCCAAGGGCCACAGGGATCTCAGGTTTGCATTCCAGACTCACCCAGGGAGTCAGGCCTCGTGTCGAAGGGAAGCAAAGGACTCCGCTCTCCTTTCGAGTTGCGACGGGCACCTCTTGGAGCCCACTTTGTGGCCTAAAGTGAGTCAAGCCTCCTGTGGAGTTTGGACAGAGGACTCGGGATTGCTCTCCAGGCCATGCAGGAAAAGATGGCCCTCATCTCGCGATGACGGAGGGGTCTTGTGTGTTTTCTCGAGCTGCGGCGCCAGTGTGGGGTTTCACACGAGGTACGACAGGGAGCTCAGGGAGCCTCTCATGTGGCGCCAGGGAAGTCAGGTCTCCATGTGCGTGGCTAGGGGGAGCGCGTTATTGCTCTCGAGCCATGGTAGGGGAATCTGACCTCAAGACGCGTTGAAGAAGGACTCTCGAGGTCTTTCTTCGGTTGTGGCAGGAAACCCTTATTTCCCTCGACGTTTGCCGGTGGCCTCAAGGAGCTTCTCAGAATGCCTAGGAGAAGTCAGGGATACTGTGGAGATGGGAGTGGCCTCTCGGGACTCCACTGGGTTTGTTTTAATGGAAGAGGGCCTCATCTCGGGTTGAGGCAGGAACCTCAGGTTTCCTCTCCATTTCTGACTCAGATCGAAGCGTGCCTGCAGAGTTGAGATTGGATACTTAGGCCTCGTCTTGTCTGAGGAAGGGAAGTCCGCTTGCCTCTCTCGTTGTTTAAGGGGTGACAGGCCAGTTGTGGAGCTGTATGTGGATCCTGTGGGATTTTCCGGACGATGAACAGGGTTGCCAGTGCCCCCTCGTGTAGTGCCTTCATCCACAGGGTTGCCTTAGAAGAGGTGTCCGGGCATCGGGTTCTTATCAAGAGCAAGACCGAGAAATCGGGGTCTTTTGGCACGTGGCACCAACACGAGGCTACGTCTCGAATTTCTTCGTGAGACTGGCCTCATCCTGAGGTGCGCCATGAAGGTCGGGAACCCCTTCTAGACAAAGCAGGGGAATCGACCTTCCTGCCGTGATCAGGAGGGGAGAAGGGGCTCAAATGAAGTGGTGCCAGGAACTTCGGTGTTCCCTTGGAGTGAGACCGGTATATTGGGGAACTTTTGGGGTTGCATCAAGGGTGCCAAGTAGCATTTCGAACTTTATGACGAAACATGGGACTTCTCTTGAGACTCTGTAGCGGGCAAAGGCCTCATATTGTGATGAATGGGGAACCACGTGGTTTTTAAGAGTTGCGGTGGGATTCTCGAGTTACAACGGGAAATTCAGACTTCCTCTTGTGTTGGCCCAGTGAAGACCAATCTTCCATTCGAATTGCGAGGGAGAGATGGGTGTTGCTCTCGAGTCACTGTAGGGCAAAATAGACCTCATCTAGGCTTTTGTCCAGGACATAATGTTCCTCTCCAGGGGCAACAGGGATCTCGGGGTTGCATTCCAGACTCACCCAAGGTAAGGCCTCATCTCGAGGGGAAACAAAGTACTCTGCTCTCCTCTCAAGTCGCGACAGGTATCTCTTGGAGCCCATTGAGTGGCCTAAAGGGAGTAAAGCCTCCTGTGAAGTTTGGAGAAAGGACCAGGGATTGCTCTCCAGGTCAGGCAGGAAAAGATGTCCCCAATCTCGCGATGACGGTGGCGTCTCGTGGGTTTTCCCGAGCTGTGGCGCCAGTGTGGGGTTTCTCACGAGGTATGACGGGGAGCTCAGGGAGCCTCTCATGTGGCGCCAGGGAAGTCAGGTGTCCATGCGCATGGCGAGGGGGAGCGTGTCATTGCTCTCGAGTCATGGTAGGGGAATCCGTCCTCAAGACGCGTTGAAGACGGACTCTTGAGGTCTTTCTCGGGTTGCGGCATGATACCCTGTGTTCCCTCGACTTGTGCCGGTGAACTCAGGGAGTTGCTCAGGGTGCCTCTGAGAAGACACTGATACTGTGGTGTTGGGAGGGGCCTCTCGGGACTCCACTGCGTTTGGTGCAATGGAAGATTGCCGGGAGCCAGCGAGAGATATTCCACTCGTGATAAATGTCATGAGGAAAGAGTCTCGGCATACGCAAAGGCGGGATCGAGCCTCCGGGAGTTCCCCCGTATATTCTTCAGCATCTACCCCCAAAAACCAAAGTCTGCCTTCTTTATTGCTTTGTTCTCTCACCTCTGACATTACTGGGGATGTCCCCCACTACCATCTCACTCTATCTTTCAAAGAGCTAACTTACAGCTCCAACTAATAATGTTCCTGGGCAATTAGTAGTGTTTAAATCAAACCCCTCAGATGGTTTTCTAACTCGCCTGACAAGTTTACCCGGTCTCCTACAGCTATGCATACGATTGTGTACAGTCTCCCAGCCTCGAGACGCACGGGAAGTTTAAGATATTCAAATAGCTTAGAGCCTCTCAGAGAGTTAGAAACTGTCAGAATAAAACTAGTAAAAGATTTCATTGATGAACCAATGCTTTTTGCCAAGTTTCCACACCCCCTGAATTGTATCCTTGAATGTGTGCTAATTAATATAGTTGGTATGTAGAAAAAATAAGTAGTGGCCTTGATGTTGGTAACTTTAGACCCTTAAGGTAATAAATTCTTTTCTTTGTTGTAAACCCATTACACATCCTCCCTATAGGAATGCAATTTTATCTTCGAAAGATGGCGCCAAACCTTAAACAATTACTCTTAGAGAAAATAACTCTTATGGTTGATAAGTCTTTGTCAAGAGTCATAAAATGTTAATAGGTCTTCTGGCCAGAAGATGATGTAAATCATCTAAACCATTTTTATACGATAAATCTGCAGAAAAGAAACCCTGGTTTTTGATAAGGATTAAAGACTGCTGACTTTGCATCCCCTATTATCCTCTATGTGTAACTTAGGGTATTAAAACCTGTGTTGAAAATAAAGCTACGGGCCTTGCTCGCCAACGCTTGGTCTCCCCATGTCATTATTCCCCTCAATTTTCAGATGAGTGTCCATCTGGAGCGCGGATATCCTCTGCGACCATTTATTTGCCTGGGCTTCGAAGACCCACTCGATAAGGTGTCTAAGGTGGGGCACCTTCCTCTATTCTAGAGGGCACTTGCAGCCTCCGTGGTCAGAGCTAACCTGGTGTCACGGGTTATATTGATTTTCCGCGTAAACCAAGCTACTCAGCTGCTTTTCTCCACTGAATTTTCCTACTGAGCTATCCTCATTCTATTACTCTTTATATCTTTGATGAATAAATAAATATATAAATAGGTCGCCTACTCCATCTTCCCTTCGAATACCCTGGATCAGCGGAGGCTGGACCTCTGCAGGTGGTGCCCGAGACAGGCATTTCGAAGGTAAATCCCCAACCCCATTCCCCCAGTGTTCAGTTTTGGGGACAGATAGGATCCCACTTAGGGGGCTGCAGATCCCCCTGTAGAATAGACAGGGCGAGAGGAGTGGGAAGTGTTGAAGAGTTAGAGAGAAAAAACGGTTTCTAAAAAGGCTGACAAAAAAGGCCTAATCTTTAGATAGCTAAAAGCAAAATCTTTTACTATCCTTAAGTTTCTGACATGGGCAACACTGAATCAAATGAAAGACAGCTCTTTATAGGAGTAATTTTACAGTTATTAAGTAAAAGAAGAATCAAGGTTAAAAAATCTTCCATTCAATCATTTTTTACATTTGTACAAGACCACTGCCCTTGGTTTCTACAACAAGGCACTGTTAACCTCGATATCTTGAAAAAACTAGGAAAACAGCTAAGAGCTTATTGTGCTCAGCAAGGTTTGGAAAAAATCCCTACTTACACCTTTCCTCTGTGGAATATGACTAGAGATGTTTTAGATCCAGCTCATGAATTTGAAAAGGTACCTGTTAAAGAGGAAAGTAAAGTTGGAAAAGTACCTGTTAAACAAAAAAGCAAATCTGAAAAGGTACCTGTTATAAAGAAAAGTGAAAATGAAGAGGCTATACCTAGCTATCGACAGCTAAATGAATGGCTGGCCGCTATGACTGCCAATGAGCATGTAAAAGATAGGGATGAAAAGAAAGATCAGCTCTCCCCTCAATATGAAAAAGGTTTAGAGGAAACAGCAGCTCGATGCCATTCTGATGAGGATTTTTTTTTTTTTAAGCTAAAGATGCTCCTAAAAGTTTAAGAAAACATCCCTAATCAGACCATCCGCTCCTAGGAGGTTGAGGGAAACATCCCCGATCAGACAGTTCGTAAGATTTAGTTACCAAACAGTTAAAGGATCTCCGGAACAGAAGAGGAAAACTTTGGGACGCTCCCATCCCCCTATGCCTCCTCCTCCATGTCGGGGTAAAGGGCCACCGCTAGGAGTTTCCCGGAGAAGGATTTTCTCTAGTCCCAAGGATGAACTTGATCCTCACCTTGAGGCTTCTTTTCTAGTCCCCTCTGCAGTTTAGCCAGGGTAAAGAGGTTACAAAATAAATAAAAATATTCTCTAAAATTAAAAAAAAAATTAAAAATGGATTTCTCTGCATCTAAGAATAGACAAATATTTATTGACTGTGGAATATGATTAGAAATGTCCTGGACCTCCGTCACGAGGCTGTTAAATAGCCTATGGGGGAGGCTATAGAGGTGGATGGTGGTGAGTCTCCATTTACTGCACAGATCATATTTTCTGCCATTGAAGAAAAAAAAAAAAAGGAGGGAGAAAGTGGTCTACCTCCCGAGGAAGGAGAGGGCTTACAGGACGCTGCGGCCGAGAGCCCTGGCGAGCTCCCTCCCCCTCTGCGCAAACCTTTAAAAAACTTATCCACCACTTTCTGATTTAAGGCGACTGCCACCGCCTTCGATTGTGCCTCCCAGGACCCAGGAGTTCCCCACTTTGCCCCCAAAGCCTCCCAAAGTGTTGCCTAAGACTGAGGAAGATAAAAAGTTTTTTAAACAAAGGAGCTTTTAGTACACAATATGCAGAGTGTGCTCCTTGGAGAAAACTCCCTCAGGGGGGTCTCACCCAGGCTAGGAGAAAAGCGAAAAGGCAAGGAGATTTAATAACAATATTAACCCCTGATGTGCCGCTTACTCCAATTCCAACCGGAGTGGCTGGCCCCCTATCTGAGGACATTGTAAGATTTGTCCTGGGGCGTAGCTCGCTTTCTTTTAAAAAAAATTAAATAAAAAAAAAAGAAAGAAAAGAAATTTCGCTGGTGCATGGTGTAGTAGATTCTGATGATATTGAGAAATTAAAGTCTTGATCTCACTGCCTATCAAAACTGTACAAATTAATAAAGGTCAAAGAGTAACACAGCTTTTACTTTTACCTTACTATCAGACAAGGAAAAACTTGACTTCTCAATCTAAGAGCCACAAAACATTTGGATCTAGTGATCTAGCCTTTTGGGTGCAGGAAATTACAGTTCCAAGGCCTTTAAAAGATCTTTTAATTCAAGAGAATAAAACGCCAGGGCTATTAGACACAGGAACAGACGTCTCTTAACATTGCTGGGAAAGACTGGCCCAGCTCCTGGCCAACACATAATACTGAAAATGAGTTCGTGGGATTAGAGAAAGTGGTATGTGGGGTGGAGATGCTGTACAGGTGGTACATTTAACAATACTTTATATATTGTTATAAATACATAATATAAATGTATTTGCCTAATTACAGTTTGCCTAATTAGGTATGGGTATAAATAAAATATAATAAAGGTACACCTAATTCTATTTATAGATCTATACTTAATTAATTTGTATATAAATTAATATGTATACTATATACACACACACATATATATACTGTATAATTAAATATATATGGCAGTAATATAATGTGTGTGTGGCTGATATTAATTGGTATGGATTGATGTGCTGTGATGATATATGTTCTATATACTGTATAATTATAAATGTGTGACATGTATTATTACAGTATATTGGTTTGTGTTGGTTGGTATTAGCTGTGTATGTGTTGTATTGTTGTAATATATATTAATTAATATATTGATTATAAAGATTAATTCAAGTATATTGAGTTATATATATTATATGTCAATAACTTTATACTTGTTGCCATATATAAATACATATATAAATGCATTTTGCATTTAGGTATATCTGTATACCTGTATACCAAAATGAGATAAGGAGGTTATACATTTATTACTTAAATTTATACAGAGACCTAAACTAAACATTAGACCTAAATTAACATATCCATAGGGAAACAGCTAGACAAATAGTGAAATTATGTTCCAATTGTAATTAATCACTTAAACGTAAACACACAGGGGCAGACTACAATGATGAGACACTAGATGCCTGAATTACAGGCTACGACTCAGCCCCTGGTCAAGTAAAAAGGCCTCCTTACGGGAGAGTGAAAAAGGCCAGATGTGTTGCTAACTTGTGGGAGAGGGTATGCTTGTATATTTCTACAGAATGCAGATTCTCCGGTTTGGATCTCAGACAAATTCGTCATGTCACATTCCCCAAAGACCAGGTTCGCAGCGCTCGCACTGGCTCGCTCCCCCTCCCCCAGCCAGCTCTCGCCTCCGCGCCACCAGCAGCGCCTCGCACCCACCTCTCTGCACCCCGTGACCTAGAGCAAAGAAGTCTGTGCAGCGAGTGAGGGCCAGAGAGGAAAGCGCGCCCGCGGGGTGCCGTCCAGACCAGCGTGGCCCCACCGGCGAGAGGGGACCGCCCTGAGCACAAGCGGTGGCGGCTAGCCCTAAACCACGAACCCTGCCCCTCCGCCCACCATAGGCGCCTTGGCCCACAGCCTGCCGCTCGCGTTCTGCCTCCTGATGCTGGGGACACTGCTCCCCCGGGCTGACGCCTACAGCTGCTCCCTGGTTCATCTTGTTTAAACCCTCAATATAATATTTGCTCCTTTGTAATGCTACAACATCCACCTTATCTTATGATGTAACCACTTATTGAATTATGGTCTTGCTGTATTACAACAACTACAGGATTTAATGCAAACACGACGTTTTCTGGGCTTAATTATCTTGGGAACAGCAGCTTTGATAAGTGCAATCACTTCTGTTACTGTGGCAGCAATACCATTGACTCAACAAGTACATACTGCTCAATATGTTGATTCTATGTCCAAAAATGTTTCTTTAACATTGGCAACACAGGAAGCTATAGAGAGAAAATTAGAAATGAGGGTAGACGCCCTAGAGGAAGCAGTAATACATATTGGGACTGAATTGCAGGCTTTAAAGGTGAAAATGGCATTGTCTTGTCATGCTGACTATCGGTGGATATGTGTAACACCCCTGAAAGTAAATGAGACAGATTTTGAATGGGAAAAGATTAAAAACCATATTTCAGGTATCTGGAACAGCTCTGACATTGGTTGAGACGTAGGGAAACTTCACTATCAAATAGCAACCATGGAGCACTCCCGATTAGATTTTACTGCTGCTGGAACAGCAAATGATTTCTTCCATACTTTCCCTAACTACATCTCAGGAAAGAATGTTCTGTCTAATGTCTTTAGCTATGCTGCGGTGGCTGCTTTAATTCTGCTTCTCATAATCATTCTTCCTTGTATTGTCAGGATTCTTCGGCAGAGTATTCAGAGGCTCGCGACTGAGCTACATCTGGCTGTTTTAAGAAATAAAAAACGGGGAGATGCCGGGAGCCGGCGAGAGACATTCCACTCGTGACAAAGGTCATGAGGAAGGAGGCTGGGCATACACAAAGGCGGGATCGAGCCTCGGGAGTCCTCCCGGATATTCTTGAGCATCTACCCCCCAAAACCAGAGTCTGCCTACTTTATTGCTTTGTGCTCTCACCTCTGACTTTCCTGGGGGCTGTCCCCCACCACCATCTCACTCTCTCTGTCAAAGAGCTAACTTACAGCTCCAATTAATAAAGTTCCTGGGCAATTAGGAGTGTTTAAATCCAAACACGTCAGATGGCTCTCTAACTCGCCTGACAAGTTTACCCGGTCTCCTACAGCAATGCATACAATTGTTTACAGTCTCCGAGCCTCGAGAGGCACGGGAAGCTTAAGATATTCAAATAGCTTAGAGCCTCTCAGAGAGTTAGAAACTGTCAGAATAAAACTAGTAAAAGATTTCATTGATGAACCAATGCTTGTTGCCAAGTTTCCACATCCCCTGAATTGTATCCTTGAATGTGTATTAATTAATATAGTTGGTATGTAGAAGAAATAAGTAGTGGCCTTGGTGTTACTAACTTTAGATCCTTAAGGTAATAAATTATTTCCTTTGTTGTAAGCCCATTACACATCTGCCCTATAGGAATGCAATTTTATCTTCGAAAGATGGGGCCAAACCTTAAAATAATTACTCTTAGAGAAAATAAGTCTTACGGTTGATAAGTCTTTGTCAAGAGTCATAAAATGTTAATAGGTCTTCTGGCTAGAAGATGATGTAAATCACCTAAACCATTTGTATACGATACATTTGCAGGACAGAAACTCTGGTTTTTGATAAGGATCAAAGGCTGCTGTCTTTGCATCCCCATTATCCTCTATGTGTAACTTAGGGTATAAAAACCCCTGTTGAAAATAAAGCTATGGGCCTTGATTGCCAACTCTTAGTCTCCTAATGTCATTCTTCCCCTCAATTTTCAGATGAGTGTCCATCTGGAGCGCGGATATCCTCTGCGACCATTTATTTGCCTGGGCTTCGAAGACCACTTGAGAAGGTGTCTAAGGTGGGGCACTTTTCGCTATTCGAGAGGGAGCCTGCGGCCTCCGTGGTCAGAGCTAACCTGGTGTCACGGGTTATACTGATTTTCCGCATAAACCAAGCTACTCAGCTTCTTTTCTCCACTAAATTTTCCTACTGAGCTATCCTCATTCTATTACTTTTTATATCTTCGATAAATAAATCAATAGGTCGCCTACTCTGTCTCCCCTTCGAAAACCCTGGACCAGCCAAGGCTGGACCTTGTCAGAAGAGGGCCTCATCTCGATTTGAAGCAGGAACCTCAGGGTTGCTCTCCATTTCTGACTCTGAACACAGAGTCCCTACAGAGTTAGGACAGGAGAGTCAGGCCTCGTCTTGTGTGGAGGAATGGAATTCCACTGGACTCTCGAGTTGTTCACCAGATAACAGGCCACTTGTCGAGCTGTGTGTGGAACCTGCGGTTTTATCCGGACGATGCATGGGGGTGTCAGTTCCCCTTCGTTTTTTGCCTTCATACACAGGGTTGCCTTCGAAGAGGTATCCAGCCTTCAGATTCTTATCAAGAGCAGACCAGGAAATCAGTGTCTTTCGGCATGTGGCACCACCCACAAGCCTACGTCTCGAATTTCTTCTTGAGACGGACCTCAACCTGAGGTGCACCAGGAAGGTCGGTAACCGTTTCAGACAAAGCAAGTGAATCGACCCTCTTGTCCCGATCAGGAGGGGAGAAGGGGCTCAGATGAAGTGGTGCCGGGAACCTCGATGTTCCCCTCGAGTAAAACTGGGATGTCGGGGAACTTTTGGAGTCACATCAAAGGTGCTAAGTACCGTTTCAAACTTCAAGACGGAACGTGAGACTTCTCTTGAGACGCTGTAGCTGGCAAGGGCCTCATCTTGTGGTGACGGGTTAACCACGTCGTTTTTCTCGAGTTGTGGCGGGATTCTCGAGTTAGGTCAGGAAATTCAGGCTTCCTCTTGTGTTGGCCCCGGGAAGTCCAGTCTTCCATTCGAGTTGCGAGGGAGAGCTAGGGATTGCGCTTGAGTCACTGCAGGGCAAAAGAGACCTTATCTAGGCTTGTGTCCAGGACATAATGTTCGTCTCCAGGGGGGACAGGGATCTCGGGGTTGCTTTCCTGATGCACCCGGGGAGTCAGTCCTTGTCTCGAGGGGAAGCGAAGGACTCCACTCTCCTCTCGAGTTGCGACGGGTATCTCTTGGAGCCCACTGACTGGCCTAAAGGGAGTCAAGCCTCCTGTGGAGTTTGGAGAGAGGACTCGTGATTGCTCTCCAGGCCATGCAGGTAAAGAAGGCCATCATCTCGCGATGAAGGGGGCGTCTCGTGGGTTTTCTCGAGCTGCAGCGCCAGTGTGGGGTTTCTCATGAGGTACTACGGGGAGCTCAGGGAGCCTCTCATGTGGCGCTTGGGAAGTCAGGTCTCCATGCGCATTGCGAGGGGGAGCGCGTCATTGCTCTAGAGTCATGGAAGGTGTATCGGGCCTCACGAACCGTTAAAAAAGGACTTTCAAGGTGTTTCTTGGGTCACGGCAGTAAACCCTGGGTTCCCTCGACTAGTGCCGGTGGCCTCAGGGAGCTTCTCAGTGTGCCTCTGAGAAGTCAAGGATACCCTGGAGTTGGGAGGGCCCTCTCGGGACTCCACTGGGTTTGGTGCAATAGAAGAGGGCCTCATCTCGAGTGGAGGCAGGAACCTCAGGGTTCGTCTCCATTTCTGACTCTGATCGCAGGGTCCCTGCAGAGTTGGGACAGGAGAGTCAGGCCTCGTCTTGTAAGGAGGAATGGAACTCCACTTGCCTCTCGAGTTATTCACGGGGTGACAGGCAACTTGTCGAACTGTGTTTGGAATCTGCGGGTTTTTCCGGACGATGCACAAGGGTGTCAGTGCCCCTTCGTGTTGTGCCTTCTTCCACAGGGTTGCCTTTCAAGAGGTGTCCGGGCATCGGGTTCTTATCAAGAGTGGACCGGGGAATCGGGGTCTTTCAGCATGTGTTACCACCCATGAAGCTACGTCTCAAATATTCTCGTTAGACCGGCCTCATCCTGAGGTGCGCCAGGAAGGTTGGGAACCCCTTCCAGACAAAGCATGGGAGTCGACCCTCCAGTCGCAATCAGGAGGGGAGAAGTGGCTCAGATGAAGTCGTACCGGGAACCTCGGTGTTCCCCTCGAGAGAGACCAGGGTGTCGGGGAACTTTTGGAATCGCATCAAGGGTGCCAAGTTTTCACACTTGAAGTGTGAAAACACTTCAAGAAGAAACCTGGGACTTCTCTTTAGACGCTGTAGCGGGCAAGGGCCTCATCTTGCGATGACAGGGTAACCATGTGGTTTTTCTCGAGTTTCGGCGGGATTCTCGAGTTACGATGGGGAATTCAGGCTTCCTCTTGTGTTGGCCCAGGGAAGTCCAATCTTCCATTGGAGTTGCGAGAGAGAGCTAGGGATTGCTCTCGAGTCACTTCAGGGCAAAAGAGACCTCATCTAAGCTTGTGTCCAGGACCTAATGTTCCTCTCCAGGGGCGACAGAGATCTCGGGGTTGCATTTTAGACGCACCCGAGGAGTCAGACCTCATCTCGAGAGGAAGGAAAGGACTCTGCTCTGCTCTCGAGTCCCGACGGGTATTTCTTGGAGACCACTGAGTGGCCTAAACTGAGTCAAGCCTCCTGTGGATTTTTTTTTAATTTTATTTTATTTTTAAACTTTACATAATTGTATTAGTTTTTCCAAATATCAAAATGAATCCGCCTCAGGTATACATGTGCTCCCCATCCTGAACCCTCCTCCCTCCTCCCCCCCCATAGCATCCCTCTGGGTCGTCCCAGTGCACTAGCCCCAAGCATCCAGTGTCATGCATCAAACCTGGACTGGCAACTCTTTTCATACATGATATTTTACATGTTTCAATGCCATTCTCCCAAATCTTCCCACCTTCTCCCTCTCCCACAGAGTCCATAAGACTCTTCTATACATCAGTGTCTCTTTTGCTGTCTCGTACTCAGGGTTATTGTTACCGTCTTTCAAAGTTCCATATATATGCGTTAGTATACTGTATTGGTGTTTTTCTTTCTGGCTTACTTCACTCTGTATAATAGGCTCCAGTTTCATCCACCTCATTAGAACTGAGTCATTCTATTCTTTTTAATGGCGGAGTAATACTCCATTGTGTATATGTACCACAGCTTTCTTATCCATTCATCTGCTGATGGACATCCTGGTTGCTTCCATGTCCTGGCTATTAGAAGCAGTGCTGCGATGAACATTGGGGTACACGTGTCTCTTTCCCTTCTGGTTTCCTCAGTGTGTATGCCCAGCAGTGGGATTGCTGGATCATAAGGCAGTTCTATTTCCAGTTTTTTAAGGAATCTCCACACTGTTCTCTATAGTGGCTGTACTAGTTTGCATTCCCACAAACAGTGTAAGAGGGTTCCCTTTTCTCCACACCCTCTCCAGCATTTATTATTTGTAGACTTTTGGATTGCAGCCATTATGACTGGCGTGAAATGGTACCTCATAGTGGTTTTGATTTGCATTTCTATGATAATGAGTGATTTTGAGCATCTTTTCATGTGTTTGTTAGCCATCTGTATGTCTTCTTTGGAGAAATGTCTATTTAGTTCTTTGGCCCATTTTTTGATTGGGTCATCTATTTTTCTGGAGTTGAGCTGTAGGTGTTGCTTGTATATTTTTGAGATTAGTTGTTTGTCAGTTGCTTCATTTCCTATTATTTTCTCCCATTCCGAAGGCTGTCTTTTCACCTTGCTAATAGTTTGCTTTGATGTGCAGAAGCTTTTAAGGTTAATTAGGTCCCATTTGTTTATTTTTGTTTTTATTTCCAATATTCTGGGAGGTGGGTCATAGAGGATCCTGCTGTGATGTATTTCAGAGAGTGTTTTGCCTATGTTCTCCTCTAGGAGTTTTATAGTTTCTGGTCTTACGTTTAGATCTTTAATCCATTTTGAGTTTATTTTTGTGTATTGTGTTAGAAAGTGTTCTAGTTTCATTCTTTTACAAGTGGTTGACCAGATTTCCCAGCACCACTTGTTAAAGAGATTGTCTTTAATCCATTGTATATTTTTGCCTCCTTTGTCAAAGATAAGGTGTCCATATGTGTGTGGATTTATCTCTGGGCTTTCTATTTTGTTCCACTAATCTATATTTCTGTCTTTGTGCCAGTACCATACTGTCTTGATAACTGTGGCTTTGTAGCGGAGCCTGAAATCAGGTAGGTTGATTCCTCCAGTTCCATTCTTCTTTCTCAAGATCGCTTTGGCTATTCGAGGTTTTTTGTATTTCCATACAAATTGTGAAATTATTTGTTCTAGCTCTGTGAAGAATACTGTTGGTAGCTTGATAGGGATTGTGTTGAATCTATAAATTGCCTTGGGTAGTATACTCATTTTCACTATATTGATTCTTCCAATCCATGAACATGGTATATTTCTCCACCTATTAGTGTCCTCTTTGATTTCTTTCACCAGTGTTTTATAGTTTTCTATATATAGGTCTTTAGTTTCTTTAGGTAGGTATATTCCTAAGTATTTTATTCTTTCCGTTGCAATGGTGAATGAAATTGTTTCCTTAATTTCTCTTTCTGTTTTCTCATTATTAGTGTATAGGAATTCAAGGAATTTCTGTGTGTTGATTTTATATCCTGCAACTTTACTATAGTCATTGACTAGTTCTAGTGATTTTCTGGTGGAGTCTTTAGGGTTTTCTATGTAGAGGATCATGTCATCTGCAAACAGTGAGAGTTTTACTTCTTCTTTTCCAATTTGGATTCCTTTTGTTTCTTTTTCTGCTCTGATTGCTGTGGCCAAAACTTCCAAAGCTATGTTGAATAGTAATGGTGAAAGTGGGCACCCTTGTCTAGTTCCTGACTTTAGAGGAAATGCTTTCAATTTTTCACCATTGAGGATAATGTTTGCTGTGGGTTTGTCATATATAGCTTTGATTATGTTGAGGTATGTTCCTTCTATTCCTGCTTTCTGGAGAGTTATTATCATAAATGGATGTTGAATTTTGTCAAAGGCTTTCTCTGCATCTATTGAGAAAATCATATGGTTTTTATTTTTCAATTTGTTAAGGTGGTGTATTACATTGATTGATTTGCGGATATTGAAGAATCCTTGCATCCCTGGGATAAAGCCCACTTGGTCATGGTGTATGATCTTTTTAATGTGTTGTTGGATTCTGATTGCTAGAATTTTGTTAAGTATTTTTGCATCTATGTCATCAGTGATATTGGCCTGTAGTTTTCTTTTTTTGTGGGATCTTTGGCAGGTTTTGGTATTAGGCTGATGGTGGCCTCATAGAATGAGTTTGGAAGTTTACCTTCCTCTGCAATTTTCTGGAAGAGTTTGAGCAGGATAGGTGTTAGCTCTTCTCTAAATTTTTCGTAGAATTCAGCTGTGAAGCCGTCTGGACCTGGGCTTTTGTTGGCTGGAAGATTTTTGGTTACAGTTTCCATTTCCGTGCTTGTGATGGGTCTGTTAAGATTTTCTATTTCTTCCCTGGTCCAGTTTTGGAAAGTTGTACTTTTCTAAGAATTTGTGCATTTCTTCCACGTTGTCCATTTTATTGGCATATAATTGTTGATAGTAGTCTCTTATGATCCTTTGTATTTCTGTGTTTTCTGTTGTGATCTCTCCATTTTCATTTCTAATTTTATTGATTTGATTTTTCTCCCTTTGTTTCTTGATGAGTCTGGCTAATGGTTTGTCAATTTTATTTATCGTTTCAAAGAACCAGCTTTTGGTTTTGTTGATTTTTGCTATGGTCTCTTTTGTTTCTTTTGCATTTATTTCTGCTCTAATTTTTAAGATTTCTTTCCTTCTACTAACCCTGGGGTTCTTCATTTCTTCCTTTTCTAGTTGCTTTAGGTGTAGAGTTAGTTTATTTATTTGACTTTTTTCTTGTTTCTTGAGGTGTGCCTGTATTGCTATGAACTTTCCCCTTAGGACTGCTTTTACCGTGTCCCACAAGTTTTGGGTTGTTGTGTTTTCATTTTCATCCGTTTCTATGCAAATTTTGATTTCTTTTTTTATTTCTTCTGTGATTTGTTGGTTATTCAGCAGCGTGTTGTTCAGCCTCCATATTTTGGAATTTTTAATAGTTTTTCTCCTGTAATTGAGATCTAATCTTACTGCATTGTGGTCAGAAAAGATGCTTGGAATGATTTCTATTTTTTTGAATTTACCAATGCTAGCTTTATGGCCCAGGATGTGATCTATCCTGGAGAAGGTTCCATGTGCACTTTAGAAAAAGTTGAAATTCATTGTTTTGGGATGAAATGTCCTATAGATATCAATTAGGTCTAACTGGTCTATTGTATCATTTAAAGTTTGTGTTTCCTTGTTAAATTTCTGTTTAGTTGATCTATCCATAGGTGTGAGTGGGGTATTAAAATCTCCAACTATTATTGTGTTAGTGTTAATTTCTCCTTTCATACTTGTTAGCATTTGTCTTACATACTGTGGTGCTCCCACGTTGGGTGCATATATATTTATAATTGTTATATCTTCTTCTTGGATTGATCCTTTGATCATTATGTAGTGACCTTCTTTGTCTCTTTTCACAGCCTTTGTTTTAAAGTCTATTTTATCTGATATGAGTATCGCTACTCCTGCTTTCTTTTGGTCCCTATTTGCATGGAAAATCTTTTTCCAGCCCTTCACTTTCAGTCTGTATGTATCCCCTGTTTTGAGGTGGGTCTCTTGTAGACAACATATGTAGGGGTCTTTTTTTTGTATCCATTCAGCCAGTCTTTGTCTTTTGGTTGGAGCATTCAACCCATTTATGTTTAAGGTAATTACTGATAAGTATGATCCCATTGCCATTTACTTTATTGTTTGGGGTTTGAATTTATACACCGTTTTTGTGTTTCCTGTTTAGTATTTGTTGGAGAGCTGGTTTGGTGGTGCAGAATACTCTCATCTTTTGCTTGTCTGAAGAGCTTTTGATTTCTCATTCATACTTGAATGAGATCCTTGCTGGGTACAATAATCTGGGCTGTAGGTTATTTTCTTTCATCATTTTAAGTATGTCTTGCCATTCCCTCCTTGCTTGAAGAGTTTCTATTGAAAGATCAGCTGTTATCCTTATGGCAATTCCCTTGTGTGTTATTTGTTGTTTTTCCCTTGCTGCTTTTCATATTTGTTCTTTGTGTTTGATTTTTGTTAATGTGATTAATATGTGTCTTGGGGGGTTTCGCCTTGGCTTTATCCTGTTTGGGACTCTCTGGGTTTCTTGGACTTGAGTGAGTATTTCCTTCCCCATTTTAGGGAAGTTTTCAACTATTATCTCCTCAAGTATTTTCTCACGGTCTTTCTTTTTGTCTTCTTCTTCTGGGACCCCTATGATTCGAATGTTGTAGCGTTTAATATTGTCCTGGAGGTCTCTGAGATTGTGCTCATTTCTTTTAATTCGTTTTTCATTTATCCTCTCTGATTCATTTATTTCTACCATTCTATCTTCGAATTCACTAATCCTATCTTCTGCCTCTGTTATTCTACTATTTGTTGCCTCCAGAGTGTTTTTAGTTTCATTTATTGCGTTATTCATTATATATTGACTCTTTTTTTATTTCTTCTATGTCCTTGTTAAACCTTTCTTGCATCTTCTCAATCCTTGTCTCCAGGCTATTTATCTGTGATTCCATTTTAATTTCAAGATTTTAGATCCATTTCACTATCCTTACTCGGAATTCTTTATCAGGTAGATTCCCTATCTCTTCCTCTTTTGTTTGGTTTGGTGGGCATTTATCCTGTTCCTTTATCTGCTGGGTATTCCTCTGTCTCATCTTGTTTAAATTGCTGAGTTTGGGGTGTCCTTTCTGTATTCTGGCAGTTTGTGGAGTTCTTTACTGTGGCATTTCCTCGCTGTGTGTGGGTTTGTACAGGTGTCTTGTCAAGGTTTCCTGGTTAGGGAAGCTTGTGTCCGTGTTCTGGTGGGTGGAGCTGTATTTCTTCTCTCTGGAGTGCAATGAAGTGTCCAGTAATGAGTTATGAGATGTATGTGGTTTTGGGGTGACTTTGGGCAGCCTGTATCTTGAAGCTCAGGGCTGCGTTCCTTTGTTGCTGGAGAATTTGCTTGGTATGTCTTGCCCTGGAACTTGTTGGCCCTTGTGTGGTGCTTGATTTCAGTGTCGGTATGGAGGCATTTGATGAGCTCCTGTCAATTAATGTTCCTTGGAGTCAGGAGTTCCCTGGAGTCAGGGTTTGGACTTAAGCCTCCTGCTTCCAGTTATCTGTCTTACTTTTACAGTAGTTTCAAAACTTCTCCTTCTATACAGCACCATTGATAAAACATCTACGTTAAAGAAGAAAAGTTTCTCTACTGTGAGGGCCACTCAGAAAGGTTCACAGCGTTACATGGAGAAGAGAAGAGGGAGGAGGGAGTTAGAGGTGACCCAAATGAGATGAGGTGGAATCAATAGTGGAGAGAGTGGGCTGGCCAGTAGTCACTTCCTTATGTGCACTCCACAACTGGACCGCTCAGAGATGTTCACAGAGTTATACAGAGACGAGAAGAAGGAGGAAGGAGACAGAGGTGGCCAGAAGGATAAAAGTGGGGAATGAAAAGGAGGGAGACAGATCCAGCCAGTAATCAGTTCCCTAAGTGTTCTCCACCGTCTGGAATACACAGAAATTCACAGAGTTGGGTAGAGTAGAGAGGGGTTAGGGAGGAGACACAGGCGACCTGGTGGAGAAAAAGGAGAGTCCAAAGGGAGAGAGAGCAGTCAAGCCAGTAATCTCGCTCCCTAGTGAAAAATGGGTACTGAAGATTGGGTTCTTAAAGGTACAAAATTGGTAACAAATACATAAAAGCAAAAATTAAAAATCTAGAGTAGAGTTTGGAATTTCAAAAATACGATGTTAAAGAAAAGAAGAAGGAAAAGAAAGAGAGAAAAAACGAACAAAGAAAAACAAACAAGGTCGCAAAAATTATCAAGAAAATACAGGTACAAAATTGATAACTAATACCAAAAAGCAAAAATTAAAAATCTAGAGTAGAGTTTGGAATTTCAAAAATACAATGTTGAAAAAAAGGAAGAAGAAAACTAAAGAGAAAACAAACAAACAAAAACAAGCAATGTCGCAAAAATTATAAAGAAACTACAGGTACAAAATTGATATCAAATATCAAAAAGCATAAATTAAAAATCTAGAGTACAGTTTGGAATTTCAAAAATACAATGTTAAAGAAAAGAAGAAAAAAAAAACAAAACAAAAAAACAAGGTCAAAAAATTATTATATATATATATAAATATATATATATGAAGTTTGCTGAAGAAGAAAAAAATAGGGTCTTTTTTTTGCAAAGTAATAGGTTATAAAAGTGAAAATTAAATGAACAATAGAGGACTTAAAATTAAAAAAATTAAAAAAAAGAAAGAATGATCATAAAAATATATCTAGGACTTTCTCTGGTTTTGTTGTGAGTATCGTGGGTTCAGTTCATTTTTGGCTAGTTCCTTGGTCCGACTTATATTTCTCAAGATCTATAGGCGCCTTCCTATGTAGTCCTAATAACCACAGGGTTTTAATCTATTGCCTGTAGCTTCCAAGGCGTTTCCCTCTGTTATAGCTTCTTTTGTTTGCTGGTCTCTTCAGTGTCTGGTTTACGCCCTGACACAAAGGGGACGGTGGAGGACACTTTTTTTTTTTAGGCTCACTTGTTCAGTTGCGCTGTGGGGAGGGAGGGAGGGAGTGATGCTGCAAACAAATAACACTGGCGTGCGTTCGCAGTGCCTCAGCCACACTGGGTCTGCCCCCGCTCACGGCGCGTGTAGCCTTCCTGCCCACACTGCTCGGGCTCTAGGTTGTTCCACCAGGAACAATCCGAGGCTGGCCCTGGGCTGCATGCACCTCCCAGGTCCAAGCCGCTCAGGTTCAGGCACTCGGGTAGTCCTCAGAGGCACAGACTCAGTTCGGCCTGCGTTTTGTGCTCTTCCCAGGTCCGAGCAGCTCAGGTGATGAGGTGTTTGGCGAGCGCCAATGTTGTGACTTATCGCCTCCCCGCCACTCGGTTATCTGGGTGTAAAACAGGCGCACTTTCTCAGGCAGATGTTGACCGTCCAGATCCCCAAGAAGTTTTAGTTAGCAAAGAAGCCTGCTTACAGTTTTATAGATAATGTCTCTCTGGGGCTGCAATTGCCCCCTTCCGGCTCTGGCTGCCTGTCACCGGAGGGGGAAGGTCTGCAGCCGGCTATCTCTGTTCAGTCCTTTGTTCCGTGCGCGGGCCTGGTGGTGTCTTAGGTTAGGGCTGGCTTTTTGCGTGGTAGATATCCCAGAGTCTGGTTTGCTAGCCCAAGTTATTTCGTTCAGATAGCGCTCAGGGTATTCAGGCCAGATTCTTACTCTAAGCGATGCAGCCTGCGCCGCGCCTCCCTGCCCAGCCCCTGCTTGCTAATGGTGTGAGCAGGCGTCTGCACTGCTTCGCGGCTGGGGGAGTTACCGTAGGTCTTGCAATCTGCGAGTTTTAATTGTTTATTTATTTTTATCCCCCTTATGTTGCCCTTTGTGCTTCCAAAGCTTGGCAAAGATTTGGCAGTGAAAAGCTTTCCTGGTGTTTGGAAACTTTTCTCTTTTTAAGACTATCTTCCCGGGACGGAAATCCCTCCCTCCCTCTTTTGTCTCTTTTTTTGTCTTTTATACTTTTTCCTACCTACTTTCCAAGAGTTGGGTTCTTTTCTGGGTGCCTGATGTCCTCTGGCAGCATTCATAAGTTGTATTGTGGAATTTACTCGACGTTTAAATGCTCTTTTGATGAAATTGTTTGGGGGGGAAAGAGTTCTCCCCATCCAACTCCTCAGCAATCTTGGCTCCTCTCTTGTGGAGTTTGGAGAGAGCACGCGGGATTGCTCTCCAGGCCATGCAGGAAAAGAAGGCCCTCATCTCGCGATGTCGGGGGAGTCTCGTGGTTTTTCTGGAGCTGCGGTGCCAGTGTGGGGTTTCTCACAAGGTACGACCGGGAGCTCAGGGAGCCTCTCGTGTGGTGTCAGGGAAGTCAAGTCTCCATACGAGTGGCGAGGGGGCGCACGTCATTGCTCTCGAGTCATGGTAGTGGAATCAGGGCTCAACGCAATGAAAAAGGACGCTCGAGGTCTTTCTCGGGTTGCGGCAGGAAACCCTGGGTTCCCTCAACTTGTGCCTGTGACCTCAGGTAGCTTCTCAGGGTGCCTCTGAGAAGTCAGGGATACTATGGAGCTGGGAGAGGCCTCTCGGGACTCCACTGGGTTTGCTGCAATGGAAGAGGGCCTAATCTCGAGATCAGGAAGGAACCTCAGGGTTCCTCTCCATTTCTGACTCAGATTGCAGGGTCCCTGCAGAGTTGGGACAGGAGAGTCAGGCCTCGTCTTGTGTGGAGGAATGGAACTCCGCTTGCCTCTCGAGTTGTTCAAGGAGTGACAGGCCACTTGTCGAGCTGTGTGTGGAACCTGCGGTTTTTTCCAGACAATGCACGGGGGTGTCAGTGCCCCTTCGTGATGTGCTTTCATCCACAGGGTTGCCTTCGAAGTGGTGTGCGGGCATCGGGTTCTTATTAAGAGCGGACCAGGAAATCAGGGTCTTTTGGAATGCGGCACCACACACGAGGCTACATCTCGAATTTCCTCGTGAGACGGGCCTCATGCTGAGGTGCCCCTGGAAGGTCGGGAAAGCCTTCCAGACAAAGCAGGTTAATCGACCCTACTGTCGCGATCAGGAGGGGAGAAGGGGCTCAGATGAAGTGGTGCCGGGAACCTCGGTGTTCCCCTTGAGTGAGACCGGTATGTCAGGGAAATTTTGGAGTCTCACGAAGCTTGCCAAATACTGTTTCAAACTTCAAGATGAAACGTGGGACTTCTCTTGAGACGCTGTGGCGGGCAAGGGCCTCATCTTGTGATGAAGGGGAAACCACGTGGTTTTTTTCGAGTTGCGATGGGATTGTTGACTTACGACGGGGAATTCAGGTTTCCTCTTCTGTTGGCCCAGGGAAGTCCATTCTTCCATTCGAGTTGCCAGGGACAGCTGGGTGGGAATTGCTCTCAAGTCACGGCAGGTCAAAATAGACCTCATCTAGGCTTGTGTCCAGGACCTAATGTTCCTCTCCAGGGGCGATAGGGATCACGGAGACGCATTCCAGACTCACCCAGTGAGTCAGGCCTCGGCTCGAGGGGAAGCAAAGGATTCTGATATCCTCCTGGGTCGCGATAGGTATCTCTTGGAGCCCACTGAGTGGCCTCCAGGGAGTCAAGCCTCCTGTGGAGTTGGAGAGAGGACTCGGGATTGCTCTCCAGGCCATACAGGAAAGAAGGCCCTCAGCTCGCAATGACGGGGGCGTCTTGTGGGTTTTCTCAAGTTGGAGCGCAAGTATGAGTTTTCTCACGAGGTACGACGGGGAGCTCAGGGAGCCTCTCGTGTGGCGCCAGGAAAGTCAGGTGTCTATGCGTGTGATGAGGAGGAGCCCATAAATGCTCTCGAGTCATGGTAGGGAAATCGGGACTCAAGACGCGTTGAAGAAGGAGTCTCGAGGTCTTTCTCAGGTTGCGGCAGGAAACCCTGGGTTCCCTCGACTTGTACCGGTGACCTCAGGGAGCTTCTCAGGGTGCCTCTGAGAAGTCAGGCCTACTGTGGACTTGGGAGGCGCTCTCGGAACTCCACTGGGTTTGGTGCAATGGCAAAGGTTCTCATCTCGAGTTGAGGCAGGAACCTAAGGGTTCCTCTCCATTTAAAACTCCGACCACAGGGTCCCTGAAGAGTTGGGACAGGAGAGTCAGGCCTCGTCTTGTGTGGAGGAATGGAACTCCACTTGCCTCTCGAGTTGTTCACAGGATAACAGACCATTTGTCGAGCTGTGAGTGGAACCTTCGGTTTTTTCCGTAAGATGCATGAGGGGGTCAGTGCCCCTTCGTGTTGTGCCTTCATCCACAGGGTTGCCTTCAAAGAGGTGTCCGGACATCGGGTTCTTATCAATAGCAGAGCAGGAAATCGGGGTCTTTCAGAACGTGGCACCATCCATGAGGCTACGTCTCGAATTTCTTCATTAGACTGGTGTCATCCTGAGGTGCGCCATGAAGATCGGGAACCCCTTCCAGACAAAGCAGGGGAATCGACCATCTTTTCACGATCAGGAGGAGTGAAAGGGCTCAGTTGAAGTCGTGCCGGGAACCTCGGTGTTCCCCTCGAGTGGGACCGGTGTGTCGGGAAACTTTTGGGGTCACTTCAAGGGTGCCAAGTACCGTTTTGCACTTCAAGACGGACTTGGGGCTTCTCTTGACACGCTGTAGAGGGCAAGGGCCTCATCTTGGGATGACGGGGGAATCACGTGGTTTTTCTCAAGGTGCAGCGGGATTCTCGAGTTACGACGGGGAATTCAGGCTTCCTCTTTTGTTGGCCCAGGGAAGTCCAATCTTCCATTCGAGTTTCGAGGGAGAGCTGGGGTTTGCTCTTGAGTCACTGCAGGGCAAAAGAGACCTCATCTAGGCTTGTGTCCAGGACCTAATATTCCTCTCCAGGGCCGACAGCGATCTCGGGGTTGCATTCCAGACGCATCCTGGGAGTCAGAGCTCGACTCGAGGGGAAGCAAAGGACCCCGCTCTCCTCTTGAGTCGCCACAGGTGTCTCTTGGAGCCCACTGAGTGGCCTAAAGGGAGTCAAGCCCCCTGTGGAGTTTGGAGAGAGGACTCAGGATTGCTCTCCAGGCCATGCAGGAAAAGAAGACCCTCATCTCGCGATGACAGGGGCGTCTTATTGGTTTTCTCGAGCTGCGGTGCCAGTGTGCGGTTTCTGACGAGGTGCGACGGGAAGCTCAGGGAGCCTTTCGTGTGGCACCAGGGAATTCAGGTCTCCATGCGCATGGCAAGGGGGAGCGCGTCATTGCTCTCGAGATATGATACGGGAATCGGGCCTCAAGACACGTTAAAGCAGGACTCTCAAGGTCTTTCTCGGGTTGCGGCAGGAAACCCTGGGTTCCGTCGACTTCTGCCGGTGACCTTAGGGAGCTTCTCAGGGTGCCTCTGAGAAGTCAGGCATACTGTGGATTTGGGATGGGCCTCTCGGGACTCCACTGGTTTTGTGGCAATGGAAAAGGGCCTCATCTTGAGTGGAGGCAGGAACCTCAGGCTTCCTCTCCATTTCTGACTCGGTGCGCAAGGTCCCTAGAGTTGTGACAGGAGAGTCAGGCATCGTCTTGTGTGGAGGAATGGAACTCCGCTTGCTTCTCGAGTTGTTCACGAGGTGACAGACCACTTGTGGAGCTGTGTGAGGAACCTGCGGGTTTTTCCAGAAGATGCACGGGGTGTCAGTGCCCCTACGTGTTGTGCCTCCATCCACAGGCTTGCCTTCGAAGAGGTGTCCAGGAGTCTGGTTTTGATCAAAAGTGGACCATGGAATCAGGGTCTTTCGGCATGTAGTATGGCCCTCGAGGCTACCTCTCGAATTTCCTCGTGAGACCGGCCTCATCCTGAGGTGTGCCGGGAAGGTCGGGAATCCCTTCGAGACAAAGCAGTGGAATCGACCCTCCTATCGCGATCAGGAGAGGAGAAAGGCCTCAGATGAAGTGGTGCCGGAAACTTCAGTGTCCCCTCTAGTGAGATTGGTATATAGGGGAACTTTTGGGGTCGCATCAAGGGTGCCAAGTACTGTTTTGCACTTCAAGACGGAATGTGAGACTTCTCTTGAGACGCTGTAGGGGGCAAGGGCCTCATCTTGCAATACGGGGAACCACGTGATTTTTCTCGAGTTGCGGCGGGTTTCTCAAATTACAACTGGAAATTCAGGCTTCCTCTTGTGTTGGCTCAGAAAGGCCAATCTTCCATTCGAGTTGCAAGGGAAAGCTAGGGGTTGCGCTTGAGTCACTGCAGGGCCAAAGAGACCTCATCTAGGCTTTTGTCCAGGACCTAAGGTTCCTCTCCAGGGGCGACAGGGATCCAGGGTTGCATTCCAGACTCACCCTCGTAGTCAGGCCTCATCTCGAGGGGAAGCAAAGGACACCGCTCTCCTCCTGAGTATCGACGGGTATCTCTTGGAGCCCACTGAGTGACCTAAAGGGAGTCAAGCCTCCTTTGGAGTTTGGAGAGAGGATTCGGGATTGCTCTTCAGGTCATGCAGGAAAGGCCCTCATTTCACCATGACAGGGGGGTCTCGTGGGTTTTCTCGAGCTGTGGCGACAGTGTGGGGTTTCTCACGAGGTACGATGGGGAGCTCAGGGAGCCTCTCATGTGGTGCCGGGGAAGTCAGATCTTCATGCGCGTGGTGAGGGGGAGCGCGTCATTTTTCTCCAGTCATGGTAGGGGAATCGGGCCTCAAGACGCGTGAAGAAGGACTCGCGAGGTTTTTCTCAGGTTACGGCAGGAAACCCTGGGTTCTGTCGACTTATGCCCGTGACCTCAGGGAGCTTCTCAGGGTGCCTCTGAGAAGTCAGGGATACTGTGCAGTTGGGAGGGGCCGCTCCGAACTCCACTGGGTTTGGTGCAGTAGAAGAGGGCCTTATCTCGAGTTGAGGCAGGAACCTCATGGTTCCTCTCCATTTCTGAATCGGATCTCAGTGTCCATGCAGAGTTGGGACAGGAGAGTCAGGCCTCGTCTTGTGTGGAGGAATTTAACTCCTCTTGCCTCTCGAGTTGTTCACGGGGTGACAGGCCACTTGTCGATCTGTATGTGGAACTTGCGGGCTTTTCCAACGATGCAGGAGGGTGTCAGACCCCTTCGTTTTGTGCCTTCGTCCACAGGATTGCCTTCGAAGAGGTGTCCTAGCATTGGGTTCCTTTCAAGAGCAGACAGGGAAATTGGGGTCTTTTGGCGTGTGGCACCAACCACAAGGCTATGTCTCGAATTTCCTCGTAAGACCGGCCTCATCCTGAGGTGCGCCAGGAAGGTCCGGAACCCCTTCCAGACAAAGCAGGGTAATCGACCCTCCCGTCGCGATCAGGAGGGGATAAGGGGCTCAGAACAAGCGGTGCACCGAACCTTGGTGTTCCCCTCGAGTGAGACCAGGGTGTCGGGGAACTTTTGTGCTAACATCAAGGTTGCCAATTATCGTTTTAAACTTCAAGATGGAACGTAGGGCTTCTACTGAGACGCTGTAGCTGGCAAGGGCCTCATCTTGCGATGACGGGGGAACCACGTGGTTTTCCTCGAGTTGCAGCGGGATTTTCGAATTACGACGGGGAATTCAGGTTTCCTCTTGTGTTGTCCCAGGGAAGTCCATTCTTCCATTCGAGGTGCGAGGGAGAGCAGGGGATTGCTCTCGAGTCACTTCAGGGCAAATGAGACCTCATCTATGCTTGTGTCTAGGACCTAATGTTCCTCTCCAGGGGCGACAGGGATCTCGGGGTTGCATTCCAGACTCACCTGAGGAGTCAGGCCTGGTATATAGGGGAAGCAAAGAATTCTGCTCTCCTCTCGAATCCCAACGGGTATCTCTTGGAGCCCACAGAGTGGCCTAAAGGGAGTCAGGCCTCCTGTGGAGTTTGAAGAGAGGCCTCGAGATTGCTCTCCAGGCCATGCAGGAAAAGAAGGCCTTCATCTCGCGATGACGGAGGCGTCTCGTGGGTTTTCTGGAGCTGGGGAGCCAGTGTGGGATTTCTCACGAGGTATGACGGGGAGCTCAGGGAGCCTCTCGTGTGGCGCCAGGGAAGTCAAGTCTCCATGCGAGTGGCGAGGGGGAACGCGTCATTGCTCTCGAGTCATGGTAGGGGAATCGGGATTCAAGACGCGTTGAAGGAGGATTTTCGAGGTCTTTCTCGGGTTGCGTCAGGAAACCCTGTGTTCCCTCGACTTGTGCCGGTGACCTCAGGGAGCTTCTAAGGGTGCCTCTGAGAAGTCGCAATACTGTGGATTTGGGAGGGGCCTCTCGGGCCTCCACTGTTTTTGGTGTAATGGAAGAGGGCCTCATCTCGAGTGGAGTCAGGAACCTCAGGGTTCCTCTCCATTTCGGACTCCGATCGCAGGGTCCCTTCAGAGTTGGGACCGGAGAGTCAGGCCTCGTCTTGAGTGGAGGAATGGAACTCTGCTTGCCTCTCGAGTTGTTCATGGGATGACAGGCCTCTTGTCGAGCTGTGTGTGGAACCTGAGGCTTTTACCGAATGATGCACGGGAGTGTCAGTGACCCTTCGTTTTTTGCCTTCGTCCACAGGGTTGCCTTCGAAGAGGTGTCCGGGCATCGGGTTCTTCTCAAGAGTGGGCCGGGAAATCGGGGTATTTCGGCATGTGACACCACCCACGACGCTATGTCTCGAATTTACTCGTGAGACCGGCCTCATCCTTAGGTGCGCCGGGAATGTGGGAAACCCCTTCCAAACAAAGCAGGGGAATAGACCCTCCTGTCTCGAACAGGAGGGGAGAAGGTGCTCAGATGAAGTGGTGCGGGAACCTCGGTGTTCCTGTCGAGTGAGACCGGCGTGTCCGGGAACATTTGGTGTCGCATCAAGGGTGCAAAGTACCGTTTCGCACTTCAAGACGGAACTTGGTTCTTTTCTTGAGACGCCATAGCAGCAAGGGCCTCATCTTGGGATGACGTTGGAAACACGTGGTTTTTCTCGAGTTGCGGCGGGATTCTCGAGTTACGAAGGGGATTTCTGGCTTCCTCTTGTGTTGGCCCAGGGAAGCCCAATCTTCCTTTCGAGTTGCGAGGGAGAGCTCTGGGTTGCGCTCGAGTCACTGCAGGGCAAAAGAAACCTCATCCAGGCTTGTGTCTAGGACCTAATGTTCCTCTCAAGGGATGACTGGGATCTTGGGGTTGCATTCTAGACTCACCCAGGAGTCAGGCGTCCTCTCGAGGGGAAACAAAGGACTTCTCTCTCTTCTCGAGTCGCGACGGGTATTTCTTGGAGCCCACTGAGTGGACTAAAGGGAGTCAAGCCTCCTCTGGAGTTTGGAGAGAGGACTCGGGATTGCACTCCAGGACATGCAGGAAAAGAAGGCCCTCATCTCACGATGACGGGGGGGGTCTCGGTGGTTTTACCGAGCTGCAGCGCCTGTGTTGGTTTCTCAGGAGGTACGACGGGGAGCTCAGGGAGCCTCTTGTGTGGCGCCAGGGAAGTTAGGTCTCGATGCGTGTGGCGAGGGGGAGAGCGTCATTGCTCTCGAGTCATGGTAGGGGAATCAGGCCTCTAGACGCGTTGAAGGACTCTCAAGATCTCTCTCGGGTCTTGGCAAGAATACCTGGGTTCCCTCGACTTGTGCCGGTGACCTCAGGGAGATTCTCCGGGTGCCTCTGAGAAGTCAGGGATACTGTGGAGTTGGGAAAGACCTCTCGGGACTCCACTGGGTTTGGTGAAATGGAAGGGGGCCTCATCTCGAGGGGAGGCAGGAACCTCAGGGTTCCTCTCCATTTCTGATTCCGATCGCAGCCCCCTGCATAGTTGGGAGAGGTGAGTCAGGCCTTGTCTTGTGTGCAGGAATGGACCTCCGCTTGCCTCTCGAGTTGTTCACTGGGTGACAGGCACTTGTTGAGCTGTATGAGTAACCTGCGGTCTTTTCCGGACGATGCACGGGGGTGTCAGTGCCCCTTCGTGTTGTGCCTTCATCCACACTATCTTCGAATAGGTGTCTGGGCATCGCGTTCTTATCAAGAGCGGATCGGGAAATCGCGGTCTTTCGGCATGTGGCACCACCATCGAGGCTACGTCTCGAATTTCCTCGTGAGACAGCCTCATCTGAGGTGCGTGGAGAAGGTCGGGAACCCCTTGCAGACAAAGCAGGGGAATCGACCCTCCTTTCGCGATCAGGAGGGGAGAAGGGGCTCAGATGAAGTGGTGCCAGGAACCTCGGTGTTCCCCTCGAGTGCGACCCGTATGTCGGGGAACTTTTGGGGTAGCATTAAGGGTGCCAAATATCATTTCGCACTTGAAGACAGAACGTGGGACTACTCTTGAGACGCTGGAGCGGGCAAGGGCCTCATCTTGCAATGACGGGGGAGTCACGTGGTTTTTCTCAAGTTGAGGCGGAATTCTCGAATTACTACTGGGAATTCAGGCTTCCTCTTGTGTTGGCCCAGGGAGGTCCAATCTTCCATTCGGGTTGCGAGGGAAAGCTGGGGAGTGCTCTCGAGTTACTGCAGGGCAAAAGCGACCTCATCTAGCCCTGTGTTCAGGACCTAGTGATCCTCTCCAAGGGCGACAGGGATCTCGGGTTTGCATTACAGACTCACCCGGGGAGTTAGGCCTCGTCTCGAGGGGAAGCAAAGGACTTGGCTATCCTCTCGAGTTGCGACGCGTATCTCTTGGAGCCCACTGAGTGGTCTAAAGGGAGTCAACCCTCTTCTTCAGTTTGGAGAGAGGACTCGGGATTGCTCTCCAGGCCATGCAGGAAAAGAAGGCCCACATCTCGAGATGACGGGGGCGTCTCGTGGGTTTTCTCGAGCTGCGGCGCCAGTGTGGGGTTTCTCACGAGGTACGACGGGGAGTTCAGGTAGCCTCTCGTGTGGCAACAGGGAAGTCAGGTCTCCATGGGCGAGGCAAGGGGGAGCGCGTCATTGCTCTCAAGTCAGGGTAGGGGAATCGGGCCTCATGACGGGTTGAAAAAGAACTCTCGATGTCTTTCTAGGGTTGCGGCAGGAAACCCTGGGTTCCCTTGGCTTGTGCCGGTGACCTCAGGGAGCGTCACAGGGTGCCTCTGAGAAGTCAGGGATACTGTGGATTTGGGAGAGGCCTCTCGGGACTCCTTTGGGTTTGGTGCAATGGAAGTGGGCCTCATCTCGAGTTGAGGCAGGAACCTCAGGGTTCTGCTCCTGACTTCCTGGAGGCCGGATGTGACTCAGATCGCAGGGTCCCTGTTGAGTTTGCTCAGGAGTGTCAGGTCTCGTGTTCTGCGGAGGAATGGAACTCCGCTTACATCTCAAGTTGTTCAAGGATGACACCACTTTTCGTGATGTGTGTGGAACCTGCGGGTTTTTTGGAGATGCACGGGGGCGTCAGTGCTCCTTCCTGTTGTGCCTTCATCCACAAGGTTGCCTTCGAAGAGGTGTCCGGGTATCGTGTTCTCCTCAAGTGCGGACCGGGAAATTGGGGTCTTTCAGCATGTTGCACCACCCACTATGCTACGTCTCGAATTTTCTCGTGAGACCGGCCTCATCCTGAGGAGCGCAGGAAAGTCCGGGAACCCTTTCCAAACAAAGCAGGGGAATCGACCCTACTTTCGGGATCAGGAGGAGAGAAAGGGCTCAGATGAAGTAGTGCCGGGAACCTCGGTGCTCTCCTTGAGTGAAAGTCGGGTAACTTTTCTGGTTGCATCAAGGGTGCCAAGTACCGTTTCGCACTTCAAGACGGAACCTGGGACTTCTCTTGAGATGCTGTAGTGGGCAAGGGCCTCATCTAGCACTGACGGGGGACCCACGTGTTTTTTCTCGAGTTGCGGCAGGATTCTTGAGTTACGATGGGGAATACAGGTTTCCTCTTGTGTTGGCCCAGGGAAGTCCAATATCTCATTCGAGTTGCAAGTGAGAGCTGGAGATTGCTCTCGAGTCACTGCAGGGCAAAATAGAGCTCATCTAGGTTTGTGTCCAGGACCGAGTTTTTCTCTCCAGGGGCGACAGGGATCTCGGGGTTGCATTCCAGACTCACCCGGGGAGTCAGGCCTCATCTCGAAGGGAATGAATGGACTCCGCTCTCCTCTCGAGTCGCGACGGGTATCCCTTGGAGCCCAAGAGTGGCCTAAATGGAGTTAAGCCTTCTGTGGAGTTTGGAGAGAGGACTCGGGATTGCTCTCTAGGCCATGCAGGAAAAGAAGGCCGTCATGTCGCGAAAATGGGGGCGTCTCTTGGGTTTTCTCTATCTGTGGCGCCAGTGTTTGGTTTCTCACGAGGTATGACTGGGAGCTCAGGGAGCCTCTCGTGTGGCGCCAGGGAAGTCAGGGCTTCATGAGTGTAGCAGAGGGAGCGTGTCATTGCCCTCGAGTCATGGTAGGGGAATCAGGCCTCAAAATGCGTTGAAGAAGGACTCTTGAGTTCTTTCTATGGTGGCGGCAGTAAACCCTGGGTTCACTCGAATTGTGCTGGTGACCTCAGGGAGCTTCTCAGGGTGCCTCTGAGAAGTCAGGGATACTGTGGAGCTGGGACGCGTCTCTCGGGACTCCACTGGGTTTCGTGCAATGGAAGAGGTCCTAATCTCGAGTGGAGGCAGGAACCTCAGCGTTCCTCTCGTGACTTCACTGGCGCTGGTCTGATTCGGATCGCAAAGTCCCTGCAGAGTTGGGACAGGAGAGTCAGGCATCGTCTTGTGTAGAGGAATGAAACCCCACTTGCCTCTCGAGTTCTTCAGGGGTGACAAGCCACTTGTTGAGCTGTATGTGGAACCTGCGGGTTTTTCCGGACGATGCATGAGGGTGTCAGTGCCCCTTTGTGTTGTGCCTTCATCCACAGGGTTGCCTTCGAAGAGGTGTCCAGGCATCGGGTTCTTATCAAGAGCGTACCGGGAAATCATAGTCTTTTGGCATGTGGTACCACCCGCGAGCTACGTCTCGAATTTCCTCGTGAGACTGGCCTCATCCTGAAGTGCCCCGTGAAGGTCGGGAACCCCTTGCAAACAAAGCAGGGGAAGTGACCCTCCTATCACGAACAGGAAGGGAGAAGGGGCTCAGATAAACTGGTGCCGGGAACCTCGGTGTTCACCTCGAGTGAGACCGATATTTCGGGGAACTTTTGGGGTCACATCAAGGGTGTCAAGTATCGTTTTGCACTTCAAGACGGAACGTGGGACTTTTCTTGAGAAGCTGTAGCGGGCAAGGGCCTCATCTTGTGATGACGAGGGAATCAAGTGCTTTTTCTCGAGTTGCGGCGGGATTCTCGAGTTACGAAGGGGAATTCAGCCTTCCTCTTGTGTTGGCCCAGGGAAGTCCAATCTTCCATTCGAGTTGTCAGGGAGAGCGGGGGATTGCTCTCGAGTTACAGAAGGGCAAAAGAGACCTCATCTAGGCTTGTTTCCAGGACCTAATGTTCCTCTCCATGGGAGACAGGGATCTCGGAGTTGCATTCCAGACCCACCTGGTGAGTCAGGCCTTGTCACGAGGGGAAGCAAAGGACTCAATTCTCCTCTCGAGTCGCGACGGGTATCTCTTGGAACCCACTAAGTGGCCTAAAGGGAGTCAAGCCTCCTGTGGAGTTTGGAAAGAGGATTCGGGTTTCCTCTCCAGGCCATGCAGGAAAAGAAGGCCCTCATCTCGCGATGACAGGGGCGTATGGTGAGTTTTCTCAAGCTGCGGCGTAAGTGTGGGGTTTCTCACGAGGTACGACAGGGAGCTCAGGGAGCCTCTCTTATGGCGCCAGGGAAGTCAGGTCTCCATGTGCGTGGCGAGGGGGTGCGTGTCATTTCTATAGAGCCATGGAAGCAGATTCGGGCTTCAAGACACGTTGAAGTAGGACTCTCGAGGTCTTTTTCCCATTGTGGCAGGAAACCCTGGGTTCCCTCGACATGTGCCGGTGACCTCATGGAGCTTCTCCGGGTGCCTCTGAGAAGTCAGGGGTACTGTGGAGTTGGGAGGGGCCTCTCTGGACTCCACTGGGTTTGGTGCAATGGATGAGAGCCTCATCTCGAGTGGAGGCAGGAACCTCATGTTTCCTCTCCTGGGTTTCCTGTCGCTGGTACTGACTCGGATCGCAGTTTCCCTGCAGAGTTGGTACAGAAAATCAGGTCTCGTCTTGTGTGGAGGAATGGAACTCCACTTGCCTGTCGAGTTGTTCACGGGGTGACAGACCACTTGTTGAACTGTGTTTGTAACCTGCGGGTTTTTCTGGACGATGCACGGGGGTGTCAGTGCCCTTCGTGTTGTGCTTTCATCCACAGGTTTTCCTTCGTAAAGGTGTCACGGCATCACGTTCTTATCAAGAGCAGACCGGGAAATCGGGGTCTTTCGGCTTGTGGCACCACCCACGAGGCTATGTCTCGAATTTCCTCGTGAGACCTGCCTCATCCTTAGGCGCCCTGGAAAGGTCGGGAACCCCTTCCAGACATAGCAGGGGAATCGACACTCCTGTCGCGATCACGAGGGGAGAAGGAGCTCAAATGAAGTGGTTCCGGGAACCTCGGTGTCCCTTTCGAGTGAGACCGGTATGTCGGGGAATTTTGAGATTGCATCAAGGGTGCCAAATACCGTTTCGCACTTCAAGACAGAAAGTGGGACTTCTCTTGAGTCGCTGTAGCGGGCAAGGGCCTCATCTAGCGCTGATGGGGGAACCACGTGGATTTTCTCGAGTTTCGGCGGGATTCTCGAGTTACGATGTCGAATTCAGGCTTCCAATTGTATTGGCCCAGGGAAGTCCAATCTTCAATTCGATTTGCGAGGGAGAGCTGGCGATTGCGCTCTAGTAACTGCAGTGCAAAATAGACCTCATCTAGGCTTGTGTCCAGGACAGAGTTTTCCTCTCCAGGTGTGACAGGAACTCGGGGTTGCATTCCAGACTGACACGGGGAGTCAGGCCTCGTCTCGAGGGGAAGCAAAGGACTCTGCTCTCCCTTCAGGTCCTGACAGGTATCTCTTGGAGCCAACTGAGAGGCCTAAAGAGAGTCAAGCCTCCTGTGGAGTCTGGAGAGAGGACTCGGTTTTGCTCTCCATGCCAGGCAGGAAACAAGTCCCTCATCTCGTGATGATGGGGGCGTATCGTGGGTTTTCTCGAGCTGCGGTGCCTGAATGGGGTTTCCGAAGAGGTACGACGGGGAGCTCAGGGAGACTCTCTTCAGGAGTCAGGGAAGTCAGGTCTCCATGCGCATGGCGATGGGGAGCGGGTCTTTGCTCTCGAGTCATGGTAGGGGAATCGGGCCTCAAGACGCGCCGAAGGACTCTCAAGGTCTTTCTCGGCTCGCAGCAGGAAACCCTGGGTTCCCTCGACTTGAGCCGGTGACCTCAGGTAGATTCTCAAGGTGCCTCTGAGAATACAGGGATACTGTGGAGTTGGGAGGGGCCTCTCGAGACTCATCTGGGTTTGGTGCAATGGAAGAGGGCCTCACCTCGAGGGGACAGGAACCTCAGGATTCCTCACCGTTTCGGACTCCGACCGCAGGGTCCCTGCAGAGTTGGGACAGGAGAGTCAGGCCTCGTCTTGTCTGAGGAAGGGAAGCCCGCTGGCCTCTCGAGTTGCTCAGGGGGTCTCAGGCCCCTCGTCGAGCTGTGTGTGGAACCCGCGGGTCGTTGCGGACGATGCACGGGGGTGGCAGTGCCCCTTCGTGTTGTGCCTTCACCCACAGGGTTGCCTTCGAAGAGGGGTCCGGGCCTCGGGTCCCTCTCAAGAGCGGACCGGGGAATCGGGAGCGTTCGGCATGTGGCACCACCCACGTGGCTCGTCTCGAATTTCTTCGTGAGACCGGCCTCACCCTGAGGTGCGCCGGGAAGGCCGGGAACCCCTTCCAGACCTCGCGGGGGAATCGACTCTCCTGTCGCGATCAGGAGGGGAGAAGGGGCTCAGAGGAAGCGGTGCCGGGACCCTCGGTGTTCCCCTCGGGGGAACCCGGGGTGTCGGGGAACTTTTGGGGGTAGCAGGAAGGCTGTCAGGGACCGTTTCGCCCTTCAGGGCGGAACAGGGGACTTCCCTTGAGACGCCATCGCGGGCAAGGGCCTCATCTTGCCAAGACGTGGGAACCACGTGGTTTTCCTCGAGTTGCGGCGGGATTCTCGAGTTACGACGGGGATCTCAGGCTTCCTCTTGGGTTGGCCCTGGGAAGCCCAATCTTCCCCTCGGGTTGCGAGGGAAAGCTGGGGGTTGCGCTCGGGTCACTGCAGGGCCGAAGAGACCTCACCTAGGCGTGTGTCCGGGACCTAATATTCCTCTCCAGGGAAGGCAGGGATCTCGGGGTTGCATTCCCGGCTCCCCCGGGGAGTCAGGCCTCGTCTCGAGGGGAAGCCAAGGACTCTGCTCTCCTCTCGAGTCGCGACGCGGGTCTCTTGGAGCCCCCTGAGCAGCCTCAAGGGAGTCCAGCCTCCTCTTCCGTTTGGAGAGAGGACTCGGGATTGCTCTCCAGGCCATGCAGGAAAAGAAGGCCCTCAGCGCGCGATTACGGGGGCGTCTCAGGGGTTTCCTCGAGCTGAGGCGCCCGTGGGGGTTTTATCCCGAGGCACGACGAGGATCTCAGCGAGCCTCTCGTGCGGCGCCAGGGAAATCAGGTCTCCATGCGCGTGGCGAGGGGGAGCGCGTCCTGGCTCTCGAGTCACGGGAGGGGACTAGGGCCTCGAGACGCGTTGAAGAAGGACTCTCGAGGTCTTTCTCGGGGGGCGGCGGGAAACCCTCATTTCCCTCGCCTTCTGCCGGGGACCTTAGGGAACTTCCCAGGGTGCCTCTGAGAGGCGAGGGATCCTGTGGAGGTGGCGGGGCCCCTCGGGACTCCGCTGGGTCTGGCGCAACGGAAGAGGGCCTCACCTCGAGGGGAGGCAGGAACCTCAGGCTTCCTCTCCGTTTCGGACTCTGACCGCAGGGTCCCTGCAGAGTTGGGACAGGAGAGTCAGGCCTCGTCTTGTCTGAGGAAGGGAACCCCGCTGGCCTCTCGAGTTGCTCAGGGGGTCTCAGGCCCCTCGTCGAGCTGTGTGTGGAACCCGCGGGTCTTTGCGGACGATGCACGGGGCTGGCAGTGCCCCTTCGTGTTGTGCCTTCACCCACAGGGTTGCCTTCGAAGAGGGGTCCGGGCCTCGGGTCCCTCTCAAGAGCGGACCTGGGGAATCGGGGGCGTTCGGCATGTGGCCCCACCCACGTGGCTCGTCTCGAATTTCCTCGTGAGACCGGCCTCATCCTGAGGTGCGCCGGGAAGGCCGGGAACCCCTTCCAGACCACGCAGGGGAATCGCCTCTCCTGTCGCTATCAGGAGGGGAGAAGGGGCTCAGAGGAAGCGGTGCCGGGACCCTCGGTGTTCCCCTCGGGGGACCCCGGCGTGTCGGGGGACTTTTGGGGGTCGCAGGAAGGCTGTCAGGGACCGTTTCACCCTTCAAGGCGGAACAGGGGACTTCCCTTGAGACGCCGTCGCGGGCAAGGGCCTCATCTTGCCAAGAGGTGGGAACCACGTGGTTTTCCTCGAGTTGCGGCGGCATTCTCGAGTTACGACGGGGATCTCAGCCTTCCCCTTGGGTTGGCCCTGGGAAGACCAATCTTCCCCTCGGGTGGCGAGGGAAAGCTGGGGGTTGCGCTCGAGTCACTGCAGGGCCGAAGAGACCTCACCTAGGCGTGTGTCCGGGACCTAATATTCCTCTCCAGGGAAGGCAGGGATCTCGGGGTTGCATTCCAGGCTCCCCCGGGGAGTCAGGCCTCATCTCGAGGGGAAGCCAAGGACTCCGCTCTCCTCTCGAGTCGCGACGCGGGTCTCTTGGATCCCCCTGAGCAGCCTCAAGGGAGTCCAGCCTCCTCTTCCGTTTGGAGAGAGGACCCGGTATTGCTCTCCAGGCCATGCAGGAAAAGAAGGCCCTCAGCTCGAGAGGACGGGGGCGTCTCAGGGGTTTCCTCGAGCTGCGGCGCCGTGGGGGTTTTCTCCCGAGGCACGACGAGGATCTCAGGGAGCCTCTCGTGCGGCGCCAGGGAAGTCAGGTCTCCATGCGCGTGGCGAGGGGGAGCGCGTCCTGGCTCTCGAGTCACGGGAGGGGACTAGGGCCTCGAGACGCGTTGAAGAAGGACTCTCGAGGTCTTTCTTGGGGGGCGGCGGGAAACCCTCGTTTCCCTTGCCTTCTGCCGGGGACCTTAGGGAACTTCCCAGGGTGCCTCTGAGAGGCGAGGGATCCTGTGGAGGTGGCGGGGCCCCTCGGGACTCCGCTGGGTCTGGCGCAACGGAAGAGGGCCTCACCTCGAGGGGAGGCAGGAACCTCAGGCTTCCTCTCCGTTTCAGACTCCGACCGCAGGGTCCCTGCAGAGTTGGGACAGGAGAGTCAGGCCTCGTCTTGTCTGAGGAAGGGAACCCCGCTGGCCTCTCGAGTTGCTCAGGGGGTCTCAGGCCCCCCGTCGAGCTGTGTGTGGAACCCGCGGGTCTTTGCGGACGATGCCCGGGGGTGGCAGTGCCCCTTCGTGTTGTGCCTTCACCCACAGGGTTGCCTTCGAAGAGGGGTCCGGGCCTCGGGTTCTTCTCAAGAGCGGACCGGGGAATCGGGGGCTTTCGGCATGTGGCCCCACCCACGTGGCTCGCCTCGAATTTCCTCGTGAGACCGGCCTCATCCTGAGGTGCGCCGGGAAGGCCGGGAACCCCTTCCAGACCACGCAGGGGAATCGCCTCTCCTGTCGCGATCAGGAGGGGAGAAGGGGCTCAGAGGAAGTGGTGCCGGGACCCTCGGTGTTCCCCTCGGGGGAACCCGGCGTGTCGGGGAACTTTTGGGGGTCGCATGAAGGCTGGCAGGATCCTTTCCGCCCTTCTGGGCGGAAGAGGGGACTTCCCTTGAGACGCCGTCGCGGGCAAGGGTCTCATCTTGCCAAGAGTTGGGAACCACGTGGTTTTTCTCGAGTTGCGGCGGGATTCTCGAGTTACAATGGGGATCTCAGCCTTCCTCTTGGGTTGGTCCTGGGAAGCCCAATCTTCCCCTCGAGTTGCAAGGGAAATCTGGGGGTTGCGCTCGAGTCACTGCAGGGCCGAAGAGACCTCACCTATGCGTGTGTCCAGGACCTACTATTCCTCTCCAGGGAAAGCAGGCATCTCGGGGTTGCATTCCAGGCTCCCCCGTGGAGTCAGACCTCGTCTCGAGGGGAAGCCAAGGACTCCGCTCTCCTCTCGAGTCGCGACAAGGATCTGTTGGAGCCCCCTGAACGGCCTCAACGGAGTCCAGCCTGCTCTTCAGTTTGGAGAGAGGACTCGAGATTGGTCTCCAGGCCATGCAGGAATATAAGGCCCTCATCTCGCGATGACTGGGGTGTCTCATGTGTTTCCTCAAGCTGCCGTGGCAGTGTGGGTTTCCTCACGAGGTAAGACGAGGATCTCAGGGAGCCTCTCGTGCAGTGCCAGGTTAGTCAGGTCTCCATGCGCGTGAAGAGGGGGCGCGTGTCATGGCTCTCGAGTCATGGTAAGGGAATCGCGACTCAACACATTTTGAAGCACTCTCGAGGTCTTTCTCGAGTCATGGCAGAAAACCCAGGGTTCCCTCGACTTGTGCCTGTGACCTCAGGGAGCTTCTCATTGTGCCTCTGAGAACTCAGGGATACTGTGGAGTTGGTAGGGGCCTCTCGGGACTCCACTGGGTGTGGTGCAATGGAAGAGGGCCTCATCTCGAGTGGACGCAGGAACCTCAGGCTTCCTCTCCGTTTCTGACTCGGATCCCATGGTCCCTGCAGAGTAGGGACAAGAGAGTCACACCTAGTCTTCTGTTGAGGAATGGACCTTCGTTTGCCTTTCGAGTTGTTTACAGGGTGACAGGCCACTTGTCGAAATGTCTGTGGGACCTGCGGGTTTTTCTGGACGATGCACGCGGGTGTCAGTGCCCCTTCGTGTTGTGCCTTCATCCACAGGTTTTCCTTCAAAGAGGTGTGCTGGCATCGGGTTCTTTTCAAGAGTGGACTGTGAAATTGGGGTCTTTCGGCATGTGGCACCACCCACGAGGCTACGTCTCGAACTTCCTCATGAGACCGGCCTCATCCTGAGGTGCGCCCGGAAGGTAGGGAACCCCTTGCAGACAGAGAAGGGGAGTCGACCCTCCTGTCGCAATCAGGAGAGGAGAAGGGGTCAGATGAAGTGGTGCCGGGAACCTCGGTGTTCCCCTTGAGTGAGTCTGGTATGTCGCGGAACTTTTGGGGTCGCATCAAGGGTGCCAAGTACCGTTTCGCACTTCAGGATGGAACGTGGGACTTCTCTTGAGATGCTGTAGCGGACAAAGGGCCTCATCTTGCGATGACGAGGGAAGCACGTGGATTTTCTCGAGTTTCGGTGGGATTCTCGAGTTACGACGGGAATTCAGGCTTCCTCTTGTGTTGGCCCAGGAAGTCTAATCTTCCATTCGAGTTGCCAGGGAGAGCTGTGGATTGGGCTCCATTCACTGAAGGGCAAACTAGACCTCATCTAGGCTTGTATCCAGGACTTAATGTTCCTCTCCATAGGCGACAGGGATTTGGGGTTGCATTCCATACTCACCCGGGGAGTCAGGCCTCATCTCGAGGGGAAGCAAAGGACTCCACTCTCTTCTCGAGCCGCGACAGGTATTTCTTGGAGCCCACTGAGTGGTCTTTGCTCTGTAGGAGAGCTCTAGTGTACATAAGCCTGTACATAAGTGAACACAGACATTCTGTGTGCATGTTGCTGCGTACCCAAAATAGGGCCACAAGGAGCCTCATGCTCTCCATGCAGCGCGGAAGCTGTGCAGCCACGCAGCAGCTGAAAAATCCAACCAATTGCTCTTTTCTTACCTCTGACAGAGCTCGCATTGCCGTAGGCCTTGGCAGTTTGGAAACACTGGACCCTAACCCCTCTCAAAGTAGGCCTGGGTTCTAGTTCGAATAGAAAGTCAATAGCGGAGCTGAGGACAGGAACGCGGCAGTCATTTATCACACGCTCCTGCAGCCTGCTACTACAGGGACACTAACGCTAGAAGCTAGGAATGTCTTTGCAAGGTGCGCAAAGGACAAGGGAGAACCTCGACCCTGACTCTAGTATTTCAGCCCCCTGAGCAGATCTGAGGTTCTCCCGCTGTAGAAGCTAACCCATTCCTTTCAAATACAGGCTTCCTAACACAGGGCCAGTTGGCTGCTTGCTCTTCCACGAAGCAGGCTTCCTTAACTTGCAAACTGCGAATTCCGCTTAACAGCCTGGAGGAAAAATCGCTTCTTGCAAGATTTTTTTCAGAGGCTGTATCCCCGGAGCTGGGGCCAAGCTAGGGGACCCATACTGACAATGGAAGGCAAAACCACATCCAATGTCTTTGCTCTGGAGGACAGCTTTGGTGAGCCTAAGTCTTTCAGGAATATTTCTGGCTCCAACAGAGTCAAATTCTGTGTGTGAAGCTGCACAGCCAAAATAGGGGAACAGAGAGCCTGATTCTCTCTGTGTAGCTTTGAAGCTGTCATTCAAACAACAGCTTGAGAATCCATACAATGCTCTCCCTTACTGCTAAGAGAATTCTCATTGCTGTCGTCCTTGACAGTTTGTAGAAATCCGCACCCTAACCCTTCTCCAAGTAGGCCTGGGTCCTAGCTCGGAACAACAGGCAAAGGCGGAGCTGAGGCCAGTAAGGCACAAGTGAGGTCTCACACACTCTTGCAGCCTGATCGTCCAGGAGCAGTAAGGCCTCTTTTTCCCTGCAGGAGGCTCGCTTGCCTTGCCTCCTGTGAACTGCATTTCCCAGCCTGGGCGCAAAGCTGTTCCTGGAGATTTTTTCTCAGGGGCTGTTTCCCTGGAGCTGGGTCGGACCTCGGGGGCCCAACTCACAGGGGAAGACAAAACCACATGGACAGGTCTATGCTCTGTAGGAGAGCTCTAGTGAACCTCATCTCTCAGGAACATTCTTGGCTTCTACAGAGACACCTCTGTGCATGAAGCTACACACCCAACATAGTGGCAAAGGGAGTCTGATTCTCTCCGTGGGTGCTGATGCTTTGTGGCAAAGCACCTGCTAAGAATCCATCCGCATAGGCTTCCCTCACCTTGACAGAGGTCTCATTGCTGTAGTCCTTGGCAGTTTGGAAAGAAGCAGACCCTTACCCTTCACCAAGTAGGCCCTTGTCCTTGTTTGAATGGAAAGGCAGTAGCTGAGCTGAGGCCAGTAAGGCGCCAGTCAAGTCTGACATATTCCCGATGCCTGCTCCTTCATGGAAAATAACGTTAGAATCTGGGAATGTCTTTGCAAGGCTGGCAAAGGGCAGTCAGGAACCTCGACCCTGCCTCTGGAATTTCTATCTTCTCAGCACATCCGGAGGTCTCGGTCAGGAGAAACTAACCCATTCCTTGCAAATATAGGCTTCCAAACACAGGCCGGTTGGCTGTCTCTTCTTGCCGAAGGAAGCTTGCTTATCCCACCTCCTGCGAACTCCGCTTCCCAGCCTGGGGGATAAGAGGTTCTTGGAGATCTTTTCTCAGAGGCTGTTTCCACGGAGCAGGGGCCGATCCCGGAGACCCACACGCACAGGGGAAGGGAAAACCGCATGGATAAGTCTTTGCTCTCTAGGAGTGCTCTAGTGAACCTCAGTCTATGCGGAATGTTCTTGGCTCCAACGGGGACATCTCTGTGTGGGAAGCTGCATAGCCAACATAGAGACACAGAGACCTGATTCTCTCTGTGCAGCTTTGACGCTGTCGTTCAAACAACAAATTGAGAATCCACACAATGCTCTCCCTTACCACTGAGAGAGTTATCATTGCTGTAGCCCTTCGCAGTTTCTGGAAATCGGCACACAAACACTTCTCCAAGTAGGCCTGGGTTCAAGTTCAGATGAACATGCAATAGCGGAGCTGAGGCCAGTAAGGCACCAGTCAGGTGTCACACACTCTGGCAGCCTGCTCCTCCAGGGACAGTAAGGCCTCTATTTCCCTTCAGGAGGCTCGCTTGCCTTACTTCCTGTGAACAGCGTTTCCCAGCCTGGGCGGAAAGCAGTTCCTGGAGATCTTTTCTCAGGGGCTGTTTCCCCGGAGTTGGGGCGGACCTCGGGGACCCAACTCACAGGGGAAGGCAAAACCAAATGGACAGGTCTATGCTCTGTAGGAGATCTCTAGTGAACTGCCGGGGTCCAGCCCCAGCTGATCCAGGGTATTCAAAGCAGAGACGGCGTAGGCGAGGGTCAGGGAACAACTGCTTAATTAAACGTTAATTAAGGATATAAAGAGTAATAAAATGAGGATAGCTCAGTAGGAAAATTCAGTGGAGAAAAGAGGCTGAGTAGTTTGGTTTACGCGGGGGACCAATAAAACTTCAAGACAAGAAGCTTGCACCACTTACGTAGGCCGCAGGCGTCCTTCCGTTCTCCCGAAGGAGAGGAGACACTGAGGCCTCCCCGGTCGGATCTTAGAAGCCCAGGCAAAATTAGTAAGCTTGGTGGGTTCCGCGCTCCAGATGGAGACTCAACCAGAGTGAGAGAGAGAGAGAGAGAGACATGGGGAGACCAGTATTTCGAGAAACTTATCCCAATTCTTTATTTTCCATGGTCTACTTTTATACACTGAGATGTTTTGCAAAAGTCACGTGGGGTCAGCAGTCCTGACTTTTATCAAAGTCAGGTACTTCATACAAAAGTATACAGAGGTCTTACGGGTGTTACATCATCTTCTGGCCGGGGGGCCTGCTGACAATTTACGACCCTCTCCTTGTGACAGCGGTCAGTCAACCAGGACACTTATTTCTCCAGGGGGTGATTATTCTTAAAACAGACGCCACCCAAATAAAGTTACATTCCTATAGGGTGAGGGTGTAGTGGGTTTTAGTTAAGGAAAGAATTTACTTAGCCTAAGGTCTAACGTGATTTATATCAAAGGTTAATACTTATTTCTTCTATATATTCATTAATGTGTATAAGGGCAGGGAATGTGGAGACTTAGCAGTAAACATCAGCTCAACAAATGAAAAACCCTTCACCAATATGATTTCTAATCAGCCCATTATACTTATACTAATAATTTTCTAACTTTTCTAAGGAACCTGTTTTTAGAAGGTTTAAAGCATCTCGTGCCTCTCATGGTTGGGAGGCTGTGAGCAATCACATGTGGCCGGACAAGCCTGTCAGGCAGGCTAGAGAACCTTCAGAGGAGTTTGTAGGTTAAAACACTCTTGTCACACCCAGGGGTTTTTATCAACTGGAGCTCTAGGTTAACTCCTTCTCCGAAAGAGGTGGTGGGGGACAGCCCCCCGTAAAGTCAGAGGTGTAGGTGAGAGCACAAAATAGTAAGGTAGGCAGGCTCTGGTGATGGGGGTAGATGCTCGAGGATTTCCAGGGGGACTCCTGAGGCTCGATCCCGCCTTTGCGTATGTCGAGCCTCCTTCCTCATGACCTTTGCCATGGGCGGAGTGCCTCACTCTGGCCCCCAACAGTGAACCTCCTCTCTCAGGAACATTCTTGGCTCCTATCGAGACACCTCTGTGTGTGTAGCTACACACGCAACACAGGGGCAAAGGGAGCCAGATTCTTTCCGTGGGGTGCTGATGCTTTGTGGCAAAGCACCTGCTTGAGAATCCATCAGCTTACGCTTCCCTCGCCTTGACAGAGGTCTCATTGCTGTAGCCCTTGGCAGTTTGGAAAGAAGAGGACCCTTACCTTTCATAAAGTGGGCCCTTGTCCTAGTTTGAAAGGAAAGGCAAGAGCTGAGCTGAGGCCAATAAGGCGCCAGTCAAGTCTGACATATTCCCAAAGCCTGCTCCTTCATGGAAAATAACGCTGGAATCTAGGAATGTCTCTGCAAGGCTGGCAAAGGGCAGTCAGGAGCCTGCACCCTGCCTCTGGAATTACCGATTTCTGAGCAGATCTGGAGGTCTCCTTTAGGAGAATCTAACTCATTCCTTCCATATTGAGACTTCCAAAAACAGGCCGGTCGGCTGCCTCTTCGTGCCCGAAGGAGGCTTGCTTTTCCTGCCTCCTATGAAACCAGCTTCCCAGGCTCTGGGAAAAGGGGATCTTGAAGATCTTTTCTCAGAGGTTGTTTCCACGGAGCTGGGGCTAAGCCTGGAGACCCAAACTAACAGGGGAAGAAAAACCACATGTACAAGTCTTTGCTCTCTAGGAGAGGTCTAGTGAACTTCACTCTGTCACGAACATTCTTGATTCATATGGAGACACCCCTGTGTGCGAAGCTGCGTACCCAACATGGGGGCACAGAGAGCCTGATTCTCTCTGTGTAGCTTTAAAGATTTCGTTCAAAAAACACCTTGAAAATCCATACAATGCTCTTCCTTACCCGTGACAGAGTTCTCATTGCTGTAGCCCTTGGCAGTTTTTAGAAATCCGCACCTAAACCCTTCTCCAAGTAGTCCTGGGTCCTAGTTCGGAGGAACATGCAATGGCGGAGCTGAGGCCAGTAAGGCACCAGTCAGGTCTCACACACTCTGCAGCCTGATCGTCCAGGGACAGTAAGCCCTCTTTTTCCCTGCAGGAGGCTCACTTGACTTCCCTCCTGTGAGCTGCATTTCCCAGCCTGGGGGAAAAGAGGTCCCTGGAGATCTTTTCTCAGGGGCTCCTTCCCCGGAGCTGGGGAGGACCTCGAGGACCCAACTCACAGGGGAAGGCAAAAGCACATGGACAGGTCTATGCTCTGTAGGAGAGCTCTAGTGAACCTCATCTCTCAGGAACATTCTGGCCTCCTATAGAGACACCTCTGTATGTGAAGCTACACACCCAACATAGGGGCAAATGGAGCCTGATTCTCCCCGTGGGGTGCTGATGCTTTGTGGCAAAGCACCTGCTTGATGATCCATCCACTTAGGCTTCCCTCGCCTTGACAGAGGTCCCATTGCTGTAGCCCTTGGCAGTTTGGAAAGAAGAAGACCCTTACCCTTCATAAAGTAGGCCTTTGTCCTAGTTTGAATGGAAAGGTAATAGCTGAGCTGAGGCCAATAAGGTGCCTGCCAAGTCTGACATACTCCCGTAGCCTTCACCTTCATGGAAAATAACTCTAGAATCTGGGAATGTCTTTGCAAGGCTGGCAAAGGGCAGTCAGGAACCAGCACCCTGCCTCTGGAATTACCGACTTCTGAGCAGATCTGGAGGTCTCCTTTAGGAGAAGCTAACCCATTCTTTCCAAATAGAGGCTTCCAAACAGGCCAGTTGGCTGCCTTTTCGCGCCCGAAGGAGGCCTGCTTTTCTCGCATCCTATGAAGCCCTGTTCCCAGCCTCTGGGAAAAGCGGATCTTGAAGATATTTTCTCAGGGGTTGTTTCCATGGAGCTGGGGCCGAGACCAGAGACCCAATCGCACAGGGGAAGGAAAACCACATGGACAAGTCTTTGCTCTCCAGGAGACCTCTAAGTGAAACTTACTGTGTCAGGAACGTTCTTGACTCCTATGGAGACACCCCTGTGTGTGAAGCTGTGTACCCAACAAGGGGGCACACAGGGCCTGATTCTCTCTTTGCAGCTTTGAAGCTGTCGTTCAAACAACAGCTTGAGAATCCATACAATGCTCTCCCTTACCTCTGAGAGACTTCTCATTGCTGTAGCCTTTGGCAGTTTTTACAAATCCGCACCCAAACCCTTCTCCAAGTAGGCCTGGGTCCTGGTTTGGATGGCCATGCAATGGCGGAGCTGAGGTCAGTAAGGAACCAGTCAGGTGTCACACACTCTGGCAGCCTGCTCCTCCAGGGACAGTAAGGCCTATTTTTCCCTGCGGGAGGCTCGCTTGCCTTGCCTCCTGTGAACTGCGTTTCCCAGCCTGGGCAAAAAGCGGTTCCTGGAGATCTTTTCTCAGGGGCTCTATCCCCAGAGCTGGGGTGGACCTCGGGGACCCATCTCACAGGGGAAGGAAAAACCACATGGACAGGTCTATGCTCTGTAGGAGACGTTAGTGTGTCTCATCTCTTAGGAACATTCTTGGCTCGTACAGAGACACCTCTGTGTGTAAAGCTACACACCGAACATAGGGGCACAGGGAGCCTGATTCTCTCCGTGGGGTGCTGATGCTTTGTGGCAAAGCACCTGTTTGAGAATCCATCCGCTTACGCTTCCCTCGCCTTGACAGAGGTCTCATTGCTGTGTCTCTTGGCAGTTGGGAAAGAGGTAGACCCTTACCCTTCACCAAGTAGGCCCTGATCCTAGTTTGAAAGGAAAGGCAATAGCTGAGCTGAGGCCAGTAAGGCACCCGTCAACTCTGACATATTCCCGATGCCTGCTCCTTCATGGAAAATATTGCTAGAATCTAGGAATGTCTTTGCAAGGCTGGCAAAGGGCAGTCAGGAACCTCGACCCTGCCTCTGGAATTTCTATCTTCTGAGCAGATCTGGAGGTCTCCTTCTGGAGAAGCTAACCCATTCCTTGCAAATAGAGGCTTCCAAACACAGGCCGGTTGGCTGCCTCTTCTTGCCTGAAGGAGGCTTGCTTTTCCTGCCTCCTATGATCCCTGGTTCCCAGCATGGGGGAAAAGCAGATCTTGGAGATCTTTGCTCAGGGGTTGTTTCCACGGAGCTGGGGTTGTTCCCAGAGACCCAGACATACAGGGGAAGGCAAAACCACATGAACAAGTCTTTGCTCTCTAAGAGAGCTCTAGTGAACCTCAGTCTTTGACGAACGTTCTTGGCTCCTATGCGGACACCTCTGTGTGTGAAACTGCGTACCCAACATGGCGGCAGAGAGCCTGATTCTCTCTGTGCAGGTTTAATGCTGTCGTTCAGAAAACAGCTTGAGAATCCATACAATTCTCGCCCTTACCTCTGAGAGAGTTCTCATTGCAGTAGCCCTTGGCAGTTTGTAGAAATCTGCACCTAAACCCTTCTCCAAGTAGGCCTGAGTCCCAGTTCGGAGGAACAAGCAATGGCGGAGCTAAGACCAGTATGGCACCAGTCAGTTTTCACACACTCTGGCAGCCTGCTCCTCCAGGGACAGTAAGGCTTCTTTTTCTCTGCAGGAGGCTCACTTGCCTTACTTCCTGTGAACAGCTTTTCCCAGCCTGGGCGAAAAGCGGTTCCTGGAGATCTTTTCTCAGAGGCTCTTTTCTCGGAGCTGGGGCGGACCTCGGGCACCCAACTCACAGGGGAAGGCGAAACCACATGTACAGGTGAGCACTCTGTAGGAGAGCTCTTGTGAGCCTCATCTCTCAGGAACATTCTTGGCTCCTGTAGAGACACCACTGTGTGTGAATCTACACACCCCACATAGGGGCAAAGGGAGCCTGATTCTCTCCGTGGGGTGCTGATGCTTGTTGGCAAAGAACCTTCCTGATAATCCATCCGCTTATGCTTCCCTCGCATTTACGGAGGTCTCATTGCTGTAGCCCTCGGCAGTTTGGAAAGAAGACCCTTACCCTTCATAAAGTAGGGCCTTGTCCTACTTTGAATGGAAAGGCAATAGCTGAGCTGAGGCCAATAAGGCGCCAGTCAAGTCTGACATATTCCCAAAGCCTGCTTCTTCAGGAAGATAACTGTAGAATCTAGGAATGTCTTTGCAAGGCTGGCAAAGGGCAGTCAGGACCCTGCACACTGCCTCTGGAATTACCGACTTCTGAACAGATCTGGAGGTCTCCCTTAGGGGAAGCTAACCCATTCTTCCAAATAGAGGCTTCCAAACGCAGGCCGCTTGGCTGCCTCTTGCTCTCTGAAGGAGGCCTGCTTTTCCCGCCTCCTATGAACCCCACATCCCAGCCTCTGGGAAAAGCGGATCTTGAAGATCTTTTCTCAGGGGTTGTTTCCATGGAGCTGGGGCCGAGCCTGGAGCCCCAAACGCACAGGGGAAGAAAAACCACATGGACAAGTCTTTGCTCTCTAGGAGAGCTCTAGTGAACCTCACTCTGTCAGGAACGTTCTTGTTTCCTATGGAGACACCCCTGTCTGTGAAGCTGTGTACCGAACATGGAGACACAGAGTCTGATTCTCTCTGTGCAGCTTTGAAGCTGTCGTTCAAACAACAGCTTGAAAATCCATACAATGCTCTTCCTTACCCGTGACACAGTTCTCATTGCTATACCCCTTGGCAGTATTTAGAAATCCATACCCAAACCCTTCTTCTAGTAGGTCTGGGTCCTAGTTCAGAGGAACATGCAATGGCGGAGCTGAGGCCAGTAAGGCACCAGTCAGGTCTCACACACTCTTGCAGCCTGATCGTCCAGGGACACTAAGGCCTGTTGTGCCTTGCAGGAGGCTCGCTTGTGTTACCTCCTGTGAACTGCGTTTGCCAGCCTGGGGGAATAGCGGTCCCTGGAGATCTTTTCTCAGGGGCTCCTTCCCCTGAGCTGGGGCGGACCTCAGGGACCCAACTCACAGGGCAAGGCAAAACCATATGGACAGGTCTATGCTCTGTAGCAGACTTCTAGTGAACCTCATCTCTCAGGAACATTCTTGGCTCCTATAGAGACACTTCTGTGTGTGAAGCTGCGTACCTAACATAGGGGCACAGAGAGCCTGATTTTCTCAGTTCATTTTGACCCTGTCGTTCAGAAAACAGCTTGAGAATCCATAAAATGCTCTCCCTGACCGCTGAGAGAATTCTCACTGCTGTAGCCCTTGGCACTTTGTAGAAATCCGCACCCAAACGCTTCTCCAAATAGGCCTGGGTCCTAGTTCGGAGGAACAGGCAATGGTGGAACTGAGGCCAGCAAGGCAACAGTCAGGTTTCACACACTCTGGCAGCCTGCTCCTCCAGGGACAGTAAGGCCTCTTTTTCTCTGCAGGAGATTCGCTTGCCTTACTTCCTGTGAACAGCGTTTCCCAGCCTCAGCGAAGCCGTTCCTGGAGATCTTTTCTCAGGGACAGTTTCCCCGGAGGTGTGGTGGACCTCGGGGACCCAACTCACAGGGGAAGGAAAAACCACATGGACAGGTCTATGCTCTGTAGGAGAGGTTTAGTGAACCTAATCTCTCAGGAACATTCTTGGCTCCTATAGAGACAACTCTGTGTGTGAAGCTACACTCCCAACATTGGGGAACAGGGATCTTGGTTCACTCCGTGGGGTGCTGATGCTTTGTAGCAAATCACCTGCTTGAGAATCCGTCCTCTTAGGCTTCCCTCGCCTTGACAGAAGTCTCATTGCTGTAGCCCTTGGCAGTTTCAAAGAAGAAGACCCTTACACTTCATAAACTAGGCCCTTGTCCTAGTTTGAATGGAAAGGCAATAGCTGAGCTGAGGCCAATAAGGAGCCAGTCCCCTCTGACACATTCCCGAAGCCTGCTCCTTCATGGAATATAACTCTAGAATCTTGGAATGTCTTTGCAAGGCTGGCAAAGGGCAGTCAGATACCAGCACCCTGCCTCTGGAATTACCGACTTCTGAGCAGATCTGGAGGTCTCCTTTAGGAGAAGCTAACCCATTCCTTCCAAATAGAGGCTTCAAAACACAGGCAGGTTGGCTGCCTTTCGTGCCCGAAGGAGGCTTGCTTTTCTCTCCTCCTATGAACTCCAGTTCCCAGCCTCTGGGAAAAGCGGATCTTGAAGATATTTTCTCAGGGGTTCTTTCCACGGAGCTGGGGCCGAGCCGGGGGCCCAAAGGCACAGGGGAAGGCAAGACCACATGGACAGGTCTATGCTCTGTAGCAGACCTCTAGTGAACCTCATCTCTCAGGAGCATTCTTGGCTCCTATAGAGACACCTCTGTGTGTGAAGCTGCGTACCTAACATAGGGGCACAGAGAGCCTGATTCTCTCTGTTCATTTTGACGCTGTCATTCAGAAAACAGCTTGAGAATCCATAAAATGCTCTCCCTTACCACTGAGAGAATTCTCACTGCTGTAGCCCTTGGCACTTTGTAGAAATCTGCACCCAAACGTTTTTCCAAGTAGGCCTGGGTGCTAGCTCGGATTAACAGGCAATGGCGGAGCTGAGGCCAGTAAGGCAACAGTCAGGTTTCACACATTCTGGCAGCCTGCTCCTCCAGGGACTGTAAGGCCTCTTTTACTCTGCAGGAGATTCGCTTGCTTTACTTCCTGTGAACAGCATTTCCCAGCCTCGGCGAAGCGGTTCCTGGAGATCTTTTCTCAGGGACAGTTTCCCCGGAGGTGTGGCGGACCTCGAGGACCCAACTCACAGGGGAAGGAAAAAACACATGGACAGGTCTATGCTCTGTAGGAGAGGTTTAGTGAACCTAATCTCTCAGGAACATTCTTGGCTCCTATAGAGACAACTCTGTGTGTGAAGCTACACTCCCAACATTGGTGCACAGGGAGCTTGATTCTCTCCGTGGGGTGCTGATGCTTTGTGGCAAAGCACCTGCTTGAGAATCCATCCTCTTAGGCTTCCCTCACCTTGACAGAGGTCTCATTGCTGTAGCCCTTGGCAGTTTGCAAAGAAGAAGACCCTTACCCTTCATAAACTAGGGCCTTGTCCTAGTTTGAATGGAAAGGCAATAGCTGAGCTGAGGTCAATAAGGAGCCAGTCCCGTCTGACACATTCCCGAAGCCTGCTCCTTCATGGAAAATAACTCTAGAATCTAGGAATATCTTTGCAAGGCTAGCAAAGGGCAGTCAGGAACCAGTACCCTGCCTCTGGAATTACCGACTTCTGAGCAGATCTGGAGGCCTCCTTTAGGAGAAGCTAACCCATTCCTTCCAAATAGAGGCTTCAAACACAGGCAGGTGGGCTGCCTTTTCGTTCCCTATGGAGGCGTGCTTTTCTCTCCTCCTACGAACCCCGGTTCCCAGACACTGGGAAAAGTGGATCTTGAAGATTTTTTCTCAAGGGTTGTTTCCACGGAGCTGGGGCCGAGCCTGGAGACCCAAAGGCACAGGGGAAGGCAAGACCACATGGACAAGCCTTTGCTCTTTAGTATAGCTCTAATGAACCTCACCCTGTCAGGATCTTTCTTGATTCCTACGGAGACACACCTGTGTGTGAAGCTGCGGCTACAGAGAGCGTGATTCCCTCCGTTTACCGCTGAGTCTGCATTGCCAAGCAACAGCTTGGGAACGCAGCCTGGGGCACTTCCCTTCCCTCGGACAGAGCTCTCCTTGAGGTAGGCCTTGGTAGTTTGCATACAATGGGGCCCTAAGCCCTCTGCAAGTTGGCCTGGCTCCTAGGTCCAAAGGGCAGGCCAGAGCGGAGCTGAGGCTGTCAGGCTCCAGACACATCTCCCATACTCCTACATCCTGCTCCTACCCGGGCGTGAACGCTAGAAGCTGGGAAGGTACCTGGACCGTGCAGGGGCGGGGCGAACGCGGGCGGCGTGGGGCGGGGGTCGGCTTCTGGCGGGGGTGGGGGCGGGCTTCCCAGTTGTGCTCTCAGAGGTGGACACTGAGGCTGAAAACTCGCCGGGAGCGCACCCGGGACTGGGTAAACCCGGGCTGCGGGGGTCGAGATTCAGATGGCTTTGGGTGGGGGTAGGTCCCAGTTGTGCTCCCGGGGTCGCCACTGCAGCTGGGAATGCGCAGGGAGCGCGGCAGGGGCGGGGCTAACCCTGGCGGAGCGGGGCGGGGTCGGCTCACGGGGGGGATGGGGAGGGGTTCCCAGTTGCGCTCTCGGGCGTTGCAACTGCGGCTGGGAAAGCCCATTTCTTCCGCTCCTGGGTCCCCAAGGATCGCCATCCCGTGGGTGCAGCGGAGGGCTGCGGACCACAGGTAAGGGAACTGGGACTGCGTGGAGCAGGGAACCAAGTATTCCGCCGTCTGTTGGCACATTCTCGGAGCTCCCCAACCTGGCGGTCGCAGAAAGGCCTTGCCTTTGGGGTCAAGGCCTTTACCGCTCCACCCCTCTGCTGAAAAATCTCAGAGTCTGAGCGGTTTTTCCAAGCAGCCTAGTGTCCGCTGGAAGTCCAAGGGACAGAACACTGAACTCTGGCCGGCTGGCCCAGCCCTCTTCTGGCACTTTGTAAGCCAGCGGGCCCTTGAGCACCTGCTGGGATGGGAAAGGGAAGGGTCCACGGATTGCACCCTAGAAACTTAGTAGGGTGCATGGATTTCAAACCCTGGTGGCCGCCCAGGCAGCAAAGAAGGGGGGAGGGCACCTTGCTGCCCTTTCATGGCAGAATCTGTGGTTGTCCAGCTGCGTGGGCCTTTTCATGAGGACCCTGTGCAATAAAAGTTTGGTGTTTTGGAACTGAATAATTAGAACGTGTAAAAGCTTTAAATTATGTGGTGGTGTAATTAAAAAACAAAACAAAACAAAACCAAGCTCCAAGTGTTTTGCAAATGGAGGTTTAAATATTGAAGGACTGTATTCCTTGCACTGTGGCATTCTATCAAGAAGTGTGCAGGATTTTTTTTTTTTTAAGAAAAGTGTTCGAAGTGAGGGAAACAGGAAACCCAGAGGTGCCCCTGTATTTTGGGGAAGGCCTTAGGAGGTCACTTGGAAATGCTGCTGGCTGTGCGGGAGGGCGGCAGATGGGCTGTGCAGGCTTGTCCTTTGCATGGATGTTCTTGTGTGTGGAAACCCAGCTCGGAGCCATCTCCTGATGTGTAAGAATTTCGCAGACAAACCTTGAGCTAAGCAATGCATTTTTTCCTAAGAAAATGTTTGTCTTAAGCGATGTAAATATCCTATGTATTTCCGCTAGACTCTGGCTTCAGGTCGGTTCCCCCAAAAGGCTCAGAAGCGATTTGAACAAAACAGCATGTTTTCCTCCTAGCTTGTTCTCCTTATCTATGTTAAGGAAGTGATATATTTGCCTGCAATACTGCCTTTCTTCAAGATTCATGTCAATCAAGTTTTGGCCCGGGATGACTCACCTGCTGCCAATATTATCTCAATGCATGTCGTGGGGGAAGGGCCTGGTGCCATTCCCTGAAACAGTTCCTTTCTTTCCTTAGCTGACTGCTAGTGCCTGTAGAATATCTGGCTAAAGACCAGCAGGGGGTACTCTTACTACCCCCCCCACCCCGCCTCAAGTCTAAGTCAGCAGCTTTCTCTATCTCTTTAATACTTTAATAACACTTGATGATACAAAAGCTCTGAGCGATCAAATCATATCAAATCTTCATTTCAGATTGAAGATGCATTCCATGGTATTGCCATCTTAAGTCTTTCCATCGTTATGGAATATCTGTCCATGTATTCAGGATAGTTTTCAGCCAGGGTGTATAATTTCCAGTGTGCCAGTCTTGTCATCCTCGTTACATCCATGGCAAAGTGTTTTATTCATGTTGATATTATTGAAAGGGAATTTTTTTTAATTCCTTTTCAGATTATTATCTGCTAATGTATACAGATAAAACTGTGTAATCATTCATTTTTATCAGTTTGGACAGCTTGATAGTTGTCTTTAATTTCTTTACTTTCTGACACTTTAAGATTATCCTGGGACACATATGTAATGCCTCACCCCTAAATTCAGACATGTGTTCAAAGAACTTCTGTCCTTTTATTTATTTATTTATTTATTTTTTTATTTATTAATTCTTTAACATTGAAATCGTTTTGACTATGCTGGGTGTTTGTTGCTAGATGGAAGTAGCTAGGACCTCTGGACTGCAGTCTCTCATCTCTTGCTGACCTCTTGTTGACCTCTGCAGAATCCTGGTAGGTGGGAGCTTGTTAGTTCCTTGTTCCTTATCAGAACCTCCTGTGGTAAGTGTTTTTCTCTTCTCTGTTGCCTGGTAAGGGTGGGTGGTCATGGGCATCCCAAAGTTGGCTAGAAGTCAATTATTTAGGCAGGCTTGTGCACAGATATGGGAGAAGGCAATGGCACCCCACTCCTGGAAAATCCCAAGGATGGAGGAGCCTGGTAGGCTGCAGTCCATGGGGTGGCTAAGAGTCGGACACCACTGAGCGACTTCATTTTCACTTTTCACTTTCATGCATAGGAGGAGGAAATGGCAACCCACTCCAGTGTTCTTGCCTAGAGAACCCCAGAGACTGCGGGGCCTGGTGAGCTGCCATCTATGGCGTGGCACAGGGTCGGCCTCAACTGAACCACTTAGCAGCTGCAGCAGCAGCAGCAGCAGTGCATAGATATCAAAGGGGATGAGAACAGTCAGGTAGGATCACATATGTCATCGTGAAACAATACTTCTCCTCTTAGCCAAAGCTAACGAAAGATTTCTGTTCTAGGTCAAACTAGAAGAGATCACTTAAGAGGTAAAGAAACTTAAACTCCATTAGCAAAGGCAGTTCAACATCTCAAGAAAACTTGTGCTAGGCACAAAACTCTTTTCTGGGGGCCTACTTTCCCTACAACCTCCTTATCCCATTCTGTACCCATTCCTTTGCTTCTCCTGTCCTGAAAATGCCACCTGTAAGACAGAACTACGTCGTTTTCCTTCTTAAAGTGTGATTGCATTCCATACATTCTTGTAATAACAAGTCATACATTTCCCTTCAGCAACCAAGAACTGACTCTTATATTGGCATTTGATAGATTGGTGAGCATACCTATCAGTGATAATAGCGCCCACCCCGCTTCCTGCAAGAACAGAACAAAACAAAACAAAACAAAAAAATTGCTTTCTTACATTTAATATGTTCGGATGGTGCCAGTCACTATTCATGCAGAGTCAAAAATCTCTTTTGTTTCTGTGTAAAAGGGAGGTCCTTTCAAGTCGTGAATGTTTAAGAAGTTTCATTTATTTGGAAGTGACCTAGCTATTCAATACACTGTCGTCACTTAGTTTAGCACGAGGATAGAAACTCAGGTAACCAAAACACCTGGAGGAACGATTGTAAGTTCAGTTCAGTTCAGTTGCTCAGTCGAGTCTGACTCTTTGGGACCCCGTGGCCTGCAGGACGCCAGGCTTCCGTGTCCATCACCAACTCCAGGGGCTTGCTCAAACTCATGTCCATCGAGTCAGTGATGCCATCCAACCATCTTATCCTCTGTCATCCCCTTCTCCTCTGCCTTCAATAAAGACTATGAGAGGCAGATATTTTAGAGTATAATTATTGTTAAGAGTTTATCTAAAAGCTCATATCACATTTACATATTTTACATTGGTTGTTGCTGTTTCCAGGTACTTTCTTGCTGACAAGCTTGTGACACATATAACAATAGAGCAATTTTTACCTCAGAAGAAACCTAGGCACTATGAACATGTTGTGCTTAATGTTGTTGACTCTTAGACATGTCTATAGTGGAGGAGCAAAACCAAAAATACTAGATATTTAATATTGACTAGTTCCCAGTTCACGGGACTCTGACATTCATTTAGGTCAATGTTTTCTTGTATTTCCAGCAGTTTGATTTGGAAGGGCTGCCTTGTCTTGAGACCATTGAAATCAGAACTCAGAACTTGAGCAATATTATCAAAAAACACAAGGCTCACACTGACATATACCTTAATCCAGACAGACAGACAAGACATCTTCCAGTTTTCCGCCTGAGATTTAAAATATTTCTTTGAGCCGTTTTCCTGGGAAGTGGGGGGGGGGGGAGTGGGGGTGGCAGCGAGGCAGGCTTGGGTAACAAGCTAATTGTTGGTCATTGCATATGCAAAGAACCAGCTTTCCGGGTTCCAAGGAAAAAAGCTTCCTTGGTACCCAATTTTGTTTGGATCTATAGACTCTCATGGCCCTCCTAGGTCAGGACATCTTTCCTTTCTGTAGTCCTCGTTTGAACCCTAAATCATAGACAGCTTGGATTGTCTCTGTGGGGTGGATGTATTGTCCTCGTGTTTGACCTGGTGGCAGTAGCGAGGTCCGAGAGCCTCTCCTGGAACCGGGCGTGGGGACAGGGCTCACCGGGAGCCCCTGGTGGAAGTGGGCAATGCGCTGGGAGCGCGCCAGGGGCGGGGCGATCCCAGGCGGCGCGGGTCGGGGTTCCGGTCGGGAGGGGGTGGGGGGTGGTAACAGTTGTGCTCTCGGGGGTCCCCACTGCAGCTGGAAACGCGCTGGGAGTGCGGCAGGGGCGGGGTGAACCCTGGTGGCGCGGGGCGGGGTTCGGCTCCTGGCGGGGGTGGGGGAGGGCTTCCCAGTTGTGCTCTCGGTGGTGGCCACTGAGGCTGGAAACGCGCCGGGAGCGCACCCGGGGCGGGGTAAACCTGGGCTGCGCGGGTCGAGATTTAGATGGCTGTGGATGGGGGTTCGGTCCCAGTTGTGCTCTCGGGGGTCGCCACTGTGGCTAGGAACGCCCATTTCCTATGCTAATGTGTCCCCAAGGATCCACATCTAGTGGGTGCAGCGGAGGGCTGCGGGCCACAGGTCAGAGAACTGGGACTGCTTGGAGCAGGGAACCACGTATTCCGCCCTCTGTTGGCACATTCTCGGAGCTCCCCAACCTGGCAGTTGCAGAAAGGCCTCGCCCTTGGTGTCAAGGCCTTTACCGCTCCACCCCTTTGCTGAAAAATCTCAGTCTGCACGGTTTTCCCAAGCAGCCTAGTGTCCCCTGGAAGTCCAAGGGACAGAACCCTGAACTCTGGCCGGCTGGCCCAGCCCTGCTTCTGGCACTTTGTAGGCCAGCGGGCCCTGGAGCACCTGCTAGGATGAGAAAGGGAAGGGTCCGCGAATTGCACCCTAGAAAGTTAGTAGGGTGCATGGATTTCAAACCCTGGTGGCCGCCCAGGCAGCAAAGAAGGGGGGAGGGCACCTTGCTGCCCTTTCATGGCAGAATCTGTGGCTGTCCTGATGCGTGGGCCTTTTCATGGGGACCTTGTGCAATAAAAGTTTGGTGTTTTGGTACTGAATAATTAGAAATTGTAAAAAGTTTAAATTATGTGGTGGTGTAATTAAAAAGCAAAACAAAACAAAACCAAGCCCCAAGTGTTTGGCACAGGGAGGTTTAAGTATTGAAGGCCTGTTTTCCTTGCACTGTGGCATTCTATCAAGAAGTGTGCAGGCTTTTTTTTTTTTTTTAAGAAAAGTGTTCAAAATGAGGGAAACAGGAAACCCAGAGGTGCCCCTGTATTTTGGGGAAGGCCTTAGGAGGTCACTTGGAAATGCTGCTGGCTGTGGGGGAGGGGGGCAGATGGGCTGTGCAGGCTTGTCCTTTGCATTCATGTTCTTGTGTGTAGAAACCCAGCTCGGAGCCATCTACTGATGTGTAAGAATTTCGCAGACAAACCTTGAGCTAAGCAATGCATTTGTTCCTGAGGAAATGTTTGTCTTAAGCGATGTAAATATCCTATGTATATCTGCTGGACTCTGGCTTCAGGTCGGTTCCCTCAATAGGCTCAGAAGCGACTTGAACAAAACAGTATGTTTTCCTCGTACCTTGTTCTCCTAATCTATGTTAAGGAAATGATATATTTGCCTGGAATACTGCCTTTCTTCAAGATTCATGTCAATCAGTTTTTGGCCCCGGATGACTCACCTGCTGCCAATGTGACCTCAAGGCATGTCGTGGGGGAGGGGCCTGGTGCCATTCCCTGAAACAGTGCCTTTCTTTCCTTAGCTGACTGCTAGTGCCTGTAGAATATCTGGCTAGAGACCAGCAGGGCGTACACCCCGCCTCAAGTCTAAGTCAGCAGCTTTCTCTATCTCATTCATACTTTAATAACAATTGATGACACAAAAGCTCTGAGCGATCAAATCATATCAAATCTTCATTTCAGATTGAAGATGCATTCCATGGTATTGCCATCTTAAGTCTTTCCATTGTTATGGAATACCTGTCCATGTATTCAGGATAGTTTTCAGCCAGGGTGTATAAGTTCCAGTGTGCCAGTCTTGTCATCCTCGTTACATCCATGGCAAAGTGTTGTATTCATGTTGACATTATTGAAAGGGAATTTTTTTTAATTCCTTTTCAGATTATTATCTGCTAATATATACAGAAAAAACTGTGTAATCTTTCGTTTTTATCAGTTCGGACAGCTTGATAGTTGTCTTTAAATTCTTTCCTTTCTCATACTTTAAGATTTTCCGGGCACCGTACATGTACTGCCTCACCCCTAATCTCAGTCATGTGTTCAAAGAACTTCTGTCCTTTATTTGTTTACTTATTTTTTGCAACATTGAATTCGTTTTGACTATGCTGGGTCTCTGCTGCAAGATGGAAGTTGCTAGGACCTCTGGACTGCAGTCTTCCATCTCTTACTGACCTCTTGTTGACCTCTGCAGAATCCTGGTTGGCGGGAGCTTGTTAGTTCCTTGTTCCTTACCAGGACCTCCTGTGGTAAGTGTTTTTCTCTTCTCTGTTGCCTGGTAAGGGTGGATGGTCATTGGCATCCCAAAGCTAGCTAGAAGTCAATTATTTAGGCAGGCTTGTGCATAGATATGGGAGAAGGCAATGGCACCCCACTCCAATACTCTTGCGTGGAAAATCCCATGGATGGAGGAGCCTGGTAGGCTGCAGTCCATGGGGTGGTTAAGAGTCGGACACCACTGAGCGACTTCACGTTCACTTTTCACTTTCATGCATGGGAGGAGGAAATGGCAACCCACTCCAGTGTTCTTGCCTAGAGAACCCCAGGGACTGCGGGGCCTGGTGGGCTGCCGTCTATGGGGTCGCACAGAGTCGGACACGACTGAAACGACTTAGCAGCAGCGGCGGCGGCAGCAGCAGCAGAAGCAAGGCATCGATATCAAAAGGGCTGCAAACAGTCAGGAAGGATCACATATGTCACCGTGAAACACTACTTCTCCACTTAGCCAAAGCTAACCAAAGATTTCTGTTCTAGGTCAACCTAGAAGAGATCACTTAAGAGGTAAAGAAACTTAAACTCCATTAGCAAAGGCAGTTCGACATCTCAAGAAAACTTGTGCTAGGCACAGAACTCTTTTCTGGGGGTCCACTTTCCCTACAACCTCCTTATCCCATTCTGTACCCATTCCTTTGCTTCTCCCATCCTGAAACTGCCACCTGTAAGACAGAACTACTTCGTTTTCCTTCCTCAAGTGCCATTGCATTCCACATACTTTCTTGATATAACAAGTCATACATTTCCCTTCAGCAACCAAGAACTGACTTTTATATTGGCATTGGCTATAGCCCGCCCCCCTCCCCCCACCCCCAAGAACAGAACAAAACAAAACAAAACAATTGCTTTCTTACATTTAACATGTCAGGATGGTGCCAGACACTATTCATGGAGAGTCAAAAATCTCTTTTGTTTCTGTGTAAAAGGGAGGTCCTTTCAAGTCGTGAATGTTTCAGAACTTTCATTTATTTGGAAATGACCTAGCTATTCAATACACTGTCGTCACAAGGATAGAAACTCGGGTAACCAAAACACCTGGAGAAACGTTTGTTAGTTCAGTTCAGTTCAGTTGCTCAGTCGTGTCTGACTCTTTGGGACCCCGTGGCCTGAAGGACGCCAGGCTTCCGTGTCTGTCACCAGCTCCAGGGGCTTGCTCAAACTCATGTCCATCGAGTCAGTGATGCCATCCAACCATCGTACCCTTGTCATCCCCTTCTCCTCTGCCTTCAATCAAGACTATGAGAGGCAGATATTTTAGAGTATAATTATTGTAAAGAGTTTGTCTAAAAGCTCATATCACATTTACATTTTTTACTTTTGTTGTTGTCGTTTCCAGGTAGTTTCTTGCTGACAAGCTTGTGACAGATATAACAATAGAGCAATTTTTACCACAAAAGAAACCTAGGCACTATGAACATGTTGTGCTTAATGTTGTTGACTCTTAGACATGTCTATAATGGAGGAGCAAAACCAAAAATACTAGATATTTAATATTGACTAGTTCCCAGTTCACGGGACTCTGACATTCATTTAGGTCAATGTTTTCTTGTATTTCCAGCAGTTTGATTTGGAAGGGCTGCCTTGTCTTGAGACCATTGAAATCAGAACACAGAACTTGAGCAATATTATCAAAAAACACAAGGCTCACACTGACACATACCTTAATCCAAACAGACAGACAAGACATCTTCCAGGTTTCCGCCTGAGATTTAAAATATTTCTTTGAGCCAGTCTTCTGGGGAGTGGGGGGATGGAGGTGGCAGTAAGGCAGGCTTGGGTAACAAGCTAATTGTTGGTCATTGCATATGCAAAGAACCAGCTTTCCGGGTTCCAAGGAAAAAAGTTTCCTTGGTAACCAACTTTGTCTGGTTCTATAGAATATCATGGCCCTCCTAGGTCAGGTCATCTTGCCTTTCTGTAGTCCTCGTTTTATCCCTAAATCATAGACAGCTTGGATTGTCTCTGTGGGGTGTATGTATTGTCCTCATGTTTGACCTGGCGGCAGCAGCGAGGTCCAAGAGCCTCTCCTGGAACCGGGCGTGGGGACGGGGCTCACCGAGAGCCACTGGTGAAGGTGGGCAGCGCCCCTGGAGCGCGGCAGGGGTGGGGCGCCCCGGGTGGCGCAGGGCGGGTGTTGGCTCCTGGCGGGGGTAGGGGAGGGCTTCCCAGTTGTGCTCTTGGAGATGGCCACTGCGGCTGGAAACGCGCCGGGAGCGCAGCCAGGGTGGGGTAAACCTGGGCTGCACAGGTCGTGATTCCGCTCGCTGTGGGTGGGGGGTCGGTCCCTGTTGTGCTCCCGGGGGTCGCCAATATGGCTGGGAACCCGCCGGGAGCCCGGCAGGGCCGGGACGAAACCTGGCGGCGCGGGGCGGGGTGGGGGTCCGTTCGCAGCGGGGGTCGGCTCCTGGCAGGGGTGGGGGAGGGCTTTCCAGATGTGCTGTTGGGGGTCGCCATTGCGGCTGGGAATGCCCATTTCGTGAACTCCTGGATCCCCAAGGATCGGCATCCATTGGCCACAGCGGAGGGGTGCGGAACACAGGTAAGGGAACGGGGACTGCGTGGAGCAGGGAACCATGTATTCCGCCCTGTGTTGGCACAGTCTCAGAGCTCCCCAACCTGGCGGTCGCAGGAAGGCCTCGTCTTTGGGGTCAAGGCCTTTACCACTCCACCCCTCTGCTGAAAATCCTCAGAGTCTGCACGGTTTTCCCAAGCAGCCTAGTGTCTGCTGGAAGTCCAAGGGACAGAACCCTGAATTCTGGCCGGCTGGCCCAGCCCTGCTTCTGGCACTTTGTAGGCCAGTGGGCCCTGGAGCACCTGCTAGGATGGGAAAGGGAAGGGTATGCGAATTGCACCCTGGTGGCCGCCGAGGAAGCAAAGAAGAGGGAATGCACCTTACTGCCCTTTAATGGCAGACAGAATCTGTGGCTGTCCTGCTGCGTGGGCCTTTTCATGGGGACCTTGTGCAATAAAAGTTTACCGGTGAACTTAGGGAACTTCCCAGTGTGCTTCTGACAGATGAGGGATGCTGTGGAGTTGGCGGGGCCTCTCAGGACTCTGCTGGGTTTGGCGCAATGGAAGAGGGCCTCATCTCCAGGGAAGGCAGGAACCTCAGGCTTCCTCTCCGTTTCGGACTCCGACCGCAGGGTCCCTGCAGAGTTGGGACAGGAGAGTCAGGAATCGTCTTGTCTGAGGAAGGGAACTCCGCTTGCCTCTCGAGGTGCTCAGGGGGTCTCAGGCCCCTTGTTGAGCTGTGTGTGGAACCTGCGGGTATTTCCGGAAATGCACGATGGTGACAGTGCCCCTTCGTGTTGTGCCTTCACCCACTGGGTTGCCTTCGAAGAGGTGTCTGGGCCTCGGGTTCTTTTTAAGAGCGGACCGGGAAATCGGGGTCTTTCGGCATGTGGGACAACCCACGGGGCTAGTCTCAAATTTCCTAGTGAGGCCGGCTTCATCCTGACGTGTGCCGGGAAGGCCGGGGACCCTTCCAGACAACGCAGGGGGATCGACTCTCCTGTCGCCATCAGGAGGGGAGAAGGGGCTCAGATGAAGTGGGGCCGGAACCCTCGGTGTTACCCTCGAGAGAAATCGGCATGTGGGGGACTTTTGGGGGTTGCATGAAAGGAGTCAGGTACCATTTCGCACTTCAGGACAGAACCTGGGACTTCCCTTGAGACGCTGTAGCGGGCAAGGGCCTCATCTTGCGAAGACGTTGGAACCATGTGGATTTTCTCGAGTTGCGGCGGGATTCTAGAGTTACGACGGGGATTTCAGGCTTCCTCTTTTGTTGGCCCCGGGAAGCCTAATCTTCCATTCGAGTTGCGAGGGAAAGCTTGGGGTTGCACTCGAGTCACTGCAGGGCCAAAGAGACCTCATCTAGGCCTGTGTCCGGGACTTAACGTTCCTCTCAAGGGAAGACAGGGATCTCAGGGTGGCGTTCCAGACTCCCCCGGGGAGTCAGGCCTAGCCTCGAGGGCAAGCAAAGGATGCCGCTCTCCTCTCAAGTCGTGACGCAGATCTCTTGGAGCCCAGAGTGGCCTCAAGGGAGTCAGGCCTTCTCTTCAGTTTGGAGAGAGGACTCAGGATTGCGGTCTGGGTCAGGCAGGAAAAGAAGGCCCTCACCTCGCGAGGATGGGGGCTTCTCAGGGGTTTCCTCGAGCTGCGGCGCCTGTGGGGGTTTTTCACGAGGCGCGACGAGGATCTCAGGGAGCCTCTCGTGCGGTGCCAGGGAAGTCAGGTCTCTGTGCGCGTGGCGAGGGGGAGCGCGTCATGGCTCTCGAGTCATGGGAGAGGACTAGGGCCTCCAGACGCGATGAAGAAGGACACTCGAGGTCTTTCTGGGGTGGCGGCGGGAAAGCCTCATTTCCCTCGACTTCTGCCAGGGACCTGAGGGAACTTCCCATGGTGCCTCTGATAGGTGAGGGATGCTGTGGAGTTGGCGGGGCCTCTCGGGACTCCGCTGGGCTTGGCGCAATGGAAGAGGGCCTCATCTCGAGGGGAGACAGGAAACTTAGGCTTCCTCTCCTTTTCGGACTCCAACCACAGGGTCCCTGCAGAGTTGGGACAGGAGAGTCAGGCCTCGTCTTGTCTGAGGAAGGGAACTCCGCTTGCCTCTCGAATTGCTCAGGGTGTCTCACGTACCTCGTCGAGCTGTGTGTGGAAACCGCGGGTTTTTCCGGACAACTCACGGGGGTGTCAGTGCCCCTTCGAGTGGTACCTTCACCCACAGGGTTGCCTTCGAAGAGGGGTCCGGGCCTCGGGTCCTTCTCAAGAGCGGACCGGGGAATCGGGGGCGTTCGGCATGTGGCCCCACCCACGTGGCTCGTCTCGAATTTCCCCGTGAGACCGGCCTCATCCTGAGGTGCGCCGGGAAGGCCGAGAACCCCTTCTGGACCACGCAGGGGAATCGCCTCTCCTGTCGCGATCAGGAGGGGAGAAGGGGCTCAGATGAAGCTGTGCCGGGACTCTCGGTGTTCCCCTCGAGGGAACCCGGCGTGTCAGGGAACTTTTGGGTGTCGTACGAAGGGTGTCAGGTACCGTTTCGCACTTCAGGGCGGAACATGGGACTTCCCTTGAGACGCCGTAGTGGGCAAGGGCCTCATCTTGCGAAGACGTTGAAACCACGTGTTTTTTCTCGATTTGCGGTGGGATTCTCGAGTGACGACGGGGATTACAGGCTTCCTCCTCTGTTGGCCCTGGGAAGCCCCGTCTTCCATTCGAGTGGCGAGGGAAAGCTAGGGGCTGCCTTGAGTCACTGCAGGGCCAAAGAGACCTCATCTAGGCGTGTGTCCAGGACCTAATGTTCCTATCCAGGGAAGGCAGGGATCTCGGAGTTGCATTCCAGGATCCCCCGGATTGCCAGGCCTCGTCTCGAGGGGAAGCCATGGACTCCGCTGTCCTCCCGAGTCGCGACGCGGATCTCTTGGAGCCCCCTAGTGGCCTCAGTGGAGTCAAGCCTCCTCTTCATTTTGGAGAGAGGGCTCGGGATTGTTCTCCAGGCCATGTAGGAAAAGAAGGCCCTTCACCTCGTGAGGACGGGGGCGTCTCAGGGGTTTCCTCGAGCTGCGGCGCCCTTGGGGGTTTTCTCGCGAGGCACGAGGAGGATCTCAGGGAGCCTCTCGTGCGGCGCCAGGGAAGTCAGGTCTCCCTGCGCGTGGCGAGGGGGAGCGCGTCATGGCTCTCGAGTCACGGGAGGGGACTAGGGCCTCGAGACGCGTTGAAGAGGGACTATCGAGGTCTTTCTCTGGTTGTGTCGGGAAAAGTCATTTCCCTCGACTTCTGCCGGGGACCTTAGGGAACTTCCCAGGGTGTCTCTGAGAGTTGATGGATACTGTGGAGTTGGCGGGGCCTCTCGGGACTCCGCTGGGTATGTCGCAATGGAAGAGGGCCTCATCTCGAGGGGAGGCAGGAACCTCAGACTTCCTCTCTGTTTCGGACTCAGACCGCAGGGTCCCTGCAGAGTTGGGACAGGAGAGTCAGGCTACGTCTTTTCTGAGGAATGGAACTCCGCTTGCCTCTCGAGTTGTTCATGGGGTTTCAGGCCCCTTGTCAAACTGTGTGTGGAATCTGCAGGTTTTTCCAGACGATGCACGGGGGTGTCAGTGATCCTTCGATTTGTGCCTTCATCCACAGGGTTGCCTTCGAAGAGGTGTCCGGGCATCGGGTTCTTATGAAGAGCGGACTGGGAAATCGGGGTCGTTCAGCATTTGGCAGCACCCACGTGGGTTGTCTCGAATTTCCTCATGAAACCGGCCTCATCCTGAGGTGTGCCGCGAAGGTCATGAAACTCTTCCAGACAAAGCAGAGGAATCGACCCTCCTGTGGCGATCAGGAGGGGAGAAGTGGCTCAGATGAAGTGCTGCTGGGAACCTCGGTGTTTCCCTCAAGTGAGACAGGTATGTCGGGTAACTTTTGGGGTCGCATAAAGCGTTCCAAGTACCGTTTCGCTCTTCAAAATGGAACGTTGGACTTCTCTTGGGGTGCTCCAGCGGGCAAGGGCCTCATCTTGGAATGACTGCGGAACCACTTGGTTTTTCTCGAGTTGCGGTGGGATATTTGAGTTACCACAGGGAATTCATGCTTCCTCTTGTGTTGGCCCACAAAAGTCTTATCTTCCATTCGAGATTCGAGGAAGAGCTGGAGGTGCGCTCTAGTCACTGAAGGCAAAAGAGACCCCACCAAGGCTTGTGTGCAGGACCTAATGTTCATGTCAAGGCTCGACAGAAATCTCGGGGTTGCATTCCAGACTCACCTTGGAGTCAGGCCTTGTCTCGAGGGGAAGCAAAGGACTCTGCTCTCCTCTCGAGTCGGACGGGTATGTCTTGGAGCCCACTGAGTGGCTTAAAGGGAGTCAAACCTCCTCTGGTGTTTGGAGGGAGGACACGGGATTGCTCTCCAGGCAATGCATGAAATGAAGGCCCTCATCTCCCAATGACTGGGGCGTCTCGTAGGTTTTCTCGAGCTGTGGCGCTAGTGTGGGGTTTCTCACGAAGTAAGACTGGGAGCTCAGTGAGCCTCTCACGTGGTGCCAGGGCAGTCAGGTCTCTATGCACGTGGTGAGAGGGAGCCCGTCATTGTTCTCGAGTCATGGTAGGGGAATTGGGCCTGAAGACGTGTTAAAGAAGGACTCTCAAGACCTTTCTTGGGTTGCAGCAGGAAACCCTGGGTTCCATCGACTTGTGCCAGTGACCTCAGGAAGCTTCTCAGCGTGCCTCTGAGAAGTCAGGGTCACTGTGGAGTTGGGAGGGGCCTCTCGGAACTCCACTGGGTTTGGTGCAATGGAAGAGGGCCTCATGACAAGTTGAGGCAGGAACCTCAGGGTTCCTCTCCTGGCTTCGAATGCGCCAGATCTGACTCGGATCCCAGAGTCCCTGCAGAGATGGGACAGGAGAGTCAGGCCTCGTCTTGTGTGGAGGAATGGAACTCCGCTTGACTCTCGCGTTGTTCATGGGGTGACAGGCCACTTGTCGATTTGTATGTGGAACTTGCGGGTTTTTCTGGACGATGCACCGGGGTGTTACTGCCCCTTAGTGTTGTGCCTTGATCCACAGGATTGCCTTCGAGTTGGGTTCTGCCATCGGGTTCTTATCAAGAGCGGACCAGGGAATCAGGGTCTTTTGGCATGTCGCACCACTCATGAGGTTATGTCTCGAATTTCCTCGTGAGACTGGCCTCATCTTGATGTGCGCCAGGAAGGTCGGGAACGCCTTCCAGACAAAGCAGGGGAATCGAACCTCCTGTCGCGATCAAGAGGGGAGAAGAGTCTCAGATGAAGTGGTGCCGGGAACCTCGGTGTTCTCCTCAAGTGAGACTGGTATGTCGGGGAACTTTTGGGGTCGCATCAAGGGTTCCAAGTAACTTTTCGCTCTTCAATACGGAACGTGGGACTTCTCTTGAGACTCTGTAGCGGGCAAGGGCCTCATCTTTCGATGACGGGGAACCACGTGGTTTTTCTTGAGTTGTGGCGGGATTCTCGAGTTACGACGGGGAATTCAGGCTTCCTCTTCAACTGGCCCAGGGAAGTCCAGTTTTCATTCGAATTGCGAGTTAGAACTGGGGATTGCTCTCGAGACACTGCAGGGCCAAATAGACCTCATCTAGGCTTGTGTCCAGGACCTAATGTTCCTCTGCTGGGGCGACAGCGATCTCGGCATTGCATTCTCGACTCACCCTGGGAATCAGGCCTCGTCTCGAGGGGAAGCCAAGGACACCGCTCTCCTGTCGAGTCGCGACCGGTATATCTTGGAGCTCACTGTGTGGCCTAAAATGAGTCAAGCCTCCTGTGGAGTTTGGAGAGAGGACTCAGGATTGCTCTCCAGGCCATACAGGAAAAGAAGGCCCTCATCTCGTGAGGACTGGGGCGTCTCATGTGTATTCTCGAGCTGCGGCTCCAGTGTGGTGTTGCTCACGAGGTATAATGGGGAGCTCAGGGAGCCTCTCCTGTGGCGCCAGGGAAGTCAGGTTTCTATGCGCGTGGCTAGGGGGAGCGCGTCATTGCTCTCGAGTCATGGTAGGGGAATCGCACCTCAAGACGCGTTGAAGAAGGATTCTCGAGGTCTTTTACGGGTTGGGGCAGGAAACCCTTGGTTCCCTCGACTTGTGCCGGTGATCTCAGGAAGGTCTAAGGGTGCCTCTGAGAAGTCAGGGATACTGTGCAGTTGGGAGGGGTCTCTCGGGACTCCACTGGGTTCGGTGCAATGGAAGAGGGCCTCATCTCGAGTGGAGGCAGGAAACTCATGTTTCCTCTCCTGACTTCCCCTGGGCCAGATCTGACTCGGATCGCAGTTTCGCTGCAGAGTTCGAACAGGAGAGTCAGGCCTCGTCTTGTGTGGAGTAATGGAACTCTGCTTGCCTCTCCAGTTGTTCACGGGGTGACAGGTCACTTCTCGAGCTGTGTGTGGTACCTGCGGGTTTCTCCGGACGATACCTGGGGGTGTCAGTGCCCCTTCGTGTTGTGCCTTCATCAAAAGGGTTATCTTCAAAGAGGTGTCCGGGCATTGGGATCTTATCAAGAGTGAACCGGGAAATCGGGGTCTTTCGGCATGTGTCACCATCCACGAGGCTATGTCTCGAATATCCTCGTGAGACCGGCCTCATCCTGAGATGCACCGGGAAAGGCGGGAACCCCTTCAAGACAAAACAGGGGAATCGACCCTCCTGTCGCGATCAGGAGGGGAGAAGGGGCCCAGATGTAGTGGTGCCGGGAACCTCGGTGTTCTCCTTGAGTCAGACCGGTGTGTCGAGGAACTTTTGAGGTCGCATCAAGGGTGCCAATACCGTTTCGCACTTCAAGACGGAACGTGGAACTTCTCTTGAGACGCTGTAGGGGGCAAGGGCCTCATCTTGCGATGACGGGGGAACCACGTGGCGTTTCTCGAGTTGTGGCGGGATTCTCGAGTTTCGACGGGGAATACAGTCTTCCTCATGTGTTGGCCCAGGGAAGTCCTATCTTCCATTTGAGTTTCAAGGGAGAGCTGGGGATTGTCCACGAGTCACTGCAGGGCAAAATAGACCTCATCTAGGCTTGTGTCCAGGACTTAATGTTCGTCCCTAGGGGCGACAGGGATCTGGGGGTTGCATACCAGACTCACCCGGGGAATCAGGCCTCGTCTTGAGGGGAAGCAAAGAACTCCGCTGTCCTTTTGAGTCGCGATGGGTATCTCTTGGAGCCCACTGTGTGCCCTAAAGGGAGTCAAGCCTCCTGTGCTGTTTGGATAGAGGACTCGGGATTCCTCTCCAGGCCATGCAGGAAAAGAAGGCCCTCATCTCGCGATGACGGCGGCGTCTCGTGGGTTTTCTAGACTGCCGCGCTAGTGCCGGGTATCTGACGAGGTACGAGAGGGAGCTCAGGGAGCCTCTCGTGTGGCTCCAGGGAAGTCAGGTCCCCATGAGATGGCTAGGGGGAGTTCGTCATTGCTCTCGAGTCATGGTAGGGTAATCGGGCCTCAAGACGGGTTGAAGAAGGACTCTCGAGGTCTTTCTCGGGTTACTGCATAAAACCCAGGGTTCCCTTGACTTGTGCCTGCGACCTCAGGGAGCTTCTCAGAGTGCCTCTGAGAAGTCAGGGATACTGTGCAGTTTGGAGGGTCCTCTCGAGACTCCTCTGCATTTGGTGGAATGTAAGAGGGACTCATCTCGAGTTGAAGCAGGAACCTCAGTGTTCCTCTCCATTTCTGACTCAGATCGCAAGGTCCCTGCATGTTGGTACAGGAGAGTCAGGCCTCGTCTTTTCTGGAGGATGGGACTCCTCTTGCCTCTCGAGTTGTTCTCGAGGTGACAGGCCACTTGTCGAGCTGTGTATGTAACCTGCCCGTTTTTCCGGATGATGCACAGGTGTGTTAGTGCCCCTTCGTGTTGTACCTTCATACTCAAGGCTGCCTTCCAAGAGGTGTCCGAGCATCGGATTCTTATCAAGAGCGGACCGGGAAATTGGAGTCTTTCAGCAAGTGGCACCACCCACAAAGCTACGTATCGAATTTCCCCATGAGACCGGCCTCATCCTGAGTTGTGCAGGGAAGGTCGGGCCCCCTTGCAGACAAAGCAGGGGAATCGACCCACCGGTCACCATCAGGAGGGGAGAAGGGGCTTAAATGAAGTGGTGCCGGGAACCTCGGTGTTCCCCTTGAGTGAGACCGGCGTGTTGGGGGACTTTTGGGGTCGCATCAAGGGTGCCAAGTACCGTTTCGCATTTCAAGACGGAACCTGGGACATCTTTTGAAACGCTGTAGTGGGCAAGGGCCTCATCTTGCGATGACGGGAGAACCACGTGGTTTTGCTCGAGTTGCGGCGGGATTCTCGAGTTATGACCGGGAATTTAGGCTTCCTCTTGTTGGCCTTGAAATCCAATCTTCCATTCGGGTTGCGAGGGGGAGCTGGGGATTGCGCTAGAGTCACTGCAGGGCAAAAGAGACCTAATCTGGGCTTGTGTCCAGGATCTAATGTTGCTCTCCAGGGGCGACAGGGATCTCGGGTTTGCATTCCAGACTCATCCGGGGAGACAGTTCTCACCTCGAGGGTAAGCAAAGAATTCCGCTCTCATCTCGAGTCGCGATGGGTATCTCTTGGAGCCCAATGTGTGTACTAAAGGGAGTCAAGCCTTCTGTGGAGTTTGGAGAGAGGACTCGGGATTGGACTCCAGGCCATGCAGGAAAAGGAGGCCCTCATCTCGAGATGACGGTGGCGTCTCGTGGGTTTTCTTGAGCTGCGGCGCCAGTGTGGGGTGTCTCATGAAGTACCACGGGGATCTCAGGGAGCCTCTTGTGTGGCGCCAGGAAAATCCAGTATTCCTTTCGAGTTGCGAGTTAGAACTGGGGATTGCTCTCCAGTCACTGCAGGGCAAAATAGACATCATCTACGCTTGTGTCCAGGACCTAGTGTTCCACTACTGGGCCGACAGTTATCTCAGGGTTGCATTCTCGACTCACCCGGAGAGTCAGGCCTCGTCTTGAGGGGAAAAAAAGGACTCCACTCTCCTGTCGATTCGCGACGGGTATCTCTTGGAGCCCACTGCGTGGCGTAAAGGGAGTGAAGCCTCCTATGGAGTTTGGAGAGATGACTCGGGATTGTTTTCCTGGCCATGCAGGAAAAAAGGCCCTCATCTCGCGATGACGGGGGCGTCTCGTGGGTTTTCTCTAGCTGCGGCGCCAGTATCAGATTTCTCACGAGGTACGACGGGGAACTCAGAGAGCCTCTCGTGTGGTGCTAGGGACGTCAGGTCTCCGTGCATGTGGTGAAGGGGAGTGCGTGATTGCTCTCGAGTCATAGTAGGCGAATCGGGCCTCAAGACGCATTGAAGAAGGACTCTCGAGGTCTTTCTCGGGTTGCAGCAGGGAACCCTGGGTTCCCTCGACTTGTGTCGGTGACCTCAGGCAACTTCTCAGGGTGCCTCTGAGAAGTCAGGGACACTGTGGATTTGGGAGGGGCCTTTCGTTACTCAACTGGGTTTGGTGCAATCGAAGAGGGCCTCATCTCGAATGGAGGCAAGAACCTCAGGGGTCCTCTCCATTTCTGACTCGGGTCGCAGAGTACCTGCCGAGTATGGACAAGAGAGTCACGCCTCGTCTTCTGTGGAGGAATGGATCTCCGCTTGCCTTTCGAGTTGTTCACGGAGTGACAGGCCACTTGTTGAGCTGTGTGTGGAACCTGCGGGTTTTTCCAGACGATGCACGGGGGTGTCAGTGCCCCTTCGTGTTGTGCCTTCATCCACAGGGTTGCCTTCAAAGAGGTTTCCGGGCATCGGGTTCTTTTCAAGAGCGTACCAGAAAATTGGGGTCTTTCAGCATGTGGTACCACCCACGAGGCTACGTCTCGAATTTCCTCGGGAGACCGGCCTCATCCTGAGGTGAGCCGGGAAGTTAGGGAACCCCTTGCAGACAAAGCAGGGGAGTCGATCCACCGGTCACGATCAGAAGGGGAGAAGGGGCTCAGATGAAGTGGTGCCGGGAACCTCGGTGGTCCCCTCGAGTGAGACCGGTATGTCACGGCACTTTTGAGGTCGCATCAAGGGTGCCAAGTACAGTTTCGCACTTCAAGACGGAACGTGGGAATTCTCTGGAGATGCTCTAGCGGGCAAGGGCCTCATATTGCGATGACGAGGGAAACACGTGGTTTTTCTCGAGATGCAGCGGGATTCTCGAGTTACGAAGGGGAATTCAGGCTTCCTCTTGTGTTGGCCCAGGAAGTCCAATCTTCCATTCAACTTGTCACAGAGAGCTGTGGGTTGCTCTCGAGTCACTTCAGGGCAAAGAGTCCTCATCTAGGCTTGGGTCCAGGACGTAGTGTTCCTCTCCAGGGGCAACAGGGATATCGGGGTCGCATTCCAGTCTCACCTGGTGGGTCACACCTCGTCTCGAGTGGAAGCAAAGGACTCCACTATCCTCTCGAGTCACGACGTGTAACTCTTGGAGCCCAATGAGTGGCCTAAAGGGAGTCAAGCGTCCTGTGTAGCTTGGACAGAAGGTTCACGCTTGATCTGCATACCATTCAGTTAAAGATAGCCCTCCTCTCTTGATGACGGGAGCATCTCATGGGTTTTCTCGAGCTGCGGCGTCAGTGTGGGGTTTCTCACGAGATATGATGGGGAGCTCAGGGAGCCTCTCGTGTGACGCCAGAGAAGTCAGGCCTCCATGCGTGTGGCCAGGCAGATCGCGTCATTGCTCTGGAGTCATGGGAGGGACTAGGGCCTCAAGACGCATTTAAGAAGGACTCTCGAGGTCTTTCTTGGGTAGGGGCGGGAAACACTTATTTCCCTCGACCTCTACCGGGGACCTTAGGGAACTTCCCAGGTGCCTCTGAGAGGTGAGGGATACTGAGGAGTTAGAGGGGCCTCTCGGGACTCGACTAGGTTTGACGAAATGAAAGAGGGCCTCATCTCGATTGGAGGCAGGAACCTCAGGCTTCCTCTCCATTTTTGACTCCGACCGCAGGGTCCCTGCAGGGTTGGGACAGGAGAGTCAGGCCTCGTCTTGTCTGAGTAATGGAACTCTGCTTGCCTCTTGAGTCGTTCAGTGGGTTTCAGGCCCCTTGTCGAGCTGTGTGTGGAACCTACGGGTGTTTCCAGAAGATGCACAGGGGTGTCATTGCCCCTTCATTTTGTGCCTTCCCCCACAGGGTTGCCTTCAAAGAGGTGTCCGGGCATCGGGTTCATTTCAAGAGCGGACCAGGAAATCGGGGTCGTTCGGCATGTGGCAGCACCAACGTGGCTCATCTCGAATTTCCTCGTGAGACCAGCATCATCCTGAGGTGCGCTGGGAAGGCCGGGAACACCTTCCACACAAAGAAGGGGAATCGACTCTCCTGTCGTGATCAGGTGGGGAGATGGGGCTCAGATGAAGTGGGGCCGGGACTCTAGGTGTTCCACTCGAGGGAACCCAGCATTTCAGGGAACTTTAGGGGTCGCAACAAGGGAGCCAAGTACCGTTTCCCACTTCAGGACGGAACATGTGACTTCCCTGGGGACGCTGTAGCGGGCAAGGGCCTCATTCTGTGAAGACGTTGGAACCACGTCGTTTTTCTCGAGTTGCGTCTGGATTCTCGAAAACGACGGGGATTTCAGGCTTCCTCTTGGGTTGGCCCTGGGAAGCCCAATCTTCCCCTGGAGTTGCGAGGGAAAGCTGGGGGTTCTGCTCGAGTCACTACAGGGCCAAAGAGACCTCATCGAGGCGTGTGTCCAGGACCTAATATTCCTCTCAAGCGAAGACAGGGATCTCGGGTTTCCATTCCAGACTCCCCCAGGGAGTCAGGCCTCGCCTCAAGGGGAAGCAGAGGACTCCGCTTTCCTCTCAAGTCGCGACACGGATCTCTTGGAGCCCAATGAGTGGACTCAAGGGTGTTGAGCCTCCTCTTCAGTTTGGAGAGAGGACTCGGGATTGCTCTCCAGGCCAGGCAGGAAAAGAAGGCCCTCATCTAGCGATGACGGGGGCGTCTCATGGGTTTCCTCAGGCTGCGGCTCCCATGGGGGTTTTCTCACGAGGCACGACGAGGACCTCAGGGAGCCTCTCGTGCGGTGCCAGGGAACTCATGTCTCCATGCGCATGGCGAGGGGGAGCTGGTCATCACTCTCGAGTCATGGGAAGTGACTAGGGCCTCAAGACGCGTTGAAGAAGGACTCTCGAGGTCTTTCTCGGGTGGCGGCGGGAAACCCTCGTTTCCCTCGACTTCTGCAGGGGACTATAGGGAACTTCCCATGGTGACTCTGAGAGGTGAGGGATGCTGTGGAGTTGGCAGGGCCTCTCGGGACTCTGCTGGGTTCGGCGCAATGGAAGAGGGCCTCATCTCGAGGGGAGGCAGGAACCTCAGGCTTCCTCTCCGATTCTGACTCCGACTGCACGGTCCCTGCAGTGTTGGGACAGGAGAGTCATGCCTCGTCTTGTCTGAGGAATGGAAATCTGGTTGCCTCTCGAGTTGTTCCGGGAGTCTCAGGCCCCTTGTCGAGCTGTGTGTAGACCCTGCGGGTTTTTCCGGATGATGCACGGGGGTGTCAGTGCCCCTTCGTGTTGTGCCTTCACTCACAGGCTTGCCTTCAAAGAGGTGTCCGGGCATCGGGTTCTTATCAAGAGCGGACCGGAAAATCGGGGTCGTTCGGCACGTGGCACCTCACACATGGCTAGTCTCGCATTTCCTCCTGAGACCGGCCTCATCCTGAGGTGCACCAGGAAGGCCGGGAACCCCTTCCAGAGAAAGCAGGGGAATCGACTCTCCTGTCGCGATCAGGAGGGGAGAAGGGGCTCAGATGAAGTGGTGCCGGGACCCTCGGTGTTCCCCTCGAGGCACCCAGCGTGTCGGCGAACTTTTGCGGTCTCATCAAGGGTGTCAAGTACCGTTTCACACTTAAGGACGGAACATGGGACTTCCCTGGAGACGCCGGGAATTTCGGTCTTCCCCTGGAGTGAGACCGGTATGTTGGGGAACTTTGGGGTCGCATCAAGGGTGCCAAGTAGCATTTCGAACTTTAAGATGGAACGTGGGACTTCTCTTGAGACTCTAGCTGGCAAGGGCCTCATATTGCAATGAAGGGGGAACCACATGGTTTTTAAGACTTGAGGCTGAATTCTCGAATTACGATGGGAAATTCAGACTTCCTCTTGTGTTGACCGTGGGAAGACCAATCTTCCATTCAAATTGTGAGGGAGAGATGGAGGTTGCTCTCGAGTCACTGTAGGGCAAAATAGACCTCATCTAGGCTTGTGTCTAGGACATAATGTTCCACTCCAGGGGCGACAGGGATCTCGGGGTTGCATTCCAATCTCACCCGGGGAGTCAGGCCTCGTCTCGAGGGAAGCAAAGGACTCCGCTCTCCTCTCGAGTCGCACCGGGTATTTCTTGGACCCAACTGAGTGGCCTAAAGGGAGTCAATCCTCCGGTGAAGTTTGGAGAGAGGACCAGGGATTGCTCTCCAGGTCAGGCAGGAAAAGAAGGCCCCCATCTCTCCTTGACGGGGGCATCTTGTGGTTTTTCTCGAACTGCGGCGCCACTGTGTGTTTTCTCACGAGGTACGATGGGGTACTCAGGGAGCCTCTTGTGTGGTACTAGGGAAGTCAGTTTTCCTGCTTGTGGCAAGGGGAGCGCGTCCTTCCTCTGGAGTCATGGTAGGGGAATCGGGCATCAAGAGACGTTGAAAAAGGACTCTCCAAGTCTTTCTCGGGTTACTTCAGGAAACTCTGGGTTCCCTCGACTTGTGCCAGTGACCTCAGGTAGCTTCTCAGGGAGCCTCTGAGAATTCAGGGATACTGTGGTGTTGGGGGGGGCCTCTCGGGACACCACTGAGTTTGGTTCAATGGAAGAGGGCCTCTTCTCTAGTTGAGGCAGGAACCTCAGGGTTCCTCTCCATTTCTGACTCTGATCGCAGGGTCCCTGAAGAGTTGGGCCAGGAGGGTAAGGCCTCGTCTTGTGTGAAGGAATGCAACTTCACTTGCCTCTCGAGTTGTTCACGGGGTGACAGTCCACATTTGGAGCTGTGAGTGGAATCTGCAGGTTTTTCCAGACGATGCATGGGGATGTCAGTGTCCCTTCGTGTTGTGCCTTCATCCACAGGGTTGCCTTCGAAGAGATGTCCGGGCGTCAGGTTCTTATCTAGAGTGGACCGGGAATTCGGTATCTTTCAGCATATGGCACCAACCATGAGGCTACTTTTTGAATTTCCTCATGAGACCGGCCTCATCCGGAGGTTCGCGGGGAACGTCGGGAACCCCTTGCAGACAAAGCATGGGAGTCGACCCTCCTGTCGCGATCAGGAGGGGTGAAGGGGCTCACAGGAAGTGGTGCCGTGAACTTTGGTGTTTCCCTCGAGTGAGACCGGTATGTCAGGGAACTTTGGGGGTCGCATCAAGGGTGCCAAGTACCGTTTTGTATTTCAGGATGGAACATGGGACTTCTCTTGATACGCTGTAGCAGCCAAGGGCCTCATCTTGCGATGACGGGGGAGCCACGTGGTTTTTCTCGAGTTGCGGCGGGATTCTCGAGTTACGACGGGGATTTCAGGCTTCCTCTTGTGTTGGGCCAGGGAAGTCCAATCATCCATTCGAGTTGCGAGGGAGAGCTGGGGGTTGCGCTCGAGTCACTGCAGGGCAAAGGAGACCTCATCTAGGCTTGTGTCCAGGACCTAATGTTCCTCTCCAAGGGCCACAGGGATCTCAGGTTTGCATTCCAGACTCACCCAGGGAGTCAGGCCTCGTGTCGAAGGGAAGCAAAGGACTCCGCTCTCCTTTCGAGTCGCGACGGGCACCTCTTGGAGCCCACTTTGTGGCCTAAAGGGAGTCAAGCCTCCTGTGAAGTTTGGAGAGAGGACTTGGGACTGCTCTCCAGGCCATGCAGGAAAAGATGGCCCTCATCTCGCGATGACGGAGGGGTCTTGTGGGTTTTCTCGAGCTGCGGCGCCAGTGTGGGGTTTCACACGAAGTACGTCAGGGAGCTCAGGGAGCCTCTCATGTGGCGCCAGGGAAGTCAGGTCTCCATGTGCGTGGCGAGGGGGAGCGCGTTATTGCTCTCGAGCCATGGTAGGGGAATCTGACCTCAAGACACATTGAAGAAGGACTCTCGAGGTCTTTCTTCGATTGTGGCAGGAAACCCTTATTTCCCTCGACGTTTGCCGGTTGCCTCAAGGAGCTTCTCAGAATGCCTAGGAGAAGTCAGGGATACTGTGGAGATGGGAGGGGCCTCTCGGGACTCCACTGGGTTTGTTTTAATGGAAGAGGGCCTCATCTCGGGTTGAGGCAGGAACCTCAGGTTTCCTCTCCATTTCTGACTCAGATCGAAGCGTGCCTGCAGAGTTGGGATTGGATACTCAGGCCTCGTCTTGTCTGAGGAAGGGAACTCCGCTTGCCTCTCTCATTGTTTAAGGGGTGACAGGCCAGTTGTGGAGCTGTATGTGGATCCTGTGGGATTTTCCGGATTATGAACAGGGTTGCCAGTGCCCCCTCGTGTAGTGCCTTCATCCACAGGGTTGCCGTAGAAGAGGTGTCCGGGCATCGGGTTCTTATCAAGAGCAAGACCGAGAAATCATGGTCTTTCGGCACGTGGCACCAACACGAGGCTACGTCTCGAATTTCTTCGTGAGACTGGCCTCATCCTGAGGTGCGCCATGAAGGTCGGGAGCCCCTTCTAGACAAAGCAGGGGGATCGACCTTCCTGCCGTGATCAGGAGGGGAGAAGGGGCTCAAATGAAGTGGTGCCAGGAACTTCGGTGTTCCCTTGGAGTGAGACCGGTATATTGGGGAACTTTTGGGGTCGCATCAAGGGTGCCAAATAGCATTTCGAACTTTATGACGAAACATGGGACTTCTCTTGAGACTCTGTAGCGGGCAAAGGCCTCATATTGCGATTAATGGGGAACCACGTGGTTTTTAAGAGTTTCGGCGGGATTCTCGAGTTACAACGGGAAATTCAGACTTCCTCTTTTGTTGGCCCAGTGAAGACCAATCTTCCATTCGAATTGCGAGGGAGAGATGGGTGTTGCTCTCGAGTCACTGTAGGGCAAAATAGACCTCATCTAGGCTTTTGTCCAGGACATAATGTTCCTCTCCAGGGGCAACAGGGATCTCGGGGTTGCATTCCAGACTCACCCGAGGTAAGGCCTCATCTCGAGGGGAAACAAAGTACTCTGCTCTCCTCTCAAGTCGCGACAGGTATCTCTTGGAGCCCATTGAGTGGCCTAAAGGGAGTAAAGCCTCCTGTGAAGTTTGGAGAAAGGACCAGGGATTGCTCTCCAGGTCAGGCAGGAAAAGAAGTCCCCAATCTCGCGATGACGGTGGCGTCTCGTGGGTTTTCCCGAGCTGCGGCGCCAGTGTGGGGTTTCTCACAAGGTATGACGGGGAGCTCAGGGAGCCTCTCATGTGGCGCCAGTGAAGTCAGGTGTCCATGCACATGGCGAGGGGGAGCGTGTCATTGCTCTCGAGTCATGGTAGGGGAATCCGGCCTCAAGACGCGTTGAAGACGGACTCTTGAGGTCTTTCTCGGGTTGCGGCAGGAGACCCTGTGTTCCCTCGACTTGTGCCGGTGACCTCAGGGAGTTGCTCAGGGTGCCTCTGAGAAGACACTGATACTGTGGTGTTGGGAGGGGCCTCTCGGGACTCCACTGCGTTTGGTGCAATGGAAGATTGCCGGGAGCCAGCGAGAGACATTCCACTCGTGACAAATGACATGAGGAAAGAGTCTCAGCATACGCAAAGGCGGGATCGAGCCTCGGGAGTCCTCCCGGATATTCTTGAGCATCTACCCCCCAAAACCAGTGTCTGCCTACTTTATTGCTTTGTGCTCTCACCTCTGACTTTACTGGGGGCTGTCCCCCACCACCATCTCACTCTTTCTGTCAAAGAGCTAACTTACAGCTCCAATTAATAAAGTTCCTGGGCAATTAGGAGTGTTTAAATCCAAACACGTCAGATGGCTCTCTAACTCGCCTGACAAGTTTACCCGGACTCCTACAGCAATGCATACAATTGTTTACAGTCTCCAAGCCTCGAGAGGCACGGGAAGTTTAAGATATTTAAATAGCTTAGAGCCTCTCAGAGAGTTAGAAACTGTCAGAATAAAACTAGTAAAAGATTTCATTGATGAACCAATGCTTGTTGCCAAGTTTCCACATCCCCTGAATTGTATAATTGAATATGTATTAATTAATATAGTTGGTATGTAGAAGAAATAAGTAGTGGCCTTGGTGTTACTAACTTTAGACCCTTAAGGTAATAAATTCTTTCCTTTGTTGTAAACCCATTACATATCTGCCCTATAGGAATGCAATTTTATCTTCGAAAGATGGGGCCAAACCTTAAAATAATTACTCTTAGAGAAAATAAGTCTTACGGTTGATAAGTCTTTGTCAAGAGTCATAAAATGTTAATAGGTCTTCTGGCTAGAAGATGATGTAAATCACCTAAACCATTTGTATATGATACATTTGCAGGAAAGAAACCCTGGTTTTTGATAAGGATCAAAGGCTGCTGACTTTGCATCCCCATTATCCTCTATGTGTAACTTAGGGTATAAAAACCCCTGTTGAAACTAAAGCTACGGGCCTTGATTGCCAACGCTTAGTCTCCTAATGTCATTCTTCCCCTCAATTTTCAGATGAGTGTCCATCTGGAGCGCGGATATCCTCTGCGACCATTTATTTGCCTGGGCTTCGAAGACCACTTAAGAAGATGTCTAAGGTGGGGCACTTTTCGCTCTTCGAGAGGGAGACTGCGGCCTCCGTGGTAAGAGCTAACCTGGTGTCACGGGTTATACTGATTTTCCGCATAAACCAAGCTACTCAGCTTCTTTTCTCCACTAAATTTTCCTACTGAGCTATCCTCATTCTATTACTCTTTATATCTTTGATAAATAAATCAATAGGTCGCCTACTCTGTCTCCCATTTGAAAACCCTGGACCAGCCGAGGCTGGACCTTGTCAGAAGAGGGACTCATCTCGATTTGAAGCAGGAATCTCAGGGTTGCTCTCCATTTCTGACTCTGAACACAGAGTCCCTACAGAGTTAGGACAGGAGAGTCAGGCCTCGTCTTGTGTGGAGGAATGGAACTCCACTGGACTCTCGAGTTGTTCACCAGATAACAGGCCACTTGTCGAGCTGTGTGTGGAACCTGCGGTTTTATCCGGACGATGCATGGGGGTGTCAGTTCCCCTTTGTTTTTTGCCTTCATACACAGGGTTGCCTTCGAAGAGATATCCAGCCTTCAGGTTCTTATCAAGAGCAGACCAGGAAATCAGGGTCTTTCGGAATGTGGCACCACCCACAAGCCTACGTCTCGAATTTCTTCTTGAGACGGACCTCAACCTGAGGTGCACCAGGAAGGTCGGTAACCCTTTCAGACAAAGCAAGTGAATCGACCCTCTTGTCCCGATCAGGAGGGGAGAAGGGGCTCCGATGAAGTGGTGCCGGGAACCTCGATGTTCCCCTCGAGTAAAACTGGGATGTCGGGGAACTTTTGGAGTCACATCAAAGGTGCTAAGTACCGTTTCAAACTTCAAGACGGAACGTGAGACTTCTCTTGAGACGCTGTAGCTGGCAAGGGCCTCATCTTGTGGTGACGGGTTAACCACGTCGTTTTTCTCGAGTTGTGGCGGGATTCTCGAGTTAGGTCAGGAAATTCAGGCTTCCTCTTGTGTTGGCCCCGGGAAGTCCAGTCTTCCATTCGAGTTGCGAGGGAGAGCTAGGGATTGCGCTTGAGTTACTGCAGGGCAAAAGAGACCTTATCTAGGCTTGTGTCCAGGACATAATGTTCGTCTCCAGGGGGGACAGGGATCTCGGGGTTGCCTTCCTGATGCACGCGGGGAGTCAGTCCTTGTCTCGAGGGGAAGCGAAGGACTCCGCTCTCCTCTCGAGTTGCGACGGGTATCTCTTGGAGCCCACTGAGTGGCCTAAAGGGAGTCAAGCCTCCTGTGGAGTTTGGAGAGAGGACTCGGGATTGCTCTCCAGGCGATGCAGGAAAAGAAGGCCATCATCTCGCGATGAAGGGGGCGTCTCGTGGGTTGTCTCGAGCTGCAGCGCCAGTGTGGGGTTTCTCATGAGGTAGTACGGGGAGCTCAGGGAGCCTCTCATGTGGCGCTTGGGAAGTCAGGTCTCCATGCGCATTGCGAGGGGGAGCGCGTCATTGCTCTAGAGTCATGGAAGGTGTATTGGGCCTCAAGAACCGTTAAAGAAGGACTTTCAAGGTGTTTCTTGGGTCACGGCAGTAAACCCTGGGTTCCCTCGACTAGTGCCGGTGGCCTCAGGGAGCTTCTCAGTGTGCCTCTGAGAAGTCAGGGATACCCTGGAGTTGGGAGGGCCCTCTCGGGACTCCACTGGGTTTGGTGCAATAGAAGAGGGCCTCATCTCGAGTGGAGGCAGGAACCTCAAGGTTCATCTCCATTTCTGACTCTGATCGCAAGGTCCCTGCAGAGTTGGGACAGGAGAGTCAGGCCTCGTCTTGTAAGGAGGAATGGAACTCCACTTGCCTCTCGAGTTATTCATGGGGTGACAGGCAACTTGTCGAACTGTGTTTGGAATCTGCGGGTTTTTCCGGACGATGCACGAGGGTGTCAGTGCCCCTTCGTGTTGTGCCTTCTTCCACAGGGTTGCCTTTGAAGAGGTGTCCGGGCATCGGGTTCTTATCAAGAGCGGACCGGGGAATCGGGGTCTTTCAGCATGTGTTACCACCCATGAAGCTACGTCTCAAATATTCTCGTTAGACCGGCCTCATCCTGAGGTGCGCCGGGAAGGTTGGGAACCCCTTCCAGACAAAGCACGGGAGTCGAACCTCCAGTCGCAATCAGGAGGGGAGAAGTGGCTCAGATGAAGTCGTACCGGGAACCTCGGTGTTCCCCTCGAGAGAGACCAGGGTGTTGGGGAACTTTTGGAATCGCATCAAGGGTGCCAAGTTTTCACACTTGAAGTGTGAAAACACTTCAAGAAGAAACCTGGGACTTCTCTTTAGACGTTGTAGCGGGCAAGGGCCTCATCTTGCGATGACGGGGTAACCATGTGGTTTTTCTCGAGTTTCGGCGGGATTCTGGAGTTATGATGGGGAATTCAGGCTTCCTCTTGTGTTGGCCCAGGGAAGTCCAATCTTCCATTAGAGTTGCGAGAGAGAGCTAGGGATTGCTCTCGAGTCACTTCAGGGCAAAAGAGACCTCATCTAAGCTTGTGTCCGGGACCTAATGTTCCTCTCCAGGGGCGACAGAGATCTCGGGGTTGCATTTTAGACGCACCCGAGGAGTCAGGCCTTATCTCGAGAGGAAGAAAAGGACTCTGCTCTGCTCTCGAGTCCCGACGGGTATTTCTTGGAGACCACTGAGTGGCCTAAAGGGAGTCAAGCCTCCTGTGGATTTTTTTTTAATTTTATTTTATTTTTAAACTTTACATAATTGTATTAGTTTTTCCAAATATCAAAATGAATCCGCCTCAGGTATACATGTGCTCCCCATCCTGAACCCTCCTCCCTCCTCCCCCCCATAGCATCCCTCTGGGTCGTCCCAGTGCACTAGCCCCAAGCATCCAGTGTCATGCATCAAACCTGGACTGGCAACTCTTTTCATACATGATATTTTACATGTTTCAATGCCATTCTCCCAAATCTTCCCACCTTCTCCCTCTCCCACAGAGTCCATAAGACTCTTCTATACATAAGTGTCTCTTTTGCTGTCTCGTACTCAGGGTTATTGTTACCGTCTTTCAAAGTTCCATATATATGCGTTAGTATACTGTATTGGTGTTTTTCTTTCTGGCTTACTTCACTCTGTATAATAGGCTCCAGTTTCATCCACCTCTTTAGAACTGATTCATTCTATTCTTTTTAATGGCGGAGTAATACTCCATTGTGTATATGTACCACAGCTTTCTTATCCATTCATCTGCTGATGGACATCTAGGTTGCTTCCATGTCCTGGCTATGAGAAACAGTGCTGCGATGAACATTGGGGTACACGTGTCTCTTTCCCTTCTGGTTTCCTCAGTGTGTATGCCCAGCAGTGGGATTGCTGGATCATAAGGCAGTTCTATTTCCAGTTGTTTAAGGAATCTCCACACTGTTCTCCATAGTGGCTGTACTAGTTTGCATTCCCACCAACAGTGTAAGAGGGTTCCCTTTTCTCCACACCCTCTCCAGCGTTTATTATTTGTAGACTTTTGGATTGCAGCCATTATGACTGGCGTGAAATGGTACCTCATAGTGGTTTTGATTTGCATTTCTATGATAATGAGTGATTTTGAGCATCTTTTCATGTGTTTGTTAGCCATCTGTATGTCTTCTTTGGAGAAATGTCTATTTAGTTCTTTGCCCATTTTTTGATTGGGTCATTTATTTTTCTGGAGTTGAGCTGTAGGTGTTGCTTGTATATTTTTGAGATTAGTTGTTTGTCAGTTGCTTCATTTCCTATTATTTTCTCCCAGTCCGAAGGCTGTCTTTTCACCTTGCTAATAGTTTGCTTTGATGTGCAGAAGCTTTTAAGGTTAATTAGGCCCCATTTGTTTATTTTTGTTTTTATTTCCAATATTCTGGGAGGTGGGTCATAGAGGATCCTGCTGTGATGTATTTCAGAGAGTGTTTTGCCTATGTTCTCCTCTAGGAGTTTTATAGTTTCTGGTCTTACGTTTAGATCTTTAATCCATTTTGAGTTTATTTTTGTGTATTGTGTTAGAAAGTGTTCTAGTTTCATTCTTTTACAAGTGGTTGACCAGATTTCCCAGCACCACTTGTTAAAGAGATTGTCTTTAATCCATTGTATATTTTTGCCTCCTTTGTCAAAGATAAGGTGTCCATATGTGTGTGGATTTATCTCTGGGCTTTCTATTTTGTTCCACTAATCTATATTTCTGTCTTTGTGCCAGTACCATACTGTCTTGATAACTGTGGCTTTGTAGCGGAGCCTGAAATCAGGTAGGTTGATTCCTCCAGTTCCATTCTTCTTTCTCAAGATCGCTTTGGCTATTCGAGGTTTTTTGTATTTCCATACAAATTGTGAAATTATTTGTTCTAGCTCTGTGAAGAATACTGTTGGTAGCTTGATAGGGATTGCATTGAATCTATAAATTGCCTTGGGTAGTATACTCATTTTCACTATATTGATTCTTCCAATCCATGAACATGGTATATTTCTCCACCTATTAGTGTCCTCTTTGATTTCTTTCACCAGTGTTTTATAGTTTTCTATATATAGGTCTTTAGTTTCTTTAGGTAGGTATATTCCTAAGTATTTTATTCTTTCCGTTGCAATGGTGAATGAAATTGTTTCCTTAATTTCTCTTTCTGTTTTCTCATTATTAGTGTATAGGAATTCAAGGGATTTCTGTGTGTTGATTTTATATCCTGCAACTTTACTATAGTCATTGGCTAGTTCTAGTAATTTTCTGGTGGAGTCTTTAGGGTTTTCTATGTAGAGGATCATGTCATCTGCAAACAGTGAGAGTTTTACTTCTTCTTTTCCAATTTGGATTCCTTTTGTTTCTTTTTCTGCTCTGATTGCTGTGGCCAAACTTCCAAAGCTATGTTGAATAGTAATGGTGAAAGTGGGCACCCTTGTCTTGTTCCTGACTTTAGAGGAAATGCTTTCAATTTTTCACCATTGAGGATAATGTTTGCTGTGGGTTTGTCATATATAGCTTTTATTATGTTGAGGTATATTCCTTCTATTCCTGCTTTCTGGAGAGTTTTTATCATAAATGGATGTTGAATTTTGTCAAAGTCTTTCTCTGCATCTATTGAGAAAATCATATGGTTTTTATTTTTCAATTTGTTAAGGTGGTGTATTACATTGATTGATTTGCGGATATTGAAGAATCCTTGCATCCCTGGGATAAAGCCCACTTGGTCATGGTGTATGATCTTTTTAATGTGTTGTTGGATTCTGATTGCTAGAATTTTGTTAAGGATTTTTGCATCTATGTCATCAGTGATATTGGCCTGTAGTTTTCTTTTTTTGTGGGATCTTTGGCAGGTTTTGGTATTAGGCTGATGGTGGCCTCATAGAATGAGTTTGGAAGTTTACCTTCCTCTGCAATTTTCTGGAAAAGTTTGAGCAGGATAGGTGTTAGCTCTTCTCTAAATTTTTGGTAGAATTCAGCTGTGAAGCCATCTGGACCTGGGCTTTTGTTGGCTGGAAGATTTTTGGTTACAGTTTCAATTTCCGTGCTTGTGATGGGTCTGTTAAGATTTTCTAGTTCTTCCCTGGTCCAGTTTTGGAAAGTTGTACTTTTCTAAGAATTTGTCCATTTCTTCCACGTTGTCCATTTTATTGGCATATAATTGTTGATAGTAGTCTCTTATGATCCTTTGTATTTCTGTGTTTTCTGTTGTGATCTCTCCATTTTCATTTCTAATTTTATTGATATGATTTTTCTCCCTTTGTTTCTTGATGAGTCTGGCTAATGGTTTGTCAATTTTATTTATCGTTTCAAAGAACCAGCTTTTGGTTTTGTTGATTTTTGCTATGGTCTCTTTTGTTTCTTTTGCATTTATTTCTGCTCTAATTTTTAAGATTTCTTTCCTTCTACTAACCCTGGGGTTCTTCATTTCTTCCTTTTCTAGTTGCTTTAGGTGTAGAGTTAGGTTACTTATTTGACTTTTTTCTTGTTTCTTGAGGTGTGCCTGTATTGCTATGAACTTTCCCCTTAGGACTGCTTTTACCGTGTCCCACAGGTTTGGGGTTGTTGTGTTTTCATTTTCATCCGTTTCTATGCAAATTTTGATTTCTTTTTTGATTTCTTCTGTGATTTGTTGGTTATTCAGCAGCGTGTTGTTCAGCCTCCATATGTTGGAATTTTTAATAGTTTTTCTCCTGTAATTGAGATCTAATCTTACTGCATTGTGGTCAGAAAAGATGCTTGGAATGATTTCTATTTTTTTGAATTTACCAATGCTAGCTTTATGGCCCAGGATGTGATCTATCCTGGAGAAGGTTCCATGTGCACTTTAGAAAAAGTTGAAATTCATTGTTTTGGGATGAAATGTCCTATAGATATCAATTAGGTCTAACTGGTCTATTGTATCATTTAAAGTTTGTGTTTCCTTGTTAAATTTCTGTTTAGTTGATCTATCCATAGGTGTGAGTGGGGTATTAAAATCTCCAACTATTATTGTGTTAGTGTTAATTTCTCCTTTCATACTTGTTAGCATTTGTCTTACATACTGTGGTGCTCCCACGTTGGGTGCATATATATTTATAATTGTTATATCTTCTTCTTGGATTGATCCTTTGATCATTATGTAGTGAAATTCTTTGTCTCTTTTCACAGCCTTTGTTTTAAAGTCTATTTTATCTGACATGAGTATCGCTACTCCTGCTTTCTTTTGGTCCCTATTTGCATGGAAAATCTTTTTCCAGCCCTTCACTTTCAGTCTGTATGTATCCCCTGTTTTGAGGTGGGTCTCTTGTAGACAACATATGTAGGGGTCTTGTTTTTGTATCCATTCAGCCAGTCTTTGTCTTTTGGTTGGAGCATTCAACCCATTTACGTTTAAGGTAATTACTGATAAGTATGATCCCATTGCCATTTACTTTATTGTTTGGGGTTCGAATTTATACACCGTTTTTGCGTTTCCTGTTTAGTATTTGTTAGAGAGCTGGTTTGGTGGTGCAGAATTCTCTCAGCTTTTGCTTGTCTGAAAAGCTTTTGATTTCTCATTCATACTTGAATGAGATCCTTGCTGGGTACAATAATCTGGGCTGTAGGTTATTTTCTTTCATCATTTTAAGTATGTCTTGCCATTCCCTCCTTGCTTGAAGAGTTTCTATTGAAAGATCAGCTGTTATCCTTATGGCAATTCCCTTGTGTGTTATTTGTTGTTTTTTCCTTGCTGCTTTTCATATTTGTTCTTTGTGTTTGATTTTTGTTAATGTGATTAATATGTGTCTTGGGGGGTTTCGCCTTGGCTTTATCCTGTTTGGGACTCTCTGGGTTTCTTGGACTTGAGTGGGTATTTCCTTCCCCATTTTAGGGAAGTTTTCAACTATTATCTCCTCAAGTATTTTCTCACGGTCTTTCTTTTTGTCTTCTTCTTCTGTGACCCCTATGATTCGAATGTTGTAGCGTTTAATATTGTCCTGGAGGTCTCTGAGATTGTGCTCATTTCTTTTAATTCGTTTTTCATTTATCCTCTCTGATTCATTTATTTCTACCATTCTATCTTCGAATTCACTAATCCTATCTTCTGCCTCTGTTATTCTACTATTTGTTGCCTCCAGAGTGTTTTTAATTTCATTTATTGCATTATTCATTATATATTGACTCTTTTTTTATTTCTTCTAGGTCCTTGTTAAACCTTTCTTGCATCTTCTCAATCCTTGTCTCCAGGCTATTTATCTGTGATTCCATTTTAATTTCAAGATTTTAGATCCATTTCACTATCCTTACTCGGAATTCTTTATCAGGTAGATTCCCTATCTCTTCCTCTTTTGTTTGGTTTGGTGGGCATTTATCCTGTTCCTTTATCTGCTGGGTATTCCTCTGTCTCATCTTGTTTAAATTGCTGAGTTTGGGGTGTCTTTTCTGTATTCTGGCAGTTTGTGGAGTTCTTTACTCTGGCATTTCCTCGTTGTGTGTGGGTTTGTACAGGTGTCTTGTCAAGGTTTCCTGGTTAGGGAAGCTTGTGTCCATGTTCTGGTGGGTGGAGCTGTATTTCTTCTCTCTGGAGTGCAATGAAGTGTCCAGTAATGAGTTATGAGATGTTTGTGGTTTTGGGGTGACTTTGGGCAGCCTGTATCTTGAAGCTCAGGGCTGCGTTCCTTTGTTGCTGGAGAATTTGCTTGGTATGTCTTGCCCTGGAACTTGTTGGCCCTTGTGTGGTGCTTGATTTCAGTGTTGGTATGGAGGCATTTGATGAGCTCCTGTCAATTAATGTTCCTTGGAGTCAGGAGTTCCCTGGAGGCAGGGTTTGGACTTAAGCCTCCTGCTTCCAGTTATCTGTCTTACTTTTACAGTAGTTTCAAAACTTCTCCTTCTATACAGCACCATTGATAAAACATCTACGTTAAAGAAGAAAAGTTTCTCTACTGTGAGGGCCACTCAGAAAGGTTCACAGCGTTACATGGAGAAGAGAAGAGGGAGGAGGGAGTTAGAGGTGACTCAAATGAGATGAGGTGGAATCAATAGTGGAGAGAGTGGGCTGGCCAGTAGTCACTTCCTTATGTGCACTCCACAACTGGACCGCTCAGAGATGTTCACAGAGTTATACAGAGACGAGAAGAAGGAGGAAGGAGACAGAGGTGGCCAGAAGGATAAAAGGGGGGAATGAAAAGGAGGGAGACAGATCCAGCCAGTAATCAGTTCCCTAAGTGTTCTCCACCGTCTGGAATACACAGAAATTCACAGAGTTGGGTAGAGTAGAGAGGAGTTAGGGAGGAGACACAGGCGACCTGGTGGAGAAAAAGGAGAGTCCAAAGGGAGAGAGAGCAGTCAAGCCAGTAATCTCGCTCCCTAGTGAAAAATGGGTACTGAAGATTGGGTTCTTAAAGGTACAAAATTGGTAACAAATACATAAAAGCAAAAATTAAAAATCTAGAGTAGAGTTTGGAATTTCAAAAATACGATGTTAAAGAAAAGAAGAAGGAAAAGAAAGAGAGAAAAAACGAACAAAGAAAAACAAACATGGTCGCAAAAATTATCAAGAAAATACAGGTACAAAATTGATAACTAATACCAAAAAGCAAAAATTAAAAATCTAGAGTAGAGTTTGGAATTTCAAAAATACAATGTTAAAAAAAAGGAAGAAGAAAACTAAAGAGAAAACAAACAAACAAAAACAAGCAATGTCGCAAAAATTATAAGGAAACTACAGGTACAAAATTGATATCAAATATCAAAAAGCATAAATTAAAAATCTAGAGTACAGTTTGGAATTTCAAAAATACAATGTTAAAGAAAAGAAGAAAAAAAAAAACAAAACAAAAAAACAAGGTCAAAAAATTATTATATATATATATAAATATATATATATGAAGTTTGCTGAAGAAGAAAAAAATAGGGTCTTTTTTTTGCAAAGTAATAGGTTATAAAAGTGAAAATTAAATGAACAATAGAGGACTTAAAATTAAAAAAATTAAAAAAAAGAAAGAATGATCATAAAAATATATCTAGGACTTTCTCTGGTTTTGTTGTGAGTATCGTGGGTTCGGTTCATTTTTGGCTAGTTCCTTGGTCCGACTTATATTTCTCAAGATCTATAGGCGCCTTCCTATGTAGTCCTAATAACCACAGGGTTTTAATCTATTGCCTGTAGCTTCCAAGGCGTTTCCCTCTGTTATAGCTTCTTTTGTTTGCTGGTCTCTTCAGTGTCTGGTTTACGCCCTGACACAAAGGGGACGGTGGAGGACACTTTTTTTTTTTAGGCTCACTTGTTCAGTTGCGCTGTGGGGAGGGAGGGAGGGAGTGATGCTGCAAACAAATAACACTGGCGTGCGTTCGCAGTGCCTCAGCCACACTGGGTCTGCCCCCGCTCACGGCGCGTGTAGCCTTCCTGCCCACACTGCTCGGGCTCTAGGTTGTTCCACCGGGAACAATCCGAGGCTGGCCCTGGGCTGCATGCACCTCCCAGGTCCAAGCCGCTCAGGTTCAGGCACTCGGGTAGTCCTCAGAGGCACAGACTCGGTTGGGCCTGCGTTTTGTGCTCTTCCCTGGTCCGAGCAGCTGAGGTGATGAGGTGTTTGGCGAGCGCCAATGTTGTGACTTATCGCCTCCCCGCCACTCGGTTATCTGGGTGTAAAACAGGCGCACTTTCTCAGGCAGATGTTGACCGTCCAGATCCCCAAGAAGTTTTAGTTAGCAAAGAAGCCTGCTTACAGTTTTATAGATAATGTCTCTCTGGGGCTGCAATTGCCCCCTTCCGGCTCTGGCTGCCTGTCACCGGAGGGGGAAGGTCTGCAGCCGGCTATCTCTGTTCAGTCCTTTGTTCCGTGCGCGGGCCTGGCGGTGTCTTAGGTTAGGGCTGGCTTTTTGCATGGTAGATATCCCAGAGTCTGGTTTGCTAGCCCAAGTTATTTCGTTCAGATAGCGCTCATGGTATTCAGGCCAGATTCTTACTCTTAGCGATGCAGCCCGCGCCGCGCCTCCCTGCCCAGCCCCTGCTTGCTAATGGTGTGAGCAGGCGTCTGCACTGCTTCGTGGCTGGGGGAGTTACCGTAGGTCTTGCAATCTGCGAGTTTTAATTGTTTATTTATTTTTATCCCCCTTATGTTGCCCTTTGTGCTTCCAAAGCTTGGCAAAGATTTGGAAGTGAAAAGCTTTCCTGGTGTTTGGAAACTTTTCTCTTTTTAAGACTATCTTCCCGGGACGGAAATCCCTCCCTCCCTCTTTTGTCTCTTTTTTTGTCTTTTATACTTTTTCCTACCTACTTTCCAAGAGTTGGGTTCTTTTCTGGGTGCCTGATGTCCTCTGGCAGCATTCATAAGTTGTATTGTGGAATTTACTCGACGTTTAAATGCTCTTTTGATGAAATTGTTTGGGGGGGAAAAGAGTTCTCCCCGTCCTACTCCTCAGCAATCTTGGCTCCTATCTTGTGGAGTTTGGAGAGAGCACGCGGGATTGCTCTCCAGGCCATGCAGGAAAAGAAGGCCCTCATCTCGCGATGTTGGGGGAGTCTCGTGGTTTTTCTGGAGCTGCGGTGCCAGTGTGGGGTTTCTCACAAGGTACGACCGGGAGCTCAGGGAGCCTCTCGTGTGGTGTCAGGGAAGTCAAGTCTCCATACGAGTGGCGAGGGGGCGCACGTCATTGCTCTCGAGTCATGGTAGAGGAATCAGGGCTCAGCACAATGAAAAAAGACGCTCGAGGTCTTTCTCGGGTTGCGGCAGGAAACCCTGGGTTCCCTCGACTTGTGCCTGTGACCTCAGGTAGCTTCTCAGGGTGCCTCTGAGAAGCCAGGGATACTATGGAGCTGGGAGAGGCCTCTCGGGACTCCACTGGGTTTGCTGCAATGGAAGAGGGCCTAATCTCGAGATCAGGAAGGAACCTCAGGGTTCCTCTCCATTTCGGACTCAGATCGCAGGGTCCTTGCAGAGTTGGGACAGGAGAGTCAGGCCTCGTCTTGTGTGGAGGAATGGAACTCCGCTTGCCTCTCAAGTTGTTAAAGGAGTGACAGGCCACTTGTCGAGCTGTGTGTGGAACCTGCGGTTTTTTCCAGACAATGCACGGCGGTGTCAGTGCCCCTTCGTGATGTGCTTTCATCCACAGGGTTGCCTTCGAAGTGGTGTGCGGGCATCGGGTTCTTATCAAGAGTGGACCAGGAAATCGGGGTCTTTTGGAATGCGGCACCACACACGAGGCTACATCTCGAATTTCCTCGTGAGACGGGCCTCATGCTGAGGTGCCCCTGGAAGGTCGGGAAAGCCTTCCAGACAAAGCAGGTTAATCGACCCTACTGTCGCGATCAGGAGGGGAGAAGGGGCTCAGATGAAGTGGTGCCGGGAACCTCGGTGTTCCCCTTGAGTGAGACTGGTATGTCAGGGAACTTTTGGGGTCTCATGAAGCTTGCCAAATACTGTTTCAAACTTCAAGACGAAACGTGGGACTTCTCTTGAGACGCTGTGGTGGGCAAGGGCCTCATCTTGTGATGAAGGGGAAACCACGTGGTTTTTTTCGAGTTGCGATGGGATTGTTGACTTACGACGGGGAATTCAGGCTTCCTCTTCTGTTGGCCCAGGGAAGTCCATTCTTCCATTCGAGTTGCCAGAGAGAGCTGGGTGGGAATTGCTCTCGAGTCACGGCAGGTCAAAATAGACCTCATCTAGGCTTGTGTCCAGGACCTAATGTTCCTCTCCAGGGGCGATAGGGATCACGGAGACGCATTCCAGACTCACCCAGTGAGTCAGGCCTCGGCTCGAGGGGAAGCAAAGGATTCTGATATCCTCCTGGGTCACGATAGGTATCTCTTGGAGCCCACTGAGTGGCCTCCAGGGAGTCAAGCCTCCTGTGGAGTTGGAGAGAGGACTCGGGATTGCTCTCCAGGCCATACAGGAAGAGAAGGCCCTCAGCTCGCAATGACGGGGGCGTCTTGTGGGTTTTTCGAGTTGGGGCGCAAGTATGAATTTTCTCACGAGGTACAACGGGGATCTCAGGGAGCCTCTCATGTGGCGCCAGGAAAGTCAGGTGTCTATGCGTGTGATGAGGGGGAGCCCATAAATGCTCTCGAGTCATGGTAGGGAAATCGGGACTCAAGACGCGTTGAAGAAGGAGTCTCAAGGTCTTTCTCAGGTTGTGGCAGGAAACCCTGGGTTCCCTCGACTTGTACCGGTGACCTAGGGAGCTTCTCAGGGTGCCTCTGAGAAGTCAGGCATACTGTGGACTTGGGAGGGGCTCTCGGAACTCCACTGGGTTTGGTGCAATGGCAAAGGTTCTCATCTCGAGTTGAGGCATGAACCTAAGGGTTCCTCTCCATTTAAAACTCCGACCACAGGGTCCCTGAAGAATTGGGACAGGAGAGTCAGGCCTCGTCTTGTGTGGACGAATGGAACTGCACTTGCCTCTCGAGTTGTTCACAGGATAACAGACCATTTGTCGAGCTGTGAGTGGAACGTTCGGTTTTTTCCGTAAGATGCATGAGGGGGTCAGTGCCCCTTCGTGTTGTGCCTTCATCCACAGGGTTGCCTTCAAAGAGGTGTCTGGACATCGGGTTCTTATCAATAGCGGAGCAGGAAATCGGGGTCTTTCAGAACGTGGCACCATCCATGAGGCTACGTCTCGAATTTCTTCGTTAGACTGGTGTCATCCTGAGGTGCGCCATGAAGATCGGGAACCCCTTCCAGACAAAGCAGGGGAATCGACCATCTTGTCGCGATCAGGAGGAGTGAAAGGGCTCAGTTGAAGTCATGCCGGGAACCTCGGTGTTCCCCTCGAGTGGAACCTGTGTGTCGGGAAACTTTTGGGGTCGCTTCAAGGGTGCCAAGTACCGTTTTGCACTTCAATACGGACTTGGGGCTTCACTTGACACGCTGTAGAGGGCAAGGGCCTCATCTTGGGATGACGGGGGAATCACGTGGTTTTTCTCAAGGTGCGGCGGGATTCTCGAGTTACGACGGGGAATTCAAGCTTCCTCTTGTGTTGGCCCAGGGAAGTCCAATCTTCCATTCGAGTTTCGAGGGAGAGCTGGGGTTTGCTCTTGAGTCACTGCAGGGCAAAAGAGACCTCATCTAGGCTTGTGTCCAGGACCTAATATTCCTCTCCAGGGCCGACAGTGATCTCGGGTTTGCATTCCAGACGCATCCTGGGAGTCCGAGCTCGACTCGAGGGGAAGCAAAGGACCCCGCTCTCCTCTTGAGTCGCCACAGGTGTCTCTTGGAGCCCACTGAGTGGCCTAAAGGGAGTCAAGCCCCCTGTGGAGTTTGGAGAGAGGACTCGGGATTGCTCTCCAGGCCATGCAGGAAAAGAAGATCCTCATCTCGCGATGACAGGGGCGTCTTGTTGGTTTTCTCGAGCTGTGGTGCCAGTGTGCGGTTTCTGACGAGGTGCGATGGGAAGCTCAGAGAGCCTTTCGTGTGGCGCCAGGGAAGTCAGGTCTCCATGCGCATGGCAAGGAGGGAGCGCGTCATTGCTCTCGAGATATGGTACGGGAATCGGGCCTCAAGATACGTTAAAGCAGGACTCTCAAGGTCTTTCTCAGGTTGGGGCAGGAAACCCTGGGTTCCGTCGACTTCTGCCGGTGACCTTAGGGAGCTTCTCAGGGTGCCTCTGAGAAGTCAGGCATACTGTGGATTTGGGACGGGCCTCTCGGGACTCCTCTGGTTTTGCGGCAATGGAAAAGGCCTCGTCTTGAGTGGAGGCAGGAACCTCAGGCTTCCTCTCCATTTCTGACTCAGTGCGCAAGGTCCCTAGAGTTGTGACAGTAGAGTCAGGCATCGTCTTGTGTGGAGGAATGGAACTCCGCTTGCTTCTCGAGTTGTTCACGAGGTGACAGACCACTTGTGGAGCTGTGTGAGAACCTGCGGGTTTTTCCAGAAGATGCACGGAGTGTCAGTGCCCCAAGTGTTGTGCCTTCATCCACAGGCTTGCCTTCGAAGAGGTGTCCAGGAGTCTGGTTTTGATCAAAAGTGGACCATGGAATCGGGGTCTTTCGGCATGTAGTATGGCCCTCGAGGCTACGTCTCGAATTTCCTCGTGAGACCGGCCTCATCCTGAGGTGTGCCAGGAAGGTCGGGAATCCCTTCGAGACAAAGCAGTGGAATCGACCCTCCTATCGCGATCATGAGAGGAGAAAGGCCTCAGATGAAGTGGTGCCGGGAACTTCAGTGTCCCCTCTAGTGAGATTGGTATATAGGGGAACTTTTGGGGTCGCATCAAGGGTGCCAAGTACTGTTTTGCACTTCAAGACGGAATGTGAGACTTCTCTTGAGACGCTGTAGGGGGCAAGGGCCTCATCTTGCAATACAGGGAACCACGTGATTTTTCTCGAGTTGCGGCGGGTTTCTCAAATTACAACTGGAAATTCAGGCTTCCTCTTGTGTTGGCTCAGAAAGGCCAATCTTCCATTCGAGTTGCAAGGGAAAGCTAGGGGTTGTGCTTGAGTCACTTCAGGGCCAAAGAGACCTCCTCTAGGCTTTTGTCCAGGACCTAAGGTTCCTCTCCAGGGGCGACAGGGATCCAGGGTTGCATTCCAGACTCACCCTCGTAGTCAGGCCTCATCTCGAGGGGAAGCAAAGGACACCGCTCTCCTCCTGAGTATCGACGCGTATCTCTTGGAGCCCACTGAGTGACCTAAAGGGAGTCAAGCCTCCTTTGGAGTTTGGAGAGAGGATTCGGGATTGCTCTTCAGGTCATGCAGGAAAGAAGGCCCTCATTTCACCATGACAGGGGCGTCTCGTGGGTTTTCTCGAGCTGCGGCGCCAGTGTGGGGTTTCTCACGAGGTACGATGGGGAGCTCAGGGAGACTCTCATGTGGTGCCGGGGAAGTCAGATCTTCATGCGCGTGGCGAGGGGGAGCGCGTCATTTTTCTCCAGTCATGGTAGGGGAATCGGGCCTCAAGACGCGTGAAGAAGGACTCTCGAGATTTTTCTCAGGTTACGGCAGGAAACCCTGGGTTCCCTCGACTTATGCCCGTGACCTCAGGGAGCTTCTCAGGGTGCCTCTGAGAAGTCAGGGATACTGTGCAGTTGGGAGGGGCCGCTCCGAACTCCACTGGGTTTGGTGCAGTAGAAGAGGGCCTTATCTCGAGTTGAGGCAGGAACCTCATGGTTCCTCTCCATTTCTGAATCGGATCTCAGTGTCCATGCAGAGTTGGGACAGGAGAGTCAGGCCTCGTCTTGTGTGGAGGAATTTAACTCCTCTTGCCTCTCGAGTTGTTCACGGGGTGACAGGCCACTTGTTGATCTGTATGTGGAACTTGCGGGCTTTTCCAACGATGCAGGAGGGTGTCAGACCCCTTCGTTTTGTGCCTTCGTCCACAGGATTGCCTTCGAAGAGGTGTCCTAGCATTGGGTTCTTATCAAGAGCAGACAGGGAAATCGGGGTCTTTCGGCGTGTGGCACCAACCACAAGGCTACGTCTCGAATTTCCTCGTGAGACCGGCCTCATCCTGAGGTGCGCCGGGAAGGTCCGGAACCCCTTCCAGACAAAGCAGGGTAATCGACCCTCCCATCGCGATCAGGAGGGGATAAGGGGCTCAGAACAAGCGGTGCACCGAACCTTGGTGTTCCCCTCGAGTGAGACCAGGGTGTCGGGGAACTTTTGTGGTAACATCAAGGTTGCCAATTATCGTTTTAAACTTCAAGATGGAACGTGGGGCTTCTCCTGAGACGCTGTAGCTGGCAAGGGCCTCATCTTGCGATGACGGGGGAACCACGTGGTTTTCCTCGAGTTGCGGCGGGATTTTCGAATTACGATGGGGAATACAGGTTTCCTCTTGTGTTGTCCCAGGGAAGTCCATTCTTCCATTCGAGGTGCGAGGGACAGCAGGGGATTGCTCTCGAGTCACTTCAGGGCAAATGAGACCTCATCTATGCTTGTGTCTAGGACCTAATGTTCCTCTCCAGGGGCGACAGGGATCTCGGGGTTGCATTCCAGACTCACCTGAGGAGTCAGGCCTGGTATATAGGGGAAGCAAAGAATTCCGCTCTCCTCTCGAGTCCCAATGGGTATCTCTTGGAGCCCACAGAGTGGCCTAAAGGGAGTCAGGCCTCCTGTGGAGTTTGAAGAGAGGCCTCGAGATTGCTCTCCAGGCCATGCAGGAAAAGAAGGCCTTCATCTCGCGATGACGGAGGTGTCTCGTGGGTTTTCTCGAGCTGGGGAGCCAGTGTGGGATTTCTCACGAGATATGACGGGGAGCTCAGGGAGCCTCTCGTGTGGCGCCAGGGAAGTCAAGTCTCCATGCGAGTTTCGAGGGGGAACGCGTCATTGCTCTCGAGTCATGGTAGGGGAATCGGGATTCAAGACGCGTGAAGGAGGATTTTCGAGGTCTTTCTCGGGTTGCGTCAGGAAACCCTGTGTTCCCTCGACTTGTGCCGGTGACCTCAGGGAGCTTCTAAGGGTGCCTCTGAGAAGTCGCGATACTGTGGATTTGGGAGGGGCCTCTCGGGCCTCCACTGTCTTTGGTGTAATGGAAGAGGGCCTCATCTCTAGTGGAGTCAGGAACCTCAGGGTTCCTCTCCATTTCGGACTCCGATCGCAGGGTCCCTTCAGAGTTGGGACCGGAGAGTCAGGCCTCGTCTTGAGTGGAGGAATGGAACTCTGCTTGCCTCTCGAGTTGTTCATGGGATGACAGGCCTCTTGTCGAGCTGTGTGTGGAACCTGCGGCTTTTACTGAATGATGCACGGGAGTGTCAGTGACCCTTCGTTTTGTGCCTTCGTCCACAGGGTTGCCTTCGAAGAGGTGTCCGGTCATCGGGTTCTTCTCAAGAGTGGGCCGGGAAATCGGGGTATTTCGGCATGTGACACCACCCCCGACGCTATGTCTCGAATTTCCTCGTGAGACCGGCCTCATCCTGAGGTGCACCGGGAATGTGGGGAACCCCTTCCAAACAAAGCAGGGGAATAGACCCTCCTGTCTCGAACAGGAGGGGAGAAGGTGCTCAGATGAAGTGGTGCGGGAACCTAGGTGTTCCTGTTGAGTGAGACCGGCGTGTCCAGGAACATTTGGTGTCGCATCAAGGGTGCAAAGTACCGTTTCGCACTTCAAGACGGAACGTGGTTCTTTTCTTGAGAGGCCATAGCAGCAAGGGCCTCATCTTGGGATGACGTTGGAAACACGTGGTTTTTCTCGAGTTTCGGCGGGATTCTCGAGTTACGAAGGGGATTTCTGGCTTCCTCTTGTGTTGGCCCAGGGAAGCCCAATCTTCCATTCGAGTTGCGAGGGAGAGCTGGGGGTTGCGCTCGAGTCACTGCAGGGCAAAAGAAACCTCATCCAGGCTTGTGTCTAGGACCTAATGTTCCTCTCAAGGGGTGACTGGGATCTTGGGGTTGCATTCCAGACTCACCCAGGAGTCAGGCGTCGTCTCGAGGGGAAACAAAGACTTATCTCTCTTCTCGAGTCGCGACGGGTATTTCTTGGAGCCCACTGAGTGGACTAAAGGGAGTCAAGCCTCCTCTGGAGTTTGGAGAGAGGACTCGGGATTGCACTCCAGGACATGCAGGAAAAGAAGGCCCTCATCTCACGATGACGGGGGGGGGGGTCTCAGTGGTTTTACCGAGCTGCAGCGCCTGTGTTGGTTTCTCAGGAGGTACGAAGGGGAGCTCAGGGAGCCTCTTGTGTGGCGCCAGGGAAGTTAGGTCTCGATGCGTGTGGCAAGGGGGAGCGCGTCATTGCTCTCGAGTCATGGTAGGGGAATCAGGCCTCTAGACGCGTTGAAGAAGGACTCTCAAGATCTCTCTCGGGTCTTGGCAAGAATACCTGAGTTCCCTCGACTTGTGCCGGTGACATCAGGGAGATTCTCCGGGTGCCTCTGAGAAGTCAGGGATACTGTGGATTTGGGAAAGAACTCTCGGGACTCCACTGGGTTTGGTGAAATGGAAGGGGGCCTCATCTCGAGGGGAGGCAGGAACCTCAGGGTTCCTCTCCATTTCTGATTCCAATCGCAGCCCCCTGCATAGTTGGGAGAGGTGAGTCAGGCCTTGTCTTGTGTGCAGGAATGGACTTCTGCTTGCCTCTCGAGTTGTTCACTGGGTGACAGGAACTTGTTGAGCTGTATGAGTAACCTGCGGTCTTTTCCGGACGATGCACGGGGGTGTCAGTGCCCCTTCGTGTTGTGCCTTCATCCACACTATCTTCGAATAGGTGTCTGGGCATCGCGTTCTTATCAAGAGCGGATCGGGAAATCGCGGTCTTTCGGCATGTGGCACCACCATCGAGGCTACGTCTCGAATTTCCTCGTGAGACAGCCTCATCTGAGGTGCGTGGAGAAGGTCGGGAACCCTTTGCAGACAAAGCAGGGGAATCGACCTCCTTTCGCGATCAGGAGGGGAGAAGGGGCTCAGATGAAGTGGTGCCAGGAACCTCGGTGTTCCCCTCGAGTGCGACCCGTATGTCGGGGAACTTTTGGGGTAGCATTAAGGGTGCCAAATATCATTTCGCACTTGAAGACAGAACGTGGGACTACTCTTGAGACGCTGGAGCGGGCAAGGGCCTCATCTTGCAATGAAGGGGAAACCACGTGGTTTTTCTCAAGTTGAGGTGGAATTCTCGAATTACTACTGGGAATTCAGGCTTCCTCTTGTGTTGGCCCAGGGAGGTCCAATATTCCATTCGGGTTGCGAGGGAAAGCTGGGGAGTGCTCTCGAGTTACTGCAGGGCAAAAGCGACCTCATCTAGCCTTGTGTTCAGGACCCAGTGATCCTCTCCAAGGGCGACAGGGATCTCGGGTTTGCATTACAGACTCACCCAGGGAGTTAGGCCTCGTCTCGAGGGGAAGCAAAGCACTCGGCTCTCCTCTCGAGTAGCGACGCGTATCTCTTGGAGCCCACTGAGTGGTCTAAAGGGAGTCAACCCTCCTCTTCAGTTTGGAGAGAGGACTCGGGATTGCTCTCCAGGCCATGCAGGAAAAGAAGGCCCACATCTCGAGATGACGGGGGTGTCTTGTGTGTTTTCTTGAGCTGCGGCGCCAGTGTGGGGTTTCTCACGAGGTACGACGGGGAGTTCAGGTAGCCTCTCGTGTGGCAACAGGGAAGTCAGGTCTCCATTGGCGGGGCAAGGGGGAGCGCGTCATTGCTCTCCAGTCAGGGTAGGGGAATCGGGCCTCATGACGGGTAGAAAAAGAACTCTCGATGTCTTTCTAGGGTTGCGGCAGGAAACCCTGGGTTCCCTTGGCTTGTGCCGGTGACCTCAGGGAGCATCTCAGGGTGCCTCTGAGAAGTCAGGGATACTGTGGATTTGGGAGAGGCCTCTCGGGACTCCTCTGGGTTTGGTGCAATGGAAGTGGGCCTCATCTCGAGTTGAGGCAGGAACCTCAGGGTTCTGCTCCTGACTTCCTGGAGGCCGGATCTGACTCAGATCGCAGGTTCCCTGTTGAGTTTGCTCAGGAGTGTCAGGTCTCGTGTTCTGCGGAGGAATGGAACTCCGCTTACATCTCAACTTGTTCAAGGATGACACCACTTTTCGTGATGTGTGTGGAACCTGCGGGATTTTCGGAGATGCACGGGGGCGTCAGTGCTCCTTCCTGTTGTGCCTTCATCCACAGGGTTGCCTTCGAAGAGGTGTCCGGGCATCGGGTTCTCCTCAAGTGCGGACCGGGAAATCGGGGTCTTTCAGCATGTTGCACCACCCACCAGGCTACATCTCGAATTTCCTCGTGAGATCGGCCTCATCCTGAGGCGCGCAGGAAAGTCCGGGAACCCTTTCCAGACAAAGCAGGGGAATCGACCCTCCTTTCGGGATCAGGCGGAGAGAAAGGGCTCAGATGAAGTAGTGCCGTGAACCTTGGTGCTCCCCTTGAGTGAAACTGGTAAGTCGGGTAACTTTTCGGGTTGCATCAAGGGTGTCAAGTACCGTTTCGCACTTCAAGACGGAACCTGGGTCTTCTCTAGAGACGCTGTAGTGGGCAAGGGCCTCATCTAGCGCTGACGGGGGACCCACGTGTTTTTTCTCGAGTTGCGGCAGGATTCTTGAGTTACAACGGGGAATACAGGTTTCCTCTTGTGTTGGCCCAGGGAAGTCCAATCTTCCATTCGAGTTGCGAAGGAGAGCTGGGGATTGCACTTGAGTCAATGCAGGACAAAAAAGACCTCATTTAGGCTTGTGTCCAGGACCGAGTTTTCCTCTACAGGGGCGACACGGATCTCGGGATCCCATTCCAGACTCATCCAAGTAGTCAGGCCTCAGCTCGAGGGGAAGCAACGGACTCCGCTCTCCTCTAGAGTAGCGACGTGTATCTCTTGGAGGCTACTGAGTGGCCTAAAGGGAGACAGGCCTCCAGTGGAGTTTGGAGAGTGGACTCGGGATTGCTCTATAGGTCATGTAGGAAAAGAAGGCCCTCATCTTACGATGACAGGGGCGTCTCATGTGTTTTCTCGAGCGCAGGTGCCAGTGTGGGGTTTTCATGAGGTAGGACGGGGAGCGCAGGGAGCCTCTCGTGTGGCGCCAGGGAAGTTAGGTTTCAATGGGCGTGGCCAGGGAAATGCGTCATTGCTCTCCAGTCATGGTAGGGTATCGGGCCTCAAGACGCGGTAAAGAAGGACTCTCGAGGTCTTTCTCAGAATGCAGCAGGAAACCCTGGGTTCACTCGACTTGTGCCAGTGACCGCAGAGAGCTTCTGAGGGTGCCTCTGAGAAGTCAGGGATACTGTGGAGTTGGGAGGGGCCTCTCGGGACTCCACTGGGTACGGCGCAATGGAAGAGGGCCTCATTTCGAGTTGATGCAGGAACGTCAGGTTTCATCTACATTTCTGACTCCGATCGCACGGTCCCTGCAGAGTTGGGAAAGGAGAGTCAGGCCTTCTCTTGTTTGGAGGAACGGAACTCCGCATGCCTCTCTAGTTCTTCAAGGGATGACAGGACACTTGTCGATCTGTGTTTGGAATCTGCGTGTTTTTCCGTACTATGCATGGGGATGTCAGTACTCCTTCGTGTTGTGCATTCATCCACAGGTTTGCTTTCGAAGAGGTGCCCGGGCATCGTGTTCTTATTAAGAGCGGACCGGGGAATCGGGGGCGTTCGGCATGTAGCACCACCCACGTGGCTCGTCTCGAATTTCCTCGGGAGACCGGCCTCATCCTGAGGTGCGCCGGGACGGCTGGGAACCCCTTCCGGACCACGCAGGGGAATCGACTCTCCTGTCGCGATCAGGAGGGGAGAAGGTGCTAAGATGAAGTGGTGTCGGGACCCTCGGTGTTCCCCTCGAGGGAACACGGCGTGTCGGGAACTTTTGGGGGTCGCAGGAAGGCTGTCAGGGACCGTTTCGCCCTTCAGGGCGGAACAGGGAACTTCCCTTGAGACGCCGTCGCGGGCAAGGGCCTCATCTTGCCAAGAGGTGGGAACCACGTGGTTTTTCTCGAGTTGTGGCGGGATTCTCGAGTTACGACGGGGATCTCAGGCTTCCTCTTGGGTTGGCCCTGGGAAGCCCAATCTTCCCCTCGAATTGCGAGGGAAAGCTGGGGGTTGCGCTCGGGTCACTGCAGGGCCGAAGAGACCTCACCTAGGCGTGTGTCCGGGACCTAACATTCCTCTCCAGGGAAGGCAGGGATCTCGGGGTTGCATTCCAGGCTCCCCCGGGAGTCAGGCCTCGTCTCGAGGGGAAGCCAAGGACTCCGCTCTCCTCTAGAGACGCGATGCGGGTCTCTTGGAACCCTCTGAGCGGCCTCAAGGGAGCCCAGCCTCCTCTTCCGTTTGGAGAGAGGACCCGGTATTGCTCTCCAGGCCATGCAGGAAAAGAAGGCCCTCAGCTCGCGAGGACGGGGGCGTCTCAGGGGTTTCCTCGAGCTGCGGCGCCCGTGGGGGTTTTCTCCCGAGGCACGACGAGGATCTCACGGAGCCCCTCTTGCGGCGCCAGGGAAGTCAGGTCTCCATGCCCGTGGCGAGGGGGAGCGCGTCCTGGCTCTCGAGTCACGGGAGGGGACTTGGGCCACGAGACGCGTTGAAGAAGGACTCTCGAGGTCTTTCTCGGGGGGCGGCGGGAAACCCTCGTTTCCCTCGCCTTCTGCCGGGGACCTTAGGGAACTTCCCAGGGTGCCTCTGAGAGGCGAGGGATCCTGTGGAGGTGGCGGGGCCCCTCGGGACTCCGCTGGGTCTGGCGCAACGGAAGAGGGCCTCACCTCGAGGGGAGGCAGGAATCTCAGGCTTCCTCTCCATTTCGGACTCCGACCGCAGGGTCCCTGCAGAGTTGGGACAGGAGAGTCAGGCCTCGTCTTGTCTGAGGAAGGGAACCCCGCTGGCCTCTCGAGTTGCTCAGGGGGTCTCAGGCCCCTCGTCGAGCTGTGTGTGGAACCCGCGGGTCTTTGCGGACGATGCACGGGGGTGGCAGTGCCCCTTCGTGCTGTGCCTTCACCCACAGTGTTGCCTTCCAAGAGGGGTCCGGGCCTCGGGTCCTTCTCAAGGGCGAACCGCGCAATCGGGGGCGTTCGGCATGTGGCACCACCCACGTGGCTCGTCTCGAATTTCCTCGTGAGGCCGGCCTCATCCTGAGGTGCGCCGGGAAGGCCGGAAAACCCTTCCAGACCACGCAGGGGAATCGACTCTCCTGTCGCGATCAGGAGAGGAGATGGGGCTCAGATGAAGCGGTGCCGGGACACTTGGTGGTCCCCTCGAGGGAACCCGGCGTGTCGGGGAACTTTTGGGGGTCGCAGGAAGGCTGTCAGGGACCGTTTTGCCCTTCAGGGCGGAACAGGGGACTTCCCTTGAGACGCCGTCGTGGGCAAGGGCCTCATCTTGCCAAGAGGTGGGAACCACGTGGTTTTCTCGAGTTGCGGCGGGATTCTCGAGTTACGACGGGGATCTCAGGCTCCCTCTTGGGTTGGCCCTGGGAAGCCCAATCTTCCCCTCGAGTTGCGAGGGAAAGCTGGGGGTTGCGCTCGGGTCACTGCAGGGCCGAAGAGACCTCACCTAGGCGTGTGTCCGGGACCTAATATTCCTCTCCAGGGAAGGCAGGGATCTCGGGGTTGCATTCCAGGCTCCCCCGGGGAGTTAGGGCTCGTCTCGAGGGGAAGCCAAGGACTCCGCTCTCCTCTCGAGTCGCGAACCGGATCTCTTGGAGCCCCCTGAGTAGCCTCAAGGGAGTCCAGCCTCCTCTTCAGTTTGGAGAGAGGACCCATGATTGCACTCCAGGCCATGCAGGAAATGAAGGCCCAAAGGTCGCGAGGACGGGGGCGTCTCAGGGGTTTCCTCGAGCTGCGGCGCCCGTGGGGGTTTTCTCCCGAGGCACGACGAGGATCTCAGGGAGCCTCTCGTGCGGCGCCAGTGAAGTCAGGTCTCCATGCGCGTGGCGAGGGGGAGCGCCTCATGGCTCTCGAGTCACGGGATGGGACTAGGGCCTCAAGACGCGTTGAAGAAGGACTCTCGAGGTCTTTCTCGGGGGGCGGCGGGAAAGCCTCGTTTCCCTCGCCTTCTGCCGGGGACCTTAGGGAACTTCCCAGGGTGCCTCTGAGAGGCGAGGGATCCTGTGCAGGTGGCGGGGCCCCTCGGGACTCCGCTGGGAATGGCGCAATGGAAGAGGGCCTCACCTCGAGGGGAGGCAGGAATCTCAGGCTTCCTCTCCGTTTCGGACTCAGACCGCAGGGTCACTGCAGAGTTGGGACAGGAGAGTCAGGCTATGTCTTTTCTGAGGAATGGAACTCCGCTTGCCTCTCGAGTTGTTCATGGGGTTTCAGGCCCCTTGTCAAACTGTGTGTGGAATCTGCAGGTTTTTCCAGACGATGCACGGGGGTGTCAGTGACCCTTCGTTTTTGTCTTCATCCACAGGGTTGCGTTCGAAGAGCTGTCCGGGCATCGAGTTCTTATGAAGAGCGGACCGGGAAATCGGGGTCGTTCAGGATTTGGCACCACCCACGTGTCTAGTCTCGAATTTCCTTATGAAACCGGCCTCATCCTGAGCTGTGCCGCGAAGGTCATGAAACCCTTCCAGACAAAGCAGAGGAATCGACCCTCCTGTGGCGATCAGGAGGGGAGAAGTGGCTCAGATGATGTGCTGCTGGGAACCTCGGTGTTTCCCTCAAGTGAGACAGGTATGTCGGGTAACTTTTGGGGTCGCATAAACCGTTCCAAGTACCGTTTCGCTCTTCAAAATGGAACGTGGGACTTCTCTTGGGGTGCTCCAGCGGGCAAGGGCCTCATCTTGGAATGACTGGGGAACCACTTGGTTTTTCTCGAGTTGCGGTGGGATATTTGAGTTACCACAGCGAATTCATGCTTCCTCTTGTGTTGGCCCACAAAAGTCTTATCTTCCATTCGAGATTCGAGGAAGATCTGGAGGTGCGCTCTAGTCACTGCAGGGCAAAGGAGCCCCCAGCAAGGTTTGTGTCCAGGACCTAATGTTCCTCTCCAAGGGCCACAGGGATCTCAGGTTTGCATTCCAGACTCACCCAGGGAGTCAGGCCTCGTGTCGAAGGGAAGCAAAGGACTCCGCTCTCCTTTCGAGTCGCGACGGGCACCTCTTGGAACCCACTTTGTGGCCTAAAAGGAGTCAAGCCTCCTGTGAAGTTTGGAGAGAGGACTTGGGACTGCTCTCCAGGCCATGCAGGAAAAGATGGCCCTCATCTCGCGATGACGGAGGGGTCTTGTGGGTTTTCTCGAGCTGCGGCGCCAGTGTGGGGTTTCACACGAGGTACGACAGGGAGCTCAGGGAGCCTCTCGTGTGGCGCCAGGGAAGTCAGGTCTCCTTGTGCGTGGCGAGGGGGAGCGGGTTATTGCTCTCGAGCCATGGTAGGGGAATCTGACCTCAAGACGCATTGAAGAAGGACTCTCGAGGTCTTTCTTCGATTGTGGCAGGAAACCCTTATTTCCCTCGACTTTTGCCGGTGGCCTCAAGGAGCTTCTCAGAATGCCTAGGAGAAGTCAGGGATACTGTGGAGATGGGAGGGGCCTCTCGGGACTCCACTGGGTTTGTTTTAATGGAAGAGGGCCTCATCTTGGGTTGAGGCAGGAACCTCAGGTTTCCTCTCCATTTCTGACTCAGATCGAAGCGTGCCTGCAGAGTTGGGATTGGATACTCAGGCCTCGTCTTGTCTGAGGAAGGGAACTCCGCTTGCCTCTCTCATTGTTTAAGGGGTGACAGGCAAGTTGTGGAGCTGTATGTGGATCCTGCGGGATTTTCCGGACGATGAACAGGGTTGCCAGCGCCCCCTCGTGTAGTGCCTTCATCCACAGGGTTGCCTTAGAAGAGGTGTCCGGGCATTGGGTTCTTATCAAGAGCAAGACCGAGAAATCGGGGTCTTTCGGCACGTGGCACCAACATGAGGCTACATCTCGAATTTCTTCGTGAGACTGGCCTCATCCTGAGGTGCGCCATGAAGGTTGTGAACCCCTTCTAGACAAAGCAGGGGAATCGACCTTCCTGCCGTGATCAGGAGGGGAGAAGGGGCTCAAATGAAGTGGTGCCAGGAACTTTGGTGTTCCCTTGGAGTGAGACCGGTATATTGGGAACTTTTGGGGTCGCATCAAGGGTGCCAAGTAGCATTTCGAAATTTATGACGAAACATGGGACTTCTCTTGAGATTCTGTAGCGGGCAAAGGCCTCATATTGCGATGAATGGGGAACCACGTGGTTTTTAAGAGTTGCGGCGGGATTCTCGAGTTACAACGGGAAATTCAGACTTCCTCTTGTGTTGGCCCAGTGAAGACTAATCTTCCATTCGAATTGCGAGGGAGAGATGGGTGTTGCTCTCGAGTCACTGTAGGGCAAAATAGACCTCATCTAGGCTTTTGTCCAGGACATAATGTTCCTCTCCAGGGGCAACAGGGATCTCGGGGTTGCATTCCAGACTCACCCGAGGTAAGGCCTCGTCTCGAGGGGAAACAAAGTACTCTGCTCTCCTCTCAAGTCGCGACAGGTATCTCTTGGAGCCCATTGAGTGGCCTAAAGGGAGTAAAGCCTCCTGTGAAGTTTGGAGAAAAGACCAGGGATTGCTCTCCAGGTCAGGCAGGAAAAGAAGTCCCCAATCTCGCGATGACGGTGGCGTCTCGTGGGTTTTCCCGAGCTGCGGCGCCAGTGTGGGGTTTCTCACGAGGTATGACGGGGAGCTCAGGGAGCCTCTCATGTGGCACCAGGGAAGTCAGGTGTCCATGCGCATGGCGAGGGGGAGCGTGTCATTGCTCTCGAGTCATGGTAGGGGAATCCGGCCTCAAGACGCGTTGAAGACGGACTCTTGAGGTCTTTCTCGGGTTGTGGCAGGACACCCTGTGTTCCCTCGACTTGTGCCGGTGACCTCAGGGAGTTGCTCAGGGTGCCTCTGAGAAGACACTGATACTGTGGTGTTGGGAGGGGCCTCTCGGGACTCCACTGCGTTTGGTGCAATGGAAGATTGCCGGGAGCCAGCGAGAGACATTCCACTCGTGACAAATGTCATGAGGAAAGAGTCTCGGCATACGCAAAGGCGGGATCGAGCCTCCGGGAGTTCCCCCGTGTATTCTTCAGCATCTACCCCCAAAAACCAAAGTCTGCCTTCTTTATTGCTTTGTTCTCTCACCTCTGACATTACTGGGGATGTCTCCCACCACCATCTCACTCTCTCTGTCAAAGAGCTAACTTACAGCTCCAACTAATAATGTTCCTGTGCAATTAGTAGTGTTTAAATCCAAACCCCTCAGATGGTTTTCTAACTCGCCTGACAAGTTTACCCGGTCTCCTACAGCTATGCATACGATTGTGTACAGTCTCCCAGCCTCGAGACGCACGGGAAGTTTAAGATATTCAAATAGCTTAGAGCCTCTCACAGAGCTAGAAACTGTCAGAATAAAACTAGTAAAAGATTTCATTGATGAACCAGTGCTTTTTGCCAAGTTTCCGCATCCCCTGAATTGTATCCTTGAATGTGTGTTAATTAATATAGTTGGTATGTAGAAAAAATAAGTAGTGGCCTTGATGTTGGTAACTTTAGACCCTTAAGGTAATAAATTCTTTTCTTTGTTGTAAACCCATTACACATCCGCCCTATAGGAATGCAATTTTATCTTCGAAAGATGGCGCCAAACCTTAAACAATTACTCATAGAGAAAATAACTCTTATGGTTGATAAGTCTTTGTCAAGAGTCATAAAATGTTAATAGGTCTTCTGGCCAGAAGATGATGTAAATCATCTAAACCATTTTTATACGATAAATCTGCAGAAAAGAAACCCTGGTTTTTGATAAGGATTAAAGACTGCTGACTTTGCATCCCCTATTATCCTCTATGTGTAACTTAGGGTATTAAAACCTGTGTTGAAAATAAAGCTACGGGCCCTGCTCGCCAACGCTCGGTCTCCCCATGTCATTATTCCCCTCAATTTTCAGATGAGTGTCCATCTGGAGCGCGGATATCCTCTGCGGCCATTTATTTGCCTGGGCTTCGAAGACCCACTCGATAAGGTGTCTAAGGTGGGGCACCTTCCTCTATTCTAGAGGGCACTTGCAGCCTCCGTGGTCAGAGCTAACCTGGTGTCACGGGTTATATTGATTTTCCGCGTAAACCAAGCTACTCAGCTGCTTTTCTCCACTGAATTTTCCTACTGAGCTATCCTCATTCTATTACTCTTTATATCTTTGATGAATAAATAAATAAATACATAGGTCGCCTACTCCATCTTCCCTTCGAATACCCTGGATCAGCTGGGGCTGGACCTCTGCAGGTGGCGCCCGAGACAGGCATTTCGAAGGTAAATCCCCAACCCCATTCCCCCAGTGTTCAGTTTTGGGGACAGATAGGATCCCACTTAGGGGGCTGCAGATCCCCCTGTAGAATAGACAGGGCGAGAGGAGTGGGAAGTGTTGAAGAGTTAGAGAGAAAAAACGGTTTCTAAAAAGGCTGACAAAAAAAGCCTAATCTTTAGATAGCTAAAAGCAAAATCTTTTACTATCCTTAATTTTCTGACATGGGCAACACTGAATCAAATGAAAGACAGCTCTTTATAGGAGTAATTTTACAGTTATTAAGTAAAAGAAGAATCAAGGTTAAAACATCTTCCATTCAATCATTTTTTACATTTGTACAAGACCACTGCCCTTGGTTTCTACAACAAGGCACTGTTAACCTAGATATCTTGAAAAAACTAGGAAGACAGCTAAGAGCTTATTGTGCTCAGCAAGGTTTGGAAAAAATCCCTACTTACACCTTTCCTCTGTGGAATATGACTAGAGATGTTTTAGATCCAGCTCATGAATTTGAAAAGGTACCTGTTAAAGAGGAAAGTAAAGTTGGAAAAGTACCTGTTAAACAAAAAAGCAAATCTGAAAAGGTACCTGTTATAAAGAAAAGTGAAAATGAAGAGGCTATACCTAGCTATCGACAGCTAAATGAATGGCTAGCCGCTATGACTGCCAATGAGCATGTAAAAGATAGGGATGAAAAGAAAGATCAGCTCTCCCCTCAATTTGAAAAAGGTTTAGAGGAAACAGCAGCTCGATGCCATTCTGATGAGGATTGTTTTTTTTTTTAGCTAAAGATGCTCCTAAAAGTTTAAGAAAACATCCCTAATCAGACCATCCACTCCTAGGAGGTTGAGGGAAACATCCCCGATCAGACAGTTCGTAAGATTTAGTTACCAAACAGTTAAAGGATCTCCGGAACAGAAGAGGAAAACTTCGGGACGCTCCCATCCCCCTATGCCTCCTCCTCCATGTCAGGGTAAAGGGCCACCGCTAGGAGTTTCCCGGAGAAGGATTTTCTCTAGTCCCAAGGATGAACTTGATCCTCACCTTGAGGCTTCTTTTCTAGTCCCCTCTGCAGTTTAGCCAGGGTAAAGAGGTTACAAAATAAATAAAAATATTCTCTCAAATTAAAAAAAAAAAATTAAAAATGGATTTCTCTGCATCAAAGAATAGACAAATATTTATTGACTGTGGAATATGATTAGAAATGTCCTGGACCTCCGTCACGAGGCTGTTAAATAGCCTATGGGGGAGGCTATAGAGGTGGATGGTGGTGAGTCTCCATTTACTGCACAGATCATATTTTCTGCCATTGAAAAAAAAAAAAAAAAGGAGGGAGAAAGTGGTCTACCTCCCGAGGAAGGAGAGGGCTTACAGGACGCTGCGGCCGAGAGCCCTGGCGAGCTCCCTCCCCCTCTGCGCAAACCTTTAAAAAACTTATCCACCACTTTCTGATTTAAGGAGACCGCCACCGCCTTCGATTGTGCCTCCCAGGACCCAGGAGTTCCCCACTTTGCCCCAAATGCCTCCCAAAATGTTGCCTAAGACTGAGGAAGATAAAAAGTTTTTTAAACAAAGGAGCTTTTAGTACACAATATTCAGAGCGTGCTCCTTGGAGAAAACTCCCTCAGGGGGGTCTCACCCAGGCTAGGAGAAAAGCGAAAAGGCAAGGAGATTTAATAGCAATATTAACCCCTGATGTGCCGCTTACTCCAATTCCAACCGGAGTGGCTGGCCCCCTATCTGAGGACATTGTAAGATTTGTCCTGGGGCGTAGCTCGCTTTCTTTTAAAAAAAAAAATTAAACAAAAAAAAAAAAAAGAAAGAAAAGAAATTTCGCTGGTGCATGGTGTAGTAGATTCTGATGATATTGAGAAATTAAAGTCTTGATCTCACTGCCTATCAAAACTGTACAAATTAATAAAGGTCAAAGAGTAACACAGCTTTTACTTTTACCTTACTATCAGACAAGGAAAAACTTGACTTCTCAAGCTAAGAGCCACAAAACATTTGGATCTAGTGATCTAGCCTTTTGGGTGCAGGAAATTACAGTTCCAAGGCCTTTAAAAGATCTTTTACTTCAAGAGAATAAAACGCCAGGGCTATTAGACACAGGAACAGACATCTCTTAACATTGCTGGGAAAGACTGGCCCAGCTCCTGGCCAACACATAATACTGAAAATGAGTTGGTGGGATTAGAGAAAGTGGTATGTGGGGTGGAGATGCTGTACAGGTGGTACACTTAACAATACATTATATATTTTTATAAATACATAATATAAATATATTTGCCTAATTACAGTTTGCCTAATTAGGTATGGGTATAAATAAAATATAATAAAGGTATACCTAATTCTATTTATAGATCTATACTTAATTAATTTGTATATAAATTAATATGTATACTATATACACACACATATATATATACTGTATAATTAAATATATATGGCAGTAATATAATGTGTGTGTGGCTGATATTAATTGGTATGGATTGATGTGCTGTGATGATATATGTTCTATATACTGTATAATTATAAATGTGTGACATGTATTATTACAGTATATTGGTTTGTGTTGGTTGGTATTAGCTGTGTATGTGTTGTATTGCTGTAATATATATTAATTAATATATTAATTATAAAGATTAATTCAAGTATATTGATTTATATATATTATATGTCAATAACTTTATACTTGTTGCCATATATAAATACATATATAAATGCATTTTGCATTTAGGTATATCTGTATACCTGTATACCAAAATGAGATAAGGAGGTTATACATTTATTACTTTAATTTATACAGAGACCTAAACTAAACATTAGACCTAAATTAACATATCCATAGGGAAACAGCTAGACAAATAGTGAAGTTATGTTCCAATTGTAATTAATCACTTAAACGTAAACACACAGGGGCAGACTACAATGATGAGACACTAGATGCCTGAATTACAGGCTACGACTTGGCCCCTGGTCAAGTAAAAAGGCCTCCTTACGGGAGAGTGAAAAAGCCAGATGTGTTGCTAACTTTTGGGAGAGGGTATGCTTGTATATTTCTACAGAATGCAGATTCTCCGGTTTGGATCTCAGACAAATTCGTCATGTCACATTCCCCAAAGACCAGGTTCGCGGCGTGCGCACTCACTTGCTCCCCCTCCCCCAGCCAGCTCTCGCCTCCGTGCCACCAGCAGCGCCTCGCACCCTCCTCGCTGCACCCCGTGACCTAGAACAAAGAAGTCTGTGCAGCGAGTGAGGGCCAGAGAGGAAAGCACGCCTGCGGAGTGCCATCCAGACCAGCGTGGCCCCACTGGCAAGAGGGGACCGCCTTGAGCCCAAGCGGTGGCGGCTAGCCCTAAACCATGAACCCTGCCCCTCCGCCCGCCATAGGCGCCTTGGCCCACAGCCTGCTGCTCGCGTTCTGCCTCCTGATGCTGGGGACACTGCTCCCCCGGGCCGACGCCTACAGCTGCTCCCTGGTTCATCTTGTTTAAACCCTCAATATAATGTTTGCTCCTTTGTAATGCTACAACATCCACCTTATCTTATGATGTAACCACTTATTGAATTATGGTCTTGCTGTATTACAACAACTACAGGATTTAATGCAAACACGACGGTTTGTGGGCTTACTTATCTTGGGAACAGCAGCTTTGATAAGTGCAATCACTTCTGTTACTGTGGCAGCAATATCATTGACTCAACAAGTACATACTGCTCAATATGTTGATTCGATGTCCAAAAATGTTTCTTTAACATTGGCAACACAGAAAGCTATAGAGAGAAAATTAGAAATGAGGGTAGATGCCCTAGAGGAAGCAGTAATACATATTGAGACTGAATTGCAGGCTTTAAAGTTGAAAATGGCATTGTCTTGTCATGCTGACTATCGGTGGATATGTGTAACACCCCTGAAAGTAAATGAGACAGATTTTGAATGGGAAAAGATTAAAAACCATATTTCAGGTATCTGGAACAGCTCTGACATTGGTTGAGACGTAGGGAAACTTCACTATCAAATAGCAACCATGGAGCACTCCCGATTAGATTTTACTGCTGCTGGAACAGCAAATGATTTCTTCCATACTTTCCCTAACTACATCTCAGGAAAGAATATTCTGTCTAATGTCTTTAGCTATGCTGGGGTGGCTGCTTTAATTCTGCTTCTCATAATCATTCTTCCTTGTATTGTCAGGATTCTTCAGCAGAGTATTCAGAGGTTCGCGACTGAGCTACATCTGGCTGTTTTAAGAAATAAAAAACGGGGAGATGCCGGGAGCCGGCGAGAGACATTCCACTCGTGACAAAGGTCATGAGGAAGGAGGCTGGGCATACACAAAGGCAGGATCGAGCCTCGGGAGTCCTCCCGGATATTCTTGAGCATCTACCCCCCAAAACCAGAGTCTGCCTACTTTATTGCTTTGTGCTCTCACCTCTGACTTTCCTGGGGGCTGTCCCCCACCACCATCTCCCTCTTTTTGTCAAAGAGCTAACTTACAGCTCCAATTAATAAAGTTCCTGGGCAATTAGGAGTGTTTAAATCCAAACACGTCAGATGGCTCTCTAACTCTCCTGACAAGTTTACCCGGTCTCCTACAGCAAGGCATACAATTGTTTACAGTCTCCGAGCCTCGAGAGGCACGGGAAGTTTAAGATATTCAAATAGCTTAGAGCCTCTCAGAGAGTTAGAAACTGTCAGAATAAAAGTAGTAAAAGATTTCATTGATGAACCAATGCTTGTTGCCAAGTTTCCACATCCCCTGAATTGTATCCTTGAATGTGTATTAATTAATATAGTTGGTATGTAGAAGAAATAAGTAGTGGCCTTGGTGTTACTAACTTTAGACCCTTAAGGTAATAAATTCTTTCCTTTGTTGTAAACCCATTACACATCCGCCCTATAGGAATGCAATTTTATCTTCGAAAGATGGGGCCAAACCTTAAAATAATTACTCTTAGAGAAAATAAGTCTTACGGTTGATAAGTCTTTGTCAAGAGTCAAAAAATGTTAATAGGCCTTCTGGCTAGAAGATGATGTAAATCACCTAAACCATTTGTATATGATACATTTGCAGGAAAGAAACCCTGGTTTTTGATAAGGATCAAAGGCTGCTGACTTTGCATCCCCATTATCCTCTATGTGTAACTTAGGGTAAAAAAAAACCCCTGTTGAAACTAAAGCTACGGGCCTTGATTGCCAACGCTTAGTCTCCTAATGTCATTCTTCCCCTCAATTTTCAGATGAGTGTCCATCTGGAGCGCGGATATCTTCTGCGACCATTTATTTGCCTGGGCTTCGATGACCACTTGAGAAGGTGTCTAAGGTGGGGCACTTTTCGCTATTCGAGAGGGAGCCTGCGGCCTCCGTGGTCAGAGCTAACCTGGTGTCACGGGTTATACTGATTTTCCGCATAAACCAAGCTACTCAGATTCTTTTCTCCACTAAATTTTCCTACTGAGATATCCTCATTCTATTACTCTTTATATCTTTGATAAATAAATCAATAGGTCGCCTACTCTGTCTCCCCTTCAAAAACCCTGGACCAGCCGAGGCTGGACCTTGTCAGAAGAGGGCCTCATCTCGATTTGAAGCAGGAACCTCAGGGTTGCTCTCCATTTCTGACTCTGAACACAGAGTCCCTACAGAGTTAGGACAGGAGAGTCAGGCCTCGTCTTGTGTGGAGGAATGGAACTCCACTGGACTCTCGAGTTGTTCACCGGATAACAGGCCACTTGTCGAGCTGTGTGTGGAACCTGCGGTTTTATCCGGACGATGCATGGGGGTGTCAGTTCCCCTTTGTTTTTTGCCTTCATACACAGGGTTGCCTTCGAAGAGATATCCAGCCTTCAGGTTCTTATCAAGAGCAGACCAGGAAATCAGGGTCTTTCGGCATGTGGCACCACCCACAAGCCTACGTCTCGAATTTCTTCTTGAGACGGACCTCAACCTGAGGTGCACCAGGAAAGTCGGTAACCCTTTCAGACAAAGCAAGTGAATCGACCCTCTTGTCCCGATCAGGAGGGGAGAAGGGCTCAGATGAAGTGGTGCCGGGAACCTCGATGTTCCCCTCGAGTAAAACTGGGATATCGGGGAACTTTTGGGGTCGCATCAAAGGTGCTAAGTACCGTTTCAAACTTCAAAACGGAATGTGAGACTTCTCTTGAGACGCTGTAGCTGGCAAGGGCCTCATCTTGTGGTGACGGGTTAACCACGTCATTTTTCTCGAGTTGTGGCGGGATTCTCGAGTTAGGTCAGGAAATTCAGGCTTCCTCTTGTGTTGGCCCAGGGAAGTCCAGTCTTCCATTCGAGTTGCGAGGGAGAGCTAGGGATTGCGCTTGAGTCACTGCAGGGCAAAAGAGACCTTATCTAGGCTTGTGTCCAGGACATAATGTTCGTCTCCAGGGGGGACAGGGATCTCGGGGTTGCTTTCCTGATGCACCCGGGGAGTCAGTCCTTGTCTCGAGGGGAAGCAAAGGACTCGGCTCTCCTCTCGAGTTGCGACGGGTATCTCTTGGAGCCCACTGAGTGGCCTAAAGGGAGTCAAGCCTCCTGTGGATTTTTTTTTAAATTTTATTTTATTTTTAAACTTTACATAATTGTATTAGTTTTTTCAAATATCAAAATGAATCCGCCTCAGGTATACATGTGCTCCCCATCCTGAACCCTCCTCCCTCCTCCCCCCCATAGCATCCCTCTGGGTCGTCCCAGTGCACTAGCCCCAAGCATCCAGTATCATGTATCAAACCTGGACTGGCAACTCTTTTCATACATGATATTTTACATGTTTCAATGCCATTCTCCCAAATCTTCCCACCTTCTCCCTCTCCCACAGAGTCCATAAGACTCTTCTATACATAAGTGTCTCTTTTGCTGTCTCGTACTCAGGGTTATTGTTACCGTCTTTCAAAATTCCATATATATGTGTTAGTATACTGTATTGGTGTTTTTCTTTCTGGCTTACTTCACTCTGTATAATAGGCTGCAGTTTCATCCACCTCATTAGAACTGATTCATTCTATTCTTTTTAATGGCGGAGTAATACTCCATTGTGTCTATGTACCACAGCTTTCTTATCCATTCATCTGCTGATGGACATCTAGGTTGCTTCCATGTCCTGGCTATTAGAAACAGTGCTGCGATGAACATTGGGGTACACGTGTCTCTTTCCCTTCTGGTTTCCTCAGTGTGTATGCCCAGCAGTGGGATTGCTGGATCATAAGGCAGTTCTATTTCCAGTTGTTTAAGGAATCTCCACACTGTTCTCCATAGTGGCTGTACTAGTTTGCATTCCCACCAACAGTGTAAGAGGGTTCCCTTTTCTCCACACCCTCTCCAGCGTTTATTATTTGTAGACTTTTGGATTGCAGCCATTCTGACTGGCGTGAAATGGTACCTCATAGTGGTTTTGATTTGCATTTCTATGATAATGAGTGATTTTGAGCATCTTTTCATGTGTTTGTTAGCCATCTGTATGTCTTCTTTGGAGAAATGTCTATTTAGTTCTTTGGCCCATTTTTTGATTGGGTCATTTATTTTTCTGGAGTTGAGCTGTAGGAGTTGCTTGTATATTTTTGAGATTAGTTGTTTGTCAGTTGCTTCATTTCCTATTATTTTCTCCCATTCTGAAGACTGTCTTTTCACCTTGCTAATAGTTTGCTTTTATGTGCAGAAGCTTTTAAGGTTAATTAGGTCCCATTTGTTTATTTTTGTTTTTATTTCCAATATTCTGGGAGGTGGGTCATAGAGGATCCTGCTGTGATGTATTTCAGAGAGTGTTTTGCCTATGTTCTCCTCTAGGAGTTTTATAGTTTCTGGTCTTACGTTTAGATCTTTAATCCATTTTGAGTTTATTTTTGTTTATTGTGTTAGAAAGTGTTCTAGTTTCATTCTTTTACAAGTGGTTGACCAGATTTCCCAGCACCACTTGTTAAAGAGATTGTCTTTAATCCATTGTATATTTTTGCCTCCTTTGTCAAAGATAAGGTGTCCATATCTGTGTGGATTTATCTCTGGGCTTTCTATTTTGTTCCACTAATCTATATTTCTGTCTTTGTGCCAGTACCATACTGTCTTGATAACTGTGGCTTTGTAGTGGAGCCTGAAATCAGGTAGGTTGATTCCTCCAGTTCCATTCTTCTTTCTCAAGTTTGCTTTGGCTATTCGAGGTGTTTTGTATTTCCATACAAATTGTGAAATTATTTGTTCTAGCTCTGTGAAGAATACTTTTGGTAGCTTGATAGGGATTGCATTGAATCTATAAATTGCCTTGGGTCGTATACTCATTTTCACTATATTGATTCTTCTAATCCATGAACATGGTATATTTCTCCATCTATTAGTGTCCTCTTTGATTTCTTTCACCAGTGTTTTATAGTTTTCTATGTATAGGTCTTTAGTTTCTTTAGGTAGGTATATTCCTAAGTATTTTATTCTTTCCATTTCAATGGTGAATGAAATTGTTTCCTTAATTTCACTTTCTGTTTTCTCATTATTAGTGTATAGGAATTCAAGGGATTTCTGTGTGTTGATTTTATATCCTGCAACTTTACTATAGTCATTGACTAGTTCTAGTAATTTTCTGGTGGAGTCTTTAGGGTTTTCTATGTAGAGGATCATGTCATCTGCAAACAGTGAGAGTTTTACTTCTTCTTTTCCAATTTGGATTCCTTTTGTTTCTTTTTCTGCTCTGATTGCTGTGGCCAAAACTTCCAAAGCTATGTTGAATAGTAATGGTGAAAGTGGGCACCCTTGTCTTGTTCCTGACTTTAGAGGAAATGCTTCCAATTTTTCACCATTGAGGATAATGTTTGCTGTGGGTTTGTCATATATAGCTTTTATTATGTTGAGGTATGTTCCTTCTATTCCTGATTTCTGGAGAGTTATTATCATAAATAGATGTTGAATTTTGTCAAAGGCTTTCTCTGCATCTATTGAGAAAATCATATGGTTTTTATTTTTCAATTTGTTAAGGTGGTGTATTACATTGATTGATTTGTGGATATTGAAGAATCCTTGCATCCCTGGGATAAAGCCCACTTGGTCATGGTGTATGATCTTTTTAATGTGTTGTTGGATTCTGATTGCTAGAATTTTGTTAAGGATTTTTGCATCTATGTTCATCAGTGATATTGGCCTGTAGTTTTCTTTTTTTGTGGGATCTTTGGCAGGTTTTGGTATTAGGCTGATGGTGGCCTCATAGAATGAGTTTGGAACTTTACCTTCCTCTGCAATTTTCTGGAAGAGTTTGAGCAGGATAGGTGTTAGCTCTTCTCTAAATTTTTCGTAGAATTCAGCTGTGAAGCCGTCTGGACCTGGGCTTTTGTTGGCTGGAAGATTTTTGGTTACAGTTTCCATTTCCGTGCTTGTGATGGGTTTGTTAAGATTTTCTAGTTCTTCCCTGGTCCAGTTTTGGAAAGTTGTACTTTTCTAAGAATTTGTCCATTTCTTCCACGTTGTCCATTTTATTGGCATATAATTGTTGATAGTAGTCTCTTATGATCCTTTGTATTTCTGTGTTTTCTGTTGTGATCTCTCCATTTTCATTTCTAATTTTATTGATTTGATTTTTCTCCCTTTGTTTCTTGATGAGTCTGGCTAATGGTTTGTCAATTTTATTTATCGTTTCAAAGAACCAGCTTTTGGTTTTGTTGATTTTTGCTATGGTCTCTTTTGTTTCTTTTGCATTTATTTCTGCTCTAATTTTTAAGATTTCTTTCCTTCTACTAACCCTGGGGTTCTTCATTTCTTCCTTTTCTAGTTGCTTTAGGTGTAGAGTTAGGTTACTTATTTGACTTTTTTCTTGTTTCTTGAGGTGTGCCTGTATTGCTATGAACTTTCCCCTTAGGACTGCTTTTACCGTGTCCCACAGGTTTTGGGTTGTTGTGTTTTCATTTTCATCCGTTTCTATGCAAATTTTTATTTCTTTTTTGATTTCTTCTGTGATTTGTTGGTTATTCAGCAGCGTGTTGTTTAGCCTCCATATGTTGGAATTTTTAATAGTTTTTCTCCTGTAATTGAGATCTAATCTTACTGCATTGTGGTCAGAAAAGATGCTTGGAATGATCTCTATTTTTTTGAATTTACCAATGCTAGCTTTATGGCCCAGGATGTGATCTATCCTGGAGAAGTTCCATGTGCACTTTAGAAAAAGGTGAAATTCATTGTTTTGGGATGAAATGTCCTATAGATATCAATTAGGTCTAACTGGTCTATTGTATCATTTAAAGTTTGTGTTTCCTTGTTAAATTTCTCTTTAGTTGATCTATCCATAGGTGTGAGTGGGATATTAAAATCTCCAACTATTATTGTGTTAGTGTTAATTTCTCCTTTCATACTTGTTAGCATTTGTCTTACATACTGTGGTGCTCCCGCGTTGGGTGCATATATATTTATAATTGTTATATCTTCTTCTTGGATTGATCCTTTGATCATTATGTAGTGACCTTCTTTGTCTCTTTTCACAGCCTTTGTTTTAAAGTCTATTTTATCTGATATGAGTATCGCTACTCCTGCTTTCTTTTGGTCCCTATTTGCATGGAAAATCTTTTTCCAGCCCTTCACTTTCAGTCTGTATGTATCCCGTGTTTTGAGGTGGGTCTCTTGTAGACAACATATGTAGGGGTCTTGTTTTTGTATCCATTCAGCCAGTCTTTGTCTTTTGGTTGGAGCATTCAACCCATTTACGTTTAAGGTAATTACTGATAAGTATGATCCCATTGCCATTTACTTTATTGTTTGGGGTTCGAATTTATACACCGTTTTTGTGTTTCCTGTTTAGTATTTGTTGGAGAGCTGGTTTGGTGGTGCAGAATTCTCTCAGCTTTTGCTTGTCTGAAAAGCTTTTGATTTCTCATTCATACTTGAATGAGATCCTTGCTGGGTACAATAATCTGGGCTGTAGGTTATGTTCTTTCATCATTTTAAGTATGTCTTGCCATTCCCTCCTTGCTTGAAGAGTTTCTATTGAAAGATCAGCTGTTATCCTTATGGCAATTCCCTTGTGTGTTATTTGTTGTTTTTCCCTTGCTGCTTTTCATATTTGTTCTTTGTGTTTGATTTTTGTTAATGTGATTAATATGTGTCTTGGGGGGTTTCGCCTTGGCTTTATCCTGTTTGGGACTCTCTGGGTTTCTTGGACTTGAGTGGGTATTTCCTTCCCCATTTTAGGGAAGTTTTCAACTATTATCTCCTCAAGTATTTTCTCACGGTCTTTCTTTTTGTCTTCTTCTTCTGGGACCCCTATGATTCGAATGTTGTAGCGTTTAATATTGTCCTGGAGGTCTCTGAGATTGTGCTCATTTCTTTTAATTCGTTTTTCATTTATCCTCTCTGATTCATTTATTTCTACCATTCTATCTTCGAGTTCACTAATCCTATCTTCTGCCTCTGTTATTCTACTATTTGTTGCCTCCAGAGTGTTTTTAATTTCATTTATTGCATTATTCGTTATATATTGACTCTTTTTTTTTTCTTCTAGGTCCTTGTTAAACCTTTCTTGCATCTTCTCAATCCTTGTCTCCAGGCTATTTATCTGTGATTCCATTTTAATTTCAAGATTTTAGATCCATTTCACTATCCTTATTCGGAATTCTTTATCAGGTAGATTCCCTATCTCTTCCTCTTTTGTTTGGTTTGGTGGGCATTTATCCTGTTCCTTTATCTGCTGGGTATTCCTCTGTCTCATCTTGTTTAAACTGCTGAGTTTGGGGTGTCCTTTCTGTATTCTGGCAGTTTGTGGAGTTCTTTACTGTGGCATTTCCTCACTGTGTGTGGGTTTGTACAGGTGTCTTGTCAAGATTTCCTGGTTAGGGAAGCTTGTGTCCGTGTTCTGGTGGGTGGAGCTGTATTTCTTCTCTCTGGAGTGCAATGAAGTGTCCAGTAATGAGTTATGAGATGTCTGTGGTTTTGGGGTGACTTTGGGAAGCCTGTATCTTGAAGCTCAAGGCTGTGTTCCTTTGTTGCTGGAGAATTTGCTTGGTATGTCTTGCCCTGGAACTTGTTGGCTCTTGTGTGGTGCTTGATTTCAGTGTCGGTATGGAGGCATTTGATGAGCTCCTGTCAATTAATGTTCCTTGGAGTCAGGAGTTCCCTGGAGTCAGGGTTTGGACATAAGCCTCCTGCTTCCAGTTATCTGTCTTACTTTTACAGTAGTTTCAAAACTTCTCCTTCTATACAGCACCATTGATAAAACATCTACGTTAAAGAAGAAAAGTTTCTCTACTGTGAGGGCCACTCAGAATGGTTCACAGCGTTACATGGAGAAGAGAAGAGGGAGGAGGGATTTAGAGGTGACCCAAATGAGATCAGGTGGAATCAATAGTGGAGAGAGTGGGCTGGCCAGTCGTCACTTCCTTATGTGCACTCCACAACTGGACCGCTCAGAGATGTTCACAGAGTTATACAGAGACGAGAAGAAGGAGGAAGGAGACAGAGGTGGCCAGAAGGATAAAAGGGGGGAATGAAAAGGAGGGAGACAGATCCAGCCAGTAATCAGTTCCCTAAGTGTTCTCCACCGTCTGGAATACACAGAAATTCACAGAGTTGGGTAGAGTAGAGAGGAGTTAGGGAGGAGACACAGGCGACCCGGTGGAGAAAAAGGAGAGTCCAAAGGGAGAGAGAGCAGTCAAGCCAGTAATCTCGCTCCCTAGTGAAAAATGGGTACTGAAGATTGGGTTCTTAAATGTACAAAATTGGTAACAAATACATAAAAGCAAAAATTAAAAATCTAGAGTAGAGTTTGGAATTTCAAAAATACGATGTTAAAGAAAAGAAGAAGGAAAAGAAAGAGAGAAAAAACGAACAAAGAAAAACAAACAAGGTCGCAAAAATTATCAAGAAAATACAGGTACAAAATTGATAACTAATATCAAAAAGCAAAAATTAAAAATCTAGAGTAGAGTTTGGAATTTCAAAAATACAATGTTAAAAAAAAGGAAGAAGAAAACTAAAGAGAAAACAAACAAACAAAAACAAGCAATGTCGCAAAAATTATAAAGAAACTACAGGTACAAAATTGATATCAAATACCAAAAAGCATAAATTAGAAATCTAGAGTAGAGTTTGGAATTTCAAAAATACAATGTTAAAAGAAGAAAAAAAACAAAACAAAAAAACAAGGTCAAAGAATTATTATATATATATATATATATATATATATATATATATATATATATATATGAAGTTTGCTGAAGAAGAAAAACATAGGGTCTTTTTTTTTTGCAAAGTAATAGGTTATAAAAGTGAAAATTAAAGGAACAATAGAGGACTTAAAATTAAAAAAATTAAAAAAAAGAAAGAATGATCATAAAAATATATCTAGGACTTTCTCTGGTTTTGTTGTGAGTATCGTGGGTTCAGTTCATTTTTGGCTAGTTCCTTGGTCTGACTTATATTTCTCAAGATCTATAGGCACCTTCCTATGTAGTCCTAGTAACCACAGGGTTTTAATCTATTGCCTGTAGCTTCCAAGGCGTTTCCCTCTGTTATAGCTTCTTTTGTTTGCTGGTCTCTTCAGTGTCTGGTTTACGCCCTGACACAAAGGGGACGGTGGAGGACACTTTTTTTTTAGGCTCACTTGTTCAGTTGCACTGTGGGGAGGGAGGGAGGGATGCTGCAAACAAATAACACTGGCGTGCGGTCACAGTGCCTCAGCCACACTGGGTCTGCCCCCGCTCACGGCACGTGTAGCCTCCCAGCCCTCACTGCTCGGGCTCTAGGTTGTTCCACCGGGAACAATCCGAGCCTGGCCCTGGGCTGCATGCACCTCCCAGGTCCAAGCCGCTCAGGTTCAGGCACTCGGGTAGTCCTCAGAGGCACAGGCTCGGTTGGGCCTGCGTTTTGTGCTCTTCCCAGGTCCGAGCAGCTCAGGTAATGAGATGTTTGGCGAGCGCCAATGTTGTGACTTATCGCCTCCCTGCCACTCGGTTATCTGGGTGTAAAACAGGCGCACCTTCTCAGGCAGATGTTGACCGTCCAGATCCCCAAGAAGTTTTAGTTAGCAAAGAAGCCTGCTTACAGTTTTATAGATAATGTCTCTCTGGGGCTGCGATTGCCCCCTTCCGGCTCTGGCTGCCTGTCACCAGAGGGGGAAGGTCTGCAGCCGGCTATCTCTGTTCAGTCCTTTGTTCCGTGCGCGGGCCTGGCGGTGTCTGAGGTTAGGGCTGGCTTTTTGCGTGGTAGATATCCCAGAGTCTGGTTTGCTAGCCCAAGTTATTTCGTTCAGATAGCGCTCAGGGTATTCAGGCCAGATTCTTACTCTAAGCGATGCAGCCCGCGCCGCGCCTCCCTGCCCAGCCCCTGCTTGCTAATGGTGTGAGCAGGTGTCTGCACTGCTTCGCGGCTGGGGGAGTTACCGTAGGGCTTGCAATCTGCGAGTTTTAATTGTTTATTTATTTTTATCCCCCTTATGTTGCCCTTTGTGCTTCCAAAGCTTGGCAAAGATTTGGCAGTGAAAAGCTTTCCTGGTGTTTGGAAGCTTTTCTCTTTTTAAGACTATCTTCCCGGGACGGAAATCCCTCCCTCCCTCTTTTGTCTCTTTTTTTGTCTTTTATACTTTTTCCTACCTACTTTCCAAGAGTTGGGTTGCTTTTCTGGGTGCCTGATGTCCTCTGGCAGCATTCATAAGTTGTATTGTGGAATTTACTCGACGTTTAAATGCTCTTTTGATGAAATTGTTTGGGGGGGAAAAGAGTTCTCCCCGTCCTACTCCTCAGCAATCTTGGCTCCTATCTTGTGGAGTTTGGAGAGAGCACGCGGGATTGCTCTCCAGGCCATGCAGGAAAAGAAGGCCCTCATCTCGCGATGTCGGGGGAGTCTCGTGGTTTTTCTGGAGCTGCGGTGCCAGTGTGGGGTTTCTCACAAGGTACGACCGGGAGCTCAGGGAGCCTCTCGTGTGGTGTCAGGGAAGTCAAGTCTCCATACGAGTGGCGAGGGGGCGCACGTCATTGCTCTCGAGTCATGGTAGTGGAATCAGGGCTCAACGCAATGAAAAAGGACGCTCGAGGTCTTTCTCGGGTTGCGGCAGGAAACCCTGTGTTCCCTCGACTTGTGCCTGTGACCTCAGGTAGCTTCTCAGGGTGCCTCTGAGAAGTCAGGGATACTATGGAGCTGGGAGAGGCCTCTTGGGACTCCACTGGGTTTGCTGCAATGGAAGAGGGCCTAATCTCGAGATCAGGAAGGAACCTCAGGGTTCCTCTCCATTTCTGACTCAGATCGCAGGGTCCCTGCAGAGTTGGGACAGGAGAGTCAGGCCTCGTCTTGTGTGGAGGAATGGAACTCCGCTTGCCTCTTGAGTTGTTCAAGGAGTGACAGGCCACTTGTCGAGCTGTTTGTGGAACCTGCGGCTTTTTCCAGACAATGCACGGCGGTGTCAGTGCCCCTTCGTGATGTGCTTTCATCCACAGGGTTGCCTTCGAAGTGGTGTGCGGGCATCGGGTTCTTATCAAGAGCGGACCGGGAAATCGGGGTCTTTTGGAATGCGGCACCACACACGAGGCTACGTCTCGAATTTCCTCGTGAGACGGGCCTCATGCTGAGGTGTCCCTGGAAGGTCGGGAAAGCCTTCCAGACAAAGCAGGTTAATCAACCCTACTCTCGTGATCAGGAGGGGAGAAGGGGCTCAGATGAAGTGGTGCCGGGAACCTCGGTGTTCCCCTCGAGTGAGACTGGTATGTCAGGGAACTTTTGGGGTCTCATGAAGCTTGCCAAATTCTGTTTCAAACTTCAAGACGAAACGTGCGACTTCTCTTGAGACGCTGTGGTGGGCAAGGGCCTCATCTTGTGATGAAGGGGAAACCACGTGGTTTTTCTCGAGTTGCGATGGGATTGTTGACTTATGACAGGGAATTCAGGCTTCCTCTTGTGTTGGCCCAGGGAAGTCCATTCTTCCATTCGAGTCGCCAGGGAGAGCTGGGTGGGAATTGCTCTCGAGTCACGGCAGGTCAAAATAGACCTCATCTAGGCTTGTGTCCAGGACCTAATGTTCCTCTCCAGGGGCGATAGGGATCACGGGGACGCATTCCAGACTCACCCAGTGAGTCAGGCCTTGGCTCGAGGGGAAGCAAAGGATTTTGATATCCTCCTGGGTCGCGATAGATATCCCTTGGAGCCCACTGAGTGGCCTCCAGGGAGTCAAGCCTCCTGTGGAGTTTGGAGAGAGGACTCCGGATTGCTCTCCAGGGTATGCAATAAAAGAAAGCCCACATCTCGCGATGACGTGGACGTCTCATGGGTTTAATCCAGCTGAGGCGCCACGTTGTGTTTCTCACGAGGTACGATGGAGAGCTCAGGGGGCCTCTCGTGCAGCACCAGGGAAGTCAGGTCTCCATGCCCGTGGTGAGGGGGAGCGGGTAATTGCTCTCGAGTCATGTTAGGGGAATCCGGCCTCAAGACGCGTTGAAGAAGATCTTTCGAGGTCTTTCTGGGGTTGTGGCAGGAAACGCTGGGTTCCCTCGACTTCTGCTGGTGACCTCAGAGAGCTACTCAGGTTGCCTCTGAGAAGTCAGGGATACTGTGGAGTTGGGAGGGGCCTCTCGGGACTCCACTGGGTTTGGTGCAATGGAAGAGGGCCTCATTTAGAGTTGATGCAGGAACCTTACTGTTTCTCTCCATTTCAGACACCGATTGCAGCGTCCCTGCTGAGTTGGGACAGGAGACTCAGGGCTCGTGCTGTGTGGAGGAATGGAACTCTGCTTGCCTCCCAAGTTGTTCACGAGGTGACAGGCCACTTGTCGAGCTGTATGTGGAACCTGTGGGTTTTTCCAGATGATGCACGGGGTTGTCAATGCCCCTTCGTGTTGTGACTTCATCCACAGGGTTGCCTTCGAAGAGGTGTCCGGGCATGGGTTCTTGTGAAGAGAGGACCAGAGAATCGGGGTCTTTTGGCATGTGGCACCACACACGAGGCTACCTCTCGAATTTCCTCTTGAGACTGGGCTCATCCTGAGGTGCGCTGGGAAGGTCGAGAAAGCCTTCCAGACAAAGCAGGTTAATCGACCCTCCTGTCGCGATCAGGAGGGGAGAAGGGGCTCAGATGAAGTGGTGCTGGGAACCTCGGGGTTCCCCTCGAGTGAGACCGGTATGTCAGGGAACTTTTGGAGTCTGATGAAGGGTGCCAAGTAATGTTTCAAACTTCAACATGAACGTGAGACTTTTCTTGAGACGCTCTAACGTGAAAGGGCTTCATCTTGAGATGAGGGGGGAACTACGTGGTTTCCTTCGAGTTGCAGCAGGATTCTCGCGTTACAACGGGGAATTCGGGCTTCCTCTTGTGTTGGTCCAGGGAAGTCCAATCTTCCATTCGAGTTTCGAGGGAGAGCTGGGATTTCTCTCGAGTCACTGCAGGGCAAAATATACTTCATCTAGGCCTGTGCCCAGGACTTAATTTTCCTCTCCAGGGGTGACAGGGATCTCGGAGTTGCATTCCAGACTCACACAGGGAGTCAGGCCTCTTCTCGAAGGAAAGCAAAGGACTCCAGTCTCTTCTCGAGTCGCGTCGGGTATGTCTTGGAGCCCACTGAGTGGCCTACTCGGAGTAAAGCCTCCTGTGGAGTTGGAGAGAGGACTCGGGATTGCTCTCCAGGCCATGCAGGAAGAGAAGGCCCTCAGCTCGCAATGACGGGGGCGTCTTGTGGGTTTTCTCGAGTTGGGGCACAATTATGAGTTTTCTCACGAGGTACGACGGGGAGCTCAGGGAGCCTCTCGTGTGGCGCCAGGAAAGTCAGGTCTCTATGTGTGTGACGAGGGGGAGCCCATAAATGTTCTCGAGTCATGGTAGGGAAATCGGGACTCAAGACGCGTTGAAGAAGGAGTCTCGAGGTCTTTCTCAGGTTGCGGCAGGAAACCCTGGGTTCCCTCGACTTGTACCGGTGACCTCAGGGAGCTTCTCAGGGTGCCTCTGAGAAGTCAGGCATACTGTGGACTTGGGAGGGGCTCTCGGAACTCCACTGGGTTTGGTGCAATGGCAAAGGTTCTCATCTCGAGTTGAGGCAGGAACCTAAGGGTTCCTCTCCATTTCAAACTCCGACCACAGGGTCCCTGAAGAGTTGGGACAGGAGAGTCAGGCCTCGTCTTGTGTGGAGGAATGGAACTCCGCTTGCCTCTCGAGTTGTTCACAGGATAACAGACCATTTGTCGAGCTGTGAGTGGAACCTTCGGTTTTTTCCGTCAGATGCATGAGGGAGTCAGTGCCCCTTCGTGTTGTGCCTTCATCCACAGGGTTGCCTTCAAAGAGGTGTCCGGACATCGGGTTCTTATCAATAGCAGAGCAGGAAATCGGGGTCTTTCAGAACGTGGCACCATCCATGAGGCTACGTCTCGAATTTCTTCGTTAGACTGGTGTCATCCTGAGGTGCACCATGAAGATCGGGAACCCCTTCCAGACAAAGCAGGGGAATCGACCATCTTGTCGCGATCAGGAGAAGTGAAAGGGCTCAGTTGAAGTCGTGCCGGGAACCTCGATGTTCCCCTCGAGTGGGACCGGTGTGTCGGGAAACTTTTCGGGTCACTTCAAGGGTGCCAAGTACCGTTTTGCACTTCAAGACGGACTTGGGGCTTCTCTTGAGACGCTGTAGAGGGCAAGGGCCTCATCTTGGGATGATGGGGGAATCACGTGGTTTTTCTCAAGGTGCGGCGGGATTCTCGAGTTACGACGGGGAATTCAGGCTTCCTCTTTTGTTAGCCCAGGGAAGTCCAACCTTCCATTCGAGTTGCGAGGGATAGCTGGGGGTTGCGCTCGAGTCACTGCAGGGCAAAAGAGACCTCATACAGGCTTGTGTCTAGGACCTAATGTTCCTCTCAAGGGATGACTGGGAACTTGGGGTTGCATTCCAGACTCACCCGGGAGTCAGGCGTCGTCTCGAGGGGAAACAAAGGCCTTCTCTCTCTTCTCGAGTCACGACGGGTATTTCTTGGAGCCCACTGAGTGGACTAAAGGGAGTCAGGCCTCCTCTGGAGTTTGGAGAGAGGACTCGGGATTGCACTCCAGGACATGCAGGAAAAGAAGGCCCTCATCTCACGAAGACAGGGGGGTCTCGGTGGTTTTACCGAGCTGCAGCGCCTGTGTTGGTTTCTCAGGGGGTACGAAGGGGAGCTCAGGGAGCCTCTTGTGTGGCGCCAGGGAAGTTAGGTCTCGATGCGTGTGGCGAGGGGGAGCGCGTCATTGCTCTCGAGTCATGGTAGGGGAATCAGGCCTCTAGACGCATTGAAGAAGGACTCTCAAGATCTCTCTCAGGTCTTGGCAAGAATACCTGGGTTCCCTCGACTTGTGCCGGTGACCTCAGGGAGATTCTCCGGGTGCCTCTGAGAAGTCAGGGATACTATGGAGTTGGGAAAGACCTCTCGGGACTCCACTGGGTTTGGTGAAATGGAAGGGGGCCTCATCTCGAGGGGAGGCAGGAACCTCAGGGTTCCTCTCCATTTCTGATTCCGATCGCGGCCCCCTGCATAGTTGGGAGAGGTGAGTCAGGCCTCGTCTTGTGTGCAGGAATGGACCTCCGCTTGCCTCTCGAGTTGTTCACTGGGTGACAGGCACTTGCTGAGCTGTATGAGTAACCTGCGGTCTTTTCCGGACGATGCACGGGGGTGTCAGTGCCCCTTCGTGTTGTGCCTTCATCCACACTATCTTCAAATAGGTGTCTGGGCATCGCGTTCTTATCAAGAGCAGATCGCGAAATCGCGGTCTTTCGGCAGGTGGTACCACCATCGAGGCTACGTCTCGAATTTCCTCGTGAGACAGCCTCATCTGAGGTGCGCGGAGAAGGTGGGGAACCCCTTGCAGACAAAGCAGGGGAATCGACCCTCCTTTCGCGATCAGGAGGGGAGAAGGGGCTCAGATGAAGTGGTGCCAGGAACCTCGGTGTTCGCCTCGAGTGCGACCCATATGTCGGGGAACTTTTGGGGTAGCATTAAGGGTGCCAAATATCATTTCGCACTTCAAGACGGAACGTGGGACTACTCTTGAGACGCTGGAGCGGGCAAGGGCCTCATCTTGCAATGACGGGGGAACCACGTGGTTTTTCTCAAGTTGAGGCGGAATTCTCGAATTACTACTGGGAATTCAGGCTTCCTCTTGTGTTGGCCCAGGGAGGTCCAATCTTCCATTCGGGTTGCGAGGGAAAGCTGGGGAGTGCTCTCGAGTTACTGCAGGGCAAAAGCGACCTCATCTAGCCTTGTGTTCAGGACCCAATGATCCTCTCCAAGGGCGACAGGGATCTCGGGTTTGCATTACAGACTCACCCGGGGAGTTAGGCCTCGTCTCGAGGGGAAGCAAAGGACTCGGCTCTCCTCTCGAGTTGCGACGTGTATCTCTTGGAGCCCACTGACTGGTCTAAAGGGAGTCAAGCCTCCTCTTCAGTTTGGAGAGAGGACTCGGTATTGCTCTCCAGGCCATGCAGGAAAAGAAGGCCCACATCTCGAGATGATGGGGGCGTCTCATGGGTTTTCTCGAGCTGTGGCGCCAGTGTGGGGTTTCTCACGAGGTACGACGGGGAGTTCAGGTAGCCTCTCGTGTGGCAACAGGGAAGTCAGGTCTCCATGGGCGGGGCAAGGGGGAGCGCGTCATTGCTCTCCAGTCAGGGTAGAGGAATCGGGCCTCATGACGGGTTGAAAAAGGACTCTCGATGTCTTTCTAGGGTTGCGGCAGGAAACCCTAGGTTCCCTTGACTTGTGCTGGTGACCTCAGGGAGCTTCTCAGGGTGCCTCTGAGAAGTCAGGGATACTGTGGATTTGGGAGAGGCCTCTCGGGACTCCTCTGGGTTTGGTGCAATGGAAGAGGGCCTCATCTCGAGTTGAGGCAGGAACCTCAGGGTTCTGCTCCTGACTTCCTGGAGCCGGATCTGACTCAGATCGCAGGGTCCCTGCTGAGTTTGCTCAGGAGTGTCAGGTCTCGTGTTCTGCGGAGGAATGGAACTCCACTTACATCTCAAGTTGTTCAAGGATGACACCACTTTTCTTGATGTGTGTGGAACCTGCAGGTATTTCGGAGATGCACGGGGGCGTCAGTGCTCCTTCCAGTTGTGCCTTCATCCACAGGGTTGCCTTCGAAGAGTTGTCCGGACATCGGGATCTCCTCAAGTGCGGACCGGGAAATCGGGGTCTTTCAGCATGTTGCACCACCCACGAGGCTACGTCTCGAATTTCCTTGTGAGATCGGCCTCATCCTGAGGCGCGCAGGAAAGTCCGGGAACCCTTTCCAGACAAAGCAGGGGAATCGACCCTCCTTTCGGGATCAGGAGGAGAGAAAGGGCTCAGATGAAGTAGTGCCAGGAACCTCGGTGCTCCCCTTGAGTGAAACTGGTAAGTCGGGTAACTTTTCGGGTTGCATCAAGGGTGCCAAGTACCGTTTCGCACTTCAAGACGGAACCTGGGACTTCTCTTGAGATGCTGTAGTGGGCAAGGGCCTCATCTAGCGCTGACGAGGGACCCACGTGTTTTTTCTCGAGTTGCGGCAGGATTCTTGAGTTACGACGGGGAATACAGGTTTCCTCTTGTGTTGGCCCAGGGAAGTCCAATCTTCCATTCGAGTTGCAAGTGAGAGCTGGAGATTGCTCTCGAGTCACTGCAGGGCAAAATAGAGCTCATCTAGGTTTGTGTCCAGGACCGAGTTTTTCTCTCCAGGGGCGACAGGGATCTCGGGGTTGCATTCCAGACTCACCCGGGGAGTCAGGCCTCATCTCGAAGGGAATGAATGGACTCCGCTCTCCTCTCGAGTCGCGACGGGTATCCTTTGGAGCCCAAGAGTGGCCTAAATGGAGTTAAGCCTCCTGTGGAGTTTGGAGAGAGGACTCGGGATTGCTCTCTAGGCCATACAGGAAAAGAAGGCCCTCATCTCGCGATGACGGGGGCGTCTCGTGGGTTTTCTCAAGGTGCAGTGCCTGGTTGGGGTTTCTCACGAGATAGGACGGGGAGCTCAGGGAGACTCCTGTGGTGCCACGGAAGTCAGGTCTCCATGGACATGGCGAGGGGGAGCGCCTCATTGCTCTCGAGTCATGGTAGGGGAATCGAGCCTCAAGACACTTCGAAGAAGAACTCTCGAGGTCTTTCTCGGGGTGTGGCAGGAAACCCTGGGTTCCCTCGACTTGTGCCCATGACCTCAGGGAGCTTAGCGGGGTGCCTCTGAGAAGTCAGGGATACTGTGGAGTAGAGAGGGGCTTCTCGGGACATCACAGGGACTGGTGCAATTGAAGAGGACCTAATCTCGGATTGAGGCAGTAACGTCAGGGTTCCTCTCCATTTCTGACTCGGATAGCAGGGTCCCTGCAGAGTTGGGACAGGAGAGTCAGACCTCGTCTTGTGTGGAGTAGTGGAACTCTGCTTGCCTCTCGAGTTGTTCACGAGATGACAGGCCACCTATCGTGTTGTATGTGGAACCTGCGGTTTTGGGGGACGATGCACAGGGGTGTCAGTGCCCCTTCATTTTGTGCCTTCATCCACAGGGTTACCTTCAAAGAGGTGACCGGGCATCGGGATCTTATCAATAGCGGACCAGGAAATCGGGGTCTTTCGGCATGTGGCACAACCCACGAGGCTACGTCTCGAATTCCCTCGTGAGACTGGCCTCATCCTGAGGTTCGCCGGGAAGTCTGGGAACCCCTTCCAGACAAAGCAGGGGAATTGACCCTCCTGTCGCCATCAGGAGGGGAGAAGAGGCTCAGCTGAAGCTGTGCTGGGAACCTCCATGTTCTCCTCGAGTGAGACCGGGGTGTCAGGGAAATTTGGGGGTCGCATCAAGGGTGCCAAGTACCGTTTCACACTTCAAGACGGAACATGGGACTTCCCTGGAGACGCTATAGCTGACAGGGGCCTCATATTTCGATGACAGAGGAACCACGTTGTTTTTCTCCAGTTGCCACGGGATTCTCGAATTACAACGGGGAATACAGGCTTCCTCTTGTGTTGGCCCAGCGAAGTCCAATCATCCATTCGAGTTGCGAGGGAGAGCTGGGGATTGCACTTGAGTCAATGCAGGACAAAAAAGACCTCATTTAGGCTTGTTTCCAGGACCGAGTTTTCCTCTACAGGGGCGACACGGATCTCGGGATCCCATTCCAGACTCACCCAAGTAGTCAGGCCTCGGCTCGAGGGGAAGCAACAGACTCCGCTCTCTTCTAGAGCAGCGACGTGTATCTCTTGGAGGCTACTGAGTGGCCTAAAGGGAGTCAGGCCTTCAGTGGAGTTTGGAGAGTGGACTCGGGATTGCTCTCTAGGTCATGTAGGAAAAGAAGACCCTCATCTTACGATGACGGGGGCGTCTCGTGAGTTTTCTAGAGCGGCGGTGCCAGTGTGGGGTTTTCATGAGGTAGGACGGGGAGCGCAGGGAGCCTCTCGTGTGGCACCAGGGAAGTTGGGTTTCCATGGGCGTGGCGAGGGGAATGCGTCATTGCTCTCCAGTCATGGTAGGGTATCGGGCCTCAAGACACGGTAAAGAGGGACTCTCGAGGTCTTTCTCAGAATGCAGCAGGAAACCCTGGGTTCACTCGACTTGTGCCAGTGACCGCAGAGAGCTTCTGAGGGTGCCTCTGAGAAGTCAGGGATACTGTGGAGTTGGGAGGGGCCTCTCGGGACTCCACTGGGTATGGCGCAATGGAAGAGGGCCTCATTTCGAGTTGATGCAGGAACGTCAGGTTTCATCTACATTTCTGACTCCGATCACACGGTCCCTGCAGAGTTGGGAAATGAGAGTCAGGCCTTCTCTTGTGTGGAGGAACGGAACTCCGCATGCCTCTCTAGTGCTTCAAGGGATGACAGGACACTTGTCGATCTGTGTTTGGAATCTGCGTGTTTTTCCGTACTATGCATGGGGATGTCAGTACCCCTTCGTGTTGTGCATTCCTCCACAGGTTTGCTTTCGAAGAGGTGTCCGGGCATTGGGTTATTAAGAGCGGACCGGGAAATCGGGGTCTTTCCGCATGTGGCACCACCCACCAGGCTACGTCTCGAATTTCCTAGTGAGACCGGCCTCAACCTGAGGTGCGCCGGGAAGGTCGGAACCCCTTGCAGACAAAGCAGGGGAATCGACCCTCCTGTCTCGATCAGGAGGGGAGAAGGGGCACAGATGAGGTGATGCCGGGAACCTTGGTGTTCCCCTCCAGTGAGACCAGTGTGTTGGGGAACTTTTGGTGTCGCATCAAAGGTGCCAAGTACCGTATCGCACTTCAAGATGGAACGTAAGACTTCTTTTGAGACGCTGTAGCGGCAATGGCCGCATCTTGCGATGAAGAGGGAATGACGTGGTTTTTCTCGAGTTGTGGCGGGATTCTTGAGTTACAACGGGAAATTCAGGCTTCCTCTTCTGTTGGCCCAGGGAAGTCCAGTCTTCCATTCGAGTTTCGAGAGAGAGTTGGGGATTGCTCTCGAGTCACTGCAGGAAAAAAGAGACCTCATCTAGGCTTGTGTCCAGGATCTAATGTTTCTCTCCAGGGGCGACAGGGATCTCCGGTTCCCATATCAGACTCACCCGAGGAGTCAGGCCTCGCCTCGAGGGGAAGGAAAAGACTCCGCTCTCCTCTCGAGTCGCGACGGGTATGTCTTGGAGTCCACTGAGTGACCAAAAGGGAGTCAAGCCTACTGTGGAGTTTGGAGAGAGGACTCAGGATTGCTCTCCAGGCCATGCTAGAAAAGAAGGCCGTCATGTCGCGAAAACGGGGGCGTCTCGTGGGTTTTCTCTATCTGCGGCGCCAGTGTGGGGTTTCTCACGAGGTATGACGGGGAACTCAGGGAGCCTCTCGTGTGGCGCCAGGGAAGTCAGGGCTTCATGAGTGTAGCAGAGGGAGTGCGTCATTGCCCTCGAGTCATGGTAGGGGAATCAGGCCTCAAAACGCGTTGAAGAAGGACTCTTGAGTTCTTTCTATGGTGGCGGCAGTAAACCCTGGGTTCACTCGAATTGTGCTGGTGGCCTCAGGGAGCTTCTCAGGGTGCCTCTGAGAAGTCAGGGATACTGTGGAGCTGGGACGCGTCTCTCGGGACTCCACTGGGTTTCGTGCAATGGAAGAGGTCCTAATCTCGAGTGGAGGCAGGAACCTCAGCGTTCCTCTCGTGACTTCACTGGCGCTGGTCTGAATCAGATAGCAAAGTCCCTGCAGAGTTGGGACAGGAGGGTCAGGCCTCGTCTTGTGTAGAGGAATGAAACCCCACTTGCCTCTCGAGTTTTTCAGGGGTGACAAGCCACTTGTTGAGCTGTATGTGGAACCTGCGGATTTTTCCGGACGATGCACGAGGGTGTCAGTGCCCCTTTGTGTTGTGCCTTCATCCACAGGGTTGCCTTCGAAGAGGTGTCCAGGCATGAGGTTCTTATGAAGAGCGTACTGGGAAATCATAGTCTTTTGGCATGTGGCACCACCCGCGAGCTATGTCTCGAATTTCCTCGTGAGACCGGCCTCATCCTGAAGTGCCCCGTGAAGGTCGGGAACCCCTTACAAAAAAAGCAGGGGAAGTGACCCTCCTATCACGAACAGGAGGGGAGAAGGGGCTCAGATAAACTGGTGACGGGAACCTCGGTGTTCACCTCGAGTGAGACCGATATTTTGAGGAATTTTTGGGGTCACGTCAACGGTGTCAAGTATCGTTTCGCACTTCAAGACGGAACGTGGGACTTTTCTTGAGAAGCTGTAGCGGGCAAGGGCCTCATCTTGCCAAGAGGTGGGAACCACGTGGTTTTTCTCGAGTTGCGGCGGGATTCTCGAGTTACAACGGGGATCTCAGGCTTCTTCTTGGGTTGGCACTGGGAAGCCCAATCTTCCCCTCGAGTTGCGAGGGAAAGCTGGGGGTTGCGCTCGGGTCACTGCAGGGCCGAAGAGACCTCACCTAGGCGTGTGTCCGGGACCTAAGATTCCTCTCCAGGGAAGGCAGGGATCTCGGGGTTGCATTCCAGGCTCCCCCGGGGAGTCAGGCCTCGTCTCGAGGGGAAGCCAAGGACTCCGCTCTCCTCTCGAGTCGCGACTCGGGTCTCTTGGAGCCCCCTGAGTGGCCTCAAGGGAGTCCAGCCTCCTCTTCCGTTTGGAGAGAGGACCCGGGATTGCTCTCCAGGCCATGCAGGAAAAGAAGGCCCTCAGCTCGCGAGGACGGGGGCGTCTCAGGGGTTTCCTCGAGCTGCGGCGCCCGTGGGGGTTTTCTCCCGAGGCACGACGAGGATCTCAGGGAGCCTCTCGTGCGGCGCCAGGGAAGTCAGGTCTCCTAGCGTGGCGAGGGGGAGCGCGTCATGGCTCTCGAGTCACGGGAGGGCACTAGGGCCTCGAGACGCATTGAAGAAGGACTCTCGAGGTCTTTGTCGGGGGGCGGCTGGAAACCCTCGTTTCCCTCGCCTTCTGCCGGGGACTTTAGGGAACTTCCCAGGGTGCCTCTGAGAGGCGAGGGATCCTGTGGAGATGGCGGTGCCCCTCGGGACTCCGCTGGGTCTGGCGCAACGGAAGAGGGCCTCACCTCGAGGGGAGGCAGGAACCTCAGGCTTCCTCTCCGTTTTGGACTCCGACCGCAGGGTCCCTGCAGAGTTGGGACAGGAGAGTCAGGCCTCGTCTTGTCTGAGGAAGGGAACCCCGCTTCCCTCTCGAGTTGCTCAGGGGGTCTCAGGCCCCTCGTCGAGCTGTGTGTGGAACCCACGGGTCTTTGCGGACGATGCACGGGGGTGGCAGTGCCCCTTCGTGTTGTGCCTTAACCCACAGGGTTGCCTTCGAAGAGGGGTCCGGGCCTCGGGTCCTTCTCAAGTGCGGACCAGGGAATCGGGGGCATTCGGCATGTGGCCCCACCCACGTGGCTCGTCTCGAATTTCCTCGTGAGACCGGCCTCATCCTGAGGTGCGCCGGGAAGGCCGGGAACCCCTTCCAGACCACGCAGGGGAATCGACTCTCCTGTCGCGATCAGGAGGAGAGAAGGGGCTCCGATGAAGCGGTGCCGGGATACTCGGTGTTCCCCTCGAGGGAACCCGGCGTGTCGGGGAACTTTTGGGGGTCGCAGGAAGGCTGTCAGGGACCGTTTCGCCCTTCAGGGCGGAACAGGGGACTTCCCTTGAGACGCCGTCGCGGGCAAGGGCCTCATCTTGCCAAGAGGTGGGAACCACGTGGTTTTTCTCGAGTTGCGGCGGGATTCTCGAGCTACGACTGGGATCTCAGGCTTCCTCTTGGGTTGGGCCTGGGAAGCCCAATCTTCCCCTCGAGTTGTGAGGGAAAGCTGGGGTTTGCGCTCGAGTCACTGCAGGGCTGAAGAGACCTCACCTAGGCGTGTGTCCGGGACCTAATATTCCTCTCCAGGGAAGGCAGGGATCTCGGGGTTGCATTCCAGGCTTCCCTGGGGAGTCAGGCCTCGTCTCGAGCGGAAGCCAAGGACTCCGCTCTCCTCTCGAGTCGCGACGCGGATCTCTTGGAGCCCCCTGAGCGGCCTCAAGGGAGTCCAGCCTCCTCTTCCGTTTGGAGAGAGGACCCGGGATTGCTCTCCAGGCCATGCAGGAAAAGAAGGCCCTCAGCTCGCGATGACCAGGGTGTCTCATGTGTTTTCTTGAGCTGCCGCGCCAGTGTGGGTTTCCTCACGAGGTACGATGAGGATCTCAGGGAGCCTCCAGTGCAGTGCCAGGTTAGTCAGGTCTCCATGCGCGTGGCGAGGGGGAGCGTGTCATGGCTCTTGAGTCATGGTAGGGGAATCGCGACTCAAGACATTTTGAAGCACTCTCGAGGTCTTTCTCGAGTTGCAGCAGAAAACCCAGGGTTCCCTCAACTTGTGCCTGTGACCTCAGGGAGCTTCTCATTGTGCCTCTGAGAACTCAGGGATGCTGTGGAGTTGGTAGGGGCCTCTCGGGACTCCACTGGGTGTGGTGCAATGGAAGAGGGCCTTATCTCGAGTGGACGCAGGAACCTCAGGCTTCCTCTCCGTTTCTGACTCGGATCCCATGGTCCCTGCAGAGTAGGTACAAGAGAGTCACACCTAGTCTTCTGTTGAGGAATGGACCTTCGTTTGCCTTTCGAGTTGTTTACAGGGTGACAGGCCACTTGTCGAAATGTCTGTGGGACCTGCGGGTTTTTCTGGATGATGCACGCGGGTGTCAGTGCCCCTTCGTCTTGTGCCTTCATCCATAGGTTTTCCTTCAGAGAGGTGTGCTGGCATCGGGTTCTTTTCAAGAGTGGACCGTGACATTGGGGTCTTTCGGCATGTGGCACCACCCACGAGGCTACGTCTCGAACTTCCTCATGAGACCGGCCTCATCCTGAGGTGCGCCCGGAAGGTAGGGAACCACTTGCAGACAGAGAAGGGGAGTCGACCCTCCTGTCGCAATCAGGAGAGGAGAAGGGGCTCAGATGAAGTGGTGCCGGGAACCTCGGTGTTCCCTTTGAGTGAGTCTGGTATGTCGCGGAACTTTTGGGGTCGCATCAAGGGTGCCAAGTACCGTTTCGCACTTCAGGATGGAACGTGGGACTTCTCTTGAGATGCTGTAGCGGACAAAGGGCCTCATCTTCCGATGACGAGGGAAGCACGTGGTTTTTCTCGAGTTGCGGTGGGATTCTCGAGTTACGACGGGGAATTCAGGCTTCCTCTTGTGTTGGCCCTGGGAAGCCCAAACTTCCCTTCGAGTTGCGAGCGAAAGCTGGGGGTTGTGCTCGAGTCACTGCAGGGCCAAAGAGACCTCATCTAGGCGTGTGTCCAGGACCTAATAGTCCTCTCATGGGAAGACAAGGATCTCGGGGTCGCACTCCAGACTCCACCGGGGAGTCAGGCTTCGCCTCGAGGGGAAGCAAAGGACTGCGCTCTCCTCTCGAGCCACGACGCGGATCTCCTGGAGCCCACTGAATGGCCTCAAGGGTGTTGAGCCTCCTCTTCAGTTTGGAGAGAGGACTCGGGATTGCTCTCCAGGCCAGGCAGGAAAAGAAGGCCCTCATCTAGCGATGACGGGGGCGTCTCATGGGTTTCCTCAGGCTGCGGCGCCCATGGGAGTTTTCTCACGAGGCACGACGAGGACCTCAGGGAGCCTCTCGTGCGGTGCCAGGGAACTCATGTCTCCATGCGCATGGCGAGGGGGAGCTGGTCATCACTCTCGAGTCATGGGAAGTGACTAGGGCCTCAAGACGCGTTGAAGAAGAACTCTCGAGGTCTTTCTCGGGTGGCGGCGGGAAACCCTCGTTTCCATCGACTTCTGCAGGGGACTATAGGGAACTTCCCATGGTGAATCTGAGAGGTGAGGGATGCTGTGGAGTTGGCAGGGCCTCTCGGGACTCTGCTGGGTTCGGCGCAATGGAAGAGGGCCTCATCTCGAGGGGAGGCAGGAACCTCAGGCTTCCTCTCCGATTCTGACTCCGACTGCACGGTCCCTGCAGTGTTGGGACAGGAGAGTCATGCCTCGTCTTGTCTGAGGAATGGAAATCTGGTTGCCTCTCGAGTTGTTCCGGGAGTCTCAGGCCCCTTGTTGAGCTGTGTGTAGACCCTGCGGGTTTTTCCGGATGATGCACGGGGGTGTCAGTGCCCCTTCGTGTTGTGCCTTCACTCACAGGGTTGCCTTCGAAGAGGTGTCCGGGCATCGGGTTCTTATCAAGAGCGGACCGGAAAATCGGGGTCGTTCGGCACGTGGCACCTCACACATGGCTAGTCTCGAATTTCCTCCTGAGACCGGCCTCATCCTGAGGTGCACCAGGAAGGCCGGGAACCCCTTCCAGAGAAAGCAGGGGAATCGACTCTCCTGTCGTGATCAGGAGGGGAGAAGGGGCTCAGATGAAGTGGTGCCGGGACCCTCGGTGTTCCCCTCGAGGCACCCAGAGTGTCGGCGAACTTTTGCGGTCTCATCAAGGGTGTCAAGTACCGTTTCACACTTAAGGACGGAACATGGGACTTCCCTGGAGACGCCGGGAATTTCGGTCTTCCCCTGGAGTGAGACCGGTATGTTGGGGAACTTTGGGGTCGCATCAAGGGTGCCAAGTAGCATTTCGAACTTTAAGATGGAACGTGGGACTTCTCTTGAGACTCTAGCTGGCAAGGGCCTCATATTGCGATGAAGGGGGAACCACATGGTTTTTAAGACTTGAGGCTGAATTCTCGAATTACGATGGGAAATTCAGACTTCCTCTTGTGTTGACCGTGGGAAGACCAATCTTCCATTCAAATTGTGAGGGAGAGATGGAGGTTGCTCTCGAGTCACTGTAGGGCAAAATAGACCTCATCTAGGCTTGTGTCTAGGACATAATGTTCCACTCCAGGGGCGACAGGGATCTCGGGGTTGCATTCCAAACTCACCCGGGGAGTCAGGCCTCGTCTCCAGGGAAGCAAAGGACTCCGCTCTCCTCTCGAGTCGCACCGGGTATTTCTTGGACCCAACTGAGTGGCCTAAAGGGAGTCAATCCTCCTGTGAAGTTTGGAGAGAGGACCAGGGATTGCTCTCCAGGTCAGGCAGGAAAAGAAGGCCCCCATATCTCCTTGACGGGGGCATCTTGTGGTTTTTCTCGAACTGCGGCGCCACTGTGGGTTTTCTCACGAGGTAGGATGGGGTACTCAGGGAGCCTCTTGTGTGGTACTAGGGAAGTCAGTTTTCCTGCTTGTGGCGAGGGGAGCGCGTCCTTGCTCTGGAGTCATGGTAGGGGAATCGGGCATCAAGAGACGTTGAAAAAGGACTCTCCAAGTCTTTCTCGGGTTACTTCAGGAAACTCTGGGTTCCGTCGACTTGTGCCAGTGACCTCAGGTAGCTTCTCAGGGAGCCTCTGAGAATTCAGGGATACTGTGGTGTTGGGAGGGGCCTCTCGGGACACCACTGAGTTTGGTTCAATGGAAGAGGGCCTCTTCTCTAGTTGAGGCAGGAACCTCAGGGTTCCTCTCCATTTCTGACTCCGATCGCAGGGTCCCTGAAGAGTTGGGCCAGGAGGGTAAGGCCTCATCTTGTGTGAAGGAATGCAACTTCACTTGCCTCTCGAGTTGTTCACGGGGTGACAGTCCACATTTGGAGCTGTGAGTGGAATCGGCGGTTTTTTCCAGATGATGCATGGGGATGTCAGTGTCCCTTCGTGTTGTGCCTTCATCCACAGGGTTGCCTTCGAAGAGATGTCCGGGCGTCAGGTTCTTATCTAGAGTGGACCGGGAATTCGGGATCTTTCAGCATGTGGCACCAACCATGAGGCTACTTTTTGAATTTCCTCATGAGACCGGCCTCATCCAGAGGTTCGCGGGGAACGTCTGGAACCCCTTGCAGACAAAGCATGGGAGTCGACCCTCCTGTCGCGATCAGGAGGGGTGAAGGGGCTCACAGGAAGTGGTGCCGTGAACTTTGGTGTTTCCCTCGAGTGAGACTGGTATGTCAGGGAACTTTGGGGGTCGCATCAAGGGTGCCAAGTACCGTTTTGTACTTCAGGATGGAACGTGGGACTTCTCTTGATACGCTGTAGCGGCCAAGGGCCTCATCTTGCGATGACGGGGGAGCCACGTGGTTTTTCTCGAGTTGCGGCGGGATTCTCGAGTTACGACGGGGATTTCAGGCTTCCTCTTGTGTTGGGCCAGGGAAGTCCAGTCATCCATTCGAGTTGCGAGCGAGAGCTGGGGGTTGCGCTCGAGTCACTGCAGGGCAAAGGAGACCTCATCTAGGCTTGTGTCCAGGACCTAATGTTCCTCTCCAAGGGCCACAGGGATCTCAGGTTTGCATTCCAGACTCACCCAGGGAGTCAGGCCTCGTGTCGAAGGGAAGCAAAGGACTCCGCTCTCCTTTCGAGTTGCGACGGGCACCTCTTGGAGCCCACTTTGTGGCCTAAAGGGAGTCAAGCCTCCTGTGAAGTTTGGAGAGAGGACTTGGGACTGCTCTCCAGGCCATGCAGGAAAAGATGGCCCTCATCTCGCGATGACGGAGGGGTCTTGTGGGTTTTCTCGAGCTGCGGCGCCAGTGTGGGGTTTCACACGAGGTACGTCAGGGAGCTCAGGGAGCCTCTCATGTGGCGCCAGGGAAGTCAGGTCTCCATGTGCGTGGTGAGGGGGAGCGCGTTATTGCTCTCGAGCCATGGTAGGGGAATCTGACCTCAAGACGCATTGAAGAAGGACCCTCGGGGTCTTTCTTCGATTGTGGCAGGAAACCCTTATTTCCCTCAAGGTTTGCCGGTGGCCTCAAGGAGCTTCTCAGAATGCCTATGAGAAGTCAGGGATACTGTGGAGATGGGAGTGGCCTCTCGGGACTCCACTGGGTTTGTTTTAATGGAAGAGGGCCTCATCTCGGGTTGAGGCAGGAACCTCAGGTTTCCTCTCCATTTCTGACTCAGATCGAAGCGTGCCTGCAGAGTTGGGATTGGATACTCAGGCCTCGTCTTGTCTGAGGAAGGGAACTCCGCTTGCCTCTCTCATTGTTTAAGGGGTGACAGGCCAGTTGTGGAGCTGTATGTGGATCCTGTGGGATTTTCCGGACGATGAACAGGGTTGCCAGTGCCCCCTCGTGTAGTGCCTTCATCCACAGGGTTGCCTTAGAAGAGGTGTCCGGGCATCGGGTTCTTATCAAGAGCAAGACCGAGAAATCGTGGTCTTTCGGCACGTGGCACCAACACGAGGCTACGTCTCGAATTTCTTCGTGAGACTGGCCTCATCCTGAGGTGCGCCATGAAGGTCGGGAACCCCTTCTAGACAAAGCAGGGGGATCGACCTTCCTGCCGTGATCAGGAGCGGAGAAGGGGCTCAAATGAAGTGGTGCCAGGAACTTTGGTGTTCCCTTGGTGTGAGACCGGTATATTGGGGAACTTTTGGGGTCGCATCAAGGGTGCCAAGTAGCATTTCGAACTTTATGACGAAACATGGGACTTCTCTTGAGACTCTGTAGCGGGCAAAGGCCTCATATTGCGATGAATGGGGAACCACGTGGTTTTTAAGAGTTGCGGCGGGATTCTCGAGTTACAACGGGAAATTCAGACTTCCTCTTGTGTTGGCCCAGTGAAGACCAATCTTCCATTCGAATTGCGAGGGAGAGATGGGTGTTGCTCTCGAGTCACTGTAGGGCAAAATAGACCTCATCTAGGCTTTTGTCCAGGACATAATGTTCCTCTCCAGGGGCAACAGGGATCTCGGGGTTGCATTCCAGACTCACCCGAGGTAAGGCCTCATCTCGAGGGGAAACAAAGTACTCTGCTCTCCTCTCAAGTCACGACAGGTATCTCTTGGAGCCCATTGAGTGGCCTAAAGGGAGTAAAGCCTCCTGTGAAGTTTGGAGAAAGGACCAGGGATTGCTCTCCAGGTCAGGCAGGAAAAGAAGTCCCCAATCTCGCGATGACGGTGGCGTCTCGTGGGTTTTCCCGAGCTGCGGTGCCAGTGTGGGGTTTCTCACGAGGTATGACGGGGAGCTTAGGGAGCCTCTCATGTGGCTCCAGTGAAGTCAGGTGTCCATGCGCATGGCGAGGGGGAGCGTGTCATTGCTCTCAAGTCATGGTAGGGGAATCCGGCCTCAAGACGCGCTGAAGACGGACTCTTGAGGTCTTTCTCGGGTTGCGGCAGGAGACCCTGTGTTCCCTCGACTTGTGCCGGTGACCTCAGGGAGTTGCTCAGGGTGCCTCTGAGAAGACACTGATACTGTGGTGTTGGGAGGGGCCTCTCGGGACTCCACTGCGTTTGGTGCAATGGAAGATTGCCGGGAGCCAGCGAGAGACATTCCACTCGTGACAAATGTCATGAGGAAAGAGTCTCGGCATACGCAAAGGCGGGATCGAGCCTCCGGGTGTTCCCCCGTATATTCTTGAGCATCTTCCCCCAAAAACCAAAGTCTGCCTTTTTTATGGCTTTGTTCTCTCACCTCTGACATTACTGGGGATGTCCCCTACCACCATCTCACTCTCTCTGTCAAAGAGCTAACTTACAGCTCCAACTAATAATGTTCCTGGGCAATTAGTAGTGTTTAAATCCAAACCCCTCAGATGGTTTTCTAACTCGCCTGACAAGTTTACCCGGTCTCCTACAGCTATGCATACGATTGTGTACAGTCTCCCAGCCTCGAGACGCACGGGAAGTTTAAGATATTCAAATAGCTTAGAGCCTCTCAGAGAGTTAGAAACTGTCAGAATAAAACTAGTAAAAGATTTCATTGATGAACCAATCCTTTTTGCCAAGTTTCCACATCCCCTGAATTGTATCCTTGAATGTGTGTTAATTAATATAGTTGGTATGTAGAAAAAATAAATACTGGCCTTGATGTTAGTAACTTTAGACCCTTAAGGTAATAAATTCTTTTCTTTGTTGTAAACCCATTACACATCCTCCCTATAGGAATGCAATTTTATCTTCGAAAGATGGCACCAAACCTTAAACAATTACTCTTAGAGAAAATAACTCTTATGGCTGATAAGTCTTTGTCAAGAGTCATAAAATGTTAATAGGTCTTCTGGCCAGAAGATGATGTAAATCATCTAAACCATTTTAATACGATAAATCTGCAGAAAAGAAACCCTGGTTTTTGATAAGGATTAAAGACTGCTGACTTTGCATCCCCTATTATCCTCTATGTGTAACTTAGGGTATTAAAACCTGTGTTGAAAATAAAATTACGGGCCATGCTCGCCAACGCTTGGTCTCCCCATGTCATTATTCCCCTCAATTTTCAGATGAGTGTCCATCTGGAGCGCGGATATCCTCTGCGACCATTTATTTGCCTGGGCTTCGAAGACCTACTCGATAAGGTGTCTAAGGTGGGGCAACTTCCTCTATTCTAGAGGGCACTTGCAGCCTCCGTGGTCAGTGCTAACCTGGTGTCATGGGATATATGATTTTCCGCGTAAACCAAGCTACTCAGCTGCTTTTCTCCACTGAATTTTCCTACTGAGCTATCCTCATTCTATTACTCTGTATATCTTTGATGAATAAATAAATATATAAATAGGTCGCCTACTCCATCTTCCCTTCAAATACCCTGGATCAGCTGGGGCTGGACCTCTGCAGGTGGCGCCCGAGACAGGCATTTCGAAGGTAAATCCCCAACCCCATTCCCCCAGTGTTCAGTTTTGGGGACAGATAGGATCCCACTTAGGGGGCTGCAGATCCCCCTGTAGAATAGACAGGGCGAGAGGAGTGGGAAGTGTTGAAGAGTTAGAGAGAAAAAACGGTTTCTAAAAAGGCTGACAAAAAGGGCCTAATCTTTAGATAGCTAAAAGCAAAATCTTTTACTATCCTTAAGTTTCTGACATGGGCAACACTGAATCAAATGAAAGACAGCTCTTTATAGGAGTAATTTTACAGTTATTAAGTAAAAGAAGAATCAAGGTTAAAACATCTTCCATTCAATCATTTTTTACATTTGTACAAGACCACTGCCCTTGGTTTCTACAACAAGGCACTGTTAACCTAGGTATCTTGAAAAAACTAGGAAGACAGCTAAGAGCTTATTGTGCTCAGCAAGGTTTGGAAAAAATCCCTACTTACACCTTTCCTCTGTGGAATATGACTAGAGATGTTTTAGATCCAGCTCATGAATTTGAAAAGGTACCTGTTAAAGTGGAAAGTAAAGTTGGAAAAGTACCTGTTAAACAAAAAAGCAAATCTGAAAAGGTACCTGTTATAAAGAAAAGTGAAAATGAAGAGGCTATACCTAGCTATCGACAGCTAAATGAATGGCTAGCCGCTATGACTGCCAATGAGCATGTAAAAGATAGGGATGAAAAGAAAGATCAGCTCTCCCCTCAATTTGAAAAGGGTTTAGAGGAAACAGCAGCTCGATGCCATTCTGATGAGGATTGTTTTTTTTTTTTTTTTTTTAGCTAAAGATGGTCCTAAAAGTTTAAGAAAACATCCCTAATCAGACCATCCGCTCCTAGGAGCTTGAGGGAAACATCCCCGATCAGACAGTTCGTAAGATTTAGTTACCAAACAGTTAAAGGGTCTCTGGAACAGAAGAGGAAAACTTTGGGACGCTCCCATCCCCCTATGCCTCCTCCTCCATGTCGGGGTAAAGGGCCACCGCTAGGAGTTTCCCGGAGAAGGATTTTCTCTAGTCCCAAGGATGAACTCGATCCTCACCTTGAGGCTTCTTTTCTAGTCCCCTCTGAAGTTTAGCCTGGGTAAAGAGGTTACAAAATAAATAAAAATATTCTCTAAAATTAAAAAAAAATTAAAAATGGATTTCTCTGCATCTAAGAATAGACAAATATTTATTGACTGTGGAATATGATTAGAAATGTCCTGGACCTCCGTCACGAGGCTGTTAAATAGCCTATGGGGGAGGCTATAGAGGTGGATGGTGGTGAGTCTCCATTTACTGCACAGATCATATTTTCTGCCATTGAAAAAAAAAAAAGGAGGGAGAAAGTGGTCTACCTCCCGAGGAAGGAGAGGGCTTACAGGACGCTGCGGCCGAGAGCCCTGGCGAGCTCCCTCCCCCTCTGCACAAACCTTTAAAAAACTTATCCACCACTTTCTTATTTAAGGAGACCACCACGGCCTTCGATTGTGCCTCCCAGGACCCAGGAGTTCCCCACTTTGCCCCCAAAGCCTCCCAAAGTGTTGCCTAAGACTGAGGAAGATAAAAAGTTTTTTAAACAAAGGAGTTTTTAGTACACAATATTCAGAGCGTGCTCCTTGGAGAAAACTCCCTCAGGTGGGTCTCACCCAGGCTAGGAGAAAAGCGAAAAGGCAAGGAGATTTAATAACAATATTAACCCCTGATGTGCCACTTACTCCAATTCCAACCGGAGTGGCTGGCCCCCTATCTGAGGACATTGTAAGATTTGTCCTGGGGCGTAGCTCGCTTTCTTTTAAAAAAAAATTAAATAAAAAAAAAGAAAGAAAAGAAATTTCGCTGGTGCATGGTGTAGTAGATTCTGATGATATTGAGAAATTAAAGTCTTGATCTCACTGCCTATCAAAACTGTACAAATTAATAAAGGTCAAAGAGTAACACAGCTTTTACTTTTACCTTACTATCAGACAAGGAAAAACTTGACTTCTCAAGCTAAGAGCCACAAAACATTTGGATCTAGTGATCTAGCCTTTTGGGTGCAGGAAATTACAGTTCCAAGGCCTTTAAAAGATCTTTTAATTCAAGAGAATAAAATGCCAGGGCTATTAGACACAGGAACAGACGTCTCTTAACATTGCTGGGAAAGACTGGCCCAGCTCCTGGCCAACACATAATACTGAAAATGAGTTCGTGGTATTAGAGAAAGTGGTATGTGGGGTGGAGATGCTGTACAGGTGGTACATTTAACAATACTTTATATATTGTTATAAATACATAATATAAATGTATTTGCCTAATTACAGTTTGCCTAATTAGGCATGGGTATAAATAAAATATAATAAAGGTATACCTAATTCTATTTATAGATCTATACTTAATTAATTTGTATATAAATTAATATGTATACTATATACACACACATATATATATACTGTATAATTAAATATATATGGCAGAATATAATGTGTGTGTGGCTGATATTAATTGGTATGGATTGATGTGCTGTGATGATATATGTTCTATATACTGTATAATTATAAATGTGTGACATGTATTATTACAGTATATTGGTTTGTGTTGGTTGGTATTAGCTGTGTATGTGTTGTATTGTTGTAATATATATTAATTAATATATTAATTATAAAGATTAATTCAAGTATATTGATTTATATATATTATATGTCAATAACTTTATACTTGTTGCCATATATAAATACATATATAAATGCATTTTGCATTTAGGTATATCTGTATACCTGTATACCAAAATGAGATAAGGAGGTTATACATTTATTACTTAAATTTATACAGAGACCTAAACTAAACATTAGACCTAAATTAACATATCCATAGGGAAACAGCTAGACAAATAGTGAAGTTATGTTCCAATTGTAATTAATCACTTAAACGTAAACACACAGGGGCAGACTACAATGATGAGACACTAGATGCCTGAATTACAGGATACGACTCGGCCCCTGGTCAAGTAAAAAGGCCTCCTTACGGGAGAGTGAAAAAGGCCAGATGTGTTGGTAACTTGTGGGAGAGGGTATGCTTGTATATTTCTACAGAATGCAGATTCTCCGGTTTGGATCTCAGACAAATTCGTCATGTCACATTCCCCAAAGACCAGGTTTGCGGCGCGCGCACTGGCTCGCTCCCCCTCCCCCAGCCAGCTCTCGCCTCCGTGCCACCAGCAGCGCCTTGCACCCACCTCGCTGCACCCCGTGACCTAGAGCAAAGAAGTCTGTGCAGCGAGTGAGGGCCAGAGAGGAAAGCGCGCCCGCGGAGTGCCATCCAGACCAGCGTAGCCCCACCGGCGAGAGGGGACCGCCCTGAGCCCAAGCGGTGGCGGCTAGCCCTAAACCACGAACCCTGCCCCTCCGCCCACCATAGGCGTCTTGGCCCACAGCCTGCCACTCGCGTTCTGCCTCCTGATGCTGGGGACACTGCTCCCCCGGGCTGACGCCTACAGCTGCTCCCTGGTTCATCTTGTTTAAACCCTCAATATAATGTTTGCTCCTTTGTAATGCTACAACATCCACCTTATCTTATGATGTAACCACTTATTGAATTATGGTCTTGCTGTATTACAACAACTACAGGATTTAATGCAAACACGACGGTTTGTGGGCTTAATTATCTTGGGAACAGCAGCTTTGATAAGTGCAATCACTTCTGTTACTGTGGCAGAAATATCATTGACTCAACAAGTACATACTGCTCAATATGTTGATTCTATGTCCAAAAATGTTTCTTTAACATTGGCAACACAGGAAGCTATAGAGAGAAAATTAGAAATGAGGGTAGACGCCCTAGAGGAAGCAGTAATACATATTGGGACTGAATTGCAGGCTTTAAAGGTGAAAATGGCATTGTCTTGTCATGCTGACTATCGGTGGATATGTGGAACACCCCTGAAAGTAAATGAGACAGATTTTGAATGGGAAAAGATTAAAAACCATATTTCAGGTATCTGGAACAGCTCTGACATTGGTTGAGACGTAGGGAAACTTCACTATCAAATAGCAACCATGGAGCACTCCCGATTAGATTTTACTGCTGCTGGAACAGCAAATGATTTCTTCCATACTTTCCCTAACTACATCTCAGGAAAGAATATTCTGTCTAATGTCTTTAGCTATGCTGCGGTGGCTGCTTTAATTCTGCTTCTCATAATCATTCTTCCTTGTATTGTCAGGATTCTTCGGCAGAGTATTCAGAGGCTCGCGACTGAGCTACATCTGGCTGTTTTAAGAAATAAAAAACGGGGAGATGCCGGGAGCCGGCGAGAGACATTCCACTCGTGACAAAGGTCATGAGGAAGGAGGCTGGGCATACACAAAGGCGGGATCGAGCCTCGGGAGTCCTCCCGGATATTCTTGAGCATCTACCCCCCAAAACCAGTGTCTGCCTACTTTATTGCTTTGTGCTCTCACCTCTGACTTTACTGGGGGCTGTCCCCCACCACCATCTCACTCTCTCTGTCAAAGAGCTAACTTACAGCTCCAATTAATAAAGTTCCTGGGCAATTAGGAGTGTTTAAATCCAAACACGTCAGATGGCTCTCTAACTCGCCTGACAAGTTTACCCGGACTCCTACAGCAATGCATACAATTGTTTACAGTCTCCGAGCCTCGAGAGGCATGGGAAGTTTAAGATATTCAAATAGCTTAGAGCCTCTCAGAGAGTTAGAAACTGTCAGAATAAAAGTAGTAAAAGATTTCATTGATGAACCAATGCTTGTTGCCAAGTTTCCACATCCCCTGAATTGTATCCTTGAATGTGTATTAATTAATATAGTTGGTATGTAGAAGAAATAAGTAGTGGCCTTGGTGTTACTAACTTTAGACCCTTAAGGTAATAAATTCTTTCCTTTGTTGTAAACCCATTACATATCTGCCCTATAGGAATGCAATTTTATCTTCGAAAGATGGGGCCAAACCTTAAAATAATTACTCTTAGAGAAAATAAGTCTTACGGTTGATAAGTCTTTGTCAAGAGTCATAAAATGTTAATAGGTCTTCTGGCTAGAAGATGATGTAAATCACCTAAACCATTTGTAGATGATACATTTGCAGGAAAGAAACCCTGGTTTTTGATAAGGATCAAAGGCTGCTGACTTTGCATCCCCATTATCCTCTATGTGTAACTTAGGGTATAAAAACCCCTGTTGAAACTAAAGCTACGGGCCTTGATTGCCAACGCTTAGTCTCCTAATGTCATTCTTCCCCTCAATTTTCAGATGAGTGTCCATCTGGAGCGCGGATATCCTCTGCGACCATTTATTTGCCTGGGCTTCGAAGACCACTTGAAAAGGTGTCTAAGGTGGGGCACTTTTCGCTATTCGAGAGGGAGACTGCGGCCTCCGTGGTAAGAGCTAACCTGGTGTCACGGGTTATACTGATTTTCCGCATAAACCAAGCTACTCAGCTTCTTTTCTCCACTAAATTTTCCTACTGAGCTATCCTCATTCTATTACTCTTTATATCTTCGATAAATAAATCAATAGGTCGCCTACTCTGTCTCCCCTTCGAAAACCCTGGACCAGCCGAGGCTGGACCTTGTCAGAAGAGGGCCTCATCTCGATTTGAAGCAGGAACCTCAGGGTTGCTCTCCATTTCTGACTCTGAACACAGAGTCCCTACAGAGTTAGGACAGGAGAGTCAGGCCTCGTCTTGTGTGGAGGAATGGAACTCCGCTGGACTCTCGAGTTGTTCACCAGATAACAGGCCACTTGTCGAGCTGTGTGTGGAACCTGCGGTTTTATCCGGACGATGCATGGGGGTGTCAGTTCCCCTTTGTTTTTTGCCTTCATACACAGGGTTGCCTTCGAAGAGGTATCCAGCCTTCAGGTTCTTATCAAGAGCAGACCAGGAAATCAGGGTCTTTCGGCATGTGGCACCACCCACAAGCCTACGTCTCGAATTTCTTCTTGAGACGGACCTCAACCTGAGGTGCACCAGGAAGGTCGGTAACCCTTTCAGACAAAGCAAGTGAATCGACCCTCTTGTCCCAATCAGGAGGGGAGAAGGGGCTCAGATGAAGTGGTGCCGGGAACCTCGATATTCCCCTCTAGTAAAACTGGGATGTCGGGGAACTTTTGGAGTCACATCAAAGGTTCTAAGTACCGTTTCAAACTTCAAGATGGAACGTGAGACTTCTCTTGAGACGCTGTAGCTGGCAAGGGCCTCATCTTGTGGTGACGGGTTAACCACGTCGTTTTTCTCGAGTTGTGGCGGGATTCTCAAGTTAGGTCAGGAAATTCAGGCTTCCTCTTGTGTTGGCCCCGGGAAGTCCAGTCTTCCATTCGAGTTGCGAGGGAGAGCTAGGGATTGCGCTTGAGTTACTGCAGGGCAAAAGAGACCTTATCTAGGCTTGTGTCCAGGACATAATGTTCGTCTCCAGGGGGGACAGGGATCTCGGGGTTGCTTTCCTGATGCACCCGGGGCGTCAGTCCTTGTCTCGAGGGGAAGCGAAGGACTCCACTCTCCTCTCGAGTTGCGACGGGTATCTCTTGGAGCCCACTGAGTGGCCTAAAGGGAGTCAAGCCTCCTGTGGAGTTTGGAGAGAGGACTCGGGATTGCTCTCCAGGCCATGCAGGAAAAGAAGGCCATCATCTCGCGATGAAGGGGGCGTCTCGTGGGTTTTCTCGAGCTGCAGCGCCAGTGTGGGGTTTCTCATGAGGTAGTACGGGGAGCTCAGGGAGCCTCTCATGTGGCGCTTGGGAAGTCAGGTCTCCATGCGCATTGCGAGGGGGAGCGCGTCATTGCTCTAGAGTCATGGAAGGTGTATTGGGCCTCAAGAACCGTTAAAGAAGGACTTTCAAGGTGTTTCTTGGGTCACGGTAGTAAACCCTAGGTTCCCTCGACTAGTGCCGGTGGCCTCAGGGAGCTTCTCCGTGTGCCTCTGAGAAGTCAGGGATACCCTGGAGTTGGGAGGGCCCTCTCGGGACTCCACTGGGTTTGGTGCAATAGAAGAGGGCCTCATCTCGAGTGGAGGCAGGAACCTCAAGGTTCATCTCCATTTCTGACTCTGATCGCAGGGTCCCTGCAGAGTTGGGACAGGACAGTCAGGCCTCGTCTTGTAAGGAGGAATGGAACTCCGCTTGCCTCTCGAGTTATTCATGGGGTGACAAGCTACTTGTCGAACTGTGTTTGGAATCTGCGGGTTTTTCCGGACGATGCACGAGGGTGTCAGTGCCCCTTCGTGTTGTGCCTTCTTCCACAGGGTTGCCTTTGAAGAGGTGTCCGGGCATCGGGTTCTTATCAAGAGCGGACCGGGGAATCGGGGTCTTTCAGCATGTGTTACCACCCATGAAGCTACGTCTCAAATATTCTCGTTAGACCGGCCTCATCCTGAGGTGCGCCGGGAAGGTTGGGAACCCCTTCCATACAAAGCACGGGAGTCGACCCTCCAGTCGCAATCAGGAGGGGAGAAGTGGCTCAGATGAAGTCGTACCGGGAACCTCGGTGTTCCCCTCGAGAGAGACCAGGGTGTCGGGGAACTTTTGGAATCGCATCAAGGGTGCCAAGTTTTCACACTTGAAGTGTGAAAACACTTCAAGAAGAAACCTGGGACTTCTCTTTAGACGCTGTAGCGGGCAAGGGCCTCATCTTGCGATGACGGGGTAACCATGTGGTTTTTCTCGAGTTTCGGCGGGATTCTCGAGTTATGATGGGGAATTCAGGCTTCCTCTTGTGTTGGCCCAGGGAAGTCCAATCTTCCATTGGAGTTGCGAGAGAGAGCTAGGGATTGCTCTCGAGTCACTTCAGGGCAAAAGAGACCTCATCTAAGCTTGTGTCCGGGACCTAATGTTCCTCTCCAGGGGCGACAGAGATCTCGGGGTTGCATTTTAGACGCACCCGAGGAGTCAGGCCTTATCTCGAGAGGAAGGAAAGGACTCTGCTCTGCTCTCGAGTCCCGACGGGTATTTCTTGGAGACCACTGAGTGGCCTAAAGGGAGTCAAGCCTCCTGTGGATTTTTTTTTTAATTTTATTTTATTTTTAAACTTTACATAATTGTATTAGTTTTTCCAAATATCAAAATGAATCCGCCTCAGGTATACATGTGCTCCCCATCCTGAACCCTCCTCCCTCCTCCCCCCCATAGCATCCCTCTGGGTCGTCCCAGTGCACTAGCCCAAAGCATCCAGTATCATGCATCAAACCTGGACTGGCAACTCTTTTCATACATGATATTTTACATATTTCAATGCCATTCTCCCAAATCTTCCCACCTTCTCCCTCTCCCACAGAGTCCATAAGACTCTTCTATACATCAGTGTCTCTTTTGCTGTCTCGTACTCAGGGTTATTGTTACCATCTTTCAAAGTTCCATATATATGCGTTAGTATACTGTATTGGTGTTTTTCTTTCTGGCTTACTTCACTCTGTATAATAGGCTCCAGTTTCATCCACCTCATTAGAACTGATTCATTCTATTCTTTTTAATGGTGGAGTAATACTCCATTGTGTATATGTACCACAGCTTTCTTATCCATTCATCTGCTGATGGACATCTAGGTTGCTTCCATGTCCTGGCTATTAGAAACAGTGCTGCGATGAACATTGGGGTACACGTGGTCTCTTTCCCTTCTGGTTTCCTCAGTGTGTATGCCCAGCAGTGGGATTGCTGGATCATAAGGCAGTTCTATTTCCAGTTGTTTAAGGAATCTCCACACTGTTCTCCATAGTGGCTGTACTAGTTTGCATTCCCACCAACAGTGTAAGAGGGTTCCCTTTTCTCCACACCCTCTCCAGCATTTATTATTTGTAGACTTTTGGATTGCAGCCATTCTGACTGGCGTGAAATGGTACCTCATAGTGGTTTTGATTTGCATTTCTATGATAATGAGTGATTTTGAGCATCTTTTCATGTGTTTGTTAGCCATCTGTATGTCTTCTTTGGCGAAATGTCTATTTAGTTCTTTGGCCCATTTTTTGATTGGGTCATTTATTTTTCTGGAGTTGAGCTGTAGGTGTTGCTTGTATATTTTTGAGATTAGTTGTTTGTCAGTTGCTTCATTTCCTATTATTTTCTCCCATTCCGAAGGCTGTCTTTTCACCTTGCTAATAGTTTGCTTTTATGTGCAGAAGCTTTTAAGGTTAATTAGGCCCCATTTGTTTATTTTTGTTTTTATTTCCAATATTCTGGGAGGTGGGTCATAGAGGATCCTGCTGTGATGTATTTCAGAGAGTGTTTTGCCTATGTTCTCCTCTAGGAGTTTTATAGTTTCTGGTCTTACGTTTAGATCTTTAATCCATTTTGAGTTTATTTTTGTGTATTGTGTTAGAAAGTGTTCTAGTTTCATCCTTTTACAAGTGGTTGACCAGATTTCCCAGCACCAATTGTTAAAGAGATTGTCTTTAATCCATTGTATATTTTTGCCTCCTTTGTCAAAGATAAGGTGTCCATATGTGTGTGGATTTATCTCTGGGCTTTCTATTTTGTTCCACTAATCTATATTTCTGTCTTTGTGCCAGTACCATACTGTCTTGATAACTGTGGCTTTGTAGCGGAGCCTGAAATCAGGTAGGTTGATTCCTCCAGTTCCATTCTTCTTTCTCAAGATCGCTTTGGCTATTCGAGGTTTTTTGTATTTCCATACAAATTGTGAAATTATTTGTTCTAGCTCTGTGAAGAATACTGTTGGTAGCTTGATAGGGATTGCATTGAATCTATAAATTGCCTTGGGTAGTATACTCATTTTCACTATATTGATTCTTCCAATCCATGAACATGGTATATTTCTCCACCTATTAGTGTCCTCTTTGATTTCTTTCACCAGTGTTTTATAGTTTTCTATATATAGGTCTTTAGTTTCTTTAGGTAGGTATATTCCTAAGTATTTTATTCTTTCCGTTGCAATGGTGAATGAAATTGTTTCCTTAATTTCTCTTTCTGTTTTCTCATTATTAGTGTATAGGAATTCAAGGGATTTCTGTGTCTTGATTTTATATCCTGCAACTTTACTATAGTCATTGACTAGTTCTAGTAATTTTCTGGTGGAGTCTTTAGGGTTTTCTATGTAGAGGATCATGTCATCTGCAAACAGTGAGAGTTTTACTTCTTCTTTTCCAATTTGGATTCCTTTTGTTTCTTTTTCTGCTCTGATTGCTGTGGCCAAAACTTCCAAAGCTATGTTGAATAGTAATGGTGAAAGCGGGCACCCTTGTCTAGTTCCTGACTTTAGAGGAAATGCTTTCAATTTTTCACCATTGAGGATAATGTTTGCTGTGGGTTTGTCATATATAGCTTTTATTATGTTGAGGTATGTTCCTTCTATTCCTGCTTTCTGGAGAGTTTTTATCATAAATGGATGTTGGATTTTGTCAAAGGCTTTCTCTGCATCTATTGAGAAAATCATATGGTTTTTATTTTTCAATTTGTTAAGGTGGTGTATTACATTGATTGATTTGCGGATATTGAAGAATCCTTGCATCCCTGGGATAAAGCCCACTTGGTCATGGTGTATGATCTTTTTAATGTGTTGTTGGATTCTGATTGCTAGAATTGTGTTAAGGATTTTTGCATCTATGTCATCAGTGATATTGGCCTGTAGTTTTCTTTTTTTGTGGGATCTTTGTCAGGTTTTGGTATTAGGCTGATGGTGGCCTCATAGAATGAGTTTGGAAGTTTACCTTCCTCTGCAATTTTCTGGAAAAGTTTGAGCAGGATAGGTGTTAGCTCTTCTCTAAATTTTTGGTAGAATTCAGCTGTGAAGCCGTCTGGACCTGGGCTTTTGTTGGCTGGAAGATTTTTGATTACAGTTTCAATTTCCATGCTTGTGATGGGTCTGTTAAGATTTTCTATTTCTTCCCTGGTCCAGTTTTGGAAAGTTGTACTTTTCTAAGAATTTGTCCATTTCTTCCACGTTGTCCATTTTATTGGCATGTAATTGTTGATAGTGGTCTCTTATGATCCTTTGTATTTCTGTGTTTTCTGTTGTGATCTCTCCATTTTCATTTCTAATTTTATTGATTTGATTTTTCTCCCTTTGTTTCTTGATGAGTCTGGCTAATGGTTTGTCAATTTTATTTATCGTTTCAAAGAACCAGCTTTTGGTTTTGATGATTTTTGCTATGGTCTCTTTTGTTTCTTTTGCATTTATTTCTGCTCTAATTTTTAAGATTTCTTTCCTTCTACTAACCCTGGGGTTCTTCATTTCTTCCTTTTCTAGTTGCTTTAGGTGTAGAGTTAGGTTACTTATTTGACTTTTTTCTTGTTTCTTGAGGTGTGCCTGTATTGCTATGAACTTTCCCCTTAGGACTGCTTTTACCGTGTCCCACAAGTTTTGGGTTGTTGTGTTTTCATTTTCATCCGTTTCTATGCAAATTTTGATTTCTTTTTTGATTTCTTCTGTGATTTGTTGGTTATTCAGCAGCGTGTTGTTCAGCCTCCATATGTTGGAATTTTTAATAGTTTTTCTCCTGTAATTGAGATCTAATCTTACTGCATTGTGGTCAGAAAAGATGCTTGGAATGATTTCTATTTTTTTGAATTTACCAATGCTAGCTTTATGGCCCAGGATGTGATCTATCCTGGAGAAGGTTCCATGTGCACTTTAGAAAAAGTTGAAATTCATTGTTTTGGGATGAATTGTCCTATAGATATCAATTAGGTCTAACTGGTCTATTGTATCATTTAAAGTTTGTGTTTCCTTGTTAAATTTCTGTTTAGTTGATCTATCCATAGGTGTGAGTGGGGTATTAAAATCTCCAACTATTATTGTGTTAGTGTTAATTTCTCCTTTCATACTTGTTAGCATTTGTCTTACATACTGTGGTGCTCCCACGTTGGGTGCATATATATTTATAATTGTTATATCTTCTTCTTGGATTGATCCTTTGATCATTATGTAGTGACCTTCTTTGTCTCTTTTCACAGCCTTTGTTTTAAAGTCTATTTTATCTGATATGAGTATCGCTACTCCTGCTTTCTTTTGGTCCCTATTTGCATGGAAAATCTTTTTCCAGCCCTTCACTTTCAGTCTGTATGTATCCCCTGTTTTGAGGTGGGTCTCTTGTAGACAACATATGTAGGGGTCTTGTTTTTGTATCCATTCAGCCAGTCTTTGACTTTTGGTTGGAGCATTCAACCCATTTACGTTTAAGGTAATTACTGATAAGTATGATCCCATTGCCATTTACTTTACTGTTTGGGGTTTGAATTTATACACCGTTTTTGTGTTTCCTGTTTAGTATTTGTTAGAGAGCTGGTTTGGTGGTGCAGAATTCTCTCAGCTTTTGCTTGTCTGAAAAGCTTTTGATTTCTCATTCATACTTGAATGAGATCCTTGCTGGGTACAATAATCTGGGCTGTAGGTTATTTTCTTTCATCATTTTAAGTATGTCTTGCCATTCACTCCTTGCTTGAAGAGTTTCTATTGAAAGATCAGCTGTTATCCTTATGGCAATTCCCTTGTGTGTTATTTGTTGTTTTTCCCTTGCTGCTTTTCATATTTGTTCTTTGTGTTTGATTTTTGTTAATGTGATTAATATGTGTCTTGGGGGGTTTCGCCTTGGCTTTATCCTGTTTGGGACTGTCTGGGTTTCTTGGACTTGAGTGATTATTTCCTTCCCCATTTTAGGGAAGTTTTCAACTATTATCTCCTCAAGTATTTTCTCACGGTGTTTCTTTTTGTCTTCTTCTTCTGGGACCCCTATGATTCGAATGTTGTAGCGTTTAATATTGTCCTGGAGGTCCCTGAGATTGTGCTCATTTCTTTTAATTCGTTTTTCATTTATCCTCTCTGATTCATTTATTTCTACCATTCTATCTTCGAATTCACTAATCCTATCTTCTGCCTCTGTTATTCTACTATTTGTTGCCTCCAGAGTGTTTTTAGTTTCATTTATTGCATTATTCTTTATATATTGACTCTTTTTTTATTTCTTCTAGGTCCTTGTTAAACCTTTCTTGCATCTTCTCAATCCTTGTCTCCAGGCTATTTATCTGTGATTCCATTTTAATTTCAAGATTTTAGATCCATTTCACTGTCCTTACTCGGAATTCTTTATCAGGTAGATTCCCTATCTCTTCCTCTTTTGTTTGGTTTGGTGGGCATTTATCCTGTTCCTTTATCTGCTGGGTATTCCTCTGTCTCATCTTGTTTAAATTGCTGAGTTTGGGGTGTCATTTCTGTATTCTGGCAGTTTTTGGAGTTCTTTACTCTGGCATTTCCTCGTTGTGTGTGGGTTTGTACAGGTGTCTTGTCAAGGTTTCCTGGTTAGGGAAGCTTGTGTCCATGTTCTGGTGGGTGGAGCTGTATTTCTTCTCTCTGGAGTGCAATGAAGTGTCCAGTAATGAGTTATGAGATGTTTGTGGTTTTGGGGTGACTTTGGGCAGCCTGTATCTTGAAGCTCAGGGCTCCGTTCCTTTGTTGCTGCAGAATTTGCTTGGTATGTCTTGCCCTGGAACTTGTTGGCCCTTGTGTGGTGCTTGATTTCAGTGTCGGTATGGAGGCATTTGATGAGCTCCTGTCAATTAATGTTCCTTGGAGTCAGGAGTTCCCTGGAGGCAGGGTTTGGACTTAAGCCTCCTGCTTCCAGTTATCTGTCTTACTTTTACAGTAGTTTCAAAACTTCTCCTTCTATACAGCACCATTGATAAAACATCTACGTTAAAGAAGAAAAGTTTCTCTACTGTGAGGGCCACTCAGAAAAGTTCACAGCGTTACATGGAGAAGAGAAGAGGGAGGAGGGAGTTAGAGGTGACCCAAATGAGATGAGGTGGAATCAGTAGTGGAGAGAGTGGGCTGGCCAGTAGTCACTTCCTATGTGCACTCCACAACTGGACCGCTCAGAGATGTTCACAGAGTTATACAGAGACGAGAAGAAGGAGGAAGGAGACAGAGGTGGCCAGAAGGATAAAAGGGGGGAATGAAAAGGAGGGAGACAGATCCAGCCAGTAATCAGTTCCCTAAGTGTTCTCCACCGTCTGGAATACACAGAAATTCACAGAGTTGGGTAGAGTAGAGAGGGGTTAGGGAGGAGACACAGGCGACCTGGTGGAGAAAAAGGAGAGTCCAAAGGGAGAGAGAGCAGTCAAGCCAGTAATCTCGCTCCCTAGTGAAAAATGGGTACTGAAGATTGGGTTCTTAAAGGTACAAAATTGGTAACAAATACATAAAAGCAAAAATTAAAAATCTAGAGTAGAGTTTGGAATTTCAAAAATACGATGTTAAAGAAAAGAAGAAGGAAAAGAAAGAGAGAAAAAACGAACAAAGAAAAACAAACATGGTCGCAAAAATTATCAAGAAAATACAGGTACAAAATTGATAACTAATACCAAAAAGCAAAAATTAAAAATCTAGAGTAGAGTTTGGAATTTCAAAAATACAATGTTAAAAAAACGGAAGAAGAAAACTAAAGAGAAAACAAACAAACAAAAACAAGCAATGTCGCAAAAATTATAAAGAAACTACAGGTACAAAATTGATATCAAATACCAAAAAGCATAAATTAAAAATCTAGAGTACAGTTTGGAATTTCAAAAATACAATGTTAAAGAAAAGAAGAAAAAAAAACAAAACAAAAAAACAAGGTCAAAAAATTATTATATATATATATATATAAATATATATATATGAAGTTTGCTGAAGAAGAAAAAAATAGGGTCTTTTTTTTGCAAAGTAATAGGTTATAAAAGTGAAAATTAAATGAACAATAGAGGACTTAAAATTAAAAAAATTAAAAAAAAGTAAGAATGATCATAAAAATATATCTAGGACTTTCTCTGGTTTTGTCGTGAGTATCGTGGGTTCGGTTCATTTTTGGCTAGTTCCTTGGTCCGACTTATATTTCTCAAGATCTATAGGCGCCTTCCTATGTAGTCCTAATAACCACAGGGTTTTAATCTATTGCCTGTAGCTTCCAAGGCGTTTCCCTCTGTTATAGCTTCTTTTGTTTGCTGGTCTCTTCAGTGTCTGGTTTACACCCTGACACAAAGGGGACGGTGGAGGACACTTTTTTTTTTTAGGCTCACTTGTTCAGTTGCGCTGTGGGGAGGGAGGGAGGGAGTGATGCTGCAAACAAATAACACTGGCGTGCGTTCGCAGTGCCTCAGCCACACTGGGTCTGACCCGCTCACGGCGCGTGTAGCCTTCCTGCCCACACTGCTCAGGCTCTAGGTTGTTCCACTGGGAACAATCCGAGGCTGGCCCTGGGCTGCATGCACCTCCCAGGTCCAAGCCGCTCAGGTTCAGGCACTCGGGTAGTCCTCAGAGGCACAGACTCAGTTCGGCCTGCGTTTTGTGCTCTTCCCAGGTCCGAGCAGCTCAGGTGATGAGGTGTTTGGCGAGCGCCAATGTTGTGACTTATCGCCTCCCCGCCACTCGGTTATCTGGGTGTAAAACAGGCGCACTTTCTCAGGCAGATGTTGACCGTCCAGATCCCCAAGAAGTTTTAGTTAGCAAAGAAGCCTGCTTACAGTTTTATAGATAATGTCTCTCTGGGGCTGCAATTGCCCCCTTCCGGCTCTGGCTGCCTGTCACCGGAGGGGGAAGGTCTGCAGCCGGCTATCTCTGTTCAGTCCTTTGTTCCGTGCGCGGGCCTGGCGGTGTCTTAGGTTAGGGCTGGCTTTTTGCGTGGTAGATATCCCAGAGTCTGGTTTGCTAGCCCAAGTTATTTCGTTCAGATAGCGCTCATGGTATTCAGGCCAGATTCTTACTCTAAGCGATGCAGCCCGCGCCGCGCCTCCCTGCCCAGCCCCTGCTTGCTAATGGTGTGAGCAGGCGTCTGCACTGCTTCGCGGCTGGGGGAGTTACTGTAGGGCTTGCAATCTGCGAGTTTTAATTGTTTATTTATTTTTATCCCCCTTATGTTGCCCTTTGTGCTTCCAAAGCTTGGCAAAGATTTGGCAGTGAAAAGCTTTCCTGGTGTTTGGAAACTTTTCTCTTTTTAAGACTATCTTCCCGGGACAGATATCCCTCCCTCCCTCTTTTGTCTCTTTTTTTGTCTTTTATACTTTTTCCTACCTACTTTCCAAGAGTTGGGTTCTTTTCTGGGTGCCTGATGTCCTCTGGCAGCATTCATAAGTTGTATTGTGGAATTTACTCGACGTTTAAATGCTCTTTTGATGAAATTGTTTGGGGGGGAAAAGAGTTCTCCCTGTCCTACTCCTCAGCAATCTTGGCTCCTCTCTTGTGGAGTTTGGAGAGAGCACGCGGGATTGCTCTCCAGGCCATGCAGGAAAAGAAGGCCCTCATCTCACGATGTCGGGGGAGTCTCGTGGTTTTTCTGGAGCTGCGGTGCCCGTGTGGGGTTTCTCACAAGGTACGACCGGGAGCTCAGGGAGCCTCTCGTGTGGTGTCAGGGAAGTCAAGTCTCCATACGATTGGCGAGGGGGCGCACGTCATTGCTCTCGAGTAATGGTAGAGGAATCAGGGCTCAACACAATGAAAAAGGACGCTCGAGGTCTTTCTCGGGTTGCGGCAGGAAACCCTGGGTTCCCTCGACTTGTTCCTGTGACCTCAGGTAGCTTCTCAGGGTGCCTCTGAGAAGTCAGGGATACTATGGAGCTGGGAGAGGCCTCTCGGGACTCCACTGGGTTTGCTGCAATGGAAGAGGGCCTAATCTTGAGATCAGGAAGGAACCTTAGGGTTCCTCTCCATTTCGGACTCAGATTGCAGAGTCCTTGCAGAGTTGGGACAGGAGAGTCAGGCCTCGTCTTGTGTGGAGGAATGGAACTCCGCTTGCCTCTCAAGTTGTTCAAGGAGTGACAGGCCACTTGTCGAGCTGTGTGTGGAACCTGCGGTTTTTTCCAGACAATGCACGGCAGTGTCAGTGCCCCTTCGTGATGTGCTTTCATCCACAGGGTTGCCTTCGAAGTGGTGTGCGGGCATCGGGTTCTTATCAAGAGCGGACCAGGAAATCGGGGTCTTTTGGAATGCGGCACCACACACGAGGCTACATCTCGAATTTCCTCGTGAGACGGGCCTCATGCTGAGGTGCCCCTGGAAGGTCGGGAAAGCCTTCCAGACAAAGAAGGTTAATCCACCCTACTGTCGCGATCAGGAGGGGAGAAGGGGCTCAGATGAAGTGGTGCCGGGAACCTCGGTGTTCCCCTTGAGTGAGACCGGTATGTCAGGGAACTTTTGGGGTCTCACGAAGCTTGCCAAATACTGTTTCAAACTTCAAGACGAAACGTGGGACTTCTCTTGAGACGCTGTGGTGGGCAAGGGCCTCATCTTGTGATGAAGGGGAAACCACGTGGTTTTTTTCGAGTTGCGCTGGGATTGTTGACTTATGACGGGGAATTCAGGCTTCCTCTTCTGTTGGCCCAGGGAAGTCCATTCTTCCATTCGAGTTGCCAGAGAGAGCTGGGTGGGAATTGCTCTCGAGTCACGGCAGGTCAAAATAGACCTCATCTAGGCTTGTGTCCAGGACCTAATGTTCCTCTCCAGGGGCGATAGGGATCACGGGGACGCATTCCAGACTCACCCAGTGAGTCAGGCCTCGGCTCGAGGGGAAGCAAAGGATTCTGATATCCTCCTGGGTCATGATAGGTATCTCTTGGAGCCCACTGAGTGGCCTCCAGGGAGTCAAGCCTCCTGTGGAGTTGGAGAGAGGACTCGGGATTGCTCTCCAGGCCATACAGGAAGAGAAGGCCCTCAGCTCGCAATGACGGGGGCGTCTTGTGGGGTTTCTCGAGTTGGGGCGCAAGTATGAATTTTCTCACGAGGTACAACGGGGATCTCAGGGAGCCTCTCATGTGGCGCCAGGAAAGTCAGGTGTCTATGCGTGTGATGAGGGGGAGCCCATAAATGCTCTCGAGTCATGGTAGGGAAATCGGGACTCAAGACTCGTTGAAGAAGGAGTCTCAAGGTCTTTCTCAGGTTGTGGCAGGAAACCCTGGGTTCCCTCGACTTGTACCGGTGACCTAGGGAGCTTCTCAGGGTGCCTCTGAGAAGTCAGGCATACTGTGGACTTGGGAGGGGCTCTCGGAACTCCACTGGGTTTGGTGCAATGGCAAAGGTTCTCATCTCGAGTTGAGGCAGGAACCTAAGGGTTCCTCTCCATTTAAAACTCCGACCACAGGGTCCCTGAAGAATTGGGACAGGAGAGTCAGGCCTCGTCTTGTGTGGACGAATGGAACTCCACTTGCCTCTCGAGTTGTTCACAGGATAACAGACCATTTGTCGAGCGGTGAGTGGAACCTTCGGTTTTTTCCGTAAGATGCATGAGGGGGTCAGTGCCCCTTCGTGTTGTGCCTTCATCCACAGGGTTGCCTTCAAAGAGGTGTCTGGACATCGGGTTCTTATCAATAGCGGAGCAGGAAATCGGGGTCTTTCAGAACGTGGCACCATCCATGAGGCTACGTCTCGAATTTCTTCGTTAGACTGGTGTCATCCTGAGGTGCGCCATGAAGATCGGGAACCCCTTCCAGACAAAGCAGGGGAATCGACCATCTTGTCGCGATCAGGAGGAGTGAAAGGGCTCAGTTGAAGTCGTGCCGGGAACCTCGGTGTTCCCCTCGAGTGGAACTGGTGTGTCGGGAAACTTTTGGGGTCGCTTCAAGGGTGCCAAGTACCGTTTTGCACTTCAATACGGACTTGGGGCTTCACTTGACACGCTGTAGAGGGCAAGGGCCTCATCTTGGGATGACGGGGGAATCACGTGGTTTTTCTCAAGGTGCGGCGGGATTCTCGAGTTACGACGGGGAATTCAGGCTTCCTCTTGTGTTGGCCCAGGGAAGTCCAATCTTCCATTCGAGTTTCGAGGGAGAGCTGGGGTTTGCTCTTGAGTCACTGCAGGGCAAAAGAGACCTCATCTAGGCTTGTGTCCAGGACCTAATATTCCTCTCCAGGGCCGACAGCGATCTCGGGTTTGCATTCCAGACGCATCCTGGGAGTCCAAGCTCGACTCGAGGGGAAGCAAATGACCCCGCTCTCCTCTCGAGTCACCACAGGTGTCTCTTGGAGCCCACTGAGTGGCCTAAAGGGAGTCAAGCCCCCTGTGGAGTTTGGAGAGAGGACTCGGGATTGCTCTCCAGGCCATGCAGGAAAAGAAGATCCTCATCTCGCCATGACAGGGGCGTCTTGTTGGTTTTCTCGAGCTGTGGTGCCAGTGTGCGGTTTCTGACGAGGTGCGACGGGAAGCTCAGAGAGCCTTTCGTGTGGCGCCAGGGAAGTCAGGTCTCCATGCGCATGGCAAGGGGGAGCGCGTCATTGCTCTCGAGATATGGTATGGGAATCGGGCCTCAAGATACGTTAAAGCAGGACTCTCAAGGTCTTTCTCAGGTTGCGGCAGGAAACCCTGGGTTCCGTCGACTTCTGCCGGTGACCTTAGGGAGCTTCTCAGGGTGCCTCTGAGAAGTCAGGCATACTGTGGATTTGGGACGGGCCTCTCGGGACTCCTCTGGTTTTGCGGCAATGGAAAAGGCCTCGTCTTGAGTGGAGGCAGGAACCTCAGGCTTCCTCTCCATTTCTGACTCAGTGCGCAAGGTCCCTAGAGTTGTGACAGTAGAGTCAGGCATCGTCTTGTGTGGAGGAATGGAACTACGCTTGCTTCTCGAGTTGTTCACGAGGTGACAGACCACTTGTGGAGCTGTGTGAGAACCTGCGGGTTTTTCCGGAAGATGCACGGGGTGTCAGTGCCCCTACGTGTTGTGCCTTCATCCACAGGCTTGCCTTCGAAGAGGTGTCCAGGAGTCTGGTTTTGATCAAAAGTGGACCATGGAATCGGGGTCTTTCGGCATGTAGTATGGCCCTCGAGGCTACGTCTCGAATTTCCTCGTGAGACCGGCCTCATCCTGAGGTGCGCCGGGAAGGTCGGGAACCCCTTCGAGACAAAGCAGTGGAATCGACCCTCCTATCGCGATCATGAGAGGAGAAAGGCCTCAGATGAAGTGGTGCCGGGAACTTCAGTGTCCCCTCTAGTGAGATCGGTATATAGGGGAACTTTTGGGGTCGCATCAAGGGTGCCAAGTACTGTTTTGCACTTCAAGACGGAATGTGAGACTTCTCTTGAGACGCTGTAGGGGGCAAGGGCCTCATCTTGCAATACAGGGAACCACGTGATTTTTCTCGAGTTGCGGCAGGTTTCTCAAATTACAACTGGAAATTCAGGCTTCCTCTTGTGTTGGCTCAGAAAGGCCAATCTTCCATTCGAGTTGCAAGGGAAAGCTAGGGGTTGTGCTTGAGTCACTGCAGGGCCAAAGAGACCTCCTCTAGGCTTTTGTCCAGGACCTAAGGTTCCTCTCCAGGGGCGACAGGGATCCAGGGTTGCATTCCAGACTCACCCTCGTAGTCAGGCCTCATCTCGAGGGGAAGCAAAGGACACCGCTCTCCTCCTGAGTATCGACGGGTATCTCTTGGAGCCCACTGAGTGACCTAAAGGGAGTCAAGCCTCCTTTGGAGTTTGGAGAGAGGATTCGGGATTGCTCTTCAGGTCATGCAGGAAAGAAGGCCCTCATTTCACCATGACAGGGGCGTCTCGTGGGTTTTCTCGAGCTGCGGCGCCAGTGTGGGGTTTCTCACGAGGTACGATGGGGAGCTCAGGGAGACTCTCATGTGGTGCCGGGGAAGTCAGATCTTCATGCGCGTGGCGAGGGGGAGCGCGTCATTTTTCTCCAGTCATGGTAGGGGAATCGGGCCTCAAGACGCGTGAAGAAGGACTCTCGAGATTTTTCTCAGGTTACGGCAGGAAACCCTGGGTTCCCTCAACTTATGCCCGTGACCTCAGGGAGCTTCTCAGGGTGCCTCTGAGAAGTCAGGGATACTGTGCAGTTGGAAGGGGCCGCTCCGAACTCCACTGGGTTTGGTGCAGTAGAAGAGGGCCTTATCTCGAGTTGAGGCAGGAACCTCATGGTTCCTCTCCATTTCTGAATCGGATCTCAGTGTCCATGCAGAGTTGGGACAGGAGAGTCAGGCCTCGTCTTGTGTGGAGGAATTTAACTCCTCTTGCCTCTCGAGTTGTTCACGGGGTGACAGGCCACTTGTCGATCTGTATGTGGAACTTGCGGGCTTTTCCAACGATGCAGGAGGGTGTCAGACCCCTTCGTTTTGTGCCTTCGTCCACAGGATTGCCTTCGAAGAGGTGTCCTAGCATTGGGTTCTTATCAAGAGCAGACAGGGAAATCGGGGTCTTTCGGCGTGTGGCACCAACCACAAGGCTACGTCTTGAATTTCCTCGTGAGACCGGCCTCATCCTGAGGTGCGCCGGGAAGGTCCGGAACCCCTTCCAGACAAAGCAGGGTAATCGACCCTCCCATCGCGATCAGGAGGGGATAAGGGGCTCAGAACATGCGGTGCACCGAACCTTGGTGTTCCCCTCGAGTGAGACCAGGGTGTTGGGGAACTTTTGTGGTAACATCAAGGTTGCCAATTATCGTTTTAAACTTCAAGATGGAACGTGGGGCTTCTCCTGAGACGCTGTAGCTGGCAAGGGCCTCATCTTGCGATGACGGGGGAACCACGTGGTTTTCCTCGAGTTGCGGCGGGATTTTCGAATTACGATGGGGAATTCAGGTTTCCTCTTGTGTTGTCCCAGGGAAGTCCATTCTTCCATTCGAAGTGCGAGGGACAGCAGGGGATTGCTCTCGAGTCACTTCAGGGCAAATGAGACCTCATCTATGCTTGTGTCTAGGACCTAATGTTCCTCTCCAGGGGCGACAGGGATCTCGGGGTTGCATTCCAGACTCACCTGAGGAGTCAGGCCTGGTATATAGGGGAAGCAAAGAATTCCGCTCTCCTCTCGAGTCCCAATGGGTATCTCTTGGAGCCCACAGAGTGGCCTAAAGGGAGTCAGGCCTCCTGTGGAGTTTGAAGAGAGGCCTCGAGATTGCTCTCCAGGCCATGCAGGAAAAGAAGGCCTTCATCTCGCGATGACGGAGGCGTCTCGTGGGTTTTCTCAAGCTGGGGAGCCAGTGTGGGATTTCTCACGAGGTATGACGGGGAGCTCAGGGAGCCTCTCGTGTGGCGCCAGGGAAGTCAAGTCTCCATGCGAGTTTCGAGGGGGAACGCGTCATTGCTCTCGAGTCATGGTAGGGGAATCGGGATTCAAGACGCGTGAAGGAGGATTTTCGAGGTCTTTCTCGGGTTGCGTCAGGAAACCCTGTGTTCCCTCGACTTGTGCCGGTGACCTCAGGGAGCTTCTAAGGGTGCCTCTGAGAAGTCGGGATACTGTGGATTTGGGAGGGGCCTCTCGGGCCTCCACTGTTTTTGGTGTAATGGAAGAGGGCCTCATCTCGAGTGGAGTCAGGAACCTCAGGGTTCCTCTCCATTTCGGACTCCGATCGCAGGGTCCCTTCAGAGTTGGGACCGGAGAGTCAGGCCTCGTCTTGAGTGGAGGAATGGAACTCTGCTTGCCTCTCGAGTTGTTCATGGGATGACAGGCCTCTTGTCGAGCTGTGTGTGGAACCTGCGGCTTTTACTGAATGATGCACGGGAGTGTCAGTGACCCTTCGTTTTGTGCCTTCGTCCACAGGGTTGCCTTCGAAGAGGTGTCCGGTCATCGGGTTCTTCTCAAGAGTGGGCCGGGAAATCGGGGTATTTCGGCATGTGACACCACCCCCGACGCTATGTCTCGAATTTCCTCGTGAGACCGGCCTCATCCTGAGGTGCACTGGGAATGTGGGGAACCCCTTCCAAACAAAGCAGGGGAATAGACCCTCCTGTCTCGAACAGGAGGGGAGAAGGTGCTCAGATGAAGTGGTGTGGGAACCTAGGTGTTCCTGTCGAGTGAGATCGGCGTGTCCAGGAACATTTGGTGTCGCATCAAGGGTGCAAAGTACCGTTTCGCACTTCAAGACGGAACGTGGTTCTTTTCTTGAGAGGCCATAGCAGCAAGGGCCTCATCTTGGGATGACGTTGGAAACACGTGGTTTTTCTCGAGTTTCGGTGGGATTCTCGAGTTACGAAGGGGATTTCTGGCTTCCTCTTGTGTTGGCCCAGGGAAGCCCAATCTTCCATTCGAGTTGCGAGGGAGAGCTGGGGGTTGAGCTCGAGTCACTGCAGGGCAAAAGAAACCTCATCCAGGCTTGTGTCTAGGACCTAATGTTCCTCTCAAGGGGTGACTGGGATCTTGGGGTTGCATTCCAGACTCACCCAGGAGTCAGGCGTCGTCTCAAGGGGAAACAAAGGACTTATCTCTCTTCTCGAGTCGCGACGGGTATTTCTTGGGGCCCACTGAGTGGACTAAAGGGAGTCAAGCCTCCTCTGGAGTTTGGAGAGAGGACTCGGTATTGCACTCCAGGACATGCAGGAAAAGAAGGCCCTCATCTCACGATGACGGGGGGGGGGGGGGGCGTCTCAGTGGTTTTACCGAGCTGCAGCGCCTGTGTTGGTTTCTCAGGAGGTACGACGGGGAGCTCAGGGAGCCTCTTGTGTGGCGCCAGGGAAGTTAGGTCTCGATGCGTGTGGCAAGGGGGAGCGCGTCATTGCTCTCGAGTCATGGTAGGGGAATCAGGCCTCTAGACGCGTTGAAGAAGGACTCTCAAGATCTCTCTCGGGTCTTGGCAAGAATACCTGAGTTCCCTCTACTTGTGCCGGTGACCTCAGGGAGATTCTCCGGGTGCCTCTGAGAAGTCAGGGATACTGTGGAGTTGGGAAAGACCTCTCGGGACTCCACTGGGTTTGGTGAAATGGAAGGGGGCCTCATCTCGAGGGGAGGCAGGAACCTCAGGGTTCCTCTCCATTTCTGATTCCAATCGCAGCCCCCTGCATAGTTGGGAGAGGTGAGTCAGGCCTTGTCTTGTGTGCAGGAATGGACCTCCGCTTGCCTCTCGAGTTGTTCACTGGGTGACAGGAACTTGTTGAGCTGTATGAGTAACCTGCGGTCTTTTCCGGACGATGCACGGGGGTGTCAGTGCCCCTTCGTGTTGTGCCTTCATCCACACTATCTTCGAGTAGGTGTCTGGGCATCGCGTTCTTATCAAGAGCGGATCGGGAAATCGCGGTCTTTCGGCATGTGGCACTACCATCGAGGCTACGTCTCGAATTTCCTCGTGAGACAGCCTCATCTGAGGTGCGTGGAGAAGGTCGGGAACCCCTTGCAGACAAAGCAGGGGAATCGACCCTCCTTTCGCGATCAGGAGGGGAGAAGGGGCTCAGATGAAGTGGTGCCAGGAACCTCGGTGTTCCCCTCGAGTGTGACCCGTATGTCGGGGAACTTTTGGGGTAGCATTAAGGGTGCCAAATATCATTTCGCACTTGAAGACAGAACGTGGGACTACTCTTGAGACGCTGGAGCGGGCAAGGGCCTCATCTTGCAATGAAGGGGAAACCACGTGGTTTTTCTCAAGTTGAGGTGGAATTCTCGAATTACTACTGGGAATTCAGGCTTCCTCTTGTGTTGGCCCAGGGAGGTCCAATATTCCATTCGGGTTGCGAGGGAAAGCTGGGGAGTGCTCTCGAGTTACTGCAGGGCAAAAGCGACCTCATCTAGCCTTGTGTTCAGGACCCAATGATCCTCTCCAAGGGCGACAGGGATCTCGGATTTGCATTACAGACTCACCCAGGGAGTTAGGCCTCGTCTCGAGGGGAAGCAAAGGACTCGGCTCTCCTCTTGAGTTGCGACGCGTATCTCTTGGAGCCCACTGAGTGGTCTAAAGGGAGTCAACCCTCCTCTTCAGTTTGGAGAGAGGACTCGGGATTGCTCTCCAGGCCATGCAGGAAAAGAAGGCCCACATCTCGAGATGACGGGGGCGTCTCGTGTGTTTTCTCGAGCTGCGGCGCCAGTGTGGGGTTTCTCACGAGGTACGACGGGGAGTTCAGGTAGCCTCTCGTGTGGCAACAGGGAAGTCAGGTCTCCATTGGCGGGGCAAGGGGGAGCGCGTCATTGCTCTCAAGTCAGGGTAGGGGAATCGGGCCTCATGACGGGTAGAAAAAGAACTCTCGATGTCTTTCTAGGGTTGCGGCAGGAAACCCTGGGTTCCCTTGACTTGTGCCGGTGACCTCAGGGAGCGTCTCAGGGTGCCTCTGAGAAGTCAGGGATACTGTGGATTTGGGAGAGGCCTCTCGGGACTCCTCTGGGTTTGGTGCAATGGAAGTGGGCCTCATCTCGAGTTGAGGCAGGAACCTCAGGGTTCTGCTCCTGACTTCCTGGAGGCCGGATCTGACTCAGATCGCAGGGTCCCTGTTGAGTTTGCTCAGGAGTGTCAGGTCTCGTGTTCTGCGGAGGAATGGAACTCCGCTTACATCTCAAGTTGTTCAAGGATGACACCACTTTTCGTGATGTGTGTGGAACCTGCGGGTTTTTCGGAGATGCACGGGGGCGTCAGTGCTCCTTCATGTTGTGCCTTCATCCACAGGGTTGCCTTCGAAGAGGTGTCCGGGCATCGGGTTCTCCTCAAGTGCGGACCGGGAAATTGGGGTCTTTCAGCATGTTGAACCACCCACGAGGCTACGTCTCGAATTTCCTCGTGAGACCGGCCTCATCCTGAGGCGCGCAGGAAAGTCCGGGAACCCTTTCCAAACAAAGCAGGGGAATCGACCCTCCTTTCGGGATCAGGAGGAGAGAAAGGGCTCAGATGAAGTAGTGCCGGGAACCTCGGTGCTCTCCTTGAGTGAAAGTCGGGTAACTTTTCTGGTTGCATCAAGGGTGCCAAGTACCGTTTAGCACTTCAAGACAGAACCTGGGACTTCTCTTTAGACGCTGTAGTGGGCAAGGGCCTCATCTAGCGCTGACGGGGGACCCATGTGTTTTTTCTCGAGTTGCGGCAGGATTCTTGAGTTACGATGGGGAATACAGGTTTCTTCTTGTGTTGGCCCAGGGAAGTCCAATCTTCCATTCGAGTTGCAAGTGAGAGCTGGAGATTGCTCTCGAGTCACTGCAGGGCAAAATAGAGCTCATCTAGGTTTGTGTCCAGGACCGAGTTTTTCTCTCCAGGGGCGACAGGGATCTCTGGGTTGCATTCCAGACTCACCCGGGGAGTCAGGCCTCATCTCGAAGGGAATGAATGGACTCCGCTCTCCTCTCGAGTCGCGACGGGTATCCCTTGGAGCCCAAGAGTGGCCTAAATGGAGTTAAGCCTCCTGTGGAGTTTGGACAGAGGACTCGGGATTGCTCTCTAGGCCATGCAGGAAAAGAAGGCCCTCATCTCGCGATGACGGGGGCGTCTCGTGGGTTTTCTCAAGTTGCAGTGCCTGGTTGGGGTTTCTCACGAGATAGGACGGGAAGCTCAGGGAGACTCATGTGGTGCCACGGAAGTCAGGTCTCCATGGACGTGGCGTGGGGGAGCGCCTCATTGCTCTCGAGTCATGGTAGGGGGATCAAGCCTCAAGACGCTTCGAAGAAGAACTCTCGAGGTCTTTCTCGGGGTGTGGCAGGAAACCCTGGGTTCCCTCGACTTGTGCCCATGACCTCAGGGAGCTTAGCGGGGTTCCTCTGAGAAGTCAGGGATACTGTGGAGTTGAGAGGGGCTTCTCGGGACTTCACAGGGACTGGTGCAATTGAAGAGGACCTAATCTCGGATTGAGGCAGTAACGTCAGGGTTCCTCTCCATTTCTGACTCGGATAGCAGGGTCCCTGCAGAGTTGGGACAGGAGAGTCAGACCTCGTCTTGTGTGGAGTAATGGAACTCCGCTTGCCTCTCGAGTTGTTCATGGGATGACAGGCCACCTGTCGAGTTGTATGTGGAACCTGCGGTTTTGGGGGACGATGCACAGGGGTGTCAGTGCCCCTTCGTGTTGTGCCTTCATCCACAGGGTTACCTTCGAAGAGGTGACCAGGCATCGGGATCTTATCAATAGCGGACCAGGAAATCGGGGTCTTTCGGCATGTGGCACAACCCACGAGGCTACGTCTCGACTTCCCTCGTGAGACTGGCCTCATCCTGAGGTTCGCCGGGAAGTCTGGGAACCCCTTCCAGACAAAGCAGGGGAATCGACCCTCCTGTCGCTATCAGGAGGAGAGAAGAGGCTCAACTGAAGCGGTGCTGGGAACCTCCATGTTCTCCTCGAGTGAGACCGGGGTGTCAGGGAAATTTGGGGGTCGCATCAAGGGTGCCAACTACCGTTTCACACTTCAAGACGGAACATGGGACTTCCCTGGAGACGCTATAGCTGACAGGGGCCTCATATTTCGATGACGGAGGAGCCACGTTGTTTTTCTCCAGTTGCCGCGGGATTCTCGAATTACAATGGGAATACAGGCTTCCTCTTGTGTTGGCCCAGCGAAGTCCAATCATCCATTCGAGTTGGGAGGGAGAGCTGGGGATTGCACTTGAGTCAATGCAGGACAAAAATGACCTCATTTAGGCTTGTGTCCAGGACCGAGTTTTCCTCTACAGGGGCGACACGGATCTCGGGATCCCATTCCAGACTCACCCAAGTAGTCAGGCCTCGGCTCGAGGGGAAGCAACGGACTCCGCTCTCCTCTAGAGTAGCGACGTGTATCTCTTGGAGGCTACTGAGTGGCCTAAAGGGAGTCAGGCCTCCAGTGGAGTTTGGAGAGTGGACTCGGGATTGCTCTCTAGGTCATGTAGGAAAAGAAGGCCCTCATCTTACGATGATGGGGGCGTCTCGTGAGTTTTCTCGAGCGGCGGTGCCAGTGTGGGGTTTTCATGAGGTAGGACGGGGAGCGCAGGGAGCCTCTCGTGTGGCGCCAGGGAAGTTAGGTTTCAATGGGCGTGGCGAGGGGAATGCGTCATTGCTCTCCAGTCATGGTAGGGTATCGGGCCTCAAGATGCGGTAAAGAAGGTCTCTCGAGGTCTTGCTCAGAATGCAGCAGGAAACCCTGGGTTCACTCGACTTGTGCCAGTGACCACAGAGAACTTCTGAGGGTGCCTCTGAGAATCAGGGATACTGTGGAGTTGGGAGGGGCCTCTCGGGACTCCACTGGGTATGGCACAATGGAACAGGGCCTCATTTCGAGTTGATGCAGGAACGTCAGGTTTCATCTACATTTCTGACTCCGATCGCATGGTCCCTGCAGAGTTGGGAAAGGAGAGTCAGGCCTTCTCTTGTGTGGAGGAAAGGAACTCCGCATGCCTCTCTAGTTCTTCAAGGGATGACAGGACACTTGTCAATCTGTGTTTGGAATCTGCGTGTTTTTCCATACTATGCATGGGGATGTCAGTACCCCTTCGTGTTGTGCCTTCACCCACAGGGTTGCCTTCGAAGAGGGGTCCGGGCCTCAGGGCCTTCTCAAGAGCGGACCGAGGCATCGGGGGCGTTCGGCATGTGGCACCACCCACGTGGTTCGTCTCGAATTTCCTCGTGAGACCGGCCTCATCCTGAAGTGCGCCGGGAAGGGCGGAACCCCTTGCAGACAAAGCAGGGGAATCGACCCTCCTGTCTCGATCAGCAGGGGAGAAGGGGCACAGATGAGGTGATGCCGGGAACCTCGGTGTTCCCCTCCAGTGAGACCAGTGTGTTGGGGAACTTTTGGGGTCGCATCAAAGGTGCCAAGTACCGTATCGCACTTCAAGATGGAACGTAAGACTTCTTTTGAGACGCTGTAGCGGCAATGGCCGCATCTTGCGATGAATAGGGAACCATGTGGTTTTTCTCGAGTTGTGGCGGGATTATTGAGTTACAACGGGAAATTCAGGCTTCCTCTTCTGTTGGCCCAGGGAAGTCCAGTCTTCCATTCGAGTTTCGAGGGAGAGTTGGGGATTGCTCTAGAGTCACTGCAGGAAAAAAGAGACCTCATCTAGGCTTGTGTCCAGGACCTAATGTTTCTCTCCAGGGGCGACAGGGATCTCCCGTTTGCATATCAGACTCACCCGAGGAGTCAGGCCTCGCCTTGTGGGGAAGGAAAAGACTCCACTCTCCTCTCGACTCGCGACGGGTATGTCTTGGAGTCCACTGAGTGACCAAAAGGGAGTCAAGCCTACTGTGGAGTTTGGAGAGAGGACTCGGGATTGATCTCCAGGCCATGCTAGAAAAGAAGGCCGTCATGTCGCGAAAACGGGGGCGTCTCGTGGGTTTTCTCTATCTGCGGCGCCAGTGTGGGGTTTCTCACGAGGTATGACGGGGAGCTCAGGGAGCCTCTCGTGTGGCGCCAAGGAAGTCAGGGCTTCATGAGTGTAGCAGAGGGAGCGCGTCATTGCCCTCGAGTCATGGTAGGGGAATCAGGCCTCAAAATGCGTTGAAGAAGGACTCTTGAGTTCTTTCTATGGTGGCGGCAGTAAACCCTGGGTTCACTCGAATTGTGCTGGTGACCTCAGGGAGCTTCTCAGGGTGCCTCTGAGAACTCAGGGATACTGTGGAGCTGGGACGCATCTCTCGGGACTCCACTGGTTTTCGTGCAATGGAAGAGGTCCTAATCTCGAGTGGAGGCAGGAACCTCAGCGTTCTTCTCGTGACTTCTCTGGCGCTGGTCTGATTCGGATCACAAAGTCCCTGCAGAGTTGGGACAGGAGAGTCAGGCCTCGTCTTGTGTAGAGGAATGAAACCCCACTTGCCTCTCGAGTTCTTCAGGGGTGACAAGCCACTTGTTGAGCTGTATGTGGAACCTGCGGGTTTTTCCGGACGATGCACGAGGGTGTCAGTGCCCTTTGTGTTGTGCCTTCATCCACAGGGTTGCCTTCGAAGAGGTGTCCAGGCATCGGGTTCTTATGAAGAGTGTACAGGGAAATCATAGTCTTTTGGCATGTGGCACCACCCGCGAGCTACGTCTCGAATTTCCTCGTGAGACCGGCCTCATCCTGAAGTGCCCCGTGAAGGTCGGGAACCCCTTACAAACAAAGCAGGGGAAGTGACCCTCCTATCACGAACAGGAGGGGAGAAGGGGCTCAGATAAACTGGTGCCGGGAACCTCGGTGTTCACCTCGAGTGAGACCGATATTTCGGGGAACTTTTGGGGTCACATCAAGGGTGTCAAGTATCGTTTCGCACTTCAAGACGGAACGTGGGACTTTTCTTGAGAAGCTGTAGCGGGCAAGGGCCTCATCTTGCGATGACGAGGGAACCAAGTGCTTTTTCTCGAGTTGCGGTGGGATTCTCGAGTTACGAAGGGGAATTCAGGCTTCCTCTTGTGTTGGCCCAGGGAAGTCCAATCTTCCATTCGAGTTGTCAGGGAGAGCGGGGGATTGCTCTCGAGTTACAGAAGGGCAAAAGAGACCTCATCTAGGCTTGTTTCCAGGACCTAATGTTCCTCTCCAGGGGAGACAGGGATCTCGGGGTTGCATTCCAGACCCACCTGGTGAGTCAGGCCTTGTCTCGAGGGGAAGCAAAGGACTCCATTCTCCTCTCGAGTCGCGATGGGTATCTCTTGGAGCCCACTAAGTGGCCTAAAGGGAGTCAAGCCTCCTGTGGAGTTTGAAAAGAGGATTCGGTATTCCTCTCCAGGCCATGCAGGAAAAGAAGGCCCTCATCTCGCGATGACAGGGGCGTACGGTGGGTTTTCTCAAGCTGCGGCGTCAGTGTGGGGTTTCTCACGAGGTACAACAGGGAGCTCAGGGAGCCTCTCTTATGGCGCCAGGGAAGTCAGGTCTCCATGTGCGTGGCGAGGGGGTGCGTGTCATTTCTATAGAGCCATGGAAGCAGATTCGGGCTTCAAGACACGTTGAAGTAGGACTCTCGAGGTCTTTTTCGCATTGTGGCAGGAAACCCTGGGTTCCCTCGACATGTGCCGGTGACCTCATGGAGCTTCTCCGGGTGCCTCTGAGAAGTCAGGGGTACTGTGGAGTTGGGAGGAGCCTCTCTGGACTCCACTGGGTTTGGTGCAATGGATGAGAGCCTCATCTTGAGTGGAGGCAGGAACCTCATGTTTCCTCTCCTGGGTTTCCTTGCGCCGGTACTGACTCGGATCGCAGTTTCCCTGCAGAGTTGGTACAGAAAATCAGGTCTCGCCTTGTGTGGAGGAATGGAACTCCACTTGCCTCTCGAGTTGTTCACGGGGTGACAGACCACTTGTTGAACTGTGTTTGCAACCTGCGGGTTTTTCTGGATGATAAACGGGGGTGTCAGTGCCCCTTAGTGTTGTGCTTTCATCCACAGGTTTTCCTTTGTAAAGGTGTCAGGGCATCGCGTTCTTATCAAGAGTAGACCGGGAAATCGGGGTCTTTCGGCTTGTGGCACCACCCACGAGGCTATGTCTCGAATTTCCTCCTGAGACCTGCCTCATCCTTAGGCGCGCTGGAAAGGACGGGAACGCCTTCCAGACATAGCAGGGGAATCGACACTCCTGTCGCGATCACGAGGGCAGAAGGAGCTCAAATGAAGTGGTTCCGGGAACCTCGGTGTTCCTTTCGAGTGAGACCGGTATGTCGGGGAATTTTGAGATTGCATCAAGGGTGCCAAGTACCGTTTCGCACTTCAAGACAGAACGTGGGACTTCTCTTGAGTCGCTGTAGCGGGCAAGGGCCTCATCTAGCGCTGATGGGGGAACCACGTGGATTTTCTCGAGTTTCGGCGGGATTCTCGAGTTACGATGTCGAATTCAGGCTTCCAATTGTATTGGCCCAGGGAAGTCCAATCTTCAATTCGATTTGCAAGGGAGAGCTGGCGATTGCTCTCTAGTAACTGCAGTGCAAAATAGACCTCATCTAGGCTTGTGTCCAGGACCGAGTTTTCCTCTCCAGGTGCGACAGGAACTCGGGGTTGCATTCCAGACTCACACGGGGAGTCAGGCCTCATCTCGAGGGGAAGCAAAGGACTCCTCTCTCCCTTCAAGTCCTGACAGCTATCTCTTGGAGCCAACTGAGAGGCCTAAAGAGAGTCAAGCCTCCTGTGGAGTCTGGAGAGAGGACTCGGTTTTGCTCTCCATGCCAGGCAGGAAAGAAGTCCCTCATCTCGTGATGACGGGGGCGTATCGTGGGTTTTCTCGAGCTGCGGTGCCTGAATGGGGTTTCCGAAGAGGTACGACGGGGAGCTCAGGGAGACTCTCTTCAGGAGTCAGGGAAGTCAGGTCTCCATGCGCATGGCGATGGGGAGCGGGTCTTTGCTCTCGAGTCATGGTAGGGGAATCGGGCCTCAAGACGCGCTGAAGGACTCTCAAGGTCTTTCTCGGGTTGCAGCAGGAAACCCTGGGTTCCCTTGACTTGTGCCGGTGACCTCAGGTAGATTCTCAAGGTGCCTCTGAGAATTCAGGGATACTGTGGAGTTGGGAGGGGCCTCTCGCGACTCATCTGGGTTTGGTGCAATGGAAGAGGGCCTCACCTCGAGTTGAGACAGGAACCTCAGGTTTCCTCTCCATTTCTAACTCGGATGGCAGGGTCCCTGCAGAGTTGGGACAGGAGAGTCAGGCCTCATCTTGTGTGGAGGAATCGAACTCAGCTTGCCTATAGAGTTGTTCACGGGGTGACATTCCACTTGTCGAGCTGTGTGTAGAACCTGTGGGTTTTTCTGGACGATGCACGGGAGTTTTAGTAACCCTTCTGTGGTGCCTTCATCCACAGGGTTGCCTTCGAAGTGGTGTCCGGGCATCGGGTTCTTATCCAGATTGGACCGCACCATCGGGGTCTTTCAGCATGTGGCACCACCCACGAGGCTACGTCTCGAATTTCCTCCTGAGAAAGGCCTCATCCTTAGGTGCGCCGGGATGGGCGGGAACTCCTTCCAGACAAAGCAGGGGAATTTACCCTCCTGTCGTGATCAGGAGGGGAGAAAGTGATCAGATGAAGTGGTGCCGGGAACTTCGGTGTTCCCCTCGGTGAGAACGGTGTGTCGGGGAACTTTTGGGGTTACATCAAGGGTGAAAAGTAGCATTTCGCACTTCAAGACGGAACGTGGGACTTCACTTGAGACGCTGTAGTGGGCCAGGGCCTCATCTTGGGATGACGAGTGAACCACGTGCTTTTGCTCGCATTGCGGCGGGAGTCTCGAGTTTCGACGGGGAATTCAGATTTCCTCCTGTGTTGGCCCATGGAAGTCCAATCTTCCATTCGAGTTGCGAGGGTGAGCTGGGATCCCACTCAAGTCACTGCGGGGCAAAATAGACCATATCTAGGCTTGTGTCCAGGACCGAATATTCCTCTCCAGGGGTGACAGGGATCTCGGGGTGGCATTCCAGACTCACCCAGGAAGTCCGGCCGTGTTTCTAGGGGAAGCAAAGTATTCCGCTTTCCTCTCGAGTCGCGACGGGTACCTATTGAGTGCACTGGGTAGCCTTAGTGAGTCAAGCCTCCCGTGGAGTTTGGAGAGACGACTCGGGATTGCCCTCCAGGCCATGCAGTTAATGATGGCCCTCATCTCACGATAACGGGGGCGTCTCGTGGGTTTTCTCGAGCTGCGGCGCCAGTGTGGGGTTTCTCCCGAGGCACGACGGGGATCTCAGGGAACCTCTCGTGCGGCGCCAGGGAAGTCAGGTCTCCATGCGCGTGGCGAGGGGCAGCGCGTCATGGCTCTCGAGCCACGGGAGGGGACTAGGGCCTCGAGATGCGTTGAAGAAGGACTCTCGAGGTCTTTCTCGGGGGGCGGCGGGAAACCCTCGTTTCCCTCGCCTTCTGCCGGGGACCTTAAGGAACTTCCCAGGGTGCCTCTGAGAGGCGAGGGATCCTGAGGAATTGGCGGGGCCTCTCGGGACTGCACTGGGTCTGGCGCAACGGAAGAGGGCCTCACCTCGAGGGGAGGCAAGAACCTCAGGCTTCCTCTCCGTTTCAGACTCCGAGCGCAGGGTCCCTGCAGAGTTGGGACAGAAGAGTCAGGCCTCGTCTTGTCTGAGGAAGGGAAACCCGCTTGCCTCGCGAGTTGCTCAGGGGGTCTCAGGCCCCTCGTCGAGCTGTGTGTGGAACCCGCGGGTCTTTGCAGACGATGCACGGGGGTGGCTGTGCCCCTTCGTGTTGTGCCTTCACCCACAGGGTTGCCTTCGAAGAGGAGTCCGGGACTCGGGTCCTTCTCAAGAGCGGACCCGGGAATCGGGGGCGTTCGGCATGTGGCACCACCCACGTGGCTCACCTTGATTTCCTCGTGAGACCGGCCTCATCCTGAGGTGCGCCGGGAAGGCCGGGAACCCCTTCCAGACCACGCAGGGGATTCGACACTCCTGTCGCGATCAGGAGGCGAGAAGAGTCTCAGATGAAGCGGTGCCGGGACCCTCGGTGTTCCCCTCGAGGGAACCTGGCGTGTCGGGGAACTTTTGGGGGTCGCAGGAAGGCTGTCAGGGACCGTTTCGCCCTTCAGGGCGGAACAGGGGACTTCCCTTGAGACGCCGTCGCGGGCAAGGGCCTCATCTTGCCAAGAGGTGGGAACCACGTGGTTTTTCTCGAGTTGCGGCGGGAATCTCAAGTTACGACGGGGATCTCAGGCTTCCTCTTGGGTTGGCCCTGGGAAGCCCAATCTTCCCCTCGAGTTGCGAGGGAAAGCTGGGGGTTGCGCTCGAGTCACTGCAGGGCCGAAGAGACCTCACCTAGGCCTGTGTCCGGGATCTAATATTCCTCTCCAGGGAAGGCAGGGATCTCGGGGTTGCATTTCAGGCTCCCCCGGGGAGTCAGGGCTCGTCTCCTGGGGAAGCCAAGGACTCCGCTCTCCTCTCAAGTCGCGACGCGGATCTCTTGGAGCCCCCTGAGCGGCCTCAAGGGAGTCCAGCCTCCTCTTCCGTTTGGAGAGAGGACCCGGGATTGCTCTGCAGGCCATGCAGGAAAAGAAGGCCCTCAGCTCGCGAGGACGGGGGCGTCACAGGGCTTTCCTCGAGCTGCGGCGCCCATGGGGGTTTTCTCCCGAGGCACGACGAGGATCTCAGGGAGACTCTCGTGCGGCGCCAGGGAAGTCAGGTCTGCATGCGCATGGCGAGGGGGAGCACGTCATGGCTCTCGAGTCATGGGAGGGGACTAGGGCCTCGAGACGCGTTGAAGAAGGACTCACGATTTCTTTCTCGGGGGGCGGCGGGAAACCCTCGTGTCCCTCGCCTTCTGCCGGGGACCTTAAGGAACTTCCCAGGGTGCCTCTGAGAGGCGAGGGATCCTGTGGAGGTGGGGGGGCCACTCCGCACTCCGCTGGGTCTGGCTCAACGGAAGAAGGCCTCACCTCGAGGGGAGGCAGGAACCTCAGGCTTCCTCTCCGTTTCGGACTCCGACCGCAGGGTCCCTGCAGAGTTGGGACAGGAGAGTCAGGCCTCGTCTTGTCTGAGGAAGGGAATCCCGCTGGCCTCTCGAGTTGCTCAGGGGATCTCAGGCCCCTCGTCGAGCTGTGTTTTCAACCCGCGGGTCTTTGCGGACGATGCACGGGGGTGGCAGTGCCCCTTCGTGTTGTGCCTTCACCCACAGGGTTGCCTTCGAAGAGGGGTCCGGGCCTCGGGTCCTTCTCAAGAGCGGACCGGGGAATCGGGGGCGTTGGGCATGTGGCACCACCCACGTGGCTCGTCTCCAATTTCCTCGTGAGGCCGGCCTCATCCTGAGTTGCGCCGGGAAGGCCGGGAACCCCTTCCAGACCATGCAGGGGAATCGACTCTCCTGTCGCGATCAGGAGGGGAGAAGGGGCTCAGATGACGGGGTGGCGGGACCCTCGGTGCTCCCCTCGATGGAACCCGGCATGTTGGGGAACTTTTGGGTGTCGCAGGAAGGCTGTCAGGGACCGCTTCGCCCTTCAGGGCGGAACAGGGGACTTCCCTTGAGACACCATCGCGGGCAAGGGCCTCATCTTGCCAAGAGGTGGGAACCACGTGGTTTTTCTCGAGTTGCGGCGGGATTCTCGAGTTACGACGGGGATCACAGCCTTCCTCTTGGGTTGGCCCTGGGAAGCCCAATCTTCCCCTCGGGTTGCGAGGGAGAGCTGGGGGTTGCGCTCGAGTCACTGCAGGGCCCAAGAGACCTCACCTAGGCGTGTGTCCGGGACCTAATATTCCTCTCCAGGGAAGGCAGTGATCTCGGGGTTGCATTCCAGGCTCCCCCGGGGAATCAGGCCTCGTCTCGAGGGGAAGCCAAGGACTCCGCTCTCCTCTCGAGTCGTGACGCGGATCTCTTGGAGCCCCCTGAGCGGCCTCAAGGGAGTCCAGCCTCCTCTTCCGTTTGGAGAGAGGACTCGTTATTGGTCTCCAGGCCATGCAGGAAAATAAGGCCCTCAACTCGCGATGACCTGGGTGTCTCATGTGTTTCCTCGAGCTGCCGCACCAGTGTGGATTTCCTCACGAGGTACGATGAGGATATCAGGGAGCCTCTAGTGCAGTGCCAGGTTAGTCAGGTCTCCATGCGCGTGGCGAGGGGGAGCGTGTCATGGCGCTCGAGTCATTGTAGGGGAATTGCGACTCAAGACATTTTGAAGCACTCTCGAGGTCTTTCTCGAGTCGCGGCAGAAAACCCAGGGTTCCCTCGACTTGTGCCTGTGACCTCAGGGAGCTTCTCATTGTGCCTCTGAGAACTCAGGGATACTGTGGAGTTGGTAGGGGCCTCTCGGGACTCCACTGGGTGTGGTGCAATGGAAGAGGGCCTCATCTCGAGTGGACGCAGGAACCTCAGGCTTCCTCTCTGTTTCTGACTCGGATCCCATGGTCCCTGCAGAGTAGGGACAAGAGAGTCACACCTAGTCTTCTGTTGAGGAATGGACCTTCGTTTGCCTTTCAAGTTGTTTACAGGGTGACACGCCACTTTTCGAAATGTCTGTGGGACCTGCGGGTTTTTCTGGACGATGCACGCAGGTGTCAGTGCCCCTTCGTCTTGTGCCTTCATCCACAGGATTTCCTTCAAAGAGGTGTGCTGGCATCGGGTTCTTTTCAAGAGTGGACCGTGAAATTGGGGTCTTTCGGCATGTGGCACCACCCACGAGGCTACGTCTCGAACTTCCTCATGAGACCGGCCTCATCCTGAGGTGCGCCCGGAAGGTCGGGAAACCCTTGCAGACAGAGAAGGGGAGTCGACCCTCCTGTCGCAATCAGGAGAGGAGAAGGGGTCAGATGAAGTGGTGCCGGGAACCTCGGTGTTCCCCTTGAGTGAGTCTGGTATTTCACGGAGCTTTTGGGGTCGCATCAAGGGTGCCAAGTACCGTTTCGCACTTCAGGATGGAACGTGGACTTCTCTTGAGATGCTGTAGCGGACAAAGGGCCTCATCTTGCGATGACGAGGGAACCAAGTGCTTTTTCTCGAGTTGCGGTGGGATTCTCGAGTTACGACGGGGAATTCAGGCTTCCTCTTGCGTTGGCCCAGGAAGTCCAATCTTCCATTCGAGTTGCCAGGGAGAGCTGGGGATTGGGCTCCATTCACTGAAGGGCAAACTAGACCTCATCTAGGCTTGTATCCAGGACTTAATGTTCCTCTCCATAGGCGACAGGGATTTGGGGTTGCATTCCATACTCACCCGGGGAGTCAGGCCTCATCTCAAGGGGAAGCAAAGGACTCCACTCTCTTCTCGAGTCGCGACAGGTATCTCTTGGAGCCCACTGAGTGGTCTTCGCTCTGTAGGAGAGCTCTAGTGTACATAAGCCTGTACATAAGTGAACACAAACACTCTGTGTGCATGTTGCTGCGTACCCAAAATAGGGCCACAAGGAGCCTCATGCTCTCCATGCGGCTCGGAATCTGTGCAGCCACGCAGCAGCTGAAGAATCCAACCAATTGCTCTTTTCTTACCTCTGACAGAGCTCGCATTGCCGTAGCCCTTGGCAGTTTGGAAACACTGGACTCTAACCCCTCTCAAAGTAGGCCTGGGTTCTAGTTCGAATAGAAAGTCAATAGCGGAGCTGAGGACAGGAACGCGGCAGTCATTTATCACACGCTCCTGCAGCCTGCTACTACAGGGACACTAACGCTAAAAGCTAGGAATGTCTTTGCAAGGTGCGCAAAGGACAAGGGAGAACCTCGACCCTGACTCTAGTATTTCAGCCCCCTGAGCAGATCTGAGGTTCTCCCGCTGTAGAAGCTAACCCACTCCTTTCAAATACAGGCTTCCTAACACAGGGCCAGTTGGCTGCTTGCTCTTCCACGAAGCAGGCTTCCTTAACTTGCAAACTGCGAATTCCGCTTAACAGCCTGGAGGAAAAATCGCTTCTTGCAAGATTTTTTTCAGAGGCTGTATCCCCGGAGCTGGGGCCAAGCTAGGGGACCCATACTGACAATGGAAGGCAAAACCACATCCAATGTCTTTGCTCTGGAGGACAGCTTTGGTGAGCCTAAGTCTTTCAGGAATATTTCTGGCTCCAACAGAGTCAAATTCTGTGTGTGAAGCTGCACAGCCAAAACAGGGGAACAGAGAGCCTGATTCTCTCTGTGTAGCTTTGAAGCTGTCATTCAAACAACAGCTTGAGAATCCATACAATGCTCTCCCTTACTGCTAAGAGAATTCTCATTGCTGTAGTCCTTGACAGTTTGTAGAAATCCGCACCCTAACCCTTCTCCAAGTAGGCCTGGGTCCTAGCTCGGAACAACAGGCAACGGCGGAGCTGAGGCCAGTAAGGCACAAGTGAGGTCTCACCCACTCTTGCAGCCTGATCGTCCAGGAGCAGTAAGGCCTCTTTTTCCCTGCAGGAGGCTCGCTTGCCTTGCCTCCTGTGAACTGCATTTCCCAGCCTGGGCGCAAAGCTGTTCCTGGAGATTTTTTCTCAGGGGCTGTTTCCCTGGAGCTGGGTCGGACCTCGGGGGCCCAACTCACAGGGGAAGACAAAACCACATGGACAGGTCTATGCTCTGTAGGAGAGCTCTAGTGAACCTCATCTCTCAGGAACATTCTTGGCTTCTACAGAGACACCTCTGTGCATGAAGCTACACACCCAACATAGTGGCAAAGGGAGTCTGATTCTCTCCGTGGGTGCTGATGCTTTGTGGCAAAGCACCTGCTAAGAATCCATCCGCATAGGCTTCCCTCACCTTGACAGAGGTCTCATTGCTGTAGTCCTTGGCAGTTTGGAAAGAAGCAGACCCTTACCCTTCACCAAGTAGGCCCTTGTCCTTGTTTGAATGGAAAGGGAGTAGCTGAGCTGAGGCCAGTAAGGCGCCAGTCAAGTCTGACATATTCCCGATGCCTGCTCCTTCATGGAAAATAACGTTAGAATCTGGGAATGTCTTTGCAAGGCTGGCAAAGGGCAGTCAGGAACCTCGACCCTGCCTCTGGAATTTCTATCTTCTCAGCACATCTGGCGGTCTCGGTCAGGAGAAACTAACCCATTCCTTGCAGATATAGGCTTCCAAACACAGGCCGGTTGGCTGTCTCTTCTTGCCGAAGGAAGCTTGCTTATCCCACCTCCTGCGAACTCCGCTTCCCAGCCTGGGGGATAAGAGGTTCTTGGAGATCTTTTCTCAGAGGCTGTTTCCGTGGAGCAGGGGCCGATCCCGGAGACCCACACACACAGGGGAAGGGAAAACCGCATGGATAAGTCTTTGCTCTCTAGGAGTGCTCTAGTGAACCTCAGTCTATGCGGAATGTTCTTGGCTCCAACGGGGACATCTCTGTGTGGGAAGCTTCATAGCCAACATAGAGACACAGAGACCTGATTCTCTCTGTGCAGCTTTGACGCTGTCGTTCAAACAACAAATTGAGAATCCACACAATGCTCTCCCTTACCACTGAGAGAGTTATCATTGCTGTAGCCCTTCGCAGTTTCTGGAAATCGGCACACAAACACTTCTCCAAGTAGGCCTGGGTTCAAGTTCAGATGAACATGCAATAGCGGAGCTGAGGCCAGTAAGGCACCAGTCAGGTGTCACACACTCTGGCAGCCTGCTCCTCCAGGGACAGTAAGGCCTCTATTTCCCTTCAGGAGGCTCGCTTGCCTTACTTCCTGTGAACAGCGTTTCCCAGCCTGGGCGGAAAGCAGTTCCTGGAGATCTTTTCTCAGGGGCTGTTTCCCCGGAGTTGGGGCGGACCTCAGGGACCCAACTCACAGGGGAAGGCAAAACCAAATGAACAGGTCTATGCTCTGTAGGAGATCTCTAGTGAACTGCCGGGGTCCAGCCCCAGCTGATCCAGGGTATTCGAAGCAGAGACGGCGTAGGCGAGGGTCAGGGAACAACTGCTTAATTAAACGTTAATTAAGGATATAAAGAGTAATAAAATGAGGATAGCTCAGTAGGAAAATTCAGTGGAGAAAAGAGGCTGAGTAGCTTGGTTTACGCGGGGGACCAATAAAACTTCAAGACAAGAAGCTTGCACCACTTACGTAGGCCGCAGGCGTCCTTCCGTTCTCCCGAAGGAGAGGAGACACTGAGGCCTCCCCGGTCGGATCTTAGAAGCCCAGGCAAAATTAGTAAGCTTGGTGGGTTCCGCGCTCCAGATGGAGACTCAACCAGAGTGAGAGAGAGAGAGAGAGACATGGGGAGACCAGTATTTCGAGAAACTGATCCCAATTCTTTATTTTCCATGGTCTACTTTTATACACTGAGATGTTATGCAAAAGTCACGTGGGGTCAGCAGTCCTGACTTTTATCAAAGTCAGGTGCTTCATACAAAAGTATACAGAGGTCTTAGGGGTGTTGCATCATCTTCTGGCCGGGGGGCCTGCTGACAATTTACGACCCTCTCCTTGTGACAGCGGTCAGTCAACCAGGACACTTATTTCTCCAGGGGTGATTATTCTTAAAACAGACGCCACCCAAATAAAGTTACATTCCTATAGGGTGAGGGTGTAGTGGGTTTTAGTTAAGGAAAGAATTTACTTAGCCTAAGGTCTAACGTGATTTATATCAAAGGTTAATACTTATTTCTTCTATATATTCATTAATGTGTATAAGGGCAGGGGATGTGGAGACTTAGCAGTAAACATCAGCTCAACAAATGAAAAACCCTTCACCAATATGATTTCTAATCAGCCCATTATACTTATACTAATAATTTTCTAACTTTCCTAAGGAACCTGTTTTTAGAAGGTTTAAAGCATCTCGTGCCTCTCATGGTTGAGAGGCTGTGAGCAATCACATGTGGCCGGACAAGCCTTTCAGGCAGGCTAGAGAACCTTCAGAGGAGTTTGTAGGTTAAAACACTCTTGTCACACCCAGGGGTTTTTATCAACTGGAGCTCTAGGTTAACTCCTTCTCCGAAAGAGTTGGTGGGGGACAGCCCCCCGTAAAGTCAGAGGTGTAGGTGAGAGCACAAAGCAGTAAGGTAGGCAGGCTCTGGTTATGGGGGTAGATGCTCGAGGATTTCCAGGGGGACTCCTGAGGCTCGATCCCGCCTTTGCGTATGTCGAGCCTCCTTCCTCATGACCTTTGCCATGGGCGGAGTGCCTCACTCTGGCCCCCAACAGTGAACCTCCTCTCTCAGGAACATTCTTGGCTCCTATCGAGACACCTCTGTGCGTGTAGCTACACACGCAACGTAGGGGCAAAGGGAGCCAGATTCTTTCCGTGGGGTGCTGATGCTTTGTGGCAAAGCACCTGCTTGAGAATCCATCAGCTTACGCTTCGCTCGCCTTGACAGGGGTCTCATTGCTGTAGCCCTTGGCAGTTTGGAAAGAAGAGGACCCTTACCTTTCATAAAGTGGGCCCTTGTCCTAGTTTGAAAGGAAAGGCAAGAGCTGAGCTGAGGCCAATAAGGCGCCAGTCAAGTCTGACATATTCCCGAAGCCTGCTCCTTCATGGAAAATAACGCTGGAATCTAGGAATGTCTCTGCAAGGCTGGCAAAGGGCAGTCAGGAGCCTGCACCCTGCCTCTGGAATTACTGATTTCTGAGCAGATCTGGAGGTCTCCTTTAGGAGAATCTAACTCATTCCTTCCATATTGAGACTTCCAAAAACAGGCCGGTCGGCTGCCTCTTCGTGCCCGAAGGAGGCTTGCTTTTCCTGCCTCCTATGAACCCAGCTTCCCAGGCTCTGGGAAAAGCGGATATTGAAGATCTTTTCTCAGGGGTTTTTTCCATGGAGCTGGGGCCGAGACCAGAGACCCAATTGCACAGGGGAAGGAAAACCACATGGACATGTCTTTGTTCTCCAGGAGACCTCTAAGTGAAACTTACTCTGTCAGGAACGTTCTTGACTCCTATGGAGACACCCCTGTGTGTGAAGCTGCGTACCCAACAAGGGGGCACAGAGAGACAGATTCTCTCTTTGCAGCTTTGAAGCTGTCATTCAAACAACAGCTTGAGAATCCATACAATGCTCTCCCTTACCTCTGAGAGAGTTCTCATTGCTGTAGCCCTTGGCAGTTTTTAGAAATCCGCACCCAAACCCTTCTCCAAGTACGCCTGGGTCCTGGTTTGGATGGCCATGCAATGGCGGAGCTGAGGTCAGTAAGGCACCAGTCAGGTGTCACACATTCTGGTAGCCTGCTCCTCCAGGGACAGTAAGGCCTCTTTTTCCCTGCAGGAGTCTCGCTTGCCTTGCCTCCTGTGAACTGCGTTTCCCAGCCTGGGCGAAAAGCGGTTACTGGAGATCTTTTCTAAGGAGTTGTTTCCCCGGAGCTGGGGTGGACCTCGGGGACCAAACTCACAGGGGAAGGCAAAACTACACGGACAAGTCTATGCTCTGTAGGAGACCTTAGTGAATCTCAAGTCTTAGGAACATTCTTGGCTCGTACAGAGACACCTCTGTGTGTAAAGCTACACACCGAACATAGGGGCACAGGGAGCCTGATTCTCTCCGTGGGGTGCTGATGCTTTGTGGCAAAGCACCTGTTTGAAAATCCATCCGCTTACGCTTCCCTCGCCTTGACAGAGGTCTCATTGCTGTGTCCCTTGGCAGTTTGGAAAGAAGCAGACCCTTACCCTTTACCAAGTAGGCCCTGATCCTAGTTTCAAAGGAAAGGCAATAGCTGAGCTGAGGCCAGTAAGGCACCCGTCAACTCTGACATATTCCAGATGCCTGCTCCTTCATGGAAAATAGCGCTAGAATCTAGGAATGTCTTTGCAAGGCTGGCAAAAGGCAGTCAGGAACCTCGACCCTGCCTCTGGAATATCTATCTTCTGAGCAGATCTGGAGGTCTCCTTCTGGAGAAGCTAACCCATTCCTTGCAAATATAGGCTTCCAAACACAGGCTAGTTGGCTGCCTCTTCTTGCCCGAAGGAGGCTTGCTTTTCCTGCCTCCTATGATCCCTGGTTCCCAGCATGGGGGAAAAGCAGATCTTGGAGATCTTTGCTCAGGGGTTGTTTCCACGGAGCTGAGGTTATGCCCGGAGACCCACACATACAGAGGAAAGCAAAACTACATGAACAAGTCTTTGCTCTCTAAGAGAGCTCTAGTGAACCTCAGTCTTTGACGAACGTTCTTGGTTCCTACAGGGACAACTTATGGGGTCAGAGAGCCTGATTCCCTCTGTGAAGGTTTAACGCTGTCGTTCAGAAAACAGCTTGAGAATCCATACAATTCTCTCCCTTATCTCTGAGAGAGTTCTCATTGTTGTAGCCCTTGGCAGTTTTTTAGAAATCCGCACCCAAACCCTTCTCCTAGTAGGCCTGGGTCCTAGTTCAGAGGAACATGCAATGGCGGAGCTGAGGCCAGTAAGGCACCAGTCAGGTCTCACACACTCTTTCAGCCTGCTCCTCCAGGGGCAGTAAGGCCTCTTTTTCTCTGCAGGAGGCTCGCCTGCCTTGCCTTCTGTGAACTGCGTTTCCCAGTCTGGACGAAAAGCAGTTCCTGGAGGTGTTTTCTCAGGGGTTTCTTCCTCGGAGCTGGGGCGAACATCGGGAACCCAACTCACAGGGGAAGGCAAAACCATATGGACAGGTCTATGCTCTGTAGCAGAGCTCTAGTGAACCTCATCTCCCAGGAACATTCTGGGCTCCTATAGAGACACCTCTGTGTTTGAAGCTACACACCCAACATAGGGGCAAATGCAGCCTGATTCTCTCCGTGGGGTACAGATGCTTTGTGGCAAAGCACCTGTTTGAGAATCCATCCGCTTCCACTTCCCTCTCTTTGACAGAGGTCTCTTTGCTGTAGCCTTTGGCAGTTTGGAAAGAAGCAGACCCTTACCCTTCACCAAGTAGGCCCTTGTCCTAGTTTGAACGGAAAGGCGATAGCTGAGCTGAGGCCAGTAAGGCGCCAGTCAAGTCTGACATATTCCTGAAGCCTGCTCCTTCATGGAAAATAACGCTAGAATCTAGAAATGTCTTTGCAAGGCTGGTAAAGGACAGTCAGGAACCTCGACCCTGCCTCTGGAATTTCCATCTTCTGAGCAGATCTGGAGGTCTTCTTTTGGAGAAGCTAACCATTCCTTCCAAATAGAGGCTTCCAAACACAGGCTAGTTGGCTGCATCTACTTGCCCGAAGGAGGCTTGCTTGTTCCGCTTCCTGTGAACTCCGCTTCCCGCCTGGGGGAAAAGTGGTTCTTGGAGATCTTTTTTCAGGGGCTATTTCAACGGAGTTGGAGCCGAGCCCGGAGACCCACACGCACAGAGGAAGGCAAAACCACATGGACAAGTCTTTGCTCTGTAGGAGAACTCTAGTTAACCTCAGTATGTGAGGAAAGTCTTGGATTCCACGGGGATACCTCTGTGTGTGGAGCTGCGTACCCAACAAGGGGGCACACAGGGCCTGATTCTCTCTTTGCAGCTTTGAAGCTGTCATTCAAACAACAGCTTAAGAATCCATACAATGCTCTCCCTTACCTCTGAGAGACTTCTCATTGCTGTAACCCTTGGCAGTTTTTACAAATCCGCACCCAAACCCTTCTCCAAGTAGGCCTGGGTCCTGGTTTGGATGGCCATGCAGTGGCGGAGCTGAGGTCAGTAAGGCACCAGTCAGGTGTCACACACTCTGGCAGTGTGCTCCTCCAGGGACAGTAAGGCCTATTTTTCCCTGTGGGAGGCTCGCTTGCCTGGCCTCCTGTGAACTGCGTTTCCCAGCCTGGGCAAACAGCGGTTCCTGGAGATCTTTTCTCAGGGGCTCTATCCCCAGAGCTGGGGTGGACCTCGGGGCCCATCTCACAGGGGAAGGAAAAACCACATGGACAGGTCTATGCTCTGTAGGAGACGTTAGTGTGTCTCATCTCTTAGGAACACTCTTGGCTCGTACAGAGACACCTCTGTGTGTAAAGCTACACACCGAACATAGGGGCACAGGGAGCCTGATTCTCTCCATGGGGTGCTGATGCTTTGTGGCAAAGCACCTGTTTGAGAATCCATCCGCTTACGCTTCCCTCGCCTTGACAGAGGTCTCATTGCTGTGTCTCTTGGCAGTTTGGAAAGAAGCAGACCCTTACCCTTCACCAAGTAGGCCCTGATCCTAGTTTGAAAGGAAAGGCAATAGCTGAGCTGAGGCCAGTGAGGCACCCGTCAACTGTGACATATTCCCGATGCCTGCTCCTTCATGGAAAATATTGCTAGAATCTAGGAATGTCTTTGCAAGGCTGGCAAAGGGCAGTCAGGAACCTCGACCCTGCCTCTGGAATATCTATCTTCTGAGCAGATCTGGAGGTCTCCTTCTGGAGAAGCTAACCCATTCCTTGCAAATAGAGGCTTCCAAACACAGGCCGGTTGGCTGCCTCTTCTTGCCTGAAGGAGGCTTGCTTTTCCTGCCTCCTATGATCCCTGGTTTCCAGCATGGGGGAAAAGCAGATCTTGGAGATCTTTGCTCAGGGGTTGTTTCCACGGAGCTGGGGTTATGCCCAGAGACCCACACATACAGGGGAAGGCAAAACCACATGAACAAGTCTTTGCTCTCTAAGAGAGCTCTAGTGAACCTCAGTCTTTGACGAACGTTCTTGGCTCCTATGCGGACACCTCTGTGTGTGAAACTGCGTACCCAACATGGCGGCAGAGAGCCTGATTCTCTCTGTGCAGGTTTAATGCTGTCGTTCAGAAAACAGCTTGAGAATCCATACAATTCTCGCCCTTACCTCTGAGAGAGTTCTCATTGCAGTAGCCCTTGGCAGTTTGTAGAAATCTGCAGCTAAACCCTTCTCCAAGTAGGCCTGAGTCCCAGTTCGGAGGAACAAGCAATGGCGGAGCTAAGACCATTATGGCACCAGTCAGTTTTCACACACTCTGGCAGCCTGCTCCTCCAGGGACAGTAAGGCTTCTTTTTCTCTGCAGGAGGCTCACTTGCCTTACTTCCTGTGAACAGCTTTTCCCAGCCTGGGCGAAAAGCGGTTCCTGGAGATCTTTTCTCAGAGGCTGTTTTCTCGGAGCTGGGGCGGACCTCGGGGACCCAACTCACAGGGGAAGGTGAAACCACATGTACAGGTGAGCACTCTGTAGGAGAGCTCTTGTGAGCCTCATCTCTCAGGAACATTCTTGGCTCCTGTAGAGACACCACTGTGTGTGAATCTACACACCCCACATAGGGGCAAAGGGAGCCTGATTCTCTCCGTGGGGTGCTGATGCTTGGTGGCAAAGAACCTTCCTGATAATCCATCCACTTATGCTTCCCTCGCATTTACGGAGGTCTCATTGCTGTAGCCCTCGGCAGTTTGGAAAGAAGAAGACCCTTACCCTTCATAAAGTAGGCCTTTGTCCTACTTTGAATGGAAAGGCAATAGCTGAGCTGAGGCCAATAAGGCACCAGTCAAGTCTGACATATTCCCAAAGCCTGCTTCTTCGGGAAGATAACTGTAGAATCTAGGAATGTCTTTGCAAGGTTGGCAAAGGGCAGTCAGGACCCTGCACACTGCCTCTGGAATTACCGACTTCTGAACAGATCTGGAGGTCTCCCTTAGGGGAAGCTAACCCATTCTTCCAAGTAGAGGCTTCAAAACGCAGGCCGCTTGGCTGCCTCTTGCTCTCTGAAGGAGGCCTGCTTTTCCCGCCTCCTATGAACCCCACATCCCAGCCTCTGGGAAAAGCGGATCTTGAAGATCTTTTCTCAGGGGTTGTTTCCACGGAGCTGGGGCCGAGCCTGGAGCCCCAAACGCACAGGGGAAGAAAAACCACATGGACAAGTCTTTGCTCTCTAGGAGAGCTCTAGTGAACCTCACTCTGTCAGGAACGTTCTTGTTTCCTATGGAGACACCCCTGTCTGTGAAGCTGTGTACCGAACATGGAGACACAGAGTCTGATTCTCTCTGTGCAGCTTTGAAGCTGTCGTTCAAACAACAGCTTGAAAATCCATACAATGCTCTTCCTTACCCGTGACACAGTTCTCATTGCTATACCCCTTGGCAGTATTTAGAAATCCATACCCAAACCCTTCTCCTAGTAGGCCTGGGTCCTAGTTCGGAGGAACATGCAATGGCGGAGCTGAGGCCAGTAAGGCACCAGCCAGGTCTCACACACTCTGGCAGCCTGATCGTCCAGGGACACTAAGACCTGTTGTGCCTTGCAGGAGGCTCGCTTGCGTTACCTCCTGTGAACTGCGTTTGCCAGCCTGGGGGAATAGTGGTCCCTGGAGATCTTTTCTCAGGGGCTCCTTCCCCTGAGCTGGGGCGGACCTCGGGGACCCAACTCACAGGGCAAGGCAAAACCATATGGACAGGTCTATGCTCTGTAGCAGACTTCTAGTGAACCTCATCTCTCAGGAACATTCTTGGCTCCTATAGAGACACTTCTGTGTGTGAAGCTGCGTACCTAACATAGGGGCACAGAGAGCCTGATTCTCTCAGTTCATTTTGACCCTGTCGTTCAGAAAACAGCTTGAGAATCCATAAAATGCTCTCCCTTACCACCGAGAGAATTCTCACTGCTGTAGCCCTTGGCACTTTGTAGAAATCTGCACCCAAACGCTTTTCCAAGTAGGCCTGGGTGCTAGCTCGGATGAACAGGCAATGGTGGAACTGAGGCCAGTAAGGCAATAGTCAGGTTTCACACACTCTGGCAGCCTGCTCCTCCAGGGACAGTAAGGCCTCTTTTTCTCTGCAGGAGATTCGCTTGCCTTACTTCCTGTGAACAGCGCTTCCCAGCCTCAGCGAAGCGGTTCCTGGAGATCTTTTCTCAGGGACAGTTTCCCCGGAGGTGTGGTGGACCTCGGGGACCCAACTCACAGGGGAAGGAAAAACCACATGGACAGGTCTATACTCTGTAGGAGAGGTTTAGTGAACCTAATCTCTCAGGAACATTCTTGGCTCCTATAGAGACAACTCTGTGTGTGAAGCCACACTCCCAACATTAGGGAACAGGGACCTTGGTTCTCTCCGTGGGGTGCTGATGCTTTGTAGCAAAGCACCTGCTTGAGAATCCGTCCTCTTAGGCTTCCCTCACCTTGACAGTGGTCTCATTGCTGTGTCCCTTGGCAGTTTGGAAAGAAGCAGACCCTTACCCTTCACCAAGTAGGCCCTGATCCTAGTTTGAAAGGAAAGGCAATAGCTGAGCTGAGGCCAGTAAGGCACCCGTCAACTCTGACATATTCCCGATGCCTGCTCCTTCATGGAAAATAGCGCTAGAATCTAGGAATGTCTTTGCAAGGCTGGCAAAGGGCAGTCAGGAACCTCGACCCTGCCTCTGGAATATCTATCTTCTGAGCAGATCTGGAGGTCTCCTTCTGGAGAAGCTAACCCATTCCTTGCAAATATAGGCTTCCAAACACAGGCTAGTTGGCTGCCTCTTCTTGCCCGAAGGAGGCTTGCTTTTCCTGCCTCCTATGATCCCTGGTTCCCAGCATGGGGGAAAAGCAGATCTTGGAGATCTTTGCTCAGGGGTTGTTTCCACGGAGCTGAGGTTATGCCCGGAGACCCACACATACAGAGGAAAGCAAAACTACATGAACAAGTCTTTGTTCTCTAAGAGAGCTCTAGTGAACCTCAGTCTTTGACGAACGTTCTTGGTTCCTACAGGGACAACTTATGGGGTCAGAGAGCCTGATTCCCTCTGTGAAGGTTTAACGCTGTCATTCAGAAAAACAGCTTGAGAATCCATACAATTCTCTCCCTTATCTCTGAGAGAGTTCTCATTGCTGTAGCCCTTGGCAGTTTTTTAGAAATCCGCACCCAAACCCTTCTCCTAGTAGGCCTGGGTCCTAGTTCAGAGGAACATGCAATGGCGGAGCTGAGGCCAGTAAGGCACCAGTCAGGTCTCACACACTCTTGCAGCCTGCTCCTCCAGGGGCAGTAAGGCCTCTTTTTCTCTGCAGGAGGCTCGCTTGCCTTGCCTTCTGTGAACTGCGTTTCCCAGTCTGGACGAAAAGCAGTTCCTGGAGGTGTTTTCTCAGGGGTTTCTTCCTTGGAGCTGGGGCGAACATCGGGAACCCAACTCACAGGGGAAGGCAAAACCATATGGACAGGTCTATGCTCTGTAGCAGAGCTCTAGTGAACCTCATCTCCCAGGAACATTCTGGGCTCCTATAGAGACACCTCTGTGTTTGAAGCTACACACCCAACATAGGGGCAAATGCAGCCTGATTCTCTCCGTGGGGTACAGATGCTTTGTGGCAAAGCACCTGTTTGAGAATCCATCCGCTTCCACTTCCCTCTCTTTGACAGAGGTCTCTTTGCTGTAGCCTTTGGCAGTTTGGAAAGAAGCAGACCCTTACCCTTCACCAAGTAGGCCCTTGTCCTAGTTTGAACGGAAAGGCGATAGCTGAGCTGAGGCCAGTAAGGCGCCAGTCAAGTCTGACATATTCCTGAAGCCTGCTCCTTCATGGAAAATAACGCTAGAATCTAGAAATGTCTTTGCAAGGCTGGTAAAGGACAGTCAGGAACCTCGACCCTGCCTCTGGAATTTCCATCTTCTGAGCAGATCTGCAGGTCTTCTTTTGGAGAAGCTAACCATTCCTTCCAAAGAGAGGCTTCCAAACACAGGCTAGTTGGCTGCATCTACTTGCCCGAAGGAGGCTTGCTTGTTCCGCTTCCTGTGAACTCCGCTTCCCGCCTGGGGGAAAAGTGGTTCTTGGAGATCTTTTTTCAGGGGCTATTTCAACGGAGTTGGAGCCAAGCCCGGAGACCCACACGCACAGAGGAAGGCAAAACCACATGGACAAGTCTTTGCTCTGTAGGAGAACTCTAGTTAACCTCAGTATGTGAGGAAAGTCTTGGATTCCACGGGGATACCTCTGTGTGTGGAGCTGCGTACCCAACAAGGGGGCACACAGGGCCTGATTCTCTCTTTGCAGCTTTGAAGCTGTCATTCAAACAACAGCTTAAGAATCCATACAATGCTCTCCCTTACCTCTGAGAGACTTCTCATTGCTGTAACCCTTGGCAGTTTTTACAAATCCGCACCCAAACCCTTCTCCAAGTAGGCCTGGGTCCTGGTTTGGATGGCCATGCAGTGGCGGAGCTGAGGTCAGTAAGGCACCAGTCAGGTGTCACACACTCTGGCAGTGTGCTCCTCCAGGGACAGTAAGGCCTATTTTTCCCTGTGGGAGGCTCGCTTGCCTGGCCTCCTGTGAACTGCGTTTCCCAGCCTGGGCAAACAGCGGTTCCTGGAGATCTTTTCTCAGGGGCTCTATCCCCAGAGCTGGGCTGGACCTCGGGGACCCATCTCACAGGGGAAGGAAAAACCACATGGACAGGTCTATGCTCTGTAGGAGACGTTAGTGTGTCTCATCTCTTAGGAACATTCTTGGCTCGTACAGAGACACCTCTGTGTGTAAAGCTACACACCGAACATAGGGGCACAGGGAGCCTGATTCTCTCCATGGGGTGCTGATGCTTTGTGGCAAAGCACCTGTTTGAGAATCCATCCGCTTACGCTTCCCTCGCCTTGACAGAGGTCTCATTGCTGTGTCTCTTGGCAGTTTGGAAAGAAGCAGACCCTTACCCTTCACCAAGTAGGCCCTGATCCTAGTTTGAAAGGAAAGGCAATAGCTGAGCTGAGGCCAGTGAGGCACCCGTCAACTGTGACATATTCCCGATGCCTGCTCCTTCATGGAAAATATTGCTAGAATCTAGGAATGTCTTTGCAAGGCTGGCAAAGGGCAGTCAGGAACCTCGACCCTGCCTCTGGAATATCTATCTTCTGAGCAGATCTGGAGGTCTCCTTCTGGAGAAGCTAACCCATTCCTTGCAAATAGAGGCTTCCAAACACAGGCCGGTTGGCTGCCTCTTCTTGCGTGAAGGAGGCTTGCTTTTCCTGCCTCCTATGATCCCTGGTTTCCAGCATGGGGGAAAAGCAGATCTTGGAGATCTTTGCTCAGGGGTTGTTTCCACGGAGCTGGGGTTATGCCCAGAGACCCACACATACAGGGGAAGGCAAAACCACATGAACAAGTCTTTGCTCTCTAAGAGAGCTCTAGTGAACCTCAGTCTTTGACGAACGTTCTTGGCTCCTATGCAGACACCTCTGTGTGTGAAACTGCGTACCCAACATGGCGGCAGAGAGCCTGATTCTCTCTGTGCAGGTTTAATGCTGTCGTTCAGAAAACAGCTTGAGAATCCATACAATTCTCGCCCTTACCTCTGAGAGAGTTCTCATTGCAGTAGCCCTTGGCAGTTTGTAGAAATCTGCAGCTAAACCCTTCTCCAAGTAGGCCTGAGTCCCAGTTCGGAGGAACAAGCAATGGCGGAGCTAAGACCATTATGGCACCAGTCAGTTTTCACACACTCTGGCAGCCTGCTCCTCCAGGGACAGTAAGGCTTCTTTTTCTCTGCAGGAGGCTCACTTGCCTTACTTCCTGTGAACAGCTTTTCCCAGCCTGGGCGAAAAGCGGTTCCTGGAGATCTTTTCTCAGAGGCTGTTTTCTCGGAGCTGGGGCGGACCTCGGGGACCCAACTCACAGGGGAAGGTGAAACCACATGTACAGGTGAGCACTCTGTAGGAGAGCTCTTGTGAGCCTCATCTCTCAGGAACATTCTTGGCTCCTGTAGAGACACCACTGTGTGTGAATCTACACACCCCACATAGGGGCAAAGGGAGCCTGATTCTCTCCGTGGGGTGCTGATGCTTGGTGGCAAAGAACCTTCCTGATAATCCATCCGCTTATGCTTCCCTCGCATTTACGGAGGTCTCATTGCTGTAGCCCTCGGCAGTTTGGAAAGAAGAAGACCCTTACCCTTCATAAAGTAGGCCTTTGTCCTACTTTGAATGGAAAGGCAATAGCTGAGCTGAGGCCAATAAGGCACCAGTCAAGTCTGACATATTCCCAAAGCCTGCTTCTTCAGGAAGATAACTGTAGAATCTAGGAATGTCTTTGCAAGGTTGGCAAAGGGCAGTCAGGACCCTGCACACTGCCTCTGGAATTACCGACTTCTGAACAGATCTGGAGGTCTCCCTTAGGGGAAGCTAACCCATTCTTCCAAGTAGAGGCTTCAAAACGCAGGCCGCTTGGCTGCCTCTTGCTCTCTGAAGGAGGCCTGCTTTTCCCACCTCCTATGAACCCCACATCCCAGCCTCTGGGAAAAGCGGATCTTGAAGATCTTTTCTCAGGGGTTGTTTCCACGGAGCTGGGGCCGAGCCTGGAGCCCCAAACGCACAGGGGAAGAAAAACCACATGGACAAGTCTTTGCTCTCTAGGAGAGCTCTAGTGAACCTCACTCTGTCAGGAACGTTCTTGTTTCCTATGGAGACACCCCTGTCTGTGAAGCTGTGTACCGAACATGGAGACACAGAGTCTGATTCTCTCTGTGCAGCTTTGAAGCTGTCGTTCAAACAACAGCTTGAAAATCCATACAATGCTCTTCCTTACCCGTGACACAGTTCTCATTGCTATACCCCTTGGCAGTATTTAGAAATCCATACCCAAACCCTTCTCCTAGTAGGCCTGGGTCCTAGTTCGGAGGAACATGCAATGGCGGAGCTGAGGCCAGTAAGGCACCAGCCAGGTCTCACACACTCTGGCAGCCTGATCGTCCAGGGACACTAAGACCTGTTGTGCCTTGCAGGAGGCTCGCTTGCGTTACCTCCTGTGAACTGCGTTTGCCAGCCTGGGGGAATAGTGGTCCCTGGAGATCTTTTCTCAGGGGCTCCTTCCCCTGAGCTGGGGCGGACCTCGGGGACCCAACTCACAGGGCAAGGCAAAACCATATGGACAGGTCTATGCTCTGTAGCAGACTTCTAGTGAACCTCATCTCTCAGGAACATTCTTGGCTCCTATAGAGACACTTCTGTGTGTGAAGCTGCGTACCTAACATAGGGGCACAGAGAGCCTGATTCTCTCAGTTCATTTTGACCCTGTCGTTCAGAAAACAGCTTGAGAATCCATAAAATGCTCTCCATTACCGCTGAGAGAATTCTCACTGCTGTAGCCCTTGGCACTTTGTAGAAATCCGCACCCAAACGCTTCTCCAAATAGGCCTCGGTCCTAGTTCGGAGGAACAGGCAATGGTGGAACTGAGGCCAGTAAGGCAACAGTCAGGTTTCACACACTCTGGCAGCCTGCTCCTCCAGGGACAGTAAGGCCTCTTTTTCTCTGCAGGAGATTCGCTTGCCTTACTTCCTGTGAACAGCGTTTCCCAGCCTCAGTGAAGCGGTTCCTGGAGATCTTTTCTCAGGGACAGTTTCCCCGGAGGCGTGGTGGACCTCGGGGACCCAACTCACAGGGGAAGGAAAAACCACATGGACAGGTCTATGCTCTGTAGGAGAGGTTTAGTGAACCTAATCTCTCAGGAACATTCTTGGCTCCTATAGAGACAACTCTGTGTGTGAAGCTACACTCCCAACATTGGGGAACAGGGATCTTGGTTCTCTCCGTGGGGTGCTGATGCTTTGTAGCAAAGCACCTGCTTGAGAATCCGTCCTCTTAGGCTTCCCTCACCTTGACAGAGGTCTCAATGCTTTAGCCCTTGGCAGTTTCAAAGAAGAAGACCCTTACACTTTATAAAGTAGGCCCTTGTCCTAGTTTGAATGGAAAGGCAATAGCTGAGCTGAGGCCAATAAGGAGCCAGTCCCCTCTGGCACATTCCCGAACCCTGCTCCTTCATGGAATATAACTCTAGAATCTTGGAATGTCTTTGCAAGGCTGGCAAAGGGCAGTCAGGAACCAGCACCCTGCCTCTGGAATTACCAACTTCTGAGCAGATCTGGAGGTCTCCTTTAGGAGAAGCTAACCCATTCCTTCCAAATAGAGGCTTCAAAACACAGGCAGGTTGGCAGCCTTTCGTGCCCGAAGGAGGCTTGCTTTTCTCTCCTCCTATGAACCCCAGTTCCCAGCCTCTGGGAAAAGCGGGTTTTGAAGATATTTTCTCAGGGGTTCTTTCCACGGAGCTGGGGCCGAGCCCGGGGCCCAAAGGCACAGGGGAAGGCAAGACCACATGGACAGGTCTATTCTCTGTAGCAGACCTCTAGTGAACCTCATCTCTCAGGAGCATTCTTGGCTCCTATAGAGACACCTCTGTGTGTGAAGCTGCGTACCTAACATAGGGGCACAGAGAGCCTGATTCTCTCTGTTCATTTTGACGCTGTCGTTCAGAAAACAGCTTGAGAATCCATACAATGCTCTCCCTTACCACCGAGAGAATTCTCACTGCTGTAGCCCTTGGCACTTTGTAGAAATCTGCACCCAAACGCTTTTCCAAGTAGGCCTGGGTGCTAGCTCGGATGAACAGGCAATGGCGGAGCTGAGGCCAGTAAGGCAACAGTCAGGTTTCACACACTCTGGCAGCCTGCTCCTCCAGGGACTGTAAGGCCTCTTTTACTCTGCAGGAGATTCGCTTGCCTTACTTCCTGTGAACAGCATTTCCCAGCCTCGGCGAAGCGGTTCCTGGAGATCTTTTCTCAGGGACAGTTTCCCCGGAGGTGTGGCGGACCTCGAGGACCCAACTCACAGGGGAAGGCAAAACCACATTGACAGGTCTATGCTCTGTAGGAGAGGTTTAGTGAACCTAATCTCTCAGGAACATTCTTGGCTCCTATAGAGACAACTCTGTGTGTGAAGCTACACTCCCAACATTGGTGCACAGGGAGCTTGATTCTCTTCGTGGGGTGCTGATGCTTTGTGGCAAAGCACCTGCTTGAGAATCCATCCTCTTAGGCTTCCCTCACCTTGACAGAGGTCTCATTGCTGTAGCCCTTGGCAGTTTGCAAAGAAGAAGACCCTTACCCTTCATAAAGTAGGGCCTTGCCCTAGTTTGAATGGAAAGGCAATAGCTGAGCTGAGGCCAATAAGGAGCCAGTCCCCTCTGGCACATTCCCGAACCCTGCTCCTTCATGGAATATAACTCTAGAATCTTGGAATGTCTTTGCAAGGCTGGCAAAGGGCAGTCAGGAACCAGCACCCTGCCTCTGGAATTACCGACTTCTGAGCAGATCTGGAGGTCTCCTTTAGGAGAAGCTAACCCATTCCTTCCAAATAGAGGCTTCAAAACACAGGCAGGTGGACTGCCTTTTCGTTCCCGATGGAGGCGTGCTTTTCTCTCCTCCTACGAACCCCGGTTCCCAGACACTGGGAAAAGTGGATCTTGAAGATATTTTCTCAGGGGTTGTTTCCACGGAGCTGGGGCCGAGCCTGGAGACCCAAAGGCACAGGGGAAGGCAAGACCACATGGACAAGCCTTTGCTCTTTAGTATAGCTCTAATGAACCTCACTCTGTCAGGATCTTTCTTGATTCCTACGGAGACACACCTGTGTGTGAAGCTGTGGCCACAGAGAGCCTGATTACCCCTGTGCAGCGCTGAGTCTGGGCGGCTAAACAACAGCTTGGGAATGCAGCCTGGGGCGCTTCCCTTCCCTCTGACAGAGCTCTCCTTCGGTCCCTAAGCCCTCTGCAAGGAGGCATGGATCATAGGTGCAAAGGGAAGGGAAGAGCGGAGCTGAGGCCAGTAAGGCACCCGCCAGTCCCGTCTCCCCCACTTCCGCAGTCTGTTCCTTCCCCTGCGCAAAAGCTAGAAGCTGGGAAGGGCTTGGCGAGGCTCGCCCAGGCAGAGCAGCCTCTAGGCCGGGGCTCTGCGATATCGCGCCTGGGTGCAGATCTGGAGCTCCGCCGGAGTGGAAGCTCATTCGGTCCTTCCCAATACAGGCTTGCAAGCACCCGACGGCGGCCTGACTCTATTCTCCCGCGTGCTGGGAGTGGGCTTCCAATCCAGAGCACAGAGCACTGCCTGGAGCTCTCTGCTCAGGGGCTGGTTCCCCTGCGCTGGGACTGTGCTAGGGAGCCCAAAGGCACAGGGGAAGGCCCCAAACCACATGCACATGACTCTGCTCTGGAGCTGAGCTCCGGGGAAGCCCAGTCTGTAAGGCGGTTTCTGAACACAAACGGAGGAACACTCTGGCTGTGGAGCTTCCTCCCCAAGACAGGGGCACTAGGACCCTGATTCCCTCCGTTTACCGCTGAGTCTGCATTGCCAAGCAACAGCTTGGGAACGCAGCCTGGGGCGCTTCCCTTCCCTCAGACAGAGCTCTCCTTGCGGTAGGCCTTGGTAGTTTGCATACAATGGGGCCCTAAGCCCTCTGCAAGTTGGCCTGGCTCCTAGGTCCAAAGGGCAGGCCAGAGCGGAGCTGAGGCTGTCAGGCTCCAGACACATCTCCCATACTCCTACATCCTGCTCCTACCCGGGCGTGAACGCTAGAAGCTGGGAAGGTACCTGGACCGTGCAGGGGCGGGGTGAACCCGGGCGGCGTGGGGCGGGAGTCGGCTTCTGGCGGGGGTGGGGGCGGGCTTCCCAGTTGTGCTCTCGGAGGTGGACACTGAGGCTGAAAACGCGCCGGGAGCGCAGCAGGGGCGGGGCTAACCCTGGCGGCGCGGGGCGGGGGTCGGCTCATGGGGGGGATGGGGAGGGGTTCCCAGTTGCGCTCTCAGGGGTTGCAACTGCGGCTGGGAACTCCCATTTCGTCCGCTCCTGGGTCCCCAAGGATCGCCATCCCGTGGGTGCAGCGGAGGGCTGCGGACCACAGGTAAGGGAACTGGGACTGCGTGGAGCAGGGAACCAAGTATTCCGCCGTCTGTTGGCACATTCTCGGAGCTCCCCAAACTGGCGGTCGCAGAAAGGCCTTGCCTTTGGGGTCAAGGCCTTTACCGCTCCACCCCTCTGCTGAAAAATCTCCGAGTCTGCGCGGTTCTTCCAAGCAGCCTAGTGTCCGCTGGAAGTCCAAGGGACAGAACACTGAACTCTGGCCGGCTGGCCCAGCCCTGCTTCTGGCACTTTGTAAGCCAGCGGGCCCTTGAGCACCTGCTGGGATGGGAAAGGGAAGGGTCCACGAATTGCACCCTAGAAACTTAGTAGGGTGCATGGATTTCAAACCCTGGTGGCCGCCCAGGCAGCAAAGAAGGGGGGAGGGCACCTTGCTGCCCTTTCATGGCAGAATATGTGGTTGTCCAGCTGCGTGGGCCTTTTCATGAGGACACTGTGCAATAAAAGTTTGGTGTTTTGGAACTGAATAATTAGAACGTGTAAAAGCTTTAAATTATGTGGTGGTGTAATTAAAAAACAAAACAAAACCAAGCTCCAAGTGTTTTGCAAATGGAGGTTTAAATATTGAAGGACTGTATTCCTTGCACTGTGGCATTCTATCAAGAAGTGTGCAGGATTTTTTTTTTTTTTTTAAGAAAAGTGTTCGAAGTGAGGGAAACAGGAAACCCAGAGGTGCCCCTGTATTTTGGGGAAGGCCTTAGGAGGTCACTTGGAAATGCTGCTGGCTGTGCGGGAGAGGGGCAGATGGGCTGTGCAGTCTTGTCCTTTGCATGGATGTTCTTGTGTGTGGAAACCCAGCTCGGAGCCATCTCCTGATGTGTAAGAATTTCGCAGACAAACCTTGAGCTAAGCAATGCAATTTTTCCTAAGAAAATGTTTGTCTTAAGCGATGTAAATATCCTATGTATTTCCGCTAGACTCTGGCTTCAGGTCACTTCCCCAAAAAGGCTCAGAAGCGATTTGAACAAAACAGCATGTTTTCCTCCTAGCTTGTTCTCCTTATCTATGTTAAGGAAATGATATATTTGCCTGCAATACTGCCTTTCTTCAAGATTCATGTCAATCAAGTTTTGGCCCGGGATGACTCACCTGCTGCCAATATTATCTCAATGCATGTCGTGGGGGAGGGGCCTGGTGCCATTCCCTGAAACAGTTCCTTTCTTTCCTTAGCTGACTGCTAGTGCCTGTAGAATATCTGGCTAAAGACCAGCAGGGGGTACTCTTACTACCCCCCCCCCACCCCGCCTCGAGTCTAAGTCAGCAGCTTTCTCTATCTCTTTCATACTTTAATAACAGTTGATTGCACAAAAGCTCTGAGCGATCAAATCATATCAAATCTTCATTTCAGATTGAAGATGCATTCCATGGTATTGCCATCTTAAGTCTTTCCATCGTTATGGAATATCTGTCCATGTATTCAGGATAGTTTTCAGCCAGGGTGTATAATTTCCAGTGTGCCAGTCTTGTCATCCTCGTTACATCCATGGCAAAGTGTTTTATTCATGTTGATATTATTGAAAGGGAATTTTTTAAAATTCCTTTTCAGATTATTATCTGCTAATGTATACAGATAAAACTGTGTAATCATTTATTTTTATCAGTTTGGACAGCTTGATAGTTGTCTTTAATTTCTTTACTTTCTGACACTTTAAGATTATCCTGGGACACATATGTAATGCCTCACCCCTAAATTCAGACATGTGTTCAAAGAACTTCTGTCCTTTTATTTATTTATTTATTTATTTATTTATTCTTTAACATTGAAATCGTTTTGACTATGCTGGGTGTTTGTTGCTAGATGGAAGTAGCTAGGACCTCTGGACTGCAGTCTCTCATCTCTTGCTGACCTCTTGTTGACCTCTGCAGAATCCTGGTAGGTGGGAGCTTGTTAGTTCCTTGTTCCTTATCAGAACCTCCTGTGGTAAGTGTTTTTCTCTTCTCTGTTGCCTGGTAAGGGTGGGTGGTCATGGGCATCCCAAAGTTGGCTAGAAGTCAATTATTTAGGCAGGCTTGTGCACAGATATTGGAGAAGGCAATGGCACCCCACTCCTGGAAAATCCCAAGGATGGAGGAGCCTGGTAGGCTGCAGTCCATGGGGTGGCTAAGAGTCGGACACCACTGAGTGACTTCATTTTCACTTTTCACTTTCATGCATAGGAGGAGGAAATGGCAACCCACTCCAGTGTTCTTGCCTAGAGAACCCCAGAGACTGCGGGGCCTGGTGGGCTGCCATCTATGGCGTGGCAAAGGGTCGGCCTCAACTGAACCACTTAGCAGCTGCAGCAGCAGCAGCAGCAGTGCATAGATATCAAAGGGGATGAGAACAGTCAGGTAGGATCACATATGTCATCGTGAAACAATACTTCTCCTCTTAGCCAAAGCTAACGAAAGATTTCTGTTCTAGGTCAACCTAGAAGAGATCACTTAAGAGGTAAAGAAACTTAAACTCCATTAGCAAAGGCAGTTCGACATCTCAAGAAAACTTGTGCTAGGCACAAAACTCTTTTCTGGGGGCCTACTTTCCCTACAACCTCCTTATCCCATTCTGTACCCATTCCTTTGCTTCTCCCGTCCTGAAAATGCCACCTGTAAGACAGAACTACTTCGTTTTCCTTCTTAAAGTGTGATTGCATTCCATACATTCTTGTAATAACAAGTCATACATTTCCCTTCAGCAACCAAGAACTGACTCTTATATTGGCATTTGATAGATTGGTGAGCATACCTATCAGTGATAATAGCGCCCACCCCGCTTCCTGCAAGAACAGAACAAAACAAAAAAAAAAAAAAAAATTGCTTTCTTACATTTAATATGTTCGGATGGTGCCAGTCACTATTCATGCAGAGTCAAAAATCTCTTTTGTTTCTGTGTAAAAGGGAGGTCCTTTCAAGTCGTGAATGTTTAAGAAGTTTCATTTATTTGGAAGTGACCTAGCTATTCAATACACTGTCGTCACTTAGTTTAGCACCAGGATAGAAACTCAGGTAACCAAAACACCTGGAGGAACGATTGTAAGTTCAGTTCAGTTCAGTTGCTCAGTCGAGTCTGACTCTTTGGGACCCCGTGGCCTGCAGAACGCCAGGCTTCCGTGTCCATCACCAACTCCAGGGGCTTGCTCAAACTCATGTCCATCGAGTCAGTGATGCCATCCAACCATCTTATCCTCTGTCATCCCCTTCTCCTCTGCCTTCAATCAAGACTATGAGAGGCAGATATTTTAGAGTATAATTATTGTTAAGAGTTTATCTAAAAGCTCATATCACATTTACATATTTTACATTGGTTGTTGCTGTTTCCAGGTACTTTCTTGCTGACAAGCTTGTGACACATATAACAATAGAGCAATTTTTACCTCAAAAGAAACCTAGGCACTATGAACATGTTGTGCTTAATGTTGTTGACTCTTAGACATGTCTATAGTGGAGGAGCAAAACCAAAAATACTAGATATTTAATATTGACTAGTTCCCAGTTCACGGGACTCTGACATTCATTTAGGTCAATGTTTTCTTGTATTTCCAGCAGTTTGATTTGGAAGGGCTGCCTTGTCTTGAGACCATTGAAATCAGAACTCAGAACTTGAGCAATATTATCAAAAAACACAAGGCTCACACTGACATATACCTTAATCCAGACAGACAGACAAGACATCTTCCAGTTTTCCGCCTGAGATTTAAAATATTTCTTTGAGCCGTTTTCCTGGGAAGTGGTGGGGGGGGGGGGGGAGTGGGGGTGGCAGCGAGGCAGGCTTGGGTAACAAGCTAATTGTTGGTCATTGCATATGCAAAGAACCAGCTTTCCGGGTTCCAAGGAAAAAAGTTTCCTTGGTACCCAATTTTGTTTGGATCTATAGACTCTCATGGCCCTCCTAGGTCAGGACATCTTTCCTTTTTGTAGTCCTCGTTTTATCCCTAAATCATAGACAGCTTGGATTGTCTCTGTGGGGTGGATGTATTGTCCTTGTGTTTGACCTGGCGGCAGAAGCGAGGTCCGAGAGCCTCTCCTGGAACCGGGCGTGGGGACGGGGCTCACCGGGAGCCCCTGGTGGAAGTGGGAAACGCGCCGGGAGCGTGCCAGGGGTGGGGCGATCCCGGGCGGCGCGGGTCGGGGTTCCGGTCGGGAGGGGGTGGGGGGCGGTAACAGTTGTGCTCTCGGGGGTCCCCACTGCAGCTGGAAACGCGCTGGGAGTGCGGCAGGGGCGGGGTGAACCGGGGTGGCGCGGGGCGGGGTTCGGCTCCTGGCGGGGGTAGGGGAGGGCTTCCCAGTTGTGCTCTCGGTGGTGGCCACTGCGGCTGGAAATGCGCCGGGAGCGCACCCGGGGCGGGGTAAACCTGGGCTGCGCGGGTCGAGATTTCGATGGCTGTGGGTGGGGGGTTGGTCCCAGTTGTGCTCTTGGGGGTCGACACTGTGGCTAGGAACGCCCATTTCCTACGCTCCTGTGTCCCCAAGGATCCACATCTAGTGGGTGCAGTGGAGGGCTGCGGGCCACAGGTCAGGGAACTGGGACTGCTTGGAGCAGGGAACCACGTATTCCGCCCTCTGTTGGCACATTCTTGGAGCTCCCCAACCTGGCGTTCGCAGAAAGGCCTTGCCCTTGGTGTCAAGGCCTTTACCGCTCCACCCCTTTGCTGAAAAATCTCAGTCTGCACGGTTTTCCCAAGCAGCCTAGTGTCCCCTGGAAGTCCAAGGGACAGAACCCTGAACTCTGGCCGGCTGGCCCAGCCCTGCTTCTGGCACTTTGTAGGCCAGCGGGCCCTGGAGCACCTGCTAGGATGAGAAAGGGAAGGGTCCGCGAATTGCACCCTAGAAAGTTAGTAGGGTGCATGGATTTCAAACCCTGGTGGCCGCCCAGGCAGCAAAGAAGGGGGGAGGGCACCTTGCTGCCCTTTCATGGCAGAATCTATGGCTGTCCTGATGCGTGGGCCTTTTCATGGGGACCTTGTGCAATAAAAGTTTGGTGTTTTGGTACTGAATAATTAGAAATTGTAAAAAGTTTAAATTATGTGGTGGTGTAATTAAAAAACAAAACAAAACAAAACCAAGCCCCAAGTGTTTGGCACAGGGAGGTTTAAGTATTGAAGGCCTGTTTTCCTTGCACTGTGGCATTCTATCAAGAAGTGTGCAGGATTTTTTTTTTTTTAAGAAAAGTGTTCGAAGTGAGGGAAACAGGAAACCCAGAGGTGCCCCTGTATTTTGTGGAAGGCCTTAGGAGGTCACTTGGAAATGCTGCTGGCTGTGGGGAAGGGGGGCAGATGGGCTGTGCAGTCTTGTCCTTTGCATTCATGTTCTTGTGTGTAGAAACCCAGCTCGGAGCCATCTACTGATGTGTAAGAATTTCGCAGACAAACCTTGAGCTAAGCAATGCATTTGTTCCTGAGGAAATGTTTGTCTTAAGCGATGTAAATATCCTATGTATATCTGCTGGACTCTGGCTTCAGGTCGGTTCCCCCAATAGGCTCAGAAGCGACTTGAACAAAACTGTATGTTTTCCTCGTACCTTGTTCTCCTAATCTATGTTAAGGAAATGATATATTTGCCTGGAATACTGCCTTTCTTCAAGATTCATGTCAATCAGTTTTTGGCCCAGGATGACTCACCTGCTGCCAATGTGACCTCAAGGCATGTCGTGGGGGAGGGGCCTGGTGCCATTCCCTGAGACAGTGCCTTTCCTTCCTTAGCTGACTGCTAGTGCCTGTAGAATATCTGGCTAGAGACCAGCAGGGCGTACACCCTGCCTCAAGTCTAAGTCAGCAGCTTTCTCTATCTCATTTATACTTTAATAACAATTGATGACACAAAAGCTCTGAGCGATCAAATCATATCAAATCTTCATTTCAGATTGAAGATGCATTCCATGGTATTGCCATCTTAAGTCTTTCCATTGTTATGAAATATCTGTCCATGTATTCAGGATAGTTTTCAGCCAGGGTGTATAAGTTCCAGTGTACCAGTCTTGTCATCCTCGTTACATCCATGGCAAAGTGTTGTATTCATGTTGACATTATTGAAAGGGAATTTTTTTTAATTCCTTTTCAGATTATTATCTGCTAATATATACAGAAAAAACCGTGTAATCTTTCGTTTTTATCAGTTTGGACAGCTTGATAGTTGTCTTTAATTTCTTTCCTTTCTCATACTTTAAGATTTTCCGGGCACCATACATGTACTGCCTCACCCCTAATCTCAGTCATGTGTTCAAAGAACTTCTGTCCTTTATTTGTTTACTTATTTTTTGCAACATTGAATTCGTTTTGACTATGCTGGGTCTCTGCTGCAAGATGGAAGTTGCTAGGACCTCTGGACTGCAGTCTTCCATCTCTTACTGACCTCTTGTTGACCTCTGCAGAATCCTGGTTGGCGGGAGCTTGTTAGTTCCTTGTTCCTTACCAGGACCTCCTGTGGTAAGTGTTTTTCTCTTCTCTGTTGCCTGGTAAGGGTGGATGGTCATTGGCATCCCAAAGCTAGCTAGAAGTCAATTATTTAGGCAGGCTTGTGCATAGATATGGGAGAAGGCAATGGCACCCCACTCCAGTACTCTTGCGTGGAAAATCCCATGGATGGAGGAGCCTGGTAGGTTGCAGTCCATGGGGTGGTTAAGAGTCGGACACCACTGAGCGACTTCACGTTCACTTTTCACTTTCATGCATGGGAGGAGGAAATGGCAACCCACTCCAGTGTTCTTGCCTAGAGAACCCCAGGGACTGCGGGGCCTGGTGGGCTGCCGTCTATGGGGTCGCACAGAGTCGGACACGACTGAAACGACTTAGCAGCAGCGGCGGCGGCAGCAGCAGCAGAAGCAAGGCATCGATATCAAAAGGGCTGCAAACAGTCAGGAAGGATCACATATGTCACCGTGAAACACTACTTCTCCACTTAGCCAAAGCTAACCAAAGATTTCTGTTCTAGGTCAACCTAGAAGAGATCACTTAAGAGGTAAAGAAACTTAAACTCCATTAGCAAAGGCAGTTCGACATCTCAAGAAAACTTGTGCTAGGCACAGAACTCTTTTCTGGGGGTCCACTTTCCCTACAACCTCCTTATCCCATTCTGTACCCATTCCTTTGCTTCTCCCATCCTGAAACTGCCACCTGTAAGACAGAACTACTTCGTTTTCCTTCCTCAAGTGCCATTGCATTCCACATACTTTCTTGTAATAACAAGTCATACATTTCCCTTCAGCAACCAAGAACTGACTTTTATATTGGCATTGGCTATAGCCCGCCCCCCTCCCCCCACCCCCAAGAACAGAACAAAACAAACCAAAACAATTGCTTTCTTACATTTAACATGTCAGGATGGTGCCAGACACTATTCATGGAGAGTCAAAAATCTCTTTTGTTTCTGTGTAAAAGGGAGGTCCTTTCAAGTCGTGAATGTTTCAGAACTTTCATTTATTTGGAAATGACCTAGCTATTCAATACACTGTCGTCACAAGGATAGAAACTCGGGTAACCAAAACACCTGGAGAAACGTTTGTTAGTTCAGTTCAGTTCAGTTGCTCAGTCGTGTCTGACTCTTTGGGACCCCGTGGCCTGAAGGACGCTAGGCTTCCGTGTCCGTCACCAACTCCAGGGGCTTGCTCAAACTCATGTCCATCGAGTCAGTGATGCCATACAACCATCGTATCCTCTGTCATCCCCTTCTCCTCTGCCTTCAATCAAGACTATGAGAGGCAGATATTTTAGAGTATAATTATTGTAAAGAGTTTGTCTAAAAGCTCATATCACATTTACATTTTTTACTTTTGTTGTTGTCGTTTCCAGGTAGTTTCTTGCTGACAAGCTTGTGACAGATATAACAATCGAGCAATTTTTACCTCAAAAGAAACCTAGGCACTATGAACATGTTGTGCTTAATGTTGTTGACTCTTAGACATGTCTATAATGGAGGAGCAAAACCAAAAATACTAGATATTTAATATTGACTAGTTCCCAGTTCACGGGACTCTGACATTCATTTAGGTCAATGTTTTCTTGTATTTCCAGCAGTTTGATTTGGAAGGGCTGCCTTGTCTTGAGACCATTGAAATCAGAACACAGAACTTGAGCAATATTATCAAAAAACACAAGGCTCACACTGACACATACCTTAATCCAAACAGACAGACAAGACATCTTCCAGGTTTCCGCCTGAGATTTAAAATATTTCTTTGAGCCAGTCTTCTGGGGAGTGGGGGGATGGGGGTGGCAGCGAGGCAGGCTTGGGTAACAAGCTAATTGTTGGTCATTGCATATGCAAAGAACCAGCTTTCCGGGTTCCAAGGAAAAAAGTTTCCTTGGTAACCAACTTTGTCTGGTTCTATAGAATATCATGGCCCTCCTAGGTCAGGCCATCTTGCCTTTCTGTAGTCCTCGTTTTATCCCTAAATCATAGACAGCTTGGATTGTCTCTGTGGGGTGTATGTATTGTCCTCATGTTTGACCTGGCGGCAGCAGCGAGGTCCGAGAGCCTCTCCTGGAACCGGGCGTGGGGACGGGGCTCACCGAGAGCCGCTGGTGAAGGTGGGCAGCGCCCCTGGAGCGCGGCAGGGGCGGAGCGAACCCGGGCGGCGCAGGGCGGGTGTCGGCTCCTGGCGGGGGTAGGGGAGGGCTTCCCAGTTGTGCTCTCGGAGATGGCCACTGCGGCTGGAAACGCGCCGGGAGCGCAGCCAGGGTGGGGTAAACCTGGGCTGCACAGGTCGAGATTCCGCTCGATGTGGGTGGGGGGTCGGTCCCTGTTGTGCTCCCGGGGGTCGCCAATGTGGCTGGGAACCCGCCGGGAGCCCAGCAGGGCCGGTGCAAAACCTGGCGGCGCGGGGCGGGGTGGGGGTCCTTTCGCAGCGGGGGTCGGCTCCTGGCGGGGGTGGGGGAGGGCTTTCCAGATGTGCTGTTGGGGGTCGCCATTGCGGCTGGGAATGCCCATTTCGTGAACTCCTGGATCCCCAAGGATCGGCATCCATCGGCCACAGCGGAGGGGTGCGGAACACAGGTAAGGGAACGGGGACTGCCTGGAGCAGGGAACCATGTATTCCGCCCTGTGTTGGCACAGTCTCAGAGATCCCCAACCTGGCGGTCGCAGGAAGGCCTCGTCTTTGGAGTCAAGGCCTTTACCACTCCACCCCTCTGCTGAAAAACCTCAGAGTCTGCGCGGTTTTCCCAAGCAGCCTAGTGTCCGCTGGAAGTCCAAGGGACAGAACCCTGAACTCTGGCCGGCTGGCCCAGCCCTGCTTCTGGCACTTTGTAGGCCAGCGGGCCCTGGAGCACCTGCTATGATGGGAAAGGGAAGGGTACGCGAATTGCACCCTGGTGGCCGCCGAGGCAGCAAAGAAGGGGGGAGGGCACCTTACTGCCCTTTAATGGCAGACAGAATCTGTGGCTGTCCTGCTGCGTGGGCCTTTTCATGTGGACCTTGTGCAATAAAAGTTTACCGGTGACCTTAGGGAACTTCCCAGTGTGCTTCTGACAGATGAGGGATGCTGTGGAGTTGGAGGGGCCTCTCAGGACTACGCTGGGTTTGGCGCAATGGAAGAGGGCCTCATCTCCAGGGAAGGCAGGAACCTCAGGCTTCCTCTCCGTTTCGGACTCCGACCGCAGGGTCCCTGCAGAGTTGGGACAGGAGAGTCAGGAATCGTCTTGTCTGAGGAAGGGAACTCCGCTTGCCTGTCGAGGTGTTCAGGGGGTCTCAGGCCCCTTGTTCAGCTGTGTGTGGAACCTGCGGGTGTTTCCGGACGATGCACGACGGTGACAGTGCCCCTTCGTGTTGTGCCTTCACCCACTGGGTTGCCTTCGAAGAGGTGTCCGGGCCTCGGGTTCTTTTCAAGAGCGGACAGGGAAATCGGGGTCTTTCGGCATGTGGGACCACCCACGGGGCTAGTCTCAAATTTCCTAGTGAGGCCGGCTACATCCTGAGGTATGCTGGGAAGGCCGGGGAGCCTTCCAGACAACGCAGGGGGATCGACTCTCCTGTCGCCATCAGGAGGGGGAGAAGGGGCTCAGAAGAAGTGGGGCCAGAACCCTCGGTGTTACCCTCGAGGGAACCCGGCGTGTCGAGGAACTTTTGGGGGTCGCATGAAGGCTGTCAGGGAACGTTTCGCCCTTCAGGACGGAACAGGGGACTTCCCTTCAGACGCCGTCGCGGGCAAGGGCGTCATCTTGCGAAGAGGTGGGAACCACGTGGTTTTTCTCGAGTTGCGGCGGATTCTTGAGTTACGACGGGGATCTCAGGCTTCCTCTTGGGTTGGCCCTGCGAAGCCCAATCTTCCCCTCGAGTTGCGAGGGAAAGCTGGGGGTTGCGCTCGAGTCACTGCAGGGCCCAAGACACCTCATCTAGGAATGTGTCCGGGACCTAATATTCCTCTCCAGGGAAGGCAGGGATCTCGGGGTTGCATTCCAGGTTACCCCGGGGAGTCAGGGCTTGTCTCGAGGGGAAGCCAAGGACTCCGCTCTCCCCTTGAGTCGCGACCCGGATCTCTTGGAGCCCCCTGAGCGGCCTCAAGGGAGTCCAGCCTCCTCTTTCGTTTGGAGAGAGTACCCGGGATTGCTCTCCAGGCCATGCAGGAAAAGAAGGCCCTCAGCTCGCGAGGACGGGGGCGTCTCAGGGGTTTCCTCTAGCTGCGGCGCCCGTGGGGGTTTTCTCCCGAGGCACGACGAGGATCTCAGGGAGCCTCTCGTGCGGCGCCAGGGAAGTCAGGTCTCCATGCGCGTGGCGAGGGGGAGCACGTCATGGCTCTCGAGTCACGGGAGGGGACTAGGGCCTCGAGACGCGTTGAAGAAGGACTCTCGAGGTCTTTCTCGGGTGGCGGCAGGAAAGCCTCGTTTCCCTCGCCTTCTGCTGGGGACCTTAGGGAACTTCCCAGGGTGCTCTGAGAGGTGAGGGATCCTGTGGAGTTGTCGGGGCCTCTCGGGACTCCGCTGGGTCTGGCACAACGGAAGAGGGCCTCACCTAGAGGGGAGGCAGGCACCTCAGGCTTCCTCTCCGTTTCGGACTCCGACCGCAGGGTCCCTGCAGAGTTGGGACAGGAGAATCAGGCCTCGTCTTGTCTGAGGAAGGAAACCCCGCTTGCCTCCCGAGGTGTTCAGGGGGACTCAGGCCCCTCTTCGAGCTGTGTGTGGCACCCGCGGGTCTTTGCGGACGATGCACGGGGGTGTCAGTGCCCCTTCGTGTTGTGCCTTCACCCACAGGGTTGCCTTCGAAGAGGGGTCCGGGCCTCGGGTCCTTCTCAAGGGCGGACCGGGGAATCGGGGGCGTTCGGCATGTGGCACCACCCACGTGGCTCGTCTCGAATTTCCTCGTGAGACCGGCCTCATCCTGAGGTGCGCCGGGAGGGCCAGGAACCCCTTCCGGACCACGCAGGGGAATAGAGTCTCCTGTCGTGATCAGGAGAGGAGAAGGGGCTCAGATGAAGCGGTGCCGGGACTCTCGGTGTTCCCTTCGAGGGAACCCGGGGTGTCGGGGAACTTTTGGGGTTCTCACGAAGGGTGTCAGGTACGGTTTCGCACTTCAGGGCGGAACAATGGACTTCCCTTGAGACGCCGTAGTGGGCAAGGGCCTCATCTTGCGAAGACGTTGGAACCACGTGTTTTTTCTCGAGTTGCGGCGGGATTGTCGAGTGACGACGGGGAATTCAGGCTTCCTCTTCAACTGGCCCAGGGAAGTCCAGTTTTCATTCGAATTGCGAGTTAGAACTGGGGATTGCTCTCGAGACACTGCAGGGCCAAATAGAGCTCATCTAGGCTTGTGTCCAGGACCTAATGTTCCTCTGCTGGGGCGAAAGCTATCTCGCATTGCATTCTCGACTCACCCGGGGAATCAGGCCTCGTCTCGAGGGGAAGCCAAGGACACTGCTCTCCTGTGAAGTTGCGACGGGTATATCTTGGAGCTCACTGTGTGGCCTAAAATGAGTCAAGCCTTCTGTGGAGTTTGGAGAGAGGACTCAGGATTGCTCTCCAGGCCATACAGCAAAAGAAGGCCCTCATCTCGTGAGGACTGGGGTGTCTCGTGGGTATTCTCGAGCTGCGGCTCCAGTGTGGTGTTGCTCACGAGGTATAATGGGGAGCTCAGGGAGCCTCTCCTGTGGCGCCAGGGAAGTCAGGTTTCTATGCGCGTGGCTAGGGGGAGCGCGTCATTGCTCTCGAGTCATGGTAGGTGAATGGCACCTCAAGACGCGTTGAAGAAGGACTCTCGAGGTCTTTTACGGGTTGGGGCAGGAAACCCTTGGTTCCCTCGACTTGTGCCGGTGATCTCAGGAAGGTCTAAGGGTGCCTCTGAGAAGTCAGGGATACTGTGCAGTTGGGAGGGGCCTCTCGGGACTCCACTGGGTTTGGTGCAATGGAAGAGGGCCTCATCTCGAGTGGAGGCAGGAAACTCATGTTTCCTCTCCTGACTTCTCCTGGGCCAGATCTGACTCGGATCGCAGTTTCGCTGCAGAGTTCGAACAGGAGAGTCAGGCCTCGTCTTGTGTGGAGGAATGGAACTCTGCTTGCCTCTCCAGTTGTTCACGGGGTGACAGGTCACTTCTCGAGCTGTGTGTGGTACCTGCGGGTTTCTGCGGACGATACCCGGGGGTGTCAGTGCCCCTTCGTGTTGTGCCTTCATCAAAAGGGTTATCTTCAAAGAGGTGTCCGGGCATTGGGATCTTATCAAGAGCGGACCGGGAAATCGGGGTCTTTCGGCATGTGTCACCATCCACGAGGCTATGTCTCGAATATCCTCGTGAGACCGGCCTCATCCTGAGATGCACCGGGAAAGGCGGGAACCCCTTCAAGACAAAACAGGGGAATCGACCCTCCTGTCGCGATCAGGAGGGGAGAAGGGGCCCAGATGTAATGGTGCTGGGAACCTCGGTGTTCACCTTGAGTCAGACTGGTGTGGCGAGGAACTTTTGAGGTCGCATCAAGGGTGCCAATACCGTTTCGCACTTCAAGACGGAACGTGGGACTTCTCTTGATATGCTGTAGGGAGCAAGGGCCTCATTTTGCGATGACGGGGGAACCACGTGGCGTTTCTCGAGTTGTGGCGGGATTCTCGAGTTTCAACAGGGAATACAGTCTTCCTCATGTGTTGGCCCAGGGAAGTCCTATCTTCCATTCGAGTTTCAAGGGAGAGCTGGGGATTGCCCTGGAGTCACTGCAGGGCAAAATAGACCTCATCTAGGCTTGTGTCCATTACTTAATGTTCGTCCCTAGGGGCGACAGGGATCTCGGGCTTGCATACCAGACTCACCCGGGGAATCAGGCCTCATCTCAAGGGGAAGCAAAGAACTCTGCTGTCCTTTTGGGTCGCGATGGGTATCTCTTGGAGCCCACTGTGTGCCATAAAGGGAGTCAAGCCTCCTGTGGTGTTTGGATAGAGGACTCGGGATTCCTCTCCAGGCCATGCAGGAAAAGAAGGCCCTCATCTCGCGATGATGGCGGCGTCTCGTGGGTTTTCTAGACTGCCGCGCTAGTGCCGGGTTTCTGACGAGGTACGAGAGGGAGCTCAGGGAGCCTCTCGTGTGGCGCCAGGGAAGTCAGGTCCCCATGAGATGGCTAGGGGGAGATCGTCATTGCTCTCGAGTCATGGTAGGGTAATCGGGCCTCAAGACGGGTTGAAGAAGGACTCTCGAGGTCTTTCTCGGGTTACTGCATAAAACCCAGGGTTCCCTTGACTTGTGCCTGCGACCTCAGGGAGCTTCTCAGAGTGCCTCTGAGAAGTCAGGGATACTGTGCAGTTTGGAGGGGCCTCTCGAGACTCCTCTGCATTTGGTGGAATGTAAGAGGGACTCATCTCGAGTTGAAGCAGGAACCTCAGTGTTCCTCTCCATTTCTGACTCAGATCGCAAGGTCCCTGCATCTTGGTACAGGAGAGTCAGGCCTCGTCTTTTCTGGAGGATGGGACTCCTCTTGCCTCTCGAGTTGTTCTCGAGGTGACAGGCCACTTGTCGAGCTGTGTATGTAACCTGCCCGTTTTTCCAGATGATGCACAGGTGTGTTAGTGCCCCTTCGTGTTGTACCTTCATACTCAAGGCTGCCTTCCAAGAGGTGTCCGAGCATCGGATTCTTATCAAGAGCGGACCGGGAAATTGGAGTCTTTCAGCAAGCGGCACCACCCACAAAGCTACGTATCGAATTTCCCCATGAGACCGGCCTCATCCTGAGTTGTGCAGGGAAGGTCGGGCCCCCTTGCAGACAAAGCAGGGGAATCGACCCACCGGTCACGATCAGGAGGGGAGAAGGGGCTTAAATGAAGTGGTGCCGGGAACCTCAGTGTTCCCCTTGAGTGAGACCGGCGTGTTGGGGGACTTTTGGGGTCGCATCAAGGGTGCCAAGTACCGTTTCGCATTTCAAGACGGAACCTGGGACATCTTTTGAAACGCTGTAGCGGGCAAGGGCCTCATCTTACGATGACGTGAGAACCACGTGGTTTTGCTCAAGATGCGGCGGGATTCTCGAGTTATGACCGGGAATTTAGGCTTCCTCTTGTTGGCCTTGAAATCCAATCTTCCATTCGGGTTGCGAGGGGGAGCTGGGGATTGCGCTAGAGTCACTGCAGGGCAAAAGAGACCTAATCTAGGCTTGTGTCCAGGATCTAATGTTGCTCTCCAGGGGCGACAGGGATCTCGGGTTTGCATTCCAGACTCATCCGGGGAGTCAGTTCTCACCTCGAGGGTAAGCAAAGAATTCCGCTCTCATCTCGAGTCGCGATGGGTATCTCTTGGAGCCCACTGTGTGTACTAAAGGGAGTCAAGCCTCCTGTGGAGTTTGGAGAGAGGACTCGGGATTGGACTCCAGGCCATGCAGGAAAAGAAGGCCCTCATCTCGAGATGTCGGTGGCATCTCGTGGGTTTTCTCGAGCTGCGGCGCCAGTGTGGGGTGTCTCATGAAGTACCACGGGGATCTTAGGGAGCCTCTTGTGTGGCGCCAGGAAAATCCAGTATTCCATTCGAGTTGCGAGTTAGAACTGGGGATTGCTCTCCAGTCACTGCAGGGCAAAATAGACATCATCTACGCTTGTGTCCAGGACCTATTGTTCCACTACTGGGCCGACAGGGACCTCAGGGTTGCATTCTCGACTCACCCGGAGAGTCAGGCCTCGTCTTGAGTGGAAAAAAAGGACTCCGCTCTCCTGTCAAGTCGCGACGGGTATCTCTTGGAGCCCACTGCGTGGCGTAAAGGGAGTGAAGCCTCCTATGGAGTTTGGAGAGATGACTCGGGATTGTTTTCCTGGCCATGCAGGAAAAAAGGCCCTCATCTTGCGATGACGGGGGCGTCTCGTGGGTTTTCTCCAGCTGCGGCGCCAGTATCAGATTTCTCACGAGGTACAACGGGGAGCTCAGAGAGCCTCTCGTGTGGTGCTAGGGACGTCAGGTCTCCGTGCGTGTGGTGAAGGGGAGTGCGTGATTGCTCTCGAGTCATAGTAGGCGAATCGGGCCTCAAGACGCATTGAAGAAGGACTCTCGAGGTCTTTCTCGGGTTGCGGCAGGGAACCCTGGGTTCCCTCGACTTGTGTCGGTGACCTCAGGCAACTTCTCAGGGTGCCTCTGAGAAGTCAGGGACACTGTGGATTTGGGAGGGGCCTTTCGTTACGCAACTGGGTTTGGTGCAATTGAAGAGGGCCTCATCTCGTATGCAGGCAGGAACCTCAGGCGTCCTCTCCATTTCTGACTCGGGTCGCAGAGTACCTGCAGAGTATGGACAAGAGAGTCACGCCTCGTCTTCTGTGGAGTAATGGATCTCCGCTTTCCTTGCGAGTTGTTCATGGAGTGACAGGCCTCTTGTTGAGCTGTGTGTGGAACCTGTGGGTTTTTCCGGATGATGCAGAAGGGTGTCAGTGCCCCTTCGTGTTGTGCCTTCATCCACAGGGTTGCCTTCAAAGAGGTGTCTGGGCATCGGGTTCCTTTCAAGAGCGTACCAGAAAATTGGGGTCTTTCAGCATGTGGTACCACCCACGAGGCTACGTCTCGAATTTCCTCGTGAGACAGCCTCATCTGAGGTGCGTGGAGAAGGTCGGGAACCCCTTGCAGACAAAGCAGGGGAATCGACCCTCCTTTCGCGATCAGGAGGGGAGAAGGGGCTCAGATGAAGTGGTGCCAGGAACCTCGGTGTTCCCCTCGAGTGCGACCCATATGTCGGGGAACTTTTGGGGTAGCATTAAGGGTGCCAAATATCATTTCGCACTTCAAGACAGAACGTGGGACTACTCTTGAGACGCTGGAGCAGGCAAGGGCCTCATCTTGCAATGACGGGGGAATCACGTGGTTTTTCTCGAGTTGAGGCGGAATTCTCGAATTACTACTGGGAATTCAGGCTTCCTCTTGTGTTGGCCCAGGGAGGTCCAACTTCCATTCGGGTTGCGAGGGAAAGCTGGGGAGTGCTCTCGAGTTACTGTAGGGCAAAAGCGACCTCAGCTCGCCTTGTGTTCAGGACCCAAAGATCCTCTCCAAGGGCGACAGGGATCTCAGGTTTGCATTACAGACTCACCCGGGGAGTTAGGCCTCGTCTCGAGGGGAAGCAAAGGACTCGGCTCTCCGCTCGAGTTGCGACGCATATCTCTTGGAGCACACTGAGTGGTCTAAAGGGAGTCAACCCTCCTCTTCAGTTTGGAGAGAGGACTCGGGATTGCTCTCCAGGCCATGCAGGAAAAGAAGGCCCACATCTTGAGATGACGGTACGTCTCGTGGGTTTTCTCGAGCTGTGGCGCCAGTGTGGGGTTTCTCACGAGGTACGACGGGGAGTTCAGGTAGCCTCTCGTGTGGCAACAGGGAAGTCAGGTCTCCATGGGCGGGGCAAGGGGGAGCGCGTCATTGCTCTCCAGTCAGGGTAGGGGAATCGGGCCTCATGACGGGTTTAAAAAGGACTCTCGATGTCTTTCTAGGGTTGCGGCAGGAAACCCTGGGTTCCCTTGACTTGTGCCGGTGACCTCAGGGAGCTTCTCAGGGTGCCTCTGAGAAATCAGGGATACTATGGATTTGGGAGAGGCCTCTCGGGACTCCTCTGGGTTTGGTGCAATGGAAGAGAGCCTCATCTCGAGTTGAGGCAGGAACCTCAGGGTTCTGCTCCTGACTTCCTGGAGCCGGATCTGACTCAGATTGCAAGGTCCCTGCTGAGTTTGCTCAGGAGTGTCAGGTCTCGTGTTCTGCGGAGGAATGGAACTCCGCTTACATCTCAAGTTGTTCAATGATGACACCACTTTTCGTGATGTGTGTGGAACCTGCGGGTTTTTCGGAGATGCACGGAGGTGTCAGTGCTCCTTCCTGTTGTGCCTTCATCCACAGGGTTGCCTTCGAAGAGGTGTCCGGGCATCGGGTTCTCCTCAAGTGCGGACCGGGAAATCGGGGTCTTTCAGCATGTTGCACCACCCACGAGGCTACGTCTCGAATTTCCTCGTGAGACCGGCCTCATCCTGAGGCGCGCAGGAAAGTCCGGGAACCCTTTCCAGACAAAGCAGGGGAATCGACCCTCCTTTCGGGATCAGTAGGAGAGAAAGGGCTCAGATGAAGTAGTGCCGGGAACCTCGGTGCTCCCCTTGAGTGAAATTGGTAAGTCGGGTAACTTTTCGGGTTGCATCAAGGGTGCCAAGTACCGTTTCGCACTTCAAGACGGAACCTGGGTCTTCTCTTGAGACGCTGTAGTGGGCAAGGGCCTCATCTAGCGGTGACGGGGGACCCACGTGTTTTTTCTCGAGTTGCGGCAGGATTCTTGAGTTACAACGGGGAATACAGGTTTCTTCTTGTGTTGGCCCAGGGAAGTCCAATCATCCATTCGAGTTGCGAGGGAGAGCTGGGGGTTGCAATTGAGTCAATGCAGGACAAAAAAGACCTCATTTAGGCTTGTGTCCAGGACCGAGTTTTCCTCTACAGGGGCGACACGGATCTCGGGATCCCATTCCAGACTCATCCAAGTAGTCAGGCCTCAGCTCGAGGGGAAGCAACGGACTCCGCTCTCCTCTAGAGTAGCGACGTGTATCTCTTGGAGGCTACTGAGTGGCCTAAAGGGAGACAGGCCTCCAGTGGAGTTTGGAGAGTGGACTCGGGATTGCTCTCTAGGTCATGTAGGAAAAGAAGGCCCTCATCTTACGATGACGGGGGCGTCTCATGTGTTTTCTCGAGCGGAGGTGCCAGTGTGGGGTTTTCATGAGGTAGGACGGGGAGCGCAGGGAGCCTCTCGTGTGGCGCCAGGGAAGTTAGGTTTCAATGGGTGTGGCGAGGGAAATGCGTCATTGCTCTCCAGTCATGGTAGGGTATCGGGCCTCAAGACGCGGTAAAGAAGGACTCTCGAGGTCTTTCTCAGAATGCAGCAGGAAACCCTGGGTTCACTCGACTTGTGCCAGTGACCGCAGAGAGCTTCTGAGGGTGCCTCTGAGAAGTCAGGGATACTGTGGAGTTGGGAGGGGCCTCTCGGGACTCCACTGGGTATGGCGCAATGGAAGAGGGCCTCATTTCGAGTTGATGCAGGAACGTCAGGTTTCATCTACATTTCTGACTCCGATCGCAAGGTCCCTGCAGAGTTGGGAAAGGAGAGTCAGGCCTTCTCTTGTGTGGAGGAACGGAACTCCGCATGCCGCTCTAGTTCTTCAAGGGATGACAGGACACTTGTCGATCTGTGTTTGGAATCTGCGTGTTTTTCCGTACTATGCATGGGGATGTCAGTACTCCTTCGTGTTGTGCATTCATCCACAGGTTTGCTTTCGAAGAGGTGCCCGGGCATCGTGTTCTTATTAAGAGCGGACCGGGGAATCGGGGGCGTTCGGCATGTGGCACCACCCACGTGGCTCGTCTCGAATTTCCTCGTGAGACCAGCCTCATCCTGAGGTGCGCCGGGAAGGCTGGGAACCCCTTCCGGACCACGCAGGGGAATCGACTCTCCTGTCGCGATCAGGAGGGGAGAAGGGGCTAAGATGAAGTGGTGCCGGGACCCTCGGTGTTCCCCTCGAGGGAACCCGGCGTGTCGGGGAACTTTTCAGGGTCGCAGGAAGGCTGTCAGGGACCGTGTCGCCCTTCAGGGCGGAACAGGGGACTTCCCTTGAGACGCCGTCGCGGGCAAGGGCCTCATCTTGCCAAGAGGTGGGAACCACGTGGTTTTTCTCGAGTTGGGGCGGGATTCTCGAGTTACGACGGGGATCTCAGGCTTCCTCTTGGGTTGGCCCTGGGAAGCCCAAACTTCCCCTCGAATTGCGAGGGAAAGCTGGGGGTTGCGCTCGGGTCACTGCAGGGCCGAAGAGACCTCACCTAGGCGTGTGTCCGGGACCTAATATTCCTCTCCAGGGAAGGCAGGGATCTCGGGGTTGCATTCCAGGCTCCCCCGGGGAGTCAGGCCTCGTCTCGAGGGGAAGCCAAGCACTCCGCTCTCCTCTCGAGTCGCGACGTGGGTCTCTTGGAACCCTCTGAGCGGCTTCAAGGGAGTCCAGCCTCCTCTTCCGTTTGGAGAGAGGACCCGTGATTGCTCTCCAGGCCATGCAGGAAATGAAGGCCCTCAGGTCGCGAGGACGGGGGCGTCTCAGGGCTTTCCTCGAGCTGCGGCGCCCGTGGGGGTTTTCTCCCGAGGCACGACGAGGATCTCAGGGAGCCTCTCGTGCGGCGCCAGGGAAGTCAGGTCTCCATGCGCGTAGCGAGGGGGAGCGCCTCATGGCTCTCGAGTCACGGGAGGGGACTAGGGCCTCGAGACGCGTTGAAGAAGGACTCTCGAGGTCTTTCTCGGGGGGCGGCGGGAAACCCTCGTTTCCCTCGCCTTCTGCCAGGGACCTTAGGGAACTTCCCAGGGTGCCTCTGAGAGGCGAGGGATCCTGTGGAGCTGGCGGGGCCCCTCGGGACTCCGCTGGGAATGGCGCAATGGAAGAGGGCCTCACCTCGAGGGGAGGCAGGAACCTCAGGCTTCCTCTCCGTTTCAGACTCAGACCGCAGGGTCACTGCAGAGTTGGGACAGGAGAGTCAGGCTACGTCTTTTCTGAGGAATGGAACTCCGCTTGCCTCTCGAGTTGTTCATGGGGTTTCAGGCCCCTTGTCAAACTGTGTGTGGAATCTGCAGGTTTTTCCAGACGATGCACGGGGGTGTCAGTGACCCTTCGTTTTTGTCTTCATCCACAGGGTTGCCTACGAAGAGCTGTCCGGGCATCAAGTTCTTATGAAGAGCGGACCGGGAAATCGGGGTCGTTCAGGATTTGGCACCACCCACGTGGCTAGTCTCGAATTTCCTTCTGAAACCGGCCTCATCCTGAGTTGTGCCGCGAAGGTCATGAAACCCTTCCAGACAAAGCAGAGGAATCGACCCTCCTGTGGCGATCAGGAGGGAGAAGTGGCTCAGATGATGTGCTGCTGGGAACCTTGGTGTTTCCCTCAAGTGAGACAGGTATGTCGGGTAACTTTTGGGGTCGCATAAACCGTTCCAAGTACCGTTTCGCTCTTCAAAATGGAAAGTGGGACTTCTCTTGGTGTGCTCCAGCGGGCAAGGGCCTCATCTTGGAATGACTGGGGAACCACTTGGTTTTTCTCGAGTTGCGGTGGGATATTTGAGTTACCACAGCGAATTCATGCTTCCTCTTGTGTTGGCCCACAAAAGTCTTATCTTCCATTCGAGATTCGAGGAAGATCTGGAGGCGCGCTCTAGTCACTGAAGGCAAAAGAGAGCCCACCAAGGCTTGTGTGCAGGACCTAATGTTCATGTCAAGGGGCGACAGGAATCTCGGGGTTGCATTCCAGACTCGCCTTGGAGTCAGGCCTCGTCTCGAGGGGAAGCAAAGGACTCTGCTCTCCTCTCGAGTCGGACGGGTATATCTTGGAGCCCACTGAGTGGCTTAAAGGGAGTCAAACCTCCTCTGGTGTTTGGAGGGAGGACACGGGATTGCTCTCCAGGCAATGCAGGAAATGAAGGCCCTCATCTCCCGATGACTGGGGCGTCTCGTAGGTTTTCTCCAGCTGTGGCGCTAGTGTGGGGTTTCTCACGAAGTAAGACTGGGAGCTCAGTGAGCCTCTCACGTGGTGCCAGGGCAGTCAGGTCTCTATGCACGTGGTGAGAGGGAGCCCGTCATTGTTCTCGAGTCATGGTAGGGGAATTGGGCCTGAAGACGGGTTAAAGAAGGACTCTCGAGGTCTTTCTTGGGTTGCAGCAGGAAACCCTGGGTTCCATCGACTTGTGCCAGTGACCTCAGGAAGCTTCTCAGCGTGCCTCTGAGAAGTCAGGGTCACTGTGGAGTTGGGAGGGGCCTCTCGGAACTCCACTGGGTTTGGTGCAATGGAAGAGGGCCTCATGACAAGTTGAGGCAGGAACCACAGGGTTCCTCTCCTGGCTTCGAATGCGCCGGATCTGACTCGGATCGCAGAGTCCCTGCAGAGTTGGGACAGGAGAGTCAGGCCTCGTCTTGTGTGGAGGAATGGAACTCTGCTTGACTCTCGCGTTGTTCATGGGGTGACAGGCCACTTGTCGATTTGTATGTGGAACTTGCAGGTTTTTCTGGACGATGCACCGGGGTGTCACTGCCCCTTCGTGTTGTGCCTTCATCCACAGGATTGCCTTCGAGTTGGGTTCTGCCATCGGGTTCTTATCAAGAGCGGACCAGGGAATCGGGGTCTTTTGGCATGTCGCACCACCCACGAGGCTATGTCTCGAATTTCCTCGTGAGACTGGCCTCATCTTGATGTGCGCCAGGAAGGTCGGGAACGCCTTCCAGACAAAGCAGGGGAATCAAACCTCCTGTCGCGATCAAGAGGGGAGAAGAGTCTCAGATGAAGTGGTGCCAGGAATCTCGGTGTTCTCCTCAAGTGAGACTGGTATGTCGGGGAACTTTTGGGGTCGCATCAAGGGTTCCAAGTAACTTTTCGCTCTTCAATACGGAACGTGGGACTTCTCCTGAGACACTGTAGCGGGCAAGGGCCTCATCTTTCGATGACGGGGGAACCACGTGGTTTTTCTTGAGTTGGGGCGGGATTCTCGAGTTACGACGGGGAATTCAGGCTTCCTCTTCAACTGGCCCAGGAAAGTCCAGTTTTCATTCGAATTGCGAGTTAGAACTGGGGATTGCTCTCGAGACACTGCAGGGCCAAATAGACCTCATCTAGGCTTGTGTCTAGCACTTAATGTTCGTCCCTAGGGGCGACAGGGATCTGGGGGTTGCGTACCAGACTCACCCGGGGAATCAGGCCTCGTCTCGAGGGGAAGCAAAGAACTCCGCTGTCCTTTTGAGTCGCGATGGGTATCTCTTGGAGCCCACTGTGTGCCCTAAATGGAGTCAAGCCTCCTGTGGTGTTTGGATAGAGGACTCGGGATTCCTCTCCAGGCCATGCAGGAAAAGAAGGCCCTCATCTCGCGATGACGGCGGCGTCTCGTGGGTTTTCTAGACTGCCGCGCTAGTGCCGGGTTTCTGACGAGGTACGAGAGGGAGCTCAGGGAGCCTCTCGTGTGGCGCCAGGGAAGTCAGGTCCCCATGAGATGGCTAGGGGGAGATCGTCATTGCTCTCGAGTCATGGTAGGGTAATCGGGCCTCAAGACGGGTTGAAGAAGGACTCTCGAGGTCTTTCTCGGGTCACTGCATAAAACCCAGGGTTCCCTTGACTTGTGCCTGCGACCTCAGGGAGCTTCTCAGAGTGCCTCTGAGAAGTCAGGGATACTGTGCAGTTTGGAGGGGCCTCTCGAGACTCCTCTGCATTTGGTGGAATGTAAGAGGGACTCATCTCGAGTTGAAGCAGGAAGCTCAGTGTTCCTCTCCATTTCTGACTCAGATCGCAAGGTCCCTGCATGTTGGTACAGGAGAGTCAGGCCTCGTCTTTTCTGGAGGATGGGACTCCTCTTGCCTCTCGAGTTGTTCTCGAGGTGACAGGCCACTTGCCGAGCTGTGTGTGTAACCTGCCCATTTTTCCGGATGATGCACAGGTGTGTTAGTGCCCCTTCGTGTTGTACCTTCATACTCAAGGCTGCCTTCCAAGAGGTGTCCGAGCATCGGATTCTTATCAAGAGCGGACCGGGAAATTGGAGTCTTTCGGCAAGTGGCACCACCCACAAAGCTACGTATCAAATTTCCCCATGAGACCGGTCTCATCCTGAGTTGTGCAGGGAAGGTCGGGCCCCCTTGCAGACAAAGCAGGGGAATCGACCCACCGGTCACGATCAGGAGGGGAGAAGGGGCTTAAATGAAAGTGGTGCCGGGAACCTCGGTGTTCCCCTTGAGTGAGACCGGCGTGTTGGGGGACTTTTGGGGTCGCATCAAGGGTGCCAAGTACCGTTTTGCATTTCAAGACGGAACCTGGGACATCTTTTGAAACGCTGTAGCGGGCAAGGGCCTCATCTTGCGATGACGGGAGAACCACGTGGTTTTGCTCGAGTTGCGTCGGGATTCTCGAGTCATGACCGGGAATTTAGGCTTCCTCTTGTTGGCCTTGAAATCCAATCTTCCATTCAGGTTGCGAGGGGGAGTTGAGGATTGCGCTAGAGTCACTGCAGGGCAAAAGAGACCTAATCTAGGCTTCTGTCCAGGATCTAACGTTGCTCTCCAGGGGCGACAGGGATCTCGGGTTTGCATTCCAGACTCATCCGGGGAGTCGGTTCTCACCTCGAGGGTAAGCAAAGAATTCCGCTCTCGTCTCGAGTCGCGATGGGTATCTCTTGGAGCCCACTGTGTGTACTAAAGTGAGTCAAGCCTCCTGTGGAGTTTGAAGAGAGGACTCGGGATTGAACTCCAGGCCACGCAGGAAAAGAAGGCCCTCATCTCGAGATGACGGTGGCGTCTCGTGGGTTTTCTCGAGCTGCGGCGCCAGTGTGGGGTGTCTCATGAAGTACCACGGGGATCTTAGGGAGCCTCTTGTGTGGCGCCAGGAAAATCCAGTATTCCATTCGAGTTGCAAGTTAGAACTGGGGATTGCTCTCCAGTCACTGCAGGGCAAAATAGACATCATCTACGCTTGTGTCCAGGACCTAGTGTTCCACTACTGGGCCGACAGGGATCTCAGGGTTGCATTCTCGACTAACCCGGAGAGTCAGGCCTCGTCTTGAGGGGAAAAAAAGGACTCCGTTCTCCTGTCGAGTCGCGACGGGTATCTCTTAGAGCCCACTGCGTGGCGTAAAGGGAGTGAAGCCTCCTAAGGAGTTTGGAGAGATGACTCGGGATTGTTTTCCTGGCCATGCAGGAAAAAAGGCCCTCATCTCGCGATGACAGGGGCGTCTCGTGGGTTTTCTCCAGCTGTGGTGCCAGTATCAGATTTCTCACGAGGTACAACGGGGAGCTCAGAGAGCCTCTCGTGTGGTGCTAGGGACGTCAGGTCTCCGTGCGTGTGGTGAAGGGGAGTGCGTGATTGCTCTCGAGTCATAGTAGGCGAATCGGGCCTCAAGACGCATTGAAGAAGGACTCTCGAGGTCTTTCTCGGGTTGCGGCAGGGAACCCTGGGTTCCCTCGACTTGTGTCGGTGACCTCAGGCAACTTCTCAGGGTGCCTCTGAGAAGTCAGGGACACTGTGGATTTGGGAGGGGCCTTTCGTTACTCAACTGGGTTTGGTGCAATCGAAGAGGGCCTCATCTCGAATGGAGGCAGGAACCTCAGTGTTCCTCTCCATTTCTGACTCAGATCGCAAGGTCCCTGCATGTTGGTACAGGAGAGTCAGGCCTCGTCTTTTCTGGAGGATGGGACTCCTCTTGCCTCTCGAGTTGTTCTCGAGGTGACAGGCCACTTGCCGAGCTGTGTGTGTAACCTGCCCATTTTTCCGGATGATACACAGGTGTGTTAGTGCCCCTTCGTGTTGTACCTTCATACTCAAGGCTGCCTTCCAAGAGGTGTCCGAGCATCGGATTCTTATCAAGAGCGGACCGGGAAATTGGAGTCTTTCGGCAAGTGGCACCACCCACAAAGCTACGTATCAAATTTCCCCATGAGACCGGTCTCATCCTGAGTTGTGCAGGGAAGGTCGGGCCCCCTTGCAGACAAAGCAGGGGAATCGACCCACCGGTCAGGATCAGGAGGGGAGAAGGGGCTTAAATGAAAGTGGTGCCGGGAACCTCGGTGTTCCCCTTGAGTGAGACCGGCGTGTTGGGGGACTTTTGGGGTCGCATCAAGGGTGCCAAGTACCGTTTTGCATTTCAAGACGGAACCTGGGACATCTTTTGAAACGCTGTAGCGGGCAAGGGCCTCATCTTGCAATGACGGGAGAACCACGTGGTTTTGCTCGAGTTGCGTCGGGATTCTCGAGTCATGACCGGGAATTTAGGCTTCCTCTTGTTGGCCTTGAAATCCAATCTTCCATTCAGGTTGCGAGGGGGAGTTGAGGATTGCGCTAGAGTCACTGCAGGGCAAAAGAGACCTAATCTAGGCTTCTGTCCAGGATCTAACGTTGCTCTCCAGGGGCGACAGGGATCTCGGGTTTGCATTCCAGACTCATCCGGGGAGTCGGTTCTCACCTCGAGGGTAAGCAAAGAATTCCGCTCTCGTCTCGAGTCGCGATGGGTATCTCTTGGAGCCCACTGTGTGTACTAAAGTGAGTCAAGCCTCCTGTGGAGTTTGAAGAGAGGACTCGGGATTGAATTCCAGGCCACGCAGGAAAAGAAGGCCCTCATCTCGAGATGACGGTGGCGTCTCGTGGGTTTTCTCGAGCTGCGGCGCCAGTGTGGGGTGTCTCATGAAGTACCACGGGGATCTTAGGGAGCCTCTTGTGTGGCGCCAGGAAAATCCAGTATTCCATTCGAGTTGCAAGTTAGAACTGGGGATTGCTCTCCAGTCACTGCAGGGCAAAATAGACATCATCTACGCTTGTGTCCAGGACCTAGTGTTCCACTACTGGGCCGACAGGGATCTCAGGGTTGCATTCTCGACTAACCCGGAGAGTCAGGCCTCGTCTTGAGGGGAAAAAAAGGACTCCGTTCTCCTGTCGAGTCGCGACGGGTATCTCTTAGAGCCCACTGCGTGGCGTAAAGGGAGTGAAGCCTCCTAAGGAGTTTGGAGAGATGACTCGGGATTGTTTTCCTGGCCATGCAGGAAAAAAGGCCCTCATCTCGCGATGACAGGGGCGTCTCGTGGGTTTTCTCCAGCTGTGGTGCCAGTATCAGATTTCTCACGAGGTACAACGGGGAGCTCAGAGAGCCTCTCGTGTGGTGCTAGGGACGTCAGGTCTCCGTGCGTGTGGTGAAGGGGAGTGCGTGATTGCTCTCGAGTCATAGTAGGCGAATCGGGCCTCAAGACGCATTGAAGAAGGACTCTCGAGGTCTTTCTCGGGTTGCGGCAGGGAACCCTGGGTTCCCTCGACTTGTGTCGGTGACCTCAGGCAACTTCTCAGGGTGCCTCTGAGAAGTCAGGGACACTGTGGATTTGGGAGGGGCCTTTCGTTACTCAACTGGGTTTGGTGCAATCGAAGAGGGCCTCATCTCGAATGGAGGCAGGAACCTCAGGGGTCCTCTCCATTTCTGACTCGGGTCGCAGGCTACCTGCAGAGTATGGACAAGAGAGTCACGCCTCGTCTTCTGTGGAGGAATGGATCTCCGCTTGCCTTTCGAGTTGTTCACGGAGTGACAGGCCACTTGTTGAGCTGTGTTTGGAACCTGCGGGTTTTTCCGGACCATGCACAGGGGTGTCAGTGCCCCTTCGTGTTGTGCCTTCATCCAAAGGGTTGCCTTCAAAGAGGTGTCTGGGCATCGGGTTCTTTTCAAGAGCGTACCAGAAAATTGGGGTCTTTCAGCATGTGGTACCACCCACGAGGCTATGTCTCGAATTTCCTCGGGAGACCGGCCTCATCCTGAGGTGTGCCGGGAAGGTTGGCCCTTGCAGACAAAGCAGGGGAATCGACCCACCGGTCGCGATCAGAAGGGGAGAAGGGGCTCAGATGAAGTGGTGCCGGGAACCTCGGTGGTCCCCTCGTGTGAGACCGGTATGTCACGGCACTTTTGAGGTCGCATCAAGGGTGCCAAGTACAGTTTCGCACTTCAAGACGGAACGTGGGAATTCTCTGGAGATGCTGTAGCGGGCAAGGGCCTCATATTGCGATGACGAGGGAAACACGTGGTTTTTCTCGAGTTGAGGCGGGATTCTCGAGTTACGACGGGGAATTCAGGCTTCCTCTTGTGTTGGCCCAGGAAGTCCAATCTTCCATTCAACTTGTCAGAGAGAGCTGTGGGTTGCTCTCGAGTCACTTCAAGGCAAAGAGTCCTCATCTAGACTTGGGTCCAGGACGTAATGTTCCTCTCCAGGGGCAACAGGGATATCGGGGTCGCATTCCAGTCTCACCCGGTGGGTTATGCCTCGTCTCGAGTGGAAGCAAAGGACTCCACTATCCTCTCGAGTCCCGACGCGTAACTCTTGGAGCCATATGAGTGGCCTAAAGGGATTCAAGCGTCCTGTGTAGCTTGGACAGAAGGTTCACGCTTGATCTGCATACCATGCAGTTAAAGATGGCCCTCCTCTCGTGATGACGGGGGCGTCTCATGGGTTTTCTCGAGCTGCGGCGCCAGTGTGGGGTTTCTCACGATATATGATGGGGAGCTCAGGGAGCCTCTCGTGCGGCGCCAGAGAAGTCAGGCCTCCATGCGTGTGGCCAGGCAGATCGCGTCATTCCTCTCGAGTCATGGGAGGGACTAGGACCTCAAGACGCATTTAAGAAGGACTCTCCAGGTTTTTCTTGGGTTGGGGCGGGAAACACTCGTTTCCCTCGACCTCTACCAGGGACCTTAGGGAACTTTCCAGGTGCCTCTGAGTGGTGAGGGATACTGAGGTGTTAGAGGGGCCTCTCGGGACTCCGCTAGGTTTGACGAAATGAAAGAGGGCCTCATCTTGATTGGAGGCAGGAACCTCAGGGTTCCTTTCCATTTCTGACTCCGATCGCAGGGTCCCTGAAGTGTTGGGACAGGAGAGTAAGGCCTCGTCTTGTGTGAAGGAATGCAACTTCACTTGCCTCTCGAGTTGTTCACGGGGTGACAGTCCACATTTGGAGCTGTGAGTGGAATCGGCGGGTTTTTCCAGACGATGCATGGGGATGTCAGTGTCCCTTCATGTTGTGCCTTCATCCACAGGGTTGCCTTCGAAGAGATGTCCGGGCGTCAGGTTCTTATCTAGAGTGGACTGGGAATTCGGGATCTTTCAGCATGTGGCACCAACCATGAGGCTACTTTTCGAATTTCCTCATGAGACCGGCCTCATCCGGAGGTTCACGGGGAACGTCGGGAACCCCTTGCAGACAAAGCATGGGAATCGACCCTCCTGTCGCGATCAGGAGGGGTGAAGGGGCTCACAGGAAGTGGTGCCGTGAACTTTGGTGTTTCCCTCGAGTGAGACTGGTATGTCAGGGAACTTTGGGGGTCGCATCAAGGGTGCCAAGTACCGTTTTGTACTTCAGGATGGAATGTGGGTCTTCTCTTGATACGCTGTAGCGGCCAAGGGCCTCATCTTGCGATGACGGGGGAGCCACGTGGTTTTTCTCGAGTTGTGGCGGGATTCTCGAGTTACGACGGGGATTTCAGGCTTCCTCTTGTGTTGGGCCAGGGAAGTCCAATCATCCATTCGAGTTGCGAGGGAGAGCTGGGGGTTGCGCTCGAGTCACTGCAGGGCAAAGGAGACCTCATCTAGGCTTGTGTCCAGGACCTAATGTTCCTCTCCAAGGGCCACAGGGATCTCAGGTTTGCATTCCAGACTCACCCAGGGAGTCAGGCCTCGTGTTGAAGGGAAGCAAAGGACTCCGCTCTCCTTTCGAGTCGCGACGGGCACCTCTTGGAACCCACTTTGTGGCCTAAAAGGAGTCAAGCCTCCTGTGAAGTTTGGAGAGAGGACTTGGGACTGCTCTCCAGGCCATGCAGGAAAAGATGGCCCTCATCTCGCGATGATGGAGGGGTCTTGTGGGTTTTCTCGAGCTGCGGCGCCAGTGTGGGGTTTCACACGAGGTACGACAGGGAGCTCAGGGAGCCTCTCGTGTGGCGCCACGGAAGTCAGGTCTCCTTGTGCGTGGCGAGGGGGAGCGGGTTATTGCTCTCGAGCCATGGTAGGGGAATCTGACCTCAAGACGCATTGAAGAAGGACTCTCGAGGTCTTTCTTCGGTTGTGGCAGGAAACCCTTATTTCCCTCGACTTTTGCCGGTGGCCTCAAGGAGCTTCTCAGAATGCCTAGGAGAAGTCAGGGATACTGTGGAGATGGGAGGGGCCTCTCGGGACTCCACTGGGTTTGTTTTAATGGAAGAGGGCCTCATCTCGGGTTGAGGCAGGAACCTCAGGTTTCCTCTCCATTTCTGACTCAGATCGAAGCGTGCCTGCAGAGTTGGGATTGGATACTCAGGCCTCGTCTTGTCTGAGGAAGGGAACTCCGCTTGCCTCTCTCGTTGTTTAAGGGGTGACAGGCCAGTTGTGGAGCTGTATGTGGATCCTGCGGGATTTTCCGGACGATGAACAGGGTTGCCAGTGCCCCCTCGTGTAGTGCCTTCATCCACAGGGTTGCCTTAGAAGAGGTGTCCGGGCATCGGGTTCTTATCAAGAGCAAGACCGAGAAATCAGGGTCTTTCGGCACGTGGCACCAACATGAGGCTACATCTCGAATTTCTTCATGAGACTGGCCTCATCCTGAGGTGCGCCATGAAGGTCGGGAACCCCTTCTAGACAAAGCAGGGGAATCGACCTTCCTGCCGTGATCAGGAGCGGAGAAGGGGCTCAAATGAAGTGGTGCCAGGAACTTTGGTGTTCCCTTGGAGTGAGACCGGTATATTGGGGAACTTTTGGGGTCGCATCAAGGGTGCCAAGTAGCATTTCGAACTTTATGACGAAACATGGGACTTCTCTTGAGATTCTGTAGCGGGCAAAGGCCTCATATTGCGATGAATGGGGAACCACGTGGTTTTTAGGAGTTGCGGCGGGATTCTCGAGTTACAGCGGGAAATTCAGACTTCCTCTTGTGTTGGCCCAGTGAAGACTAATCTTCCATTCGAATTGCGAGGGAGAGATGGGTGTTGCTCTCGAGTCACTGTAGGGCAAAATAGACCTCATCTAGGCTTTTGTCCAGGACATAATGTTCCTCTCCAGGGGCAACAGGGATCTCGGGGTTGCATTCCAGACTCACCCGAGGTAAGGCCTCATCTCGAGGGGAAACAAAGTACTCTGCTCTCCTCTCAAGTCGCGACAGGTATCTCTTGGAGCCCATTGAGTGGCCTAAAGGGAGTAAAGCCTCCTGTGAAGTTTGGAGAAAGGACCAGGGATTGCTCTCCAGGTCAGGCAGGAAAAGAAGTCCCCAATCTCGCGATGACGGTGGCGTCTCGTGAGTTTTCCCGAGCTGCGGCGCCAGTGTGGGGTTTCTCACGAGGTATGACGGGGAGCTCAGGGAGCCTCTCATGTGGCGCCAGGGAAGTCAGGTGTCCATGCGCATGGCGAGGGGGAGCGTGTCATTGCTCTCGAGTCATGGTAGGGGAATCTGTCCTCAAGACGCGTTGAAGACGGACTCTTGAGGTCTTTCTCGGGTTGCGGCAGGACACCCTGTGTTCCCTCGACTTGTGCTGGTGACCTCAGGGAGTTGCTCAGGGTGCCTCTGAGAAGACACTGATACTGTGGTGTTGGGAGGGGCCTCTCGGGACTCCACTGCGTTTGGTGCAATGGAAGATTGCCGGGAGCCAGCGAGAGACATTCCACTCGTGACAAATGTCATGAGGAAAGAGTCTCGGCATACGCAAAGGCGGGATCGAGCCTCCGGGAGTTCCCCCGTATATTCTTCAGCATCTACCCCCAAAAACCAAAGTCTGCCTTCTTTATTGCTTTGTTCTCTCACCTCTGACATTACTGGGGATGTCTCCCACCACCATCTCACTCTCTCTGTCAAAGAGCTAACTTACAGCTCCAACTAATAATGTTCCTGTGCAATTAGTAGTGTTTAAATCCAAACCCCTCAGATGGTTTTCTAACTCGCCTGACAAGTTTACCCGGTCTCCTACAGCTATGCATACGATTGTGTACAGTCTCCCAGCCTCGAGACGCACGGGAAGTTTAAGATATTCAAATAGCTTAGAGCCTCTCAGAGAGTTAGAAACTGTCAGAATAAAACTAGTAAAAGATTTCATTGATGAACCAATGCTTTTTGCCAAGATTCCGCATCCCCTGAATTGTATCCTTGAATGTGTGTTAATTAATATAGTTGGTATGTAGAAAAAATAAGTAGTGGCCTTGATGTTGGTAACTTTAGACCCTTAAGGTAATAAATTCTTTTCTTTGTTGTAAACCCATTACACATCCGCCCTATAGGAATGCAATTTTATCTTCGAAAGATGGCGCCAAACCTTAAACAATTACTCTTAGAGAAAATAACTCTTATGGTTGATAAGTCTTTGTCAAGAGTCATAAAATGTTAATAGGTCTTCTGGCCAGAAGATGATGTAAATCATCTAAACCATTTTTATACGATAAATCTGCAGAAAAGAAACCCTGGTTTTTGATAAGGATTAAAGACTGCTGACTTTGCATCCCCTATTATCCTCTATGTGTAACTTAGGGTATTAAAACCTGTGTTGAAAATAAAGCTACGGGCCCTGCTCGCCAACGCTCGGTCTCCCCATGTCATTATTCCCCTCAATTTTCAGATGAGTGTCCATCTGGAGCGCGGATATCCTCTGCGGCCATTTATTTGCCTGGGCTTCGAAGACCCACTCGATAAGGTGTCTAAGGTGGGGCACCTTCCTCTATTCTAGAGGGCACTTGCAGCCTCCGTGGTCAGAGCTAACCTGGTGTCACGGGTTATATTGATTTTCCGCGTAAACCAAGCTACTCAGCTGCTTTTCTCCACTGAATTTTCCTACTGAGCTATCCTCATTCTATTACTCTTTATATCTTTGATGAATAAATAAATAAATACATAGGTCGCCTACTCCATCTTCCCTTCGAATACCCTGGATCAGCTGGGGCTGGACCTCTGCAGGTGGCGCCCGAGACAGGCATTTCAAAGGTAAATCCCCAACCCCATTCCCCCAGTGTTCAGTTTTCGGGACAGATAGGATCCCACTTAGGGGGCTGCAGATCCCCCTGTAGAATAGACAGGGCGAGAGGAGTGGGAAGTGTTGAAGAGTTAGAGAGAAAAAAACGGTTTCTAAAAAGGCTGACAAAAAAGGCCTAATCTTTAGATAGCTAAAAGCAAAATCTTTTACTATCCTTAATTTTCTGACATGGGCAACACTGAATCAAATGAAAGACAGCTCTTTATAGGAGTAATTTTACAGTTATAAAGTAAAAGAAGAATCAAGGTTAAAACATCTTCCATTCAATCATTTTTTACATTTGTACAAGACCACTGCCCTTGGTTTCTACAACAAGGCACTGTTAACCTAGGTATCTTGAAAAAACTAGGAAGACAGCTAAGAGCTTATTGTGCTCAGCAACGTTTGGAAAAAATCCCTACTTACACCTTTCCTCTGTGGAATATGACTAGAGATGTTTTAGATCCAGCTCATGAATTTGAAAAGGTACCTGTTAAAGAGGAAAGTAAAGTTGGAAAAGTACCTGTTAAACAAAAAAGCAAATCTGAAAAGGTACCTGTTATAAAGAAAAGTGAAAATGAAGAGGCTATACCTAGCTATCGACAGCTAAATGAATGGCTAGCCGCTATGACTGCCAATGAGCATGTAAAAGATAGGGATGAAAAGAAAGATCAGCTCTCCCCTCAATTTGAAAAAGGTTTAGAGGAAAGAGCAGCTCGATGCCATTCTGATGAGGATTGTTTTTTTTTTTAGCTAAAGATGCTCCTAAAAGTTTAAGAAAACATCCCTAATCAGACCATCCGCTCCTAGGAGGTTGAGGGAAACATCCCCGATCAGACAGTTCGTAAGATTTAGTTACCAAACAGTTAAAGGATCTCCGGAACAGAAGAGGAAAACTTCGGGACGCTCCCATCCCCCTATGCCTCCTCCTCCATGTCAGGGTAAAGGGCCACCGCTAGGAGTTTCCCGGAGAAGGATTTTCTCTAGTCCCAAGGATGAACTTGATCCTCACCTTGAGGCTTCTTTTCTAGTCCCCTCTGCAGTTTAGCCAGGGTAAAGAGGTTACAAAATAAATAAAAATATTCTCTAAAATTAAAAAAAAAATTAAAAATGGATTTCTCTGCATCAAAGAATAGACAAATATTTATTGACTGTGGAATATGATTAGAAATGTCCTGGACCTCCGTCACGAGTCTGTTAAATAGCCTATGGGGGAGGCTATAGAGGTGGATGGTGGTGAGTCTCCATTTACTGCACAGATCATATTTTCTGCCATTGAAAAAAAAAAAAGGAGGGAGAAAGTGGTCTACCTCCCGAGGAAGGAGAGGGCTTACAGGACGCTGCGGCCGAGAGCCCTGGCGAGCTCCCTCCCCCTCTGCGCAAACCTTTAAAAAACTTATCCACCACTTTCTGATTTAAGGAGACCGCCACCGCCTTCGATTGTGCCTCCCAGGACCCAGGAGTTCCCCACTTTGCCCCAAATGCCTCCCAAAGTGTTGCCTAAGACTGAGGAAGATAAAAAGTTTTTTAAACAAAGGAGCTTTTAGTACACAATATTCAGAGCGTGCTCCTTGGAGAAAACTCCCTCAGGGTGGTCTCACCCAGGCTAGGAGAAAAGAGAAAAGGCAAGGAGATTTAATAGCAATATTAACCCCTGATGTGCCGCTTACTCCAATTCCAACCGGAGTGGCTGGCCCCCTATCTGAGGACATTGTAAGATTTGTCCTGGGGCGTAGCTCGCTTTCTTTTAAAAAAAAATTAAACAAAAAAAAAAAAAGAAAGAAAAGAAATTTCGCTGGTGCATGGTGTAGTAGATTCTGATGATATTGAGAAATTAAAGTCTTGATCTCACTGCCTATCAAAACTGTACAAATTAATAAAGGTCAAAGAGTAACACAGCTTTTACTTTTACCTTACTATCAGACAAGGAAAAACTTGACTTCTCAAGCTAAGAGCCACAAAACATTTGGATCTAGTGATCTAGCCTTTTGGGTGCAGGAAATTACAGTTCCAAGGCCTTTAAAAGATCTTTTACTTCAAGAGAATAAAACGCCAGGGCTATTAGACACAGGAACAGACGTCTCTTAACATTGCTGGGAAAGACTGGCCCAGCTCCTGGCCAACACATAATACTGAAAATGAGTTGGTGGGATTAGAGAAAGTGGTATGTGGGGTGGAGATGCTGTACAGGTGGTACACTTAACAATACATTATATATTTTTATAAATACATAATATAAATATATTTGCCTAATTACAGTTTGCCTAATTAGGTATGGGTATAAATAAAATATAATAAAGGTATACCTAATTCTATTTATAGATCTATACTTAATTAATTTGTATATAAATTAATATGTATACTATATACACACACATATATATATACTGTATAATTAAATATATATGGCAGTAATATAATGTGTGTGTGGCTGATATTAATTGGTATGGATTGATGTGCTGTGATGATATATGTTCTATATACTGTATAATTATAAATGTGTGACATGTATTATTACAGTATATTGGTTTGTGTTGGTTGGTATTAGCTGTGTATGTGTTGTATTGCTGTAATATATATTAATTAATATATTAATTATAAAGATTAATTCAAGTATATTGATTTATATATATTATATGTCAATAACTTTATACTTGTTGCCATATATAAATACATATATAAATGCATTTTGCATTTAGGTATATCTGTATACCTGTATACCAAAATGAGATAAGGAGGTTATACATTTATTACTTTAATTTATACAGAGACCTAAACTAAACATTAGACCTAAATTAACATATCCATAGGGAAACAGCTGGACAAATAGTGAAGTTATGTTCCAATTGTAATTAATCACTTAAACGTAAACACACAGGGGCAGACTACAATGATGAGACACTAGATGCCTGAATTACAGGCTACGACTTGGCCCCTGGTCAAGTAAAAAGGCCTCCTTACGGGAGAGTGAAAAAGCCAGATGTGTTGCTAACTTGTGGGAGAGGGTATGCTTGTATATTTCTACAGAATGCAGATTCTCCGGTTTGGATCTCAGACAAATTCGTCATGTCACATTCCCCAAAGACCAGGTTCGCTGCGTGCGCACTCACTTGCTCCCCCTCCCCCAGCCAGCTCTCGCCTCCATGCCACCAGCAGCGCCTCGCACCCTCCTCGCTGCACCCCGTGACCTAGAGCAAAGAAGTCTGTGCAGCGAGTGAGGGCCAGAGAGGAAAGCGCGCCTGCGGAGTGCCATCCAGACCAGCGTGGCCCCACTGGCAAGAGGGGACCGCCTTGAGCCCAAGCGGTGGCGGCTAGCCCTAAACCATGAACCCTGCCCCTCCGCCCGCCATAGGCGCCTTGGCCCACAGCCTGCCGCTCGCGTTCTGCCTCCTGATGCTGGGGACACTGCTCCCCCAGGCCGACGCCTACAGCTGCTCCCTGGTTCATCTTGTTTAAACCCTCAATATAATGTTTGCTCCTTTGTAATGCTACAACATCCACCTTATCTTATGATGTAACCACTTATTGAATTATGGTCTTGCTGTATTACAACAACTACAGGATTTAATGCAAACACGACGGTTTGTGGGCTTACTTATCTTGGGAACAGCAGCTTTGATAAGTGCAATCACTTCTGTTACTGTGGCAGCAATATCATTGACTCAACAAGTACATACTGCTCAATATGTTGATTCGATGTCCAAAAATGTTTCTTTAACATTGGCAACACAGAAAGCTATAGAGAGAAAATTAGAAATGAGGGTAGATGCCCTAGAGGAAGCAGTAATACATATTGGGACTGAATTGCAGGCTTTAAAGGTGAAAATGGCATTGTCTTGTCATGCTGACTATCGGTGGATATGTGTAACACCCCTGAAAGTAAATGAGACAGATTTTGAATGAGAAAAGATTAAAAAACATATTTCAGGTATCTGGAACAGCTCTGACATTGTTTGAGACGTAGGGAAACTTCACTATCAAATAGCAACCATGGAGCACTCCCGATTAGATTTTACTGCTGCTGGAACAGCAAATGATTTCTTCCATACTTTCCCTAACTACATCTCAGGAAAGAATATTCTGTCTAATGTCTTTAGCTATGCTGGGGTGGCTGCTTTAATTCTGCTTCTCATAATCATTCTTCCTTGTATTGTCAGGATTCTTCAGCAGAGTATTCAGAGGTTCGCGACTGAGCTACATCTGGCTGTTTTAAGAAATAAAAAATGGGGAGATGCCGGGAGCCGGCGAGAGACATTCCACTCGTGACAAAGGTCATGAGGAAGGAGGCTGGGCATACACAAAGGCGGGATCGAGCCTCGGGAGTCCTCCCGGATATTCTTGAGCATCTACCCCCCAAAACCAGAGTCTGCCTACTTTATTGCTTTGTGCTCTCACCTCTGACTTTCCTGGGGGCTGTCCCCCACCACCATCTCCCTCTTTCTGTCAAAGAGCTAACTTACAGCTCCAATTAATAAAGTTCCTGGGCAATTAGGAATGTTTAAATCCAAACACGTCAGATGGCTCTCTAACTCTCCTGACAAGTTTACCCGGTCTCCTACAGCAAGGCATACAATTGTTTACAGTCTCCGAGCCTCGAGAGGCACGGGAAGCTTAAGATATTCAAATAGCTTAGAGCCTCTCAGAGAGTTAGAAACTGTCAGAATAAAACTAGTAAAAGATTTCATTGATGAACCAATGCTTGTTGCCAAGTTTCCACATCCCCTGAATTGTATCCTTGAATGTGTATTAATTAATATAGTTGGTATGTAGAAGAAATAAGTAGTGGCCTTGGTGTTACTAACTTTAGACCCTTAAGGTAATAAATTGTTTCCTTTGTTGTAAACCCATTACACATCCGCCCTATAGGAATGCAATTTTATCTTCGAAAGATGGGGCCAAACCTTAAAATAATTACTCTTAGAGAAAATAAGTCTTACGGTTGATAAGTCTTTGTCAAGAGTCATAAAATGTTAATAGGCCTTCTGGCTAGAAGATGATGTAAATCACCTAAACCATTTGTATATGATACATTTGCAGGAAAGAAACCCTGGTTTTTGATAAGGATCAAAGGCTGCTGACTTTGCATCCCCATTATCCTCTATGTGTAACTTAGGGTAAAAAAAAAACCCCTGTTGAAAATAAAGCTACGGGCCTTGATTGCCAACGCTTAGTCTCCTAATGTCATTCTTCCCCTCAATTTTCAGATGAGTGTCCATCTGGAGCGCGGATATCTTCTGCGACCATTTATTTGCCTGGGCTTCGATGACCACTTGAGAAGGTGTCTAAGGTGGGGCACTTTTCGCTATTCGAGAGGGAGCCTGCGGCCTCCGTGGTCAGAGCTAACCTGGTGTCACGGGTTATACTGATTTTCCGCATAAACCAAGCTACTCAGCTTCTTTTCTCCACTAAATTTTCCTACTGAGATAGCCTCATTCTATTACTCTTTATATCTTTGATAAATAAATCAATAGGTCGCCTACTCTGTCTCCCCTTCAAAAACCCTGGACCAGCCGAGGCTGGACCTTGTCAGAAGAGGGCCTCATCTCGATTTGAAGCAGGAACCTCAGAGTTGCTCTCCATTTCTGACTCTGAACACAGAGTCCCTACAGAGTTAGGACAGGAGAGGCAGGCCTCGTCTTGTGTGGAGGAATGGAACTCCGCTGGACTCTCGAGTTGTTCACCGGATAACAGGCCACTTGTCGAGCTGTGTGTGGAACCTGCGGTTTTATCCGGACGATGCATGGGGGTGTCAGTTCCCCTTTGTTTTTTGCCTTCATACACAGGGTTGCCTTCGAAGAGGTATCCAGCCTTCAGGTTCTTATCAAGAGCAGACCAGGAAATCAGGGTCTTTCGGCATGTGGCACCACCCACAAGCCTACGTCTCGAATTTCTTCTTGAGACGGACCTCAACCTGAGGTGCACCAGGAAAGTCGGTAACCCTTTCAGACAAAGCAAGTGAATCGACCCTCTTGTCCCGATCAGGAGGGGAGAAGGGGCTCAGATGAAGTGGTGCCAGGAACCTCGATGTTCCCCTCGAGTAAAACTGGGATATCGGGGAACTTTTGGGGTCGCATCAAAGGTGCTAAGTACCGTTTCAAACTTCAAGACGGAACGTGAGATTTCTCTTGAGACGCTGTAGCTGGCAAGGGCCTCATCTTGTGGTGACGGGTTAACCACGTCGTTTTTCTCGAGTTGTGGCAGGATTCTCGAGTTAGGTCAGGAAATTCAGGCTTCCTCTTGTGTTGGCCCAGGGAAGTCCAGTCTTCCATTCGAGTTGCGAGGGAGAGCTAGGGATTGCGCTTGAGTCACTGCAGGGCAAAAGAGACCTTATCTAGGCTTGTGTCCAGGACATAATGTTCGTCTCCAGGGGGGACAGGGATCTCGGGGTTGCTTTCCTGATGCACCCGGGGAGTCAGTCCTTGTCTCGAGGGGAAGCAAAGGACTCAGCTCTCCTCTCGAGTTGCGACGGGTATCTCTTGGAGCCCACTGAGTGGCCTAAAGGGAGTCAAGCCTCCTGTGGAGTTTGGAGAGAGGACTCGGGATTGCTCTCCAGGCCATGCAGGAAAATAAGGCCATCATCTCGCGATGAAGGGGGCATCTCGTGGGTTTTCTCGAGCTGCAGCGCCAGTGTGGGGTTTCTCATGAGGTACTACGGGGAGCTCAAGGAGCCTCTCATGTGGCGCTTGGGAAGTCAGGTCTCCATGCGCATTGCGAGGGGGAGCGCGTCATTGCTCTAGAGTCATGGTAGGTGTATCGGGCCTCAAGAACCGTTAAAGAAGGACTTTCAAGGTGTTTCTTGGGTCACGGCAGTAAACCCTGGGTTCCCTCGACTAGTGCCGGTGGCCTCAGGGAGCTTCTCAGTGTGCCTCTGAGAAGTCAGGGATACCCTGGTGTTGGGAGGGCCCTCTCGGGACTCCACTGGGTTTGGTGCAATAGAAGAGGGCCTCATCTCGAGTGGAGGCAGGAACCTCAGGGTTCGTCTCCATCTCTGACTCTGATTGCAGGGTCCCTGCAGAGTTGGGACAGGAGAGTCATGCCTCGTCTTGTAAGGAGGAATGGAACTACGCTTGCCTCTCGAGTTATTCACGCGGTGACAGGCAACTTGTCGAACTGTCTTTGGAATCTGCGGGTTTTTCCGGACGATGCACGAGGGTGTCAGTGCCCCTTCGTGTTGTGCCTTCTTCCACAAGGTTGCCTTTGAAGAGGTGTCCGGGCATCGGGTTCTTATCAAGAGCGGACCGGGGAATCGGGGTCTTTCAGCATGTGTTACCACCCATGAAGCTACGTCTCAAATATTCTCGTTAGACCGGCCTCATCCTGAGGTGCGCCGGGAAGGTTGGGAATCCCTTCCAGACAAAGCACGGGAGTCGACCCTCCAGTCGCAATCAGGAGGGGAGAAGTGACTCAGATGAAGTCGTACCGGGAACCTCGGTGTTCCCCTCGAGAGAGACCAGGGTGTCGGGGAACTTTTGGAATCACATCAAGGGTGCCGAGTTTTCACACTTGAAGTGTGAAAACACTTCAAGAAGAAACGTGGGACTTCTCTTTAGACGCTGTAGCGGGCAAGGGCCTCATCTTGCGATGACGGGGTAACCATGTGGTTTTTCTCGAGTTTCGGCGGGATTCTCGAGTTACGATGGGGAATTCAGGCTTCCTCTTGTGTTGGCCCAGGGAAGTCCAATCTTCCATTCGAGTTGCGAGAGAGAGCTAGGGATTGCTCTCGAGTCACTTCAGGGCAAAAGAGACCTCATCTAAGCTTGTGTCCAGTACCTAATGTTCCTCTCCAGGGGCGACAGAGATCTCGGGGTTGCATTTTAGACGCACCCGAGGAGTCAGTCCTCATCTCGAGAGGAAGGAAAGGACTCTGCTCTGCTCTCGAGTCCTGACGGGTATTTCTTGGAGACCACTGAGTGGCCTAAAGGGAGTCAAGCCTCCTGTGGATTTTTTTTTTAATTTTATTTTATTTTTAAACTTTACATAATTGTATTAGTTTTTCCAAATATCAAAATGAATCCGCCTCAGGTATACATGTGCTCCCCATCCTGAACCCTCCTCCCTCCTCCCCCCCATAGCATCCCTCTGGGTCGTCCCAGTGCACTAGCCCCAAGCATCCAGTGTCATGCATCAAACCTGGACTGGCAACTCTTTTCATACATGATATTTTACATGTTTCAATGCCATTCTCCCACATCTTCCCACCTTCTCCCTCTCCCACAGAGTCCATAAGACTCTTCTATACCTCAGTGTCTCTTTTGCTGTCTCGTACTCAGGGTTATTGTTACCGTCTTTCAAAATTCCATATATATGTGTTAGTATACTGTATTGGTGTTTTTCTTTCTGGCTTACTTCACTCTGTATAATAGGCTGCAGTTTCATCCACCTCATTAGAATTGATTCATTCTATTCTTTTTAATGGCGGAGTAATACTCCATTGTGTATATGTACCACAGCTTTCTTATCCATTCATCTGCTGATGGACATCTAGGTTGCTTCCATGTCCTGGCTATTAGAAACAGTGCTGCGATGAACATTGGGGTACACGTGTCTCTTTCCCTTCTGGTTTCCTCAGTGTGTATGCCCAGCAGTGGGATTGCTGGATCATAAGGCAGTTCTATTTCCAGTTGTTTAAGGAATCTCCACACTGTTCTCCATAGTGGCTGTACTAGTTTGCATTCCCACCAACAGTGTAAGAGGGTTCCCTTTTCTCCACACCCTCTCCAGCATTTATTATTTGTAGACTTTTGGATTGCAGCCATTCTGACTGGCGTGAAATGGTACCTCATAGTGGTTTTGATTTGCATTTCTATGATAATGAGTGATTTTGAGCATCTTTTCATGTGTTTGTTAGCCATCTGTATGTCTTCTTTGGAGAAATGTCTATTTAGTTCTTTGGCCCATTTTTTGATTGGCTCATCTATTTTTCTGGAGTTGAGCTGTAGGAGTTGCTTGTATATTTTTGAGATTAGTTGTTTGTCAGTTGCTTCATTTCCTATTATTTTCTCCCATTCTGAAGGCTGTCTTTTCACCTTGCTAATAGTTTGCTTTGATGTGCAGAAGCTTTTAAGGTTAATTAGGTCCCATTTGTTTATTTTTGTTTTTATTTCCAATATTCTGGGAGGTGGGTCATAGAGGATCCTGCTGTGATGTATTTCAGAGAGTGTTTTGCCTATGTTCTCCTCTAGGAGTTTTATAGTTTCTGGTCTTGCGTTTAGATCTTTAATCCATTTTGAGTTTATTTTTGTGTATTGTGTTAGAAAGTGTTCTAGTTTCATTCTTTTACAAGTGGTTGACCAGATTTCCCAGCACCACTTGTTAAAGAGATTGTCTTTAATCCATTGTATATTTTTGCCTCCTTTGTCAAAGATAAGGTGTCCATATGTGTGTGGATTTATCTCTGGGCTTTCTATTTTGTTCCACTAATCTATATTTCTGTCTTTGTGCCAGTACCATACTGTCTTGATAACTGTGGCTTTGTAGTGGAGCCTGAAATCAGGTAGGTTGATTCCTCCAGTTCCATTCTTCTTTCTCAAGATCGCTTTGGCTATTCGAGGTTTTTTGTATTTCCATACAAATTGTGAAATTATTTGTTCTAGCTCTGTGAAGAATACTGTTGGTAGCTTGATAGGGATTGCATTGAATCTATAAATTGCCTTGGGTAGTATACTCATTTTCACTATATTGATTCTTCCAATCCATGAACATGGTATATTTCTCCATCTATTAGTGTCCTCTTTGATTTCTTTCACCAGTGTTTTATAGTTTTCTATGTATAGGTCTTTAGTTTCTTTAGGTAGGTATATTCCTAAGTATTTTATTCTTTCCATTTCAATGGTGAATGAAATTGTTTCCTTAATTTCACTTTCTGTTTTCTCATTATTAGTGTATAGGAATTCAAGGGATTTCTGTGTGTTGATTTTATATCCTGCAACTTTACTATAGTCATTGACTAGTTCTAGTAATTTTCTGGTGGAGTCTTTAGGGTTTTCTATGTAGAGGATCATGTCATCTGCAAACAGTGAGAGTTTTACTTCTTCTTTTCCAATTTGGATTCCTTTTGTTTCTTTTTCTGCTCTGATTGCTGTGGCCAAAACTTCCAAAGCTATGTTGAATAGTAATGGTGAAAGTGGGCACCCTTGTCTTGTTCCTGACTTTAGAGGAAATGCTTCCAATTTTTCACCATTGAGGATAATGTTTGCTGTGGGTTTGTCATATATAGCTTTTATTATGTTGAGGTATGTTCCTTCTATTCCTGCTTTCTGGAGAGTTTTTATCATAAATGGATGTTGAATTTTGTCAAAGGCTTTCTCTGCATCTATTGAGAAAATCATATGGTTTTTATTTTTCAATTTGTTAAGGTGGTGTATTACATTGATTGATTTGTGGATATTGAAGAATCCTTGCATCCCTGGGATAAAGCCCACTTGGTCATGGTGTATGATCTTTTTAATGTGTTGTTGGATTCTGATTGCTAGAATTTTGTTAAGGATTTTTGCATCTATGTTCATCAGTGATATTGGCCTGTAGTTTTCTTTTTTTGTAGGATCTTTGGCAGGTTTTGGTATTAGGCTGATGGTGGCCTCATAGAATGAGTTTGGAACTTTACCTTCCTCTGCAATTTTCTGGAAGAGTTTGAGCAGGATAGGTGTTAGCTCTTCTCTAAATTTTTCGTAGAATTCAGCTGTGAAGCCATCTGGACCTGGGCTTTTGTTGGCTGGAAGATTTTTGATTACAGTTTCAATTTCCGTGCTTGTGATGGGTCTGTTAAGATTTTCTAGTTCTTCCCTGGTCCAGTTTTGGAAAGTTGTACTTTTCTAAGAATTTGTCCATTTCTTCCACGTTGTCCATTTTATTGGCATATAATTGTTGATAGTAGTCTCTTATGATCCTTTGTATTTCTGTGTTTTCTGTTGTGATCTCTCCATTTTCATTTCTAATTTTATTGATTTGATTTTTCTCCCTTTGTTTCTTGATGAGTCTGGCTAATGGTTTGTCAATTTTATTTATCGTTTCAAAGAACCAGCTTTTGGTTTTGTTGATTTTTGCTATGGTCTCTTTTGTTTCTTTTGCATTTATTTCTGCTCTAATTTTTAAGATTTCTTTCCTTCTACTAACCCTGGGGTTCTTCATTTCTTCCTTTTCTAGTTGCTTTAGGTGTAGAGTTAGGTTATTTATTTGACTTTTTTCTTGTTTCTTGAGGTGTGCCTGTATTGCTATGAACTTTCCCCTTAGGACTGCTTTTACCGTGTCCCACAGGTTTTGGGTTGTTGTGTTTTCATTTTCATCCGTTTCTATGCAAATTTTGATTTCTTTTTTGATTTCTTCTGTGATTTGTTGGTTATTCAGCAGCGGGTTGTTTAGCCTCCATATGTTGGAATTTTTAATAGTTTTTCTCCTGTAATTGAGATCTAATCTTACTGCATTGGGGTCAGAAAAGATGCTTGGAATGATTTCTATTTTTTTGAATTTACCAAGGCTAGCTTTATGGCCCAGGATGTGATCTATCCTGGAGAAGGTTCCATGTGCACTTTAGAAAAAGGTGAAATTCATTGTTTTGGGATGAAATGTCCTATAGATATCAATTAGGTCTAACTGGTCTATTGTATCATTTAAAGTTTGTGTTTCCTTGTTAAATTTCTGTTTAGTTGATCTATCCATAGGTGTGAGTGGGGTATTAAAATCTCCAACTATTATTGTGTTAGTGTTAATTTCTCCTTTCATACTTGTTAGCATTTGTCTTACATACTGTGGTGCTCCTGCGTTGGGTGCATATATATTTATAATTGTTATATCTTCTTCTTGGATTGATCCTTTGATCATTATGTAGTGACCTTCTTTGTCTCTTTTCACAGCCTTTGTTTTAAAGTCTATTTTATCTGATATGAGTATCGCTACTCCTGCTTTCTTTTGGTCCCTATTTGCATGGAAAATCTTTTTCCAGCCCTTCACTTTCAGTCTGTATGTATCCCCTGTTTTGAGGTGGGTCTCTTGTAGACAACATATGTAGGGGTCTTGTTTTTGTATCCATTCAGCCAGTCTTTGTCTTTTGGTTGGAGCATTCAACCCATTTACGTTTAAGGTAATTACTGATAAGTATGATCCCATTGCCATTTACTTTATTGTTTGGGGTTCGAATTTATACACCGTTTTTGTGTTTCCTGTTTAGTATTTGTTGGAGAGCTGGTTTGGTGGTGCAGAATTCTCTCAGCTTTTGCTTGTCTGAAAAGCTTTTGATTTCTCATTCATACTTGAATGAGATACTTGCTGGGTACAATAATCTGGGCTGTAGGTTATTTTCTTTCATCATTTTAAGTATGTCTTGCCATTCCCTCCTTGCTTGAAGAGTTTCTATTGAAAGATCAGCTGTTATCCTTATGGCAATTCCCTTGTGTGTTATTTGTTGTTTTTCCCTTGCTGCTTTTCATATTTGTTCTTTGTGTTTGATTTTTGTTAATGTGATTAATATGTGTCTTGGGGGGTTTCGCCTTGGCTTTATCCTGTTTGGGACTCTCTGGGTTTCTTGGACTTGAGTGGGTATTTCCTTCCCCATTTTAGGGAAGTTTTCAACTATTATCTCCTCAAGTATTTTCTCACGGTCTTTCTTTTTGTCTTCTTCTTCTGGGACCCCTATGATTCGAATGTTGTAGCGTTTAATATTGTCCTGGAGGTCTCTGAGATTGTGCTCATTTCTTTTAATTCGTTTTTCATTTATCCTCTCTGATTCATTTATTTCTACCATTCTATCTTCGAATTCACTAATCCTATCTTCTGCCTCTGTTATTCTACTATTTGTTGCCTCCAGAGTGTTTTTAATTTCATTTATTGCCTTATTCGTTATATATTGACTCTTTTTTTTTTTCTTCTAGGTCCTTGTTAAACCTTTCTTGCATCTTCTCAATCCTTGTCTCCAGGCTATTTTTCTGTGATTCCATTTTAATTTCAACATTTTAGATCCATTTCACTATCCTTATTCGGAATTCTTTATCAGGTAGATACCCTATCTCTTCCTCTTTTGTTTGGTTTGGTGGGCATTTATCCTGTTCCTTTATCTGCTGGGTATTCCTCTGTCTCATCTTGTTTAAATTGCTGAGTTTGGGGTGTCCTTTCTGTATTCTGGCAGTTTGTGGAGTTCTTTACTGTGGCATTTCCTCGCTGTGTGTGGGTTTGTACAGGTGTCTTGTCAAGATTTCCTGGTTAGGGAAGCTTGTGTCCGTGTTCTGGTGGGTGGAGCTGTATTTCTTCTCTCTGGAGTGCAATGAAGTGTCCAGTAATGAGTTATGAGATGTCTGTGGTTTTGGGGTGACTTTGGGCAGCCTGTATCTTGAAGCTCAAGGCTGTGTTCCTTTGTTGCTGGAGAATTTGCTTGGTATGTCTTGCCCTGGAACTTGTTGGCTCTTGTGTGGTGCTTGATTTCAGTGTCGGTATGGAGGCATTTGATGAGCTCCTGTCAATTAATGTTCCTTGGAGTCAGGAGTTCCCTGGAGTCAGGGTTTGGACATAAGCCTCCTGCTTCCAGTTATCTGTCTTACTTTTACAGTAGTTTCAAAACTTCTCCTTCTATACAGCACCATTGATAAAACATCTACGTTAAAGAAGAAAAGTTTCTCTACTCTGAGGGCCACTCAGAATGGTTCACAGCGTTACATGGAGAAGAGAAGAGGGAGGAGGGAGTTAGAGGTGACCCAAATGAGATCAGGTGGAATCAATAGTGGAGAGAGTGGGCTGGCCAGTCGTCACTTCCTTATGTGCACTCCACAACTGGACCGCTCAGAGATGTTCACAGAGTTATACAGAGACGAGAAGAAGGAGGAAGGAGACAGAGGTGGCCAGAAGGATAAAAGGGGGGAATGAAAAGGAGGGAGACAGATCCAGCCAGTAATCAGTTCCCTAAGTGTTCTCCACCGTCTGGAATACACAGAAATTCACAGAGTTGGGTAGAGTAGAGAGGAGTTAGGGAGGAGACACAGGCGACCCGGTGGAGAAAAAGGAGAGTCCAAAGGGAGAGAGAGCAGTCAAGCCAGTAATCTCGCTCCCTAGTGAAAAATGGGTACTGAAGATTGGGTTCTTAAAGGTACAAAATTGGTAACAAATACATAAAAGCAAAAATTAAAAATCTAGAGTAGAGTTTGGACTTTCAAAAATACGATGTTAAAGAAAAGAAGAAGGAAAAGAAAGAGAGAAAAAACGAACAAAGAAAAACAAACAAGGTCGCAAAAATTATCAAGAAAATACAGGTACAAAATTGATAACTAATATCAAAAAGCAAAAATTAAAAATCTAGAGTAGAGTTTGGAATTTCAAAAATACAATGTTAAAAAAAAGGAAGAAGAAAACTAAAGAGAAAACAAACAAACAAAAACAAGCAATGTCGGAAAAATTATAAAGAAACTACAGGTACAAAATTTATATCAAATACCAAAAAGCATAAATTAGAAATCTAGAGTAGAGTTTGGAATTTCAAAAATACAATGTTAAAAGAAGAAAAAAAAACAAAACAAAAAAACAAGGTCAAAAAATTATAATTATTATTATTATATATATATATATATATATATATATATATATATGAAGTCTGCTGAAGAAGAAAAAAATAGGGTCTTTTTTTTTGCAAAGTAATAGGTTATAAAAGTGAAAATTAAAGGAACAATAGAGGACTTAAAATTAAAAAAATTAAAAAAAAGAAAGAATGATCATAAAAATATATCTAGGACTTTCTCTGGTTTTGTTGTGAGTATCGTGGGTTCAGTTCATTTTTGGCTAGTTCCTTGGTCCGACTTATATTTCTCAAGATCTATAGGCATCTTCCTATGTAGTCCTAGTAACCACAGGGTTTTAATCTATTGCCTGTAGCTTCCAAGGCGATTCCCTCTGTTATAGCTTCTTTTGTTTGCTGGTCTCTTCAGTGTCTGGTTTACGCCCTGACACAAAGGGGACGGTGGAGGACACTTTTTTTTTTAGGCTCACTTGTTCAGTTGCACTGTGGGGAGGGAGGGAGGGATGCTGCAAACAAATAACAGTAGCGTGCGGTCACAGTGCCTCAGCCACACTGGGTCTGCCCCCGCTCACGGCGCGTGTAGCCTCCCTGCCCACACTGCTCGGGCTCTAGGTTGTTCCACCGGGAACAATCCGAGGCTGGCCCTGGGCTGCATGCACCTCCCAGGTCCAAGCCGCTCAGGTTCAGGCACTCGGGTAGTCCTCAGAGGCACAGGCTCGGTTGGGCCTGCGTTTTGTGCTCTTCCCAGGTCTGAGCAGCTCAGGTAATGAGATGTTTGGCGAGCGCCAATGTTGTGACTTATCGCCTCCCTGCCACTCGGTTATCTGGGTGTAAAACAGGCGCACCTTCTCAGGCAGATGTTGACCGTCCAGATCCCCAAGAAGTTTTAGTTAGCAAAGAAGCCTGCTTACAGTTTTATAGATAATGTCTCTCTGGGGCTGCGATTGCCCCCTTCCGGCTCTGGCTGCCTGTCACCAGAGGGGGAAGGTCTGCAGCCGGCTATCTCTGTTCAGTCCTTTGTTCCGTGCGCGGGCCTGGCGGTGTCTTAGGTTAGGGCTGGCTTTTTGCGTGGTAGATATCCCAGAGTCTGGTTTGCTAGCCCAAGTTATTTCGTTCAGATAGCGCTCAGGGTATTCAGGCCAGATTCTTACTCTAAGCGATAGAGCCCGCGCCGTGCCTCCCTGCCCAGCCCCTGCTTGCTAATGGTGTGAGCAGGCGTCTGCACTGCTTCGCGGCTGGGGGAGTTACCGTAGGGCTTGCAATCTGCGAGTTTTAATTGTTTATTTATTTTTATCCCCCTTATGTTGCCCTTTGTGCTTCCAAAGCTTGGCAAAGATTTGGCAGTGAAAAGCTTTCCTGGTGTTTGGAAACTTTTCTCTTTTTAAGACTCTCTTCCCGGGACGGAAATCCCTCCCTCCCTCTTTTGTCTCTTTTTTTGTCTTTTATACTTTTTCCTACCTACTTTCCAAGAGTTGGGTTGCTTTTCTGGGTGCCTGATGTCCTCTGGCAGCATTCATAAGTTGTATTGTGGAATTTACTCGACGTTTAAATGCTCTTTTGATGAAATTGCTTGGGGGGGAAAAGAGTTCTCCCCGTCCTACTCCTCAGCAATCTTGTCTCCTCTCTTGTGGAGTTTGGAGAGAGCACGCGGGATTGCTCTCCAGGCCATGCAGGAAAAGAAGGCCCTCATCTCGCGATGTCGGGGGAGTCTCGTGGTTTTTCTGGAGCTGCGGTGCCAGTGTGGGGTTTCTCACAAGGTACGACCGGGAGCTCAGGGAGCCTCTCGTGTGGTGTCAGGGAAGTCAAGTCTCCATACGAGTGGCGAGGGGGCGCACGTCATTGCTCTCCAGTCATGGTAGTGGAATCAGGGCTCAACGCAATGAAAAAGGACACTCGAGGTCTTTCTCGGGTTGCGGCAGGAAACCCTGTGTTCCCTCGACTTGTGCCTGTGACCTCAGGTAGCTTCTCAGGGTGCCTCTGAGAAGTCAGGGATACTATGGAGCTGGGAGAGGCCTCTTGGGACTCCACTGGGTTTGCTGCAATGGAAGAGGGCCTAATCTCGAGATCAGGAAGGAACCTCAGGGTTCCTCTCCATTTCTGACTCAGATCGCAGGGTCCCTGCAGAGTTGGGACAGGAGAGTCAGGCCTCGTCTTGTGTGGAGGAATGGAACTCCGCTTGCCTCTCGAGTTGTTCAAGGAATGACAGGCCACTTGTCGAGCTGTGTGTGGAACCTGCGGTTTTTTCCAGACAATGCACGGCGGTGTCAGTGCCCCTTCGTGATGTGCTTTCATCCACAGGGTTGCCTTCGAAGTGGTGTGCGGGCATCGGGTTCTTATCAAGAGCAGACCGGGAAATCGGGGTCTTTTGGAATGCGGCACCACACACGAGGCTACGTCTCGAATTTCCTCGTGAGACGGGCCTCATGCTGAGGTGTCCCTGGAAGGTCGGGAAAGCCTTCCAGACAAAGCAGGTTAATCGACCCTACTGTCGTGATCAGGAGGGGAGAAGGGGCTCAGATGAAGTGGTGCCGGGAACCTCGGTGTTCCCCTCGAGTGAGACCGGTATGTCAGGGAACTTTTGGGGTCTCATGAAGCTTGCCAAATACTGTTTCAAACTTCAAGACGAAACGTGGGACTTCTCTTGAGACGCTGTGGTGGGCAAGGGCCTCATCTTGTGATGAAGGGGAAACCACGTGGTTTTTCTCGAGTTGCAATGGGATTGTTGACTTACGACGGGGAATTCAGGCTTCCTCTTGTGTTGGCCCAGGGAAGTCCATTCTTCCTTTCGAGTCGCCAGGGAGAGCTGGGTGGGAATTGCTCTCGAGTCACGGCAGGTCAAAATAGACCTCATCTAGGCTTGTGTCCAGGACCTAATGTTCCTCTCCAGGGGCGATAGGGATCACGGGGACGCATTCCAGGCTCACCCAGTGAGTCAGGCCTCGGCTCGAGGGGAAGCAAAGGATTCTGATATCCTCCTGGGTCGCGATAGGTATCTCTTGGAGCCCACTGAGTGGCCTCCAGGGAGTCAAGCCTCCTGTGGAGTTTGGAGAGAGGACTCCGGATTGCTCTCCAGGGTATGCAATAAAAGAAAGCCCACATCTCGCGATGACGTGGACGTCTCGTGGGTTTAATCCAGCTGGGGCGCCACGTTGTGTTTCTCACGAGGTACGATGGAGAGCTCAGGGGGCCTCTCGTGCAGCACCAGGGAAGTCAGGTCTCCATGCCCGTGGTGAGGGGGAGCGGGTAATTGCTCTCGAGTCATGTTAGGGGAATCCGGCCTCAAGACGCGTTGAAGAAGATCTTTCGAGGTCTTTCTGGGGTTGTGGCAGGAAACGCTGGGTTCCCTCGACTTCTGCCGGTGACCTCAGAGAGCTACTCAGGTTGCCTCTGAGAAGTCAGGGATACTGTGGAGTTGGGAGGGGCCTCTCGGGACTCCACTGGGTTTGGTGCAATGGAAGAGGGCCTCATTTAGAGTTGATGCAGGAACCTTACTGTTTCTCTCCATTTCAGACACCGATTGCAGCGTCCCTGCTGAGTTGGGACAGGAGACTCAGGGCTCGTGCTGTGTGGAGGAATGGAACTCTGCTTGCCTCCCAAGTTGTTCACGAGGTGACAGGCCACTTGTCGAGCTGTATGTGGAACCTGTGGGTTTTTCCAGATGATGCACGGGGTTGTCAATGCCCCTTCGTGTTGTGACTTCATCCACAGGGTTGCCTTCGAAGAGGTGTCCGGGCATGGGTTCTTGTGAAGAGAGGACCAGAGAATCGGGGTCTTTTGGCATGTGGCACCACACACGAGGCTACCTCTCGAATTTCCTCTTGAGACTGGGCTCATCCTGAGGTGCGCTGGGAAGGTCGAGAAAGCCTTCCAGACAAAGCAGGTTAATCGACCCTCCTGTCGCGATCAGGAGGGGAGAAGGGGCTCAGATGAAGTGGTGCTGGGAACCTCGGCGTTCCCCTCGAGTGAGACCGGTATGTCAGGGAACTTTTGGAGTCTGATGAAGGGTGCCAAGTAATGTTTCAAACTTCAACATGAACGTGAGACTTTTCTTGAGACGCTCTAACGTGAAAGGGCTTCATCTTGAGATGAGGGGGGAACTACGTGGTTTCCTTCGAGTTGCAGCAGGATTCTCGCGTTACAACGGGGAATTCGGGCTTCCTCTTGTGTTGGTCCAGGGAAGTCCAATCTTCCATTCGAGTTTCGAGGGAGAGCTGGGATTTCTCTCGAGTCACTGCAGGGCAAAATATACTTCATCTAGGCCTGTGCCCAGGACTTAATTTTCCTCTCCAGGGGTGACAGGGATCTCGGAGTTGCATTCCAGACTCACACAGGGAGTCAGGCCTCTTCTCGAAGGAAAGCAAAGGACTCCACTCTCTTCTCGAGTCGCGTCGGGTATGTCTTGGAGCCCACTGAGTGGCCTACTCGGAGTAAAGCCTCCTGTGGAGTTGGAGAGAGGACTCGGGATTGCTCTCCAGGCCATGCAGGAAGAGAAGGCCCTCAGCTCGCAATGACGGGGGCGTCTTGTGGGTTTTCTCGAGTTGGGGCACAATTATGAGTTTTCTCACGAGGTACGACGGGGAGCTCAGGGAGCCTCTCGTGTGGCGCCAGGAAAGTCAGGTCTCTATGTGTGTGACGAGGGGGAGCCCATAAATGTTCTCGAGTCATGGTAGGGAAATCGGGACTCAAGACGCGTTGAAGAAGGAGTCTCGAGGTCTTTCTCAGGTTGCGGCAGGAAACCCTGGGTTCCCTCGACTTGTACCGGTGACCTCAGGGAGCTTCTCAGGGTGCCTCTGAGAAGTCAGGCATACTGTGGACTTGGGAGGGGCTCTCGGAACTCCACTGGGTTTGGTGCAATGGCAAAGGTTCTCATCTCGAGTTGAGGCAGGAACCTAAGGGTTCCTCTCCATTTCAAACTCCGACCACAGGGTCCCTGAAGAGTTGGGACAGGAGAGTCAGGCCTCGTCTTGTGTGGAGGAATGGAACTCCGCTTGCCTCTCGAGTTGTTCACAGGATAACAGACCATTTGTCGAGCTGTGAGTGGAATCTTCGGTTTTTTCCGTAAGATGCATGAGGGAGTCAGTGCCCCTTCATGTTGTGCCTTCATCCACAGGGTTGCCTTCAAAGAGGTGTCCGGACATCGGGTTCTTATCAATAGCAGAGCAGGAAATCGGGGTCTTTCAGAACGTGGCACCATCCATGAGGCTACGTCTCGAATTTCTTCATTAGACTGGTGTCATCCTGAGGTGCGCCATGAAGATCGGGAACCCCTTCCAGACAAAGCAGGGGAATCGACCATCTTGTCGCGATCAGGAGAAGTGAAAGGGCTCAGTTGAAGTCGTGCCGGGAACCTCGGTGTTCCCCTCGAGTGGGACAGGTGTGTCGGGAAACTTTTCGGGTCCCTTCAAGGGTGCCAAGTACCGTTTTGCACTTCAAGACGGACTTGGGGCTTCTCTTGACACGCTGTAGAGGGCAAGGGCCTCATCTTGGGATGATGGGGGAATCACGTGGTTTTTCTCAAGGTGCGGCAGGATTCTCGAGTTACGACGGGGAATTCAGGCTTCCTCTTGTGTTAGCCCAGGGAAGTCCAACCTTCCATTCGAGTTGCGAGGGATAGCTGGGGGTTGCGCTCGAGTCACTGCAGGGCAAAAGAGACCTCATCCAGGCTTGTGTCTAGGACCTAATGTTCCTCTCAAGGGATGACTGGGAACTTGGGGTTGCATTCCAGACTCACCCGGGAGTCAGGCGTCGTCTCGAGGGGAAACAAAGGCCTTCTCTCTCTTCTCGAGTCGCGACGGGTATTTCTTGGAGCCCACTGAGTGGACTAAAGGGAGTCAAGCCTCCTCTGGAGTTTGGAGAGAGGACTCGGGATTGCACTCCAGGACATGCAGGAAAAGAAGGCCCTCATCTCACGAAGACAGGGGGGTCTCGGTGGTTTTACCGAGCTGCAGCGCCTGTGTTGGTTTCTCAGGGGGTACGAAGGGGAGCTCAGGGAGCCTCTTGTGTGGCGCCAGGGAAGTTAGGTCTCGATGCGTGTGGCGAGGGGGAGCGCGTCATTGCTCTCGAGTCATGGTAGGGGAATCAGGCCTCTAGACGCGTTGAAGAAGGACTCTCAAGATCTCTCTCAGGTCTTGGCAAGAATACCTGGGTTCCCTCGACTTGTGCCGGTGACCTCAGGGAGATTCTCCGGGTGCCTCTGAGAAGTCAGGGATACTATGGAGTTGGGAAAGACCTCTCGGGACTCCACTGGGTTTGGTGAAATGGAAGGGGGCCTCATCTCGAGGGGAGGCAGGAACCTCAGGGTTCCTCTCCATTTCTGATTCCGATCGCAGCCCCCTGCATAGTTGGGAGAGGTGAGTCAGGCCTCGTCTTGTGTGCAGGAATGGACCTCCGCTTGCCTCTCGAGTTGTTCACTGGGTGACAGGCACTTGTTGAGCTGTATGAGTAACCTGCGGTCTTTTCCGGACGATGCACGGGGGTGTCAGTGCCCCTTCGTGTTGTGCCTTCATCCACACTATCTTCGAATAGGTGTCTGGGCATCGCGTTCTTATCAAGAGCAGATCGCGAAATCGCGGTCTTTCGGCATGTGGCACCACCATCGAGGCTACGTCTCGAATTTCCTCGTGAGACAGCCTCATCTGAGGTGCGCGGAGAAGGTCGGGAACCCCTTGCAGACAAAGCAGGGGAATCGACCCTCCTTTCGCGATCAGGAGGGGAGAAGGGGCTCAGATGAAGTGGTGCCAGGAACCTCGGTGTTCGCCTCGAGTGCGACCCATATGTCGGGGAACTTTTGGGGTAGCATTAAGGGTGCCAAATATCATTTCGCACTTCAAGACGGAACGTGGGACTACTCTTGAGACGCTGGAGCGGGCAAGGGCCTCATCTTGCAATGACGGGGGAACCACGTGGTTTTTCTCAAGTTGAGGCGGAATTCTCGAATTACTACTGGGAATTCAGGCTTCCTCTTGTGTTGGCCCAGGGAGGTCCAATCTTCCATTCGGGTTGCGAGGGAAAGCTGAGGAGTGCTCTCGAGTTACTGCAGGGCAAAAGCGACCTCATCTAGCCTTGTGTTCAGGACCCAATGATCCTCTCCAAGGGCGACAGGGATCTCGGGTTTGCATTACAGACTCACCCGGGGAGTTAGGCCTCGTATCGAGGGGAAGCAAAGGACTCGGCTCTCCTCTCGAGTTGCGACGTGTATCTCTTGGAGCCCACTGACTGGTCTAAAGGGAGTCAACCCTCCTCTTCAGTTTGGAGAGAGGACTCGGTATTGCTCTCCAGGCCATGCAGGAAAAGAAGGCCCACATCTCGAGATGATGGGGGCGTCTCGTGGGTTTTCTCGAGCTGTGGCGCCAGTGTGGGGTTTCTCATGAGGTACGACGGGGAGTTCAGGTAGCCTCTCGTGTGGCAACAGGGAAGTCAGGTCTCCATGGGCGGGGCAAGGGGGAGCGCGTCATTGCTCTCCTGTCAGGGTAGGGGAATCGGGCCTCATGACGGGTTGAAAAAGGACTCTCGATGTCTTTCTAGGGTTCGGCAGGAAACCCTGGGTTCCCTTGACTTGTGCTGGTGACCTCAGGGAGCTTCTCAGGGTGCCTCTGAGAAGTCAGGGATACTGTGGATTTGGGAGAGGCCTCTCGGGACTCCTCTGGGTTTGGTGCAATGGAAGAGGGCCTCATCTCGAGTTGAGGCAGGAACCTCAGGGTTCTGCTCCTGACTTCCTGGAGCCGGATCTGACTCAGATTGCAGGGTCCCTGCTGAGTTTGCTCAGGAGTGTCAGGTCTCGTGTTCTGCGGAGGAATGGAACTCCGCTTACATCTCAAGTTGTTCAAGGATGACACCACTTTTCTTGATGTGTGTGGAACCTGCAGGTATTTCGGAGATGCACGGGGGCATCAGTGGTCCTTCCTGTTGTGCCTTCATCCACAGGGTTGCCTTCGAAGAGTTGTCCGGGCACCGGGATCTCCTCAAGTGCGGACCGGGAAATCGGGGTCTTTCAGCATGTTGCACCACCCACGAGGCTACGTCTCGAATTTCCTCGTGAGACCGGCCTCATCCTGAGGCGCGCAGGAAAGTCCGGGAACCCTTTCCAGACAAAGCAGGGGAATCGACCCTCCTTTCGGTATCAGTAGGAGAGAAAGGGCTGAGATGAAGTAGTGCCAGGAACCTCGGTGCTCCCCTTGAGTGAAACTGGTAAGTCGGGTAACTTTTCGGGTTGCATCAAGGGTGCCAAGTACCATTTCGCACTTCAAGACGGAACCTGGGAATTCTCTTGAGATGCTGTAGTGGGCAAGGGCCTCATCTAGCGCTGACGAGGGACCCACGTGTTTTTTCTCGAGTTGCAGCAGGATTCTTGAGTTACGATGGGGAATACAGGTTTCCTCTTGTGTTGGCCCAGGGAAGTTCAATCTTCCATTCGAGTTGCAAGTGAGAGCTGGAGATTGCTCTCGAGTCACTGCAGGGCAAAATAGAGCTCATCTAGGTTTGTTTCCAGGACCGAGTTTTTCTCTCCAGGGGCGACAGGGATCTCGGGGTTGCATTCCAGACTCACCCGGGGAGTCAGGCCTCATCTCGAAGGGAATGAATGGACTCCGCTCTCCTCTCGAGTCGCGACGGGTATCCTTTGGAGCCCAAGAGTGGCCTAAATGGAGTTAAGCCTCCTGTGGAATTTGGAGAGAGGACTCGGGATTGCTCTCTAGGCCATACAGGAAATGAAGGCCCTCATCTCGCGATGACGGGGCGTCTCGTGGGTTTTCTCAAGGTGCAGTGCCTGGTTGGGGTTTCTCACGAGATAGGACAGGGAGCTCAGGGAGACTCCTGTGGTGCCACGGAAGTCAGGTCTCCATGGACATGGCGAGGGGGAGCGCCTCATTGCTCTCGAGTCATGGTAGGGGAATCGAGCCTCAAGACGCTTCGAAGAAGAACTCTCGAGGTCTTTCTCGGGGTGTGGCAGGAAACCCTGGGTTCCCTCGACTTGTGCCCATGACCTCAGGGAGCTTAGCGGGGTGCCTCTGAGAAGTCAGGGATACTGTGGAGTAGAGAGGGGCTTCTCGGGACATCACAGGGACTGGTGCAATTGAAGAGGACCTAATCTCGGATTGAGGCAGTAACGTCAGGGTTCCTCTCCATTTCTGACTCGGATAGCATGGTCCCTGCAGAGTTGGGACAGGAGAGTCAGACCTCGTCTTGTGTGGAGTAGTGGAACTCTGCTTGCCTCTCGAGTTGTTCACGGGATGACAGGCCACCTATCGAGTTGTATGTGGAACCTGCGGTTTTGGGGGACGATGCACAGGGGTGTCAGTGCCCCTTCGTTTTGTGCCTTCATCCACAGGGTTACCTTCAAAGTGGTGACCGGGCATCGGGATCTTATCAATAGCGGACCAGGAAATCGGGGTCTTTCGGCATGTGGCACAACCCACGAGGCTACGTCTCGAATTCCCTCGTGAGACTGGCCTCATCCTGAGGTTCGCCGGGAAGTCTGGGAACCCCTTCCAGACAAAGCAGGGGAATTGACCCTCCTGTCGCCATCAGGAGGGGAGAAGAGGCTCAGCTGAAGCTGTGCTGGGAACCTCCATGTTCTCCTCGAGTGAGACCGGGGTGTCAGGGAAATTTGGGGGTCGCATCAAGGGTGCCAAGTACCGTTTCACACTTCAAGACGGAACATGGGACTTCCCTGGAGACGCTATAGCTGACAGGGGCCTCATATTTCGATGACAGAGGAACCACGTTGTTTTTCTCCAGTTGCCACGGGATTCTCGAATTACAACGGGGAATACAGGCTTCCTCTTGTGTTGGCCCAGCGAAGTCCAATCATCCATTCGAGTTGCGAGGGAGAGCTGGGGATTGCACTTGAGTCAATGCAGGACAAAAAAGACCTCATTTAGGCTTGTTTCCAGGACCGAGTTTTCCTCTACAGGGGCGACACGGATCTCGGGATCCCATTCCAGACTCACCCAAGTAGTCAGGCCTCGGCTCGAGGGGAAGCAACAGACTCCGCTCTCCTCTAGAGTAGCGACGTGTATCTCTTGGAGGCTACTGAGTGGCCTAAAGGGAGTCAGGCCTCCAGTGGAGTTTGGAGAGTGGACTCGGGATTGCTCTCTAAGTCCTGTAGGAAAAGAAGGCCCTCATCTTACGATGACGGGGGCGTCTCGTGAGTTTTCTCGAGCGGCGGTGCCAGTGTGAGGTTTTCATGAGGTAGGACTGGGAGCGCAGGGAGCCTCTCGTGTGGCACCAGGGAAGTTGGGTTTCCATGGGCGTGGCGAGGGGAATGCGTCATTGCTCTCCAGTCATTGTAGGGTATCGGGCCTCAGGACGCGGTAAAGAGGGACTCTCAAGGTCTTTCTCAGAATGCAGCAGGAAACCCTGGGTTCACTCGACTTGTGCCAGTGACCGCAGAGAGCTTCTGAGGGTGCCTCTGAGAAGTCAGGGATACTGTGGAGTTGGGAGGGGCCTCTCGGGACTCCACTGGGTATGGCGCAATGGAAGAGGGCCTCATTTCGAGTTGATGCAGGAACGTCAGGTTTCATCTACATTTCTGACTCCGATCGCACGGTCCCTGCAGAGTTGGGAAATGAGAGTCAGGCCTTCTCTTGTGTGGAGGAACGGAACTCCGCATGCCTCTCTAGTGCTTCAAGGGATGACAGGACACTTGTCGATCTGTGTTTGGAATCTGCGTGTTTTTCCGTATTATGCATGGGGATGTCAGTACCCCTTCGTGTTGTGCATTCCTATACAGGTTTGCTTTCGAAGAGGTGTCCGGGCATTGGGTTATTAAGAGCGGACTGGGAAATCGGGGTCTTTCCGCATGTGGCACCACCCACCAGGCTACATCTCGAATTTCCTAGTGAGACCGGCCTCAACCTGAGGTGCGCCGGGAAGGTCGGAACCCCTTGCAGACAAAGCAGGGGAATCGACCCTCCTGTCTCGATCAGGAGGGGAGAAGGGGCACAGATGAGGTGATGCCGGGAACCTTGGTGTTCCCCTCCAGTGAGACCAGTGTGTTGGGGAACTTTTGGTGTCGCATCAAAGGTGCCAAGTACCGTATCGCACTTCAAGATGGAACGTAAGACTTCTTTTGAGACGCTGTAGCGGCAATGGCCGCATCTTGCGATGAAGAGGGAATGACGTGGTTTTTCTCGAGTTGTGGCGGGATTCTTGAGTTACAACGGGAAATTCAGGCTTCCTCTTCTGTTGGCCCAGGGAAGTCCAGTCTTCCATTCGAGTTTCGAGAGAGAGTTGGGGATTGCTCTCGAGTCACTGCAGGAAAAAAGAGACCTCATCTAGGCTTGTGTCCAGGATCTAATGTTTCTCTCCAGGGGCGACAGGGATCTCCGGTTCCCATATCAGACTCACCCGAGGAGTCAGGCCTCGCCTCGAGGGGAAGGAAAAGACTCCGCTCTCCTCTCGAGTCGCGACGGGTATGTCTTGGAGTCCACTGAGTGACCAAAAGGGAGTCAAGCCTACTGTGGAGTTTGGAGAGAGGACTCAGGATTGCTCTCCAGGCCATGCTAGAAAAGAAGGCCGTCATGTCGCGAAAACGGGGGCGTCTCGTGGGTTTTCTCTATCTGCGGCGCCAGTGTGGGGTTTCTCACGAGGTATGACGGGGAGCTCAGGGAGCCTCTCGTGTGGCGCCAGGGAAGTCAGGGCTTCATGAGTGTAGCAGAGGGAGCGCGTCATTGCCCTCGAGTCATGGTAGGGGAATCAGGCCTCAAAACGCGTTGAAGAAGGACTCTTGAGTTCTTTCTATGGTAGCGGCAGTAAACCCTGGGTTCACTCGAATTGTGCTGGTGGCCTCAGGGAGCTTCTCAGGGTGCCTCTGAGAAGTCAGGGATACTGTGGAGCTGGGACGCGTCTCTCGGGACTCCACTGGGTTTCATGCAATGGAAGAGGTCCTAATCTCGAGTGGAGGCAGGAACCTCAGCGTTCCTCTCGTGACTTCACTGGCGCTGGTCTGAATCAGATTGCAAAGTCCCTGCAGAGTTGGGACAGGAGGGTCAGGCCTCGTCTTATGTAGAGGAATGAAACCCCACTTGCCTCTCGAGTTCTTCAGGGGTGACAAGCCACTTGTTGAGCTGTATGTGGAACCTGCGGGTTTTTCCAGACGATGCACGAGGGTCTCAGTGCCCCTTTGTGTTGTGCCTTCATCCACAGGGTTGCCTTCGAAGAGGTGTCCAGGCATGAGGTTCTTATGAAGAGCATACCGGGAAATCATAGTCTTTTGGCATGTGGCACCACCCGCGAGCTACGTCTCGAATTTCCTCGTGAGACCGGCCTCATCCTGAAGTGCCCCGTGAAGGTCGGGAACCCCTTACAAACAAAGCCGGGGAAATGACCCTCCTATCACGAACAGGAGGGGAGAAGGGGCTCAGATAAACTGGTGCCGGGAACCTCGGTGTTCACCTCGAGTGAGACCGATATTTTGAAGAACTTTTGGGGTCACATCAAGGGTGTTAAGTATCGTTTCGCAATTCAAGACGGAACGTGGGACTTTTCTTGACAAGCTGTAGCGGGCAAGGGCCTCATCTTGCCAAGAGGTGGGAACCACGTGGTTTTTCTCGAGTTGCGGCGGGATTCTCGAGTTACGACGGGGATCTCAGGCTTCCTCTTGGGTTGGCACTGGGAAGCCCATTCTTCCCCTCGAGTTGCGAGGGAAAGCTGGGGGTTGCGCTCGGGTCACTGCAGGGCCGAAGAGACCTCACCTAGGCGTGTGTCCGGGACCTAAGATTCCTCTCCAGGGAAGGCAGGGATTTCGGGGTTGCATTCCAGGCTCCCCCGGGGAGTCAGGCCTCGTCTCGAGGGGAAGCCAAGGACTCCGCTCTCCTCTCGAGTCGCCACGCGGATCTCTTGGAGCCCCCTGAGCGGCCTCAAGGGAGTCCAGCCTCCTCTTCCGTTTGGAGAGAGTACCCGGGATTGCTCTCCAGGCCATGCAGGAAAAGAAGGCCCTCAGCTCGCGAGGAAGGGGGCGTCTCAGGGGTTTCCTCGAGCTGCGGCGCCCGTGGGGGTTTTGTCCCGAGGCACGACGATGATCTCAGGGAGCCTCTCGTGCGGCGCCAGGGAAGTCAGGTCTCCTAGCGTGGCGAGGGGGAGCCCGTCATGGCTCTCGAGTCACGGGAAGGCACTACGGCCTCGAGACGCATTGAAGAAGGACTCTCGAGGTCTTTGTCGGGAGGCGGCGGGAAACCCTCGTTTCCCTCGCCTTCTGCCGGGGACCTTAGGGAACTTCCCAGGGTGCCTCTGAGAGGCGAGGGATCCTGTGGAGATGGCGGGGCCCCTCGGGACTCCGCTGGGTCTGGCGCAACGGAAGAGGGCCTCACCTCGAGGGGAGGCAGGAACCTCAGGCTTCCTCTCCGTTTCGGACTCCGACCGCAGGGTCCCTGCAGAGTTGGGACAGGAGAGTCAGGCCTCGTCTTGTCTGAGGAAGGGAACCCCGCTTCCCTCTCGAGTTGCTCAGGGGGTCTCAGGCCCCTCCTCGAGCTGTGTGTGGAACCCACGGGTCTTTGCGGACGATGCACGGGGGTGGCAGTGCCCCTTCGTGTTGTGCCTTCACCCACAGGGTTGCCTTCGAAGAGGGGTCCGGGCTCGGGTCCTTCTCAAGTGCGGACCGGGGAATCGGGGGCGTTCGGCATGTGGCACCACCCACGTGGCTCGTCTCGAATTTCCTCGTGAGACCGGCCTCATCCTGAGGTGCGCCGGGAAGGCCGGGAACCCCTTCCAGACCACGCAGGGGAATCGACTCTCCTGTCGCGATCAGGAGGAGAGAAGGGGCTCCGATGAAGCGGTGCCGGGATACTCGGTGTTCCCCTCGAGGGAACCCGGCGTGTCGGGGAACTTTTGGGGGTCGCAGGAAGGCTGTCAGGGACCGTTTCGCCCTTCAGGGCAGAACAGGGGACTTCCCTTGAGACGCCGTCGCGGGCAAGGGCCTCATCTTGCCAAGAGGTGGGAACCACGTGGTGTTTCTCGAGATGCGGCGGGATTCTTGAGCTACGACTGGGATCTCAGGCTTCCTCTTGGGTTGGGCCTGGGAAGCCCAATCTTCCCCTCGAGTTGTGAGGGAAAGCTGGGGTTTGCGCTCGAGTCACTGCAGGGCCGAAGAGACCTCACCTAGGCGTGTGTCCGGGACCTAATATTCCTCTCCAGGGAAGGCAGGGATCTCGGGGTTGCATTCCAGGCTCCTCCGGGGAGTCAGGCCTCGTCTCGAGGGGAAGCCAAGGACCCCGCTCTCCTCTCGAGTCGCGACGCGGATCTCTTGGAGCCCCCTGAGCGGCCTCAAGGGAGTCCAGCCTCCTCTTCCGTTTGGAGAGAGGACCCGGGATTGCTCTCCAGGCCATGCAGGAAAAGAAGGCCCTCAGCTCGCGATGACCAGGGTGTCTCATGTGTTTCCTTGAGCTGCCGCGCCAGTGTGGGTTTCCTCACGAGGTACGATGAGGATCTCAGGGAGCCTCTAGTGCAGTGCCAGGTTAGTCAGGTCTCCATGCGCGTGGCGAGGGGGAGCGTGTCATGGCTCTCGAGTCATGGTAGGGGAATCGCGACTCAAGACATTTTGAAGCACTCTCGAGGTCTTTCTCGAGTTGCGGCAGAAAACCCAGGGTTCCCTCAACTTGTGCCTGTGACCTCAGGGAGCTTCTCATTGTGCCTCTGAGAACTCAGGGATGCTGTGGAGTTGGTAGGGGCCTCTCGGGACTCCACTGGGTGTGGTGCAATGGAAGAGGGCCTCATCTCGAGTGGACGCAGGAACCTCAGGCTTCCTCTCCGTTTCTGACTCGGATCCCATGGTCCCTGCAGAGTAGGTACAAGAGAGTCACACCTAGTCTTCTGTTGAGGAATGGACCTTCGTTTGCCTTTCGAGTTGTTTACAGGGTGACAGGCCACTTGTCGAAATGTCTGTGGGACCTGCGGGTTTTTCTGGATGATGCACGCGGGTGTCAGTGCCCCTTCGTCTTGTGCCTTCATCCACAGGTTTTCCTTCAGAGAGGTGTGCTGGCATCGGGTTCTTTTCAAGAGTGGACCGTGAAATTGGGGTCTTTCGGCATGTGGCACCACCCACGAGGCTACGTCTCGAACTTCCACATGAGACCGGCCTCATCCTGAGGTGCGCCCGGAAGGTCGGGAACACCTTGCAGATAGAGAAGGGGAGTCGACCCTCCTGTCCCAATCAGGAGAGGAGAAGGGGCTCAGATGAAGTGGTGCCGGGAACCTCGGTGTTCCCTTTGAGTGAGTCTGGTATGTCGCGGAACTTTTGGGGTCGCATCAAGGGTGCCAAGTACCGTTTCGCACTTCAGGATGGAACGTGGGACTTCTCTTGAGATGCTGTAGTGGACAAAGGGCCTCATCTTGCGATGACGAGGGAAGCACGTGGTTTTTCTCGAGTTGCGGTGGGATTCTCGAGTTACGACGGGGAATTCAGGCTTCCTCTTGTGTTGGCCCAGGAAGTCTAATCTTCCATTTGAGTTGCCAGGGAGAGCTGGGGATTGGGCTCCATTCACTGAAGTGCAAACTAGACCTCATCTAGGCTTGTATCCAGGACTTAATGTTCCTCTCCATAGGCGACAGGGATTTGGGGTTGCATTCCATACTCACCCGGGGAGTCAGGCCTCATCTCGAGGGGAATCAAAGGACTCCACTCTCTTCTCGAGTCGCGACAGGTATCTCTTGGAGCCCACTGAGTGGTCTTTGCTCTGTAGGAGAGCTCTAGTGTACATAAGCCTGTACATAAGTGAACACAGACACTCTGTGTGCATGTTGCTGCGTACCCAAAATAGGGCCACAAGGAGCCTCATGCTCTCCATGCGGCGCGGAAGCTGTGCAGCCACGCAGCAGCTGAAGAATCCAACCAATTGCTCTTTTCTTACCTCTGACAGAGCTCGCATTGCTGTAGCCCTTGGCAGTTTGGAAACACTGGACCCTAACCCCTCTCAAAGTAGGCCTGGGTTCTAGTTCGAATAGAAAGTCAATAGCGGAGCTGAGGACAGGAACGCGGCAGTCATTTATCACACGCTCCTGCAGCCTGCTACTACAGGGACACTAACGCTAGAAGCTAGGAATGTCTTTGCAAGATACGCAAAGGACAAGGGAGAACCTCGACCCTGACTCTAGTATTTCAGTCCCCTGAGCAGATCTGAGGTTCTCCCACTGTAGAAGCTAACCCATTCCTTTCAAATACAGGCTTCCTAACACAGGGCCAGTTGGCTGCTTGCTCTTCCACGAAGCAGGCTTCCTTAACTTGCAAACTGCGAATTCCGCTTAACAGCCTGGAGGAAAATCGCTTCTTGGAAGATTTTTTTCAGAGGCTGTATCCCCGGAGCTGGGGCCAAGCTAGGGGACCCATACTGACAATGGAAGGCAAAACCACATCCAATGTCTTTGCTCTGGAGGACAGCTTTGGTGAGCCTAAGTCTTTCAGGAATATTTCTGGCTCCAACAGAGTCAAATTCTGTGTGTGAAGCTGCACAGCCAAAATAGGGGAACAGAGAGCCTGATTCTCTCTGTGTAGCTTTGAAGCTGTCATTCAAACAACAGCTTGAGAATCCATACAATGCTCTCCCTTACTGAAAAGAGAATTCTCATTGCTGTCGTCCTTGACAGTTTGTAGAAATCCGCACCCTAACCCTTCTCCAAGTAGGCCTGGGTCCTAGCTCGGAACAACAGGCAACGGCGGAGCTGAGGCCAGTAAGGCACAAGTGAGGTCTCACACACTCTTGCAGCCTGATCGTCCAGGAGCAGTAAGGCCTCTTTTTCCCTGCAGGAGGCTCGCTTGCCTTGCCTCCTGTGAACTGCATTTCCTGGCCTGGGCGCAAAGCTGTTCCTGGAGATTTTTTCTCAGGGGCTGTTTCCCTGGAGCTGGGTCGGACCTCGGGGGCCCAACTCACAGGGGAAGACAAAACCACATGGACAGGTCTATGCTCTGTAGGAGAGCTCTAGTGAACCTCATCTCTCAGGAACATTCTTGGCTTCTACAGAGACACCTCTGTGCATGAAGCTACACACCCAACATAGTGGCAAAGGGAGTCTGATTCTCTCCGTGGGTGCTGATGCTTTGTGGCAAAGCACCTGCTAAGAATCCATCCGCATAGGCTTCCCTCACCTTGACAGAGGTCTCATTGCTGTAGTCCTTGGCAGTTTGGAAAGAAGCAGACCCTTACCCTTCACCAAGTAGGCCCTTGTCCTTGTTTGAATGGAAAGGCAGTAGCTGAGCTGAGGCCAGTAAGGCGCCAGTCAAGTCTGACATATTCCCGATGCCTGCTCCTTCATGGAAAATAACGTTAGAATCTGGGAATGTCTTTGCAAGGCTGGCAAAGGGCAGTCAGGAACCTCTACCCTGCCTCTGGAATTTCTATCTTCTCAGCACATCTGGCGGTCTCGGTCAGGAGAAACTAACCCATTCCTTGCAAATATAGGCTTCCAAACACAGGCCGGTTGGCTGTCTCTTCTTGCCGAAGGAAGCTTGCTTATCCCACCTCCTGCGAACTCCGCTTCCCAGCCTGGGGGATAAGAGGTTCTTGGAGATCTTTTCTCAGAGGCTGTTTCCACGGAGCAGGGGCTGATCCCGGAGACCCACACGCACAGGGGAAGGGAAAACCGCATGGATAAGTCTTTGCTTTCTAGGAGTGCTCTAGTGAACCTCACTCTATGGGGAATGTTCTTGGCTCCAACGGGGACATCTCTGTGTGGGAAGCTGCATAGCCAACATAGAGACACAAAGACCTGATTCTCTCTGTGCAGCTTTGACGCTGTCTTTCAAACAACAAATTGAGAAGTCACACAATGCTCTCCCTTACCACTGAGAGAGTTATCATTGCTGTAGCCCTTCGCAGTTTCTGGAAATCGGCACACAAACACTTCTCCAAGTAGGCCTGGGTTCAAGTTCAGATGAACATGCAATAGCGGAGCTGAGGCCAGTAAGGCACCAGTCAGGTGTCACACACTCTGGCAGCCTGCTCCTCCAGGGACAGTAAGGCCTCTATTTCCCTTCAGGAGGCTCGCTTGCCTTACTTCCTGTGAACAGCGTTTCCCAGCCTGGGCGGAAAGCAGTTCCTGGAGATCTTTTCTCAGGGGCTGTTTCCCCGGAGTTGGGGCGGACCTTGGGGTCCCAACTCACAGGGGAAGGCAAAACCAAATGGACAGGTCTATGCTCTGTAGGAGATCTCTAGTGAACTGCCGGGGTCCAGCCCCAGCTGATCCAGGGTATTCGAAGCAGAGACGGCGTAGGCGAGGGTCAGGGAACAACTGCCTAATTAAACGTTAATTAAGGATATAAAGAGTAATAAAATGAGGATAGCTCAGTAGGAAAATTCAGTGGAGAAAAGAGGCTGAGTAGCTTGGTTTACGCGGGGGACCAATAAAACTTCAAGACAAGAAGCTTGCACCACTTACGTAGGCCGCAGGCGTCCTTCCATTCTCCCGAAGGAGAGGAGACACTGAGGCCTCCCCGGTCGGATCTTAGAAGCCCAGGCAAAATTAGTAAGCTTGGTGGGTTCCGCGCTCCAGATGGAGACTCAACCAGAGTGAGAGAGAGAGAGAGAGACATGGGGAGACCAGTATTTCGAGAAACTGATCCCAATTCTTTATTTTCCATGGTCTACTTTTATACACTGAAATGTTATGCAAAAGTCACGTGGGGTCAGCAGTCCTGACTTTTATCAAAGTCAGGTGCTTCATACAAAAGTATACAGAGGTCTTAGGGGTGTTACATCATCTTCAGGCCGGGGGGCCTGCTGACAATTTACGACCCTCTCCTTGTGACAGCGGTCAGTCAACCAGGACACTTATTTCTCCAGGGGTGATTATTCTTAAAACAGACGCCACCCAAATAAAGTTACATTCCTATAGGGTGAGGGTGTAGTGGGTTTTAGTTAAGGAAAGAATTTACTTAGCCTAAGGTCTAACGTGATTTATATCAAAGGTTAATACTTATTTCTTCTATATATTCATTAATGTGTATAAGGGCAGGGGATGTGGAGACTTAGCAGTAAACATCAGCTCAACAAATGAAAAACCCTTCACCAATATGATTTCTAATCAGCCCATTATACTTATACTAATAATTTTCTAACTTTTCTAAGGAACCTGTTTTTAGAAGGTTTAAAGCATCTCGTGCCTCTCATGGTTGGGAGGCTGTGAGCAATCACATGTGGCCGGACAAGCCTGTCAGGCAGGCTAGAGAATCTTCAGAGGATTTTGTAGGTTAAAACACTCTTGTCACACCCAGGGGTTTTTATCAACTGGAGCTCTAGGTTAACTCCTTCTCCGAAAGAGGTGGTGGGGGACAGCCCCCCGTAAAGTCAGAGGTGTAGGTGAGAGCACAAAGTAGTAAGGTAGGCAGGCTCTGGTGATGGGGGTAGATGCTCGAGGATTTCCAGGGGGACTCCTGAGGCTCGATCCCGCCTTTGCATATGTCGAGCCTCCTTCCTCATGACCTTTGCCATGGGCGGAGTGCCTCACTCTGGCCCCCAACAGTGAACCTCCTCTCTCAGGAACATTCTTGGCTCCTATCGAGACACCTCTGTGTGTGTAGCTACACACGCAACGTAGGGGCAAAGGGAGCCAGATTCTTTCCGTGGGGTGCTGATGCTTTGTGGCAAAGCACCTGCTTGAGAATCCATCAGCTTACGCTTCCCTCGCCTTGACAGGGGTCTCATTGCTGTAGCCCTTGGCCGTTTGGAAAGAAGAGGACCCTTACCTTTCATAAAGTGGGCCCTTGTCCTAGTTTGAAAGGAAAGGCAAGAGCTGAGCTGAGGCCAATAAGGCGCCAGTCAAGTCTGACATATTCCCGAAGCCTGCTCCTTCATGGAAAATAACGCTGGAATCTAGGAATGTCTCTGCAAGGCTGGCAAAGGGCAGTCAGGAGCCTGCACCCTGCCTCTGGAATTACCGATTTCTGAGCAGATCTGGAGGTCTACTTTAGGAGAATCTAACTCATTCCTTCCATATTGAGACTTCCAAAAACAGGCCGGTCGGCTGCCTCTTCGTGCCCGAAGAAGGCTTGCTTTTCCTGCCTCCTATGAACCCAGCTTCCCAGGCTCTGGGAAAAGCGGATCTTGAAGATCTTTTCTCAGGGGTTGTTTCCACGGAGCTGGGGCTAAGCCTGGAGACCCAAACTAACAGGGGAAGAAAAACCACATGTACAAGTCTTTGCTCTCTAGGAGAGCTCTAGTGAACTTCACTCTGTCACGAACATTCTTGATTCATATGGAGACACCCCTGTGTGCGAAGCTGCGTACCCAACATGGGGGCACAGAGAGCCTGATTCTCTCTGTGTAGCTTTAAAGATGTCGTTCAAAAAATACCTTGAAAATCCATACAATGCTCTTCCTTACCCGTGACAGAGTTCTCATTGCTGTAGCCCTTGGCAGTTTTTAGAAATCCGCACCCAAACCCTTCTCCAAGTAGTCCTGGGTCCTAGTTCGGAGGAACATGCAATGGCAGAGCTGAGGCCAGTAAGGCACCAGTCAGGTCTCACACACTCTGGCAGCCTGATCGTCCAGGGACAGTAAGCCCTCTTTTTCCCTGCAGGAGGCTCACTTGACTTCCCTCCTGTGAGCTGCATTTCCCAGCCTGGGGGAAAAGGGGTCCCTGGAGATCTTTTCTCAGGGGCTCCTTCCCCGGAGCTGGGGAGGACCTCGAGGACCCAACTCACAGGGGAAGGCAAAAGCACATGGACAGGTCTATGCTCTGTAGGAGAGCTCTAGTGAACCTCATCTCTCAGGAACATTCTGGCCTCCTATAGAGACATCTCTGTATGTGAAGCTACACACCCAACATAGGGGCAAATGGAGCCTGATTCTCTCCGTGGGGTGCTGATGCTTTGTGGCAAAGCACGTGCTTGAGAATCCACCCACTTAGGCTTCCCTCGCCTTGACAGAGGTCCCATTGCTGTAGCCCTTGGCAGTTTGGAAAGAAGAAGACCCTTACCCTTCATAAAGTAGGCCTTTGTCCTAGTTTGAATGGAAAGGTAATAGCTGAGCTGAGGCCAATAAGGTGCCTGCCAAGTCTGACATACTCCCGTAGCCTTCACCTTCATGGAAAATAACGCTAGAATCTGGGAATGTCTTTGCAAGGCTGGCAAAGGGCAGTCAGGAACCAGCACCCTGCCTCTGGAATTACCGACTTCTGAGCAGATCTGGAGGTCTCCTTTAGGAGAAGCTAACCCATTCTTTCCAAATAGAGGCTTCCAAACAGGCCGGTTGGCTGCCTCTTCGTGCCCGAAGGAGGCCTGCTTTTCTCGCATCCTATGAAGCCCTGTTCCCAGCCTCTGGGAAAAGCGGATCTTGAAGATATTTTCTCAGGGGTTGTTTCCATGGAGCTGGGGCCGAGACCAGAGACCCAATCGCACAGGGGAAGGAAAACCACATGGACAAGTCTTTGCTCTCCAGGAGACCTCTAAGTGAAACTTACTCTGTCAGGAACGTTCTTGACTCCTATGGAGACACCCCTGTGTGTGAAGCTGCGTACCCAACAAGGGGGCACAGAGAGACTGATTCTCTCTTTGCAGCTTTGAAGCTGTCATTCAAACAACAGCTTGAGAATCCATACAATGCTCTCCCTTACCTCTGAGAGAGTTCTCATTGCTGTAGCCCTTGGCAGTTTTTTAGAAATCCGCACCCAAACCCTTCTCCTAGGAGGCCTGGGTCCTAGTTCGGAGGAACATGCAATGGCGGAGCTGAGGCCAGTAAGGCACCAGTCAGGTCTCACACACTCTTGAAGCCTGCTCCTCCAAGGGGTAGTAAGGCCTCTTTTTCTCTGCAGGAGGCTCGCTTGCCTTGCCTCCTGTGAACTGCGTTTCCCAGTCTGGACAAAAAGCAGTTCCTGGAGGTGTTTTCTCAGGGGTTTCTTCCTCGGAGCTGGGGCGAATATCGGGAACCCAACTCACAGGGGAAGGCAAAACCATATGGACAGGTCTATGCTCTGTAGCAGAGCTCTAGTGAACCTCATCTCCCAGGAACATTCTTTGCTCCTATAGAGACACCTCTGTGTTTGAAGCTACACACCCAACATAGGGGCAAATGCAGCCTGATTCTCTCCGTGGGGTGCAGATGCTTTGTGGCAAAGCACCTGTTTGAGAGTCCATCCGCTTCCACTTCCCTCTCTTTGACAGAGGTCTCTTTGCTGTAGCCTTTGGCAGTTTGGAAAGAAGCAGAGCCTTACCCTTCACCAAGTAGGCCCTTGTCCTAGTTTGAACGGAAAGGCGATAGCTGAGCTGAGGCCAGTAAGGCGCCAGTGAAGTCTGACATATTCCTGAAGCCTGCTCCTTCATGGAAAATAACGCTAGAATCTAGAAATGTCTTTGCAAGGCTGGCAAAGGACAGTCAGGAACCTCGAACCTGCCTCTGGAATTTCCGTCTTCTGAGCAGATCTGGAGGTCTTCTTTTGGAGAAGCTAACCATTCCTTCCAAAGAGAGGCTTCCAAACACAGGCTAGTTGGCTGCCTCTACTTGCCTGAAGGAGGCTTGCTTGTTCCGCTTCCTGTGAACTCCGCTTCCCGCCTGGGGGAAAAGTGGTTCTTGGAGATCTTTTTTCAGGGGCTATTTCAACGGAGTTGGAGCCGAGCCCGGAGACCCACATGCACAGAGGAAGGCAAAACCACATGGACAAGTCTTGCTCTGTAGGAGAACTCTAGTTAACCTCAGTATGTGAGGAAAGTCTTGGATTCCACGGGGATACCTCTGTGTGTGGAGCTGCGTACCCAGCAAGGGGGCACACAGGGCCTGATTCTCTCTTTGCAGCTTTGAAGCTGTCGTTCAAACAACAGCTTGAGAATCCATACAATGCTCTCCCTTACCTCTGAGAGACTTCTCATTGCTGTAACCCTTGGCAGTTTTTACAAATCCGCACCCAAACCCTTCTCCAAGTAGGCCTGGGTCCTGGTTTGGATGGCCATGCAATGGCGGAGCTGAGGTCAGTAAGGCACCAGTCAGGTGTCACACACTCTGGCAGCCTGCTCCTCCAGGGACAGTAAGGCCTATTTTTCCCTGCGGGAGGCTCGCTTGCCTTGCCTCCTGTGAACTGCGTTTCCCAGCCTGGGCAAAAAGCGGTTCCTGGAGATCTTTTCTCAGGGGCTCTATCCCCAGAGCTGGGGTGGACCTCGGGGACCCATCTCACAGGGGAAGGAAAAACCACATGGACAGGTCTATGCTCTGTAGGAGACGTTAGTGTGTCTCATCTCTTAGGAACATTCTTGGCTCGTACAGAGACACCTCTGTGTGTAAAGCTACACACCGAACATAGGGGCACAGGGAGCCTGATTCTCTCTGTGGGGTGCTGATGCTTTGTGGCAAAGCACTTGTTTGAGAATCCATCCGCTTACGCTTCCCTCGCCTTGACAGAGGTCTCATTGCTGTGTCTCTTGGCACTTTGGAAAGAAGCAGACCCTTACCCTTCACCAAGTAGGCCCTGATCCTAGTTTGAAAGGAAAGGCAATAGCTGAGCTGAGGCCAGTGAGGCACCTGTCAACTCTGACATATTCCCGATGCCTGCTCCTTCATGGAAAATATTGCTAGAATCTAGGAATGTCTTTGCAAGGCTGGCAAAGGGCAGTCAGGAACCTCGACCCTGCCTCTGGAATTTCTATCTTCTGAGCAGATCTGGAGGTCTCCTTCTGGAGAAGCTAACCCATTCCTTGCAAATAGAGGCTTCCAAACACAGGCCGGTTGGCTGCCTCTTCTTGCCTGAAGGAGGCTTGCTTTTCCTGCCTCCTATGATCCCTGGTTCCCAGCATGGGGGAAAAGCAGATTCTTGGAGATCTTTGCTCAGGGGTTTTTTCCACGGAGCTGGGGTTGTGCCCAGAGACCCACACATACAGGGGAAGGCAAAACCACATGAACAAGTCTTTGCTCTCTAAGAGAGCTCTAGTGAACCTCAGTCTTTGACGAACGTTCTTGGCTCCTATGCGGACACCTCTGTGTGTGAAACTGCGTACCCAACATGGCGGCAGAGAGCCTGATTCTCTCTGTGCAGGTTTAATGCTGTCGTTCAGAAAACAGCTTGAGAATCCATACAATTCTCGCCCTTACCTCTGAGAGAGTTCTCATTGCAGTAGCCCTTGGCAGTTTGTAGAAATCTGCACCTAAACCCTTCTCCAAGTAGGCCTGAGTCCCAGTTCGGAGGAACAAGCAATGGCGGAGCTAAGACCAGTATGGCACCAGTCAGTTTTCACACACTCTGGCAGCCTGCTCCTCCAGGGACAGTAAGGCTTCTTTTTCTCTGCAGGAGGCTCACTTGCCTTACTTCCTGTGAACAGCTTTTCCCAGCCTGGGCGAAAAGCGGTTCCTGGAGATCTTTTCTTAGAGGCTGTTTTCTCGGAGCTGGGGCGGACCTCGGGGACCCAACTCACAGGGGAAGGCGAAACCACATGTACAGGTGAGCACTCTGTAGGAGAGCTCTTGTGAGCCTTATCTCTCAGGAACATTCTTGGCTCCTGTAGAGACACCACTGTGTGTGAATCTACACACCCCACATAGGGGCAAAGGGAGCCTGATTCTCTCCGTGGGGTGCTGATGCTTGGTGGCAAAGAACCTTCCTGATAATCCATCCGCTTATGCTTCCCTCGCATTTACGGAGGTCTCATTGCTGTAGCCCTCGGCAGTTTGGAAAGAAGAAGACCCTTACCCTTCATAAAGTAGGGACTTGTCCTACTTTGAATGGAAAGGCAATAGCTGAGCTGAGGCCAATAAGGCGCCAGTCAAGTCTGACATATTCCCAAAGCCTGCTTCTTCAGGAAGATAACTGTAGAATCTAGGAATGTCTTTGCAAGGCTGGCAAAGGGCAGTCAGGACCCTGCACACTGCCTCTGGAATTACCGACTTCTGAACAGATCTGGAGGTCTCCCTTAGGGGAAGCTAACCCATTCTTCCAAATAGAGGCTTCCAAACGCAGGCCGCTTGGCTGCCTCTTGCTCTCTGAAGGAAGCCTGCGTTTCCCGCCTCCTATGAACCCCACATCCCAGCCTCTGGGAAAAGCGGATCTTGAAGATCTTTTCTCAGGGGTTGTTTCCACGGAGCTGGGGCCGAGCCTGGAGCCCCAAACGCACAGGGGAAGAAAAACCACATGGACAAGTCTTTGCTCTCTAGGAGAGCTCTAGTGAACCTCACTCTGTCAGGAACGTTCTTGTTTCCTATGGAGACACCCCTGTCTGTGAAGCTGTGTACCGAACATGGAGACACAGAGTCTGATTCTCTCTGTGCAGCTTTGAAGCTGTCGTTCAAACAACAGCTTGAAAATCCATACAATGCTCTTCCTTACCCGTGACACAGTTCTCATTGCTATACCCCTTGGCAGTATTTAGAAATCCATACCCAAACCCTTCTCCTAGTAGGCCTGGGTCCTAGTTCGGAGGAACATGCAATGGCGGAGCTGAGGCCAGTAAGGCACCAGTCAGGTCTCACACACTCTGGCAGCCTGATCGTCCAGGGACACTAAGGCCTGTTGTGCCTTGCAGGAGGCTCGCTTGCGTTACCTCCTGTGAACTGCGTTTGCCAGCCTGGGGGAATAGCGGTCCCTGGAGATCTTTTCTCAGGGGCTCCTTCCCCTGAGCTGGGGCGGACCTCGGGGACCCAACTCACAGGGCAAGGCAAAACCATATGGACAGGTCTATGCTCTGTAGCAGACTTCTAGTGAACCTCATCTCTCAGGAACATTCTTGGCTCCTATAGAGACACTTCTGTGTGTGAAGCGGCGTACCTAACATAGGGGCACAGAGAGCCTGATTCTCTCAGTTCATTTTGACGCTGTCGTTCAGAAAACAGCTTGAGAATCCATAAAATGCTCTGCCTTACCGCTGAGAGAATTCTCACTGCTGTAGCCCTTGGCACTTTGTAGAAATCCGCAGCCAAATGCTTCTCCAAATAGGCCTGGGTCCTAGTTCGGAGGAACAGGCAATGGTGGAACTGAGGCCAGCAAGGCAACAGTCAGGTTTCACATATTCTGGCAGCCTGCTCCTCCAGGGACAGTAAGGCCTCTTTTTCTCTGCAGGAGATTCGCTTGCCTTACTTCCTGTGAACAGCGTTTCCCAGCCTCAGCGAAGCGGTTCCTGGAGATCTTTTCTCAGTGACAGTTTCCCCGGAGGTGTGGTGGACCTCGGGGACCCAACTCACAGGGGAAGGAAAAACCACATGGACAGGTCTATGCTCTGTAGGAGAGGTTTAGTGAACCGAATCTCTCAGGAACATTCTTGGCTCCTATAGGGACAACTCTGTGTGTGAAGCTACACTCCCAACATTGGGGAACAGGGATCTTGGTTCTCTCCGTGGGGTGCTGATGCTTTGTAGTAAAGCACCTGCTTGAGAATCCGTCCTCTTAGGCTTCCCTCGCCTTGACAGAGGTCTCATTGCTGTAGCCCTTGGCAGATTCAAAGAAGAAGACCCTTACCCTTCATAAAGTAGGCCCTTGTCCTAGTTTGGATGGAAAGGCAATAGCTGAGCTGAGGCCAATAAGGAGCCAGTCCCCTCTGACACATTCCCGAAGCCTGCTCCTTCATGGAATATAACTCTAGAATCTTGGAATGTCTTTGCAAGGCTGGCAAAGGGCAGTCAGGAACCAGCACCCTGCCTCTGGAATTACCGACTTCTGAGCAGATCTGGAGGTCTCCTTTAGGAGAAGCTAACCCATTCCTTCCAAATAGAGGCTTCAAAACACAGGCAGGTTGGCTGCCTTTCGTGCCTGAAGGAGGCTTGCTTTTCTCTCCTCCTATGAACCCCAGTTCCCAGCCTCTGGGAAAAGCGTATCTTGAAGATATTTTCTCAGGGGTTCTTTCCACGGAGCTGGGGCCGAGCCCGGGGCCCAAAGGCACAGGGGAAGGCAAGACCACATGGACAGGTGTATGCTCTGTAGCAGACCTCTAGTGAACCTCATCTCTCAGGAGCATTCTTGGCTCCTATAGACACCTCTGTGTGTGAAGCTGCGTACCTAACATAGGGGCACAGAGAGCCTGATTCTCTCTGTTCATTTTGACGCTGTCATTCAGAAAACAGCTTGAGAATCCATAAAATGCTCTCCCTACCACTGAGAGAATTCTCACTGCTGTAGCCCTTGGCACTTTGTAGAAATCTGCACCCAAACGCTTTTCCAAGTAGGCCTGGGTGCTAGCTCGGATGAACAGGCAATGGCGGAGCTGAGGCCAGTAAGGCAACAGTCAGGTTTCACACACTCTGGAAGCCTGCTCCTCCAGGGACTGTAAGGCCTCTTTTACTCTGCAGGAGATTCGCTTGCCTTACTTCCTGTGAACAGCATTTCCCAGCCTCGGCGAAGCGGTTCCTGGAGATCTTTTCTCAGGGACAGTTTCCCCGGAGGTGTGCCGGACCTCGAGGACCCAACTCACAGGGGAAGGCAAAACCACATGGACAGGTCTATGCTCTGTAGGAGAGGTTTAGTGAACCTAATCTCTCAGGAACATTCTTGGCTCCTATAGAGACAACTCTGTGTGTGAAGCTACACTCCCAACATTGGTGCACAGGGAGCTTGATTCTCTCCGTGGGGTGCTGATGCTTTGTGGCAAAGCACCTGCTTGAGAATCCATCCTCTTAGGCTTCCCTCACCTTGACAGAGGTCTCATTGCTGTAGCCCTTGGCAGTTTGCAAAGAAGAAGACCCTTACCCTTCATAAAGTAGGGCCTTGCCCTAGTTTGAATGGAAAGGCAATAGCTGAACTGAGGTCAATAAGGAGCCAGTCCCGTCTTACACATTCCCGAAGCCTGCTCCTTCATGGAAAATAACTCTAGGATCTAGGAATATCTTTGCAAGGCTAGCAAAGGACAGTCAGGAACCAGTACCCTGCCTCTGGAATTACCGACTTCTGAGCAGATCTGGAGGCCTCCTTTAGGAGAAGCTAACCCATTCCTTCCAAATAGAGGCTTCAAAACACAGGCAGGTTGGCTGCCTTTTCGTTCCTGATGGAGGCGTGCTTTTCTCTCCTCCTATGAACCCCGGTTCCCAGACACTGGGAAAAGCGTATCTTGAAGATATTTTCTCAGGGGTTGTTTCCACGGAGCTGGGGCCGAGCCTGGAGACCCAAAGGCACAGGGGAAGGCAAGACCACATGGACAAGCCTTTGCTCTTTAGTATAGCTCTAATGAACCTCACTCTGTCAGGATCTTTCTTGATTCCTACGGAGACACACCTGTGTGTGAAGCTGCGGCCACAGAGAGCCTGATTACCCCTGTGCAGCGCTGAGTCTGGGCGGCTAAACAACAGCTTGGGAATGCAGCCTGGGGCGCTTCCCTTCCCTCTGACAGAGCTCTCCTTTGGGCCCTAAGCCCTCTGCAAGGAGGCATGGATCATAGGTGCAAAGGGAAGGGAAGAGCGGAGCTGAGGCCAGTAAGGCGCCCGCCAGTCACATCTCCCCCACCTCCGCAGTCTGTTCCTTCCCCTGCGCGAAAGCTAGAAGCTGGGAAGGGCTTGGCGAGGCTCGCCCAGGCAGAGCAGCCTCTAGGCCGGGGCTCTGCGATATCGCGCCTGGGTGCAGATCTGGAGCTCCGCCGGAGTGGAAGCTCATTCGGTCCTTCCCAATACAGGCTTGCAAGCACCCGACGGCGGCCTGACTCTATTCTCCCGCGTGCTGGGAGTGGGCTTCCAATCCAGGGCACAGAGCACTGCCTGGAGCTCTCTGCTCAGGGGCTGGTTCCCCTGCGCTGGGACTGTGCTAGGGAGCCCAAAGGCACAGGGGAAGGCCCCAAACCACATGCACACGACTCTGCTCTGGAGCTGAGCTCCGGGGAAGCCCAGTCTGTAAGGCGGTTTCTGAACACAAACGGAGGAACACTCTGGCTGTGGAGCTCCCTCCCCATGACAGGGGCACTGGGACCCTGATTCCCTCCGTTCAGCGCTGAGTCTGGGCTACCAAGCAACAGCTTGGGAATGCAACCTGGGGCATTTCCCTTCCCTCAGACAGAGGTCTCCCTGCGGGAGGCTTTCGCAGTTTGCACACCCCCGTGCCCTAAGCCGTCTGCAAGGAGGCCTGGCTCCTAGGTCCAAAGGGAAGGCAAGAGCGGAGCTGAGGCCAGTCAGGAGCCAGTCATGTCGCCCACACTCCCGCAGCCTGCTCCTTTGCAGGCGCAAACGCTAGAAGCTGGGAAGGGCTTGGCGAGGCTCGCCCAGGCAGAGCAGCCTCTCGACAGGGGCTCTGTCCTATCGCACCTGGGCGCAGGTCTGCAGCTCCGCCGGTGTGGAAGCTCACTCGGTCCTTTCCAATACAGGCTTGCAAGGACCCGCCGGCAGCCTAACTCATCTCTCCCGCGTGCTGGGACTGGGCATCCAGGCCTGGGCACAAAGCACTGCCTGGAGCTCTTTGCTCAGGGGCTGGTTCCCCTACGCTGGGGCTGTGCTAGGGAGCCCAAACGCACATGTCAAGGCCCCAAAACACATCCACACGTCTCTGCTCTGCAACAGAGCTCCGGGGAAGCCCAGTCTGGCAGGCGCTTTCTGGGCACAAAGGGAGGAACACTCTGGCTGTGGATCTTCCTCCCCAAGACAGGGGCACTAGGACCCTGATTCCCTCCGTTTACCGCTGAGTCTGCATTGCCAAGCAACAGCTTGGGAACGCAGCCTGGGGCGCTTCCCTTCCCTCGGACAGAGCTCTCCTTGCGGTAGGCCTTGGTAGTTTGCATACAATGGGGCCCTAAGCCCTCTGCAAGTTGGCCTGGCTCCTAGGTCCAAAGGGCAGGCCAGAGCGGAGCTGAGGCTGTCAGGCTCCAGACACATCTCCCATACTCCTGCATCCTGATCCTACCCGGGCGTGAACGCTAGAAGCTGGGAAGGTACCTGGACCGTGCAGGGGCGGGGCGAACGCGGGCGGCGTGGGGCATGGTTCGGCTTCTGGCGGGGGTGGGGGCGGGCTTCCCAGTTGTGCTCTCGGAGGTGGACACTGAGGCTGAAAACGCGCCGGGAGCGCACCCGGGACTGGGTAAACCCGGGCTGCGCGGGTCGAGATTCCGATGGCTTTAGGTGGGGGTCGGTCCCAATTGCGCTCTCGGGGGTTGCAACTGCGGCTGGGAACGCCCATTTCGTCCGCTCCTGGGTCCCCAAGGATCGCCATCCTGTGGGTGCAGCGGAGGGCTGCGGACCACAGGTAAGGGAACTGGGACTGCGTGGAGCAGGGAACCACGTATTCCGCCCTCTGTTGGCACATTCTCGGAGCTCCCCAACCTGGAGGTTGCAGAAAGGCCTCGCCCTTGGTGTCAAGGCCTTTACCGCTCCACCCCTTTGCTGAAGAATCTCAGTCTGCACGGTTTTCCCAAGCAGCCTAGTGTCCGCTGGAAGTCCAAGGGACAGAACCCTGAACTCTGGCCGGCTGGCCCAGCCCTGCTTCTGGCACTTTGTAGGCCAGCGAGCCCTGGAGCACCTGCTAGGATAAGAAAGGGAAGGGTCCGCGAATTGCACCCTAGAAAGTTAGTAGGGTGCATGGATTTCAAACCCTGGTGGCCGCCCAGGCAGCAAAGAAGGGGGGAGGGCACCTTGCTTCCCTTTCATGGCAGAATCTGTGGCTGTCCTGATGCGTGGGCCTTTTCATGGGGACCTTGTGCAATAAAAGTTTGGTGTTTTGGTACTGAATAATTAGAAATTGTAAAAAGTTTAAATTATGTGGTGGTGTAATTAAAAAACAAAACAAAACAAAACCAAGCCCCAAGTGTTTGGCACAGGGAGGTTTAAGTATTGAAGGCCTGTTTTCCTTGCACTGTGGCATTCTATCAAGAAGTGTGCAGGATTTTTTTTTTTTTAAGAAAAGTTTTCGAAGTGAGGGAAACAGGAAACCCAGAGGTGCCCCTGTATTTTGGGGAAGGCCTTAGGAGGTCACTTGGAAATGCTGCTGGCTGTGGGGGAGGGGGGCAGATGGGCTGTGCAGGCTTGTCCTTTGCATTCATGTTCTTGTGTGTAGAAACCCAGCTCGGAGCCATCTCCTGATGTGTAAGAATTTCGCAGACAAACCTTGAGCTAAGCAATGCATTTGTTCCTGAGGAAATGTTTGTCTTAAGCGATGTAAATATCCTATGTATATCCGCTGGACTCTGGCTTCAGGTCGGTTCCCCCAGTAGGCTCAGAAGCGACTTGAACAAAACAGTATATTTTCCTCGTACCTTGTTCTCCTAATCTATGTTAAGGAAATGATATATTTGCCTGGAATACTGCCTTTCTTCAAGATTCATGTCAATCAGTTTTTGGCCCAGGATGACTCACCTGCTGCCAATGTGACCTCAAGGCATGTCGTGGGGGAGGGGCCTGGTGCCATTCCCTGAGACAGTGCCTTTCTTTCCTTAGCTGACTGCTAGTGCCTGTAGAATATCTGGCTAGAGACCAGCAGGGCGCACACCCCGCCTCAAGTCTAAGTCAGCAGCTTTCTCTATCTCATTTATACTTTAATAACAATTGATGACACAAAAGCTCTGAGCGATCAAATCATATCAAATCTTCATTTCAGATTGAAGATGCATTCCATGGTATTGCCATCTTAAGTCTTTCCATTGTTATGGAATATCTGTCCATGTATTCAGGATAGTTTTCAGCCAGGGTGTATAATTTCCAGTGTGCCAGTCTTGTCATCCTCGTTACATCCATGGCAAAGTGTTGTATTCATGTTGACATTATTGAAAGGGAATTTTTTTTAATTCCTTTTCAGATTATTATCTGGTAATATATACAGAAAAAACTGTGTAATCTTTCGTTTTTATCAGTTTGGACAGCTTGATAATTGTCTTTAATTTCTTTCCTTTCTCATACTTTAAGATTTTCCGGGCACCGTACATGTACTGCCTCACCCCTAATCTCAGTCATGTGTTCAAAGAAATTCTGTCCTTTGTTTGTTTACTTATTTTTTGCAACATTGAATTCGTTTTGACTATGCTGGGTCTCTGCTGCAAGATGGAAGTTGCTAGGACCTCTGGACTGCAGTCTTCCATCTTTTATTGACCTCTTGTTGACCTCTGCAGAATCCTGGTTGGCGGGAGCTTGTTAGTTCCTTGTTCCTTACCAGGACCTCCTGTGGTAAGTGTTTTTCTCTTCTCTGTTGCCTGGTAAGGGTGGATGGTCATTGGCATCCCAAAGCTAGCGAGAAGGCAATGGCACCCAACTCCAGTACTCTTGCGTGGAAAATCCCATGGATGGAGGAGCCTGGTAGGCTGCAGTCCATGGGGTCGCTAAGACTCGGACACCACTGAGCGACTTCACGTTCACTTTTCACTTTCATGCATGGGAGGAGGAAATGGCAACCCACTCCAGTGTTCTTGCCTAGAGAACCCCAGGGACTGCGGGGCCTGGTGGGCTGCCTTCTATGGGGTCGCACAGAGTCAGACACGACTGAAACGACTTAGCAGCAGCGGCGGCGGCAGCAGCAGCAGAAGCAGTGCATCGATATCAAAAGGGCTGCAAACAGTCAGGAAGGATCACATATTTCACCGTGAAACACTACTTCTCCACTTAGCCAAAGCTAACAAAAGATTTCTGTTCTAGGTCAACCTAGAAGAGATCACTTAAGAGGTAAAGAAACTTAAACTCCATTAGCAAAGGCAGTTCGACATCTCAAGAAAACTTGTGCTAGGCACAGAACTCTTTTCTGGGGGTCCACTTTCCCTACAACCTCCTTATCCCATTCTGTACCCATTCCCTTGCTTCTCCCATCCTGAAACTGCCACCTGTAAGACAGAACTACTTCGTTTTCCTTCCTCAAGTGCCATTGCATTCCACATACTTTCTTGTAATAACAAGTCATACATTTCCCTTCAGCAACCAAGAACTGACTTTTATATTGGCATTGGCTATAGCCCGCCCCCCTCCCCCCACCCCCAAGAACAGAACAAAACAAAACAATTGCTTTCTTACATTTAACATGTCAGGATGGTGCCAGACACTATTCATGGAGAGTCAAAAATCTCTTTTGTTTCTGTGTAAAAGGGAGGTCCTTTCAAGTCGTGAATGTTTCAGAACTTTCATTTATTTGGAAATGACCTAGCTATTCAATACACTGTCGTCACAAGGATAGAAACTCGGGTAACCAAAACACCTGGAGAAACGTTTGTTAGTTCAGTTCAGTTCAGTTGCTCAGTCGTGTCTGACTCTTTGGGACCCCGTGGCCTGAAGGACGCCAGGCTTCCGTGTCCGTCACCAGTTCCAGGGGCTTGCTCAAACTCATGTCCATCGAGTCAGTGATGCCATCCAACCATCTTATCCTCTGTCATCCCCTTCTCCTCTGCCTTCAATCAAGACTATGAGAGGCAGATATTTTAGAGTATAATTATTGTAAAGAGTTTGTCTAAAAGCTCATATCACATTTACATTTTTTACTTTTGTTGTTGTCGTTTCCAGGTAGTTTCTTGCTGACAAGCTTGTGACAGATATAACAATAGAGCAATTTTTACCTCAAAAGAAACCTAGGCACTATGAACATGTTGTGCTTAGTGTTGTTGACTCTTAGACATGTCTATAATGGAGGAGCAAAACCAAAAATACTAGATATTTAATATTGACTAGTTCCCAGTTCACGGGACTCTGACATTCATTTAGGTCAATGTTTTCTTGTATTTCCAGCAGTTTGATTTGGAAGGGCTGCCTTGTCTTGAGACCACTGAAATCAGAACACAGAACTTGAGCAATATTATCAAAAAACACAAGGCTCACACTGACACATACCTTAATCCAAACAGACAGACAAGACATCTTCCAGGTTTCCGCCTGAGATTTAAAATATTTCTTTGAGCCAGTCTTCTGGGGAGTGGGGGGATGGGGGTGGCAGTGAGGCAGGCTTGGGTAACAAGCTAATTGTTGGTCATTGCATATGCAAAGAACCAGCTTTCCGGGTTCCAAGGAAAAAAGTTTCCTTGGTAACCAACTTTGTCTGGTTCTATAGAATATCATGGCCCTCCTAGGTCAGGTCATCTTGCCTTTCTGTAGTCCTCGTTTTATCCCTAAATCATAGACAGCTTGGATTGTCTCTGTGGGGTGTATGTATTGTCCTCATGTTTGACCTGGCGGCAGCAGCGAGGTCCGAGAGCCTCTCCTGGAATCGGGCGTGGGGACGGGGCTCACCGGGAGCCACTGGTGAAGGTGGGCAGCGCCCCTGGAGCGCGGCAGGGGCGGGGCGAACCCTGGCGGCGCAGGGCGGGTGTCGGCTCCTGGCGGGGGTGGGGGAGGGCTTCCCAGTTGTGCTCTCGGAGATGGCCACTGCGGCTGGAAACGCGCCGGGAGCGCACCCAGGGCGGGGTAAACCTGGGCTGCACAGGTCGAGATTCCGCTCGCTGTGGGTGGGTGGTCGGTCCCTGTTGTGCTCCCGGGGGTCGCCAATGTGGCTGGGAACCCGCCGGGAGCCCGGCAGGGCCGGGGCGAAACCTGGCGGCGCGCGACGGGGTGGGGGTCCGTTCGCAGTGGGGGTCTGCTCCTGGCGGGGGTGGGGGAGGGCTTTTCAGATGTGCTGTTGGGGGTCGCCATTGCGGCTGGGAATGCCCATTTCGTGAACTCGTGGATCCCCAAGGATCGGCATCCATTGGCCACAGCGGAGGGGTGCGGAACACAGGTAAGGGAACGGGGACTGCCTGGAGCAGGGAACCATGTATTCCGCCCTGTGTTGGCACAGTCTCAGAGCTCCCCAACCTGGCGGTCGCAGAAAGGCCTCGTCTTTGGGGTCAAGGCCTTTACCGCTCCACCCCTCTGCTGAAAAACCTCAGAGTCTGCGCGGTTTTCCCAAGCAGCCTAGTGTCCGCTGGAAGTCCAAGGGACAGAACCCTGAATTCTGGCCGGCTGGCCCAGCCCTGCTTCTGGCACTTTGTAGGCCACTGGGCCCTGGAGCACCTGCTAGGATGGGAAAGGGAAGGGTACGCGAATTGCACCCTGGTGGCCGCCCAGGCAGCAAAGAAGTGGGGAGGGCACCTTACTGCCCTTTAATGGCAGACAGAATCTGTGGATGTCCTGCTGCGTGGGCCTTTTCATGGGGACCTTGTGCAATAAAAGTTTACCGGTGACCTTAGGGAACTTCCCAGTGTGCTTCTGACAGATGAGGGATGCCGAGGAGTTGGCGGGGCCTCTCAGATCTCCGCTGGGTTTGGCGCAATGGAAGAGGGCCTCATCTCCAGGGAAGGCAGGAACCTCAGGCTTCCTCTCCGTTTCGGACTCCGACCGCAGGGTCCCTGCAGAGTTGGGACAGGAGAGTCAGGAATCGTCTTGTCTGAGGAAGGGAACTCCGCTTGCCTCTCGAGGTGCTCAGGGGGTCTCAGGCCCCTTGTTGAGCTGTGTGTGGAACCTGCGGGTGTTTCCGGACGATGCACGACAGTGACAGTGCCCCTTCGTGTTGTGCCTTCACCCACTGGCTTGCCTTCGAAGAGGTGTCCGGGCCTCCGGTTCTTTTCAAGAGCGGACAGGGAAATCGGGGTCTTTCGGCATGTGGGACCACCAACGGGGCTAGTCTCAAATTTCCTAGTGAGGCCGGCTTCATCCTGAGGTGTGCCGGGAAGGCCGAGGACCCTTCCTGACAACTCAGTGGGATCGACTCTCCTGTCGCCATCAGGAGGGGAGAAGGGGCTCAGATGAAGTGGGGCCGGAACCCTCGGTGTTACCCTCGAGGGAAACTGGCGTGTGAGGGACTTTTGGGGGATGCATGAAAGGAGTCAGGTACCGTTTCGCAGTTCAGGACAGAACCTAGGACTTCCCTTGAGACGCCGTAGCGGGCAAGGGCCTCATCTTGCGAAGACGTTGGAACCATGTGGATTTTCTCGAGTTGCGGCGGGATTCTAGAGTTACGACGGGGATTTCAGGCTTCCTCTTGTATTGGCCTGGGAAGCCTAATCTTCCATTCGAGTTGCGAGGGAAAGCTGGGGGTTGCACTCGAGTCACTGCAGGGCCAAAGAGACCTCATCTAGGTCTGTGTCCGGGACTTAAGGTTCCTCTCAAGGGAAGACAGGGATCTCGGGGTGGCGTTCCAGACTCCCCCGGGGAGTCAGGCCTCGTCTCGAGGGCAAGCAAAGGATGCCGCTCTCCTCTCAAGTCGCGACGCAGATCTCTGGGAGCCCCCTGAGCGGCCTCAAGGGAGTCCAGCCTCCTCTTCCGTTTGGAGAGAGGACCCGGGATTGCTCTCCAGGCCATGCAGGAAAAGAAGGCCCTCAGCTCGCGAGGACGGGGGCGTCTCAGGGGTTTCCTCGAGCTGCGGCGCCCGTGGGGGTTTTCTCCCGAGGCACGACGAGGATCTCAGGGAGCCTCTCGTGCGGCGCCAGGGAAGTCAGGTCTCCATGCGCGTGGCGAGGGGGAGCGCGTCATGGCTCTCGAGTCACGGGAGGGGACTAGGGCCTCGAGACGCTTTGATGAAGGACTCTCGAGGTCTTTCTTGGGGGGCGGCGGGAAAACCTCTTTTCCCTCGCCTTCTGTCGGGGACCTTAGGGAACTTCCCAGGCTGCCTCTGAGAGGCGAGGGATCCTGTGGAGTTGGCGGGGCCTCTCGGGACTCCGCAGGGTTTGGCGCAATGGAAGAGGGCCTCATCTCGGGGCGAGGCAGAAACCCCAGACTTCCTCTCTGTTCGGACTCCGACATCACGGTCCCTGCAGAGTTGGGACAGGAGAGTCAGGCTACGTCTTTTCTGAGGAATGGAACTTCGCTTGCCTCTCGAGTTGTTCATGGGGTTTCAGGCCCCTTGTCAAACTGTGTGTGGAATCTGCAGGTTTTTCCAGACGATGCATGGGGGTGTCAGTGACCCTTCGTTTTGTGTCTTCATCCACAGTGTTGCCTTCGAAGAGGTGTCCGGGCATCGGGTTCTTATGAAGAGCGGACCGGGAAATCGGGGTCGTTCAGCATTTGGCACCACCCACGTGGCTAGTCTCGAATTTCCTCATGAAACCGGCCTCATCCTGAGGTGTGCCGCGAAGGTCATGAAACTCTTCCAGACAAAGCAGAGGAATCGACCCTCCTGTGGCGATCAGGAGGGGAGAAGTGGCTCAGATGAAGTGCTGCTGGGAACCTCGGTGTTTCCCTCAAGTGAGACAGGTATGTCGGGTAGCTTTTGGGGTCGCATAAAGCGTTCCAAGTACCGTTTCGCAATTGAAAATGGAAAGTTGGACTTCTCTTGGGGTGCTCCAGCGGGCAAGGGCCTCATTTTGGAATGACTGCGGAACCACTTGGTTTTTCTCGAGTTGCGGTGGGATATTTGAGTTACCACAGGGAATTCATGCTTCCTCTTGTGTTGGCCCACAAAAGTCTTATCTTCCATTCGAGATTCGAGGAATAGCTGGATGTGCGCTCTAGTCACTGAAGGCAAAAGAGACCCCTCCAAGGCTTGTGTGCAGGACCTAATGTTCATGTCAAGGCTCGACAGAAATCTCGGGGTTGCATTCCAGACTCACCTTGGAGTCAGGCCTCGTCTCGAGGGGAAGCAAAGGACTCCGCTCTCCTCTGGAGTCGCGACACGGGTCTCTTGGAGCCCACTGAGTGGCTTAAAGGGAGTCAAACCTCCTCTGGTGTTTGGAGGGAGGACACGGGATTGCTCTCCAGGCAATGCATGAAATGAAGGCCCTCATCTCCCGATGACTGGGGCATCTCGTAGGTTTTCTCGAGCTGTGGCGCTAGTGTGGGGTTTCTCACGAAGTAAGACTGGGAGCTCAGTGAGCCTCTCACGTGGTGCCAGGGCAGTCAGGTCTCTATGCACGTGGTGAGAGGGAGCCCGTCATTGTTCTCGAGTCATGGTAGGGGAATTGGGCCTGAAAACGTGTTAAAGAAGGACTCTCGAGGTCTTTCTTGGGTTGCAGCAGGAAACCCTGGGTTCCATCGACTTGTGCCAGTGACCTCAGGAAGCTTCTCAGCGTGCCTCTGAGAAGTCAGGGTCACTGTGGAGTTGGGAGGGGCCTCTCGGAACTCCACTGGGTTTGGTGCAATGGAAGAGGGCCTCATGACAAGTTGAGGCAGGAACCTCAGGGTTCCTCTCCTGGCTTCGAATGCGCCGGATCTGACTCGGATCGCAGAGTCCCTGCAGAGTTGGGACAGGAGAGTCAGGCCTCGTCTTGTGTGGAGGAATGGAACTCCGCTTGACTCTCGCGTTGTTCATGGGGTGAGAGGCCACTTGTCGATTTGTATGTGGAACTTGCGGGTTTTTCTGGACGATGCACTGGGGTGTCACTGCCCCTTCGTGTTGTGCCTTCATCCACAGGATTGCCTTCGAGTTGGGTTCTGCCATCGGGTTCTTATCAAGAGCGGACCAGGGAATCGGGGTCTTTTGGCATGCCGCACCACCCACGAGGCTATGTCTCGAATTTCCTCGTGAGACTGGCCTCATCTTGAGGTGCGCCAGGAAGGTCGGGAACGCCTTCCAGGCAAATCAGGGGAATCGAACCTCCTGTCGCGATCAAGAGGGGAGAAGAGTCTCAGATGAAGTGGTGCCGGGAACCTCGGTGTTCTCCTCAAGTGAGAATGGTATGTCGGGAAACTTTTGGGGTCACATCAAGGGTTCCAAGTAACTTTTCGCTCTTCAATAAGGAACGTGGGACTGCTCTTGAGACGCTGTAGCGGGCAAGGGCCTCATCTTTCGATGACGGGGGAACCACGTGGTTTTTCTTGAGTTGCGGCGGGAATCTCGAGTTACGACGGGGAATTCAGGCTTCCTCTTCAACTGGCCCAGGGAAGTCCAGTTTTCATTCGAATTGCGAGTTAGAACTGGGGATTGCTCTCGAGACACTGCAGGGCCAAATAGACCTCATCTAGGCTTGTGTCCAGGACCTAATGTTCCTCTGCTGGGGCGACCGCGATCTCGGCATTGCATTCTCGACTCACCCTGGGAATCAGGCCTTGTCTCGAGGGGAAGCCAAGGACACCGCTCTCCTCTCGAGTCGCGACGGGTATATCTTGGAGCTCACTGTGTGGCCTAAAATGAGTCAAGCCTCCTGTGGAGTTTGGAGAGAGGACTCAGGATTGCTCTCCAGGCCATACAGCAAAAGAAGGCCCTCATCTCGTGAGGACTGGGGCGTCGCGTGTGTATTCTCGAGCTGCGGCTCCAGTGTGGTGTTGCTCACGAGGTATAATGGGGAGCTCAGGGAGCCTCTCCTGTGGCGCCAGGGAAGTCAGGTTTCTATGCGCGTGGCTAGGGGGAGCGCGTCATTGCTCTCGAGTCATGGTAGGGGAATCGCACCTCAAGACACGTTGAAGAAGGACTCTCGAGGTCTTTTACGGGTTGGGGCAGGAAACCCTTGGTTCCCTCGAGTTGTGCCGGTGATCTCAGGAAGGTCTAAGGGTGCCTCTGAGAAGTCAGGGATACTGTGCAGTTGGGAGGGGCCTCTCGGGACTCCACTGGGTTCGGTGCAATGGAAGAGGGCCTCATCTCGAGTGGAGGCAGGAAACTCATGTTTCCTCTCCTGACTTCCCCTGGGCCAGATCTGACTCGGATCGCAGTTTCGCTGCAGAGTTCGAACAGGAGAGTCAGGCCTCGTCTTGTGTGGAGGAATGGAACTCTGCTTGCCTCTCCAGTTGTTCACGGGGTGACAGGTCACTTCTCGAGCTGTGTGTGGTACCTGCGGGTTTCTCTGGATGATACCTGGGGGTGTCAGTGCCCCTTCGTGTTGTGCCTTCATCAAAAGGGTTATCTTCAAAGAGGTGTCCGGGCATTGGGATCTTATCAAGAGTGAACCGGGAAATCGGGGTCTTTCGGCATGTGTCACCATCCACGAGGCTATGTCTCGAATATCCTCGTGAGACCGGCCTCATCCTGAGATGCACCGGGAAAGGCGGGAACCCCTTCAAGACAAAACAGGGGAATCGATCCTCCTGTCGCGATCAGGAGGGGAGAAGGGGCCCAGATGTAGTGGTGCTGGGAACCTCGGTGTTCTCCTCGAGTCAGACCGGTGTGTCGAGGAACTTTTGTGGTCGCATCAAGGGTGCCAATACCGTTTCGCACTTCAAGACGGAACGTGGGACTTCTCTTGAGACGCTGTAGGGGGCAAGGGCCTCATCTTGCGATGACGGGGGAACCACGTGGCGTTTCTCGACTTGTGGCGGGATTCTCGAGTTTCGAAGGGGAATACAGTCTTCCTCATGTGTTGGCCCAGGGAAGTCCTATCTTCCATTCGAGTTTCAAGGGAGAGCTGGGGATTGCCCTCGAGTCACTGCAGGGCAAAATAGACCTCATCTAGGCTTGTGTCCAGGACTTAATGTTCATCCCTAGGGGCGACAGGGATCTCGGGCTTGCATACCAGACTCACCCCAGGAATCAGGCCTCGTCTCGAGGGGAAGCAAAGAACTCCGCTGTCCTTTTGAGTCGCGATGGGTATCTCTTGGAGCCCACTGTGTGCCCTAAAGGGAGTCAAGCCTCCTGTGGTGTTTGGATAGAGGACTCGGGATTCCTCTCCAGGCCATGCAGGAAAAGAAGGCCCTCATCTCGCGATGACGGCGGCGCCTTGTGGGTTTTCTAGACTGCCGCGCTAGTTCCAGGTTTCTGACGAGGTACGAGAGGGAGCTCAGGGAGCCTCTCGTGTGGCGCCAGGGAAGTCAGGTCCCCATGAGATGGCTAGGGGGAGTTCGTCATTGCTCTCGAGTCATGGTAGGGTAATCGGGCCTCAAGACGGGTTGAAGAAGGACTCTCGAGGTCTTTCTCGGGTCACTGCATAAAACCCAGGGTTCCCTTGACTTGTGCCTGCGACCTCAGGGAGCTTCTCAGAGTGCCTCTGAGAAGTCAGGGATACTGTGCAGTTTGGAGGGGCCTCTCGAGACTCCTCCGCATTTGGTGGAATGTAAGAGGGACTCATCTCGAGTTGAAGCAGGAAGCTCAGTGTTCCTCTCCATTTCTGACTCAGATCGCAAGGTCCCTGCATGTTGGTACAGGAGAGTCAGGCCTCGTCTTTTCTGGAGGATGGGACTCCTCTTGCCTCTCGAGTTGTTCTCGAGGTGACAGGCCACTTGTCGAGCTGTGTATGTAACCTGCCCGTTTTCCCGGATGATGCACAGGTGTGTTAGTGCCCCTTCGTGTTGTACCTTCATACTCAAGGCTGCCTTCCAAGAGGTGTCTGAGCATCGGATTCTTATCAAGAGCGAACCGGGAAATTGGAGTCTTTCGGCAAGTGGCACCACCCACAAAGCTACGTAACGAATTTCCCCATGAGACCGGCCTCATCCTGAGTTGTGCAGGGAAGGTCTGGCCCCCTTACAGAAAAAGCAGGGGAATCGACCCACCGGTCACGATCAGGAGGGGAGAAGTGGCTTAAATGAAGTGGTGCCGGGAACCTCGGTGTTCCCCTTGAGTGAGACCGGCGTGTTGGGGGACTTTTGGGGTCGCATCAAGGGTGCCAAGTACCGTTTCGCATTTCAAGACGGAACCTGGGACATCTTTTGAAACGCTGTAGCGGGCAAGGGCCTCATCTTGCGATGACGGGAGAACCACGTGGTTTTGCTCGAGTTGCGGCGGGATTCTCGAGTTATGACCGGGAATTTAGGCTTCCTCTTGTTGGCCTTGAAATCCAATCTTCCATTCGGGTTGCGAGGGGGAGCTGGGGATTGCGCTAGAGTCACTGCAGGGCAAAAGAGACCTAATCTAGGCTTGTGTCCAGGATCTAACGTTGCTCTCCAGGGGCGACAGGGATCTCGGGTTTGCATTCCAGACTCATCCGGGGAGTCAGTTCTCACCTCGAGGATAAGCAAAGAATTCCGCTCTCGTCTCGAGTCGCGATGGGTATCTCTTGGAGCCCAATGTGTGTACTAAAGGGAGTCAAGCCTCCTGTGGAGTTTGGAGAGAGGACTCGGGATTGGATTCCAGGCCATGCAGGAAAAGAAGGCCCTCATCTCGAGATGACGGTGGCGTCTCGTGGGTTTTCTCGAGCTGTGGCGCCAGTGTGGGGTGTCTCATGAAGTACCACGAGGATTTCAGGGAGCCTCTTGTGTGGCGCCAGGAAAATCCAGTATTCCATTCGAGTTGCAAGTTAGAACTGGGGATTGCTCTCCAGTCACTGCAGGGCAAAATAGACATCATCTACGCTTGTGTCCAGGACCTAGTGTTCCACTACTGGGCCGACAGGGATCTCAGGGTTGCATTCTCGACTCACCCAGAGAGTCAGGCCTCATCTTGAGGGGAAAAAAAGGACTCCGCTCTCCTGTCGAGTCGCGACGGGTATCTCTTGGAGCCCACTGCGTGGTGTAAAGGGAGTGAAGCCTCCTATGGAGTTTGGAGAGATGACTCGGGATTGTTTTCCTGGCCATGCAGGAAAAAAGGCCCTCATCTCGCGATGACGGGGGCGTCTCGTGGGTTTTCTCCAGCTGCGGCGCCAGTATCAGATTTCTCACGAGGTATGACGGGGAGCTCAGAGAGCCTCTCGTGTGGTGCTAGGGATGTCAGGTCTCCGTGCGTGTGGTGAAGGGGAGTGTGTGATTGCTCTCGAGTCATAGTAGGCGAATCTGGCCTCAAGACGCATTGAAGAAGGACTCTCGAGGTCTTTCTCGGGTTGCGGCAGGGAACCCTGGGTTCCCTCGACTTGTGTCGGTGACTTCAGGCAACTTCTCAGGGTGCCTCTGAGAATTCAGGGACACTGTGGATTTGCGAGGGGCCTTTCGTTACTCAACTGGTTTTGGTGCAATCAAAGAGGGCCTCATCTCGAATGGAGGCAGGAACATCAGGGGTCCTCTCCATTTCTGACTCGGGTCGCAGGCTACCTGCCGAGTATGGACAAGAGAGTCACGCCTCATCTTCTGTGGAGGAATGGATCTCCGCTTGCCTTTCGAGTTGTTCACAGAGTGACAGGCCACTTGTTGAGCTGTGCGTGGAACCTGCGGGTTTTTCCGGACGATGCACAGGGGTGTCAGTGCCCCTTCATGTTGTGCCTTCATCCACAGGGTTGCCTTCAAAGAGGTGTCCGGGCATCGGGTTCTTTTCAAGAGCGTACCAGAAAATTGGGGTCTTTCAGCATGTGGTACCACCCACTAGGCTACGTCTCGAATTTCCTCGGGAGACCGGCCTCATCCTGAGGTGCGCCTGGAAGGTAGGGAACCCCTTGCAGACAAAGCAGGGGAATCGACCCACCGGTCGCGATCAGAAGGGGAGAAGGGGCTCAGATGATGTGGTGCCGGGAACCTCGGTGGTCCCCTCGAGTGAGACCGGTATGTCACGGCACTTTTGAGGTCGCATCAAGGGTGCCAAGTACAGTTTCGCACTTCAAGACGGAACGTGGGAATTCTCTGGAGATGCTCTAGCGGGCAAGGGCCTCATATTGCGATGACGAGGGAAACACGTGGTTTTTCTCGAGTTGCGGCGGGATTCTCGAGTTACGACGGGGAATTCAGGCTTCCTCTTGTGTTGGCCCAGGAAGTCCAATCTTCCATTCAACTTGTCAGAGAGAGCTGTGGGTTGCTCTCGAGTCACTTCAGGGCAAAGAGTCCTCATCTAGGCTTGGGTCCAGGACGTAGTGTTCCTCTCCAGGGGCAACAGGGATATCGGGGTCGCATTCCAGTCTCACCCGGTGGGTCACGCCTCGTCTCGAGTGGAAGCAAAGGACTCCACTATCCTCTCGAGTGCGACGTGTAACTCTTTGAGCCCAATGAGTGGCCTAAAGTGAGTCAAGCGTCCTGTGTAGCTTGGACAGAAGGTTCACGCTTGATCTGCATACCACGCAGTTAGAGATGGCCCTCCTCTCGTGATGACGGGAGCGTCTCATGGGTTTTTCTCGAGCTGCGGCGCCAGTGTGGGGTTTCTCGCGAGATATGATGGGGAGATCAGGGAGCCTCTCGTGCAGCGCCAGAGAAGTCAGGCCTCCATGCGTGTGGCCAGGCAGATCGCGTCATTGCTCTGGAGTCATGGGAGGGACTAGGGCCTCAAGACGCATTTAAGAAGGACTCTCGAGGTCTTTCTTGGGTTGGGGCGGGAAACACTCGTTTCCCTCGACCTCTACCGGGGACCTTAGGGAACTTCCCAGGTGCCTCTGAGAGGTGAGGGATACTGAGGAGTTAGAGGGGCCTCTCAGGACTCCACTAGGTTTGACGAAATGAAAGAGGGCCTCATCTCGATTGGAGACAGGAACCTCAGGCTTCCTCTCCATTTCTGACTCCGACCGCAGGGTCCCTGCAGGGTTGGGACAGGAGAGTCAGGCTTCGTCTTGTCTGAGTAATGGAACTCTGCTTGCCTCTCGAGGTGTTCAGTGGGTCTCAGGCCCCTTGTCGAGCTGTGTGTGGAACCTGCGGGTGTTTCCAGAAGATGCACGGGGGTTTCATTGCCCCTTCATTTTGTGCCTTCCCCCACAGGGTTGCCTTCAAAGAGGTGTCCGAGCATCGGGTTCATTTCAAGAGCGGACCGGGAAATCGGGGTCGTTCGGCATGTGGCACCACCCACGTGGCTCATCTCGAATTTCCTCGTGAGACCAGCATCATCCTGAGGTGCGCCGGGAAGGCCGGGAACACCTTCCACACAAAGCACGGGAATCGACTCTCCTGTCGCGATCAGGAGGGGAGATGGGGCTCAGATGAAGTGGGGCCGGGACTCTAGGTGTTCCACTCGAGGGAACCCGGCGTTTCAGGGAACTTTAGGGGTCGCATCAAGGGAGCCAAGTACCGTTTCCCACTTCAGGACGGAACATGGGACTTCCCTGGAGACGCTGTAGCGGGCAAGGGCCTCATCCTGTGAAGACGTTGGAACCACGTCGTTTTTCTCGAGTTGAGTCTGGATTCTCGAAAACGACGGGGATTTCAGGCTTCCTCTTGGGTTGGCCCTGGGAAGCCCAATCTTCCCCTGGAGTTGCGAGGGAAAGCTGGGGGTTCTGCTCGAGTCACTACAGGGCCAAAGAGACCTCATCGAGGCGTGTGTCCAGGACCTAACATTCCTCTCCCGGGAAGGCAGGGATCTCGGGGTTGCATTCCAGGCTCCCCCGGGGAGTCAGGCCTCGTCTCGAGGGGAAGCCAAGGACTCCACTCTCCTCTCGAGTTGCACCGGGTATTTCTTGGACCCAACTGAGTGGCCTAAAGGGAGTCAATCCTCCTGTAAAGTTTGGAGAGAGGACCAGGGATTGCTCTCCAGGTCAGGCAGGAAAAGAAGGCCCCCATCTCTCCTTGACGGGGGCATCTTGTGGTTTTTCTCGAACTGCTGCGCCACTGTGGGTTTTCTCACGAGGTATGATGGGGTACTCAGGGAGCCTCTTGTGTGTTACTAGGGAAGTCAGTTTTCCTGCTTGTGGCGAGGGGAGCGCGTCCTTGCTCTGGAGTCATGGTAGGGGAATCGGGCATCAAGAGACGTTGAAAAAGGACTCCCCAAGTCTTTCTTGGGTTACTTCAGGAAACTCTGGTTCCCTCGACTTGTGCTAGTGACCTCAGGTAGCTTCTCAGGGAGCCTCTGAGAATTCAGGGATACTGTGGTGTTGGGAGGGGCCTCTCGGGACACCACTGAGTTTGGTTCAATGGAAGAGGGCCTCTTCTCTAGTTGAGGCAGGAACCTCAGGGTTCCTCTCCATTTCTGACTCCGATCGCAGGGTCCCTGAAGAGTTGGGACAGGAGAGTAAGGCCTCATCTTGTGTGAAGGAATGCAACTTCACTTGCCTCTCGAGTTGTTCACGGGGTGACAGTCCACATTTGGAGCTGTGAGTGGAATCGGCGGGTTTTTCCAGACGATGCATGGGGATGTCAGTGTCCCTTTGTGTTGTGCCTTCATCCACAGGGTTGCCTTCGAAGAGATGTCCGGGCGTCAGGTTCTTATCTAGAGTGGACCGGGAATTCGGGATCTTTCAGCATGTGGCACCAACCATGAGGCTACTTTTCGAATTTCCTCATGAGACCGGCCTCATCCGGAGGTTCACGGGGAACGTCGGGAACCCTTGCAGACAAAGCATGGGAATCGACCCTCCTGTCGCGATCAGGAGGGGTGAAGGGGCTCACAGGAAGTGGTGCCGTGAACTTTGGTGTTTCCCTCGAGTGAGACCGGTATGTCAGGGAACTTTGGGGGTCGCATCAAGGGTGCCAAGTACCGTTTTGTACTTCAGGATGGAACGTGGGACTTCTCTTGATACGCTGTAGCGGCCAAGGGCCTCATCTTGCGATGACGGGGGAGCCACGTGGTTTTTCTCGAGCTGCGGCGGGATTCTCGAGTTACGACGGGGATTTCAGGCTTCCTCTTGTGTTGGGCCAGGGAAGTCCAATCATCCATTCGAGTTGCGAGGGAGAGCTGGGGGTTGCGCTCGAGTCACTGCATGACAAAGGAGACCTCATCTAGGCTTGTGTCCAGGACCTAATGTTCCTCTCCAAGGGCCACAGGCATCTCAGGTTTGCATTCCAGACTCACCCAGGGAGTCAGGCCTCGTGTCGAAGGGAAGCAAAGGACTCCGCTCTCCTTTCGAGTCGCGACGGGCACCTCTTGGAACCCACTTTGTGGCCTAAAAGGAGTCGAGCCTCCTGTGAAGTTTGGAGAGAGGACTTGGGACTGCTCTCCAGGCCATGCAGGAAAAGATGGCCCTCATCTCGCGATGACAGAGGGGTCTTGTGGGTTTTCTCGAGCTGTGGCGCCAGTGTGGGGTTTCACACGAGGCACGACAGGGAGCTCAGGGAGCCTCTCATGTGGCGCCAGGGAAGTCAGGTCTCCATGTGCGTGGCGAGGGGGAGCGCGTTATTGCTCTCGAGCCATGGTAGGGGAATCTGACCTCAAGACGCATTGAAGAAGGACTCTCGAGGTCTTTCTTCGGTTGTGGCAGGAAACCCTTATTTCCCTCGACGTTTGCCGGTGGCCTCAAGGAGCTTCTCAGAATGCCTATGAGAAGTCAGGGATACTGTGGAGATGGGAGTGGCCTCTCGGGACTCCACTGGGTTTGTTTTAATGGAAGAGGGCCTCATCTCGGGTTGAGGCAGGAACCTCAGGTTTCCTCTCCATTTCTGACTCAGATCGAAGCGTGCCTGCAGAGTTGGGATTGGATACTCAGGCCTCGTCTTGTCTGAGGAAGGGAACTCCGCTTGCCTCTCTCGTTGTTTAAGGGGTGACAGGC